>NW_026262668.1:25928311-27231957 GCF_021869535.1 Mytilus californianus
CCAGCAAAAAATATGATAACAAGAACTTCTACCATCCAGCAAAAACAAAAATATACTAAAGGTAGCATATATCTGATACGCAGCCAAGTCAGATCAGAACGAGGGTGTTGCATTCGATGCCTCGTGTGGAGAAAGAAACCATACTCATTGCACGTAAATCTTTGAGGTAGCCTGTTGCAAGGTAATACTTCTGTCCTAATCCACTATATCTTATTTTCCCTTTGAAAGTCCAAATTACCGTTAAGGGTTCAATTGTTTCAAATTTGTAACGGACTCCGAAAGGAGATATATCTACTTCTCATCTCTCGCTTTCTGTAGGGGTATGTTATGGTGATGTAGACTTATATATCATCGAAGTATGGTAGTACGTTTTTTTTTCCGAAAAGAGACTTGATATTGTTAGACGGAAAGAAATTTTTCCTCGCACTGGGAATAAAAAAAAAAGTCGTAAGCTTCCCCAAGTATTTATTCAAACCTTTGGTTACTGATGAAGGTAAAGGAATAGGCCCGGTAAGACCACTTTTTAACCCCAAACTATAACATTTTTACACATTTGCTGAAATGTAAACTTTCAGCTATTTATTGAAAACTGGAATACTTTTGTTCCATAAATATGGGCTGTTTGTGACAATACAATGCACATGCATCAGGTACTAGCATCATAAATTCATGCAAAATTACTGAAATCTTCACAATTTTAGCATTTGTGCTAATTTTAAGACGATTTTTGTCTTAAATGGAAGCGGCCGCATTTGTGTTCAGTCTTAATATTTAAATATACATGTATGTTGCATTTGACGATAATACATAATATATATAAAGGTTGATACTGAACACATATGCGGCCACTTACATTTTAGACAATAAACTGTTATCACAGAGATATGTCTCGCCTTTTTGTAATTTTGATAATGCAAATGTTGAAATTAAAATAGCAATACTTTTACATGTAAGTTATGCAAATATTCAAAGTCGATGAACCATGACTGAAAGTACATGGCTAAACAATCTCCATAGAATGAGATGTGCCAATGCTAATACAACTGCATACCAAATACCATTGACTGATTATAAGTCGTTCCCTTTAAACAAACCTAATCACAAACATTAACTTGTAAACTATGTAAAAGTTTCAACGTCAATGAACCATGATCAGGGGTGGGGCTATAAAATCTCCATGGAAACGATACTTGCAAATGCCAATAAAGTTACATACCAAATATCATTGACTTAACATAAGCAGTTCATCTTAAACTGATCTAATCACAAACTTATACATGTAAACTAAGGAAAAGTTTCAAAGTAAATAGACCATGACTGAGGGGGCGGGGCCAAATATTCTCCATGGAAATGAGATGTGCTAATGCTTATACAACTGAACACCAATTAACATTGGCCTAACACTAATTGTCCCCATTGAACTGACCTAATCACAAACTGAAACATGTTAACTTAGCAAAATTTTCAAAGTCTATAGACCATGACCAAGGGGGCGGAGCCAAATAATCTCCATCGAAATGAGATATGCCAATGCTTATACAACTGTATACCAAATATCATTGACCTTCCACTAGTGGTTCCCCGTAAATTGACCTAATCACAAACTAATACATGTAAACTATGAAAAGTTTCAAAGTCAGTAGACCTTGACTAAGGGGGCGGGGCCAAACAATCTTCATGATAATGAGATGTGCCAATGCTAATACAACTGCATACCAACTATTATTGATCTACCACTAGTGGTTCACCGTGAACTAGACCTAATCACAAACTAATACAATGTTGACGCCGCCGCGCCGCCGGCGCCTGTAGTACTGGGAGGATACCGCGGCAAGTGGACTGTTGGTCTCCGAGGGTATCTTCAGCCAAGTAGTGGATGTTTCGCCACTGACATGATTTATGTCATGCATTTCTTATAAAAACGCGTTGATTTATGAAGAATTTATTACGCAAGTAAGGTTTCAATCCCTTAATACAAAATAGGGGCTATCAGTTTTATGATTTTGAGCGTTCCAGATGAAGGTAAATCTAGAAATGGGCGTCGAACGCACTTAATCTATATAGTACTATTTCATTTTCTTAGTTTTTACATTCTATAAAATATCATGCAAAGTAAATTATATGTAGTTTGACAATAGACAGTTTACTTGTATAAAGGTTACATTCAAATTAGTCAACTGTTGAAACATAATGAAGGCTAAAAATATATATTTCGTGCGCTGCTCGTCACACATTCTATTTATCATGTTAAAATGTTACATTTAATGATTAGAAAACGCATCAAAGATACGTCAAACGCGCGTTTCATCTACATAAGACTCATCCGTGATGTATGAATAAAATCAGCCGAAACTCCTAATCTATTACGAAGTTGAGGAGCATTGCAAACCAAAAATTCTTAAAAATTTGTAACATATGGCTGGTGTCATATTTGCTTAATGATAGAAACATTCATAGTGTTTCAAATAATCTAAACATTTAAGTAACAGTAAATTTACAGAAAATGACCGGACAAATGATAATTCCGCCATGCAGCAAAGTGAATGTAAAAATATTAAAATATGCTCGTTAGCCTACACTAGATTCATAAGATGCACTCGAATCAAAACAGCTTCAAGGCCAATTCTATAATTTATTATGAAATAAAATATCATTTGAAGGCTTAAACAATTGGGCTAAATATAGCTTATACTCCCGTCACACTAGGCCACGATCGCACTACGATCTCTGAAAAAAATGTAAATTTCGACGATCGTAGTGCAATTGTGTAGATCGCAGTAATGTCGTGGTACGGTCGTGGTGAGGTCTTCATGATCGTGATGAGCGTGGACCAACTTTGAACATGTTCAAAAGAATCGTGGTGCGGTCGTGGCGAAATCAGGTCGTAGTAAAAGCGTAGTGAGAGCGCAGTAAGGTCGTGGTAAGATCGCAAAGGTCGCTGTACCATCGTAGCGATAGCGCGATTCTAGTCGGAGATACTGCGCTACGATCTCACAGCGACTTTACTACGACCTCACTACGACCATCACGTTCTCACCGCGACCCAACCACGCTTCTACTACGACTATACCACGTTTATACTACGCTGTACAAGACATAGTACGATTCTAGCACGCTCATGCCGTCTTCATCACGCTCTTCTTACGACCTGACTATGTTCATACTACGACCATTTCGAGTTATAGTCATGCTCATTGTCATTGTCACATAAAATATATAAAAGCTCTCCAGGTTTTGTTTGATACATCAATTTCAATTAACCATGGAAACACAAGACCATGTACATGTAGTAATGCTTCTACAATCATAAACACAGATACAAAATCTTAACGACCAGGCCATGATATTGTTATTGAGATAACGAAAAAGAAGAATAAGGAGAAATTTTAGACGGCGTAGCTCCTGTTGGGTTCGTCCTTGGTTATCAACCGAAAGGAGACTCCAGTTTAGTCATTATGATCAGTTGATGAACGAGTTACGAATCGAGAATGAACCTTCCTTCTTTATTTTTTTGAGAATGCCACCAGAGATGTTCGATAAACTTCTAAACAGAGTTGGTCCAAGAATCAAGAATACAGATACTCTTTTTAGAAGAGCCCTATCGCCTTGTCTTAAACTTGCCATCGCGGTATGAACGTACTAGTATGATCGTAGTATGATCGTTGTAAGAGCGTGCTATAATCGTAGTAGAAGCGTGCTAAGATCGCGTTGCAATCGGATAAATCGTGGTATGGTCGTAGTGAGAACGTGATGAGCGTAGTAAGATCGTGATAATCGTAGTGATTTCGCAGAATAAGAGTGGTGAGAACGTGGTATAATCGTAGCCGGATCGTTGTAGAAGCGTAATGAGGACGTAGTAGCATCGTGAAAACAACATTTACATTTTCATGCCGCTCATACCGCGACCTCATCACGATCTGAATTTATTTTAGATCGCGGTGAGCGTGGTGCGATCGTGGTCTAGTGTGACGGGGGCATTACTATTTAATATCAAAACTCGCAAATCAAATAGGTCTTTCACAAAAATATTGAAGTGTCTTTTCTCTGGTATTTTAAGACAGATTTATATTGTTAAACTAGATCATCCATTTCAAGGTAAAGTATTTAAAGAGAATATAACTGAAAATAATTCCCTTTTCACGGGGTTTTTTTTTCTTATAATTAAAGGCTTTTGATCGAATATTACCACCCAAAATAACTAGTTCACATAAGAATTTTTCCTGAAAAATTCATGTACAATGTTTTAATTTAAAATCAGATGTTCCAATATAGGTATGGTAACTTTTATACTAGAAATTGTAGAAACATCCACTATGTTATTAATTTCGTGTCTATAGATAGATATAAGATGTGATATGAGTGCCAATGAGACCACTCTCCATCCAAGTCAAAATTTATAAAAGTAAACCATTATAGGTCAAAGTGCGGTCTTCAACACGGAGACTTGGCTCACACCGAATAGCAGCATGTATACCCATGGATATAATATACTGACGGGACTTAACACTTGACAATCGTATCGATTATATTGTATAGTCAATTATTACCGATATGATACGGAAACGGAGATGTGTCAAATTACGCATACGTACTCGCTTTTATTGACGATAATAAACGGCCCTACATAACCAATTCGAAACAGTTTTGAAATAATGATTGGAAATTTTTCTTGTATTTTATAACAATAATGTAAAAATATTTGACTAATTCAAAAATGATAAAACGAACAATTATACAGAAACTAAAGTTATTTTTAAAAGAGAAAACGGCAATTGCGGTTATAACTTTCTTTCAATTTTGTTTCTGTTTTCTTATTATGAAACTATAAAAATCGAATTTTCACCTAAAATGTACTCAAGTACGAGTGTATGCTTTAATACTTCAAAATAAATAATTTCAGTAAATATTATTTGTGTTGATCACAAAATGTTTCTAAGTAGAAAATTATTATTCTAATTATTATACATTTGATTGATGATCAAAGGTAACTGTTTTTTATCTATTTTTTTTAAATGAATGGGTTGTCTTTTATTTTGTCTGACAATAACTACTCTTTGATTTTGCATTTACAGCAAAGAATATTCCTTTTTTGTCTTAATAATGTAAAAGTATCCAATTAATTCCACAATGATAAAACAAAAAACAATAAGACAAACAGTAAAGTTTGTTTTATTAGAAAAAGCGGAAATTGCAATTATAATTTTCCTTCTTTTTTTTTTGTTTGTTTGGTTATATATTTTTTTCATCAACTGAGACATACAAGAAAATTGGATTGGATTAAAAAAATATACAATATCGCCTTATGTCCTGTTACTTTCTGGCAATGCAATTTGTGTTTTTGTGTTTGTTTGTTTGTTTGTTTTTTTTTTGTTGCAATTCTTTTCTTCTGTAAAAATTATGTTCATTGAGGAAATAAGTTATTCTAAATATAAGCTACCCCCCCCCCTCAATTTAATAAACCTTATTATTTATACGATACAAAGTTATTTATATTTTATTTCACATTGGGAATTTTAATTGTTTCCAAAGAGTTTGAATTCGTGTGATGAGGTAACCATTCAACTTCCTGTGTACAAGGTGTCAATCTAAACTCATTAGAATATGTTGTGATTTACCTGGTAATCAAATAATTCCCACCTAATATACATGTCATACTGTGAAATTATATGTCTCGGAGACATGGTTGTGTATATTCAAATGAGAATTTAATTGCCATTTTATTCAAAACTTTTAATCTTAAAAATTAATTACTTCGTTAAATATTATGTGTGTTGATCAAAAATTGTTTTCGAAGTAAAAAATAATTTTGTATTTATTGATGGTATGCCATTAAATGGATTGCTTACGTAAGAAAAAAAAAACAATAAATTTTAACTTTATCGCTTTATTTTAGTGATATAAGAATATATATCGTTACAGAAATGTGCCGAAATGTATAGAGATAATAAATAAAACAGTGGCCATAAATCAGTGACCATTTCACGACGCTTTAAATCACTTCACAACATGAACATCTCTTTTTTATGTGCCATTCTAAATAACAAATTATATTTTGTTTCGTTTAATACTTGAACAATAAAACGTTTTTGGCAATCGTTTTAAATAAATCTGTAAATTTACACATTCGTTGACATCTTTAACCCCAAACCTCGCAAAACTCGTAATATCTCGTGGAGTCCTGTATTTAGGCAAAATCATAAGGAAAAATCTAAGAGATTCTAATCCCGTTAGTATAATAGTCCCAGGAAAACCTTAATGTATGTTGCAGTACCAAAAAAATATTACTAATATAAAGATATAGTTTAATTTTGTAAACACGTCTTCTGATTGGCTTAAAAGTTTTTGTCTATCAGCTCATAGACATGATTTTGTCATTTAACCGTGATGTCAGCAACGTTTTTTCATGTTTAACTCAGTAAAATAAATTTAGAATAAATTATAAGGAGTGATTGTAATATTGTTTTCTGTTTATTCGAAATAACCTCTAAAATGTGGTGCACACTTTTTCATAACCGCATAGGATTATTCAAAAGTGTGCACCACATTTTTGAGGTTATTTCAAAGAGACAGAAAAAAAGTCACTCCTTAAATAAGCGTACAAAATATTCAGATTCTTTAGTAGTGATAAATCATAATTTATTCATAATTGATCAATTTTCTTGTATGAGAAAGGGCTATTTTTATACCAGACAATACACTTTTATTCATACATCAGGATTCTCTTTTTATAAAAAAAGTTAAATGAGAAAATGATAAATGACGTTATGTGTTACAGTAATTGAATTTTTTTCTTAATCAGTTGGACCAAAGCTAATTAATTATGCAAGAATGTATTCCACGTCACATGCGATAGACCTTCTTCAAGCACGTGTATACAAATACGAATTTAAAAGAAATGATTAAATTTTCATTTCAGTTTTAAAATTCAAATCATATCATTTGCTTAACAAACTCTTTGTGACGATTTTTACCAACTAGTTGATTTAATGCACTATTAAAAGTGTTGCATGTAATCAGAAAGGTTGACAAGGCATATATAAGTTGTGTCCGTAATTGTTATCATAGAACTTTTGAATTTAGAAAATATTTTAAATGCTTTCGACTGAAAAACTTTGATAGATTTATAAATAGTATATCAGTATTCTAAAACATAGTTGGTTTGATGTATGAAATAAGTTGTGTATGCCTGTTGTGGCGGTTTTTACTATATTGTTTTAGTTTGTTATGCCATTTTTATTCTGGTGTGTACCCTCTATATTTGGCTATGTAGGATGGCCGACCATATTTGTTTATAGGTAAACCTGATTTTTCATGTGATTGTTAGGCTTTTGAAACTTTGTTACCAATTTGAGTTCATTCAGGCGTAGAAACTCATCTACCGGCAAAACTATTTCCCTATATTAATCGGTGTTATATACCTTTTTTTTTAAAGCGAATTCGTGAAAGTTGTTGGTTAAATCCTATTTTTTTGTTTGTTTGCTCATAAAAGGTGCAATATTCCCCTTATATTGAAAGTATGTATAATGCTTCTTATCAGACTATGAATTGTTTCATTGTTTGCTTTTTAAGCGCTAGCTAGTCGCTAAAGCACGTTGTTTTAAGATATTTTGTGACAGGCCACTTAACTCCTAGAATTGATTCCTTATGGAAGGATACGCTAAAACCTTCATTTTTACAGGCTGCAAAAATTACACTTTAATGAAGTTTTGGAAATACGTCTTTTTAATCGAGCGTCACTGATGAATCTTTTGTAGACGAAATATGCATCTGGCGTCAATATCGTAAACCTGGCATCTATGATGAGTTAATAACGACTTGTTTTTTTAGTAACGTTGCCGGTCTTTCCAAGAGTCAACATGAAACAATACATTGATACAGAAGTATAATCGATTCACATTTTTCGAATTGGCCGCTTCATAAACTTACGGTATATATGTGTCACAGATGACCTCGAATATATCCGATGCAGTATTCCTATCTGCTTTTGGTATTGTTTCATCACTATGATTTATTTTTGTTATTTCATTTGCCATAAGAAAAGCGACGAATGATTCTAATGAAGCAGGAACTGCGTACCCTTTGAACGCTCCTTAATTCATTGACGATTTTTTGTGGGGTTCGTATTGCTCAATCTTTATTCGTATGTGTGGTGATTTCAAGATTGTTTAACGTTTTTTTTTCGAATTTTCTTTTTTGACCACAGTAGTGTGCGTTTTCTTCGACTTATGGATAAAATGCGTCTTAGAATGTTCTTTGTTTTATGCTGTTATGATTCTTATGTAAAAAAATGACTGTGTTTTAGGAATATGATACTTGTTTTCCATTCGATTGATTTTGCCATTTATTAAGTGACCCTGTTTTGCATTTTCCTTGGAGTTTATTAATAATACATACTACACAGATACGTACCAATTATCAGGTTGTATTAGTGTATTTTGTATGATAGAAACAAGTGTTTTCTTTGGTTCACCAGCAAACTGAGGATGACTTGTTGAGTTCTGGTCAAACTTGTCAACGTCGGTTCATTCATTATGACGTCGGTGATATGTCCGGGTAAAAGTTATTAGGGCCGGGTCAACATATTTGACGTCACAAAGCCGTGATGTGCAATGTTATAAACAGCTGAGCAGAGTGATAGAGCCAGTGGGACGGCCGATAAACAATTTTATAAAGAGTAGAGCAGACTGGTACAGACAGTGGGACGACCGATAAATAGTGAAATCATTTCTTAAAATACTGCGAAACATTTCATTTTGATTTATTAAGTGGTATTGCCATAAAGAGCGTTTTAAATGTAATATGTATTAGGTTTTGGATGGATTTTCAAGTATTGTGACTTCAAGCATCACATAAATGCACGAAACAGGTTAAACCGTATACAGTTATAGTTACCACATTAATTACTCAAAACAATGAGTTTTGATTTATTTGAAATTTGAGATATACGACCATCTGCACTATAAGAACAATATACTTATCTAAAGTAATAAAATTCCAAAGTGATGGATATTAGACTGATCAATCTATGTTTATTATACATTATATTTTTTAGGTTTTGTTACTACAAATTATCTCTTTATGTTTTTTTTTGTTTTTTTTTCTCGTAAAATTATAACCTGAAATATATCAGCCACTTGTGATTCATTAAAAGTATCTGTGTATCAAACAAATATTTCAAATAAAATTATCTTCTGCACAATGAAAGGTAAGATATTCAAGTTGTTTTATTAAAACATGTTGTTTTTAATTTTGAAGGGCCAAAACTATTTTTTTCAAAATTAAGTGAAATTTAGGAGGAAATCAAATGTGTTAACTCGTCGACTTACTGCACCTGGTTTTGCTCTTTTTTATGTTCATGCGATTCCCGCAGTTTCTGTTTGTTAGCGTTATTTGTCTCTTTAGTCCAAGGCAAACCTTAATGTATGTTGCAATACCCAAAAAATATTACTAATATAAAGATATAATTTAATTTTGGATGTAACACGTCTTCTTATTGGCTTAAAAGTTTTTGTCTATCAGCTCATAGACATAATTTTGTCATGTGACCGTGATGTCATCAACGTTTTTTCATGTTTTACTCAGTAAAAAAAGATTAGAATAAATTATAAGGAGTGTTTGTAATATTTTTTTCTGTTTATTCGAAGTAACCTAACCTAAAAAAATGTGGTGCACACTTTTTAATAACCGCAGAGGGTTATTCAAAAGTGTGCCCGATATTTTTTAGGTTATTTCGAACGCAGCGAGTTATTCAAAAGTGTGCACCACATTGTTGAGGTTATTCCGAATAGACAGAAAAAAATACAGTCACTCCTTAAATAAGCGTACAAAATATTCAGATTCCTTAGAAGTGATAAATCATAATTTATTCATAATTAATCAACTTTCTTGTATGAGAAAGGGCTATTTTTATAACAGACAATACATACACTTTTATTCATACATTAGGATTCTCTCTTTATATAAATAGCCTAAATGAGAAAATGATTCATGACGTTATGTGTTTCAGTAATTGAAATTTTATCTTAATCCGTTGAAGCACGTGTTTACAAATACGAATTTAAAAGAAATGATTAAATTTTCATTTCAGTTTTAAAATTCAAATCATATTATTTGCTTAACAAACTCTTTTTGACGATTTTTACCAATTAGTTGATTTAATGCACTATTAAAAGTGTTGCATGTAATCAGAAAGGTTGACAAGGCATATATAAGTTGTGTCCGTAATTGTTATCATAGAACTTTTGAATTTAGAAAATATTTTAAATGCTTTCGACTGAAAAACATTGATAGATTTATAAATAGTATATCAGTATTCTAAAACATAGTTGGTTTGAAGTATGAAATAAGTTGTGTATGCCTGTTGTGGCGGTTTTTACAATATTGTTATAGTTTGTTCTGCCATTTTTATTCTGGTGTGTACCCTCTATATTTGGCTATGTAGGATGGCCGACCATATTTGTTTATAGGTAAACCTGATTTTTCATGTGATTGTTAGGCTTTTGAAACTTTGTTACCAATTTGAATTCATTCAGGCGTAAAAACGCGTCTACCGGCAAAACTATTTCCCTATATTAATCGGTGTTATATACCATTTGTTTTGGAAACGAATTCGTGAAAGTTGTTGGTTAAATCCTATTTTTTTTTTTTGCTCATAAATGGTGCAATATTCCCCTTATGTTGAAAGTATGTTATATGCTTCTTATCATACTATGAATTTTTCATTGTTTGCTTTTTAAGCGCTAGCTAGTCGCTAAAGCACGTTGTTTTAAGATATTTTGTGACAGGCCACTTAACTCCTAGAATTGATTCCTTATGGAAGGATACGCTAAAACCTTCATTTTTGTTTTTTTGACTATGATAATTGATTTATTGGTCTAAAGCTGTTACAATAACCTTTTTGCTACAGCTTTCACAAACAAGGTACCCTGGTGTATTAATATCTTTAAGAACAGGGTGTTTTAAAGATAAGTTTTACTTTATAATTGTTAGCTAATTACAAATCAGATGTATTATAATGTAAACATATATCATTGCAAATTATTTAAATTTGTATTTACGTATTTTTTTTTCCGGATTTGACCTTTACTTTTCCATCCTTATACAATCTACCAGACACATATTTTACTCGTTTAGAAAAATAGTGCGTGTGTCCAGTGTGATCAAATAATCGTAATCTGACATGATTGAAGGATAAAATAGTGCATGTGTTAATCTTATTGATTTTTGATTATAATCAAAAGGTGAGGTATTATATGTTTCTTGTTATTGAAATAGAATTTTTTATTGTATTTCATACTATTTCGTGAATTTTGTATTATGATTTAAAGTTTTAAAATATGTGTAATTTAAGGTTTTTCTTAACGGACGCAGAGGTGTCATATTTAAATTTGCACGTGCAGTATCTCATTTTATGGATACATTAGTTATTATTCTATACATGATGCTTCACAACTATATATGTATTTGTATATATTTTTTTTAATCTAGCACATTTTACAGAAATTTTTGAAATTTGCGACTTAGATTACTTTTGCGTTTTTTCATATGCTGCAAACATTAAACTTTAATGAAGTTTGGAAATACGTCTTTTTATTAGAGCGTCACTGATGAATCTTTTGTAGACGAAATATGCATTTGGCGTACAAAATCGTAAGCCTGGCATCTATGATGAGTTAATAACGACTTGTTTTTTTAGTAACTATGCCGGTCTTTCCAAGAGTCAACATGAAACAATACATTGATACAGAAGTATAATCAATTCACATTTTCAAATTTGCCGCTACATACAATTACGGTATATATGTGTCACAGATGACCTCGAATATATCCAATGCAATATTCCTATCTGCTTTCGGTATTGTTTCATCACTACGATTTATTTTTGTTATTTCATTTGTCATAAGAAAAGCGACGAATGATTCTAATGAAGCAGGAACTACGTACCCTTTGAACGCTCCTTAATTCATCGACGATTTTTTGTGGGGTTCATATTGCTCAATCTTTAGTCGTATATGTGGTGATTTCAAGATTGTTTTTTCGGAATTTTCATTTTTGACCAAAGAAGTGTGCGTTTTCTTCGACTTATGGAAATAACGCGTCTTAGAATGTTCTTTGTTTTATGTTGATGTAAAAAATGACTGTGTATTAGGAATATGATACTTATTTTCCATTCGATTGCTGTGTTTGAGCTATTGATTGTGCCATTTATTAAGTGATCCCGTTTTGAATTTTCCTTGCAGTTCGGTATTTTTAATTTCTAACTTCATTATTTTTAACTTCTCCATAATCTGGAATGAAATTCAGCCTATGAAGTTAGTCTTTCCTTATACCCAAGTTTATTAGACTTTAAAACATATTCTAAATGAATCAAACATGTCACATAACACATGAATATTTTTTTTTTTCTAAAAGTGTAAACGATCGTTTTTTTAAACATTTCTAACAGTTTGTTGATTATTTGTTTTACCCCGGGGAGTAAAAGATATACAGGAAAAAAAACCACCAAAAATGAATTTCAACAAATGCTTAGCTTAGTAAAAGATTGTTCGTTCGTCCGATGCACTATGTATGGATTTACCTTCATTCGACACGCTTTAACATAAATATTTGGAAAGTCAAAAATGTATCAATGCAAAGAATCGTTAGGAGCTAGATGACAAACCTCTATCCCAAAAAAATATCCAAATTCATCCAAGATAATTTTACTTGGGGGAGTTAGAATCTTGGCTTTTCTTTAAATTTCTTAATCTATCAAAGGCAAATTGTAGAAAAACCTGTTAAAGATCATGACAGTACCGCTTGAAATTCTTTGACAGTGACCACATGATTCAAAGGTTTAATGTTTTGGTACATTTTGACTTTTTTAAATTTTAAACCACAGGAATCACATTTGATAAGATGTATCCTCAATGATTGTTTCATGACAACTGATATCTAAAAATTTACAAACTTTAACATAACATTACTCTTTTATCCACTTTTTCGAGCTTGGTTTTATTTTACAGATTTTTGAAATTGATTCGACAAAACATTAAAGATTTCACACTAATTTTTTAATTAAGCATCTTTTATTTTTATCCATCTGATATATAAGAACACTTAGCAATTAAGGGCAGCTGACTTGGTGGTTACTGATATTATGACAGATCAAACTCAGATGAGGAACTTCCAACAAAGGTACATTAAGACTTATTTTGTATGAGGGTCTGGATCGGGGTCTTCATTTTCTGTATTCTTCATTTTTATAGGGCCTTTTTTTCTCAATTCTTAATTTGCTTCGCTCATTATTCTCTAGTCTTTAACTCTATCTAAACACAAGGAAACAGTCAGTAGATTTGTAAGACTGTAACTTTTAAGCTATTGAACCAAGAGTTCTAAGTGGTGAAGTTGGCATCATCCCTTCGTAAATTTTTCAGACGCCATCACAAGTTGGTTGACCGTTATGGAATATCCGTTTCACAGATGACAACGGATATGTTCCAATTGTCGTAACTACAATCCCGTCCCCGTTTCCCCGAATGTGACTTACAAATTAGACTTATCACCAGATTTGTATTAACATGAGCAGCACGAAGGGTGCCACATGTGGAGCAGGATCTGCTTACCCTTTCGAGGCACCTGAGATCACCCCCAGTTTTTGGTGAGGTTCGTGTTGCTCGGTCTTTAGTTTTCTATGTTGTGTTTTGTGTACTCTATTTTGTATGGTTGTCTTTTTCTGTTTAACCATGGCGTTGTGTGTTTATTTTCGACTTATTAGTTTGAATGTCTCTTTGATATCGTCCGCTTCTCTTTTAGCGTAGAAGGAGGACAGAAATATAACTATAAGACTTAGTGTTAATTATAAACGAACAATGTTAAATTTAATGATTTCTTAACTATTTTTTTTAATCACAACAATTATCGTTATATAATAAATAATAGGTAAACATGGTAAAGGTGAAGCAATAATTTTACACAATAAATTGCACAGGTTCAATAACAATGACCAGATAAATAGTGAAATCATTTCTTAAAATACTGCGAAACAATTCATTTTGATTTATTAACTGGAATTGCCATAAAGTGCGTTTTAAATGTAATGTGTATTAGGTTTTGGATGGATTTTCAAGTATTGTGACTTCAAGTATCACTGAACTAGTATACATATTTGTTTAGGGGCCAGCTGAAGGACGCCTCCGGGTGCGGAAATTTCTCGCTGCATTGAAGACCCATTGGTGGCCTTCGGCTGTTGTCTGCTCTATGGTCGGGTTGTTGTCTCTTGGACACATTCCCCATTTTCATTCTCAATTTTATTAATGTACGAAACAGGTTATACCGTATACAGTTATAGTTACCACATTAATTACTCAAAACAATGAGTTTTGATTTATTTGAAATTTGAAATATACGACCATCTGCACTATAAGAACAATATACTTATCTAAAGTATTAAAATTCCAAAGTGATGGATATTAGACTGATCAATCTACGTTCATATTACATTATATTTTCATGGTTTTGTTACTACAAATTATCTCTTTATGTTTTTTTTTTGTTTTTTTTTTTGTAAAATAATAACATGAAATATATCAGCCACTTGTGATACAATAAAAGTATCTGTGTATAAAACTAATAAATAAAATTATCTTCTGCACAATGGAAGGTAAGATATTCAAGTTTTTTATTAAAACATGTTGTTTTTAATTTTGAAGGGCCAAAACTAGTTATTTCAAAATTAAGTTTAATTTAGGAGGAAATCAAATGTGTTAACTCGTCGACTTACTGCACCTGGTTTTGCTCTTTTTTTATGTGCATGCGATATCCGCAGTTTCTGTTTGTTCGCGTTATTTGTCTCTTTAGTCCAAGGCAAACCTTAATGTATGTTGCAATACCCAAAAAATATTACTAATATAAAGATATAATTTAATTTTGGATGTAACACTTCTTCTGATTGGCTTAAAAGTTTTTGTCTATCAGCTCATAGACATAATTTTGTCATTTGACCGTGATGTCATCAACCTTTTTTCATGTTTTACTCAGTAAAAAAAATTAGAATAAATTATAAGGAGTGATTGTAATATTTTTTTCTGTTTATTCGAAATAACCTAAAAAAAAATGTGGTGCACACTTTTTAATAACCGCAGAGTGTTATTCAAAAGTGTGCACCATATTTTTAGGTTATTTCGAACGCGGCGGGTTATTCAAAAGTGTGCACCACATTGTCGAGGTTATTCCGAATAGACAGAAAAAATACAGTCACTCCTTAAATAAGCGTACAAAATATTTAGATTCTTTAGTAGTGATAAATCATAATTTATTCATTATTAATCAATTTTTTTGTATGAGAAAGGGCTATTCTTAAACCAGACAATACAATGTTATTCATACATTACGATTCTCTCTTTATATAAATAGCCTAAATGAGAAAATAATTCATGACGTTATGTATTACAGTAATTGAAATTTTATCTTAATCCGTTGGACCAAAGCTAATTAATTATGCAAGAAACTCAATGTTTCCCACCTCACCTTCTTAGACCTTCTTGAAGTATGTGTTTTCAAATACGAATTTAAAAGAAATGATTAAAATTTCATTTCAGTTTTAAAATTCAAATCATATTATTTGCTTAACAAACTCTTTTTGACGATTTTTACCAATTAGTTGATTTAATGCACTATTTAAAAGTGTTGCATGTAATCAGAAAGGTTGACAAGGCATATAAGTTGTGTCCGTAATTGTTCTCATAGAACTTTTGAATTTAGAAAATATTTTAAATGCTTTCGACTGAAAAACATTGATAGATTTATAAATAGCATATCAATATTCTAAAACATAGTTGGTTTGATGTATGAAATAAATTGTGTATGGCTGTTGTGGCGGTTTTTACAATATTGTGTTGTTTTGTTGTCATTTTTATTTTGGTGTGTACCCTATATATATTTGGCTATGTAGGCTGGCCGACCATATTTGTTTATAGGTAAAACCTGATTTTCCATGTGGTTGATTGGCTTTTGAAACTTTGTTACCAATTTGAGTTCATTCAGGCGTAGAAACTCATCTACCGGCAAAACTATTTCCCTATATTAAACGGTGTTATATATCTTTTTTTTTAAAAACTAATTCGTGAAAGTTGTTGGTTAAATCCTATTTTTTTGCTCATAAAAGGTGCGATATCCCCCTTATGTTGAAAGTATGTAAAATGCTTCTTATCATACTATGAATTTTTTCATTGTTTGCTTTTAAAGCGCTAGCTTGTCGCTAAAGCACTTTGTTTTAAGATATTTTGTGACAGGCCACTAAACTCCAAGAATTGATTCCTTGTAGAAGGATACGCTAAATATTAAACTATGAAGAAGTTTTGGAAATACGTCTTTTTAAATCGAGCGTCACTGATGAATCTTTTGTAGACGAAACATGCATCCGGCGTACAAAGCTTAAGCCTGGCATCGAATGATGAGTTAATAACGACTTGTTTTTTTTTAGTAATGTTGCCGGTCTTTCGAAGAGTTAACATGAAACAATACACTGATACAGAAGTATAATCGATTAACATTTTCGAATTTGCCACTACATAAGAGTACGGTATATATGTGTAACAAATGACCTCGAATATATCCGATGCAATATTCCTATCTGCTTTCGGTATTGTTTCATCATTACGATTTATTTTTGTTATTTCATTTGCCATAAGAAAAGCGACGAATGCTTCTAATGAAGCAGGAACTGCGTACCCTTTGAACGCTCATAAATTCATCGACGATTTTTTGTGGGGGTTCGTATTGCTCATCGTATGTGTGGTGATTTCAAGATTGTTTAACGTTTTTTTCGGAATTTTCTTTTTTAACCACAGTAGTGTGCGTTTTCTTCGACTTATGGATTTAACGCGTCTTAGAATGTTCTTTTTTTATATGCTGTTATGATTCTGATGAAAAAAATGACCGTGTGTTAGGAATATAATACTTGTTTTCTATTCGATTGATGTGTTTGAGCTTTTGATGTTGCCATTTATTAAGTGACCGTGTTTTGAATTTTCCTTGGAGTTCGGTATTTTCAATATCTAACTTCATTTATTTTAAACTTCTCCATAATCTGGAATGATTTTCAGCCTATGAAGTTAGTCTTTCCTTATACCCAAGTTTATTAGACTTCAAAACATATTCTAAATGAATCAAACATGTCACATAACACATGGATATGTTTTTTTCTATAAGTGTAAACGATGTTTTTTTAACACATTTCTAACAGTTTGTTGATTATATGTTTTACCCCGGGGAGTAAAAGATATACAGAAAAAAAAACACACCAAAAACGAATTTCAACAAATGCATAGCTTAGTAAAAGAGTGTTCGTTCGTCCGGAGCGCTTTGTATGGATTTACCTTCATTCGATGCGCTTTAACATAAATATTTGAAAAGACAAAATGTATCAATGCAAAGAATCGTTAGGAGCTAGATTACAAACCTCTACCCAAAAAGAATATCCAAAGTCATCCAAGATAATTTTACTTGGGGGAGTTAGAATCTTGGCTTTTCTTTAAGTTTCTTAATCTATCAAAGGCAAATTATAGAAAAACCTATTAAAAATCATGACAGTACCGCTTGAAATTCTTTGACAGTGACCACATGATTCAAAGGTTCAATGCTTTGGTACATTTTGACTTTAAAAATTTTAAGATGTATCCTCAATGATTGTTTCATGACAACTGATATCTAAAAATTTACAAACTTTAACATAACATTACTCTTTCATCTACTTTTTTGAGCTTGGTTTACTTTTACAGGTTTTTGAAATTGATTCGACAAAACATTAAAGATTTTACACTATTTTTTTAATCAAGCATCTTTTGTTTTTATTCATCTGATATATAAAAACACTAAGCAATTAAGGGCAGCTGACTTGGTGGTCACTGATATTATGACAGATCAAATTCAGATGAGGAACTTCCAACAAAGGTACATTAAGACTTAATTAGTATGAGGGTCTGGATCGGGGTCTTCATTTTCTGTATTCTTCATTTTTGTAGAGCTTTTTTTTCAATTCTTAATTTATTTCGCTCGTTATTCTCTAGTATTTAACATGTTTAACTCTATCTAAACACAAGGAAACAGTCATTAAATTTGTAAGACTGTAACTTTTAGGCTATTGAACCAAGAGTTCTTAATGATGAAGTTGACATCATCCCTTCGTAAATTTTCAGACGCCATCACAAGTTGGTTGACCGTTATGGAATATCCGTTTCACAGATGACAACGGATATGTTCCAATTGTCGTAACTACAATCCCGTCCCCGTTTCCCCGAATGTGACCTACCAAATTAGACTTATCACCGGATATGTACTTACATGAGCAACACGAAGGGAGCCACATGTGGAGCAGGATTTGCTCACCCTTTCGAAGCACTTGAGATCACCCCCAGTTTTTGGTGGGGTTCGTGTTGCTCGATCTTTAGTTTTCTATGTTGTGTTTTGTGTACTATTTTATGTATGGTTGTCTTTTTCTGTTTAACCATGGCATTGTCTGTTTATTTTCGACTTATTAGTTTGAATATTCCTTTGGTATCGTCCGCTTCTCTTTTAGCGTAGAAGGAGGTTAGAAACATAACTATAATTGTTAATTATAAACGAACAATGTTAAATTTAATGATTTCCTAACTATTTTTTTAAATCACAACTAAAGTTGAACAACAATTATCGTTATATAATAAATAATAGGTAAAGGTACAGTGAAGCAATAATTTTACACAATAAATTGCACAGGTTCAATAACAATGACCAGTCCATATCAAAATTAGTGATAGGGGTATATTTGGAAGGGAGATAATTCGTTAATACAACTTCTTGTAAAAACTAGAAAACACTCATCACCCATCTACTTTTTTCTAGAATTAGGTATCTGTGGTGATTTAGTTTACAAACATGAATTATAATTGATATGGTTATTATTGTTAATCAACTGCTTACAAAACGTTGATGTTTTCGGAATATTAAGGACTTTCTACCCCTGGAAAAGATTGCCTTAGCTGTGTTTAGCAGGACCTTTCGGAATTTTGGGTCCTCTGTGCTCTTCAAATTCGTGCTTTGCTTGGCCTTTTTGGATTTTTTTATTCGAGCGTCGCTGGGAAGTTTTGTTGTGGACGAAGTGCGCGTCTGGCTTCCGGGGTTTGGTCCTCGTAGCTGTGAGGAATTTATTAATAATACACAGATACGTACCAATATTCAGGTTGTATTTGTGTATTTTGCATGATAGAAACAAGTGTTTTCTTTGTTTTACCAGCAAACTGAGGATAACTTGTTGAAGTCTGGTCAAACTTGTCAACGTCGGTTCATTCATTATGACGTCGGTGATATGTCCGGGTAGAAGTTATAAGGGCCGGGTCAAGGTATTTGACGTCACAAAGCCGTGGTGTGCAATGTTATTACCAGCTAAGCAGAGTGACACAGCCAGTGGGACGGCCGATAAGCAATTTTATTTAGAGTAGAGCATTCTGGTAAAGACAGTGGGACGACCGATAAATAGTGAAATCATTTCTTAAAATAATGCGAAACATTTCATTTTGATTTAAAGTGATATTGCCATAAAGAGCTTTTTAAGGTAGATAGGGTGTCTTCCTCCATCTTGGATTTTGAATACCTGAAAAAAATCGGTCTAGATCTTTAATAGAATGTGCAAATTTTGAGAGTAGTAAGTAATTCATGTGTAAGAATTTTCATTTCAATATAGAAAATGACATGTTTTATCATATTTATGGTTGTATTTTACAAAAAACAGAAAACTTTTGTTTGATTCAATTTTTTCCAACTTTGCTACATAAGGGGAGGCAACTCAAATGTAAGGGCAGATAATTCAGATGAAGGTACTTTTACAATAGAATGTGTTAGGAATTTACCTATTTTATTATGTAGCAAGAAAACGGGTCCAGTGACCCCATTTTTTCTTTTTCTTATCTGAAAGCATACTATAAAATCTTTCTTCTCATATTTTATCTCAAAATTCTATGGTGTAGTTTTCGTTTTATGGCAGAAAATTGGGTTTTCCATGTATAATCTATACAAAATCTGTTAATTTTGAACGACCTGTAGCGTGAAAATAAGCCCCGTGACCCATTCTTTTTATCATTTTTTTTTAAAAAGCTTGATATCAACTACATTTTGGCAAATTATTACAAAATTCTATGGATTATAATTTAGACACCCCATCTACCTTAAATGTAATATGTATTAGGTTTTGGATGGATTTTCAAGTATTGTGACTTCAAGCATCACTGAATATAGATTAATGCACGAAACATGTTTAACCGTTTACAATGTACAGTTATAGTTACCACATTAATTACTCAAAATAATGAGTTTTGATTTATTTGAAATATACGACCATCTGCACTATAAGAACAATATACTAAGTGATGGATATTGGACTGATCAATCTATGTTCATTATACATGATATTTTCTTGGTTTTGTTATTACAAATTATCTCTTTATGTTTTTTTTTTTTTTTTTGTAAAAAAATAACATGAAATATATCAGCCACTTGTGATACAATAAAAGTATCTGTGTATCAAACAAATATTTCAAATAAAATTATCTTCTGCACAATGAAAGGTAAGATATTCAAGTTTTTTTCTTAAAACATTTTGTTTTTAATTTTGAAGGGTAAAAACTAGTTATTTCAAAATTAAGTATAATTTAGGAGGAAATCAAATGTGTTATCTGGTCGACTTACTGTACTTGGTTTTGCTCTTTTTTTATGTTCATGCGATTCCCGCAGTTTCTGTTTGTTAGCGTTATTTGTCTCTGTCTAATAGACTATTTTCATATTACCGACTTTTGACTCCGGATTATATAATTTGTCGATTGGTTACCTTGGACATCATGGTACTCGGTCAAGTAAGAGCAACCAAAATAAGTAAAATCAAACATATAATCGGTGAAATTTGAGGGGAAAGTTTACTGTTTTCCGATGATCTTGTAGTGAAAAAAAATATTTACCAGGTAATTTTCCCCCAAAATTGTACCGATTGAAAGCTTGGTTTTACTTCTTTAGCTTGCTCTTACCTGACTTGGTACCATAATGTCCAAGGTAACCTGTCGACAAATGATATAATCCGGAGTCAAAAGTCGGTAATATGAAAATAGTCTATTGAATCGCGAGATTTAAACGTCGACAAACTACTGTCGCCTTTATTTACAAACGGAATTTAATGTGTAAATTCTGTTCATCTGATATTAACTGCAGTTCAAAAACTTTAAAGTTTTAAAGAAAAAAATCTTAAAGAATTAGAAATTAATGTATCTGATGATTTTTTTAAAAGAAAATCGTCCTTTTTTATTTCTCAAATTTTAAGTAAATCGCAGATTGGGAACTGACGTGCTAGAAAAAAAAGCTAGTAGTTTCAAAATTAAGTATAATTTAGAAGAAAATATGTAAAGTCAATCGACTTACCAACGGAATTTCATGTATCAAATCCTTATATCTACTTACAACTGCAGTCCAAAAGCTTTAAATTAGAAGATACTGAATAAAAAACAATTGGAAAAAATGTTTTGGGTATTATGTTTAACAAAAAAGGTGTCCTTGATAATTTCGAAAAGTCAATCGCTGGTTGGCAAAGAAAGAGTGACTACCAAGGGAACAGTCACAACTCTTAATCGAATATCAAAATGGGAAAGGTAAAATCGTATCGTTTAACGTTTGTCAAAAAGTTTAATTCTCAGCCAACTTCATTATCAATTTATAGATGTAAGTCAAGATATAATGCAGGCTTTACTGCATTTAGTATCTTTTATTTCAAATTTGATTTGATAGGTGTCATCAGCATAGTCTTAAAACCAAGAATGATTTACTGATGACATCATAAAGTGGAACCTAAATTTAAAGAAGTTAAAAGAATAACAGGTTAATAATGGCTCCTTTTTATTCTTGCAAAGCTCCTGTATGGAATGTACCTCAGGTTGCCACGTAAAAGGGACACAGTTGGTTCCCTTATGACTAATGATTGTCTACGGGAAAATACATCTCCAATATTGAATGTAAATATACGCGCTCGGTTGGGATTAGGACGCTATGTTCATGTATCATATATATTTTGTCAACACCTACACCTGTGTTAATATATCTACTTATATATAAACTGTTAACCATAAAACAATGAATTCCTTAATCATGTACTGTTAAGATTAGAGTTTTAAAAAGACAGATATATTGTTTGCTAGCACACAATTGAAATGGCGGGTTAAACAGAAAATTAAACAAAGTTGAGCTTTCCCTTAACAATGAAGATTGTCTACGGGAAAACACATCTTCCAAATAGGGTGTACATTTACGCGCTCGGTCGGAATTTGGACGTTAATACCTATGGTCCGTATTGGGAGAATGTTTTGTGTCTTGAATATGGATGAAATATTTGCCTTAGGACATTTAGCAATCAACAATTGATCCTCAGACGCTTTATAGCTTTTAAACGATTTTACCACAGACATTATCTGACTGATTTTTTTTTCGTTAATAAGCTTTTCGATGTTTGCAGAAACGAACCAATTTGATTATCTGTTTAATTTTCAATACTTTTTCATGTATCATAATATATGTTTTTCTAATACCTTCACCTGTGTCAATATATCGACTATTGCATTACTAACGGGTGACACACGAGTTGACTACGCTTCCTTAACACCTTAGATGGTTTTGTCCGGTTCTCTTTGACTTTAGTGCCTTCAGCTTTTTTTACCAGGATATCAGTAAAATGAAATAAATAAGTTGAATATCAAGTATCTTTATTTTACAGTGAATTTGTAGAATTAAGGATTATGTGTAATCCCTTAAATTTTCAGGGATTATGCATAATCACTGGTAAATTAAAATGATTTTATCTAATTACTAAAATTTTCAGGAATTATACATAATCACTAGAAAATGTCAGGATTATACATAATAACTGGAATTAAAAGAAAATGAATAAAAGTAAAATAGTATACTGAATAAAATCACATTTGAACATCTTTCGAATCATCAACATCAAAATCTTAAGCACAATATTCTAATACAAATCATTAATTTTAATAAACTACATTGTAAATTTGGATGACATCTGCTATGAGGGTCTTGATTGGGGGGTCTCTCATTTCTTCATTCTTTAATTGTTTACATCATTTTGCTCTATACTATATATTTTAACGCACTATTATTCTCTATTCCTTTTTTGTGGGTCTATTTTTGTCTATTATTTTTCAGCCACCTATTTTTCACCGTTTGTCCATTATTCTCTATTCTGAAAACCCAATCCAAGTTAAAAAAAAAAAAAAAAAAAAAAGAAAGTTCTCACATACTGAATCTGATTTTACTTCACTTTAAAGATAAATAAAGTGCTCATTAGACACATCTGAAGGTGCTCAAAATGTCAATCAGACACCTTAAAAGATTCCTTCCTGTATTATCTGAGCATAATTTCATGATGCGTAGTCAGGAATTATCCTTTTCAACCATTTTATGATCGATGGCCATTATGGTTTCTAGGTTTCCCTTTCCACGATCAACATGAGGAATTGGTATTACAGCATTCTGCAAAATTGTGTTCAATCTGTCAAGCATGTGTTCTGTTTGTGTTTCTAAACGTGTAGTTGCATTTCTTTGCTCAGTTCGAATTCCTTGTTCGTAATCTTTCATTCTCTTTGTTTTATAGCAGGAGTGTTTGTTGTGTCTTGCATATTAATAAACAAAATTGCCATTGGACGTATATCAAACAACTATTGTTCCTCAGACGTTTTACAGCTATTAACCGATTTTAGTACTGACATTATCTGACTGATTATTTGTTTTGTTAATAAGCTTTCCAACGTTTGTAGAAGCAAACCATTCCGAATATCTGTTTGTGTTTATTACCTTTTTCTTGTATCATATATGTTTTGTAAATGTTAATACGTTGACTTTAATTTTGTATCAAAATTTGTCCGTTCTTTTGTTGGTATTTTCGGGCGTTTTTTATTTTTCCTATGTTTTTTATCGTTTTCTCTTTGACTTTAGTGCCTTTTGCTTTACCAGGAAATTGGTAAAATAAAATAAATAGGTAAATTATCAAGTATATACGCTTCAAACACATTTACACATTTAGAAATGTGTGTCGTCTTTATCGTTTTCTCTTTGACTTTAGTGCCTTTTGCTTTACCAGGAAATTGGTAAAATAAAATAAATAGGTAAATTATCAAGTATATACGCTTCAAACACATTTACACATTTAGAAATGTGTGTCGTCTTTATCGTTTTCTCTTTGACTTTAGTGCCTTTTGCTTTACCAGGAAATTGGTAAAATAAAATAAATAGGTTAACTATCAAGTATAAACGCTTTAAACACATTAACACATTTAGAAATGTGTGTCGTCTATATTTTGTATACTACGATATAGCATAGTGTTAGACTTGATTAATGTCCTAGAAAATTTTTAGAATACTAATTTTAACTAGTACTCGTTTGAAGTTTTATTTTGTAGCTTTTATAACAAATGTTTGAAGTTACCAACAAGCAATTGTAAAAATGGAAACATCACGTTATAAATTTCATGTATCCGAATTATGTATTAGGCAATTGTGATTTTATTTTGTCAATACAAGCATGAAAACGTTTTAAGTGTGTTGATCATTCTTAAAATGAAGTTCATTGGTTATTTACTGACATGTAACTGTTGTAAAGACTGTTTATTTACATTATTTATGAACAGTGAAAACAGATCATTAGAAGGTTTTCACATTGTTTCGTCCTATTTGGTTTTGTTAAAATCCTAATTCTATAACATAAAAACTGTCCTTTGAAACATTGAATTTTAATAAAGAAGCTGTCCAGCTAAGAATCCTGCAAGGGGTGATACATCAATAGTGTGGGATATTTATCTGCTATAGTTAAATTGATTCAACTTGAGGCAGAATTTATATAAATGGCAATCATCACACAAAAATTCAAGATGTTGCAAACCTAGCAACAAGGTCTTAACTGGTCTTAAGAACCTTTAATTTGTATTGTTTTTCTTATCAAAACAATACAGTAATGATAAACTGTTAAGAAAATATATACTAGATCTTACAATCTACAATGTTCAACTTAAATAGGAAACATTTCAAAAAATGGATGCAAGCAAGGCAAATTGGGTACCATGGCAACCAAAATATAAAATATTTTCATATCGGAAAAATGTAAAAAATTGTGCGTTTTCAAACTTGATTATCTTCCTAGACCAGGGTAATATAATTAATTTGTTTGATCATACTATTGCAGTTAACTCTTGTGTTAACATATAAAAAATAAAAATATGTAGCCTAGTAAAGAATTTTTTTGAATGTTCATCATGTCTTAACGTCTTTTACAATATTTATGCACTCTTTTCTCAATTATCATATAAATAAGCTTTCTGTACTCAACCTTATTCACTTTTTAGTACTAGTTTAATGTGAATGATGCTTTTATACAATTTTCAAAGATAGTCTATTGAAATTTGAAGCAAAGGCATAAATAATTTTGTGAAAATGGACTTTCTAAGGTAAATTTGATCCGTTTTTGATCAGCTTCTTTAAAAAACAATCCAACTTGAGATTTATGAAGACACATGAATAAGTAGAATGTTACATGTACTTAATTTTGCTAATCAATTCAAAGCATGCTGCGTTCAATTTTCTCGCTGCGTTGAAGACCCACTGGTGGCCTTCGGCTGTTGTGTGCTCTTTGGTCGGGTTGTTGTCTCTTTGACATATTGCCCATTTCCATTCTCAGTTTTATTCAATATAGCACCAACAAAAAATATACTGTGTTTAATGGTTTAACATGCTCAATATAATTACGAATTCAGTAATAGCTTAACAAGACCTTTCAATACAAAAAGGAATGTAAATTTCTGTGATTGACTGTGTATCACTATTTCATCATTTTGCATGATTCTTAGCCAGACTGCTACGTAATCATATTCAAAAACGAACACACGGTTTAAAGAATCAAATTTCTGAATTTCATAGTAATAAAGAAAAACGATGTATATAACTGTATTAAATATACATAAAATCGATTTAACGATGGAGTTAAGAATTATTTCAATATTAAACTTTATGAAATATAAAGACAATAACTGGGAAACTGTTAATCATAACACAATGAATTCCGTAATTGTGTACATTCAGGATCAGAGTTTGAAAAATACGGACATATCGTTTGCTAGCACACAATTAAAAGGGCGGGTTAAACAGAACAAAATTGAGCTTTGCCTTTAGAGTAGCGCTGAAAATTTAGTTCTTGGTATAATTAATTGGTATGTAGATTCATCTAATTTATGAAAGGTAAATTTACAAACAAAATATATAATTTTCAAATCATGCCAGTACCAAAGAACCGGCTACAGGGCGGATTGTACACTCGGAGAATGAAAGTATTCATGTAGCGGTGCTCACTTAGAAAAAAAAACGATGAAATAATCAACTACGCATCTTACTGTGATCGAAACGTGTTACTCAAGACTTATATTAGTCACACGAGACTCTTGAAAGCATTAAACCAAAAGAGCTCATATATAAATTTTAATTGATAAGAAAAAAATCCTCCAGGTAACCGTTGATTAATTGAGCTGTAGTTTTAGTGCAATTACATAACTTCATTGATTGAGTAATTGGTGTTTAACGCTACTTTCAGCACCATTGTCATTTTGTGGCGGTCAGTTTTTTTATGGGTGGAGGAGGCGTAACGACTGAAGAGAACCACCGACCTTCGGTAGGAAAACTGACAATCCTAGTCAATTAAGATAGGAGTCGATTGCACATGTTGCACCTGCCACGTGCTAGGTTCGAACTCAAAACCTCAGTGTTGACAGGCTATGATAGTGATCATACATTAGTTGAAATACTTAGACCACTGTGCCACCGAGACCCCACCAATTACATAACTAATGAACTGCGAAAATTCAGATAAAATACACCCTTGTGTCATGCCACTAGAGGATCGTGGCTACTTACTTGGCCAGAATGAAAATCATGGAGAGCAGCGGCAGAGGCGGATCCAGCCATTTTTAAAAGGGGGTTCAAACCCAGGATAAAGGGGGGTTCCAACCATATGTCCCCATTCAAAAGCATTGGTCGTCAAAAAAGGGGGTTCCAAAAAGGTTGGTACTATCTCTATTTGACCTTATATACTTTGATGTTTGTACGATCAACAAAGATGATGTATATATAACGTAAAAACATAAACTTGAAGATTCGCATATCGGTTGAAATTGAATTAATAAAAGTGTTAAATTAGTTATCATGGTTATTACTAAAAACGTTTAGCATGTTTGACTTTCCAACATCGGAGAGTTAGAATACTCCCAGCATGTGCTTTCAACAGCACGGCCATGACTGTTTGACGTCTCTTCAGCAAAATCTGCCAATATTGTCTGAATTTGTAACTTTTTTCACGATTCATAGTTCTTGAAAAACTGATATTTTCTTTTACCGATAAAGGTTTAATATTTGCGCTTTTGGCAATACTTTTTGCCGAAAGTGCAAATGGAACTAGAGTCCTGATGAGACCTTATAAAAAGATACAAATGTGTCCAGATGGCAATGTTCCAGATCAAGTTTTTCCAGATCAAGATCGATTCACATGCAAACCTGGACCTGGGCCTGGTAAAAATGTTAGGTGCAAAATATTCCGTAAGTATTTGATTTAGACGAATACTTCAATATGAATTTACGATTTCAACTTTGAAAATTGAATGTATAGTAAATTGTAAAAAGAAAATCTGCAAATGAATAATTAAACTATAATTATTGAGATAAAGAGTAAATGAAAGAAAAAAACTTTGTTCACCAGTCTAGTAACTCCATATTCTTATTTTTGCAAAGTAATGATAGTGATAATTAATATTATATAAGACTTCCTGGTTTCTAAATTTTAATATTATATAATAAATATATTTTTTACAATAGAAGAATCGGCGATTAGTCCTAAAACAAAATTGTTTTTGAAATGTTACCAGTATACAATGAATAAAGTGCATCTTTGGTTCCTATTTTAGGTCAATATATAGTTTCCTGATTTTTAACATTTTTTTATATTTGCGGCTCAAAAAGATATGTATTATATTTGACGTTTTATTTTGGAAGATTCCACGGTGAGCAATTTTTTCCAGTGTCCTAAATATGGTTACTTTAGTGGCTGGTTCCTCCTTGGTTTGAAACGTATGATGAAATGTTGTAGAGAGCAAGGTAAATATATAATATTCTTATTAACAGACATGCATACATCAATGTATAAATAACACATAGCTGGTAATAAAGCAGATTGTTTCCCCGAGAAAACATTGTCTACTGAGGTGAAGCCAAGGTTGACAATGTCTTTTCGAGGGGTAACAATCTGCTCTATCACCCTCTCAGCTATGTGTTATTTAATCTATTATACTGAATGTTCTGTCAATTAAATTTCAAATTCAAAGTAATAAACTATGTTGTCTTGTACATAACAATCATCCGTGTTTGTTAAAGCGCACACTCGAGCAAGCGTCTCCGTGAATGGTAATTTGCCATGGGATAGAGAAAATTGTCTCCCTCGTATTAACCAATCAAAATCTGGCATTTTGACATGACGTATTATAAATCAATTTATTTCATTCCTTCACGTATTCTAATGACATGGGAACGATCCCATTCACTTGATGTTCAGTAAAACAAGATTATTGGTAGACGGATATGTTCTTGCAATGTTATCGAACATGTAAATTTTTTGTAAGATGATATTTTCTCGCTACAAATATATTGAGAACATTCAAGCTACCATAGTCGACGAGACGCTAGTGTTCAACAAACTAATGATTTGTTGTAGGACTATGACACCAAACGTTGAAAACTGGTTCTAGAAATCTGGTGATATTTTGGATGTTTGGTCTTTAAAATTATCAGGATATGTCTACCATTAATTTCCAAGTACGTCAAACTCAATCAATTAAGATCTGAAACGGAATTTACGGGTCAGCAAGTTTTATATTGAGTATACATAAATGATCTTGTACATTATAAAGGCGAACAAGTCAAGCCTCCAAAACCATTTACATATTTGTATATTTAAATTTATTATACTTCACGTAAAAATGCAATATTTTGATTGGCTTATATGAGGGTGTTAATTTACTCTACTTTATGGTAAATACTCTATTACCCTTCACGGAGACGCTTGATCAAGTGTGCACTTTATTAAATACGGATGGTTGTTATGTACAAGACGTCATAGTTTATTACTTTGAATTTGAAATTTAATCGACAGTAATAACAGAACATTCAGTATAATAAATTAAATAACACATATTTGAGAGGGTGATAGAGCAGATTGTTACCCCTCGAAAAGACATTGTCAACCTTGGCTTAGCCTCAGTTGACAATGCTTTCTCGGGGTAACAATCTGCTCTATCACCCTCTCAGCTATGTGTTATTTATATAATCATTGAAAGATACTCAAACCTGTTTCCTGTAACAGTTTTATCTAAAGAGTAATAGTTTCATACATAGTACAACAACTGGAATGGAACACAAAGTTATCATGAAGCTATCAATTATACAAGAATGTTCAATATTTCAGTCTGGATGTCAAAAGCATGAATTGGAATTGTATTTTGTATAGACGGGAACGGGATGAAATGCTATCAAACATTTCGGCACATGTATTACGCGAGTGTTTAAGGGTTTATTATTGTGCTTGAAATTTACATTTCATGTGTTTTTGCAAACCTTGTTGTTTAACGACCTTGACCACCAATGGGGGTCTCGTACGGTCGGCCTAATTTTCATGAAAAAAATTGAAAACAACAAATGTCATAGAAATGTCATAGAAATTGTATTTTACACGTCAGGGAAAGAAAGTCTAATGCTTGATATAAAACTGCAACCAATTGGACTGACGTCAATAGACTGAATACATAAAATAAGAAAATCACATGGTATAAATGTAAATTATTTTTTTTGACAAGATTTTGTACGGCACAACCATTTACCAGCAGGCTATAATGCAGTCTCGAGGAAAACATTTTTTTTTTATTGGAATGAACAAATCATTCCGAGCATATATTACATAATGCAGAATAAGTCAAAATTATTTTTTTGAAATTTGCTTTTTTGGAAACACTTTAATGGATAAACGATCACAAGGAATGTTGAAACTGAATTCCAAGAGTTTAAAGAACCAAATGTGTTTAAGGGTAGCATTACCAAAAAGGAGTTAAAACAGCTAAAGATACCATGAAATCATGTAGTGAAAGTCAAGTTCCGCATCAATTTTTATGTTTAAACATTTTAGTTCTTTAATTAAATTGAACTTTCTTTAGGTATACAGTACTCCCTAAAAGATTGCAGACTTGATTATAATGCCATGGTTCCACAAGGACGAATTTTTAGAGTAGATAAAGGGAAGTTCATCACCACATCTTGGTCTCCTGATGGCGGGTTTGTATAAACGTAGTCACAATCGTTCAGGCCTCTTAAATATCCGATATATCTGTTAGTGAAAAGAATGATAACTCTAGTTTTACAAAACTATATGTATTTATAATAAATAATTCAAGGTTTTTATCAATTCCTTGTGTTCTCTAAATATATATTACATGTATAAACGGTATGTTCTAAGCGTAAGAAGAGTCGTGAAGTATTAGCACATTATGTAACTCAAGTTTAAACCTGGAGTATAGTTTAACATTCTTTTACTCCAGGGGTCGCAACCCATACAAAGCTATACTAAGCAGACCCTAACACAGGGAAGGATTACCTTAGCTGTATTTGGCAATACCTTTTTGGGTCCTCAATGCTCTTCAACTTCGTACTTTATTTAGCCTTTTTAACTTTTTTTTATTTGAACGTGAGTCTTTTGTGGACAAATCCTGTCATCTATGATGAGTTTATTCTAAACCTTAACCTTAACCATACACATACCTAAAATTTTCAGTAGCTCTAACCGTAACTGCAAATTGAACCAGGGGTCCGATGGTTGGTTCTCGCCCGTCTATTTTTGGCATTCTCCTTGTAAATGATTAAAACAATCTAGAATCCAACTTGCAGAAGTAAACATTAATCGACTACTGAAGATATATAAGCCATTGTTACTGAAATATCATTACATCAAAAAAAGGAAAATAGTATAGAGGCTTCATTAATGTTACCTATCGTTTCAAAATGAACACAAAAAAGATAGAGCCGATAAACGTACGTCCGAAATCGTAGAATAAGAATACAATAATAAATGAAAACAACACGTTAAATAATTTCATGCGTATGAAGCCCTTTCTGAATTTACCTTAATTAGGAACGCTCAAAGCCGAAAATTTGAGAGCCTAGAATGTATATGAACCGAAACAGTTGTAGAGCTATATGACAAACAAATACCTAAAAAATACCCAAATCCATCTATAATTCCAAAATTTATAAACGGGCAATTTTAGGGAGCTACCATTTGATTTTTATGGGGAGGGGGCTAGGATGAAATTTGAAAAAAATAGTCAGGACAGGAGTTTTGAGTAAAAAAAAAGGCAGGATGAGACACTTGCAAAAAAAAAGTGGGGATGACAATTTAGTTAAAAAAAAGTCAGGATAAACTTTAAAAAAAAAATAAAAATCAAATGGTAGCTCCCTTAGAAAGGTTCGTTATAAATCATGTCAGCACCGACGTACTGACTACTATGCTGATGATACTCTCGGGGACTGGTGGTCCACCAGCAGAGGTATCGACCCAGTGTTGTAAAAAATGAAAACAACACGTTAGATAATTTCGTGCGTTCAAAGAGCTTTTCTGGATTTACCTTCATCAGAAAGAATGATTTGTAGGATCTTTTCAAAACACTGAAAGTGAACTGAATCAAATTACCTAAATGGCTTTAAATTTACGCACGACTGAATTTTGGGGGACATATAACTGTCGCTTTAGCAGTAATATTTCACGTTTAAAATCAATTTTCTATATCAGATCAAGATTTCTCTTTTCAGGGTTACATGGTTTACCTATCAGTGCGCATACAACACAAGTCCTTCAATCACATATAAGAACTTTTTCAAACCACCTGGTAACTGGTAAATGTGTCAGCTTGAAAAATAAATGTAAAAGTTATCGTATAATTTAATGAATGTTGACTTTGTTATAACTTAATATATATATATATATATATGACGAAGTTAGAAAAAAAGAATAACTCTCTTTTCTTTTTCTTTTTTCTTTTTTTTTTTGTAACGACCTTTCCATGCTTATCATGGGAAAAAAACTTAGATCTATTGCAGTGTTGACAGAGCTCTTCTGTGATATAAAGAGTGCAAATGTTTCTACACATTTGAATTGGTAAAGATCCATATGTTTAAATTTGTATAAAATTAGATATTATATTCATGGATGTTTAACATTATAATAATAATACTTTATTTCCAAAAGCAATACACCTTTAAGGCATATTACAACATTAACATCATTCGTACAATAGTTGGTAAAATAACCTCATGTGTAAATGTATTTTTAAAATATATTAGCTCTGAACATTTATCATTCTTTAAATTGAAACTGTTCGGTGTGCTGATATAAAGAATAATTCATTTAAAGTTTTGTGAAAAAAAAACTTTCGAAATGTGTAACAAGTGATTATCTAAATCCCCACTGGAAGGCCTCTGACAGACTGTGTGAGCTTAAAATCATTGTTATCGATAGCCGATGACAAAGAAGTTAAAGGTAAATGATTCAGTATTATTAACAAGATACGTATTGCTGTTGTCCATACTGTCACGGTTTTACCTCTATGATCGCGACAATGTATATAACATATTTGTATAAACTCAAAATTGACATTTGACAAGTCTGAACAATAGTATAAAGGCAAATGCAAGAAACGTGAATACTGCAGAAAATTAATTCCAAGAAGAAAATTACCTTGAACATATGCAAAAAGGTTTAAATAATTTACCATCAACATCGGTGAACTGTTTAACACAGTTTTATTCTTTAATTTGATATCTAAAATGCGTTTTATCTCACCTTGACTTTCTGATGAAGAAGAGCAAAGTCGTGTATTAAAATACCATACACTTTCGTTTCCACTAAATTTGGTAAAATGACGTCGAATATATTCGTTCTGATTATGCCTAAACACCTACCACTGAATGAATGTCATGTAACAAACAAATTATGGCAATTCATACGAAGAAAAAATAATTATTGGTAAATTAATTGTATATTCAGGACAAATTGAAACAATCATTTAAATAGGAAAAGAATAAGAAAGCCTCCCAAATAATATTGCCGAAATGGATTAATCCTATGTGTAAAAATCTATCATTCAGACTAAATAAAAACTGAAATATTAAGGGAAAAATTAAATTGCTTACATCATTGAAGAAAACATGTTTCTTTATAGAATTAAAGAATCTTGTTAATTATCATTTTTTAAATATTGAAAGTAGCTTTAATTATACAAAATCATTTTAATAATATTGGTACTGAAAAACAAATTCAGCATTGTTCAGTACTTTTCATAAAAGATTTCAACAGTAATATGCCTATGAACGGTCCATAATACAGACTTCTCTTAGAAAATGGTTAAAGGGGCACTAGCTACGAGATATATAAAAAATCTAAAGTATGATTTTTTTTGTTCAATCATTAATGATAGTGAAATAGTGAAATAATAATTCGCTTTTAGCATCCAGTTTGGTTCAATTTTGTCAAAATAGCTAAGAAACAATGATGATGAATTATTCACTTGCAAGACTGGCGTCAAAACTAAAATACACACGAAGCAGAGCTACATATTATCGAGCCAATGCCCTGTAAATAGTTTATTTTAGACTTTTTATAATTTGGATAAATGTTATACATGGTTATAAATCAAATATGAGAATTTGAGTCAAATCGGTGAACATGAATTTGACAGCTAGTGCCCCTTTATAACCCATAGAAACAATGTATACACTGATTATAGAGAGCTATTGATTTGCTTTTTATCTCAACTGCACGCCAAGCGATAACTTTACGGCATTTATATGATAAGGAAAGAAAGACATGGTTTTGGAGCTTTAGGGGCTATTTCAATCTTCAAAATGCGCAAAAAAGTGAAATGATTGTGCCATTATAAGGACATAAGCTTATACAACCCGATGACCATTGATACAAAATAGCGGGGGCTAGGATGAAATTTGAAATAAAGGCAGGACACGAGTTTTGAGTAAAAAAAAGGGCAGGACTAGTAACTTGGCAAAAAATAGGCAGGAATACAATTTATGTAAAAAAAAAAAAGGTCAGGAAAAACTTATAATAAAAAAGGCAGGACCAAATAGAGTGAAAAATAAAAAGGCAGGACAGAGATTACAACTAAAAAAAATGCAGGACAAAATTTTCATCCTAGCTCCCCCCATAAAAATCAAATGGCAGCTCCCTAACATTCCGTAATCCATGATGGTCAATATTCATTTATTTCATTATAAAGTAGATTTAGATAAAAGTGAATTCTATTGATTTCTACTAAAACCATTAAATCGTCTTGGTATCCAGATTTCAATAAAACGCAACGTAATTGATTCGAACTGAACAATTTTATTGAGTGGTTGATATCAGGAAACGCTTACCCTGTTGGGGCACCTGGTCTTGCTTTGTTTAGATTTCACGTGTTTCCCTCGGTATTTCACGAGATTTAAACATCGATAAATTGCTGTTGCTTTTATTTGTACTTCAAAAGTAACTACAACAACAAAGTACTGCCATGACACAAAAAAGAGACTTGACAGATACAAGGACGAAAAAAAGTGTTTCGAATCCAGGTATATAATCTGTTTAAAGTAAAGGAAAATTATAATTATTTTCGGATCTTTACTGTTTTTGTGTGTTGTTTTTCTGTAATGCGTATATAATTTTACATTTTCTGGTTTAATATCAACTGTACATGTAACTGTTTATTTATTACTACCACTAAAATGCTAACGAAAGAGGAACCTAATTATGAGACCTTGAGAAATACAATAGGGAAGATTGAGTGCCTCGACTCATGTTAGTTTGTCTGCACAAAATCATGCTGTCATTCTCCATGTTTTCGATTGAAAATTTGATGTGGAAGTCAGTTATCATGGTTATTTGGTTGTCTGTTTTGATCATATTCACAACACAGTACACCTATACTTAGGGCGATTGAAAAGCTTACTATACACACTTGTCGCTAGTTTATTGAACAGGCGAATTTTAACTGTCACTGATGTTGAGTACTTGACGTTACCCCACATTTCCTGGTATTCTATAAATTATTAGTAATTTGGAAATTCAGTAAAGAGAAAAGTTTAATTAAAAAAACAAAAGAATTGTAAAGCTGCATAAACAATTAAATCATATTAATAGTTAGCGCCCTCTGTATCTGTTCCTGTTTCGGTTCCTCATACAAACGCGATCGACTCTACACTGGCAACGTCCTCGGACTTTTCTTTCACAAATTCCTGCACAACCTGCACACGTGGGTCTTAAAACTCGTCTCAGAGTCTTCCACACATTACCTTCAGCTAAAGGCGGGTTATTCGAACACAGTTGCTGCAATAGAAGAAAAGATTATTTAATAAGAGGTCAACCATATAACTTTAAGGGGTATGTCCTTTTTCTTCCGACCCCCCCCCCCCCAAAAAAAAAAAAAACAAAACAAAACAAAACAAACAAAAAAACAAAAAAACAAAAAAAAGCAACAAAAAAAACATGTCAGATAGTGATCCTAAAGCAGGGAACAGGGATAATTTTGTAAACTCCTTAAAGTTATATATAAAAAAAACTCGTCGCCGTTGTACTTATCAGTGAGAGTGTCATAGTAAGATTATTTACTTTTTGCACTTTTAAAGTCAACCCATTTTCTTTTCCTTCAGCACTTTGCTACAGATCACAACAACAGAAAACAAAATTCCCATCACTTCTATCTAACATTAAATGCTGTGTGCTTTCTGCAGAATCTGTGGTAACAGGTTCGTGTCATTTAAGAAGATCTTTGAAGATAATACATGTAAAACGCGTATAAAAAGCCTCAACTCATATTTAAAATTGTAAATATCTTTATATAGGTTTTTGATTTACCAGAAAAGTTAACAGTTCAGTTTTTGAAATATAAAATTGTTACATGTATGCCCATAAAAAAGTTCCAGTTCGTCTTTTTTGTCTATACGGTATGCCGTAATTACGATAAATGTTTGTTTTTCAATGTTGCCTTAGTCGGCATCCGTATATCTACAGCAAAAAATTAAAATAATGCTTAAAAAAGAGAACAGGAAACACAAAAAATACTAACTACAGACGCCCGACTAATCCGAAAACAAAAATTCCCAAAATTAACAACAACGAACATTTTTTCGTGGTCCAGATACTAGGCCAAATTTGTACGAGCACACAACGTGGTGCGGATGAACCAGTTTACCTGCACACAACGTGGTGCGGTAGAACCTGTTTACCTGCACACAAACCTCATTATTTGCCTATCTACATCATATGACGAACAAAAAATACGACGGCATATAGTTTGGAAAGCAGAGTTAAAATTTGCTCGCTATTACATAAAAGTAGCCAGAGGTATTGGTTAAATATGTCCTACTCTTTTAATTATCATAATACGGTATCATTATAAACTTTTTTCCCTGGAATACATGTACAAAATAGGAATAAAACTGCACGCCCCCACCTTTTTTCTGTAGTTTTCTGATCTGATATTACACCAACTTTGAATCAATATAGTAATATACAATGATGGTTCGTTGAAAAGGTGAACAACTAGGGTTTTTTGGGATGACAATTTTGGAAATTTATCGCTTCTAAGGGGCCGCAATTATTTTTCTTTTTTATAAAAAAATTTTAGACAAAAATCTGACGCGATGAAGTTAAAATTATTTTGACGTTTTGTGGCATTTTTTCACCTAGCACGCCACTTTGAATGATGCATACCGTTAAAACGAAGTCGGAGACTAAATTATTTTTACATCATGAAAAAAAAAATTCTGTACCAGCAGCATATAGTTTTTAAGAACAATCTATGGATTAAAAATTAGAAGTTTTATGATTTTAAGACTAATTTAAGAACGTTTTCCGAAGTTTTTTTGTGCTTTCTATACAAATCTTCACCTATTTTGAAAAAAATTCAATTAGTAATATTTCAGAGAAAAAGAAAGATAAATGCATTATGTTTTTGATTTTCAGTTAGAGTTCAACGAGCCAAAATTTTAAGAAAATTGGTAATAAAGCCTATTTACTGTAACTTGACTTTAAGCGCATACGATACAGTTTTTATTCCCACCATGAATTTTTGGCGAACAGAAGCTATTTTTCACCTAGTCAATTTAAATAATAAATAAAAAATATACCTTCATGTGCTACTTTAAGAGATGAATGGGGTCGACATTTTAGACATTTACTTAAATTTTCATTTATTTGATATTTCCTGTGGACAGACATACCTATTTTTTTTTTGTTTCAAAAGAAAAACACAAGCGTTTTTTGTAAAAGAATTTGAAATATCTTCTTTACATAAGTAGTGCTTTAAATATGTGTAAACAATATCATGGAAATAGTTCATTTTTATTAAATTTTCATAATTTTAGAAAAAAAGGCATCTCTTGCTGTATATTTATCTAATTTAACAACAAATCATCGTTGATTTGTTCATAAAAATTGGTAAAATTAATCTTCATACATAATCAAGCCAAATGTCATTTTCAAAAAGAGGGGTCCATGCACTCGTTTTCAAGCTAGTGGTGAAAATCAGTCGAGAAATCATCTACATCCGATATGTCACAGATTGACGTCGCGAAAAATAACATTTTACAGTAGCAACGTTATGACCTCTCATGTAAGTTGTAACTGTATCGTATGCCCTTAAATAGTATGTATACTTACTATTGATATGAAGGTCAATACGAAGAAAGCCAACTTGAGATGTAAAGAATTCATGGTGTATTTCTGCAATATGAAAATACTGGTTCAATAAGTCGTTCATATAATGAAATTGGTGCTTCGGACCCTCCTAAATTCGTTTCTAGTGAATGAAAGATGTAAATTTAGAAATTAAAAGACTTAGTGCAGTATGTCATCTCTTTCAAAAGAACCAAATTACACTGAATTTGAAAAATAGTACGTCGATTCTGCCGTAAATTTGCTTGATTTTTTAGTGTGTATTCTTTGTGTGATAAAGTTTATACGTATAATTAAGCATCATAAACGAGAATAAAAGAAGATTTGAAGTATACGTCAATAACACAGAAACCCAACAACACAAAACCAATGAAAAAAAAACAATAAAAAAAAAAAAAAAAAAAAAAACAAACGACATATCATTTTCCCCCAAATTGCATATTGAATAAAAGTATGCATTGAAAAGTAATCCTTATCAAACATCCCCCTTTTCGCTAGTGTACAATATAAGTCTTACCTTAGAAATGTTTTACATTCAAATAAAACAGTTAAATGTAATACCGAATATAATTTCAACTGCGCTAGTTACATTTATATATGAGATCAACTGAAGTGGTCACTTAAAAACAAACTTTCCAAAAATGCTATTTATAACGGGAAATACTTTCAAGAAAAGATGTTTACTGTACATCATGTAACTGTACTTGTTGCCACCGATGTGGGGTCTCTGATAACTGGCTAATCAGACGTTGATTCTTGCTGCCATCTCTTAACCAAACAATTTCTAACAATTCCCCATTATGTGTATCCGTGTTAACAGTATCACCATAAGACCAAAACACATAATTTGATTGACTTCCAAGTTCAGAATACATTTAAGAACTACGAAAGCCGACAATTCTGCAACACTTCTAAAATTTCAGATTGTTAATGAAACTCCATCTAAGATCAATTGTTTGCATGTGTATATGTGATAACAGAAAAAGGTTATGCATCCACACTGTCTAGGGTGATTGTGGGGTTACGATCTTGTTCTCTATAGCTCTTTAATACATTTTCTTCTTTTCCTGTTGTATGTCCAAAACATATACATTTTGTATTTTATATCACTCCGTACAACCAAACATGTTTTGTAAGACCCGACGGTTACTATCACGCACCACTGTAAACTTTGGGGCGCTTCGGGAAGTATGTATTTGGATATTATATAAATAATAAATAGCTGAGAGGGTAATAGAGCAGAGTGTTACCCCGAGAAAACATTGTCAACTGAGGAGAAACCAAGGTTGACAATGTGTTTTCGAGGGGTAACAATCTGCTCTATTACCCTCTCAGATATGTGTTATTTAATTTATTATACTGAATGTTCTGTTATTACTGTCGATTAAATTTCAAATTCAAAGTAATAAACTATGACGACGTCTTGTACATAACAACCATCCGTATTTAATAAAGCGCACACTTGATCAAGCGCCTCCTTAAAGGGCAAAAGAGTATTTGCCATAGGATAGAGTCGTATTTAATAAAGCGCACACTTGATCAAGCGTCTCCATGAAGGGTAATATAGTAAGTTAACACCCTCGTATTAGCCTTTCAAAATATGGCATTTTAACGTGAAGTATAATAAAAGAAGATGTGGTATGAGTGCCAATGAGACAACTCTCCATCCAAGTCACAATTTGTAAAAGTAAACCATTATAGGTCAAAGTACGGCCTTCAACACGGAGCTTTGGCTCACACCGAAAAGCAAGCTATGAAGGGCCCCAAAAATGATTAATATAAAACCATTCAAAATTCTGTTTTACATTTAGAATAAAGTGAAAAGGCGTTGCGGTTCAAATTACAGTAACGTTTTTGTTGTTATACTTGACATGATCTTTTGCAAAATGTGTTTTTAATAAACATAATGAAAATAGAAATAAAAAGATGTGGTATGAGTGCTAATGACACAACTATCCACCAGAGTCCAAATGACATGCATGTAAGCAAAATTAATACAGGCCGTCAACAATGAGCAAACCCCAAACTGTATATTCAGCTTTAAATGGCCCTGACATTACCAAAAAGTGAAACTATTCAAACTAGAAAACCAAAGGCCTGATTTAAAATACAGCCCTTCATATGCGTATATGAAATCAAACATTAATGGAAAAGAATTTCCAGAATCTTTCCCTCTTAACTTTTTCAGACACCTTTCTGAAATACTTGTTATTGAATGAAAAAGGATATTTTGGGAAACCTCAACTTTAATAAGTCCGGTTTTTTTTTTCTCGAGAATAGTACTAGTCAAGGTTGTTTTAGTAGCTCCCAGGTTTTATCGAAGTCTCAGCAAATGCTTATAGTATTAATGTTTCCATTACTCTTAATCATGTTAGCTTTGTATTTGTAATGATGGCTTCGAAATTATTTGATTATTTATACTTTTTACTTTATTTTATGGCCATTACATTAATAAACTAACGGAGACAAATTTCTGGAAATATAGATATATAAAACTGAAAATCATATATAAAACCGTGTATTGGTATGTCAAAACTGACATTGCCTTTATTGCAATTGGAAACTCCAGATTGATTGGTTGATTTTTGGTGTTTAACGCCATTTTCAGTACCATTGGCTATACCGTGCCGGCTAGTTTGTGTTTTCAATAACATACAGTCACTACATTGTTTTCAAATTACAACTTTTTCATTTTTTCTAGTTTTTAAAAAGAATCAATATATTTTTTTTTCACACTCCCTTCTAAAACATTTTTTTAAGACACCTGATTGAAAAAAACCGTTCTCCTACAAAAGATAAACGTTCGATGTCTTATACTATTTGTATTGATACATCTTTGATATTCTTGGTTATTTCCATGCTTGCAGATAGTTGGCTATTTTTTGCCAAAGTCACGTTCAGGCTAAATATCTGTTTCTCTTTTAGACCTTCAAATCAACGAGTCTTGCTGTTTGGTAACAAGCTTAATCTGGCCAAGACACACGATTTAGGGCATTTTTTAAACTTTGTGTGTGCCAAATACATATATGTCTTTAATTGGCAGTGTATGCTAAATAAAAAAAAAAGGATATGGGTTATCTATCCCCGTCACAAAATCAGTACATGCACAGTAAAAAACACAAAAAGCAAAGGAACAGCGCCTTTATAGCTGTTCTTCATCTCAAAGTCAAAGTGAGGACTTCAACACGGAGCAAACACTCTCACCTCATTGCAAGTTTTAGACGGCCCCTATCACCGGTTTGAGAGTAATTCTTTGCAAACTGACGATCACGCCACACCTGTGAATTGAAGAATAAAAAAACCATGGAGTAATATCAATTATCCGGCAAAGAAATCAAACTTTTACTGTCATACTGTAGCCCGACAATCACACTAAAGACTGCAAAAACAATACAAACATTAAGACAACCACGTTTTAATATGTTTAATATTCTTTGAAATTCATTTCAGCTCATCACTTTATCATGTTTATAAAATACCACCGAGTCAAATTTGATTTATGTATATCTATTATGCTTTCATTTTGCTAGAGGTTTTCATAAAAAACAAAAAACAAAAAAAAACAAAAAAAAAAAAAAAAAAAAAACGCATCCCGTCAATACTAATCTAGATTTTTATTATAACCTGATTTATACTCAAGTAATACGAAAACAGACGTGTTAGTTCGACTTCCTGGTATGAAAAGGAAGTACTTAATATTGAACACTTCGCAAAGTAAGTAATTCTGTTTTCGTTATAAATTGTGCATATTCCAAAAATGTCAATTAACACGAATCACGAATGTCATTCAACCCTTGAAATAGTTTCCTTCCCATGTTATCACCATTGCAAGCACTTGATTTATATTTCTTTGTTCTTCTTTTTAACTTGATATTCCAGGAGGCAGGAGGATTTTTCGGTGGAGCGAATATTCATTTTAATCTGTTTCTATGCTGCTTATTTTTTTTTCTCGGCTTCGCAAAAAATCAAATGGTCGTCTTTTTATTATATCTTACATGTTTTCACAAAAATCATGAAATTGGCAGTATTCGATCAACACTTGTCCGTTTAACGAAAAGAATAAGATGTCCGCTAGGATCTCATAGAGATTTGCATCAACTGGTGAAAAACCGTGAATAAAAACATGTAAAAGAAAAAAAAAATGTCTCGCTTTCAGTTACGTTGTTGATAAATGCAAAAATGATAACGATAAAGGATTACTTACTTTGCCAAGTGTCAAAGATTAAGTACCTCATTAGAATACAAGGAAGTCACACTAACGTGTTTGTATCCAATCATTCGAGTATGACATAATGGGGTCGATGGCCGTATATATATAACACACCTATTCAAACTATTGCCTGACGAATGCTGGATGATGGAATATAATATGTGCCTCTAGTCCAAAATGTAGTGCAAACTTTTTTTACCATACACGGTCTTAACTTTGTCCTAACATAACTAAGGTAAAAGCAGTTAAGAAAAAAATCCTAAATTCACATTTGATTAGTTACTATGGAAAACGATGACAAAATTAGTATATTTTGTAAACTTCTTGATTTTACTTGTTTTGTTTTTCAACTTTAAAGTATATTTTTGATTGGGCACCCTAAAATAACAACCTTATATTTGGTTAGATCATTTAAATTTGAATAAGTATACACCCTTTCTTAAACATTTTAAATGCGGTTTAAGAATGGATTCGATATTAGTGGCACGAGAGGTGCAACGGTCAAAAGAACTTATATCAACCAATCTCATGAGTGTATGTAATGACGGGAAAAACAATAATAAATTTTCGTCATTTTATTTCGAGCAGTTGGCCCGAGAACACAGTTATTTCGTAGTGCATTTCTTTTAGACAATGAAGTCAAATTAAAAACATCGCACCTGCTCTATCTCAAAAAGATTTTTACAGTGTAGTGTACTACTATTGGGACAAATAATATCAAAATTATAGAAAAGTCTACCAGCTCTAACTCAAAATATTGACAATTCTATGTAAAGGGGGTTTAAAATTCAGTTTGACAGCTTCAGACATTCTAGTTTTTGACCTTTTTTAACTGGACCAAATCACTACTTAACATAAAGATTCAGCACCCAAATTTTTTTAACATGTAATTTCATCCCCTTACTTAATATTTCCTGCATAAAATATCAAGAAATAAATTTGGAAAGTGTATGAAAAAAAATTGCAAGTTATACACTTTCCACACTAGGCACTATATTTGTAGACAACGAAAATCTAAGGACGATAAATGTGTCCTCGGACGGACCTAATAGTATAGAACGACTTGACCAATTCTAATAAAACTTTGCATAACCTAAGCTTAAGGAATTATAAGACAGTTGGCCAAGTTTCATGGCCATAGTATATATATTATAGAAACTATGGCAATTTTAATATTGAAATTTGATTGTTTAATTTTGACGTTTAAATCAAATATTTTCAACTATCAAGATTTGGGCTTAAAAAATTTAAATATTGCAAAAATTTGCTTTTTAAATGCTCTTAAATATAATATATTAAGTATTAAAAGCAACTGAACACTCATTTGATTTATCAGATTTATTACAATTATTCAAAAGTCAAATTTATATGAGCGTGTGCCTGAAAATAGAGATTTTCGAATTAAGGGGAGCCTTTCAGAAACATGCATTTTTTTCAACCAATTTGAAGTTTTTGAAGTTTTTTACCATAACTTATTCTTTCATATGTATTAAATGTACTTTAAATGGAAAGAAAAATTACAAAAAGCATACCAAATGAGTATAAAATGGTCTTAGGCTATGCAAGACTGAAAATTATTTAGCGTCAATTAGCACATATTTACATATAAAAATGCATACAGAAGCTATAAGAAATGGAAATTTGTTACTTTGTGCTCAGTTCTATGCTAAGATGTCATGATACAAGAAGTCTAATTGCAAAAGGACTCTTGCATTCAACATTTTTTGCAGACAGTATGGTCTGATGCACAGTTTTTTCACTTTTCAATGGAAAACTTGCATGTAGTTTTAGTCTCAACTGGCATATATTTGAACCACATACTATCCTACAGAAGAATATAAAGGTAGTATATGAAAAGGATAATGTGCACAGATCATTGTCAAGTGCTTTTTTTACAGATTTAGTGAATTTTTTATGATAGACTACACATTCTATGTACAAAGCTCTTCACATTTCACATACATTAAACAGGCCGTTCGACCAGGGCCTAAATACAACATAGTTTGCACTTTTTTTCTGTGATAATCTACTTTTCTCTATATTCAGAGTTCACAAATGGTTAATAGAATTTGAATTAATCATAGAAACACAAATATCAAAGCATAAAAAGCTGTCAGATAGAAAGTCAGCATGCCTCTTAGGCTTAAAAATGGAAACTGCTTTAAAATGCTTATTTCAGCCGTATAATGTCAAAATGGGACATTTTAACAGAATTTCTTTCAAATAAAGATGTAAATCCTTTACTTTTATTGAGTTTGACAAATTGAAACCAGCAAACAATTCAGGGACGTTGCCAAAGTACAGTTGCCAAAGTACAGAATCTACATTTCCTGATTTCATCTCTTAGGCCCGAGAACACAGTTATTTTGTAGTGCATTTCATACTGACAATCAGACACACCTGCCTATCTGACAGGAGAACTAGAATTCGAATTACTCAAGTTATGCTTACTAAAGATAAACTTGCAACATGCCATCATTCGGCTGCATGTCAGTATTATCGTACTTTAATTTTGAACTGATATAGGTGAGGGCGCTGGCGCCATGTTGTTGACTTTTGAAAAAAAGAAGATTGAAGTTTTAAAGCGATGTTTGACAGTGTTATATTTGAAATAATTTAATGTATGTTTGATAATCGTTGAAATTTGCGCATCATCCTATGGACGATTATCAGAAGCATAGGTTGAACATGCATTGGTATCTAATTTCATTAAAAAAAATATTGACTGAAGTTGTTCCCACAGGAATTCCAATTTAATCATCAATACAATTCACCGCGTTTCAATTGTCATGTTTTCAGCAAATATCACTCTAATTAATAATTTTAGTCAACCATGATTACAAAACATGCGTGTACTGTATCTATTCAGACAGAAAAGGAAAACATTGACTCGTCTATTTATTCACATAAAATATAAACACATTGATCGATCGAACTAATATACACATCTACCATCTATTAAATATAAGTCGAAGAGAGACAATTGATACGTGAGAAGACTACAAAAGACCATTAGTTTAGGTACTTTAGTCCTTCTCAAGAAACATGAGAAAGGACGATGTAAAATTCAAGACAATTGGAAGCCAACACCTTATAAGGTTGTCGACAAATTAAATGACAATGTTTATGGTATTCAACTAGCAGATGGATCCGGTCCAATCAGAAACGTCACCAGAACTGAAATTCTGGATACAGGTACTCAAACTGTTGAAAAAAAACGCTGAAGACAGCGATTCATTTTCTGAGGAGTGGGATGGATATTTAGAAATATCTCATACTCCAGAGACAGGAACTTTATTAGACAAGACTGCAGAAAGTGAAACAAAAGAAGATTCTAATACCGTACCAGCTGATAAAACAAAGAAGAATTATGATACCGTGTTAACCGACAAAACAAGGAAGAATTCTGATACCGTGTTAATCGACAAAACAAGGAAGTATACAGATTCAGTGTTATCTGAAGATTTAAGTGATTCTTCAACTGATATTCAAGATCAACCAGTTCGTATGAAGACAACTCGTTCATCAGCAGGAAAGCATTCAAACCTGTATAAATTACCGAAATTTGTGTTGAACCATAATAAAGTTCATACTCAAGAAAATATTGTGTTTTGTGAAAATAAGTCTGAATATCAAAATGTGTTGGTGAAATCTGAAAAATGTGACCAACAAGTAAGCAGTTTAGTGAATTTCGAGGAGTTAGGACAAGCAATGGCTGCACTAGGAGAAAGTCTAGGGAAATCACTGGGACAGAATCTTAAAGAAGTTTGGCTGAAAAACAATCACTTTAACAATTAAGATTTGAACACTGTTTTGTACATTTACATTTTAGATTTTATTTTCAAATTGTATTCATATGATGTTTTTTTATATATCGGAAAAAATACAAGGAAAAAATAATATAAAGAAAAATGTAAGAAAATATTTTGATATTTTTTTATTTTATTGTTGAGGGCAACAATTTGGAAACAAGGAAGATTTGTAGCATGAGAGAATGAGATTTTGATAATTTTTTAGATTGAATTGTTTCCCTTTGTATAGTTATTGAAATTTAGTTTGGAAATTATTTTTACTCTAAAATAATTACTATTTAGTGATTAAGATATTCAAAGAATATATAAAAAGAAGATAAAGATAAAAATAAATAGATTTTAATTTTATTGTAAAGAGAGATTTTTGATACCCTCGTAGGTTAATTGCGCAGATAATAGCGTGGGTAGTTAAAAGAGGTTGACATTCATTTTTGTCACTCACTGACAATTTTTTGGGAACACAATGTGACGTGTGTAATTGGAAACAGAATTGTGAACATTCAAATATTGTAAGTTGAATTATGATTATTATGAAGTAATATTATATGTTTAAAACAAGTTTTTATCACAGTAAACTTTCAAGTGAGAAGCATATCACGTGTAGCATGTGGTTTAGGTGAAAAACGATAATTTAAGTTGTTACACGTTTAAGACAGTTTTAAAATAAAGATATAGAAGTTATTAAAGTCATAATTCATTCACAAGTTATAATTTAGTTATGGAGAAGCTATTTAGATTTTTAGTATTATAATTGTATACTAATTTCTCTGTAACATTATGTTTATGAGAATAAAAATATTCGTATTCGGAACTTCTTGCTCAAATATCCATATGTAAAGGATATAAGTCGATAACAGTCCATTCTGTAAAATACTGTACAGGTCTGAGGCCGCAGACTGTTAGAGGCTTATATATTACTTAAAAATTGGTTTGAAATGTAAACTAGGTGAAAAAGAAAACAAATAAAAACTTTTGTTAGGATTTATTTTCATCAAGTGTGTAAATTGTTTTATGGATAAACTCTATTAATATTATCTTACATGTTGGCCCCTTCTAAACAGTAGCTCAACTTAAACAATAGACAAAAATAAACTACAGCTGAAGGAAAACAACATGTATAGCTATATTTGCACTTGGTACACAGGGTGATGTTTAGGTTGTTAATCAAATTCTTGATTAGCTATTTTGTCAAAGGAACAATATGTGGCTTGTACATCAACACTTTGTAAAACATCTACTTCAGATGAACGATTTTCTCCTCATTATGATAATATAATTATTTTACTTGTGGCCCTTGTATTGCGACATGATGTGTCAAGCGTTAGAAGCATTATTTATTCTTTTTATTTCATTTGTTGCTGAAAATGATATTCGCAAGAAAAAGAGAAGAGGGCGATTTTTATATCCAAAGAAGACGAAGATAAATCTTTTGCAAAAGGAAATGCCTAAAAGCACAAAAAATTGGTTGATTTTTTTAGTCCTTGAACTATCATATACCTGTACGATTCAATTATGCTACCTTCAGCTGTCCAATATTTTTAAGAAAGAAGAGGGTTATTTAAAAAAAATATTTGACAGTTAAAGGTAATGGTTTCTTACAGGTAAATGATAGTTTAATCACTGAAATAAAGAACGGTACAACAATAGAATGACGTCACACCAATGTTTTAATTTTAAAAACATTTCTTTATGACCAACAAAAACCAAAATTGACAGACATGTTCCTTTGATCCCTTCTAACGATTTATATATTTCAAAAATTGTTCGCTATGCCAATATCCGCAGTGACGTTTCCTATTTCGATGAACGTGATTAATGTATTACTGTTGAAATACGGGATTAAGTTAACACAATTTACATAAAACCGTTACTAAATTCATCCATAAATACATACATTTGGTTCGAAAGTTTGGTTGTCATTGTACAAAACTTATTCCAAACGGAATATCACATCCCATTATTTATTTATAAGAGTTCGCATTGCGGAACAATATTACTGACCTTTTGAACAAAATAGAGAGTACCGTGAACAGTCTCCGGGACAAGTTTGCAATTCCGCTGAGTACAAAAGTTGTCATCTTAATTTTTGGAGGTAGGTCAAAATAAAGTTGATAACTTAGTTGGTATTGGTTCCCTGATATTTGTCCTAACAAAAATTGGCTCTAGCACCACTGTTGAAAAAGTTATGCCACTTTTTTTACAAACTTCCTCAGAGGAAAAGTTGTTTTCCTCAAGGGAAATCAAATTTCCCTAATGGAAAAAGATTTTTCACCAAGGGAAATTTTTTCTTCCTCAAAGGAAAAAGATTTCCCTTAGGAAATTTGCTGCATAAATATTTCCTTTGAGGAAATTCTTTTTCCTGTGCGGAAATTTTGTCAAATTCCATTTCCTTTGAGGAATTTTTGACAAACATTTTTCCTTGAGGGAAAATTCAAGACAGTAAATTTCCTCTAAGGAAAATATTGTTCTCCAAATTTCCTCTATGGAAATTTCTGTACATCAAACTTCCCCATAGGAAATGTTTTCCCCTATTTTTCCTCTATGGAAATTTCTGAACAATACAAACAGTATGAATATAATTTTTGCTAGACTGAATAAATAATACAAATGATATTTAAAACTTTAATAAATTTTTGACTGATAAGTATCATGACATGTATAAAAAAACAATACAGTCTGACTGTTTAGGTCTAGGTATTGTACATACTTTATATGACAAATTTTGATTCGGAAATTTTTTTTTGTAGCAAAGTTTTTAGTTTTTTGCTTTCTTTGCTATTGTTTCATTGCAATACATTAATAAGCAAACAATTTGAATATCATATCATTTGTGGTGTTCTTACATTGTAATAGTGTGTTCATATTTGCAGATTAAACCAAAAAAAAAAACACTTTTCATGTTAATTTTAATTTTCTTCTGTTCCAGCTGCTGTGTACAGTTATTCAATCAAATATTAAGAGTTCAGTGCATAAATTATTCCATCCACTAAACATTTTCCTTCAACTCTTAGAGAAAACATTTTTGCAATTTGTTCTTCAAAGATCTTCCTCTGTATATTTAATATGAGGGAGCGATGTAAATGAGTGGATAAAGCAGGTGTTCCTTTCAACAACAAAATACTATTTTTTTCATCATTTCTCCCTTCTTTCAAGGAATATTTAATATGTTGTTGCATTTACACAATTGTGTTTTTGTGCATCTATGATAAAACTCCATTTTGTTTATAGCCATTATCATGTGATTATGCTGAAATTTCATATTTCTTTTTGCAGGAAAGCACACATTCCATTTCACATTAATCCAATTAGCGCACAATGTAGAAAAATATCAACTTTAAGTTTCCTCTTCAGTATTGACCTATTGATGCATGTGATGATCATGAAAACCAAGATGTCTGACCTATAAATACACAAAATAAACAAATAAAATGTTATAAATGGAGAGAGAAATAGCAATAAAAAAGCTTATCTTGTGAGGTTTATGAACATTTTAAGAAACTTTCATTTCTTACTTGTGAGTTCTCTTATTTCCGTGCTTTTTGTCTATGGTTTTTATATTAGATGATTTTGTGCATGTTAGCGATCTTTTGAGTTGAGACAATTGCAACGGTTTTTTACAGTTTGTTCTTATGTTGAGCTGTTAAACCACTATCCCAAGTTAGGGTAGGGTTGAGGGCTCACAAACTTGGGTTTTTTTTTTTATTATAAGTTGTTATTGGTTTTGAACTAGCTGTCAGTAACTGTGAGTACTAACAGATCTGTACTTTGTGTCTTTTCTGTTATGGGGGATGTATAAATGTCCTGCCTAATCCGGTCTGTGTTTTTTTGCAGGAAATCGGCACCAGCAAACGTGTTCAAATCATGCCACATCTTCTTATATTTTTATATAACCCCCTCATATTCTTAATGTGTCTGTCCCAAGTTTGGAGCCTGCAGTTTAGTCTGACACTAAACTTTAGTGGTTGTTGTTGTTTCATGTCTGTCATATTTAATTTTTTTGTCAATTGTTTTGTTATAAATTAGGCATTTAGTTTTATAGTTTTATAGGGATTGTTTAAAATATTTTCATCCTAGGGCCTTTTATAGCTGACTATTATGACTATAGGGTATGGGTTTTCTCATTATTGAAGGCCGTCACTGGCCTATAATTGCTATCATAGACCTATAATCGATAGTTTTCTTATCATATATAACACATCTTGTTATTTTTATAATAGTCATCATTCAAGGACAATAACATTTATAGAAGTGGCCTTACAAGTTAGGCTTTGTTGACCTCTGCAAATCTTGCTTCGCCTATCATTTCTGCTGTTTATAATTTCTCTTTATCTTCGATAGTTCTTGCCCTACACATAAAAAGGGTAAAAATTATTATTTAATGACATCTTGCATCAATTATTATTTTGCTGTTTAATACATATTAATGCGTGTTTAATAAAGGGCTGCGCCATAAGTGCATGATTAGCATGTTGCCCTTTTAGCTTGTCTTTATGCTTTAAATGAATTTTAATGATCAACTAGAAAAACTGTGAGCACTGCTCAAATAGAAAATTGGTGAAAGCATTTTTAAGTTACTGTCGAAAGTCCTAATACTAAAAAAACTAAAATCAAAAATTTAAAAAAATTGAAAGGGAAATTATGTTAATATATTTAAACAATTCACCAAGTTTCATGAAAATTGCTCAAAGCATTTTTGAGTTTTAGTCAGAAAACTGGAAAATCCCCCCTTTTTTATGAATAAAATCCTTGGAATTATAAAATCTAAAATCTATAAAAATCGTAAGGGAGCTTACGTCAATAGATAAAAACAATTCACCAAAGTTTTATAAAAATTTTATGATTATTGTATTTTCATCACATTGATAAAATTCAAAAACTATCAAAGACTCAATATGGTTTGGCGCAAGACATTTTATCGAACATTTTGAACTACCAGGGGACATTTTAGCGCAGAAATTATAGCCCATTTTAGCGCAGGATTAATCCATTCACCTGTTTTTTCGATAGCCCATTTTAGCGCAAACTTACCTGGTTGATACTCATCATACTAAAACCACGAACAGTAATTTATGCTGACTTAATGTTTAAGTTGTTTGCATTTACAGTTTGGTTAATCATGTATAAAACGTTATACGTTTTTCTGGATACTATCATCAAATTGAAAACAACAACATTTATCAAAAAAACAAGTGTAGATGAATGTGCACCTCAATCTAGACAAAATAAAGAAAAGGAACAGTGCCTACTCCAATTTTATGAACAGAATTGCACAGGGGGTATATCAAGAGCCCTTTACGTACGTTCTCTATGATATAAATTTCAGACTAGAACGGACTTGTAACATTTGAGTTATAAATAACCTTTTAGACTTTTAGTGTTGTATTGTAATTGACATAATATTTTTTTATATTGTGCTTTATTGATTGAAATTTATTATTCATAATTTCTTGTCGCTAAAATGGGCATTGATAATTTCACTTTTCGCTAAAAGGAGGTTGAAAATCTTGTGCAAAAATGGGCATTGATTATTTAACTTTACGCTAAAATGGATTTATAATCTTGAGCTAAAATGGGTTTTACTATGGTGCTAAAACGTCCGATTTTTCTCGCTAAAATGTCCTGTCAATGCGCTAAAATGTCCTCCGCCGAAATGGTTTGCTTCAATTAAAAAAATTGGAATTAAGTGCCTGCTAAAATTCAGGGCGTCGGAGCAAAACTGACTATCTCCTAGACAATAAACTATAGAAAAGGAATTTTGTTTTTGCTTTTCTTTTTCAATGTTTTCAGCTTTTTTTTTGTTAGCTATGTCATTAATATCCACTGAACTAAGCCAATTTAAATTTACCATATTTTTTTGTCTATTCTCTCTAATTAATTAACATTACAAAGATAAGACAAAGAGAAACTGATAATGCCAAGGCAAAAAACAAGATCCAGAAAAGAAAAGCAGAACACTTAATTAAAAAACTTAAGACTAAGCAACACCAACACCACCAAAAAACTGGGGTTGAATTCATGTGCTCAGTGAGAGTTAGCAGATCCTGCTCAACTATATTTATGCTTTAAAACCTAAACATCATAGAGAACTAAACGTTACATTTTTTGTTTATACTTGATTAAAATCTTGTCATATATAGCATGGACACCTCTTATTTTTGAGGACCATATCTCTATTGTGTGAGCATATGTGTTTGTACATGCGTAAGATTGATTTGACTTTGAAATTAAAGAGGTATTGCCATATCTCTGAATTCATTGCACTATACAATGCAATAGGGCAGTTTGAAAAGGTATGTTAGTTGATATGAGTAATGTTAGATTCACAGCTCAATGTGTACATTTTGAGAATCTTACAAAACTGTAAATTCAGCCATTATTGCGAGTTTTTTTTTTGTGTGAATGATGCGACTGTTAGTTGTATCGCATTCTTATATCTGATACATATATCTGTATGCAGATTTTCCTGAATTTATAAATTATCTCGCATCTTTGTGCATTTTTTAAAATTGGCAATAATTTCTGAAATTTACAGTATTCAGGCTTTTAAATTCTAAAATTATAAATGTTAGGCTTCTTGTTGATTTATTTTACATTTGTCATTTCGAGGCCTTTTATCATGTTTATAGTTTTCTATATGGTATGGATTTTGCTCATTGTTGACGATTGTACGGTTAACTATAGCTAATTTGAACATCATTTGGTCTCATGTGTGGATAGGCCTACTGCAGATGGCCAAAACTGGAAGTTTGTCAAAATTTGACGAATTATGAATATTTATCCAAAAATTTAAAGATAGATATTCATAACCATGATAACCAAAACCAAAATTATGTTGGATTTAAAGATGTTAATTGTCTGTTACATGTTATTTCATTTTGACTAGTGACGTCCTGGTGAACTGAGGCAATTTATAAATATAACCTCTCGACCTTAAGGGGTTACCTACTGGAGTCCTAACCCTATTCATCTTTCCGACTTTCGGACCATTTGTTGATTTTTCATGAATATGTTCCATTCCAATATAAAATATGTATTAAAAAAACTTTACACTAGAAAAGTGCGGGATAGTTACTCATTTGGGGAACTATTCCAATTTGGTGGGTTTTCCCTCACCATCGTTGTCCTGTGGAAGAAACGAATTTGGCACATTAACAAACAGATCATGTTTGTGGTTGACTACTGTGACATGTTAGTGTGTGTGCATACAAGTATTTGAATTTTCTGTGCCTTCTTTTTGAATAATTTTCCATTTGTTGGTACTCAATACTGACGTCGAGTGCTGTTGTTGTTACATTATTCTACTGTGCTGTTTATTTTTTACAAGAGCGATCGAGGAATGCTGGGGAAGGAAACATAGCATATATATGTTTACTTTTAAGACCGAAATGAGCCGTGTCGAGGAGGTTACCGATAGTGCTCGAGAACAATACATACATACATTGTTTTAAATATAACTAATAGTACATAAATATTTTACTATGCAGTCAGTATCCCGATATACATTTATATATGTCTCTGCGCCTCATTTCACAAAAAATCGTACGAGTGAAAATACTCGTACAAAGTTATGAAGACCATGAACATTTTTAGTATTTATAACCCAAGGAATTGTATATTTAAATATTCAATTCATTGTTATAACTTACGATCAATTTTAATGGAAAGATAATTTGTCAAATGAGCCCCTGGTTCATAGACCCGGTGCAGCGTTAAATACCAGTTAAACTTGAAGTGGACTTGAGCTTTCAAGAGCTTATTTTATCGTATCAATGTCTGTTACTGTGAATTAATTATTTATCACAAAAAAAACTACTCGGTTAATTTTTGTTTTAATATGAAGCCCCCCCCCTCTCTCCAGCTTATCCGATTAATTTACGATCACTCTGACTAAAGAAAGTAAGTAAGTCACAGTTGCTTATATCAGGTATTTTGAATTCTGGTTGATAGTTGTCTCATTACCAATCACACAACATCTCTTTATTTTTTTTTATAAGAAAGCTTTATTTAGATTCGGTATATTGATGAATGTGTAAACATGCAGCATGCTTGTAAATAAATGTTAAAATACAGCACAAAAGATGCAGAATAAATCAAACTCGAGTCGAAGACAAACTGACAACGCCATATCAAAAACTAAAATAAGAACGACCAAATGACAAATAATCTATAAAACACAACTATAGCATATTGATTTTAGTTAGTCTATTTTCATGCAAACCCAGTTTCTTTAATACAAAACGACTGATACTCCAACCTTACGATTAAAAGTCAAATTATGTGTGTGCAAGTTTATTAGAAAAATTAACGAGACACGTTCTAATCAGGTAAAATCCAATATACCAATTTACAAATTCATATCTACTACATGCTGTATATTGCTAACTTAAAGGTGTTTGATTGTATATTGCCAAACCCCAACATCGTGAATATGCCATGTATGTGCGAGGTGTTGGCTATGTTTGGTACGGGATGGCGGCTTCAAAGCGGAGACAAAAAGACTTAGGTAAATAAATGGAGGTGTAGAATTTTGTTGTTGAGAATTTTAAGTACTAGATTCATATTTCAGAATTTGAATATAACATCTCGTTTCTTTTAGATAAATTGTGAGCTATTGCTGACTATAATAATTACCCCATTATAAGTATTCGAAAAACATGAAGTTAAGTCTAGGTTAGTCTATGGAAAGGTATATACTATGAAATTTAGAGCGAGGGGCTTGCCCCGAGCTCTTAATTTCATAGTATATACCTTTTCATAGACTATCCAATTTAGCATATATTTACAACTCGAGTAGTCTTTTAATTGGTCTATTGATAATTTATTTTGGCTGACTACTTGTATCACAGGTGTTTGTAAAAAGGAGGTCATTAACAAAGTTTTGTATATCTACTCACTAGTATTATTGTAAAATATGTGATTTCAAAAGGCCCTTCACTCCAGAATGAAAAGATGGTAGCTGCTGGTGTAAGTATGTATACTGATATAAAGCGGTGTTTTACTATACATGTACAATAATTAAATTGCAGTGGAAGCTTTACATGTTTTGAAAGAATTTTTTTATTTCACAGTAAAACTAAAGCTATAATAAATTTGAAACATAGAGATAGTTTGTCCCCATAGATATAGTCTAGCAGATTGGCATTAAAAAGCAACTACCAATAGATCAGAGATTATAGGTTTTGAGTTTTGTGTTTTTTTTTTCCATTATTTCAAAGAAAAAACTAAAAGATTTATCAGAATATGTTTATATATATATATAGGTGGCATATTATCTTCAGACATAATCACAGTTTTTCAATTCATGACATCGTCCTAAACATGCATGAAATATTTGCCACTGGACTTTAAGCAACCAATAATCAATAAATCAATCAATTCATGACGAAATAGATCACCTTCCTTAAGAAAGTTTAAAAAATTATCACCAAGTTGCTTTAATTTTCCTGCACAAGGTTTCATAGTACACACTTTTCTGTGTACAAAGTAATTGCATGGATGATACATTATCATAATTTTAAGATATCGTTGTACTCTAATCAAGGTATAAAGAACCATATGTATTACCCTTTATTTAAATGATAAAATTTGCAATTGTCAAAAACAATTTTTAGATCCAAAGATTTTAATAGCAGGATATTTAAAAATCAATGTGAAAACTAATTACTAACTATGAATAAGTACGAGCGTTAGCGAGTACTTATCATGAAGTAAGGGATAATCATTCTCTTACAAACTTAGAATATTGTAAAGTGCTCAAGGCTCAAATGATCTATTCAAGAATTAGTTTCATTGTCAGTGCAATGTTTATAATTGATGCATGACTTCCTTTTTCTGTATGTCATTTATGGATTAGTTTTAGTGATGTGAGGACTTTCTTATCATTTGAGAAATATTTAAAAAAAAAAATGCGTTATAGATATTAGATGACACAACAGTAGAAAGAAAAGGTAGGAATTGTATGTTTCCTGATTGTGAGTATGAATGTAAATCATGTAATATTTCAGTGAGGAATTATCCTTTTTTTATTTACAGTTTAAATCAATTAATACATTTGAGTTACAACTAAATTTTATTTCACAGCCAATAATTTGGTCCGGATTTTTACATCAAATACTGTTTCATTATGTCAGGGAAATGTTCAAAAATAATACCCTTAAAAGTTTTTAATATGTTCAAAATTAAATTTCTGTTTTTTTTTTATCGGAATACATGTATTGGAAATAACTATTCTCCCCAACCGCTGATCAAGTAATCAAAGTTTTGGAAAGACAAAGATTTAGGTTGTTTTTTATCTGAAAGATTTTTTTCTTTTTTTTTGCATTACTTTGGTATTGTTTAATTTATAGTAATTTGAAGTTATTAATATTTTCATAATAAAATTCACGGTACCAATTTTACTGCACTAGTAAACTTCAACTTATTTTGAGATTTTTGTTTGTTTCACAATTCAACTTTTAGTCAGTTTCAATCACTGTGTGATAAATCCTTTCAATCTGATAAATGTGCTTCGGGGCAGTTGTAACTCATTTATATAAACTCTTTGTTTTGAACTGTAAATAGACCCAAATAATAGGATAATCCCTTACTAAGAACATGATTTACATTCATTCTTCACAATTAAGAGGCATCCAATCCTACAATTTCATTGGTCGAGAGTACTTTGCCATATTCTAAATTTAATTTGTAACACAGCATTTTATTTCAAAATAGCCAGTGGCAATTTTTGTTTTAAATATCTTGATTACGAAACAATGAAATCTTACCCTTGTGGTCATTCATGCGTAGTTACTTAGTACACAGGAAAAGTATGTACTATGAAAATTAGAAGGCAAATATAAGCAATTTGATTGGACGAGAAGTTGTAAGTATGTGCTAATGAGCATTGTAAGTATGTGCTAATGAGCATTATCACATACTTACAACTTCTCGTCCAATCAAATTGCTTATATTTGCCTTCTAATTTTCATAGTAAATACTTTTCCTGTGTACTAAGTAACTACGCATGAATGACCACAAGGGTAAGATTTCATTGTATCGTAATAAAAATATTTAAAACAAAAATTGCCACTGGCTATTTTGAAATAAAATGCTGTGTTCCAAATTATATTAAATAGTTTGTAATTAGTTTTCACATTGATTTTTAAATATCCTGCTATTAAAATCTTTGGATCTAAAAATGTTTTTGACAATTGCAAATTTTATCATTTAAATAAAGGGTAATACATATGGTTCTTTATACCTTGATTAGAGTACAACGATATCTTAAAATTATGATAATGTATCTTCCATGCAATTACTTTGTACACAGAAAAGTGTGTACTTTGAAACCTTGTGAAGGAAAATTGAAGCAACTTGGTGATAATTTTTTAAACTTTCTTAAGGAAAGTGATCTATTTCGTCATGAATTGATTGATTTATTGATTATTGGTTGCTTAATGTCCAGTGGCAAATATTTCATGCATGTTCAGGACGATGTCATGAATTGAAAAACTGTGATTATGTCTGAGGATAATGTGCCACCTATATATATATATATATATATATAAACATATTCTGTTAAATCTTTTAGTTTTTACTTTGAACTAATAAAAAAAAAACAACACAAAACCTATAATCTCTGATCTATTTGTAGTTGCTTTTTAATGCCTATCTGCTAGACTATATCTTTTGGGGACAAACTATCTATATGTTTCAAATTTATTATAGCTTTAGTTTTACTGTGAAATAAAAAAAATGTTTTCAAAACATGTAAAGCTTCCACTGCAATTGATTTATTGCCTGCTTTTAGTCAATTAATTTTGTCATCTTACCTTGTAAGAAGAACATGTGTAGTAAAAAAACCGCTTGATATCAGTATACATACTTACACCAGCAGCTACTATCTTTTCATTCTGGAGTGAAGGGCCTTTTGAAATCACATATTTTACAATGATACTAGTGAGTAGATTTACAAAATTCGTTAATGAGCTCCGTTTTACAAACACATGTGATACAAGTAATCAGCCAAAATAGACTATCAATAGACCAATTAAAAGACTACTCGAGTTGTAAATATGTGCTAAATTGGATAGTCTATGGAAAGGTATAGACTATGAAATTAAGAGCTCGGGGCAAGCCCCTCGCTCTAAATTTCATAGTATATACCTTTCCATAGACTAACCTAGACATGGATATGAAAACACTTCACAAAGTATAAGTATTGGTAAACGTACAGCAAGTCACAGGACAAAAGTTCAAATAAATTAGTTTACAATAATTGTTTAAAGGCTGAGACTACTATAACTGTTATAGAAGTCTCAGTTTAAAGGTTATGAGAGAAAAATCTTGATGAATTTATTTTTATTAGATAAATTTATTTTACAGTAAAGGCTTCGCTTTCATATTTTTTTTTCAATTATTTGTAAAAGAAAGGTGATATTTTTACACCATGGAGCCAGTTAATTAACAAACCATTTTGGCGGATTGTTTTCTTAACAATCATTGATCATTATTAACATTTAAGAATAAATTTTGTTTACAAATTCGTTTTATAAATGATGGTTAAAAAAAAAAAAAAAATTCTTCAACGTTTTTGAAAATAAGTCTTTTGGTATCCAAAGAAAAAAATATCCCAAAACTGAACTGTGAATTTTTAATCGTTACTTTTTGTTGTACGTTTTTAGTGTTAATCCCAGCAAAAACAAATTTGGTGATAAAAATCGATTTGTTGGTCTTTCGTAAAATTAAAAAAAAACACACGTCACAATGTAATTTTAGGTAAACGGACAGAAAGTCACAGGACATAAAGTCACAACTTTGATAGGACAAAAAGTCACAAATAATTTGTTGACAATTGTTCGAATATATTAGGGAAAGATCTTGAAATATTTTCTTTTTATTACATATTTTATTAATTTTTTTGGGGCAAAAATGGAAGAAATTATATATTGATCCTTCAAGAGACAAGTGAATGTGGGAGATATTCATTCCCTATTGTAAAATATTGACTGTTGGTTGCTTAACGTCCAGTGGCAAATATTTGATTTATGTTCAGGACGAGAACAAATTAACAAAGCTAACAATAAATACGATAGGTAGGTCTTGTAATTGATGCCGTCCGGGATAAGGTCGGGAAAATTTCAACTGCCACTGAAAAATGAGGGACAGAAATTTGGCCTAACAACAGGCCACCTACGGTCCCCTCAAAGAGTTGTTGCAAGGGTTCTTCATGTGGAAAAGTATTGCACTCACGCTTCACGTGGCATCGGATTCAACGTCCCCCATTCTGACCGGACGTGGCTGAGTACGTCTACATACATACCGCACAGCCCAATGGACGTCCCACTTCTGCTAGGGTTTTATTGCGGTCAGAAGAAGACCTGTAACGACCATATTTCTATTCCCAAGTCACCCGTGAGGGTGTTTTGTTGTCATTATTTTTTTTGCCTTATTGTAAAAAATAATGTTTCACGCCATTAAGGACGTTACTCTAGTTCTCTAACGAATTCATTTCTTGTTTCATTGAATATAAAGAAAACAGTTATCTAAAAAATATATATATTTTTCTTGAACTATTATATATAAAGTAATTTATTTAAAAATTTATTCTTAAAAAGTCAATAATGATCAATAATTGTTAAGAAAACAATTAGTCAAAATGGCTTGGTACATAAATGGCTTCATGGCTAATAAACAATTTCCTAAATTGAAAAAAATGGAATAAATAGAAATCTTTTTAAGAACTTTTTCTTATATATTTGAAGAATTATAAATAAATTATTCTTTACTTTTTGTCCACTTACCAAAAAGGTATGGCCAATTTCCCCTTTATTTGTTTCGCCCACATGTTCAAATTTAGAAAATTAATGAATTTAAGAATTTTTTAAAATCAAGGATTTGTATAATCCTAGTATACAAATCCTTGTTAATATATTTACTTCGGTAGAAAAGAAAGTTCTTCTCATCTGGACTTTAATCTGTATATCCATTCTCTATTTTGGGATTGAAAAAAAATATCTTTAAAAAATGCGGTTTTGAGCCTTCTTTCTGCCTTTTAATTTAGTTAGACGTTCAGCAAGACGTGATACAAATGGTACATCTCAAATATTAAGCCATATATTGAAGCTGTTCAAAATTTTGTACCTTATAGGTACATGTATCAGATCGGAAGTTTTTTTTTAATTGTCATATATAAAGAGTTACAGTTATCTCAGGTCTAGTTATCTAGTATGAAATAAGTCCACTGGAAATTAGCCCTTAAAACACAAATCTGCGTTTACTCAATGCGTAGTTACAGAAGTTTATTTGCTAGTGTTTTTTCAATCTTTTTTTAGTGATTTTATTAAATTATCTTTTTTGTGAAAATTTTGAGTGGAAGAATATGAAATCGACACAGATACTACATTTAACAGAAGAAAATTTGTGTAATGTCATCAGTTGCAATATATATTAAGAATTACACGTGGACAGGATGTTCCCCAGAAATTTAAGATATTCCAAATAAGTTGTACACACCCCATGGTACACGCTACTGTCATATGGAAAATTACTGCTTTACCTGTAATCAGCCATGCAACTAATCAATTGACTGACTATGCCACTAAAATTTAAAAAGTTTGTCAAATTGAAAATATTCAGTTTAATTAAAAATTGTAGAACTAAAAAGGATTTACTTTATCATAATTATGAAGTGAAATAATTTAACATGAAAACATATCGGATTATTTCCCAAAGATTAAAAGAAAATTATTATCTATTCCGGGAATAATAGAAAACTGTATTTATAAAGGGTCCCATCAAGGATTTCTATAGAAACCATTGGTCTCATGAAATGGATCTCACACAGACATGCATTATTAAGATCTATACATTTATTGATTCTATGATTTCTTGAGAAAAAATCAGGAGGGAAGTATAACAAATATTTAGTTTTGATATTAAATTATAAAATTCAACATTGAATTTTGAAAAAAAGTTTCTGGTTGGTCTTAAAAAATAATAAGATTTTGAATCAAGATGGAAACAAATTCTTTGTCCAAAATGAAACAAATCAATGTCCCCCCTTTTTAGCCACACACACGCACATGATGAATTGTGGGGCTCAAGTAGAGACACACGGTCACATTTTAAAACTGCACTGAGGTCACACAGTCTCGTAAAGCAAATTTGACTGGCAGGTTTTATTTCTTATCAAATTATACCATTCTCTGTTTTGAACATTCTTATAGGTCAGGTCGCAAGGTGACATGTAGGATTTTACCATGTTGACAATGACTCTATCCTTAGTCTTAGGTGTAGATCATTCGAGCTTGTTATGTTGGCGAAATGTACCTGCAAAATGTCCGAAATGCATAGGCACTGTATACATCCGGCAATCTTAACAAATTTAGATTTATCTTTCCTCGCTATAATTGTTTTTCATTTGACTTAACATGAGACTTTATTGAGGGGTTTAAGGGTTATTTCCGTACAACGTGTTTGTCATTAGTAACTCACATGACTTATTGTTTTCGTGCTTGAAGCTCATTATTCACCGTGTTTCAGACAAGATGGTGAAAATAACGTGCAAGGTATTTTTTTCGATCATCGTGAAGTGGCTATTTTAATTCCCGTTCGTCCGTGCACACTCCCCCTTTTCTAGAATTGTAAATTTATAATTCCTTGTCCTTTTACCACCCTCTTTGTGATCAACTTAACACACACGTTGTGCTAACTGTGTCAGGACTTGATATATATGTAATATATAAAAGTCACAGTACACGGGTTCACAGTCATATATTTGCCTGTCTTGTAATTATGTTACCCTGCCCAGCAACGGGCATCGTGATAAGCAAATAAAATATCTTGTAGCAGTAAAATACACAAAAGTATATTGATTGTTTACATACATGTATACCTTCAGAAGCACCTGTTTTGTGAAATATACAGCTAATAAACCGTAAATAACTGCGAAATAATGAATAAATTTGCAAGTTTGATAATTGTCTCACTTCTGCTAATTAATTTACCTGCAATTCACCTTCAGATTCATTTGTGAGACCACCGACACTATTTATATTAACTCAAAGATAGAAGTTCTCCGTTACTGGGAACTTCATATCTGATCCGATCAATTTATTAGTTCCATTCACCTATCACCAGTGATCCATTTGCAGTGAACGGTGACAATCTAAAAGGTATACTGTTGATCACATAGGTGCTTGAGGACAGGATCCTGTTATTAGCCCCACATAGTCCCTCCCCCTTATTATCATAAATCTTAGATTTTTCAATATATATCACTTATTTGTACCATATATATACTAATATACCATATTTTTACTCTTAATATGCATGTTTACTATCAACGTGAATCTCGACTATACAGCGAAGCGAAAGGTTGCCAAGGAATTGGGGCTATGGTCGGGAAAAATTGTTTTAAAATGTAATAAAATGTTACTTACCGGTCTAATCAACGAGTACTTGCTGTTCCCAGATAATTATCCTTATTGAATATCAATATCCAGACATAATATATTACCGTTTAAACACTTTTAATTATTTTTTTTCGCAGGCGGTGTTGCATTTTTTTTCTCCATTCGACTTCGATCAACAGAAGTTACAAAACAACGACATCTGTGTGGTCTTCAGCTCAAGAAGGATAACTCCACCTGAAAACGCGGGAAATTAGATGAGTTCCGAGAAACAATGTACAGAACGAAAAGGTAAGAGAGTTTCGAATAAGTAAACAAACGACATAAAATATATACATAAACACTTCAAAACAAATCTAAATGTTAGACGAATATCAGAAGATAGCTTTTATTTATCAAATGGGCATAATCTCATTATCAGTGGTCAGGCAGGAACAGGTAAATCCTTTCTTATCAAATATATCGGTAAGGACCAACGTGAAAAACATAGAAATGTATCCATAGTTTGTTCGACGGGTATAGCATCCACCCTCTACGATGATTTGGGGGCCAAAACTTTACACAAATGGGCCGGGATAGAGGATGGAAGGCATCTTAATGAGGAGATTGTACACCTGGTTCAATCAGAAGAACGTTTTATGTCTGTAAAACATAATATTGAAACGACAGATCTCCTCATAATTGACGAAGTTTCAATGGTTAGCGCTAAAACATTCAACAAAGTTGAGGTACTATGAAGAAAAATTAATGATAATGCTAAATACTTTGAAGGGATACAAGTAATTCTGTCGGGTGACTTTTATTAATTACCCCCTGTTCCAAATAAAATTATTGGAGATTCTGGTAGCCACTGTTTTAAACTGCCATGGTTTAATGATTGCTTTCCACACAAGGTACAATTGAATATAATTCATAGGCAAAGTGAAACTGCATTGATTCAGTGCATAAATGCACTCGAAAAGGGAGAACTATCAAAAGAAAATGTTGCTTTTCTAAACTCTTTAGATCGTCCATTGCCAGATGAGGACACAGCTGTTCATGTTTATGCTAGAAACTATGATGTTGATATTTTTAACTATAATAAAATACAACAGTTGCAAGGCGAACTTAAAACATATAAAGCTAATGATGTAGGATCTGACTTCTACTTGCGAAAGTTTTTGGAACCAAAGAATTTGGGTCTAAAGGTTAATAGTCGTGTGATGCTTTTGAGAAATTTAAGTGATACATTAGTAAATGGATTGTGTGGTACGGTAAATCAACTGAACTCAGATTCAGTTGATGTCAAATTAATAATCAACAATAAGTTGTTCACAGTAACACTGAAACCTGTTGAACATATGATCCTGCAGATAATGTCTTTCTTGCAAAAAGATCTCAAAAACCTCTAAAATTATCTTATGCTATTACAGTTCATAAGGCACAAGGTATGAGTTTAACAACTGTTGTTGTCAATTGCGAATACTGTTTCCAACCAGGACAAATAGGTGTGGCTGTAGGCAGGGCAGAACAAGTTGATGGTCTGCGAGTTCGCAACTTCAAAAAATCAATGTGTCGAAAGCATCCTTCCCATGTTTTAGATTTTTACGACAAGTTTACATTAGGAATTTTGAAGGATGATCTTTCATGTTGTAGACATGGTATAGGAAATAAGGGAGAAAAACATGATGACTCTGATTCTGATGATGAAAATGATAATGATGACGATGATGATAGTAATGATAATACTGATGATACATGTACATATGCCAAAATTGATGATAATTTTAACTCTGATTCTGATTTTTCTGACAGTGAAATTGAAAAACTAGAACTTCTTGATTGTTTCATTAAAAAAAATGTTTTGACAAAAGATCAATCATCATCACAAGCTAAGGCTGCCATTGATTCTGTTTTTAATGAATATGTTGGGTCACAGTTAGAAAATGACATGAAATCTTTAAAAATGAAAATTTTAGAACATTTTTGTATTTTTGATGAGTGGTATCAATCACAATTATCGGCAATTGAAGACATTGGACTAATAAGTCTTCCAGAAGGAGAAAAAAACTATTCAGCTAAAGGACAACATGATTTCTGTATAAAGTTTCATAAATATTTGAATTCGGAGGAGTATGTTAAAAGTGTACAGTCTTTACTAAGTATGTATTCCAAAGATGAATGTGCATCTGAAATATATTATCAGTTTATGACAGCTGTTTTATATTACTTGGAAAGAAGATTTTTTGAAGATTTACCTTCTCATTTAAATTTACAAGAGCCAGAATCATTTAAAAACATTCCCACATCTGATGAGTTGTCTTCCCCTGCAAGAGGAAAAATGTGATATATTAGTGGCTATATCCTAGCTAAATTAAAACATAATTTGTTTATTAAAATAAGAAATTCTTTGTTTGCTGTAGGATCAGAATAAAAAAATATCAAAGCTTCAAGATCAAATGAACATATTATCTTCTCTTTGTATCTCCTATGATGTCTAAATGAATTCAAGCATTGATCCAGAAAGTTTAGAAGAGACTAAAAGAAAACAGAATTAGCGTGAAAGTTTAACCAACATTTCTGATGTAACTTTTGAATTCTTTAGTAAACTTGAAACTTTGTGTAGACAAAAACTATCTCACATAAATCTTGTTGAGCATGGAAAAAAATTATTTAGCTATGTCACAGATGAATTATTGAATGACAAATATTTATTTGATTTATGGGTTCAAACACTAACTTGTAATTACAACATCCAGTATTATTCACTCCATAACCCTTTCAAGTGAAAATTATATAGACATTTACAATTTAGCTGTGCATCTGTTTTTGAAGGTGTCTTTCAGTCAATTCAGAAGGGATTATTTAACTTTTCTCAAAAAAGAGAAAGGAAAGGCACTTCGAAATAAGTATCAGAGAAATCAAAAAAAGTGGTGAAATCTTTTAATATGCAATTTTTGGTTGAAGACAAGCCAAAGGACAAAGAAGGTTAACATTTGAGACTGAAATCAGAACTTATGCAGAATGAAAAGTTTCGTTCAGAAAATTCTTTCACTAAAAAAGATTTGCTAATGTTGTGTCTTATGTACAATGTAAATATTTCCACTCAAAAACGAAAGGCAGAAATAAGTTTTGAATTGGGTAAAGCAATATTAAAAAGTGATTCCATACCATATCCGGATAAAAGTGATGTTTCTGGAACAGGTGCTAAGCCAACTTCTAAAATTATAGTTTCAGCAGCTCCTCAATCAATGGACTCAGAAGTTCCAGGCCCTAGTAATGTAGCCTCTACATCACCTGATTCTTTGTCTTCAGAACTCCAATCTACAATTCAAAATAAAGAAAAAATACAAAAAAGGAAAACTTCAAGGAGAGGTAAAGGAAAGGGGAAAGGGGAGAGTAGAAAGAAAAATATTCTAATATCTGATGAATCTGATGAAAAATGTACCGTGTGTAATAAGCCGGATATTGGAGATGAGGATTGGATATGTTGTGATGCTTGTACTTTATGGTACCACAGGGATTGTGCAAATTTACAAGATGGGCTAGTCTTAGTGAAGCAGTTGCTTTCATCACCTGCCCACTGTGCCAATAGAGTATATTCACATGTAATTTGTTCTTTTGTGTAGATTTATTTAATCCCCCCCCCAAAAAAAAAGGGGAGGGGGGAATTTGTGCTACCCTCTAGGAATTTTGGCCATTAAGGTTACTCAATTTTCTTTCATCTTTAAAAATATTAAATAAGAATATGATGTATGATTGCCAATGAGACTACTTTTCACCTCTGCTCTGCATAATTTTTTTTCTGAAAGATTTCTTTTATCGCATTAAAACATACACTGTCAGTTTTCAGTTTCAGAGTTATATTATTATATAACAACTTATTTGGTATAAAATTGAGTTGTGGGGTATATGCAAATGACAGTAACCTAACAACAAAAAAATATGAAAAGCCATCTACATGGCAATGTACATTCTTCAACAATAAACCTTTGTACATTTTTATTTGCCCTTACTGCTTGGTTCAGTTGTCCTCCCTCTCCACCTCCTGCATTAGATTTGCAAGATATTGATGTCGGTCCAAGAATAACTGAATTTACTGAGTGACAGTAACCTAGATATGTTGTGTAAGTATTAGCCCCATTATGAAGTGTTCTCTGTTGACAAAATATGTTCTCTATGACATCACTATTTACACGACTTGGAATTATTGATGCATTTGAACACTTAAGTTTATATATACACATTTCTTCAAATCCCATGATTGAAGAAATTATATCTTCCCTAGTCTGATGGGATATAAGATGTTTTTCCTTGTTTGTTATTTCACTATTGTCTTTAATAATTTTTTAACCACTGAATAAACCACTGTAAAACATCATGGTTTTTTTAATCCTCTCATCGCTTGAATCTGTTATAGGCCGTGAGTCTTTAAAGTTTTGAATGAGCACACTTGTATGTTGTAGCAATTCTATGGTTGCATCAACCTTGGTTCCTGCATCACCTAAGCTTGACTTGTAAAGTTTCATTAAATGTAACATGTCACTATTTAAAACTTCCTCTGCTAAATGATTCCTCATTTTATTTTCTGATGTTAAGAAAATATGTTCTTGTATCAGTTTATGATGAACTGGAAATGGGTTTGTTGAAATGTCTCATAGATAAGCCTGTTTAAAGTGAGTCCATTCTATGAAATTGTTCTTAAACTGTAACCTCCGTTTACAAAAAGCACCATCTCCACTTTTAGAAATGTTATTTCTTATTTTCTTAACAGTATGGCAAATGTCCATGATAAAAAATAATAAAAAATGTTTTGAAAAGAGCATGTGATTGCATTTATACCTGTACGATATGTGACGCCTGTAAATGACACAGAAACCAGGCGTAGAAATCATACTTTATCCTGGCGTCATTGCAGTGTTTAAGGAATGCATGTCCAGGCGTCAACCAGGCGTAAACCAGGCGGAAACCAAGCGTAACTGAGGCGGAAACCAGGCGTAAAATTAGGCGTAATATTTAAAAGAGTACCCCTGGTTGAGAGAAAACCAGGCGTAATATGCAAATGAGTACGCCTGGTCAATAAATAAACCAGGCGTAATGTTCTTACATAATACTACACTTAATTTAAATTAGTGTATTACCCTAGCTGTGTACTTTGTGTATTTGATACAAACTTGTACTGTTGCTTAAAGTTCTCACTCTTTGACATAAAACTTGAAATATCAACCATTGAAGAAGCTATATAAATAAATACATATTAGACAGACACTGGCTCAATTAAGTTTAAGTTTTAATAAGAATTATGACAATTAATTTTTCTTGAAATAAAACTAGCATTTTGACTAAGTTGTTTCGAAAATTAATATCATTTAAACTAAAAAAAATCAATGATAATACTGTAATTTTACTTGTGAAAGATTTAAATGTTGTTATCCAAGGATGAGGGTTTCCAGAATTTGAAATTAATGGTAAAAAATTAAAAAAATAATAACTTAGTTACTCACATAATTATTATTTACCATGGCTATGTATACTACTTTCCTTTCATTTCACAGTTTTCATTCACCAATTTGATTCCATAATTCCAATTTCAAATTCTTTCAAAAAGCACAAAAAAAGCTTATTTCCCCTGAATATATCAAGCTGCCATATGTCCAACTCTTGCAAGCTAATAACAGAGAGCCAAAGTTTGAAAAAAATTCCCATGATCCTTTAAACAAAGCATTATGGGTATTATGATTTACACCCTTCCAACAGTTTTACGCCTGTAGGAAAATTTACGCCTGGCTTATTGTAATTTACGCCAGGTTTACCACTTTTTTCTACGCCTGTAAATGCTAAAATTTACGTTTCCTGCTCCATTACGCCTGGATCTGGACACGAAACTACCACTTACGCCTGGTTTACGCCAGATTTCCAGGCGTAATACGCCTTATTATTTCGTACGGGAAGTGTTGAAGTCTGGCAACAAAATTTTGAAAAGGTCTCTATTGCTTTGTGCCCCATCAGTACTGATATATTGAATTTTAAATCCAAATGCTGATAACATATTAACAGATTTCCATACAAGTAAGTAAAGTTCATGTCCTGATGCAGTATGAGAAGGAAAATGTGCAAATGGAAAACGGTTACCTGTAAATCCTAAGAAAACTAATGAAGGAACATGCGTAGCAAGAGTTATTTCTTTTTTATTACTCTTTATTTGCTCAAATATAATTGACTCCGGTGAACATTCAGTGAAGCCAATCAGCTCTATATTGTGTTTTCGCTTACGAAATTGCAAATCTTGTTGTATAGACATCTCATCTATAATAAGTCCACCTTGATATCCCTCAGGGGGTATACCTTTCATTGTTGCTTCATTTGCCATCCAATCTAACATATCACTATTAATGGCTGCCTCTTGATAAACAGAGTTTTTATAACGTTGAAGCAAGTTTTGGGATGGTAATATTATGAAATTGCTATTTCTTAATTCACTATAGCCCCTTGGACTTCTGCAGTACAAAGTTAAACACAACCGTATAATTTCCTTGTTCCACCTCCGGCCATTTGGGTTCTTTTCTAAGGCCACTTTTTGACTAATTAAAAATGTCTGCATTTTCATAGAACAATCAGGAATTTTTTTTGTCAAAATGTCACTCAAATCATTATGATCAGTCTCACCTAGAATAACTTCATTATCGTGTGTATTGTTGTCATTTAAGTTTATATCATTATTATTTTTCTCATCTGTGTCACACTTTTGTTCTTTTGTTTTTAATTTTTTACAGTTACCACAACTCAAGGAGGCAGCATTAGAAGTTTTGAATGGCAAAACCTTACAACACGTCTTGGCACGAAACCGTATTTGTTCCGAGTTCTCGTCACCTACAAGACACACTTGCTCTTCAAAATGAGGTAAATCTTGCTCGACACTATTAACGCCACTACAGTACCTAAGTTGTTTTAAAAAAAGAGATTCAACTGAATTTATTGTCATTGAAAACATTTCCTAAAGTCCTATCTTTTCAAGTCCAATTTTCTTTCCTACCACTAGGAGAGAAATGTCCCCATCTGCTTCTAATTGAATTTCAATCATTATTTTACTACATTTTAAAATTTCTCCCGTAAAATGTCCTATTTTCATTGATGTTTGAGTTTTCGATATTACAAAATAGTCTTCAGGGAGAAGAGTTTGAATGTCAATAAATGATATACCAGGCTGAATAATTGTGTCCTGTTTCCATGACAAACCATAGTATCTTTGGGTAGATTTACACCAGTTTTCTTTTCAGCGACCTGATTTTATTTTAACATTGTTGGAATTTTTTGTAATGACATTACCCACAGCAGAACTTGTCACTTCAAATTAACATTTTTTTCTTAATTTCAATGAGATCAACCAATTCAGATTCATTGCGTGGTTGTAAATTTTATACAACCCAAGTGAAAATGGGTGTTTTGTTAGTTGCCATCACTATCTACTATTGTTTTCCACAGTTTAAGATTTTTTTTCACTGTTTAAAATATCAGCCAAATAATCAATTCGAAACTCTCTTACCTTTTCGTTCTGTACATTGTTTCTCGGAACTCATCTAATTTCAAGCGTTTTCAGGTAGAGTTATCCTTCTTGAGCTGAAGACCACACAGATGTCGTTGTTTTGTAACTTCTGTTGATCGAAGTCGAATGGAGAAAAAAAACCAGCAACACCACCAGCGAAAAAAAAATAATTAAAAGTGTTTAAACGGTAATATATTATGTCTGGATATTTATATTCAATAAGGATAATTATCTGGGAACAGCAAGTACTCGTTGATTAGACCGGTAGGTGACATTTTATTACATTTTAAAACAATTTTTCCCGACCATAGCCCCAATTCCCTGAAACGAAGTTGGCAACCTTTCGCTTCGCTGTATAGTCGAAATTAATAGTTAAACGTTAATAGTAAACATGCATATTAAGAGTAAAAATATGGTATATTAGTATATATATGGTACAAATAAGTGATATATATTGAAAAATATAAGATTTATGATAATAAGGGGGAGGGACTATGGGAGCTCATAACAGGATCCTGTCCTCAAGCACCTGTGTGATTAACCATACTAATGGGACTAGTTGCCCTAAAATGAAGATTTTTACCAATTTTATTTCTTCATATTTGCCATTTTATCTTGAAAACTAATATATAAATAGAAACAGTTAAATCTTATTGGAGTTCCCTTCAATGATGATGTTTACCCATTATTTGCATATTTTGCAAAAACTGAGAAACTTTAAATCTTGGGTCTACTCCTTATAGTAGTTATTGCCCTTCAATTAAGTTTTTTTGTATTGCCTGCAACGAAATTTGCAGAATGTGAGACTTGTATGTTTCATAACGAGTGAGAATTGGATATCGCTTGATATCAACTAGAGTTATTTAGTTTCAATATACATGTACCGGTAATAAGTGAGCCTTTGGTGCGTTTATTATTACTATTTAAATTAAATAACGAGAGTTGATATCAGGCGATATCCAATTCTCTAGAGTTGTTAAACCTATTGCTCTTATAGTTAACACTCTTATTGTTAAAATAAAACTTCCGCGAATCGTTGAAGTAGTCTCCTGCACATAACAGTATGACGTCATATTTCCTTTTCCAGCGTCCAACTTTAACACCAGACATTTTAAATTTTTTTGTATTTTTGGAGAAATCACATCATGCACATATATGTCCGTTGCCATGGATGAAATGTACATCGTCTAAACCTTTGAAAGTTATCAATGACCTAACGAATAGCCAATGGAAATGTCGTAATATCGTCTCATGGTGCTGGATAAGCTAATCAAATTAAGCATTTAAGGGAAGTAGAGATGAACATAATAATTTTCAAAATATTATATATATTTTTTTATTGTTCTAAGGTAGACAAATAATAACAAATGTATTTGCATTCAATTTGTTTTAGATTTAATGTTTTTACCAAAAGAAATATAATTTAAGGAAGATATTGTGAAAGGTGACAAAAAAATATTATTTGGTATATGCAAAGTCTACATGTCAGTCAGGTAGGGGTTCTCCTGACCTCAACCTCATTTCATGGATCAGTGATCAAGGCTACAGTTACATGTTCAAGTCCGTATCTCAGATACTATAAGCAATAGGTTAACTGTATGGGGTGTTTTGAATCATTGTAAGGTGTTCATGTCAGACTGACAGGTTTCATCTGACCTTGATCTTGACCTTTTTTTATGGTTCATTGGACAATGTTTAGTTTTTGTGGTTTAATCTATTTCTCAGATACTACATGTATAAGGAATAGGGCCACTATATTTGGTGCATGGAATGAGTGTAAGGTGTACATGTCTCTCTGCAAGGCTTTAGATGACCTTGACCTCATTTTCATGGTTCATTGGTCAATGATAAGTTTTCTTGGTTTGTCATTTATCAGATACTATAACTAAAAGGTAAACTATATTTGATGCATGGAATCAAAAATTCTGAACAAAACTAAAGCAGGCGAGACATTTCAGCATGTGAAATCTTGTTTGTCCGGGGACACAGTTATCATCCTTTGATTTTCGTTTTCTACAAATAGAGTCCCTAGTGTGGACAGTGTACAACTTCCAAGTTTATTTCTTCATATATTTTATGCATAAAATAGTAAGTAGGGGGGATGAAATTACATTTAAAAAAAATTTGGGCATGCCTCAGACTTCTTGTATCATGTCACCTTAGCCTAGAAATTACCGAAAAGAAACATTGTTTTTATTTCTTCTAGCTTCTGTATTCATTTTTCATGTTTTATATGTAAATATGTGTTACAGTCTTAATTGACCCTAAATAATTTTCAGTCTTGCATGGCCTAGGACCTTGTTTAACTCATGTGGTATGCTATTTGTAACTTTTCGTTCCATTTAAAATACATTAAATATATATGGAAGAATTATTTATAGAAAAATTACTTCACAAATTAAAATTTGATTGATAAAATTACAATTCTATATTAGCCTCCTCCCCCCTTCAATCTCTATTTTCAGGCACAGGCTCATATAAATTTGACTTTTGAAGAATTGTAATAAATCTGAGACAGCAAATGAGTGTTCAGCTGCTTTAAATACATGCAAAATTATTGATAAGGCATTTAAAAAGCAATTTTTTGCAATATTTAAATTATGTAGGCCCAAATCTTGATAGTTGAAGTTTTTCGATTTACACGTACAAACATAAACACCCAAAGTTCAAACATAAGAATGACCATATAGTCTTTAATGTGTATGCTATTGCCATGAAACTAGGTAAACTCTCTTATAATTCCCTAATCTTAGTTCATGGCAAGTTTGATTAAAATTAGTCATTGACAAGTATTTCTACTCTCTTAGGTCCCTAAGGTGGAAAGTGTAGAACTTGCAAATAATTTTCATACTCCTTCTAAATTTATTTCTTTATATTTTATGGATAAAATAGTAAGTAAGAGGATGAAATTACATTGGAAAAGAATTGCGGCCATTTTTATAGGTAAAGTGGTGATTTGGTATAGTTTGAAAAGGTAAAAAATTAGTATGTCTGAAGTTGTCAAACTGAATTATAGACCCCCTAAACATACAATTGTCCATATTTTGAGTTATAGCTAATAGACTTTTCTATATTTTTGATATGATCTGTCCCAAAAGTAGTACACTACACTGTAAAATTCTTTATGGGATAGAGCCAGTGCATTTTTTTAAATTTGCCTTTTTTTGTCTATAAGAAATGCACAACATAAAACTGTGTTCTCGGGCCTGTTACCTATTTCTTTGGCAAAAATTGTAATAGGTAAAAAAAAGGAATTAAACAGCAAAAATGATAAGCAAGACTAGATCTACAAATGAGTCAACATTGCCAAAATTGTCAGTTGACTACTCAAAGTAGTTATTGTCATTAAATGATAATTTTTACCCTTTTTATGTTTAGGGCAAGAACTATAGAAGATAAAGAAAAATATAAACAGTAGAAATGATCGGCAAAACAAGATTAACAGAAGACAAAAAGGCCTAAATGGTAAGGCTACTTCTATAAAAGTTATTGCCCTTGAATGATTACTATTATGAAAATAAGAAGATGTGGTATGGTAAATGAGAAAACTATCCACCAGAGTTCAATGAAGTGGATGTAAGCCATTATAGGCCAATGACGGCCTTCAATAATGAGAAAACTCATACCTTATAAGTCAGCCAATAAAGGCCCCAACATGACAAAATTTAAACAATCCAAACTATAAAACTATGTGCCTAATTTATATAACAAAACAATTTACAAAAAACAAATATGACAGACATGAACCAACAACAACCACTGAACTTCAGGTTCCTTACTATGGACAGGCACATTATGATTAAGAATATGGCGTGGTTAATCAGTGTTAATATAACAATAAAAATATGTGGCATGATTGCCAATGAGACAACTACCCACCAGAGACCAAATAACATAGAAACAACAACTATGGTTCTCCGTACAGCCTTCAATAATGAGCAAATCTGATACCATACAGTTAGCTATTATAGCTAACTGTATGGTATCAAAAGGCCATGACATGACAAATGTAAAACAATTCAAAGGTTAAAGCTAACAGCCTGATTTATGTACAAAACATAAAAACGAAAAATAAATATGATATACAGCAAAAAAGGACAACTACTGAATTACAGGCACATACAAAATGTGGTGGTGTTTAACATGTTTGCTGACCGGACGTGGCTGGAAATTTATACATGTCCTATAACAGAAAAGACACAAAGTACAGATCTGTTAGTACTCACATTACTGACAGCTAGTTCAAAGCCAATTACAATTAATAACAAAAAAATCATGTCTGTGAGCACTCAACCTTACCCTAACCTGGGACAGTGGTTTTAATAGCACAACATAAGAACAAACTGTAAAAACTGTTGCAGGTGGCTCAACTAAAAATATCACTGCAAGGCACTAAAACGACTAATATTAAACCGTGGACACAAAGCACTGAAATAAGAGAACTCACAAGTAAAAATATCAAATAGAAGTTTCTCAAAATGTTCATAAACATGATAAAATAAGCTTATTTTATATTGCTGTTTTTTTATCCATTTATAACATATTTTTTTCATTTTTTTTATAGGTCAGACATTTTGGTGTTCTTGATCATCAATAGGTCAATACTGAAGAGGAAACTTAAAGTTGTTATTTTTCTACATTGTGTGCTAATTGGATTAATGTGAAATGGAATGTGTGCTTTCCTGCAAAAAGAAATAGTAAATTTCAACAAAACGGCGTTAAACAAAATGGAATACTATCATAGATGTACAAGAACACAATTGTGTAAATGCAACAACCTAAATATTCATTGAAAGAAGGGAGAAATGTAGAAAAAAATAGAGTTTTGTTGTTGAAATGAACACTTGCTTTATCCACTCATTTACCTTATATCAAATATACAGAGGAAGATCTTTGAAGAACAAATTTCAAAAATGTTTACTCTACCAATTGAAGGAAAATGTCTAGTGGATGGAATAATTTATGCACTGAACTCTTATATAGTGGATTGAATAATTGTACACAGCAGCTGAAACAGAAGAAAATTCAAATTAACATGAAAAGTGTTTATTTAATTTAATCTGCAAATATGAGCACAATATTAAGAACATCACAAATGGTATGATATTCATATCGGTTTGCTTATTATTGTATTGCAATGAAACAATAACAAAGAAAACAAATAACAAAAAAGTTTGCTACAAAAAGTATTTTATGAATCAAAATTTAAGTCATATAAAGAATGTACAATACCATGATACCTGGACCCATACAGCCAGACTGTACTGTTTTTGTATGTCATGTTACTCATCAGTCAAAAATTTATTAAAGTTTTAATTATCATTTGTATCATTCATTCAGTCTAGCAAAAATTATCCTCATACTGTTTTATTGTTAAGAAATTTCCATAGAGGAAAAATAGGGGAAATTTGATATACATAAATTTGGAGAACAATATTTTCCTTAGAAGAAATTTGCTGTCTTGAACTTTCCCTCAAGGAAAAATGTTTGTCAAAAAATTTCCTCAAAGGAAATGGTAGTTGACATTTCCTTACAGAAAAAAAAATTTCCTGAAAGGAAAATTTAATGCAGCAAATTTCCTCATAGGAAATAGAATCTCCTCAAAGGAAAAATGTATGCAGCAAATTTCCTAAGGGAAATCTTTTTCCTTTGAGGAAGAAAAAAATTCCCTTGATGAAAAATCTTTTCCCATTAGGAAAATTTGTTTTCCCTTGAGGAAAACAACTTTCCTCTGAGGAAATTTGTAAAAAAAGGGGCATAACTTTTTAAACAGTGGTGCTAGAGCCAAATTGTTTTAGGACAAATATCAAGGAACCAATACCAACCAAGTTATCAACTTCATTTTGACCTAACTCCAAAAATTAAGGTGACAACTTTTGCACTCAGCGGAATTGCAAACTTGTCCCGGAGACTGTTCGTTGTTAAATGTCATACATCAATTTAAAACATGCAAATAAATTTATTGTTAAACTTATTGTTTAAGTTGTTTTGACATTATGTTCTTACGTTGTGCGGCTACGCCGCTGTTCCAGGCTAGAAAGATGTTTGATTGCTCATAGGTATGTTAACTATTGAGACGCTTATGGTAATCAGAAGAAAGAGAGATGGAAGATACCAAAGTGATATACAAACTCACAAGTCAAAGTCAAACTAGCAACGCCATGACAAAAAAGCAAGTAGATCTCATCATCATGTATTACCATATGAGGCTGCGTAGGATTTCGTCATCCCCTTTGAAAGTTATGTCCCCTTAAAGCAATTTCTTTTATTTTCATTTTTCTTAAAAAGTATTAGAGATAGAATCGATTTGAAAACGACAGCATGTACAGGAACAGATGGCAATGTTAATGAACATAAACAATTATTTTGATATCAACCCTTATAAGGAGTTATTTCCCTTAAAAAATTATACACAATTTTTGAAAAATTCTATTTCGAGAATCGGAAGTCGTAGAGACTTGGGGCCTTCACCAATAATCTCTAATTCATGTGACCTTTAATTTGCACCCAAGGTCAAAGGTCATTGAGTGCAAAAAAAATCTACGCTGCAATTTCAAGCTTACATATTAAGAAAACCATAAGCGTTTGCTGCATACATACTGTGTATAAAATGTTCCTTTCGACGAGATCTACATTTGATACATTAAGCTCAAAACTGTCCGACCGTCTGTTCAAAAGTTGCAACGAGATAATTCTTAAAAGTATAGTATTGTGTGTATATCTTTTTAAAGGTAACAGATATCAACCTACTACTAACTGCAAAAATGATAAGTAATTTAAGACCTTCAATTTGAGGTCAATGTCAGGTCATGATGAAATTTTACCTTGACCTTCAAAGTGTACTATGACCTTAACCTTGTAATATTTGAAAGGTCAATATGGTCCTGAGTTGAATGGTGGTAGTCCCATGTCTCTACGACTTCCGGTTCTTAAGTTTCGTATTGCATCATATATTTGATGATTCATTGTGGCCTTGATGAACTTCGAAATTGTCCCAAATTTTTTTTACAATGTTGTCTTTTCACTGTAGATCATTTTACTTTTAACAGATTTGAGATATCTGTTGATGTTTTAGAGATAATGCACTTTGAAATTTTGCGAGCACCGGCATGTATTTCTGAATCAACAACAGGTAACCACCTGAAATTATCAGAAATTGAATGAAGAGTTTAACATGGTTATATGTTTGACCAAATACCAAAAACATTCAATGAAAAAAAAACCCAAAAAATCAATTTGAAATTTTCATGTTTTGCATTGACTTTGTAAGTTTCATAAGTTCTATTTATACAATTGATATTGCATCATCTTTGGCACTTTACCAGATTGGGTCATTTGATATATCAAATTGAAGGTCTTAATGAGCTCTACTCAAAAATGAAAATTATAAACCCCTTTTTCATCCCAGTGGGAAGGGTGGGGTCATTTAGTGCAAAAAATTCAAACTTCTCAGATGGTTAGGTTGTCGCATATGAAATGAAAGTCCATAAAACGTACATTTCAAATATCAAATTGACGTCCCCAAAATATGGGTTGGGTGGGGTCATTGAGTGCAGAAAATAAATTGTCTTCTAAGGTAAGGTTTTTGTATATCAAATGAAAGGTCATAATGTGTACATTTCAAATATCAAATTCCTGTCCTCCAAAAATGAGGTGGATGGGGTTATTAAGTGCAAAAATCAAACTTTCTAGAACATGGCGTTGTCGCATATCATATGAAAGATCATCAAGTCTACATTAAATATATCACACTTCCGATATCAAAAATTTAGGCGGATGGGGTCATTAAGTGTAAAATGTAAAAATTTTCAGAAGGTATGCTTGTCGTATATCAAATGAAAGTCTTAAAGAGTACATTACAAAAACATCACTTTTACATGAAAGACTAGTTTGTTTTTTTTTCTTCCAGCATTTTTTTGACATGGCCTCCCCCTGTTTCTATTGGAGTTATCAAGACCAAACATGGACCATCGATAGACCTCATCATGAAGTATTACCAGATGAGGCTGTGTAGGATTTCATCATCCCCTTTAGAAGTTATCTCTCTTTTATTGTTTTTTTTTCGACATGGCCCCCTCGTTGTTTTTTAATATATCATGACTTTATTTAAACAATAGGTAGATCTCATCATTATGTATTACCATATGAGGCTGCGTAGGATTTCATCATTTCCTTTGAGAGTTATATCCGCTTGAAGCAATTTCTTTTATTTGCATTTTTCTTAAAAAGTATTAGAGATAGAATCAAATTGAAAATGTAAGCATCTACAAGAACAGATGGCAATGTTAATAAACATAAACAATAAGTTTGTTATCATCCCTTATAAGGAGTTATTTCCCTTTAAAAATTATACACATTTTTTGAAAAATTATATTTCGAGAACCGGAAGTCATAGAGACTTGGGACCTCCACCAATAATCTTAATTTATGTGACCTTTAAGTTGCACCCAAGGTCAAAGGTCACTGAGTGCAAAAAAAAAATTACGCTGCAATTTCAAGCTTACATATTAAGAAAACGATAAGAGTTTGCTGCATACATACTGTGTATAAAATGTTCCTCTAGAAGAGCTTTACATTTAATACATAAAACTCAAAACTGTCCGGCCGTCTGTTCAAAAGTTACGACGAGATAATTCTTAAAAGTATAATATTGTGTGTATATCTTTTTAAAGGTAACAGATATCAACCTACTATAAATTGCAAAAGTGATCAGTATTTTAAGACCTTCAATTTGAGGTCAATGTCAGGTTATGATGAAATTTTACCTTGACCTTCAAAGTGTATAATGACCTTGACCTTGTGATATTTGAAAGGTCAAGTGGTCCTGAGTTGAATGGTGGTGGTCCCATGTCTCTACGACTTAGTTCTCAAGTTTGGTATTGCATTCTATATGTGATGATTCATTGTGACCTTGATGAATTTTGGAATTGTCCCATTTTTTTTCTACAATGTTGTCTTTCAACTGCAGAGCATTTATCAGTTAACAGATTTGAGATATCTATTGTTGTTATAGACATAATGCAGTTTGAAATTTTGCGAGCGGAGCATGTATTTCTGAATCAACAACAATTTCCACCTAAAATTTTCAGAAATTCAAGAGTTTAACATGGTTATATGTTTGACTAATTACCAAAAACTTTAAATGAAAAACGCAAAAAAGATCAATTTGAAATTTTCATCTTTTACATTGACTTTGTAAGTTTCATAAGTTCTATTTATATAATTGATATTGCACCATTTTTTGCACTTTGCCAAATGCGGTCATTATGTATATCAAATTGAATGTCTAAATGTGCTCTACTCAAAAATGAAAATTTAAAACCCCTTTTTCATCCCAGTGGGAAGGGTGGGGTAATTTAGTGCAAACATTTCAAACTTCCCAGATGGTTAGGTTGTCGCATATCAAATGAAAGTCTATAAAGCGTACATTTCAAATATCAAATTGATGTCTCCCAAAAATGGGTTTGGTGTGGTCATTGAGGGCAAAAAATAAAATGTCTCATAAGGTAAGGTTGTTTTATATTAAATGAAAGGTCATAATGTGTACATTTCAAAAACAAAATTCCTCTCCTCCAAAAATGAGTTAGATGGTGTTATTAAGTGCAAAAATCAAACTTTCTAGAAGATGGTGTTGTCGCATACCAAATGAAAGGTCATCAAGTCTACATTACAAATATCGTAGTTACGATCTAGAAAATTAAGTGGATAGGGTCATTAAGTGCAAAAAGTGAAAAGTTTCAGAAGGTATGCTTGTCGCATTTCAAATTAAAAGTCGTAAAGAGTGCATTACAAATATCAGACTTTAACTGGAAAGGACTTTCAATTATTTTACAAACAATTGAGATACTTGTTGATATGGTTATTATTGTAAATCAACTGCTTACAAAACTTTAATTTTTTCGAAATATTTAGGACTTTCTACCCTTTCAAGAAAAGATTACCATGGCTGTGTTTAGCAAGACCTTTCGGAATTTTGGGTCCTCTGTGCTCTTCAACTTCGTGCTTTTGTTGTGAACGGAGTGCGCGTCTGGATTCCGGGGTTTGGTCCTCGTACCTGTGAGGAGTTTATTAATAATACATAATACACAGATACGTACCAATTATCAGGTTGTATTTGTGTATTTTGCATGATAGAAATAAGTGTTTTCTTTGTTTCACCAGCAAACTGAGGATGACTTGTTGAATTCGGGTCAAACTTGTCAACGTCGGTTCATTAATTATGACGTCAGTGATATGTCCGGGTGAAAGTTATCAGGGCCGGGTTAACGTATTTGACGTCACAAAGCCGTGATATGCAATTTTATTAACAGCTGAGCAGAGTGATACAGACAGCGGGACGGCCGATAAGCAATTTTATTAAGAGTTAAGCAGACTGGTACAGACAGTGGTACGACCGATAAATAGTGAAATCATTTCTTAAAATACTGCGAAACATTTCATTTTGATTTATTGTAGTGGTATTGCCATAAATTGTGTTTTAAATGTAATATGTATTAGGTTTTGGATGGATTTTCAAGTATTGTGACTTCAAGCATCACATTAATGCACGAAACAGGTTAAACCGTATACAGTTATAGTTACCACATTAATTACTCAAAACAATGAGTTTTGATTACTTTGAAATATACGACGATCCGCACTATAAGAACAATATACTTATCTGAAGTAATAAAATTCCAAAGTGATGAATATTAGACTGATCAATCTATGTTCATTATACATTATATTTTTTTGGTTTTGTTACTATAAATTATCCCTTTACCATGTTTACGGCTTTTTTGTAAAATAATAAAATGAAATATATATTAGTCATTTGTGATACAATAAAAGTATCTGTGTATCATACAAATATTTCAAATGAAATTATCTTCTACACAATGAAAGGTAAGATAGTCAATTTTTGTATAATTTTGAAGGGCCAAAATTAGTTATTTCAAAATTAAGTATAATTTAGTAGGACATCAAAGTGTTAACTCGTCGGCTTACTGAACCTGGTTTGCTCTTTTTTTAGGTTCAAGCAATTCCCGCAGTTTCTGTTTGTTAGCGCTTTATTTGTCTCTTTCTAATCGAATTCCGAAATTTAAACGTCGCCTTCATTTACCAACGGAATTTAATGTGTGAATTCTTTTCATCTGATATTAACTGCAGTTTGAAAACTTTATGGTTTTAAAGAAACAAATCTAAAGAAATAGAAATTAATGTTTCTGATTTTTTGTTTTTGAAAAGAAAATCGTCCATTTTTATTTCGCAAATTTAAAGTAAATCGCAGACTCGGAACTGACGTAAAACTGACATAGGGTAAAACTGATTATCAGGTCAAGATCTATCTGCCCTGAAATTTTCAGAAAAATCTGACAACCTGTTGTTGGGTTGCTGCCCCTGAATTGGTAATTTTAAGGAAATTTTGCAGTTTTTGGTTATTATCTTGAATATTATTATAGATAAAGATAAACTATAAACAGAAATAATGTTCAGCAAAGTAAGATCTACATATAAGTTGTCATGACCAAAATTGTCAGTCGACCCCTTTAGGAGTTATTGCCCTTAATAGTCAATTTTTAACAATTTTTTGTAAATTTTTGTTATCTTTTACAAAAATCTTCTTCTCAGAAACTACTGAGACAAATTTAACCATACTTGGCCATAATCATTATAAGGGTATCTAGTTTAAAAAATTTGTCCGATGACCCCGCTTTCCAACCATCATGGCCGACTTGGTTGAAAATAGAACATAGGGGTAAAATGCAGTTTTTGGTTTATATCTCTGAATCTAAAGCATTTAGAGCAAATCTGACAGGTGGCAAAAATGTTCATCAGATTTAGATTTATCTGCCCTGAAATTTTCAGACGGATCCGACAACTCGTTGTTGGGTTGCTGCCCCTGAGTTAGTAATTTTTTACAAAGATTTTGCAGTTTTTTGTTAATATCTTAGATATCATTATAATATCTAATATCTAATACTATTAATTATGATTTTAACCTTATTTTACATGATTTCCAAAACATCAGTAAATACAGGTGAGCGACACAGGCTCTTGAGAGCCTCTAGTTTTTATTGTTTTCTCTTTGACTTTAGTGACTTTTGCTTCTTTACCAGGAAATTAGTAAAACAAAATAAATAGTTTAAATATCAAGTCTATACGCATTAAACACCTTTACACATTCAGAAATTAGTTTCGTCTATATTTTGTATACTACGATATAGCATAGTGTTAGACTTGATTAATGTCTTAGAAATTTTTTAGAATACTAATTTTAACTAGTACTCGTTTGAAGTTTTATTTTGTAGTTTTTATGACAAATCTTTGATGTTACTAACAAGTAATTGTAGAAAAATAAAAACAACACGTTATAAATTTCATGCGTCCGAATTGTGTATTACGCAATGTGAGTTGTTTTTTTGTCAATACAAGCATGAAAACATTTTAAGTGTGTTCATCCGTCTTAAACTGATGTTCACTGGTTATTTACTGACATGTTATTGTTGTAAAAACTTTTTTTACATGATTTATGAACACCGAAAACAGATCATTAGAATGTTTTCACATGTTTCGTCCTATTTGGTTTTATTATGTGATATTGTGTATAAAAACATAATTTTATAACAGAAAAACTGTCCTTTGAAACATTGAATTTTAATAAAGAAGCTGTCCAGCTAAGAATCATGCAAGGAGTGATACATCTACAGTGTAGGATATGTATCTGCTATACTTAAACTGATTCAACTTGAGGCAGAATTTATATGAATGACAATCAGCACACAAAAATTCAAGATGTTGCTATGGAAACAGCTCTACCTAGCAACAAGGTGTTAAATGGTCTTAAAAACTTTAAATTTGTATTGTTTTTCAAATCAAAATAATACAGTAATGATAAACTGTTTAGAAAAATATACTAATTGTTACAATCTACAATGTTCAACTTAAATAGGAAACATTTGAAAAGACGGATGAAAGCAAGGCAACTTGGTTACCATGGCAAGCAAATTATCAAATATTTTCATGTTGGAAAAAAATAAAATATTTGACGTTTTCAAACTTGATTATCTCCCTAGAACAGGGTATTAGAATTATTTTGTTTAATCATACTATTGCAGTTGACTCTTGTGTAAAACATTATTATATAAAAATATGTAGCCTGGTAAATTTTTTTTTAAATGTTGATCATGTCTTAACGTCTTTTACAATATTTATGCACTCTTTTCTCAATAATAATATAAATAAGCTTCCTGTACACAACCTTTTTCACTTTTTAGTACTAGTCAAATGTGAATAATGCGTTTATACAATTTTCAAAGATAGTCTATTTAAATTTGAAGCAAAGGCATGGATAATTTTTATGAAAATGGAGATTTTAAGGTAAATTTTGTCCGTTTTTGATCAGCTTGATTTAAAAACAATCCATCTTGAGATTTATGAAGACACATGAATAAGTAGAATGTTACTTAATTTTGCTAATCTATTCAACAGTGTACATTTTTTAAAAGGTGATTCGAAAAACGAGCATGTGTGTACCACGTAAGAAACGATTGCCTATATTTTAATTCATCAGTACGCCGACGTGTCAGAGAGCACCCTTCTTGCATTATAAAAGGGAACGATAAATAATTCATACAAGTGGTAGGTTAAGCTAGCTAAATAACCAGGGTTAACCTACCATTGAATAATGTCTGTACCAAGTCAGAAATCTAGGGCAGATCCAAAATTTTCTTTAAAAAAGTGGGGGGGTACGCAATTACAGAAAACGGAATATATACCGCCAAGCTAAGTGAATGCTAACACATCTTTTTTTATATTTTGTGCTAAAACATTATATCGTTTCCAATCAAAGGGGCATACACCATCTACGCAATTGGTTACAAATACCTTTAAAATAAGACATACAACATGTACAATGTTGAATATAATTTACATGAAAGTAAAGAACATTATTACATATCATTTAAGATAAAATATTCATTTTTGTTAAAAGATCAGGATTATTCTTGATCTTTAATCAGTAAATACAATAGGTTGTTATTACATGTACATACACATTAATAAAATTTTATCACATTCAGGAAGGTGGTTCTCTGTATTTAGTCATGTAAATCATGTAAATGGTCATAGAAAATCTAATAAAATTTCAATCAATTTTGTAAAGCAGTTCTATATCATTCCCAAACTGTCAGAGACAGTATCATGACAATACACCCTCATTGTATGTAAATAATATTCGGAAGGGGTATAAAAACTTTTTAAATTAGCCAGAAAAATTTCTATTTTTACAACCATTAAAGATTGCTTCAATGTTGTTGCCTTAGTGGGTGTGTAGCAGTATAGGTTATAAATTTCTGATATAGGCAATTGCATGTTCATGTACATTATTCGGAATATCGGGCCTTTAACAGAATAAACAAATCACTTTATTGAAAATATTTTTAAATGGGGGACAAAGGGCGGTTGAGGCATATTTGTAGTTATTTTATTTGGGTTTTTTCTGGAGGGAGTACATTTGTTGCTATACATGTGGGTGTCAGAAGGGGTAAAACAGATGTGTGTAAGGTACTAACTTTATGAAAAATGATTTTAAAATGTGTTTTAACAAGTGAAATACAAAACAGAATTGATCAGTGAATAATGTACATGTTCAAATTGATGGTTACTGATTTTTTTATTTGATGGTGCCAAAGGGACTTCACCGTCCAAGAAAAAAAAATTAACAAAAGGGAACAAAAAAATGTCCCTTTGTCGTAAATTTTAGTGTAGAGTTCGCGTGTAAAACTGAAATGAATAAATATAGGAAAGGACAGTTATAACCGTTTATAATTGATTTTTTTAAAGTAAGTTCCTTTGGGTATATTTTAGCAGTATATTTAGAAAATTCTTGATTATTTAGCGAGAAAATGTCATCAAGATAAAGGTAAGTGCAAGTTGAATTTATCAATTAAATGCAATTAAGACGGGTCCTTAGTCATTTTAGTCAAATTTTGTAAATTCATCTTTCGTTGTGCGTGATTGTCTACTCCCCCAAGTTTTAAAGAGGTACTTGTTTTGTAAGCATGTATTGGCAATAACAGTGAGCATCAATTCGACTTCATTTACAAAAACATAGTCTATTGGATTTTTAAAGATAAATCATAGAAAATTGGGGGGAGGGAGTGGTGATGTAAAGTAATACGTACACTGTTATATTATTACAATGGACCCTGATGGGTTTTTATATCATTTGATTACATTTTCTCAATATAAATCTATCCTTCACAGGAGAATAATGAATTTACATTCAATTAAAACATGTATAAGTATTACCATTACTTACATGTACATGTACCATTACTCCATGGTCCATCTTGATCTTCCTGTTTTGCTGACTGGTTACTTCTCTAATCGCTCTCCCTATTCAACTGGGTAGAGGGTGAATACACTGTGTTCCCTGTTTTTCTGATGGAAAGGGCACACAGCCAAAAGAAAGGTTATTAGTGAAAAAAAGCCACACATGGCCTAACGACGACATATAAAAACGTCCTCACAAGTTATGCCATGCTTGCTCATTTTAAACTTTCCCTTTGTCATGTTGGTACTATTGATATTTCTATATCAGTTTTCGTAAATGATTTACAATGTGTATGTGTTGCAGTCTTATTGTCTGACTGGCTGGTCTTCTGGGGATATCGCTGATAAAGTCCTGATAAATTGAAAACTACTAGTACAACGAATGGAATTCTCCTTGAGAAATCAACATGTCAATGGAAAAGTTATGAAAAGACTTGCCTTTGTCTAAATCAATTCAAAAATATCTCCACATCATGCACAGTATCTTCTCATAAGGGATATGAACGCCCGTTACGGTAAAACGACACAAAAATGTGTAATATCAAATGAAACATACCAGCCTAAAACTCTTTTCAAACAAAAAGTGAGTAAATGTAAACATTGCAGTTCAGGGGTAAATGAAGAGTAATATTGTTTGTATACTATTCATTCCTTTTTGTTGAATATGAACCACTAGTCTGTATTGTCATAAAAAGGACTAAAATGGTTCAAAAATGTTTTAATTCCATTTAGATAATGACCTTGAATATGTTTTAGTCACATGGCAACTGTTTTTATGTGTGAGGGAGTTATATTTCATAGAAAGAGTTATCTTTCATAGAAAGAGTTATCTTTCATAGAAAGAGTTATCTTTCTTATATCATGTTTACTCTAAAATAAAACCAAATTTACTCAAAACCAGTATAAGGCTACATATTTCATTCTATCATATGTGTTAAAGAAAATTATTCTCTTTAGTTTGGATTTAACAATTTTCCTTAAAACATCCGGCCTTTGTAGAAAATAGTGAAATTTCTATACTAGAATAAGTGGGGAAAGTTCATATTTTCAAAACATTCAATATAGTACCAAGACAAATATACTGTGTTGAATGGTCTAATATTACAAAGTCAGTACTAATTTTACAAGACCTTTCAATACAAAAACTATAGTAAATTTCTGTGATACACTGTGTATTACTATCTCATCATTTTGCATGTTTCTTAGCCAGACTGCTACTTAATCATATTCAAAAAAGAACAAACTGTTGAAAGAACTAAACTTCTGAATTCCATAGTCGTTAACAAAAACGGTGAATAAAACTGTAATGAATTTACATAAAATCGATTTTAAAGGGACATTAGCTGTCAAATTCAAGTTCACCGATTTGATTCAAAATCTCATATTTGATTTATAACCTACTAAAACGTATATCCAACTTACAAAAAGTCTAGACGCCATCTTATTAACCAACGAGGTGACCTCCGAAGACTGCAACGGTCATATAACCCGATATAAACATAAATATAGATATAAATAAATAGCGAACACGTGCAGTTGAATTTTTCTAGGCCTGTTTGATTTCATGTTATAGATTAAACAAATATGTTAATCATCGTTTTTACCTGTATAAGAATGAGTTTTTGTGGATCGAATCAGTCAATCAAATGATTTATCCTTGTTTCATTTTCAATGTTGACATTATTATCCTTTTGATAGCTGAACATGCGTAACCTATCTCTAGCTAAGGAGTTGAATAAAAGGTCACTTGAAAACGGATTCAATGAGGTCGAATTATTAACTTGCAAGTGAATAATTAATCAGCGATATTTCTTAGCTTATTTTGACAAAATTGAACCAAACTGGCTGCTAAAAGCGAATTATTATTTCAATATTTCACTTTCATTAATGATTGAACAAAAAAAAAATCTTATTTTTTTTTATATCCCGTAGCTAATGCCCCTTTAATGATAAAGTTATTAATTATTCCATAGTTAAACGTTATGAAATATAAATACAATAACTGGCAAACTGTTAATCATAACACAATGAAATCTGTAATCGTGTACAATCAGGATCAGATACAGAACAGATATATCGTTTGCTATCACACAATTAAAAGGGCGGGTTAAACAGAACATTAAACAAAACTGAGCTTTGCCTTATGGATTAACGCTGAACATTTAATTCTTGGTTGGTAGATTTATCTAATTTATGAAAGGTAAATTTACTAACAAGATATATAAATTTTAAATCATTCCAGTACCGACGCACCGGCTACAGGGTGGATTTGACACTCGGAGAACGAAAGTATTCAAGTAGCGGTGCTAACTTTAGAAAAAGAAACGATAAAATAAGCACATACGCATCTTACTGTGAACGAAACGTGTTACTCAAACCACTTATATTAGTCACATTGGAGACTTAAAAGCATTAAACCAAAAGAGCTTATATATAAATGTTAATTGATGAGAAAAATATCCTCCAAGTCACCGTTGACTAATTGAGCTGTAGTTTTAGTGCAATTACATACCTTGATTAATTGAGTGATTGGTGTTTAACGCCACTTTCAGTCCCATTACCTATTTCGTGGTGGTCATTTTTTATGGGTCGAGGAAGTCGTAGTGACCGGAGAGAACCACCGACCTTCTGTAGGAAAACTGACAATCCTAGTCAATTAAGATTGGAGTCGATTGCACCTACCACGTGCAGGGTTCGCACTCACAATCTCAGTGTTGAAAATGCAGAAATACACCCTTTTGTAATGTCACTAGAGGATCGTGGCTACTTACGTTGCTAGAATGAACATCACGGAGAGCAGCGGATTCAACCTAGTGAGTAGGATAAAACTAAAATTCATTACAAGTTGTTTTCTTTAAAAAAGAAATGCAATCGTGAACCTACATGCCGGTTTGGTATATAAGATGAGATAATTGTTAAATAAAGATGTATGATTTTACTTCATTTTTTATATAAGATGTAGACACACTGCTGTTCAATAATGGGTATAATTTTCTCAAAGAAATTATTCCTCTCTCTCCCATTCCTCTCTTTTACAATAGATAACATTAAAACGTGCCAAATAGGAGACAACCACTGTATGTTCCATTTTGAGGTGCTGATTTGGGAATATGAGGTAGCTTCCTGGATATAGTCGACATTTCTGTGAAGAAAACAAATGAATCATGATTATTTGTTTTTGTAGCCAGTTTGAAAATAGTTCAAAACCCTAAGCTATATTCTTATTTGTTAATTCCGAACTAAAACCGTTTTGGAAAACCAATTACACTGGATTATATGGTTTGGTCATTGGCTATCATATTCAAGATATGCTTGATCTCAATTTATTTATACACAAGGCAATACACTCCAATCAGGTTTTTACAGTAGAAATAGTTTGAAACCTCAGCTTTATACTTAAATCAGTTTGTTCAAACAAATCTCACTTTTTCATTTCATAACTTGGCCTTTTCCAAATTAGCCAAAATATAATGAAGTTGTTTATCTCTTCTTGTTATACGATTGTGTGACAGACAGAAGGAAGCAGGAATAACTGTGCCAATTTAGTATAGCTCATGTCCAGTACGCTATTTAAAAATCCGGTTTTTGCGATCGCATTTCCGTTGAATACGGAAATTGATTTTGAGAATAAAAAACCATTTGTTTCTTAGTTGTGCTAATTTTTGCGTATGAATACAAACTTTAAGAAATCGTCCTATTGTGTTACCAAAAACGTTCCAGGCCTCTGTCAACTAGACCCTTTAAATTCGCTTATGAATAGAGATTGCCTCAACTCCTTGAAAACACATTGACGGAATTCCCAGAAGAATCTTGCACTGATTCTTCTTTAGGTGGGACATGACGTTGTCCACCAGCTACTTCAACTTTAAGTCTGATTTTGTGTGTATGTTGGGGAGGGGGTCACCTATCACAAAGAATATCACTCAGTGTGTCTGTAAATCGTTTCATGTCTATAGTATTATTTTAAGGACTCAAACGCATATTTATTTATGAACTGTTTCAATATGACAAATAATTTCTGCTTTTAACGCACCTAAAAGGCGCCTTTAAATTTCATCGTAATTTCCAGGGTTAACTTGCATTTTTAAATAAGATTTAGTATGGTTTCTTTATTTAAAAAGGAAGATGTTGCATGAATGCCAAAGAGACAACTCTCCACCAGGGACTAAATGACGTAGAAGTTTACAACTCAGTACATGTCACCCTACGGCCTTCAAAAATTAGCAAAATCCGCAAAGTAAGCTATAAAAGGCTTCGAAATGACAAATGTAAAACAATTCATACGAGAAAATTAACTGCCTGATGCCATTGAGTTGTCTTATTATTGCTTTCGTTTCCTTTTTTTTATTTTGATAAAAAGGTAAAACCTTAATTACTATAAGTAGAAATTCATTACTAGTATCTTAACTCTGACTGTATCTATCATCACTCAGTCTCTATAAAACTAGACATTCGTTATTTTATCTCTGACCCAGTATTAGAATTTCATCACTGCTATTACATATGCATAATATCTGACATCACAGACTTCACGCCCAAACATTTTAATATTCTTTCAGAATCGTCATCATACCTCTAAAAATATGTTTATAACTTTAAAAATATAATGTTTCGTTGTTGCATCTTATATCTGTATTTTAAACATCTCAACGATTCTGAGGTTCAGTTTGCTTTTCTATATTTTTTTTCTAGTTAACTACTTTTGGAGGATATCAATCAGCCTCGATTAACACTTATCTCTATCTCCTAGGTATGGCCAAAACAAAACAAAAGCATATTATTCAGTTGCAGACAACTGTACTAGTAAGAACATCTCACGTTGTGTATATTTTGGTACTATCGCTATTTGACCTTATATACTTTGATGTTTGTTATATCAATGAAGATGATGTATGTATAACGTAAAAAAACATAAACTTGAAGATTCTCATATCGGTTGAAACTAAATTCATAAAAAATGTAAAATTTGTTATCATGGTTATTGCTGAAAACGTTTGATATGTTAGAATTTCTAACATTGGACAGTTGGAATACTCCAGCATGTGCTTTCCCAAGCTGCTTGACGTCTCATCAGCAAAATCTGCCAATATTGTCTGAGTTTGTAATTTTTTCAAGATTTACTGTTCTTGAGAACTGATATTTTCTTTTACCGATAAAGGTTTAATATTTGCGCTTTTGGCAATACTTTTTGCCGAAAGTGCAAATGGAACTAGAGTCCTGATGAGACCTTATAAGAGGATACAAATGTGTCCAGATGGCAATGTTCCAGATCAAGTTTTTCCAGATCAAGATCGAATCGCATGTAAACCTGGACCTGGGCCTGGCAAAAATGTTAAATGCAAACTCTTCCGTAAGTATTTGATTTAGACGAATACTTCATTATGCATTAACGATTTCAACTTTGAAACTTAAATGTAGAATAAATTGTAAAAAAAAAATCTGCAAATGTATAATCATACTATTATTGAAATCAAGAGTAAATGAAAGAAAACACTTTGTTCACCAGTCTATTAACTCCATATCCTTATTTTTTCAAAGTAATGATAGTGATGATTAATACATAAGATTTCCTGGTTTCTAAATTTTAATATTATATAATAAATATTGTTTTAATATTTAAGAATCAGCGATTAATCCTGAAAAACACAAATTGTTCAAATGTTACTTGTATACAATGAAAAAATATTTGGTTTTAATTTTAGGTCAATATATAAATTCCTGATTTTTAACATTATTTTTATTTTTGCGGCTCAAAAAGATATGTGTTATATTTGACGTTTTATTTTGGTAGATTCCACGGTGAGCAATTTTTTTCAGTGTCCTAAATATGGTTACTATGGTGGCTGGTTCCACCTAGGTTTGAAACGAATGATAAAATGTTGTAGAGAGCCAGGTAAATATATAATATTCTTAATAAGGATGTACTTAGTTGAAATTAAAAAAATCTAAAATTTAAAATTGATACTATAAGTCAAAAGAGCATTAGTTAAGGAACAAAATAAGCTAAAAATATATTTTCGAGATATTTAATTTTGTTTAAATGGCGGGAAAAGGCTGACTCAGACTTTTACCTTAAATTTGCATTGGTATTATTTGGGTCTCAAATCGAAAGAAAAGAAATCTAGAATCTGCTTAAATTTTGGTAAATGACCTTTTATGAGCTATTGAAGTTTTATATGAAAAGAAAAATGGGTGTTATGGGGCAAAATATTTTACCCTGTATAGTAGGAAAAAACAAAGGAGTTCGAACATCTGACAAAAACTCCTTAACCTGACATAAGTACATCCTTAACAAACATGCATAAATCAGATCAATTTATTTCATTCCTTCACGTATTCTAATGACATGGCAACGATTCTATTTACTTAATGTTTAGTGAAACAAGATTATTTGCAGATGGATATGTTGTTGCAATGTTATCGTACATGTACATTGTTTTGTAAAATAATATTTTCTACACTCGCTACACATATACTGAGAACATTCAAGCTACCATCGTTGACAAGATGCTAGTGTTCAACTAACTAATGATTTTTATAGCACTATATGACACCAAATGTTGAAAACTGGTTCTAGAAATCTGGTGATATTTTGAATATTTGGTCTTTAAAATTATCAGGATATGTCTATCATTAATTTCCAAGTACGTCAAACTTAATCAAATAAGATCTGAAACGCGATGTAGGGGTCTGCAAGCATTGTATTGCGTATAAATTAAATGATCTTGTAACCACATTATAAAGGCGAACATGTCAAGCCTCCAAAACCATTTACATATTTGTATATCTATATATAAATTAAAGATGCCCGAACCTTTTTCCTGTGTTATTTGAAGAGTTATATTTTCATTCATAGTCTAACAACTGGAAGGAAACACAAAGATAATCATGAAGCTACCAATTATACAAAAATATATAATAATTCAGTCAGGATGAAAAGCATGAATTGGTATTGTATTTTGTATAGACGGGAACGGGATGAAATACTATCAAACATTTAGGCACATGTATTACGCGAGTGGTTAAGGTTTTTTTTCCGTGCTTGAAATTTACATTACATGTGTTTTTGCAAAATTGTATTGTCATACTACTAGGGGGTGTTAACGACATTGACTACCCATGAGGGTCTCGTACGGTCGGCTATAAATTTTCATGAAATATCATAGAAGTTGTGTTTCACACGTCAAGGAAAGAAAGTCGAATGCTTGATATAAAACTGCAACCAATTGGACTGACGTCAATAGACTGAATACACAAAATAAGAAAATCACATGGTCTAAATGCTAATTATTTTATTTGACAAGATTTTGTACAGCACAACCATTTACCAGCAGGCTATAATGCAGTCTCGAGGTCAATTTCTAATATCAAACAAACAGTCAAAACTTTGTTTTATTGGAATGAACAAAAGATTCCGAACATATATTACACACTGCAGAATAAGTCAAAATGTTTTATTTTTTAATTTTGATGTGCGTGTTGGAATCACTTTTATGATTAATCAATCCCAAGGAACGTTAAAGCTGAGTTCCAAGAGTTTAAAGAACCAAATGCGTATAAAGGTAGCATTACCAAAAGGAATGAAAACAGCTAAAGTTACATGTACCATGTAATCATGTAGTGAAAGTCAAGTATCGCATCGATGTTTATGTTTAACCATTTTAGTTCTTTAATTAAATTGAACTTTTACTAAAATATCTTTAGGAATACAGTACTCCCTAAAAGATTGCAGACTTGCTTATAATGACAAGCTTCCACAAGGACGGATTTTTAGAGTAGATAAAGGGAAGTTCATGACCACATCTTGGTCTCCTGATGGCGGGTTTGTATTAACGTAGTCACAATCGTTCGGGCCTTTAAAATATCCTATATATCTGTTAGAGAAAAGAATGATAACTCTAGTTTTACAAAATTATGTTTATATATAATAAATAATTCAAGGCTTTCATCAGTTCCTTATGTTCTCTAAATATATATTACATGTATAAACGGTATGAAAGTTCATTACATAAAAAAAAGAAAATAGTATAGAGGCTTCATTAATGTTACCTATCGTTTCAAAATGACCACAAAAAAGATAGAGCCGATAAACGTACGTCCGAAATCTTAGAATAAGAATACAATAATAAATGAAAACAACACGTTAAATAATTTCATGCGTCCGAAGCTCTTTCTGAATTTACCTTAATTAGGAACGCTCAAAGCCGAAAATTTGAGAGCCTAGGATGTATATGAACCGAAACAGTTGTAGAGCTATATGACAAACAAATACCTAAAAAATACCCAAATCCATCTATAATTAGTCAAATCTATCAACGGTCAACTTTGCCTGAGGGAGTTGAAACCTTAGTTTCTTTATAATTTCAAAATTTATAAACGGGCAATTTTAGAAAGGTTTGTTATAAATCATGTCAGTACCGAAGTACTGACTACTAAGCTGATGATACTCTCGGGGACTGGTAGTCCACCAGCAGAGGTATCGACCCAGTGCTGTAAAAAATGAAAACAACACGTTAGATAATTTCATCCGTCCAAAGAGCTTTTCTGGATTTACCTTCATCAGAAAGGATGATTTGTAGGATCTTTTCAAAACACTGAAAGTGAACTGAATCAAATTACCTAAATGGCTTTAAATTTACGCACAAGTGAATTTTGGGGGACATATAACTGTCGCATAAGCAGTAATATTTCACGTTTAAAATCAATTGTCTATATGAGATCAAGATTTGTCTTTTCAGGGTTACATGGTTTAGCTATCAGTGCGCATATAACACAAGTCCTCCAATCAGCTATAAGAACTTTTTCAAACCACCTGGTAACTGGTAAATGTGTCAGCTTGAAAAATAAATGTAAAAGTTATCGTATAACTTAATGAATGCTGACTTTGTTATAACTTAATATATATAGGACGAGGTTAGAAAAAAGAATAACTCTCTTATTTTTTTTTTTTTTTTGTAACGACCTTTCCATATTAATCATGGAAAAAAAAGAGATCATTGCAGTGTTGACAGAACTCTTCTGAGATATAAAGAGTGCAAATGTTTTTACACAGTTGAATTGGTAAAGATCCATATGTTTAAATTTGTATAATATTAGATTTCATATTCATAGATGTTTAACATAATAATAATAATAATACTTTATTTCCAAAAGCAATACACCTTTTAGGCATATTACAACATTTACATCATTCGTAAGATATTTTGTAAAATAACCACATCAACGTAAAGTTTTCACAATGAAAACCGAAATGTGTAAATGTATTTTTTAATGATATTAGCTCTGAATATTTATCATTCTTTAAAGTGAAACTGTTCGGTGTGCTGATATTAAGAATAGTTTAAACAAATTCCTTTAAAGTTTTGTAAAAAGAAAGTTTCGAAATATGTAACAAGTGATTATCTAAATCCCCACTGGAAGGCCTCTGACAGACTGTGTGAGCGTAAAATCATTGTTATCGATAGCCGATGACAAAGAAGTTAAAGGTAAATAATTCAGTATTATTAACAAAATACGTGTTGCTGTTGTCCATACTGTCACGGTTTTAATTCTATGATAGCGACAATGTATATATAACATAATTCATTTGTATAAACTCAAAATTGACATTTGGCGTCTGAACAGCAGTTTGAAGGCAATTGCAAGAAACGTGAATAATGCAGAAAATTAATTCCAAGAACAAAATTACCTTGAACATTGCAAAACGATTCAAATAATTTACCATCAACATCGGTGAACGTTGTAACACAGTTTAATTTTTTAATTTGATATATAACATGCGTTTTATCTCACCGTGACTTTGAGATGAAGCAGATCAATAACTATGGGTAGACAATTTTCGTGTATTAATATACCATATACTTTCGTTTCCATTAAATTTGGTAAAATGACGTCGAATATATTCGTTCTGATTATGCCTAAAGACTTACCACTGAATGAATGTCATATAACAAACAAATTCTGGCGAAGACAAAATAGTTATTGGCAAATTAATTGAACATTCAGGACAAATTGAAACAATCATTAAAATAGGAAAAGAATAAGAAAGCCTCCCAAATAATATTGACGAAAGGGATCAATCCTTTGTGTAAGATCTATCATTCAGACTAAATAAAAACTGAAATATTAATGGAAAAATTAAATTGCTTACATCATTGAAGAAAAAATGTTTCTTTATAGAATTAAAGAATCTTGTTAATTATCATTTTCTAAATATTGATAGTAGATTTAATCATACAAAATCGTTTTAAAAATATTTTTACTGAAAAATAAATTCAGCATTGTTCAGTACTTTTCATTAAAGATTTCAACAGTAATATGCCTATGAACGGTCCATAAAACGGACGTCTCTTAGAAATGGTTAATAAACCCATCGAAACAATGTACATGTATACTCTGATTATAGAGAGTTATTGGTTTGCTTTTAATCTCAACTGCACGCCAAGCGATAAATGTATGGCATTTATAATGATAACGAAAGAAAGACATGGTTTTTGGAGCTTTAGGGACTATTTCAATCTGCAAAAGGCGCAAAAAAAAGTGAAATCACCATGCCATTATAAGGACCTAAGCTTACACAACCCGATGATCATTGATACAAAATTAATGGGTGTCAAGTATTCACACGTTTAAAGCCATAACAGTACAAGTTTATAAAATTGACTGTGTCACAGTCAGCTTTTCAGCTCGACAATGAATTGTACAGTACGAAAGTAAAATTGCGTCATCCAAGATGGTCAATATTCATTTATTTCATTATAAAGTAGATTTAGATAAATGTGAATTCTATTGATTTCTACTAAAACCATTAAATCGTCTTGGTATCCAGATTTCAATAAAACGCAACGCAAATGATTCGAACTGAGCATTTCTATTGAGTGTGGATTCGCATAGTGGCTGATGCATACATATCAGGAAACGCTTACCCTGTTGGGGCACGTGTTTCCCTCGATATTTCACGAGATTTGAACATCGGTAAACTACTGTTGCTTTTTTTTTGTACTTCAAAAGTAACTACAACAACACAATTTACTGGCAAGTCACAACAAAGAAACTTGACAGATACAGAGACGAAAAAAAAGTGTTTAGATTCCAGAGTATATAATCTTTTTAAAGTAAAAGAAAATAATTCGGATCTTGACTGTTTTTTGTTTTTTTTTTTTCTGTTATATAATATACATTTTATATTTTCTGTTTTTTTTTTCTTTATTAACTGTACATATAATGTTAACTGTCTCTTAATTGCTACCACTAAATTTAAAAATGCTTACGAAAGAGGAACATAGTAATGATGCTTAAGATACACACGAGGGGAGATTGAGTACCCCGGCTGATGTTAATTTGTCTGAAAAGAAGTCAAGGATATCGTCAATAGTTGTCATTCTCCATATTTATGTCAATTGAGAATCTGATGTGGAAGTCGGTTATTTGGTTGTCTGTTTTGATCATATTAACAACACACCTATACTTAGGGGCGATTGAAAAGCTTACCATCCACACTTGGATTTGGTTTATTGAACAGGCCGTACGTATACCTACGGCGACTTTTAACTGTCTTCTTTATTAACCACTGATGTTGAGTAATTGACGTATACTCCACATTTCCTGGTATTCTATAAGTTATTAGTAATTCAATTTAGTGAAAAGTTTTTTTAAAAAGACAAAAGAACTGTTAAACTGTATAAACAATTAAATCATATGAATAGTCAGCGCCCTCTGTATCTGTTCCTGTTTCTGTTCCTCATACAGCCTCGACACTGGCAACGCCCTGGGCTTTTCTTTCACAAATTCCTGTACAACCTGCACAAGTGGGTCTTAAAACTCTTCTCAGTCTTCCGCATATCACCTTCAGCTTAAGGCGTGTTATTCGAAAACAGTTGCTGCAATAGAAGAATAAATTATTTTATAAGAGGTCAACCATATAACCATAAGGGGTATGTCCTTTTTCTTCCGACACTCCCCTCTAATAATATTAGATTTCATATTCATAGATGTTTAACATAATAATAATAATAATACTTTATTTCCAAAAGCAATACACCTTTTAGGCATATTACAACATTTACATCATTCGTAAGATATTTTGTAAAATAACCACATCAACGTTAAGTTTTCACAATGAAAACCGAAATGTGTAAATGTATTTTTTAATGATATTAGCTCTGAATATTTATCATTCTTTAAAGTGAAACTGTTCGGTGTGCTGATATTAAGAATAGTTTAAACAAATTCCTTTAAAGTTTTGTAAAAAGAAAGTTTCGAAATATGTAACAAGTGATTATCTAAATCCCCACTGGAAGGCCTCTGACAGACTGTGTGAGCGTAAAATCATTGTTATCGATAGCCGATGACAAAGAAGTTAAAGGTAAATAATTCAGTATTATTAACAAAATACGTGTTGCTGTTGTCCATACTGTCACGGTTTTAATTCTATGATAGCGACAATGTATATATAACATAATTCATTTGTATAAACTCAAAATTGACATTTGGCGTCTGAACAGCAGTTTGAAGGCAATTGCAAGAAACGTGAATAATGCAGAAAATTAATTCCAAGAACAAAATTACCTTGAACATTGCAAAACGATTCAAATAATTTACCATCAACATCGGTGAACGTTGTAACACAGTTTAATTTTTTAATTTGATATATAACATGCGTTTTATCTCACCTTGACTCTGAGATGAAGCAGATCAATAACTATGGGTAGACAATTTTCGTGTATTAATATACCATATACTTTCGTTTCCATTAAATTTGGTAAAATGACGTCGAATATATTCGTTCTGATTATGCCTAAAGACTTACCACTGAATGAATGTCATATAACAAACAAATTCTGGCGAAGACAAAATAGTTATTGGCAAATTAATTGAACATTCAGGACAAATTGAAACAATCATTAAAATAGGAAAAGAATAAGAAAGCCTCCCAAATAATATTGACGAAAGGGATCAATCCTTTGTGTAAGATCTATCATTCAGACTAAATAAAAACTGAAATATTAATGGAAAAATTAAATTGCTTACATCATTGAAGAAAAAATGTTTCTTTATAGAATTAAAGAATCTTGTTAATTATCATTTTCTAAATATTGATAGTAGATTTAATCATACAAAATCGTTTTAAAAATATTTTTACTGAAAAATAAATTCAGCATTGTTCAGTACTTTTCATTAAAGATTTCAACAGTAATATGCCTATGAACGGTCCATAAAACGGACATCTCTTAGAAATGGTTAATAAACCCATCGAAACAATGTACATGTATACTCTGATTATAGAGAGCTATTGGTTTGCTTTTAATCTCAACTGCACGCCAAGCGATAAATGTATGGCATTTATAATGATAACGAAAAAAAGACATGGTTTTTGGAGCTTTAGGGACTATTTCAATCTGCAAAAGGCGCAAAAAAAAGTGAAATCACCATGCCATTATAAGGACCTAAGCTTACACAACCCGATGATCATTGATACAAAATTAATGGGTGTCAAGTATTCACACGTTTAAAGCCATAACAGTACAAGTTTATAAAATTGACTGTGTCACAGTCAGCTTTTCAGCTCGACAATGAATTGTACAGTACGAAAGTAAAATTGCGTCATCCAAGATGGTCAATATTCATTTATTTCATTATAAAGTAGATTTAGATAAATGTGAATTCTATTGATTTCTACTAAAACCATTAAATCGTCTTGGTATCCAGATTTCAATAAAACGCAACGCAAATGATTCGAACTGAGCATTTCTATTGAGTGTGGATTCGCATAGTGGCTGATGCATACATATCAGGAAACGCTTACCCTGTTGGGGCACGTGTTTCCCTCGATATTTCACGAGATTTGAACATCGGTAAACTACTGTTGCTTTTTTTTTGTACTTCAAAAGTAACTACAACAACACAATTTACTGCCAAGTCACAACAAAGAAACTTGACAGATACAGAGACGAAAAAAAAATGTTTAGATTCCAGAGTATATAATCTTTTTAAAGTAAAAGAAAATAATTCGGATCTTGACTGTTTTTTGTTTTTTTTTCTGTTATATAATATACATTTTATATTTTCTGTTTTTTTTTTTTCTTTATTAACTGTACATATAATGTTAACTGTTTCTTAATTGCTACCACTAAATTTAAAAATGCTTACGAAAGAGGAACATAGTAATGATGCTTAAGATACACACGAGGGGAGATTGAGTACCCCGGCTGATGTTAATTTGTCTGAAAAGAAGTCAAGGATATCGTCAATAGTTGTCATTCTCCATATTTATGTCAATTGAGAATCTGATGTGGAAGTCGGTTATATGGTTGTCTGTTTTGATCATATTAACAACACACCTATACTTAGGGGCGATTGAAAAGCTTACCATCCACACTTGGATTTGGTTTATTGAACAGGCCGTACGTATACCTACGGCGACTTTTAACTGTCTTCTTTATTAACCACTGATGTTGAGTAATTGACGTATACTCCACATTTCCTGGTATTCTATAAGTTATTAGTAATTCAATTTAGTGAAAAGTTTTTTTAAAAAGACAAAAGAACTGTTAAACTGTATAAACAATTAAATCATATGAATAGTCAGCGCTCTCTGTATCTGTTCCTTTTTCTGTTCCTCATACAGCCTCGACACTGGCAACGCGGCAACGCCCACGGGCTTTTCTTTCACAAATTCCTGTACAACCTGCACAAGTGGGTCTTAAAACTCTTCTCAGTCTTCCGCATATCACCTTCAGCTTAAGGCGTGTTATTCGAAAACAGTTGCTGCAATAGAAGAATAAATTATTTTATAAGAGGTCAACCATATAACCATAAGGGGTATGTGCTTTTTCTTCCGACACTCCCCTCCCCCCCCCCTAAAAAAACATGTAAGATAGTGATCCTTAAGCAGGGAAACAGTGATGATATTGTAAACTCCTTAATGTGATATAAAAGTTTCAACAACCTCTTTTTGTGTCCCGCGATATCCCATCTCCAACTCGTCGTCGTTGTACATTAAATTTTGTACTTATCAGTGAGAGTGTCATAGTAAGATCATTTACTTTTTGCACTTTTAAAGTCAATCCATTTTCTTTTCCTTCAACACTTCGCTACAGATCACAACAGAAAACAAAATCCCCATCACTTCTATCTGACATTAAATGTTGTGTGCTTTCTACAGTATCTGAGGTAACAGGTTCGTGTAACTTATCTTTTGAAGATAATACACGTAAAACGCGTATAAAAAGCCTAAACGCACATTAAGAATAATTGTAAATATCTTTATATGAATTTTTGATTTACCAGAAAAGTTAACAGTTCAGTTTTTAAAATATATAACTGTTGCATTTATGCCCATAACAAATTTCCAGTTCGTCTTTTTTGTCTATACGGTATGCCGTAATTACGATAAATGTTTGTTTTTCAATGTTGCCCTAGTCGGCATCCGTATATTTACAGCAAAAAAATAAAATAATGCATAAAAAAGAGAACAGGAAACACAAAAAATACTAACTACAGACGCCCGACTACTCCGAAAAATAATTCCCAAAAACTAACAACAACCAACATTTTTTCGTGGTCCAGATACTAGGCCAAATTTGTACGAGCACACAACGTGGTGCGGTAGAACCTGTTTGCCTGCACACAACGTGGTGCGGTAGAACCTGTTTACCTGCACACAAACCTCATTATTTGCCTATCTACATCATATGTCGAACAAAGAATACGACGGCATATATACTAGTCAACAAAAGTAACGATACACAAGTTTGAACTCCAATTTATCATAAAATATAATAAATAGGAAAAACTGTGAAATTACCTAAGAAAAAACATTCATTTGCAAAGCAAATGCACATGATTAAAAGAATCTGACCAAATTTGAAAGTGAGAAAATATCGTGTTATTGAACACAGGGGTTAAATTTATTTAGCGGAAAATGATGACAAAAGTCGGTACTTAAATCGAAGATATGAATTAAGTATACAAATATCTGCAAAGGCATTCAAAATTTTAAGCAGACCATGTTTAAGTTTTTTTTTTTTTTTTTTTGAAAGTGACCATGTTTAAGTTTAGAGTTTTAAGTTCTTATATCGATTTTTGAATTTTTGGGTGAAAATACGATTTTTGAAATAACAAAAATTGCAACAACAAAAAATCGCATATTTGCCTTAAATCAATGGTTTTGATAAGAAAAAAACACTCTGTAAATATTAGACCAATTGGGCAATTATTTACCTTGGTCCAGTGTATCCAATTTTATTATATATGGAAAATACATTGCCTTGTATCGTTTCTTTTGTTGACTAGTATAGTTTGGAAAGCAGAGTTAAAGTTTACTCGCTATTACATGAAAGTAGCCAGAGGTACTGGTTAAAGATGTCCTACTCTTTTAATTATCATAATATGGTATCATTATAATTTTTTTACCTTGAATGCATGTATAAAATAATAATAAAACTGCTCGCCCCCACCCTTTTTCTGTAGTTTCCTGATTTGATATTACACCAACTTCGAATCAATATAGTAATATACACTGATGGTCCGTTGAAAAGGTGAGCACCTAGGGTTTTTAGGGTTGACAATTTTAGAAATTTATCGCTAATAAGGGGCCGCAATTGTTTTTTTTTTTTTTTTATATATATACAAAACATTTTAGACAAAAACCATCTGAAAATCGACATTTTACGACCTACAACGCGATGAAGCTACGATTATTTCGACGTTTTGTGGAATTTTTTTCAACTAGTACACCACTTTGAATGATGTATACCGTTAAAACGAAGTCGGTGACCAAATTATTTCTATATCATTAAAACGGAAATTTCTGTACCAACAACATATTGTTTTTTAAGAAAAATATATGGAATAAAAATTGGAAATTTGATGATTTTAAGACAAATTTAAGAACGTTTTTCGCCGTTTTTTTTGTGCTTTCTATACAAATGTACACTTATTTTGAAAGAATGCAATCATAATATATCTGAGAAAAAAAAGATAAATGCATTATGTTTTTGATTTTCAGTTAAAGTTCAACGAGGCAAATTTTAAGAAAATCGGTGATATAGCCTATTTATTGTAACTTGAGTTTAAACGCATACGATACAGTTTTATTCCCACCATGAATTTTTGGCGAACAGAAGCTATTTTTCACATAGTCAATTTAGATAATTAATAAAAAAATATATCTTCATGTAGTACTTTTTGAGATGAATGGGGTCGAAATTGTAGACATTTACTAAAATTTAGATTTCTTTGATACTTCTATCCTATGGACAGACATATCTTAAATTTTTGTTTCAAAGAAAAACACAAGCGGATTTTTGTAAAAGAATTTGGAATATTTTCTTTACATAAGTAGTGCTCTAAATATGCGTAAACAATATCGTAAAATAGTTCCTTTTTATTAAATTTTCATAATTTTAGAAAAAAAAGCCGGCATTTCTTGCTGTATATTTATCTAATTTAACAACAAATCATCGTTGATTTGTTCATAAAAATTGGTAAAAATAATCTTCATACATAATCAAGCCAAATGTCAATTTCAAAAAGAGAGGTCTATGCACTCGTTTTCAAGCTAGTGGTTAAAATCAGTCGAAAATGCATCTTTATCCGATATGTCACAGATTGACGTCGCGAAAAATAACAGTTTACGGTAGCAACGTTATGACCTCTCCTGTAAGTTGTAACTGTATCGTATGCCCTTAAATAGTATGTATACTTACTATTGATATGAAGGTCAATACGAAGAAAGCCAACTTGAGATGTAAAGAATCCATGGTGTATTTGAAAATTATGGTTCAATAAGTCGTTAACTTAATGAAATTGGTGCTTCGGACCCTCCTAAATTCGTTTCTAGTAAACGAAAGATGAAAATTTTACAAGACTGTCATCTCTTTCGAAAGAACTAAATTGCACTGAATTTGAAAAATAGTATGTCGATCCTGCCGTAAATTTACTTGATTTTTAGGGTGTATTCTTTGTGTGATAAAGTTTGTACGTATAATTATGCATCATAAACGAGAATAAAAGAAGATTTGAAGTATACGACAATGACACAGAAACCCAACAACACAAAACCAATGAAAAAAAGCAAAAAAACAAACGACAAATAGAGGCGATCCTGTATGATCATCATGATCGTGAAAATAGTACGTTTTTTTAATTGTAGTATTACATGTACGTTATTAATTATTTATTAAACAGTTTTCATTAAAAGACCTGCATCATTTTCCTCCAAATTGCATGTTGAATAAAACATGTAAAAGTATGCATTGAGAAGTAATCCTTTATCAAACATCCCCCTTTTTGCTAGTGTACAATATAAGTCTTACCTTAGAAATGTTTTACATTCAAATAAAACAGTTAAATGTAATACTGAATATAATTTCAACTGCGCTAGTTACATTTTATATGAGATCAACTGAAGTGGTCACTAAAAAAAAAAAACTTTCCAAAAATGCTATACATATTGGGAAATACTTTCAAGAAATGCTATTTGCTGTACATCATGTAACTGTACTTGTTGCCACCGATTGGGGATCTCTGATAACTAACTAATCGGACGTTGATTCTTGCTGCCATCTCTTAACCAAACAATTTCTAACAATTCGCTATTATGTGTATCCCTGTTAAAAGTATCTCCATAAGACAAAAACACATAATTTGAAGGGCTTCCAGGATAAGAATACATTTAAGAACTACGAAAGCCGACAATTCTGCAACACTTCTAAAATTTCAGATTGTTAATGAAACTCCATCCAAGATATTCATATTGTTTGCATGTGTATACGTAATAACAGAAAAAGGTTATGCATCCACTGTCTAGGGTGATTGTGGGGTTACGATCTTGTTCTCTATAGCTCTTCAATACAGTTTCTTCTTTTCCTGTTGTTTGGCCAAAACATATACATTTTGTATTTTATATCACTCAGTACAACCAAACATCTTTTTTAAGACCCGACGGTTACTATCACGCACCACTGTAAACTTTGGGGCGCTTCGGGAAGTATGTATATAGATATTATATAAATAACACATAGCTGAGAGGGTGATAGAGCAGATTGTTACCCCGAGAAAACATTGTCAACTGAGGCGAAGCCAAGGTTGACAATTTGTTTTCGAGGGGTAACAATCTGCTCTATCATCCTCTCAGATATGTGTTATTCAATTTATTATACTGAATGTTCTGTTTTTACTGTCGATTAAATTTCAAATTCAAAGTAATAAACTATGACGTCTTGTACATAACAACCATCCGTATTTAATCAAGCGCACACTTGATCAAGCATCTCCGTGAAGGGTAATAGAGTATTTGCCATAGGATAGAGTCGTATTTAATAAAGCGCACACTTGATCAAGCGTCTCCATGAAGGGTAATAAAGTAAATTAACACCCTCGTATTAGCCTATCAAAATATGGCATTTTAACGTGAAGTATAATAAAAGAAGATGTGGTATGAGTGCCAATGAGACAACTCTCCATCCAAGTCACAATTTGTAAAAGTAAACCGTTATAGGTCAAAGTACGGCCTTCAACACGGAGCCTTGGCTCACACCGAAATGCAAGTTATGAAGGGCCCCAAAAATGATTAATATAAAACCATTCAAAATTCTGTTTTACATTTAGACTTAAGTGAAAAGGCGTTGCGGTTCAAATTACAGTAACGTTTTTGTTGTTATACATGACATGATCTTTTGCAAAATGTGTTTTTAATAAACCTAATGAAAATAGAAATAAAAAGATGTGGTATGAGTGCTAATGACACAACTATCCACCAGAGTCCAAATGACATGCATGTACGCAAAATTAATACAGGTCGTCAACAATGAGCAAACCCCATACTGTATATTCAGCTTTAAATGGCCCTGACATTACCAAAAAGTGAAACTATTCAAACTAGAAAACCAAAGGCCTGATTTAAAATACAGCCCTTCATATGCGTATATGAAATCAAACATTAATGGAAAAGAATTTCCAGAATCTTTCCCTCTTAACTTTTTCAGACACCTTTCTGAAATACTTGTAATTGAATGAATAGAATATTTTGGGAAAGTTTAACTTTAATAAGTCCTGTTTTTTTTTGAGAATAGTACTAGTCAAGGTTGTTTTAGTAGCTCCCAGGTTTTATCGAAGTCTCAGCAAATGCTTATAGTATTAATGTTTCCATTACTCTTAATCATGTTAACTTTGTATTTGTAATGATGGCTTCAAAATTATTTGATTATTTATACTTTTTACTTTTTTTTATGGCCATTACATTAATAAACTAACGGAGACAAATTTCTGGAAATATAGATATATAAAATTGAAAATCATATATAAAACCGTGTATTGGTATGTCAAAACTGACTTGCCTTTATTGCAATTGGAAACTCCAGATTGATTGGTTGATTTTTGGTGTTCAACGCCATTTTCAGTACCATTGGTTATACCGTGCCGGCTAGTTTGTTTTTTCAATAACATACAGTCACTACATTGTTTTCAAATTACAACTTTTTCATTTTTTCTAGTTTTTAAAAAGAATCAATCTATTTTTTTTCACACTCCCTATTAAAACTTTTTTTTTAAGACACCAGATTGAAAAAAAACGTCCCCCTACAAAACATAAACGTTCGATGTCTTATACTATTTGTATTAATACATCTTTGATATTCTTGGTTATTTCCATGCTTGGAGATAGTTGGCTATTTTTTGCCAAAGTCACGTTCAGGCTAAATATCTGTTTCTCTTTTAGACCTTCAAATGAACGATTCTTGCTGTTTGGTAACAAGCTTAATCTGGCCAAGACACACGATTAAGGGCGTTTTTTAAACTTGTTGTGTGCCAAATACATATATGTCTTTAATTGTCAGTGCATGCTTAATAAAAAAAAAAGGATATAGGTTATCTATCCCCGACACAAAATCAGTACATGCACAGTAAAAAACACAAAAAGCTAACGAACAGCGCCTTTATAGCTGTTCTTCATTTCAAAGTCAAAGTGAAGACTTCAACACGGAGCAAAAACTCTCACCTCATTGCAAGTTTTAGACGGTCCCTATCACCGGTTTGAGAGTAATTCTTTGACAACTGACGATCACGCCACACCTGTGAATTGAAGAATAAAAAAAACCATGGAGTAATATCAATTATCCGGCAAAGAAATCAAACTTTTACTGTCATAATGTAGCCCGACAATCACACTAAAGACTGCAAAAACAATACAAACATTAAGACAACCACGGTTTTATATGTTTAATATTCGTCGAAATTCATTTCAGCTCATCACTTTATCATGTTTATAAAATACCACCGAGTCAAATTTGATTTATGTATATCTATTATGCTTTCATTTTGCTAGAGGTTTTCATAAAAAAAAAAAAAACAACAAAAAAAAAAAACAACAAAAAAAAAACGCATCCCGTCAATAATAATCAAGATTTTTATGATAATCCTGATTTATACTCAAGTAATACGAAAACAGACGTGTAAGTACGACTTCCTGGTATGATAAGGAAGTACTTAATATTGAACACTTCGCAAAGTAAGTAATTCTGTTTTCGTTATAAATTTTGCATATTCCAAAAATGTCAATTAACACGAATCACGAATGTCATTCAATCCTTGAAATAGTTTCCTTCCCATGTTATCACCAATGCAAGCACTTGATTTATATTTCTTGGTTCTTCTTTTTAATTTGATATTCTAGGTGGCAGGGGGATTTTTAACATTTTCATCTGTTTCTATGCATGCTTAATTTTTTTTTCTCGGCTTCGCAAAAAATCAAATGGTCGACTTTTAATTATATCTTACATCTTTTCACAAAAATTGTGAAATTGGCAGTTTTCGATCAACACCTGTCCGTTTAACGAAAAGAATAATATGTCCGCTAGGATCGCATAGAGATTTGCATCAACTGGTGAAAACCCATGAAAGAAAACATGTAAAAGAAAAAAAGAAAAAAATGTCTCGTTTTCAGTTACGTTGTTGATAAATGCAAAAATAATAACGATAAAGGATTACTTACTTTGCCAAGTGTCAAAGATTAAGTACCTCATTAGAATACAAGGAAGTCACACTAACGCGTTTGTATCCAATCATTCGAGTATGACATAATGGGGTCGATGGCCGTGTATATATAACACACCTATTCAAACTATTGCCTGACGAATGTTGGATGATGGAATATAATATAGGCCTCTAGTCCAAAATGTAGTGCAATCTTTTTTTACCATACATGGTCTTAACTTTGTCCTAACATAACTAAGGTAAACGCAGTTAAGAAAAAAATCCTTAATTCACATTTGATTAGTTACTATGGCAAACGATGACAAAATTAGTATATTTTGTAAACTTCTTGATTTTACTTGTTTTGTTTTTCAACTTTAAAGTATATATTTGATTGGGCACACTAAAATAACAACCTTATATTTGGTAAGATTATGTAAATTTGAATAAGTATACACCCTTCTTAAACATTTTAAAAGCGGTTTAAGAATGGATTCGATGTTAGTGGCACGAGAGGTGCAACGGTCAAAAGAACTTATATCAACCAATCTCATGAGTGTATGTAATGACGGGAAAAACAATAATAAATTTTCGTCATTTTACTTCGAGCAGTTGGCCCGAGAACACAGTTATTTCGTAGTGCATTTCTTTTAGACAATAAAGTCAAATTAAAATAATCGCACCTGCTCTATCTCAAAAAGATTTTTACAGTGTAGTGTACTACTATTGGGACAAATAATATCAAAATTATAGAAAAGTCTACCAGCTCTAACTCAAAATATTGACAATTCTATGTTAAGGGGGTCTAAAATTCAGTTTGACAGCTTCAGACATTCTAGTTTTTGACCTTTTTTAACTGGACCAAATCACTACTTAACATAAAGATTCAGCACCCAAATTTTTTTAACATGTGATTTCACACCCTTACTTAATATTTCATGCATAAAATATAAAGAAATAAATTTGGAAAGTGTATTAAAAAAATTATACACTGTCCACACTAGGGACTATATTTGTAGACAACGAAAATCTAAGGACGATAAATGTGTCCTCGGACGGACCTAATAGTATATAAAGACTTGACCAATTCTAATAAAACTTTGCATGACCTAAGCTTAGGGAATAATAAGATAGTTGGCCAAGTTTCATGGCCATAGTATATATATTATAGAAACTATGGCAATTTTAATATTGAAATTTGATTGTTTAATTTTGACGTTTAAATCAAATAATTTCAACTATCAAGATTTGGGCTTAAAAATTTCAAATATTGCAAAAATTTGCTTTTTAAATGCTCTTAAATATAATATATTAAGTATTAAAAGCAACTGAACACTCATTTGATTTATCAGATTTATTACAATTATTTAAAAGTCAAATTTATATGAGCCTGTGCCTGAAAATAGAGATTTTCGAATTAAGGGGAGCCTTTCAGAAACATGCATTTCTTTCAACCAATTTGAAGTTTTTGAAGTTTTTTACTATAACTTATTCTTTCATATGTATTAAATGTACTTTAAATGGAAAGAAAAGTTACAAAAAGCATACCAAATGAGTATAAAATGGTCTTAGGCTATGTAAGACTGAAAATTATTTAGTGTCAATTAGCACATATTTACATATAAAAATGCATACAGAAGCTATAAGAAATGGAAATTTGTTACTTTGTGCTCAGTTCTATGCTAAGATGTCATGATACAAGACGTCTAATTGCAAAGGAACTCTTGCATTCAACATTTTTTGCAGACAGTATGATCTGATGCACAGTTTTTTTCACTTTTCAATGGAAAACTTGCATGTAGTTTTAGTCTCAACTGGCATATATTTGAACCACATACTATCCTACAGAAGAATATAAAGGTAGTATATGAAAAGGATAAGGTGCACAGATCATTGTCAAGTGTTTTTTTTTTACAGATTTAGTGAATTTTTTATGATAGACTACACATTCTATGTTCAAAGCTCTTCACATTTCACATACATTAAACAGGCCGTTCGACCAGGGCCTAAATACAACATATTTTGCACATTTTTTCTGTGATAATCTACTTTTCTCTATATTCAGAGTTCACAAATGGTTAATAGAATTTGAATTAATCATAGAAACACAAATATCAAAGCATAAAAAGCTGTCAGATAGAAAGTCAGCATGCCTCTTAGGCTTAAAAATGAAAATTGCTTTAAAATGCTTATTTCAGTCGTATAATGTCAAAATGGGACATTTTAACAGAATTTCTTTCAAATAAAGATGTAAATCCTTTACTTTTATTGAGTTTGACAAATTGAAACCAGCAAACAATTCAGGGACGTTGCCAAAGTACAGAATCTACATTTCCTGAATTCATCTCTTAGGCCCGAGAACACAGTTATTTTGTAGTGCATTTCATACTGACAATCAAACACACCTGTCTATCTGACAGGAGAACTAGAATTCGAATTACTCAAGTTATGCTTACTAAAGATAAACTTGCAACATGCCATCATTCGGCTGCATGTCAGTATTATCGTACTTTAATTTTGAACTGATATAGGTGAGGGCGCTGGCGCCATGTTGTTGACTTTTGAAAAAAGATTTAAGTTTTAAAACGATGTTTGACAATGTTATATTTGAAATAATTTAATGTATGTTTAATAATCGTTGAAATTTGCGCATTATCCTATGGACGATTATCAGAAGCATAGGTTGAACATGCATTGGTATCTAATTTCATTAAAAAAAAATATTGACTGAAGTTGGTCCCACAGGAATTCCAATTTAATCATCAATACAATTCACCGCGTTTCAATTGTCATCTTTTCAGCAAATATCACTCTAATTAATAATTTTAGTCAACCATGATTACAAAACATGCGTGTACTGTATCTGATCAGACAGAAAAGGAAAACATTGACTCGTCTATTTATTCACATAAAATATCAACACATTGATCGATCGAACTAATATACACATCTACCATCTATTAAATATAAGTGGAAGAGAGACAATTGATACGTGATAAGACTACAAATGATAAGACCATTAGTTTAGGTACTTTAGTCCTTCTCAAGAAACATGAGAAAGGACGATGTAAAATTTATGACAATTGGAAGCCAACACCTTATAAAGTTGTCGACAAATTAAATGACAATGTTTATGGTATTCAACTAGCAGATGGATCTGGTCCAATCAGAAACGTCACCAGAACTGAAATTCTGGATACAGGTACTCAAACTGCTGAAAAAGAAAACGCTGAAGACAGCGATTCATTTTCTGAGGAGTGGGATGGATATTTAGAAATATCTCATATTCCAGAGACAGGAACTCTATTAGACAAGACTGCAGAAAGTGAAACAAAAGAAGATTCTAATACCGTAACAGCTGATAAAACAAAGAAGAATTATGATACCGTGTTAACCGACAAAACAAGGAAGAATTCTGATACCGTGTTATTTGACAAAACAAGGAAGTATACAGATTCAGTGTTATCTGATGATTTAAGTGATTCTTCAACTGAGATTCAAGATCAACCAGTTCGTAGGAAGACAACTCGTTCATCAGCAGGAAAGCATTCAAACCTGTATAAATTACCGAAATCTGTGTTGAACCATAATAAAGTTCATACTCAAGAAAATTCTGTGTTTTGTGAAAATAAGTCTGAATATCAAAATGTGTTGGTGAAATCTGAAAAATGTGACCAACAAGTAAGCAATTTAGTGAATTTCGAGGAGTTAGGACAAGCAATGGGTGCACTAGGAGAAAGTCTAGGGAAATCACTGGGACAGAATCTGAAAGAAGTTTGGCTGAAAAACAATCACTTTAACAATTAAGATTTGAACACTGTTTTGTACATTTACATTTTAGATTTTATTTTCAAATTGTATTCATATGATGTTTGTTTATATATCGGAAAAAATACAAGGAAAAAATAATATAAAGAAAAATGTAAAAAAAATATTTTGATCATTTTTTTATTTTATTGTTGAAGGCAACAATTTGGAAACAAGGAAGATTTGTAGCATGAGAGATTGAGATTTTGATAATTTTTTAGATTGAATTGTTTCCCTTTGTATAGTTATTGAAATTTAGTTGGAAATTATTTTTATTCTAAAATAATTACTATTTAGTGATTAAGATATTCAAAGAATATATAAAAAGAAGATAAAGATAAAAATAAATAGATTTTAATTTTATTGTAAAAAGAGATTTTTGATACCCTCGTAGGTTAAAGTTGACTGCGATTGCGCAGATAATAGCGTGGGTAGTTAAAAGAGGTTGACATTTATTTTTGTCACTCACTGACAAGTTTTTGGGAACGCAATGTGACGTGTGTAATTGGAAACAGAATTGTGAACATTCAAATATTGTAAGTTGAATTATGATTATTATGAAGTAATATTATATGTTTAAAACAAGTTTTTATCATAGTAAACTTTCGAGTGAGAAGCATATCACGTGTAGCATGTGGTTTAGGTGAAAAACGATAATTTAAGTTGTTACACGTTTAAGACAGTTTTAGAATAAAGATATAGAAGTTATTAAAATCATAATTCATTCACAAGTTGTAAGTTTGGTTATGGAGAAGCTATTTGGATTTTTAGTATTATAATTGTATACTAATTTCTCTGTAACATTATGTTTATGAGAATAAAAATATTCGTATTCGGAACTTCTTGCTCAAATATCCATATGTAAATGATATAAGTCGATAACAGTCCATTCTGTAAAATATTGGACAGGTCTGAGGCCGCAGGCTTATATATTACTTAAAACATAGTTTTACATGTAAACTAGGTGAAAAAGAAATCAAATAAAAACTTTTGTTAGGATTTATTTTCATCAAGTGTGTAAATTGTTTTATGGATAAACTTTATTAATATTATCTTACATGTTGGCCCCTTCTAAACAGTAGCTCAACTTAAACAATAGACAAAAATAAACTACAGCTGAAGGTAAACAACATGTATAGCTACACGTACATGAAGACACAGTGCATGTGTATCATGCTGTGTGCGTGTCTAGGACTATATTTTCCGTGAATACCTTCATTTACCGGATTTGTAATAACATAAGCAACTCGACGGGTGCCACATGTGGAGCAGGATCTGCTTACCCTTCCGGAGCACCTGAGATCACCCCCAGTTTTTGGTGGGGTTCGTGTTACTAAGTCTTTAGTTTTCTATGTTGTGTCATCTGTACTATTACTTGTCTGTTTGTCTTTTTATTTTTGGCCATGACGTTGTCAGTTTGTTTTCGATCTATGAGTTTGACTGTCCCTCTGGTATCTTTCGTCCCTCTTTCACATGCGTTTGGTGTCTCAAAATGGATAAAGACGATGAAAGTATATTCTTAATGCAAAAAAAGAAGAAATTGATGTCGTATATATAGTGATTGTGTTGTTTTAAACACTGGATTTAAATCAAATGTGTATTCAGATATTTCCGATTTCAGTGCGGACAACGAGGAGGATATAGTTATAGCAGCTAATAAAGGCAAGTTTATACAATGTATATAGATATAAGAAGATGTGGTATGAGTGCCAATGAGACAACTCTCCATCCAAGATACAATTTGTGAAAGTAAACCATTATAGGTCAAAGTACGGCCTTCAACACGGTGACTTGGCTCACACCGAACAACAAGCTATAAAGGGCCCCAAAAATTTCTAGTGTAAAACCATTCAAACAGGAAAACCAACGGTCTAATCTATATAAAAAACGAGAAACGAGAAACACTTATGAACCACATCAACAAACGACAACCACTAAACATCAGGTTCTACCTTTGCGATCTAAACTAAAGTGAAATGTTTGAAACTGTTCATAAATACATTGGAATGAAACAAATGTAATTCGTTATTTGATGTTATGTATAGTCAAAATACTTTAATTAATAACTCCACCCCCTCCCCTTTTCAATCAATTCCATGCAAGAAAGGTTTTTATGTTCAAATTTATATATCACAATTACAAACTGTCTAAAACGTATATTAAACAAACACATGATTAAATTAGCACCTACGTTATATTAAACAAACATATGATTAAATTAGCACCTACGTTTATTTAATTTCAAGATAGTACATCGGTTTCTAACAAATCGTTCACTCCGAACAAAGTGCGAATCGGACACATGATTTATTTCTTTAACCTGGGGTAACGTGTTCCTTTGTTCTGTTACCATATTCATCGTCGTTGATAAGCGAAGTTTTACATTATATTCCGTAACAGACAATAATATCAATTTATTTAAATAAAAAAAAAAAAAACAACTTTCAAATCAACGCCGACACCTGAAAATTATATAAAATCCCTAGTTCATGAAGCAAGTTCTCGATTTGCACTTGGTACACAGGGTGATGTTAAGGTTGTTAATCAAATTCTTGATTAGCTATTTTGTCCAAGGAACAATATGTGGCTTGCACATCAACACTTGGTAAAACATTTACTTCAGATGAACGATTTTCTCATCATTATGATAATATAATTATTTTACTTGTGGTCCTTGTATTGCGACATGATGTGTCAAGCGTTAGAAGCATTATTTATTCTTTTTATTTCCCTTGTTGCTGAAAATGATATTCGGAAGAAAAAGAGAAGAGGGCGATTTTTATATCCAAAGAAGAAGAAGATAAATCTTTTGCAAAAGGAAATGCCTAAAAGCACAAAAAATTGGTTGATTTTTTTGTGTCCTTGAACTATCATATACCTGTACGATTCAATTATGCTACCTTCAGCTGTCCAATATTTTTAAGAAAGAGGAGGGTTATTTTAAAAAATATTGGACAGTTAAAGGTAATGGTTTCTTACAGGTAAATGATAGTCTAATCACTGAAATAAAGAACGGTACAACAATAGAATGACGTCACACCAATGTTTTAATTTTAAAAACATTTCTTTATGACCAACAAAAACCAAAATTGACAGACATGTTCCTTTGATCCCTTCTAAAGATGTATATATTTCAAAAGTTGTTCGCTATGCCAATATTCGCAGTGACGTTTACTTTTTCAATGAACGTGATTAATGTATTACTGTTGAAATACGGGATTAAGTTAACACAATTTGCATAAAACCGTTACTAAATTCATCCATAAGTACATACATTTGGAACGAAAGTTTGGTTGTCATTGTAAAAAACTTATTCCAAACGGAATATCACATCCCATTATTTATATTATTTAAAGAGTTCGCATTGCGGAACAATATTACTGACCTTTTGAATAAAATAGAGAGTACCGTGAACAGTCTCCGGGATAAGTTTGCAATTCCGCTGAGTGCAAAAGTTGTCATCTTAATTTTTGGAGGTAGGTGAAAATAAAAATGATAACTTAGTTGGTATTGGTTCCCTGATATTTGTCCTTAAACAATTGGCTCTAGCACCACTGTTGAAAAAGTTATCCCCTTTTTTTACAAACCTCCTCAGAGGAAAAGTTGTTTTCCTCAAGGGAAATCAAATTTCCCTAATGGAAAAAGATTTTTCATCAAGGGAAATGTTTTCTTCCTCAAAGGAAAAAGATTTCCCTTAGGAAATTTGCTGCATACATATTTCCTTTGAGGAAATTCTACTTCCTGTGAGGAAATTTGCTGCATCAAATTTTCCTTTGAGGAAATTCTTTTTCCTATGCTGAAATTTTGTCAACTTCCATTTCCTTTGAGGAATTTTTGACAAAAATTTTTCCTTGAGGGAAAATTCAAGACAGTAAATTTCCTCTAAGGAAAAATTTGTTCTCCAAATTTCCTCTATGGAAATTTCTGTACATCAAACTTCCCCATAGGAAATGTTTTCCCCTACTTTTCCTCTATGGAAATATCTTAACAATACAAACAGTTTGAATATAATTTTTGCTAGACTGAATAAATGATACAAATGATATTTAAAACTTTAATAAATTTTTGACTGATAAGTATCATGACATGTATACAAAAACAATACAGTTTGACTGTTTAGGTCTAGGTATTGTACATATTTTATATGACAAATTTTGATTCAGAAAATATTTTTTGTAGCAAAGTTTTTAGTTTTTTGCTTTCTTTGCTATTGTTTCATTGCAATACATTAATAAGCAACCAATTTGAATGTCATACCATTTGTGGTGTTCTTACATTGTAATAGTGTGTTCATATTTGCAGATTAAACAAAAAAAAACACTTTTCATGTTAATTTTAATTTTCTTCTGTTCCAGCTGCTGTGTACAGTTATTCAATCAAATATTAAGAGTTCAGTGCATAGATTATTCCATCCACTAAACATTTTCTTTCAATTCTTAGAGAAAACATTTTTGCAATTTGTTCTTCAAAGATCGTCCTCTGTATATTTGATATGAGGGAGCGATGTAAATGAGTGGATAAAGCAGGTGTTCCTTTCAACAACAAAATACTATTTTTTTCATCATTTCTCCCTTCTTTCAAGGAATATTTAATATGTTGTTGCATTTACACAATTGTGTTTTTGTCCAGCATCTATGATAAAACTCCATTTTGTTTATAGCCATTATCATGTGATTATGCTGAAATTTCCTATTTCTTTTTGCAGGAAAGCACACATTCCATTTCACATTAATCCAATTAGCGCACAATGTAGAAAAATATCAACTTTAAGTTTCCTCTTCAGTATTGACCTATTGATGCATTTGATGATCATGAAAACCAAGATGTCTGACCTATAAATACACAAAATAAACAAATAAAATGTTATAAATGGAGAGAGAAATAGCAATAAAAAAGCTTATCTTGTGAGGTTTATGAACATTTTAAGAAACTTTCATTTCTTACTTGTGAGATCTCTTATTTCCGTGCTTTTTGTCTATGGTTTTTATATTAGATGATTTTGTGCATGTTAGCGATCTTTTGAGTTATGGCAATTGCAACGGTTTTTTTACAGTTTGTTCTTATGTTGAGCTGTTAAACCACTATCCCAAGTTAGGGTAGGGTTGAGGGCTCACAAACTTGTTTTTTTTTATTATTAGTTGTTATTGGTTTTGAACTAGCTGTCAGTAACTGTGAGTACTAACAGATCTGTACTTTGTATCTTTTCTGTTATGGGGGATGTATAAATGTCCTGCCTTGTCCGGTCTGTGTTTTTTTGCAGGAAATCGGCACCAGCAAACGTGTTCAAATCATGCCACATCTTCTTATTTTTATATAACCCCCTCATATTCTTAATGTGTCTGTCCCAAGTTTGGAGCCTGCAGTTTACAGTTTGGTTAATCATATATAAAACATTATACGTTTTTCTGGATACTATTATCAAATTGAAAACAACAACATTTATCAAAAAAAGAAGTGTAGATGAATGTGCACCTCAATCTAGACAAAATAAAGAAAAGGAACAGTGCCTACTACAATTTTATGAACAGAATTGCACAGGGGGTATATCAAGAGCCCTTTACGTACGTTGTGAGCCAAAATTTGTTCCTGTGAAAAAAAGTTCCAGTGGAACTTATATCACAGGAAATATGTTCTGGGAGAACTTTTTTCACAGGTAATTTCTATATAATTTGTTCCATCTCTATAAAATAAGTTCCACACTTTACCTGGTGAAATAAGTACCGGGTTGGTGAAATTTGTTCCTTACCAAGTGAAATAAGTTCTGGGTTTATGAGATTTGTTCCTTACTTGGTGAAATAAGTTCTGAGTTTGTGAGATTTGTTCCTCACCTGGTGAAATAAGTTCCTTGTCTGTGAAATATGTTCCACTTGTTAAACAAGTTATCTTATATCAATGCATGTATATACTGAGCATTTGTCATCAGTGAGTTTAAAGTTATCATTCAAGAGCATTATAAAAATAAGTATTATATTAATAATATAATAGATAAAAAGTGTAAATCATCCAGTTTGGATCCTATGGAGTATAGCAAATGTTTAATTATATACTCTGTAAAAAATATCTAAATTACACTTTTGAACCAGAAAAGATTAGATTAAGAAAAATCATTCAGAAAAAAAGTATAGTTTAAGAGGAACATATGTACTTATTTGAAAAGGACAAAGTGACTTGATCATTTATAAATATGAAAAGACATGTAGAAAAAAAAGACACACTCTTTTGAAACTGTGCCATGTCCTAAGAACATGTATGACTAGAACACGGGGCCATGACAGTTAACAGGAACCAAGGAGGAATACCGCATAAAACATAAATACAAATTATGATACATTACCATCGCTTTTATTTCTTATCTTCATCCTATAGTTACAGTCATGCCTTCAATTGCAAATGTATCCCATGCAAGTACACTCAGTACAGCATTTAGCTTGCATTATAATTTAAGTGTAACAAGAAAATGTTTCGGTATGCAATAATGATTGAGCGGAACTTATTCATTAGTTTCTATGAAATATTTATATGTTCGTTTAAAACTAATGTCGCAGGAACTTATTTAAAACTTTTTAATATTAATTGAAACAAAATTCATTGAGCTATGTTTTTTGTTCTGGAACTTATTTCACATTTGGCCAAAAAATTAGTTCCGGAACAAATTTTACAGTGCTGGAACATATTTTCTGTGATATAAATTCCGGTGGAACATATTTCCTATGAAATTTGTTCCGGCGGAACAAATGTCACGCCGGAACAAATTTTTTGTTACAACGTTCTCTATGATATAAATTTCAGACTAGAACGGACTTGTAACATTTGAGTTATAAATAACCTTTTAAGACTTTTAGTGTTGTATTGTAATTGACATAATATTTTTTTATATTGTGCTTTATTGATTGAAATTTATTATTCATAATTTCTGTCGCTAAAATGGGCATTGATAATTTCACTTTTCGCTAAAAGGAGGTTTAAAATCTTGTGCTAAAATGGGCATTGATTATTTAACTTTACGCTAAAATGGATTTAAAATCTTGAGCTAAAATGGGTTATACTATGGTGCTAAAACGTCCGATTTTTCTCGCTAAAATGTCCGTCAATGCGCTAAAATGTCCCCCGCCGATATGATTTGCTTCAATTAAAAAATTGGAATTAAGTGCCTGCTAAAATTCAGGGGCGTCGGAGCAAAACTGACTATCTCCTAGGCAATAAACTATAGAAAAGGAATTTTGTTTTTGCTTTTCTTTTTCAATGTTTTTCAGCTTTTTTTTTTGTTAGCTATTTCATTTATATCCACTGAACAAAGTCAATTTAAATTTTCCATATTTTTTTGTCTATTCTCTCTAATTAATTAACATTACAAAGATAAGACAAAGAGAAACTGATAATGCCAAGGCAAAAAACAAGATGCAGAAAAGAAAAGCAGAACACTTAATTAAAAAACTTAAGACTAAGCAACACCAACACCACCAAAAAACTGGGGTTGAATTCATGTGCTCAGTGAGAGTTAGCAGATCCTGCTCAACTATATTTATGCTTTAAAACCTAAACATCATAGAGAACTAAACGTTACATTTTTTTTTATACTTGATTAAAATCTTGTCATATATAGCATGGACACCTCTTATTTTTGAGGACCATATGTCTATTGTTTGAGCATATTAGTTTGTACATGCGTAAGATTGATTTGACCTTGAAATTAAAGAGGTATTGCCATATCTCTGAATTCATTGCACTATACAATGCAATAGGGCAGTTTGAAAAGGTATGTTAGTTGATATGAGTAATGTTAGATTCACAGCTCAATGTGTACATTTTGAGAATCTTACAAAACTGTAAATTCAGCCATTATTGCGAGTTTTTTTTTGTGTGAATGATGCGACTGTTAGTTGTATCGCATTCTTATATCTGATACATATATCTGTATGCAGATTTTCCTGAATTTATAAATTATCTCGCATCTTTGTGCATTTTTTAAAATTGGCAATAATAATGCATGCAATAATGTCTGAAATTTACAGTATTCAGGCTTTTAAATTCTAAAATTATAAATGTTAGGCTTCTTGTTGATTTATTTTACATTTGTCATTTCGAGGCCTTTTATCATGTTTACAGTTTTCTATATGGTATGGATTTTGCTCATTGTTGATGATTGTACGGTTAACTATAGCTAATTTGTACATCATTTGGTCTCTGGTGTGGATAGGCCTACTGCAGATGGCCAAAACTGGAAGTTTGTCAAAATTTGACGAATTATGAATATTTATCCAAAAATTTAAAGATAGATATTCATAACCATGATAACCAAAACCAAAATTATGTTGGATTTAAAGATGTTAATTGTCTGTTACATGTTATTTAATTTTGACTAGTGACGTCCTGGTGAACTGAGGCAATTTATAAATATAACCTCTCGACCTTAAGGGGTTACCTACTGGAGTCCTCACCCTATTCATCTTTCCGACTTTCGGACCATTTGTTGATTTTTCATGAATATGTGCCATTCCAATATAAAATATGTATTAAAAAAAACTTTACACTAGAAAAGTGCGGGATAGTTACTCATTTGGGGAACTATTCCAATTTGGTGGGTTTTCCCTCACCATCGTTGTCCTGGGGAAGAAACGAATTTGGCACATTAACAAACAGATCATGTTTGTGGTTGACTACTGTGACATGTTAGTGTGTGTGCATACCAGTATTTGAATTTTCTGTGCCTTCTTTTTGAATAATTTTCCATTTGTTGGTACTCAATACTGACGTCGAGTGCTGTTGTTGTTACATTATTCTACTGTGCTGTTTATTTTTTACAAGAGCGATCGAGGAATGCAGGGGAAGGAAACATAGCATATATATGTTTACTTTTAAGACCGAAATGAGCCGTGTCGAGGAGGTTACCGATAGTGCTCGAGAACAATACATACATACACTGTTTTAAATATAACTTATAGTACATAAATATTTTACTATGCAGTTAGTATCTTGATATACATTTATATATGTCTCTGCGCCTCATTTCACAAAAAATCGTACGAGTGAAAATACTCGTATAAAGTTATGAAGACCATGAACATTTTTAGTATTTATAACCCAAGGAATTGTATATTTAAATATTCAATTCATTGTTATAACTTACGATCAATTTTAATGGAAAGATAATTTGTCAAATGAGCCCCTGGTTCATAGACCCGGTGCAGCGTTAAATACCAGTTCAACTTGAAGTGGACTTGAGCTTTCAAGAGCTTATTTTATCGTATCAATGTCTGTAACTGTGAATTAATTATTTATCACAAAAAAAACTACTCGGTTAATTTTTGTTTTAATATGAAGCCCCCCCCCCCCCCCCTTCTCTCCAGCTTATCCGATTATTTTTACGATCACTCTGACTAAAGAAAGTAAGTAAGTCACAGTTGCTTATATCAGGTATTTTGAATTCTGGTTGATAGTTGTCTCATTACCAATCATACAACATCTCTTTTTTTTTTTTTTTTTTATAAGAAAGCTTTATTTAGATTCGGTATATTGATGAATGTGTAAACATGCAGCATGCTTGTAAATAAATGTTAAAATAAGCACAAAAGATGCAGAATATATCAAACTCGAGTCGAAGACAAACTGACAACGCCATATCAAAAACTAAAATAAGAACGACCAAATTACAAATAATCTATAAAACACAACTATAGCATATTGATTTTAGTTAGTCTATTTTCATGCAAACCCAGTTTCTTTAATACAAAACGTCCGATACTCCAACCTTACGATTAAAAGTCAAATTACGTGTGTGCAAGTTTATTAGAAAAATTAACGAGACACGTTCTAATCAGGTAAAATCCAATATACCAATTTACAAATTCATATCTACTACATGCTGTATATTGCTAACTTAAAGGTGTTTGATTGTATATTGCCAAACCCCAACATCGTGAATATGCCATGTGTGTGCGAGGTGTTGGCTATGTTTGGTACGGGATGGCGGCTTCAAAGCGGAGACAAAAAGACTTAGGTAAATAAATGGAGGTGTAGAATTTTGTTGTTGAGAATTTTAAGTACTAGATTCATATTTCAGAATTTGAATATAACATCTCGTTTCTTTTAGATAAATTGTGAGCTATTGCTGACTATAATAATTACCCCATTATAAGTATTCGAAAAACATGAAGTTAAGTCTAGGTTAGTCTATGGAAAGGTATATACTATGAAATTTAGAGCGAGGGGCTTGCCCCGAGCTCTTAATTTCATAGTATATACCTTTTCATAGACTATCCAATTTAGCACATATTAACAACTCGAGTAATCTTTTAATTGGTCTATTGATAGTTTATTTAAGCTGACTACTTGTATCACAGGTGTTTGTAAAAAGGAGGTCATTAACAAAGTTTTGTAAATCTACTCACTAGTATTATTGTAAAATATGAGATTTCAAAAGGCCCTTCACTCCAGAATGAAAAGATGGTAGCTGCTGGTGTAAGTATGTATACTGATATAAAGCGGTGTTTTACTATACATGTACAATAATTAAATTGCAGTGGAAGCTTTACATGTTTTGAAAGCATTTTTTTATTTCACAGTAAAACTAAAGCTATAATAAATTTAACACATAGAGATAGTTTGTCCCCATAGATATAGTCTAGCAGATAGGCATTAAAAAGCAACTACCAATAGATCAGAGATTATAGGTTTTGTGTTTTGTGTTTTTTTTTTTTTTCATTATTTCAAAGTAAAAACTAAAAGATTTATCAGAATATGTTTATATATATATATATAGGTGGCACATTATCTTCAGACATAATCACAGTTTTTCAATTCATGACATCGTCCTAAACATGCATGAAATATTTGCCACTGGACTTTAAGCAACCAATAATCAATAAATCAATCAATTCATGACGAAATAGATCACCTTCCTTAAGAAAGTTTAAAAAAATATCACCAAGTTGCTTTAATTTTCCTGCACAAGGTTTCATAGTACACACTTTTCTGTGTACAAAGTAATTGCATGGATGATACATTATCATAATTTTAAGATATCGTTGTACTCTAATCAAGGTATAAAGAACCATATGTATTACCCTTTATTTAAATGATAAAATTTGCAATTGTCAAAAACAATTTTTAGATCCAAAGATTTTAATAGCAGGATATTTAAAAATCAATGTGAAAACTAATTACTAACTATGAATAAGTACGAGCGTTAGCGAGTACTTATCATGAAGTAAGGGATTATCATTCTCTTACAAACTTAGAATATTGTAAAGTGCTCAAGGCTCAAATGATCTATTCAAGATTTAGTTTCATTGTCAGTGCAATGTTTATAATTGATGCATGACTTCCTTTTTCGGTATGTCATTTATGGATTAGTTTTAGTGATGTTAGGACTTTCTTATTATTTGAGAAATATTTATAAAAAAAAATGCGTTATAGATATTAGATGACACAACAGTAGAAAGAAAAGGTAGGAATTGTATGTTTCCTGATTGTGAGTATGAATGTAAATCATGTAATATTTCAGTGAGGAATTATCCTTTTTTTATTTACAGTTTAAATCAATTAATACATTTGAGTTACAACTAAATTTTATTTCACAGCCAATAATTTGGTCCGGATTTTTACATCAAATACTGTTTCATTATGTCAGGGAAATGTTCAAAAATAATACCCTTAAAAGTTTTGAATATGTTCAAAATTAAATTTCTGTTTTTTTTATCGGAATACATGTATTGGAAATAACTATTCTCCCTAACCGCTGATCAAGTAATCAAAGTTTTGGAAAGACAAAGATTTAGGTTGTTTTTTATCTGAAAGATTTTTTTCTTTTTTTTTTTTGCATTACTTTGGTATTGTTTAATTTCATAGTAATTTGAAGTTATTAATATTTTCATAATAAAATTCAAGGTACCAATTTTACTGCACCAGTAAACTTCAACTTATTTTGAGATTTTTGTTTGTTTCACAATTCAACTTTTAGTCAGTTTCAATCACTGTGTGATAAATCCTTTCAATCTGATAAATGTGCTTCGGGGCAGTTGTAACTCATTTATATAAACTCTTTGTTTTGAACTGTAAATAGACCCAAATAATAGGATAATTCCTTACTAAGAACATGATTTACATTCATTCTTCACAATTAAGAGGCATCCAATCCTACAATTTCATTGGTCGAGAGTACTTTGCTATATTCTAAATTTAATTTGTAACACAGCATTTTATTTCAAAATAGCCAGTGGCAATTTTTGTTTTAAATATCTTGATTACGATACAATGAAATCTTATGTATTATGAAAATTAGAAGTCAAATATAAGCAATTTGATTGGACGAGAAATTGTAAGTATGTGCTAATGAGCATTGTAAGTATGTGCTAATGAGCATTATCACATACTTACAACTTCTCGTCCAATCAAATTGCTTATATTTGCCTTCTAATTTTCATAGTAAATACTTTTCCTGTGTACTAAGTAACTACGCATGAATGACCACAAGGGTAAGATTTCATTGTGTCGTAATCAAGATGTTTAAAACAAAAATTGCCACTGGCTATTTTGAAATAAAATGCTGTGTTCCAAATTAAATTAAATAGTTTGTAATTAGTTTTCACATTGATTTTTAAATATCCTGCTTTTAAAATCTTTGGATCTAAAAATGTTTTTGACAATTGCAAATTTTATCATTTAAATAAAGGGTAATACATATGGTTCTTTATACCTTGATTAGAGTACAACAATATCTTAACATTATGATAATGTATCTTCCATGCAATTACTTTGTACACAGAAAAGGGTGTACTTTGAAACCTTGTGAAGGAAAATTAAAGCAACTTGGTGATAATTTTTTAAACTTTCTTAAGGAAAGTGATCTATTTCGTCATGAATTGATTGATTTATTGATTATTGGTTGCTTAATGTCCAGTGGCAAATATTTCATGCATGTTCAGGACGATGTCATGAATTGAAAAACTGTGATTATGTCTGAAGATAATGTGCCACCTATATATATATATATATATATATATATAAACATATTCTGATAAATCTTTTAGTTTTTACTTTCAAGTAATAAAAAAAAACAACACAAAACCTATAATCTCTGATCTATTTGTAGTTGCTTTTTAATGCCTATCTGCTAGACTATATCTTTGGGGACAAACTATCTATATGTTTCAAATTTATTATAGCTTTAGTTTTACTGTGAAATAAAAAAAATGTTTTCAAAACATGTAAAGCTTCCACTGCAATTTATTTATTGCCTGCTTTTGGTCAATTAATACTGTCATCTTACCTTGTAAGAAGAACATGTATAGTAAAAAAAACGCTTGATATCAGTATACATACTTACACCAGCAGCTACTATCTTTTCATTCTGGAGTGAAGGGCCTTTTGAAATCACATATTTTACAATGATACTAGTTAGTAGATTTACAAAATTCGTTAATGAGCTCCGTTTTACAAACACATGTGATACAAGTAATCAGCCAAAATAGACTATCAATAGACCAATTAAAAGACTACTCGAGTTGTAAATATGTGCTAAATTGGATAGTCTATGGAAAGGTATATACTATGAAATTAAGAGCTCGGGGCAAGCCCCTCGCTCTAAATTTCATAGTATATACCTTTCCATAGACTAACCTAGACATGGATATGAAAACACTTCACAAAGTATAAGTATTGGTAAACGTACAGCAAGTCACAGGACAAAAGTTCAAATAAATTAGTTTACAATAATTGTTTAAAGGCTGAGACTACTATAACTGTTATAGAAGTCTCAGTTTAAAGGTTATGAGAGGAAAATCTTGATGAATTTATTTTTATTAGATAAATTTATTTTACAGTAAAGGCTTCGCTTTCATATTTTTTCTATCAATTATTTGTAAAAGAAAGGTGATATTTTTACACCATGGAGCCAGTTAATTAACAAACCATTTTGGCGGATTGTTTTCTTAACAATCATTGATCATTATTAATATTTAAGAATAAATTTTGTTTACAAATTCGTTTTATAAATGATGGTTAAAAAAAAAAATACTTCAACGTTTTTGAAAATAAGTCTTTTGGTATCCAAAGAAAAAAATATCCCAAAACTGAACTGTGAATTTTTAATCGTTACTTTTTGTTGTACGTTTTTAGTGTTAATCCCAGCAAAAACAAATTTGGTGATAAAAATCGATTTGTTGGTCTTTCGTAAAATTAAAAAAAAAACACACGTCACAATGTAATTTTAGGTAAACGGACAGAAAGTCACAGGACATAAAGTCACAACTTTGATAGGACAAAAAGTCACAAATAATTTGTTGACAATTGTTCGAATATATAAGGGAAAGATCTTGAAATATTTTCTTTTTATTACATATTTTATTAATTTTTTTGGGGGAAAAATGGAAGAAATTATATATTGATCCTTCAAGAGACAAGTGAATGTGGGAGATATTCATTCCCTATTGTAAAATATTGACTGTTGGTTGCTTAACGTCCAGTGGCAAATATTTGATTGATGTTCAGGACGAGAACAAATTAACAAAGCTAACAATAAATACGATAGGTAGGTCTTGTAATTGATGCCGTCCGGGATAAGGTCGGGAAAATTTCAACTGCCACTGAAAAATGAGGGACAGAAATTTGGCCTAACAACAGGCCACCTACGGTCCCCATAAAGAGTTGTTGCAAGGGTTCTTCATGTGGAAAAGCATTGCACTCACGCTTCACGTGGCATCGGATTCAACGTCCCCCATTCTGACCGGACGTGGCTGAGTACGTCTACATACATCCCGCACAGCCCAATGGACGTCCCACTTCTGCTAGGGTTTTATTGCGGTCAGAAGAAGACCTGTAACGACCATATTTCTATTTCCAAGTCACCCGTGAGGGTGTTTTGTTGTCATTATTTTTTTTGCCTTATTGTAAAAAATAATGTTTCACGCCATTAAGGACGTTACTCTAGTTCTCTAACGAATTCATTTCTTGTTTCATTGAATATAAAGAAAACAGTTATCTAAAAAATATATATATTTTTCTTGAACTATTATATATAAAGTAATTTATTTAAAAATTTATTCTTAAAAAGTCAATAATGATCAATAATTGTTAAGAAAACAATAAGTCAAAATGGCTTGGTACATAAATGGCTTCATGGCTAATAAACAATTTCCTAAACTGAAAAAAATGGAATAAATAGAAATCTTTTTAAGAACTTTTTCTTATATATTTGAAGAATTATAAATAAATTATTCTTTACTTTTTGTCCACTTACCAAAAAGGTATGGCCAATTTCCCCTTTATTTGTTTCGCTCACATGTTCAAATTTAGAAAATTAATGAATTTAAGAATTTATTAATATCAAGGATTTGTATAATCCTAGTATACAAATCCTTGTTAATATATTTACTTCGGTAGAAAAGAAAGTTCATCTCATCTGGACTTTAATCTGTATATCCATTCTCTATTTTGGGATTGAAAAAAAATATCTTTAAAAAATGCGGTTTTGAGCCTTCTTTCTGCCTTTTAATTTGGTTAGACGTTCAGCAAGACGTGATACAAATGGTACATCTCAAATAGTAAGCCATATATTTGAAGCTGTTCAAAATTTTGTACCTTATAGGTACATGTATCAGATCGGAAGTTTTTTTTTAATTGTCATATATAAAGAGTTACAGTTATCTCAGGTCTAGTTATCTAGTATGAAATAAGTCCACTGGAAATTAGCCCTTAAAACACAAATCTGCTTTTACTCAATGCGTAGTTACAGAAGTTTATTTGCTAGTGTTTTTTCAATCTTTTTTTTAGTGATTTTATTAAATTATCTTTTTTGTGAAAATTTTGAGTGGAAGAATATGAAATCGACACAGATACTACATTTAACAGAAGAAAATTTGTGTAATGTCATCAGTTGCAATATATATTAAGTATTACACGTGGACAGGATGTTCCCCAGAAATTTAAGGTATTCCAAATAAGTTATACACACCCCATGGTACACGCTACTGTCATATGGAAAATTACTGCTTTACCTGTAATCAGCCATGCAACTAATCAGTTGACTGACTATGCCACTAAAATTTAAAAAGTTTGTCAAATTGAAAATATTCAGTTTAATTAAAAATTGTAGAACTAAAAAGGATTTACTTTATCATAATTATGAAGTGAAATAATTTAACATGAAAACATATCGGATTATTTCCCAAAGATTAAAAGAAAATTATTATCTATTCCGGGAATAATAGAAAACTGTATTTATAAAGGGTTCCATCAAGGATTTCTATAGAAACCATTGGTCTCATGAAATGGATCTCACACAGACATGCATTATTAAGATCTATACATTTATTGATTCTATGATTTCTTGAGAAAAAATCAGGAGGGAAGTATAACAAATATTTAGTTTTGATATTAAATTATGAAATACAACATTGAATTTTGAAAAAAAGTTTCTGGTTGGTCTTAAAAAATAATAAGTTTTTGAATCAAGATGGAAACAAATTCTTTGTCCCAAATGAAAAAAATCAATGTCCCCCCTTTTTAGCCACACACACGCACAAGATGAATTGTGGGGCTCAAGTAGAGACACACGGTCACATTTTAAAACTGCACTGAGGTCACACAGTCTCGTAAAGCAAATTTGACTGGCAGGTTTTATTTCTTATCAAATTATACCATTCTCGGTTTTGAACATTCTTATAGGTCAGGTCGCAAGGTGACATGTAGGATTTTACCATGTTGACAATGACTCTATCCTTAGTCTTAGGTGTAGATCATTCGAGCTTGTTATGTTGGCGAAATGTACCTGCAAAATGTCCGAACTGCATAGGCACTGTATACATCCGGCAATCTTAACAAATTTAGATTTATCTTTCCTCGCTATAATTGTTTTTCATTTGACTTAACATGAGACTTTATTGAGGGGTTTAAGGGTTATTTCCGTACAACGTGTTTGTCATTAGTAACTCACATGACTTATTGTTTTCGTGCTTGAAGCTCATTATTCACCGTGTTTCAGACAAGATGGTGAAAATAACGTGCAAGGTATTTTTTTCGATCATCGTGAAGTGGCTATTTTAATTCCCGTTCGTCCTTGCACACTCCCCCTTTTCTAGAATTGTAAATTTATAATTCCTTGTCCTTTTACCACCCTCTTTGTGATCAAATTAACACACACGTTGTGCTAACTGTGTCAGGACTTGATATATATGTAATATATAAAAGTCACAGTACACGGGTTCACAGTCATATATTTGCCTGTCTTGTAATTATGTTACCCTGCCCAGCAACGGGCATCGTGATAAGCAAATAAAATATCTTGTAGCAGTAAAATACACAAAAGTATATTGATTGTTTACATACATGTATACCTTCAGAAGCACCTGTTTTGTGAAATATACAGCTAATAAACCGTAAATAACTGCGAAATAATGAATAATGTGCAAGTTTGATAATTGTCTCACTTCTGCTAATTAATTTACCTGCAATTCATCTTCAGATTCATTTGTGAGACCACCGACACTATTTATATTAACTCAAAGATAGAAGTTCTCCGTTACTGGGAACTTCATATCTGATCCGATCAATTTATTAGTTCCATTCACCTATCACCAGTGATCCATTTGCAGTGAACGGTGACAATCTAAAAGGTATACTGTTGATCACATAGGTGCTTGAGGACAGGATCCTGTTATTAGCCCCACATAGTCCCTCCCCCTTATTATCATAAATCTTAGATTTTTCAATATATATCACTTATTTGTACCATATATATACTAATATACCATATTTTTACTCTTAATATGCATGTTTACTATCAACGTGAATCTCGACTATACAGCGAAGCGAAAGGTTGCCAAGGAATTGGGGCTATGGTCGGGAAAAATTGTTTTAAAATGTAATAAAATGTCACTTACCGGTCTTATCAACGAGTACTTGCTGTTCCCAGATAATTATCCTTATTGAATATCAATATCCAGACATAATATATTACCGTTTAAACACTTTTAATTATTTTTTTTCGCAGGCGGTGTTGCATTTTTTTTCTCCATTCGACTTCGATCAACAGAAGTTACAAAACAACGACATCTGTGTGGTCTTCAGCTCAAGAAGGATAACTCCACCTGAAAACGCGGGAAATTAGATGAGTTCCGAGAAACAATGTACAGAACGAAAAGGTAAGAGAGTTTCGAATAAGTAAACAAACGACATAAAATATATACATAAACACTTCAAAACAAATCTAAAATGTTAGACGAATATCAGAAGATAGCTTTTATTTATCAAATGGGCATAATCTCATTATCAGTGGTCAGGCAGGAACAGGTAAATTCTTTCTTATCAAATATATCGGTAAGGACCAACGTGAAAAACATAGAAATGTATCCATAGTTTGTTCGACGGGTATAGCATCCACCCTCTACGATGATTTGGGGGCCAAAACTTTACACAAATGGGCCGGGATAGAGGATGGAAGGCATCTTAATGAGGAGATTGTACACCTGGTTCAATCAGAAGAACGTTTTATGTCTGTAAAACATAATATTGAAACGACAGATCTCCTCATAATTGACGAAGTTTCAATGGTAAGCGCTAAAACATTCAACAAAGTTGAGGTACTATGAAGAAAAATTAATGATAATGCTAAATACTTTGAAGGGATACAAGTAATTCTGTCGGGTGACTTTTATTAATTACCCCCTGTTCCAAATAAAATTTTTGGAGATTCTGGTAGCCACTGTTTTAAACTGCCATGGTTTAATGATTGCTTTCCACACAAGGTACAATTGAATATAATTCATAGGCAAAGTGAAACTGCTTTTCTAAACTCTTTAGATCGTCCATTGCCAGATGAGGACACAGCTGTTCATGTTTATGCTAGAAACTATGATGTTGATATTTTTAAATATAATAAAATACAACAGTTGCAAGGCGAACTCAAAACATATAAAGCTAATGATGTAGGATCTGACTTCTACTTGCGAAAGTTTTTGGAACCAAAGAATTTGGGTCTAAAGGTTAATTGTCGTGTGATGCTTTTGAGAAATTTAAGTGATACATTAGTAAATGGATAGTGTGGTACGGTAAATCAACTGAACTCAGATTCAGTTGATGTCAAATTTATAATCAACAATAAGTTGTCAACAGTAACACTGAAACCTGTTGTGTTTACAACATATGATCCTGCAGATAATGTCTTTCTTGCAAAAAGAACTCAAAAACCTCTCAAATTATCTTATGCTATTACAGTTCATAAGGCACAAGGTATGAGTTTAACAACTGTTGTTGTCAATTGCGAATACTGTTTCCAACCAGGACAAATAGGTGTGGCTGTAGGCAGGGCAGAACAAGTTGATGGTCTGCGAGTTCGCAACTTCAAAAAATCAATGTGTCGAAAGCATCCTTCCCATGTTTTAGATTTACATTAGGAATTTTGAAGGATGATCTTTCATGTTGTAGACATGGTATAGGAAATAAGGGAGAAAAACATGATGACTCTGATTCTGATGATGAAGATGATAATGATGACGATGATGATAGTAATGATAATACTGATAATACATGTACATATGCCAAAATTGATGATGATTTTAACTCTGATTCTGATTTTTCTGACAGTGAAATTGGAAAACTAGAACTCCTTGATTGTTTCATTGAAAAAAATGTTTTGACAAAAGATCAATCATCATCACAAGCTAAGGCTGCTATTGATTTTGTTTTTAATGAATATGTTGGGTCACAGTTAGAAAATGACATGCAATCTTTAGAAATGAAAATTTTAGAAATTTTTTGTATTTTTGATGAGTGGTATCAATCACAATTATCGGCAATTGAAGACATTGGACTAATAAGTCTTCCAGAAGGAGAAAAAAACTATTCAGCTAAACGACAACATGATTTCTGTATAAAATTTCATAAATATTTGAATTCAGAGGAGTATGTTAAAAGTGTAGTCTTTACTAAGTATGTATTCCAAAGATGAATGTGCATCTGGAATATATTATCAGTTTATGACAGCTGTGTTATATTACTTGGAGAGAAGATATTTGAAGATTTACCTTTTCATTTAAATTTACAGGAGCCAGAATCATTTAAAAACATTCCCACATCTTAATAGTTGTCTTCCCCTGCAAGAGGAAAAATTAGATATACTAGTGGCTATGTCCTAGCTAAATTAAAACATAATTTGTCTATTAAAATAAGAAATTCTTTGTTTGCTGTAGGATCAGAATAAAAAATATCAAAGCTTCAAGATCAAATGAAAATATTATCTTCTCTTTGTACCTCCTATGATGTCTTAATGAATTCAAGCATTGATCCAGAAAGTTTAGAAGAGACTAAAAGAAAACAGAATTAGCGTGAACGTTTAACCAACATTACTGATGTAACTTTTGAATTCTTTAGTAAACTTAAAACTTTGTGTAGACAAAAACTATCTCACAAAAATCTTGTTGAGCATGGAAAAAATTTATTTAGCTATGTCACAGATGAATTATTGAATGACAAATATTTATTTGATTTATGGGTTCAAACACTAACTTGTAATTACAACATCCAGTATACATCCTCAGACAATATTTACAGTATTATTCACTCCATAACCCTTTCAGGTGAAAATTATATATTATACTTTATGGTACCACAGGGATTGTGCTAATTTACAAGATGATTAAACTTGGGCTAGTCATAGTGAAGCAGTTGCTTTCATCACCTGTCCACTGTGCCAATAGAGTATATTCACAGGTAATTTGTTCTTTTGTGTAGATTTATATAATCACCCCCCCCCCCCAAAAAAAAAAAACAAGGGGGGGTGAATTTATGCTACCCTCTAGGAATTTTGGCCATTAAGATTACTCAATTTTGTTTTATCTTTGAATATATTAAATGAGCATATGATGTATGATTGCTAATGAGACTACTTGTCACCTCTGCTCTGCATAATTTTTTTTCTGAAAGGTTTCTTTTATCGCATTGAAACATACACTGTCAGTTTTCAGTTTCAGAGTTATATTATTATATAACAACCTATTTGGTTAAAAATTGAGTTGTGGGGTATATGCAAATGACAGCAACCTAACAACAACAAAATATGAAAAGCCATCTACATGGCAATGTACATTCTTCAACAATAAACCTTTGTATCTTTTTATTTGCCCTTACTGCTTGGTTCTATTGTGCTCCCTCTCAACCTCCTGCATTAGATTTGCGAGATATTGATGTCTGTCCAAGAATAACTGAATTTACTGAGTGACAGTAACCTAGATATGTTGTGTTAGTTTTAGCCCCATTATGAAGTGTTCTCTGTTGACAAAATATGTTCTCTATGACATCACTATTGACACGACTTGGGATTATTGATGCATTTGAACACTTAAGTTTATATATAAACATTTCTTCAAATCCCATGATAGAAGAAATTATATCTTCCCTAGTCTGATGGGATATAAGATGTTTTTCCTTGTATGTTATTTCACTATTGTCTTTAATAATTTTTTAACCACTGAATAAACCACTGTAAAACATCATGGTTTTGTTTAATCCTCTCATCGCTTGAATCTGTTATAGGCCGTGAGTCTTTAAAGTTTTGAATGAGCACACTTGTATGTTGTAGCAATTCTATGGTTGCATCAACCTTAGTTCCTGCATCACCTAAGCTTGACTTGTAAAGTTTCATTAAATGTAACATGTCACTATTTAAAACTTCCTCTGCTAAATGATTCCTCATTTTATTTTCTGATGTTAAGAAAGTATGTTCTTGTATCAGTTTATGATGAACTGGAAATGGGTTTGTTGAAATGTCCCATAGATAAGCCTCTTTAAAGTGAGTCCATCTATGAAATTGTTCTTAAACTTTAACCTCCGTTTACAAAAAGCACCATCTCCACTTTTAGAAATGTTATTTCTTATTTTCTTAACAGTATGGCAAATGTCTATGATAAAAAATAATTTTTGACTCTCCTTTGGAGACAAAATGTTTTGAAAAGAGCATGTGATTGCATTTATAGTGTTAAAGTCTGGCAACAAAATGTTTAAAAGGTCTCTATTGCTTTGTGCCCTATCAGTACTGATGTATTGAATTGTAAATCCAAATGCTGATAACATATTAACAGATTTCCATACAAGTAAGTAAAGTTCATGTCCTGATGCAGTATGAGAAGGAAAATGTGCAAATGGAAAACGGTTACCTGTAAATCATGTAAATCCTAAGAAAACTAATTGAAGAACATGCGTAGCAAGAGTTTTTTCTTTTTTATTACTCTTTATTTGCTCAAATATAATTGACTCCGGTGAACATTCAGTGAAGCCAATCAGCTCTATATTGTGTTTTTGCTTGCGAAATTGCAAATCTTGTTGTATAGACATCTCATCTATAATAAATCCACATTGATATCCCTCAGGGGGTATACTTTTCATTGTTGCTTCATTTGCCATCCAATCTAACATCTTACTACAGGTCTTGGCACGAAACCGTATTTGTTCGGAGTTCTCGTCACCTACAAGACACACTTGCTCTTCAAAATGAGGTAAATCTTGCTCGACACTATTAACGCCACTACAGTACCTAAGTTGTTTTATAACTTTAAAAAGAGATTCAACTGAATTTACTGTCATTGAAAACATTTCCTAAAGTCCTATCTTTTCAAGTCCAATTTTCTTTCCTATCACTAGGAGAGAAATGCCCCATCTGCTTCTAATTGAATTTCAATCATTATTTTACTACCATTTATAATTTCTCCCGTAAAATGTCCTATTTTCATTGATGTTTGAGTTTTCGATATTACAAAATAGTCTTCAGGGAGAAGAGTTTGAATGTCAATAAATGATATACCAGGCTGACTAATTGTGTCCTGTTTCCAAGACAAACCATAGTATCTTTGGGTAGATTTACACTAGTTTTCTTTTCAGCGACCTGATTTTATTTTAACATTGTTGGAATTTTTGTAATGACATTACCCACAGCAGAACTTGTCACTTCAAATTCACATTTTTTCTTAATTTCAATGAGATCAACAAATTCAGATTCATTGCACGGTTGTAAATTTTATACAACCCAAGTGAAAATGGGTGTTTTGTTAGTTGCCATCACTATCTTCTATTGTTTTCCACAGTTTAAGATTTTTTTTCACTGTTTAAAATTTCAGCCAAATAATTAATTCGAAACTCTCTTACCTTTTCGTTCTGTACATTGTTTCTTGGAAGTCATCTAATTTCCCGCGTGTTCAGGTGGAGTTATCCTTCTTGAGCTGAAGACCACACAGATGTCGTTGTTTTGTAACTTCCGTTGATCGAAGTCGAATGGAGAAAAAAAAAACAGCAACACCGCCAGCGAAAAAAATAATTAAAAGTGTTTAAACGGTAATATATTATGTCTGGATATTGATATTCAATAAGGATAATTATCTGGGAACAGCAAGTACTCGTTGATTAGACCGGTAGGTGACATTTCATTACATTTTAAAACAATTTTTCCCGACCATAGCCCCAATTCCCTGAAACGAAGTTGGCAACGATATATATTGAAAAATATAAGATTTATGATGATAAGGGGGGGGGGGGGGACTATGGGAGCTCATAACAGGATCCTGTCCTCAAGCACCTATGTGATCAACCATACTAATGGGACTAGTTGCCCTAAAATGAAGATTTTTACCAATTTTATTTCTTCATATTTGCCATTTTATCTTGAAAACTAATATATAAATAGAAACAGTTAAATCTTATTGGAGTTCCCTTCAATGATGATGTTTACCCATTATTTGCATATTTTGCAAAAACTGAGAAACTTTAAATCTTGGGTCTACTCCTTATAGTAGTTATTGCCCTTCAATTAAGTTTTTTTGTATTGCCTGCAACGAAAGTTGCAGAATGTGAGACTTGTATGTTTCATAACGAGTGAGAATTGGATATCGCTTGATATCAACTAGAGTTATTTAATTTTAATATACATGTACCGCTAATAAGTGAGCCTTTGGTGAGTTTATTATTACTATTTAAATTAAATAACGAGAGTTGATATCAGGCGATATCCAATTCTCTAGAGTTGTTAAACCTATTGCTCTTATAGTCAACACTCTTATTGTTAAAATAAAACTTCCGCGAATCGTTGAAGTAGTCTCCTGCACATAACAGTATGACGTCATATTTCCTTTTCCAGCGTCCAACTTTAACACCAGACATCTTAAAATCTTTTGTATTTTTGGAGAAATCACATCATGCACATATGTCCGTTGCCATGGATGAAATGTACATCGTCTAAACCTTTGAAAGTTATCTATGACCTAACGAATAGCCAATGGAAACGTTGTAATAGCGTCTCATGGATAAGCCAATCAAATTAAGCATTTAAAGGAAGCAGAGATGAACATAATAATTTTCAAAATATTATATATATTTTTTTATTGTTCTAAGGTAGACAAATAATAAAAAAGTAATATTCTGATATGTATTTGCATTCAATTTGTTTTAGATTTAATGTTTTTACCAAAAAAAAAATATAATTTAAGGAAGATATTGTGAAAGGTGACAAAAAAATATTATTTGGTATATGCAAAGTCTACATGTCAGTCAGGTAGGGGTTCACCTGACCTCAACCTCATTTCATGGATCAGTGATCAAGGCTACAGTTACGTGTTCAAGTCCGTATCTCAGATACTATAAGCAATAGGTTAACTGTATGGGGTGTATGGAATCATTGTAAGGTGTTCATGTCAGACTGACAGGTTTCATCTGACCTTGATCTTGACCTTTTTTTATGGTTCATTGGACAATGTTTAGTTTTTGTGGTTTGATCTATTTCTCAGATACTACATGTATAGGCAATAGGGCCACTATATTTGGTGCATGGAATGAGTGTAAGGTGTACATGTCTCTCTGCCAGGCTTTAGATGACCTTGACCTCATTTTCATGGTTCATTGGTCAATGATAAGTTTTGTTGGTTTGTCATTTATCAGATACTATAAGCAATAGGTAAACTATATTTGATGCATGGAATCAAAAATTCTGAACAAAACTAAAGCAGGCAAGACATTTCAGCATGTGAAATCTTGTTTGTCCGGAGACCCAGTTATCATCCTTTGATTTTCGTTCTCTACAAATAGAGTCCCTAGTGTGGACAGTTTATTTCTTCATATATTTTATGCATAAAATAGTAAGTAGGGGGATGAAATTACATGTAAAAAAAATTTGGGCATGACTCAGACTTCTTGTATCATGTCACCTTAGCCTAGAAGTTACCGAATAGAAACATTCTTCTAGCTTCTGTATGCATTTTTCATGTTTTATATGTAAATATGTGTTACGGTCTAAATTGACTCAGTCTTGCATGGCCTAGGACCTTGTTTAACTGATGTGGTATGCTATTTGTAACTTTTCGTTCAATTTAAAATACATTAAATATATATGGAAGAATTATTTATAGAAAAATTACTTCACAAATTAAAATTTGTTTGATAAAATTACAATTCTATATTAGCCTCCTCCCCCCCTTCAATAGAAAATCTCTATTTTCAGGCACAGGCTCATATAAATTTGACTTTTGAAGAATTGTAATAAATCTGAGACAGCAAATGAGTGTTCAGCTGCTTTAAATACATGCAAAATTATATATTAAGGCATTTAAAAAGCAATTTTTTGCAATATTTAAATTATGAAGGCCCAAATCTTGATAGTTGAAGTTTTTCGATTTACACGTAAAAACATAAACACCGAAAGTTCAAACATAAGAATGACCATATAGTCTTTAATGTATATGCTATTGCCATGAAACTAGGTAAACTCTCTTATAATTCCCTAATCTTAGTTCATACCAAGTTTGATTAAAATTAGTCAAGTATTTCTACACTCTTAGGTCCCTAGTGTGGAAAGTGTAGAACTTGCAAATAATTTTCATACTCCTTCCAAATTTATTTCTTTATATTTTATGGATAAAATAGTAAGTAAGGGAGATGAAATTACATTGGAAAAAAATTGCGGCCATTTTTATAGGTAAAGTAGTGATTTGGTATAGTTTGAAAAGGTAAAAAATTAGTATGTCTGAAGTTGTCAAACTGAATTATAGACCCCCTAAACATAAAATTTCCATATTTAGAGTTATAGCTAATAGACTTTTCTATAATTTTGATATGATCTGTCCCAAAAATAGTACACTACACTGTACAATTCTTTTTGGGATAGAGCCAGTGCAATTTTTTAAGTTTGGATTTTTTTGTCTATAAGAATTGCACAACATAAAAACTGTGTTCTCGGGCCTGTTACCTATTTCTTTGTCAAAAACTGTAATAGGTAAAAAAAGGAATTAAACAGCAAGACTAGATCTACAAACGAGTCAACATTGCTAAAATAGTCAGTTGACTACTCATAGTAGTTATTGTCATTAAATGATAATTTTTACCCTTTTTATGTTTGGGGCAAGAACTATAGAAGATAAAGAAAAATATAAACAGTAGAAATGATCGGCAAAACAAGATTAACAGAAGACAAAAAGGCCTAAATGGTAAGGCCACTATAATAGCTAACTGTATGGTATCAAAAGGCCATGACATGACAAATGTAAAACAATTCAAAGGTTAAAGCTAACAGCCTGATTTATGTACAAAACAATAAACGAAAAATAAATATGATATACAGCATAAAAGGACAACTACTGAATTACAGACACATACAAAATGTGGTGGGGTTTAACATGTTTGCTGACCGGACGTGGCAGGAAATTTATACATGCCCTATAACAGAAAAGACACAAAGTACAGATCTGTTAGTACTCACAGTTACTGATAGCTTGTTCAACGCCAATTACAATTAATAAAAAAAAATCATGTCTGTGAGCACTCAACCTTACCCTTACCTGGGACAGTGGTTTTAATAGCACAACATAAGAACAAACTGTAAAAACTGTTGCAGGTGGCTCAACTAAAAATATCACTGCAAGGCACTAAAACGACTAATATTAAACCGTGGACACAAAGCACTGAAATAAGAGAACTAACAAGTAAAAATATCAAATGGAAGTTTCTCAAAATGTCCATAAACATGATAAAATAAGCTTAATCTATATTGCTGTTTTTTTCTCCATTTATAACATTTTTGTTTTTCATTTTTTTTATAGGTCAGACATTTAGGTGTTCATGATCATCAACAGGTCAATACTGAAGAGGAAACTTAAAGTTGATATTTTTCTACATTGTGTGCTAATTGGATTAATGTGAAATGGAATGTGTGCTTTCCTGCAAAAAGAAATAGGAACTTTCAACAAAATGGCTTTAAACAAAATGGAATACTATCATAGATGTACAGGAACACAATCGTGTTGTTGAAATTAACACCTGCTTTATCCACTCATTTACATCGCTCCCTCATATCAAATATACAGAGGAAATTTGTAGAACAAATTTCAAAAATGTTTACTCTACCAATGGAGGAAAATGTCTAGTGGATGGAATAATTTATGCACTGAACTCTTATATAGTGAATTGAATAATTGTACACAGCAGCTGAAACAGAAGAAAATTCAAATTAACATGAAAAGTGTTTATTTAATTTAATCTGCAAATATGAGCACAATATTAAGAACAATACAAATGGTATGATATTCATATCGGTTTGCTTATTATTGTATTGCAATGAAACAATAACAAAGAAAACAAATAACAAAAAAGTTTGCTACAAAAATTATTTTATGAATCAAAGTTTAAGTCATATAAAGTATGTACAATACCCATGATACCTGGACCCAAACAGCCAGACTGTATTGTTTTTGTATGTCATGTAACTCATCAGTCAAAAATTTATCAAAGTTTTAATAATCATTTGTATCATTTATTCAGTCTAGCAAAAATTATCTTCATACTGTTTGTATTGTTAAGAAATTTCCATAGAGGAAAAATAGGGGAAATTTGATATTCAGAAATTTGGAGAACAATATTTTCCTGAGAAGAAATTTGCTGTCTTGAATTTTCCCTCAAGGAAAAATGTTTGTTAACATTTTCTTCAAAGGAAATGGTAGTTGACAAAATTTCCTCACAGGAAAAAGAATTTCCTCAAAGGAAAATTTAATGCAGCAAATTTCCTCATAGGAAATAGAATTTCCTCAAAGGAAAATTTATGCTGCAAATTTCCAAATGGAAATCTTTTTCCTTTGAGGAAGAAAAAATTTCCCTTGATGAAAAATCTTTTTCCATTAGGGAAATTTCCCTTGAGGACATTTGTAAAAAAGGGGCATAACTTTTTTAACAGTAGTGCTAGAGACAAATTTTTTTAGGACAAATATCAAGGAACCAATACCAACCAAGTTATCAACTTCATTTTGACCTCACTCCAAAAATTAATATGACAACTTTTGCACTCAGCGGAATTGCAAACTTGTCCCGGAGACTGTTCGTTGTTAAATGTCATACATCAATTTAAAACGTACAAATAAACTTATTGTTAAACTTATTGTTTAAATTGTTTTGACATTATGTTCTAACGATGTGCGACTATGCCGCTGTTCCAGTCTAGAAAGATGTTTGATCGCACATAGGTATGTTAACTAGTGAACGCTTATGGTCATCAGAAGATACCAAAAAATTGAAAACAACACGTTTAATAATTTCATGCGTCCGAAGCGCTTTTCTGGATTTACCTTCATCAGGAACGCTCAATTTATAAACGGACAATTTTAGAAAAGTTTGTTATAAATCATGTTAGTACCGAAGTACTGACTACTGAGCTGATGATACCCTCGGGGACTGATAGTCCACCAGCAGAGGTATCGACCCAATGATGTAAAAAATTGAAAACAACACGTTTAATAATTTCATGCGTCCGAAGCGCTTTTCGGGATTTACCTTCATCAGGAACGCTCAATGCCAAACATTTGAAATTCGAGGGATGTATAAGTACCGAAACAGTTGAAGAGCTTTATAACAAAAATACCTAAAACAAATAGCAAAATTCATCTAAGATCAACTTTGCCTGAGGGAGTTGAAACCTTAGTTTCTTTATAATTTCAAAATTTATAAACGGACAATTTTAGAAAAGTTTGTTATAAATCATGTCAGTACCGAGGTACTGACTACTGAGCTGATGATACCCTCGGGGACTGATGGTCCACCAGCAGAGGTATCGACCCAATGATGTAAAAAATTGAAAACAACACGTTTAATAATTTCATGCGTCCGAAGCGCTTTTTCTTGATTTACCTTCATCAGGAACGCTCAATGCCAAACATTTGAAATCCGAGGGATGTATAAGTACCGAAACAGTTGAAGAGCTTTATAACAAAAATACCTAAAACAAATAGCAAAATTCATCTAAGGTCAACTTTGCCTGAGGGAGTTGAAACCTTAGTTTCTTTATAATTTCAAAATTTATAAACGGACAATTTTAGAAAAGTTTGTTATAAATCATGTCAGTACCGAAGTACTGACTACTGAGCTGATGATACCCTCGGGGACTGATAGTCCACCAGCAGAGGTATCGACCCAATGATGTTAAAAATTGAAAACAACACGTTTAATAATTTCATGCGTCCGAAGCGCTTTCCTCGATTTACCTTCATCAGGAACGCTCAATGCCAAACATTTGAAATCTGAGGGATGTATAAGTACCGAAACAGTTGAAGAGCTTTATAACAAAAATACCTAAAATAAATAGCCAAATTCATCTAAGGTCAACTTTGCCTGAGGGAGTTGAAACCTTAGTTTCTTTATAATTTCAAAATTTATAAACGGACAATTTTAGAAAAGTTTGTTATAAATCATGTCAGTACCGAAGTACTGACTACTGAGCTGATGATACCATCGGGGACTGATAGTCCACCAGCAGAGGTATCGACCCAATACCAAAGTGATATACAAACTCACAAGTCAAAGTCAAACTAGCAACGCCATGACAAAAAAGCAACGCCCTCCTCCCCCCCCCCCCTCACGAAATATTACCAGATGAGGCTGTGTAGGATTTCATCATCCCCTTTAGAAGTTATCTCCCTTTTATTGTTTTTTTCGACATGGCCCCTCCTCGTTGTTTATAAAGATATCATGACTTCATTTGGACAATAGGTAGATCTCATCATCATGTATTACCATATGAGGCTACGTAGGATTTCGTCATCCCCTTTGAAAGTTATGTCCCCTTAAAGCGTTTCATTTATTTGCATTTTTCTTAAAAAGTATTAGCGATAGAATCGATTTGAAAACGTCAGCATGTACAGGAACAGATGGCAATGTTAATAAACATAAACAATTATTTTGATATCAACCCTTATAAGGAGTTATTTCCCTTGAAAAATTATACAAAATTTTTGAAAAATTCTATTTCGAGAACCGGAAGTCGTAGAGACTTGGGACCTCCACCAATAATCTTTAATTCATGTGACCTTTAATTTGCACTAAGATCAAAGGTCACTGAGTGCAAAAAAAATTTACGCTGCAATTTCAAGCTAACATATTTAGAAAACCATAAGCGTTTGCTGCATACATACTGTGTATAAAATGTTCCTCTCTACGAGCTCTACATTTTATACATTAAGCTCAAACTGTCCGACCGTCTGTTCAAAAGTTGCAACGAGATAATTCTTAAAAGTATAGTATTATGTGTATATCTTTTTAAAGGTAACAGATATCAACCTACTATAGATTGCAAAAATGATCAGTAATTTAAGACCTTTAATTTGAGGTCAATGTCAGTTCATGATGAAATTTTACCTTGACCTTCAAGTGTACTATGACCTTAACCTTGTAATATTTGAAAGGTCAATATTGTCCTGAGTTGAATGGTGGTAGTCACATGTCTATACGACTTCCGGTTTTCAAGTTTGGTATTGCATTATATATTTGATGATTCATTGTGTCCTTGATGAACTTCGGAATTATCCCCTATTTTTTTTTTTTTGCAATGTTGTTCTTTCACTGTAGATCATTTTACTTTTAACAGATTTGAGATATCTGTTGTCGTTTTGGAGATAATGCACTGTGAAATGTTGCAAGCAGCGGCATGTATTTCTAAATCAACAACAGGTAACCACCTGAAATTATCAGAAATTGAGATTTTTAATATGTTTGACCAAATATCAAAAACATTCAATGAAAAAAAAACCCAAAAAATCAATTTGAAATTTTCATGTTTTGCATTGACTTTGTAAGTTTCATAAGACTAACGCATGTAGTAAAAAATGGAAACTGTGGTATAATGGTCAATCAGACAACTATCCATTACAAATCAAAGGACATCGATAGCAATAAATGAATTTGACCATTCTTACCATATATAGTTTACTGCGCATTGTTGCAAATATATCAACTATTTCATTTTTTTATGAAATCATTTTGTTTGCAATGGGAAAAATAAAAGGGGCAATGTTTATTAGTGTTTTGCAATGATTTATCATAATTGATATATGTGAATCTTTTATTGCAACAGCACTTCAGTCGACAAATATTTAGATCAATAGTGAATTAATGGGTGATGTTCTTGGTCATAGCCTTACAAACACAAACAGCTACGTTTTAAATTGACAGTCAACTTTAACACAAGCAAAAACGTTGATGGCATTTTTTAAGAATCGTGCTGAACTATCAACATCGTCAATGTCATTAATAAAAAAACACAAAAAATATATATTTTTATTTTTTAATCAGACATTTATCATTTTAATCAGGTTAATTAAAACAAATTATTATATTATATTATATATATTAAAACTAAACATTTGATTTACTTATTTTTGCAGGAAAGTGCGTTGTGTGGCTTACTCCTTTGTTTCATTTTTGTGTGTTTTGTTGGTTTACTGCTCGTTCGTATGTGTAATCATGTGATTACCAAATGAAAGATCATGAGGAAAGTATTTATTTGCGGCTTTAAGTATAAACTTTGCCGAGGAATATTAAAAACTGGGGTACTGGAAATGTTTGAAAAGAAAGGGAAGATACTAAGGTGGTTATAATAACATATACGTTGTGTTGCGCATGCCTAGGGAAAATCCGGTCACAAGTCGGTCATGTAATGAAATGTTACTGCTCAGTTGACACTTCATTTTCTTAATTTCCGAATTGTATTTAAAAGAATTTTTTTTACTTCCACAATTTTATACTATTGTTTTTGTTTTTATTATTTCTAAACTTTTTTGTATTTGATTATTACACATCACGTGTAACCACGTAAAACATTTACTTCCTTATGCACTCAAAATTCACCAAAAACATTCCATAATTTAGCTTGAATTAAGAAATAATCAACCTTATTAAAACCTGTTGCATTAATACATGTTGCGTACTATTTTAGTTACTTTTGTTCTTTGAAATACGAGCAATTACCTTTGAGAATATTCATATCAAAATCATAAAATCCATATAAGTACGTATTAATTTACATTAGTTAACAAACTGCATCAGTTTAGAAAGTTAACGTGATATGTTAACATCTTTTATTCATAAGATGCTTAAGATTACATGTGCATGTAATGATTGCAGCAACGTCAAAGCATATACGGTTTTCTATAGACATATCAACGCATCAATGTAGTATGTTTTAGAGAAAAGTGGCTCGCCAACTAGAGCCAGTTTCTTTTTTTTTCTTCTCTAAAACAACGTCCGTAAAAAAAAGCTGACTGTGACCTAAAATGAAAACTTCATATATCTGGGATTTTTGCTTAGCATCATGGTGCGAGGCTTTGTTTCATTCGATATACACGCTATCTTTAAATTCTTACTAACCATCAGTAAATTCTGATTGGTTGCTTAATTATGCGCTAATATGCTATTGGCTGACATGACTTATAAAATTTGGACCAATTTAGGAAGGTGGGAGTATTTCACAATCAAATGGGCTGACAGTTCGAGTATTCGAGATCCAATCGATAATTTGCTGCAAACAAATCAAATAATATTGGATAAGCGCTGATAGTCAGAACTGATATATTTACTATCAAGCATTTCCTTTGCTTTAATCCGTATAACACTATTAGTTGTATTCACATTCTTTCCTATTGATGATGTGTGTGTTTGGACATCTGTTGCATCAATGGCATTCATTAAAAAACCTTTTATAATGACATATTTTGTTTTTGTAGTTTTAACATTGTGTAGCGTATAAAAATAGATTCATGTAACAACGTATTTGATTTTAACGAACGAAATCTTTGTATTACTGAAAAATTATTACACCAGGGTTTTCGATATCACAAACTTGTCAAAACGTCTGATCACCCGTACTAGGACGTTATTCGTAAACACAAATCAACGTGCAGACGTCTTATGCGTTCAGGTATTTCAGATCCCGTCTTTTATGGTAATATTCTATACAAATCACAAAAAAATGTCGTCATTCACCTCAAAGGCTAACCAAACCTTTAAACAGACGTATAAAGAAGGGATATAGTTACGATACTGTTGTCGTGTCATTTGAGATGGCATTTTTTAGAATTAATATTGATTCACTCATCGGGTCCTGGCATCGGAAATAAACACATTTATTCTAAAACAAGTTTTTGGCATGATACAGGTTATGTTAATCTCGTATATTTTATAATGGTGTGATACTTAACCCCTAACTGAAAGGATTGTACTTGATTTTAATATAATGAACACATAATCTTTCAATCAGTTTTATTGAGGTCTGGAGCTGGCATGTCATTAACTGATGGTAGTCCTTTGTTTATTCATGTTGATCATTGTCATATTGCTTAGGTTCTTTTGTTACCTATTCTTAATTCAAACTCGGACTTCTTTCAAACTGAGTTTTACTGTGCGTATTGCTATGTGTTTGTTTATTCCACATTGGCTAGTGGTATAGGGAGAGGGTTAAGGTCGCATAAAACATGTTTAACCCCGCCGCATTTTTCCGCCTGTCCCAAGTCAGGAACCTCTGGCCTTTGTTAGTTTTGTATTTTTTTTTAATTTTTGCTCATTTATATGGTTCGGAGTTTAGTGTGACGTCCATTTTTACTGAACTAGTATACATTATTGTTAAGGAGCCAGCTGAAACCCGCCTCCGGGTGCGAGATTTTCTCGCTGTGTTTAGACCCATTGGTGGCCTTGAGCTGTTTTCTGTTCTGTGGTTGGGTTGTTGTCTCATTGACACATTCCCCGTTTCCATTCTCAGTTTAAACGATAAAGGAAAAAATGTATATCTTAGATCCTCTTGATGTGTAGATTCTTGGAACATAAAATTTCTTTGATACTGTTTCTGGACCATATTTCATAGTTTGCTTCGTGTAGACCGAGACAGCTTCTTAAATTAATATCAGATCATCAGCCATTACATTTATAGCTCTTTTCGCTGGCTAGATACTAACCGATATGTAATTATTTACGGTCAGTTGTACAGTTTTCCTTTTATGTGAAATCGCTGCTACGCTGATGTCAGTATCACTGAACTGGTCGTGATAAACTTTCGTTCACATAAACCGCACTTGAAATTTTTCGCAGAAACGAACGAGTGCTTTTTTCTGAAAAAATTATATATCCGAATACAAGCAATTTAGCAAGTGAGTAAAAGATTTTATAACAAAAACAATATTTTTCAAACAATGAAAAATCTAGCAAAGTGGTATTTTAAAGTATTTTCAAAAATACCGAACTCAAATGTAACATGTGTAAATTCAAAAAGGGAAAGTCCAAAAGGACAAACTGATGAAATCAAACGTAAGACTTTATCACCCAACGTAACGAATGGAAAACAACTGCCATATTATTGACAATGCATGCTATTTCAGATCGTATCATACTATGCAATTCGAAAAAAAAAAAAAAAACAGCAAAAACAAACTAAGGTGACGACCGTTTAATTTTTGGAGGGATGGCGATGCAGGAGGATTTTGTATATAAATAAGAACTGAAAAAAATCACTTTTCTCAAGACAGGGTGAAAATGAATAATCTGCCACACAAAATGCAGGAAACAAATGTATGCAAAATGGAAAATAAATTTCCGTGCGCAAAAGATCGTCTTTTACTATGCTATGTGAAAAAAAAAAGAAATTGACGAAGATGACGACCGTTTAAATTTCGGAAGGATGGTGAGGTAGGAGGATTGTGAAAATAAAGAAGAACTGAAAAATATCGCTTCGCACAAGACAGGATGAAAATGAACAACCTGCCACACAAAATGCAAAATTCTTCCTATTAGTGGATACTTTGAATTAAAGATAGGATATGCTGAGACTATTTGATAACAACTGTCATATTCCTGACTTGGTACAGAACATTTTAAGAAAAAATGGTGGGTTGAACCTGGTTTTATTGCTAGCCAAACCTCCCGCTTATATGGCAATGTTAAAAATACCGCTAAAATGACAACATTACGTGACAGGAATACAGTACAAAAAAACACAAGAACGACGATGCCATATGGTATTTTGAACCCCACGAATAAAATTTATATATGCAAGACTTTACATTTAAACGATAAAAATTATTTGATTTTATCGTAAATGTCATACCACAACACTTTTTCATAAATACAGAATTTTATAATATTTTGATTCAATTCAGAACTTTTCAAACTTTTGTTTAAGGGGAGATCACTCAGATTGTTCAATTTTATAAGGGTTGGGTACATAAAAAATGTCTTCATTGTTTTATAGCAAAAAAAAAATTATGTTATGAAACATTTTATTGTAGCTTTCTTCACATATTTTTAAAATTTATTTCAAAATTCTATCAGTTAGTTTTCTATTCACATAATAGGTTTTTTTCCAGTTTAATCCATACAAAATATGTCTTTTTTGCACAACCTGTGGCTTGATAACAATCTCTGAGTAACTGATACCTTTTATAGTATTTTTGAAAACAGCCCACATTAAACTTTATTTAGGCAAAGTATGGGAAAAACCTGTCAAATGTTTTTAATGTCCATACTACATTAAAGCTTATCATCATCAACATAACCATAATTAATCACAAATGAAAGATTAAACTGCTTGCAGAAGTCTTTTTTACTGAAAAGAGAGACAAAAAATACCAAAGTGACATTCAAACTCATAATTCGAAAATAAACTGACAACGCCATGGCAAAAAAAAAGACCAAATCACAAACAACAGTATTCAAAACACAACATCGAAAACTGCAGACTGGGCAACACGAACCCAACCGAATACTGGGGTGATCTCAGGTCCTCCGGAAGGGTAAACATATCCTGCTCCACATGTTGCACCCGTCATGTTGCTCATGCAAATACATATCCAGTGATAAGACTATTTCGGTAGGTCACATTCGGGAAAACAGGACGGGATTGTGGTTACGACAGTTGGAACATATTCGTCGTCATCTGTGAAACAGATGTTTTATAACAATCAACCAAATGTGAATGTCCACAGTCGTATAGCAAAAGCATTTAGTTGTGCTATATTTCTTTGATAACAAAATCAATCTTTGTACGATAAATGATATTCAAAGATCTTATTACAGTTATGTATACTTAACAATAGTATAAAAATAGTAGTCATTTTAGTCATAAAACAGATTCATGCAGAAAAAGGAGTCACGTTTGTGTGAAAGGTTTGCATATAAATTTCAATGTTTTACCATGAACAAGAGATTAAAGATATTTGCCAAAATAAAAAAAAAACTGTTGTTTGCATATCGGCAAAATTGCCTTTGCAGAAAAAACGTGACTTAGCCTTTGGAGGTTCAAAAGTGTTTAGAATAGTAAGATATTGTATAATTACGGACAAATCTACTGTTATGATAATGCCATTACCGGAGCACTGAGATGAAAATTGCGCAGTTATTTATGCCAATTCTGAATACAGTTTTTGAGCTATGTCACATATTTTGGTAACATTTTGCATACGGCTTTGGCGTCTTGAATTATAACTGAAAATACATAAAATAATGCATTGATCTCCTTTAATTTCGGAATTATTACTGATTGATTTCTGACAAAATAGGTGAACATGTGTACAAAGAGCAGTTAAAATCGGCGAAAAACATTCTGAAATTTGACTTAAAATCTTCAAATCTCCAATATCAAATCAATAGATCTTTCTTAAAAAGTTATATGTTGTTGATACATAAATTTCCGTTTTGATGATATAAAATAATCGTATGGTCACAGACTTCATTTTTAGTTAATTAACCAATCGTTTTACCTAGTTGGTAATGACGTTTTACGGCCTACAACGCAATAACATTACGCTTATTTCGACGTTTTTTTTATTTTGTCACTTAGAACAACACTTTTATACGATAAAAACCAAGTCGAAAACCATATTATTATTTTACAGCATTAAAACAGAAATTTATGTATCAACATCATATAGTTTTAAAAAAAAAATCTATAGACTTGAAATTGGAGGTCTGATGATTTTAAGACAAAAGAAAGTTAGAATAATCCTTTTGCACGGTTTCTGTACTGTACGGTTTTTGTTTTAGTTCTTAATATGACTATTTACTCATTTTGATTCGCACTCTTAATCGATTAAGATATAAGGAGATAAGATATTATTTTCATCATGCATTACTCAAAATCCTTTGGCGGGTTTGACCCTTTTATTTGTTTTTAATTTGTTATTTGCTTAAATATTAGGATGATGGACACTTACTGGGCCTATTCAATTTTGAACTATTATTAATAACATGATTTTTGTCGGTCTCTCTTCGATATACAAGTATGAGTTTTGATTATTCCTCTGTGTATCTTTCGCCTCTTAACATCATAACGTCACAACAAACACCTATTGAGTAAATAGGAGATGACATAATAAGCGTGTAGTCAAAGTGTACAGTTTTTAATTCTTTTTTTCAGACTCATCCACTGCTGTTAACTCTGTACTGTTCATACAATTCGATTATGGAAAAAAAGATCAGTTCAGCCTATGTTCAAAATGTTAAGTCGTTATGATTTACCTGTAAAAGATCAACTATATAGTTACTGAAACAGTACTGAATTAACCGCAGATTAATCTGAAAATTGGCTAAAAGACGATAAGGGTTTTATTTATTGTTGAATATCCTACGACGACCTATAGATATTTACAGCCTTGTCCCATTTAATTGCCACCTTATTCAATATTGATAAAATTATACAATTTACCTTTTTTTTATTTGTTTAAGTAGATGCAATGTGTCTTACATGTTAAATCTAGCTTACTTTTAGCCATGTAAGAAGACGGATTATTTAAATGAACACCGCAATACGTTTTATATATGAAAATTGCACCGTAAAAGCAAATAAACTATAAAGAAAATAATAACCGCATTAATGTATCTAAATTTCAACGTTAGTAAGCCTCATTGATAAGCAACCTTTGATACCAATAAATGATGTTTTGCAACTGATTAGGATTAATAAAAATTTTTAATCAATACACCGATTTTTATATGGTTTAGGAAATTAATTATCCTACTTAATATTACAAGAAGTTTCATTTATCATCAATGGGAATTAAAAGAGACTAAACATTGTGATTTGTTCGATTTCGTATACGTATTTTATTTTTTTAAATAACGGCATATTTTCTATTTTTGTCCTGTTATATACTCAAACGTTTTCATCATAACTATGCACTAATTTCTAAACGTATGTCATAAACGTTGGATAATTTTTAACCAAACCTTTACAACATTCAAACATACAACTTTATTTTTGTGTGGTCGGCTAGAGAAAGATTTTGTTAAATATTTGCAGATGACTCATTGAACTACCATGATGAACATGTGTAGAAATTGTAAAGTACATAGTTACTTAGTTTTTCTCTATTCAACTATATCCTTTAAGTATTTGTTCCGAAAACACCGCCTTATGACAGAACATAAAGTTCATGATTTAAGTCCTATCAAATCCTTTTGAACGACGAAACCCATATATTATGTAATTCGTTAGCTCTGTATAGGATTTGTCTGCATGTCGTTTACCCCAGGTATGTTTTTAGTCCACTACCGACGAAGTCGAAGGGGACTTTAGGTTTGCACTCTGTCTGTCTGTCTCTCTGTCTGTCTGTCTGTCTGCCTGCCATCCGTCAGTCCGGCAAATCAGTTTTCCACCCTTTTTACTTCGTGCTTGAAGATATTGATTTGAAATTTGGTATATAGAGTTATCATGACAAGTTACAGATCAAGTTCAAATTATGTTCCGGTCTGATGATTTTGTGGAGAATTATGGTCCTTGGACTTAGAATATTCACTCAAATAATCAGTTTTCCGCACTTTTTTTGTCATGAATAAAGATATTGATTTAATAATTGATATATAGTTTTATCATGACAAGTTACAGATCACTTTCGAATTTTTTTTCCTGTCTGATGATTTTGTACAGAGTTATGGTCCTTGGACATAGAAAAATCACTCAAATAATCAGTTTTCCACACTTTTTTTCGTCATGCATGAAAATATTGACTTGATATTTGTAATAAAGTTTACATCATGAAAAGTTATAGATCAAGTTAGCATTTTGTTCCAGTACAATGAATTCTTAACCGGTAGTAGTCTATGTATTGCCATGCAATACTCTCAGAATGCTTGTTTTCTATAAATGAACAAACATCACAACCGTCTTTCGTGTATTTATGTTAAATGAAAAATAATACTTCATAAATTTCGTACTTCTAATTGATATCACCTTTAACGCCTAGATTCGAAATTACAAAGTCAATTATGTTTACATACTTTTGGAGCTATATTAAACATTAGGACTTAAAAAGAATAGCCACAGCCGGCGTAGATTTTATGCTTACTTACTAATATATACCTCATATATCATATCAGTAGGGAATGACTGACAATCTGGCTAGTAACACTCTCGGGACTAACAGTAGTTGTACAGACCAAGTGCTAGTAACATAAGTTAATAAAAGCAACATTAGCAAATTTGGCGCTTTCTGGATTTCCCATCAATGGGAACGTTAAACCCGGAAATTTTAAAGGCCGGATGTATATATACACGAAGTGCTATCTTTCGTCTCTTTTCTTTCTTATCTTCATAAAGACACAGCAAACACCATTTCAACTAATAGTGGATGACATACTAACCATTTAACCAAAATGCACAAGTAGGAGAAAAACAAGCGACGTTATGGTCATAAGAGTAAAAGAATGATACAAGGATCATTTCATGACACACTACACAACAAAAACTAATTGAGCAACACAACCATCCTTCTAGATATAGTATTCACAAGTAGATAAGTTTATAAATTGTTGCTATACCATGGCATATTATCTGAAGAAACTTATTGATAAAAGTCATAATTATATTGGTCAATTATTTTCTTTGATAATTTCAAGGTAATTCAAAGTATAAATACCCACTTGCTTGGTTTTCAAATATTCAGCTTTAAGCGTTACTGATGACGGTTAATCCAGAAGGGCGCTTTGGATGCATGTAATTTAAAACGGGTTGTTTTTATTTTTTGTAAACGAATTTTAGTTTGAAACTGTCATTTGATCTGCACAACTCATAAAGGACTGAACAATAACTTTTAAAAGCTATTTTTAGTTTTTCAATCTTTTTGTCAGACTCATCCACTGCGTTAATTCAGTACTTTTCGACTGTAGTCAAATAAGATCAGTTCAGTCTATGTTAAAAATGTTTAGTAGTTATATTTTACCTGTAAAGATCAACTATATAGTTACTGAATTATATGAAAAAGTACTGAACAGTACTGAATTAACCGCAGTATTTGAAAATTGAGTGAAAGACTGAACATGACTTAATAAATCATTGTTCGGACTTTCGATATTAGTCTTATTTATTGTGGAATACCGTATGGCGACCTGTAGTTATTTACAGCCTTGTCTTTCTTATTTGCAATTCTTATTTGATAGATGCTTAAGATTACATGTGAATGTAATGATTGCAGCAACGTCAAAGCATAAGGTTTTCTATAGACATATCAACGCATCAATGTAGTTTGTTTTAGAGAAAAGTGGAAGCATCTAGCCTACTAGAGCCAGTTTCTTTTTTTTTCTTCTCTAAAACAAAGTCCGTAAAAAAAAGCTGACTGTGAGCTGAAATGGAAACTTCATATTCTGGGATTTTATTGCTATTGGCTAGAAAGACTTATAAAATTGGGACCAATTCAGGAAGAGGAGAGTATTTTACAATCGAATGGTCTGAAAGTTCGGGTATTGGAGACACTATCGATAATTTGTTTCTATACAATCCCATATTGTTGGATAAGCGCTGATAGTCAAAATTGATATATTTACTATCAAGCATTTCCTTTGCTTTAATCCGTATAACACGATTAGTTGTATTCACATTCTTTTTTTTATGATGTGTTTATAAATAAGAAGATGCGGTATGAGTGTCAATGAGACCACTCTCCATCCAAGTCACAATGTATAAAAAGTTAACAATTATAGGTCAAAGTACGGCCTTCAACACGGAGCCTTGGCTCACACCGAGCAACAAGCTAAAAAAAGGCTAAAAAATTACCAGTGTAAAACAATTCAACTAGGAAAACCAACGGTCTAATATATATATATATATATATAAAACGAGAAACGAGAAACACGTATGAACCAAACCATCAAACGACAACCACTTGTTTGTTTGGACATCTGTTGCATCAATAGTATTCAATAAATTACCCTTTATTATGAAATAATTTGTTTTTTTTTTACGTAGTTTATACATTGAGTAGTGTATACAAAAGTAGCTGTTTCTAATTATAGATGCATGTACCAACGTATTTGGTTTTAACGAACGAAATCTCTGTATAATTGAAAAATTATTACACCAGGGTTTTCACTATCACAAACCTGTTAAAACATTTATAAATGTTATCATCGGTACAAGGACGTGTTTCGTAAATATAAATCAACATGCAGACATCTTATACGTTCAGACATTTCAGATCCAATCTTTTATGGTTATATTCTATACAAAGCATAAAAATGTCGTCATTCACCTCAAAAGCTAATCAAATCTTTAAACAGACTTATTCAGATGGGATATAGTTACGATACTGTTGTCAGGTCATTGAAGATGGCATTATTTCAAATTAATATTGATTCGCTCATAGGGTCTTTGCATCGGATATAAACACATTTATTCTAAAGCCAGTTGCTGGCATGATACGGGCTATGTTATTCTCGTATATTTTATGACGGTATGATACTAAACCCCTAACGTAAGGGGTTGTGTCAAAGGTTAACAACAGCAAAAAAGTGCAGATCCAATATTTTTTTGAAGTTATACCCCTCTGAAATGTAAATAATATAGTTGAAAATCAACAGTGTAAATGCTGTAACACCTGTTCTGGATTTATGCAATATCTTAGATGAGCTGGAAAATCAGCATGATTTGAATATTTTTAGCAATTAGTACAATCTAAAATGAAAAACTAACATGTTAGCATATTAGCACCTTCAATTCTCATTTGAGTCGAATAAAGTTTATGTCAAAGATTGTTTGAAGTACTAACTGCCTCAGAAGATTTAATATTAAAAGGATACATCGAAAATAGTAGGAAAATACAAAAATATAAAGTACAAAAAGGACAGACAACTGAATAGCTTTAAAACACCTTTAGAAAAGAGACAAAATTAACCATTATCCACAAAACATTATACAAATCTGAGCAAAAATGGAAGAGAACTCATTTGTGCTTAAATATTTAGTATTTTACAATTAAATACATCATCTTTTAAGTATTCAAGTTGAGATCCCAACTGTTTTCAAACGTGGCTACCTTTTTTGTTGAGCAATTAAGGTTTTTTTCCGGGTTTGACGTAGTCCCAAATCGTCTAATAGTATATAAATGTCAAGCGGGTGGGCAGGCGGGGGAAATTGTGTAGTACTTAGTTTGTGTAATCAACTCCACATAGAACTACAGTTTTCAACCCAGATCCCTGAAACTTCACTGGACGATTGAACATATGTTGAAGTTTTGCACCTGTTATTTTTGAATTGTTTGATGAATTATTCTCATTTTTCGTTATTTGGGAACTTAGTCATTTTTCGGCAAAATTTAAGAAAGAGGTGGCCACATGTTGCGTAAAATCTTCTTACCACTCCGAAGCACCTGAGATCGACCCCAGTTTTCTAAGTTGTGTTTTGTGTTCTATTGTTTGTCTGTTTGTCTTTTTCCTTTTTTTTTTAGGCTATGGCGTTGTCAGTTTAGTTTTGTCTTATGAGTTTAAATGTTCCTTTGGTATCTTTTGCCACTCTTTTGTGTAATCAACTCCTACAGTTTTCCTCCAGGATCCCTGAAACTTTACAGGAAGATTTCACATATGTTGAAGTTGCGCAGCTTTCTTTTTGGAATTGTCTGAGGATTTTTATTTCTCGTTTTTTTTTCAGACTTGGGAACTTGATTAAGACACAATCTGCGTTACCCGGCTAATCTAGTCTATGAACTATTTCCTATATTTTACTGATAGATGCTTTAAGTATTTTTAGAGTTAACATTTACGTAAACTAGGATTATTTTTCTAAAGATATAAATAACTTTGTTTATCCTTTATGGAACTTTATAAAATTTAGATAGAAACTTCTAACAGGCCCTGAAATAACATCTGAAGAAAGCAGTTTATTCTTATTTTTTTTTTATTTTACCGATAAATGGTCCTAGTATTTTGGTAGTCAACATTACACTTTTACACTGACAGCAGCAATCGCAGGCAAGACAAAAATAGTTTGCTAGTATTCCTTAACGATTTAATTTTTTGTTCAGAACAGTCCAGTGGCAGAACATCCACGTTTAGCACTGAAATAAACTGAAAAATTGAATTTATAAAATTAATGAAATATACCTCTTTCTATAAATCTAGATCATTAACTGAATTTGTATCGTTTCAAACTTTTTTCAAATGATCGTCTTTCAAGGAATTTGTGAGTTTGTTTTGTTTTCGTTAGACAATTTAAGTTAAACATTTGGGAACATAGTTTTTATTTTTCCCTTTTTACACTGTGTCTGTTATTCATTCCTATTATTCTTTCTTGAAGATAGTGACTCATCTTGTACCGCAGTATGTTGATGCAAATCAGAAATATAACGTGACTTCGACAATGGACGACAGTTGCGTAGTTGTCGATAGTTGTTGTAACGCTGGGGGAAATTCATGTCATTGCATTGAAAACCACCGCATGTTTTGGATTTTCAATACAGTTTTTATACAACCGTCCTAAGACGGAACGTTATATGGTAAACCGTTGTCGGTCCGTCCTTCCGTCCGTCGTCAACACGTCGGACAATAACTTAAAACCGCTTTCATCATTTTTTCTGAAACTTTGGTAAGTTGTTTATATATATAAACGTAAGCTCCCTTTTGAATTTCTAAAATATTTTGATTTTATGTCTGGTAGTATTCGGACTTTATTAATTAAAAAGGGGGGCTTTTAAAATTTTCGGACAATAACTCAAAACTGCTTTAAGCAGTGTTCATAAAACTTTGGTGACTTGTTTATATCTATTGAAATAAGCTCCCATATTATTTTTTTTTAATTTCTGTTATGACATTGCGGAGTAATGAAACTTTATTCGATGAAAAATCGTTGACAACTCTTCATTTTTCACCATTTGGATAGTTATAGAATTTTATTCGTTCAAAAATAGTGCCAAAATCTTTCATGTTTTGTGTCAATGGGTACCACTGCGTGTGCATGTGCTTTTGTTTTGTTTTGTTTTGTTTTGTTTTTTTTTTCTTTTTTTTTTGGAGTGGGGAGTCTATTTGAGCAGTGATCACAGTATTTCTAGTTGATCATATAAATTCATTTAAAGCACAAGACGAGTTTAAAGGTCAACGGACGTATTATGCGCTCATGGCGCAGTTCTTTATTTATTTGGTAAAATAGTATGTTTCAGAGTTAAGTGTGGAGTTCATTTCGCTGAACTAGTATACATTATTATTTAGGGGCCAGCTGAAGCCGGTCTCCGGGTACGTGATTTTCTCGATGCGTTAAATACCCATTATATGCCTTGTGCTGTTTTTCTACTCCTTGGTCGGGTTGTTGTCTCTTTGACACATTCCCCGTTTCTATTCTCTATTTCAATTTGCTCTATATTATTAAAATATAGATGGTGCATGTAAAAACAAATTCTGGCGGAATTCGTTAAACAAACCTAAAATAAAAGCCAAGGATGTCTTATTATTTGTACTTCCGAAGCTAAATGATTAAATTGTACCTTTAAAGAATAATTTACCATCTCGGGTCAATTTACAAAATGCCATTATGTTAATTGCCCCTGATCTTCTGTAAGCAAAGCTGTCATTCAGGCATTGAAGCAATTGCCTCACAAAATTTTAACGATGAAAACATCCCACTAAGAAGCCAGATAAAATGCTTTCCTATGCATAGAATAACGATTGCTCAAACATTTGGCTTCCACGCGCATTCCTCATTATTGACTTTAAACATTTAGTCCAGTCTAAAATTGAAGATTTGGTAGGATTGCCAATGCGACAACTATCCACCAGAGAGTAATTGATGTTGATGTTAGAAACTGTCGGTCACCGTACGACCTTCAACAATGAGCAAAACCCATACCGCATAGTAAGCTATAAAAGGACACAACTTGACAAAATGTAAAACAAATTAAAACAAGAAAAACTAACTGGGCATGCTAGACCACGACAGCAGCTGATTTACAGGCTCTCGACTTGTGATAGACACATACATAATGTGGCTGGGTTAAACTTGTTTGCGAGCTGATCTACTTTATTTCATAAAAATGACCAATGTTTATACAAATGCCTTGTTGTAGGAACGGAAAAAATATACTTTGAAAAAAAAAACGGATTCAAACAAGAGGAGAGAACTTTGAAACTGACATGAAATTTTTATTTCTAACATTTTTATACGTTAAGTTCGTGTTTTTAAACAGAGATTCCGATTAACTATGGAAACCAACTGTGCTCCTCTTCCCATCGCCATTTTCCTTCAATAATACGAAACAGACATCATAATTCATGCAGTTATAATACATCCATGCACCTTGACAAAATCCCTAAACGTCTAAAGTTATAAGACATAGTTAACATTTTTAGTGATGACGATGACAGCTATTTTTGATAAGGTTAGACCCTATCTAAATTTGAATATCGCTTATCAAAACTTTAACCAGCATAGTAACATTATAAGTTTGTTTGGCTATGCGGGATGTACGTATTCTATACCCATACCCTATCCTAATATTCCCTCTTTTCAAAATGGTAGTCCACATATTCCGATCGACCTCTTTTGCAAAACTTAGTGGATTTCTTGATTAGTTATCGTTCTGAATAAACCACAAAGGTTTACTGGGGTATAGAAATATGGTCATGTTTGGATTTCTCACATTCAGCCAATGCTTAAGATTGCTATCTATTTGGCAGTGTGGGATGTAAAACTTCACAGCCACATCAGGTCTGAATCGGCTCGTTAAATCCGGTGCCTAGTCCGTAAGGGACCTGTTGCAGGGTAAATTTTCTGTTCATGTCTTGCATGCATTTAGTCGAGTTTTGTGCTCTCATCTTAATCGACTCATCCAATTGAATTGATATAAACGTTGTCTAGTCTAAAAGAACGCATAAAATATTTGTCAATAGGGGTTGAGCAAAACTGCTGAAAACTCTTTTGCGACGTCGGTTTCGCCATTGAACCACCCAATCCCTCGAAATCTGCATCACGGCTTCGGTGAAGTCTTAACTAAAACCTCAAATGCCTAATTAGAAATAAGGGTCAAGATACGCCACTTTAGATTATTCGTGACACATTAGTAACAGTTGTATAAACAAAGCAATCTACTCCAACTCATGGAAGCTACATACAATGTGGCAAAAGGAATTGTTTTTGTTGGAAAGCTGCCAATACTTGCAGTTCTTTCATCAGATCCTTTACAAAACAAAGTCATACCATCTACGTAAATATAAACTGTAAAACAAAGAACTCAATTGATGTACTAACTTGTGGATTCAATACGTGGAAGAAACAATGGACAACTTTAACATTCGGCTAAAAATCTATCGATCATGATGCAATATCAACAAAAACTGGCACTTCACAATATATCTTCGCTGAAAGAAACTTCCTTTTTGCTAATGTTACTTTTCAAATTATAAATGTAAAAATTGGCACTCATACCACATCTTCTTATTTATATTGAATGGGACACCGCGGCTAAAAGGAGAAGAAAAAAAACTTTTGAATCCACCAGCTTCATACTTTAGAGCCTGATGGTCTAAATTAAAAAGACGAAACAATGTACAGAAAATAAAAAGTTTATTATGTGGCATTATCCTTAATATATCCCTGTAATATTGACTAATGGACGTTGCAAACGTAGCTTACTTCAACCTGGGATATAGTATAATCAGAATCAGCATCAGTTCTAACCAATTATAATAATTGAACAAATGACCATACAGATTTGGAGTAAGGTACACATATTTCGTGCGCTTCTCACATTATCTTTACAAGTCCCCCTTTTGCTGTCATGCTGGAATCCTTCATACAATAAAAATGAATATTTGTTTTTAACAACATTATATATTATGACTTGTTTGTTTGTTTGATGTACTCGTTATAACTTGTCGAAAACGTTACTGCCATTTTTAAAAGTGACACAAACGATGCTCAATCTCTAGAACAAAACGCAATTTAACAATAACTGTGAAAAAGATATTGATTGAAATATGAGTTATATTATTACTATAATTGTGTTAAAGATGGACGTATGTTTTCGTTTGGGGAAAATAGCAAGCCTGTAAGTTAGGTTATGGTTAGGGTCTGAGTTAGTAAAAATACAGATTTCGAAATAAACAAAAAAGCTGTCTTTGTTGCTTCGACTTTTGAAACATCCACACACCTTTGTTACCTTAACAGCATATGACGCAGGATTAATCGATTATTATTCAGTAACCATTTTAATAAATAAATCATGGTAAAATGATATATTATTACAAATCAGACCTAACCTCAAAGTTTTAAAGGATTTGTGTTGCCCATTTATTGCTCCTCAAGTAATTTGCGTTCTTTGTATATATATAGTACTTCCTTGATTTGATTTCTTTAAAAAAAAATTTTGTTCAACTGGTTGAATTTTTGTAATGTCTCATCCTGTCTAATTGCTAAAATTTTAACTATTTTAATATTAGTCTTGCATAGTAGCTGATGGTTCCCTGGTGACGAATCTTAATTGGATCTGTTGGAAATTAATTCGAATCCCATCTCTCTTGTTCTGTTTAATTTATACCTGACCAATGATATTTGGACGTCGGAAAATAATATTAACTTCAAATTTAAAAAAAAAATGAACATGTTTTATATACTTGAATGGCTACGATTTACTATAAAACAAGTGTACGTGAAAAGTAAGACCATAAAGATCATTACCGTAAAAACTAGGATGTTATATCAGGTTTTTCTATAAGATAAGGAATAAGGTACAGCATGCTTGATTAAACATACCTGAACTATGTCGAAAGTTTTAGAGAACAAGTATTACATAAAATAAACATTATCAATGATCCATGCGTAAATGAGGTAATGTCAGTTGAACTCTTCCACAAAGACATGTATACATTGCTATCATTCCATACAAGTATATTTGACCCACAACTTATAGTATCTGAGATATGGACTATACCACGGAAACATAACCTTGTTCACTTATCAATGAACTGAGATCCAGGTCAGGTGAACCATGTCTGATGGACATGTAGATTCTGCATGGATACAATATACTAGTAACCAGATATAGTTATCCCAGAACTCATGATAAGTGAGACATTCTGAAACATAAAACTATACAAATAGTTTACGCAGTTGCCGCCGCCTCCACCATCAGATTGTATTATATATGCCTCGCATTCTTACGTCGAATACGAGTTAAAAATAAGAACAACGGAAATTAGCTCTCTGACTTAGACCTAGACTTTCAAACTAACAGTAGACAATGAAACGTAAAAGCTACTACTTGCTTTGGCAATATTTCTATTTTGTTTATATGTGTTACAAAATGGTGTTAGTAGAATACATCGATGCTATATCAACATAACTATCAAATCAGTCATAAATATAGAAACTAAAGTAATAATCGTTTTAAATTATTCGAATTTATTTCGCTCTAAACGGATATATGTAGGGTCGGCACGCTGTTTAAAGGTGGCTCTGCGTTTTCTCTGAAATTTTAGCTTTGACCATTGACACAAAGTTAAGACAATCGTGACCACTGTAGACAACGACGACATCAATAGTTCGATGAGGCTTGTTATCCTCTTTCTAATGATATAACGTACAGCCGTGTGTTATTCCAATAACCCAAATCATTCAAATCCATTGACTGGGCACCCTAATAGGCTACTTAGTATATATGCGTGCATTGGTTCAATAATTTCGATAACATTATCATTACAAGAAACTCGTTTCATGTGATTTTATTTATTTTCATAATTAATTATTTATTTGGTGGCTTCGGAGTTGTTATTTTTAAATTCAAGTGCAAATACAACAAGGCAGGGAAATATCTTTTTGGATCGTTTCGTCGAATGATGTTAATTATATTGAATGTCAGATCAAGCAGAGTGTTATATCATATATATTTTTATTCAATTATTAATACCGCAGTTTTGACGTTGTCATTTCACGCTGAGCGAGTCCTAGTAACCTGAAAAAAATGTTACCCAACGTTACAATAGAGATTTCCAATAAAATGACTTTACTCGACATAACCGACCTAACTCAACGTATTTCGTCCTATTGCATTGAACCATGACGGAGGGGAGTATACACTGCATGCATTTTTTGCTCTTTGAACACGCATTTTTTGCTGGAATAGACTTAAAGTAAAAATCAACCCAACTGCTTTTTTTAATCTTTAAATATTTTGTTATTAAATTTTGAATAATTCATTGACAAAAATATTTTAACGGAATAAGTAAACTAGTAACTTGTAATCAAATACACCCATCATTTCTTGTCATTTCACTTGACCCATATTTCAGTTCTTCTCAAAATATGAATTTTAAAAACTACCAAGTCAAAATTAAGCATGAAAATATAAAAATAATGACATCCGAAGCGAGAAGGTTATCTTTTTTTTTGTTTTTCAAAGTTTTAACGTTTAAGAAGTAGATTCCAACCCGAATGTAAAAGGTGTACGCGACTAACTTTTTTTTTAAATTATTTTTTTTATAATTTAATTCAGAATAATTTGACGTGGGCAGAAATTAATATCATTGGTACATTTATCAAATTGTACATTTCGTCTTTAACTATAATAATGCATGGGACGAGGTTTTTGTCCATGTATACCTAAACGTGCATTCGCGGATACAGGGGTAGAGGGCTTACTCCTTTCCCCCTTTTGATCGCCAAATAATTTTGAAAATCTCATGTTTTCTACGTTATATATACAAATTTTTAGTATCCAATCGTCCAATTTTTTTTCGCATCGCCCTGCTCGGCAGTATAAATTCAATTATCGGGAACTACGACCTCTTTCAAATATCTTGGATAAGGCCATAATCACAAATTGTATTGCACAAAACAAATAAATGATTGTCGTTTGACTTTGATAAATATGTTTTAAAAACAACAATATTTGAACATTGGACATCTCGCATGAGATTTAAAAGTTTAAGACTACATACTGAATTGGATTTTTCCCTGAATTTAGTAGCTCTATTAACACGGAAATGTGATACTGACGTGTAATCTAATGGACAAATATTCTTGTTTCTGATGTTTCTTTTAATATAAATATATATATATATTATTTATTTAATTTTAATATTTTAAACATTCTAATATTTAATACTAAATAGTGTGTAAATTACATTGTTAGGCAATCTATAATTTTATTTGTGTAATTGTATTAATCTCTGTACTGATTAATCCACACTCCCATAGATTTGTATGTCATGTGTTGCTATTTATAGGCACTTATATTATTTATTTCTTTATATAGTTATATATAATTCCACTAACAATTCATCATGTATCGTTTGCCGATAAATTATCATTACATTTTATAGAAACTTCATATAATCTGCTATACAGTTATGAACACTAATAGTCCTACAGACACTCTGTGCTATTGACATGACAAAAGTTCTAATTGCTTTTCTATACTGTTTATGATTTTTTTATACTTAATTTGTGATATGTACAAAAAAGAAGATGTAGTATGCTTGTTAATGAGACAACTCTTCACAAGCGACCAAATGACACAGAAATTAACTACTATAGGCCACCGTACGGCCTTCAACAATGAGCAAAGCCCATTCCGCATAGTCAGCTATAAGAGGCCACAACAAAATGACAAATGTAAAACAATTCAAACGAGAAAACTAACGGCCTAATTAATGTACAAAAAAATTAACGAAAACACAGCAACAAACGATAACCACTGAATTACAGGCTCCCGACTTTGGACAGGCACATCCATACATAATGTGGCGGGGTTAATCATGTTCGCGGGCCCCCTTACCTGGGACAGTGGTGTAACAGTATAACATCATTGATTAATATTCTAGACTGGATAATTATTCTTTATTTTTTAGTTGTAGTTGTTTTTAAGATAGTGTTCAGTAGCTGTGAATACTCTTAGATCGGTACATGGAGTTTATTTGGAAATACTAGTAATTGCTGTTTTTGTGCTTCGTTTTAGTCGGACGAGTCAATCCTTTTCTTACTGTTTTAATTGTGAGTAGACATGATCATTTGATAAACATACTTCTATGATCTCTATTGGCTTTAACTTGGACATTTATAAAAAATATGTAGCATAGCATAGAGATGAGTGCTTTAAATAAGTTCTCGAAATAAATTAGCTAAAATATCAGATAAGAATTTAGCCTCAAACTATAATACTTACGACGAAGAAGCCTCAAGCTATAATACTTATGATGATGATGATGATGATGTATGTCTTATATCCAGCGACAAATATTACATATATATTAAGGATGATGAAATGATAATGATAAATGAATATACCTTTTTGTACATGACCAACACTTACAGTAGCATTTTTATATGCTAGGTAACAAGATAGCGTTTCCGCTACAAAGACACACTTGTCTTTCTTCGAGTAAACCAATACCTGTTCTTACTCGTGAATGCATCATGCTTGGTGGAGAAGCCGAAAAATCCAGTCTTCCAGTCATTCGATCAGGGGGTCCAACAAAATAATTGAACCCGTAATCGAGGCTAGCCTGCTACCAGTCAATTCCATATTTAATAAAAACCTGTTTCTATATGGTATGCTTTATGTGCATATATTATTATTCTAGCAACACTTGTTTTGTTTTGATAACACTTTTTGTTGCATAATTTATTTGATTTTTCTGCTTGTTTCTTTGTATAAAAAAACTCAGTTTTTATTGTAAAATGGTGTTTCATAGCTTCCATTCTCCTTGTGACTTGCTATTATTAATATTAAGTAGGCATGCAATTAATATTTTAAATGGTATAAAATATTTTAACAAGTAAAGATTACCCCATTTTTGATCTAGACTTCCTTACCACTAGCATCTAAGATACATACACTGACAAAATATTGTACCCGCATCCGTCCGCCAGTCTGTCCAACACATATTTTCAATTTTCTCTTCAAAGCTTTAGTATACTATCATGCATTCTTTTTTCGATTTATTCCTTACACTCCGACATGGATCTAAATATAGAGTAAACTTATATCCTGACCCACAAACGAATGGAACACCCTACCTTATTTTTTTGGTAAGACTGTCGCTAAACAAGCAACTGTCCTAAGGCTGTTGTTCAGTGGTTGTCGTTTGTACGTGTGGTTCAAAGGTGTTTCTCGTTTCTGTTTTTTTTAATGTATTTTCATTCCTTTATACTCCTTGAAATTATTGTCTGAACGAATTCTCTAAAGTTAAATAAAACTCTAAACAAAATGAGATATATTTCTTGCAAGGGTCGACTAGAATTTGGAGAGAAGTAGCCACAACCATATACAAAATAACACGTAAATGTTATAAACCAATGTATTTTATTCATAGGCTGCCTACTGTCATATTTTGAAGCTTCTTCTGAATTAAATAAAAAAAAAAAAATATTTTGTGCATAACTTATAAATTAAATTATTTTATTCCAACCAAACAGATTTACTTAGCAATATGGAATTAAAACAAACAAGTTACTGCAGATCACATGTCTTAAAATTTGTCCATGCACCTCATCATCTTTGCCTCTAATGGCCGTCCACGTAATCATCAAGGTAGCGTTCATAGGCTTCCCTTGCCATTTCCGTTGTTGATTTTCTTTTCTTTTCTTTATCTTTTGCATTTTCCTGATTGTCAGGTTCTTTGGGTCTCACAACTTCTTCATCGCTCGAATCCTCTTTCTCTGCATCTTCCTTATCCTCCTCAACCACCTCATCTTCCAAATCTGGCACATCCACATCGGCGTCAGGATTGATGACAGCCTGACGAATGTCGGTTTCTTGCTTTTGTGGTGCAACCTACAAAAAAGTACAAGAATTACGTTTTATTTATCATATTTTATCCCGAAGAAAAGGCACTTAATTTATTTAGTGGGGTAAATACCATAGGTGGATAAGAAGGATTAACAAAGGGCTCATAAAATAATCAACACATTCAAATAGTATAATAAATCATGATAAAACAATGATAATTATAAAAAAAAAAAAATGATTGATTAAGTGATTGATTGATTGATTGACTGGTGTTTAACACCATTTTCAGCACTATTGCTCTGTTTCGTAGCGTTCAGTTTTTATTGGCGGAGGAAGCCACAGTGCACGGGGAGAGCTACCGACCTTCGGTAGGAAAACTGACAATTCTAGTAAATGAAGATTTGAGTCCAGCGCACCTGTCTCGTGTAGGATTTGAACTCATAATCTTAATCTTAGTTTGACAAGGTATTGATACTGTTGTTCAACTACTTAGACCACTGGGTCACTGAGCGCCCCCCTCCCCCCCTCCCCTTCCCAAAAAAAAACAAAACAAAAACAAAAACCATTTTAATTGTATTAGTTTAGGTCCAGCCTTGCCTTAACACTCTTGAATTTGCACAGGTTTGTGTGTACTCAGAGTAAAATATGCGGTTCAAATCTGACCATATTTGTCATTTCCTAAAGATAAACATTAAAAGATTAGCTATAGATAAGAAAAATATATTGATATAAATGTACCAAAATTAGGCAACCTATTTGGGGTTTTTTTTCGAAAGGGATTTTAGTAAAATTATAAAGATGTGCCAATATTTTCAAATACCTCTTTTGTTTCATTTTTAGATTTCCCCCTAGTGTGCTCCTTTGTTTGGTATCTTTTGTTTTTTGCTTTAATGTCCTCCACTATTTTTTTCATATCTTCACTAGAGCTGACAAAACCTTCCTTCATGGCCTTTTTGATCTGGTCGGACATGTGTCTTTTCACCTTGTCAAATTTCCCGTTCTCCTATAGATTCCTGGCAGATGGTGGAAGAAGATGTACTTGATGTCTAACGTCGGCCTGAATAGCCACCCAATTGCTGCTATTTTTGGAATAGCTATCCAAAATTAAATCAACCTCTGTTGGTGTTACCTATACGTGCGTTTTTTCGGTTGCCATTTTTTTCTATTCGGTCAGTTTGTTATAAGCTTTTTGTTGACCGAGTTGACCTGAAAAAACCAAACCGACCTCGCACAAAAAATAATAGAGTTAGCCTAATGTATACAAATCGAATTGACCGCTTAACAATAAGTTGATTATCAGACGCCTGAAGATTACAATTCAACGTCACATCATGAATGAAAGAAGAAAAAAAATGTTTGCTATTATTCTTATGATGTTTGTGAGATATAAGATGCTGCTTAAACCACCACCACCTTTCTTTTTTCGTGATACTGATGATTTTGGATTTGTTATTTTACTTAATTTATTTTACCAATATTCAAAACAAAGAAAAAGACCGCTACCATTTTACAACATGACTATTCGAAACAAAATTATAGAAAATTGGGAACACGAAAACTATGTTATAAATGATGTTTATTCATTGATTATCAGAAGACCATATGATTTCTGGATGCTGACCGGAGAAAATCCAAACTCATTCCATAATTTAGTTGGATTAGTAGCAGGCGACATGAAAGGGCATGGTAACAAGATCCTGTCAGTTAACAATAGAATCTTAATGACATTAATTTGGCTTCGTCAATATCCTACCTATGCAATACTTTCGCTAAATTTCGGACTTAGCGTATCAACCATCAGTCACATCATAAGGCATACATGGATAAAATTGTGGGAGGTTTTTTCTTCTATAGTAGTATGGCCGACGCCGGAAGAGTGTCTCGACAAAAGGGGAAAATGGCATGAAATGCCTAATGTCGTTGGAATGATAGATGGGACGTCGCATGAAATATAGTTCCAATGAATGAACCCCAACAAGACTTTTACAGCGGTCATCGTAAATATCATATACATACTCAGGTAATTATTGATCATTAAATAGTTAGTATGTAACAATAGAAAAAAAAAGGATATGGGGTATCCATCCATAAAACCTAGTAAGTAAAAGCAAAGCGAAACCACAAAAACAAAGGAACAACGCTTTTATTGCTGTTTTTCATCTCGGAGTCACAGTGACATCCAGCATATCTTACTTGGATGTAATGAACTGAAGTTTGGTTATTTACTAGACGGATCATGGCCACATTTACAAAAAAATAAGGTTTATAGATGTAACTTCAAACTTTCACGATATGTCGTTTTTGATTGTGACATCTGGAATGATAACATTCTTATTGATTATATGGTCAAATATCAAGGTAACAGCAGCAAGTATCAAGTGCAAAACTTTGGTAAATTTGGGTTAACAGATGTTATCTTTTGAAACTCATAACCAATTTAACTTACTTGATTTGATTGAGCCCCATAAAATAGACAAGATCTCTATTGATTTTGAGGTCACTAGTTCAGGGTTACAGCAGCCATTGATGGACTGATAGTGGTTAAAATCTTGTTCCCTAATGTTATGTTTTGAATAATATGTCCAACCTTCACCAAAATTCATGTGTCCAAACACTGATGAATTCGCCTGCTTTGAAACAAGACATTGTTTCTAAGATTAAGATAAATAGCCGTTTATAATAAATACATGAGTGTAGCGATGTCATTTATGTATCACAAAGAATATAACCTAGCTATATGTTGAGACTCTCAGCGCATAGACACCATTATTAAATATAGGCAAATCTAATACAAAAGTTATTCAATCCTTAAATTATCAACTGATTGTCTCGTGCTGTTACATTTGTTACAGTGTAACATTTTTCTTAATTATTTAATTTGTTATTGTATTTGTACAGACTTCCAAAAATACTATCCACACTGATCTGTATCCACACTTGTATTTCTAAAATACAAAGATTCTATACTATTGCTTATTTGATTGTAGGTTATTGCTGACAACGACAAGAATATTTGCTTTGTACATTCAGGTTTTCTTGGGCATGACAACGATGCGAACTCGTACCATGAAATAAGGCCGATTGGACCAAATCTGCCGTTAAACTTCCCATTAAATTGTTATATATTAGCGGATAGCATATATCCAAACAATTATCCATTGATAACTCCGTACAAATCTACTGATATCAGAAATCAACAAAGACCAGAGAGACGTCGGCGACGTAAGTTGAATGCACTACATAGGAAGAGACGTGTATACATCGAACATGTTATAAAAGAGATACAAACATTTCGGGCAATAGGATCGTTAAACAATTTATCGTCATTCCCGATGGCACATGTCATGTTAGGTAGAACTGTGCGCCGGTCTTTCCAAAAGACGAACAGATATTTTAAATACAGATAGATGAATAAAAAATCTTCGGAATTTGTATTATCTTCTTTTTGTAAGAAATATATATTGATCTGTTTGAAATATAACTTGCATAATTATTCACTATCATGTATAACTTCTGATATAGAGATTGAATTCATCAACTATAGTTAATTATATCAAATAAGGTGATGTGGAGCGTCAAACTGTCAAACAGAGTCCAACTGACGTGAATAACGACTACATTGGCTCGTACTGTCGTCAGCAATAAACAAATACTCATACCGTATTATCAGATACTAGTATATAAGGCATTCATTTGACTTGGAAAAATGTAAACAGTTCAAACGAAAAACAAATTTTTTACAAGAGTAAAAATAAGTTTAAATAACCCAAATATGACAGAAAGTAACCAACGACAACCACTGAATTGAAAGCTCCTGACTTGGGAAAGCCAATATAGAATTCGGCTTGATTAAACACATTTATCATTGCTCAACACTCTGGTGTAACAGCACAATATAAGGAAAAAAAACCTGTAAAATTCAGTTGGACATAGCTCGACTAATCAAATTTGAATGATGAAAGACAGCGAATACCGATCTTAAAGTACCCCCAGGTACTGAAAGCTGATTCTTACATGTTAAAATACCTGAGAATATTAAGCGTATTTAGTTAAAAAGAAAATAAAAAAATAAGGAGATGTGGTATGATTGCCAATGAGAAATGAAGTCGATGTAAGCAATGATAGTCAGCCGTACGCCTTCATAAATGAGAAAAATCCATACCGTATAGTCGACTATAAAAGGGGCCAACATGAAACAATTCAATTGAGAAAACTACCGGCCTGATTTAAAACAAAACAATTTACGAAAAACAAATATAACAGATATGAACCAACGACAACAAGTGAACCACAGGCTCCTGACATGGGACAGCCACATAAAGAATGTGTCCGGGTGAAACATGTTTGTGAGTGCTCCCTCCCCCTATGCCTGGGACAGTTTTAATCTAGCGTCGTAATACAGTACATGATATATAAGGCATGAAAATGGAATTGTTACAGATCAGCTGAAATATCTATTGTAAAGGATCCTACAAATTAATGCAAGATACAGTCACAGAAATAATTATATTTATAAGTACATCTGAGCCAGTGACAACTCTACAACAGATTTATCCATCGGATCACCAGCAGTGATGGTGATACATGGCTGTGTACATTCTGTATATACAACTCGTCTAAACATCAGCCCAACAATGTTAGATCTGTAAATTTGCTTTCGCAATGTTTTTGTTCTTCTCAGTAGCATGAGTTAGAAACCCGGCGAGGGAAGAACAAAAAAATTGCGAAAGCAAATTTACAGATCTAACATTGTTGGGTTGATGTTTAGACGAGTTGTATATACAGAATGAACACAACCATGTATTACCATCACTGCTGGTGAATCGATGGATAAATCTGTTGTAGAGTTGTCACTGGTTCAGACGTACTTATATATATATATATATATATATATATATATATACCCTCTACCTAGAAATTTGCTTTGCATGCACACGTATAAAAATTGCGGTTTTTATCCAACGCAATCATAGGTTTGAACGTTGTTTTCAATTTAGACTTGTTTATATATATATATATATATATATATATATATATATATATATATACCTCCAAAGCGAGAGAAAAATTGAAACTCAAAATTTTCGCTTACTCAATCAATATGTGATAGTTTTAGAATCCACTTCTAATTGGATTAGTAAGAGTTTTCTTAATCCAAAAACAACTATGACAATATCACGTCTTTCTTATTAAAAGTTCATTTTAAAAACAAAAATTCCTGTAAAGACTGAAGTGACATTATAGATGTCTTAAAAAGGGAAAAAGTATGTAAATTGGCATTCTAATCCACTTTTAATCAGAGATACTTTAGACAGGACTTGTTTTAGCCAATTACTATGTACTATGAATTGATAGTTTACTATCCACAGCGGTCAATGTTTATATGCAGATTATTAGTCATCAATTGCTAATCAAGTACACCTTCCAAATTACAATCTATATAACGAATTGGTGTACACATTTATTTACATATGTTATTATTGATTACAAAATTCTTTTTATTTTAATGTTAGTTGACTTTCATTTGAAAGAAAAATGTATGTCAAGTACAAGACCTGTGTTAATTTTTTTTTTTAAATATGTACGTTTTCCCGAGGAAAAAAAATCGAAAATTGTAAAAAAACAAGATTAACTGCAGAAGAAGAGAACGTTTGAAATGATGCTTAAAAAAGTATGATGCAATCCCAGTTATCAACTTTAACAGAGACAAATTCTGACTAACACTTTGAATTCAATATTTCTGAAATTGCTAGAAAAATCTCTGTCTCATGATAACCACCCACGGAAATTAAATATCATAAAACATTAAAAAACGAAAGGAAGAAGGGACACCAATCTGATAACGACAAATAAAAGCATGTAAAATATTAAATAATAAAAGGTTCATTTGCAAAGTATATCGAAAAACAAAGTCATGGTCAAAACCATGAAAGACAACTCAAATCAATCGTATGATAGGTAACGATACGTATCTATACGTGGTCTTATGACAGTGAAGTTTAGGCGGGAATCTCAATAATCACGCGATATATCAAAATCATGGTTTCTTTCGTTTTTCATCATCTTAGAAATACTTGATATTGATAAAATTTATCCTGAATAGGTTTAATAGTTAAGGAATACTTAGTTAAAACTTGAGTGATGCATTTAATAAAATTAATAGGTTATCAATAACCGGTCCCCTTACGTGCGTACGTCGAGTTAGGTACGTATGTCATTTTATTGGAAATCTCTATTAAGACCTATACAAATACAGGTATTCTTTACTCAAGAAAACATAACCATAATCACATAATCACATAAGATATTCACAATCATGAGATGAAGCATTTGCTCGTGGTTTAAATGAAAAAGATGAGTATTGCTAAAAACTTGAAGATATGTACAAGTAATATTTATTTTTTGTTTTTTTCTGTCATTCTAATTTCAAAGAATCATTTTAATTGAAATATAAGCTTTGATGGATTTTTGAAACATTTGAAACGGCAAAACACTCTTTTTAAAGCGAAAATCGTATTCATACAGCAGCCGTTCTTTTAACAATGTATTATACTGATGTGAAACAAAGTCGTACATTACCAGTATAAAAACAATATATTGTCATATGCTTCAATTAGGGTCACAAGAGATCGGGCAAGATAAGGAAAAGATTAATTGTTATCGGATAAAAACAAAAGGTATTGATATTTGAATTATTGATAAATGTTGTTTTAAATTTGTAAGTTACTGTAGATACTATTCCATAATGATTTGTACAGCTAAGTGGCTCTCAAATTAACTTATTAGTGTCGATTAATATGACAACTAACAAAAAACAAAGATTGAAAATTGTATAGACTGGGTTAGATATAGACCTTGAAATATTCCTAAAACCCCCGACTATTGTTTAAGATTGTATATGTTGCTGTGGAGATGTCTGTTTGTTTTTTTCGTCGTTCGGGTGCTGTCTTATTGTCTATTAATTATCCTCGTATCTCATGCTACATGTAGATTAAGTACATTATGTTGTTCTGTTAAAGGCATGTTGTTGATAATTCTCTGAAAATTAAAATGCGTTCCGCTTTCCAAACTTTTGGTGGCGATCGGATTTAAAGATAAATATTCAAGAAACCCAGTTGTGCATACTATGATTGATATTCATATGTCCAGGTTTCAGGTCCGATAATAGTGATAATGATTACTGATCAATGACTTATTCGATTCATAGCGCGTTGTCATCAATATGTTCATATCTATATGAAATTCATACTGATATAATAGTTGTTGAAGAAATGAACAGCACATAATTGGACAATTAATGTACATGAGTTCCTAATAAACCAAATAAACCTAATTGATTTAAATCAAAGTAAGTACTTGGAAATTTGGATGGCTTTTGATGCCACAAGAGAAGACAACATCTTTCAGTAGAACAACAGTCTTCGTGTGGCAAATGGTCCTCAAAATACCCCTTTGGACAATAGCTTTTCGTACAAACTCCTCCACTCCTCCTACACCTTAATGCTGAATAACCTGTAAAATGTAAGGCTTCCACATTTAGTTAATTACTTTAACAATTCATTCAGTTTAGAAAGTGTATCTGATCGGGAAAACAAGATGTAAACACATTATATTTCAAAATATATAATACACGATAGAACAAACTTAAGTTTAAAAAATATATATGGAAAGTATGTGAAAGGAGGCTTTCAGAGGGAAATTATAAATCCAGTTTTGCGAAAAAAAAACAAACAAAACAATAACTCGTCAAATACCGTTTCATCTTTCATTTTAGTAAATGTTTTACAACTTATCTGTGTGTTCTTGTAACAAGTTCCCCTTCTCCAATTAAAACTTTTATTATTACTTGTGTAAGATAAAAGAAATGGAAATGATTTTTTGGAGTGTAAAACATCATTCGAATGGTTTACATACATTCCGTGTTTTTGATGTTCGTTTCAACTCATATATAGTTATGACTCTCTATATTACATGTCTATACAATCTAATCATTGACAAAGAGTTGTTTTACTATTTTATTAAAAGTCCTTTGAAGAATGTGATTAGACATGATTTTGATGTGACTAATATAAAGCCTTTTTGTAATGAAAATGGTAAATATGCTACATTTACTTCCTAAAATTGTGATAATATGAACTGGTTGAAGGTTATCATACGAACACCAATTGAGACCCTTTAAGAGCAGATGTGTTCCTGTACTGTTGTGAATAACGACTACATTGGCTCGTACTGTCGTCAGCAATAAACAAATACTCATACCGTATTATAAGATACTAGTATATAAGGCATTCATTTGACTTGGAAAAATGTAAACAGTTCAAACGAAAAACAAATTTTTTACAAGAGTAAAAATAAGTTTAAATAACCCAAATATGACAGAAAGTAACCAACGACAACCACTGAATTGAAAGCTCCTGACTTGGGAAAGCCAATATAGAATTCGGCTTGATTAAACACATTTATCATTGCTCAACACTCTGGTGTAACAGCACAATATAAGAAAAAAAAAACTGTAAAATTCAGTTGGACATAGCTCGACTAATCAAATTTGAATGATGAAAGACAGCGAATACCGATCTTAAAGTACCCCCAGGTACTGAAAGCTGATTCTTACATGTTAAAATACCTGAGAATATTAAGCGTATTTAGTTAAAAAGAAAATAAAAAAATAAGGAGATGTGGTATGATTGCCAATGAGAAATGAAGTCGATGTAAGCAATGATAGTCAGCCGTACGCCTTCATAAATGAGAAAAATCCATACCGTATAGTCGACTATAAAAGGGGCCAACATGAAACAATTCAATTGAGAAAACTACAGGCCTGATTTAAAACAAAACAATTTACGAAAAACAAATATAACAGATATGAACCAACGACAACAAGTGAACCACAGGCTCCTGACATGGGACAGCCACATAAAGAATGTGTCCGGGTGAAACATGTTTGTGAGTGCTCCCTCCCCCTATGCCTGGGACAGTTTTAATCTAGCGTCGTAATACAGTACATGATATATAAGGCATGAAGATGGAATTGTTACAGATCAGCTGAAATATCTATTGTAAAGGATCCTACAAATTAATGCAAGATACAGTCACAGAAATAATTATATTTATAAGTACATCTGAGCCAGTGACAACTCTACAACAGATTTATCCATCGGATCACCAGCAGTGATGGTGATACATGGCTGTGTACATTCTGTATATACAACTCGTCTAAACATCAGCCCAACAATGTTAGATCTGTAAATTTGCTTTCGCAATGTTTTTGTTCTTCTCAGTAGCATGAGTTAGAAACCCGGCGAGGGAAGAACAAAAAAATTGCGAAAGCAAATTTACAGATCTAACATTGTTGGGTTGATGTTTAGACGAGTTGTATATACAGAATGAACACAACCATGTATTACCATCACTGCTGGTGAATCGATGGATACATCTGTTGTAGAGTTGTCACTGGTTCAGACGTACTTATATATATATATATATATATATATATATATACCCTCTACCTAGAAATTTGCTTTGCATGCACACGTATAAAAATTGCGGTTTTTATCCAACGCAATCATAGGTTTGAACGTTGTTTTCAATTTAGACTTGTTTATATATATATATATATATATATATATATATATATATACCTCCAAAGCGAGAGAAAAATTGAAACTCAAAATTTTCGCTTACTCAATCAATATGTGATAGTTTTAGAATCCACTTCTAATTGGATTAGTAAGAGTTTTCTTAATCCAAAAACAACTATCACGTCTTTCTTATTAAAAGTTCATTTTAAAAACAAAAATTCCTGTAAAGACTGAAGTGACATTATAGATGTCTTAAAAAGGGAAAAAGTATGTAAATTGGCATTCTAATCCACTTTTAATCAGAGATACTTTAGACAGGACTTGTTTTAGCCAATTACTATGTACTATGAATTGATAGTTTACTATCCACAGCGGTCAATGTTTATATGCAGATTATTAGTCATCAATTGCTAATCAAGTACACCTTCCAAATTACAATCTATATAACGAATTGGTGTACACATTTATTTACATATATTATTATTGATTACAAAATTCTTTTTATTTTAATGTTAGTTGACTTTCATTTGAAAGAAAAATGTATGTCAAGTACAAGACCTGTGTTAATTTTTTTTTTTAAATATGTACGTTTTCCCGAGGAAAAAAAATCGAAAATTGTAAAAAAACAAGATTAACTGCAGAAGAAGAGAACGTTTGAAATGATGCTTAAAAAAGGATGATGCAATCCCAGTTATCAACTTTAACAGAGACAAATTCTGACTAACACTTTGAATTCAATATTTCTGAAATTGCTAGAAAAATCTCTGTCTCATGATAACCACCCACGGAAATTAAATATCATAAAACATTAAAAAACGAAAAGAAGAAGGGACACCAATCTGATAACGACAAATAAAAGCATGTAAAATATTAAATAATAAAAGGTTCATTTGCAAAGTATATCGAAAAACAAAGTCATGGTCAAAACCATGAAAGACAACTCAAATCAATCGTATGATAGGTAACGATACGTATCTATACGTGGTCTTATGACAGTGAAGTTTAGGCGGGAATCTCAATAATCACGCGATATATCAAAATCATGGTTTCTTTCGTTTTTCATCATCTTAGAAATACTTGATATTGATAAAATTTATCCTGAATAGGTTTAATAGTTAAGGAATACTTAGTTAAAACTTGAGTGATGCATTTAATAAAATTAATAGGTTATCAATAACCGGTCCCCTTACGTGCGTACGTCGAGTTAGGTACGTATGTCATTTTATTGGAAATCTCTATTAAGACCTATACAAATACAGGTATTCTTTTACTCAAGAAAACATAACCATAATCACATAATCACATAAGATATTCACAATCATGAGATGAAGCATTTGCTCGTGGTTTAAATGAAAAAGATGAGTATTGCTAAAAACTTGAAGATATGTACAAGTAATATTTATTTTTTGTTTTTTTCTGTCATTCTAATTTCAAAGAATCATTTTAATTGAAATATAAGCTTTGATGGATTTTTGAAACATTTGAAACGGCAAAACACTCTTTTTAAAGCGAAAATCGTATTCATACAGCAGCCGTTCTTTTAACAATGTATTATACTGATGTGAAACAAAGTCGTACATTACCAGTATAAAAACAATATATTGTCATATGCTTCAATTAGGGTCACAAGAGATCGGGCAAGATAAGGAAAAGAGTAATTGTTATCGGCTAAAAACAAAAGGTATTGATATTTGAATTATTGATAAATGTTGTTTTAAATTTGTAAGTTACTGTAGATACTATTCCATAATGATTTGTACAGCTAAGTGGCTCTCAAATTAACTTATTAGTGTCGATTAATATGACAACTAACAAAAAACAAAGATTGAAAATTGTGTCATTCAAATTTATTCACAACTTGTATAGACTGGGTTAGATATAGACCTTGAAATATTCCTAAAACCCCCGACTATTGTTTAAGATTGTATATGTTGCTGTGGAGATGTCTGTTTGTTTTTTTCGTCGTTCGGGTGCTGTCTTATTGTCTATTAATTATCCTCGTATCTCATGCTACATGTAGATTAAGTACATTATGTTGTTCTGTTAAAGGCATGTTGTTGATAATTCTCTGAAAATTAAAATGCGTTCCGCTTTCCAAACTTTTGGTGGCGATCGGATTTAAAGATAAATATTCAAGAAACCCAGTTGTGCATACTATGATTGATATTCATATGTCCAGGTTTCAGGTCCGATAATAGTGATAATGATTACTGATCAATGACTTATTCGATTCATAGCGCGTTGTCATCAATATGTTCATATCTATATGAAATTCATACTGATATAATAGTTGTTGAAGAAATGAACAGCACATAATTGGACAATTAATGTACATGAGTTCCTAATAAACCAAATAAACCTAATTGATTTAAATCAAAGTAAGTACTTGGAAATTTGGATGGCTTTTGATGCCACAAGAGAAGACAACATCTTTCAGTAGAACAACAGTCTTCGTGTGGCAAATGGTCCTCAAAATACCCCTTTGGACAATAGCTTTTCGTACAAACTCCTCCACTCCTCCTACACCTTAATGCTGAATAACCTGTAAAATGTAAGGCTTCCACATTTAGTTAATTACTTTAACAATTCATTCAGTTTAGAAAGTGTATCTGATCGGGAAAACAAGATGTAAACACATTATATTTCAAAATATATAATACACGATAGAACAAACTTAAGTTTAAAAAATATATATGGAAAGTATGTGAAAGGAGGCTTTCAGAGGGAAATTATAAATCCATAGTTTTGCGAAAAAAAAACAAACAAAACAATAACTCGTCAAATACCGTTTCATCTTTCATTTTAGTAAATGTTTTACAACTTATCTGTGTGTTCTTGTAACAAGTTCCCCTTCTCCAATTAAAACTTTTATTATTACTTGTGTAAGATAAAAGAAATGGAAATGATTTTTTGGAGTGTAAAACATCATTCGAATGGTTTACATACATTCCGTGTTTTTGATGTTCGTTTCAACTCATATATAGTTATGACTCTCTATATTACATGTCTATACAATATAATCATTGACAAAGAGTTGTTTTACTATTTTATTAAAAGTCCTTTGAAGAATGTGATTAGACATGATTTTGATGTGACTAATATAAAGCCTTTTTGTAATGAAAATGGTAAATATGCTACATTTACTTCCTAAAATTGTGATAATATGAACTGGTTGAAGGTTATCATACGAACACCAATTGAGACCCTTTAAGAGCAGATGTGTTCCTGTACTGTTGTAAATCACAGCTAGCTTGTGGCAAAATTTAGTTGAGATCCGTTAAAATCAATTCGATTGAAAAATTTTATAACACTTGCTTTGGTGATAATTTTTTGCTTAGAATAATCAAGAAGTTTCTAAACATAATACACATATTGACATCATGCAAACGGCTTCAAACATGTTAAATATGCACCTAATATAACAGTTATAATGTTACCTTTTCTAGGTTTGGTCATTTCATTTCCACACAGACAAATATAAACACATTTTTTTTTCTACAAAAGAGGCGATTTTTCAGTCCCTCTTGCTGATTATCCTTTTTTTTTGGGGTGCTTATATTTAGTTAGTCCCTTCTTACGATGTGTATATTTCCAAACACATTCGTTATGCCTTAGTCTGTAATGAAATTTCAAATTTCGCTAAAATCAATCTATATATAACTGGTAAATTATTAAGTCAGGGATTTCTTAACTACAAATTACTTGACAAATTTTTCAAATTCTTTCATAGATACATACGTTTAGTTTGAAAGTTCGGTAGTTAATATTGTAACTGTAGAAACCTTTTTACAAATAGGATACATCCTGATTTTAACGGTAGAGTTGTTTATAGAACCTGTAAACTTAGATATGATCCATGTTAACTTATTAATCTAAAATATTCAAGACAGTATCAATGTAACTATGTTATCAGATCTTTGAATCTCTATCGGTACTAACATTGATTTTTGTTAATGATTTAGAATAACACTAAAATATTAAAATAATATCTACAAAGGATTCAAAATGATAAAACATAGATGTCTTATGTCTAAAGTCTCTGTTACATTCCCCGTTTCCATTCTCAATTCTATGTCTTATTGCTCATATTCACTTATAATATCATTAAACAGAAAGTTTTCATGTTTTACAACTATAAGAGATTATAGTCAGATGGCTATTGACAGACTGATATATGAGCAATGGTAATAAAGTAAATGTAAACTAATCTGCAGACTGCACTCAACACTATAAACATTAAAGAACTCAAAGGTTGTTGATCTTTTACTATATCTAACTGAGAAACCAATATTTGAGCGAAAACTTAAAATTGACCATAGAAACATGAAAAGCGGTTACATATAAAAATAATAAGATGTTATTTGAATGCCAATGAGAACTTTCCACCAGAGGCCAACTAACGTAGAGGTAAGCAACGACATGTCATCGTATGGCCTTTAACAATGAGCAAAACCTGAACCAGATAGCAAGCTACATGTATAAAAGGGCCCGACAAAACTAACGACCTGATTTATGTAACAAACAATAAACGAAACACAACTATGATATACAGCAACAAAAGGCAACCACTAAATTACAGGCTTCTGACTATGGACAGACACACACAGAATGTGGCGCCCAACAACCCCCTTCCCCCTCGAACCTGGAACATTGATGTAACAGCACAACATAAAAATCCACTATGAAAATTAGTTGAAAAAGGCTTGACTCATGAGATCCAAACAAAACACCCAAGACTTAAGAAACAAAGTACGGGCCTTATGGTCATAAAAAAATCGAGTACGATTATCGTACTGAGACTCAGAAATTCAACCAATCAACCTACTGTTTTTGGTGTTTTGAGCACAAATTATATACTCCGAGTTCTGAGTGTATTTCTATGACCGAGAGTTACTGAAAGATAGTTCAAAGACAATAACAACTAATGAAAAAATCATGTACTTAAATATCAATCAGTACACATCCAATAAATTTAGTATAAAGACGTCATACACAGTCAGAGAAAACATGATATTGTGCAATGCCATGAAATATGTTTCGACAGAATGTAGGACCGTTAACATTTACAGTCGTATAGCAATAACTTATATTTTTGCTTTATTTTATTGATTAACAAATCGATGCAGGAAACGATAAAACAATATCATCGCCATTTTGTGTATTTTCTTTGGTCTATTTTGTAAAAATTTTCATATCATGCTACTCGCTTGGGATAGAAAATCATCGTCAGAAACTAAGGGCGCACGTGGCGTTGTCAATGTAAACATCAACTACATCATAGGCAAAATAACGATAAACAAATTATCAATGGTCTTTCAAACTCGAGGATGTTTTTCGGCCACACCTCATCTCAAGACTATCGCCCTTCGATGATATTAATGCTAAGAAATACCCTCTCGTTTGAAAAACCATCGATAATGTATAATTCAAAGATCTTATTACAGTTATTTACACTTAGCAATGAAATCAAAATATATGTAAAATAGTATGTTTTCATGATTAATATAGTAGTCATATTAATCATAAAAACTGACCTTTGTCATGTCTATTTGAAGCCTTTTTAAAAATATCAAATTCAAATTTGAACCATGGACAAGAGATTAAAGATCTTTTCCATAAGTAAAAACTATTGAGTACAACTCTAGGATGTTTCTCGGCCACATCTCAGCTCAGGGCTGTCGCCTTCCGATAAAATTGTAGATGAGAAGCACCGTCTCGTTTGAAAAACCATCGATAATCTATAATTACGGAAAAAATGCTATGCTTATCATGCCAGTACCGGAGCACTGTCTTCTTATCGGAAAATTATGCGGTTATCTGTGCAATCAAATATTGTCTAATTCCGAAAACATTTTTGAGAATGTTTATTTATCTCATATAAACCGTCAGTGGGTATAATGTATGTTCTCGTTAAAATAAAAATTATATCACATAGAAGTAGTTATAGACTTGACTTACATGTTCCGCACATAACGGCGAGAAAAAAAGCAATACAAATGATGTGACTGGATTTCTTTTTTCCTTTTTCACAAACTCAAACAGATATAATGTGTATACCATGCACGTCTTGCTCCCCCTCTGTCGGAAAGGAATACATACAACATTAACTATGATCAATTATTTATTAAAACATATTATGTATAACATATGTCACACGTTTCAAGAAGCTATTTGATTTTTGAAGAATAAGCATATTAAGTTAACGGTAGAGAGGTATAACCTATAATGGTATTAAAATAATCGTTTTGCACCTGAACGGTTTCTGTACTTTTAAACGCTTTTTGTCTTAGTTCTTGACTACTTGACTATTTACGAATGCACCGTAAAGACTATCGAATATAATTGCTAGATTAATGTATATCAATTTCCAAGTTATTTTGCGTCATTAATAAGCAATCTTAGAAACTAATACATGATGTTGCGTAACCGATTAATAAAATTCTAAATCAATTCACCGATTTTAACATATGGTTGAAGAAAATCAAATATCTGACAAAATAGTACATGAAGTTACATTTACATCGGTTCAATGTGAGTAAAGAGGGACTTTCAATTTTGTTAAGTGTTCGATTCCGTATACCAAATATATTTTTTTTTTTTAAATAACGGTATTTCGTCTATTATTGTCTTGTCATTTTCCTGGGTGATACTCAAATGTTTTCGTCATAACTATTTACTAGATCGTAAACGCTGGATTGTTTTTTTTTTTATCAAAGCTTTACAACAATCAAACATACAACTTCGTGTTTGTGTGGTAAGTTAGCGAATGATTTCGTTAAATATTTGCAGATGACTCAATGAACTACCATGATGAACATGTGTATGAATGGTAAGGGTACATATTTTTCCTATTCAGTTATATCATTTAAAGTATAGTTAGAAAATACATTGCTTTATGACAGAACATAAACTTGATGAATCAAGTCCTATCAAATCATTTTGAACGAAGACATGCATAAATTATATAATTAGTGAACTCTGTACATGATTCATCTACATAGCTTTTACCAGAAGGCTTTTTTTTTTATAAATAAACAAACATCGCAATCGTCTTTATTTTTTCGTTGTATTTATGTTAAATCAAAAATGATACTGTACAAATTTCGTGCTTCCAATTGATATCACCTTCATCCAAAACGGCTAGATTCGAACTTGCAAAGTCAGTTATGTATACATACTTGTGGAGCTATGTTAAATATAGGGACTTAAAACAATAGCCACAGCCAGCGTAGATTATATATAAGCTATCACTACATGTACTAGTCAGGGTGTAATAGAATCAAACTCAGATCAATGCGATAGTTTTAATTATGCACAGCTTCAAATAAGTGAATACTTGACCTTACAGATGTAAAGTAAGAAAATCAATTTCACACGCTTCACGACTTGTTAACAAGAGTACGGTATCCAAAGGAAAATTCAAACTCCATAAATCACAGAAAAACTAACAAAAACTTGCAAAAAAGGAAAAACAAACAAACAACAAACGACAGTCTCCAAAGCACTTCATAAAAAACTAAAGATTGAACAACACGATCTTATGTGCTCCAGAATGGTTAGCAGGATACTGTTCCACATGTGACACCTTATGTCATGATCAAAGAAAAGAGGACGAGATTGTGACATAGATACGTTTTAGTTTTCTGAACTGATATGATTAGAATTAAGAGACCTTTGCTATATACAGAATTATTTGTGGTAACCTTATAATTAAATCTAACTCATCTGTTTTCGTTTGGGGAAAATAGCAAGCCTGTTAGTTAGGTTATGGTTAGGGTCTGAGTTAGTAAAAATACAGATTTCGAAATAAACAAAAAAGCTGTCTTTGTTGCTTCGACTTTTGAAACAACCCCACACACCTTTGTTACCTTAACAGCATATGACGCAGGATTAATCGATATTATTCAGTAACCATTTTAATATATATAGCATGGTAAAATAATATATTATCACAAATCAGACCTAACCTCAAAGTTTTAAAGGATTTGTGTTGCCTATTTATTGCTCCTCAAGTAATTTGCGTTCTTTGTATATATATAGTACTTACTTATTTGATTTCTTAAAAAAAAATCTTGTTCAACTGGTTGAATTTTTGTAATGTCTCAACCTGTCTAATTGCTAAAATTTTAACTATTTTAATATTAGTCTTGCATAGTAGCTGATGGTTCCCTGGCGACAAATCTTACTTGAATCCGTGTGAAATTACTTCGAATCCCATCTCTTTTACTCTGTTTAATTTATACCTCACTAATAAGGTATTTGGACGTCGAAAAATAATATTAACTTCAAATTAAAAAAAAAAAGAACATGTTTTATGTACTTGAACGGCTACGATTTACTGTACTTTAAAAACAAGTGTACGTGAAAAGTAAGACCATAAAGATCATTACTGTAAAAGCTAGGATGTTATATCAGGTTTTTCTATAAGATAAGGAATAAGGTACAGCATGCTTGATTAAACATACCTGAACTATGTCGATAGTTTAAGAGACCAAGTATTACATAAAATAAACATTGTCAATGATCCACGCGTAAATGAGGAAAGGTCAGTTGAACTCTTCCACAAAGAAATGTATACATTGCTATCATTCCATACAAGTATATTTGACCCACAACTTATATATAGTATCTGAGATATGGACTATACCACGGAAACGTAACCTTGTTCACTTATCAATGAACTGAGGTCAAGGTCAGGTGAACCATGTCTGATGGACATGTAGACCTTGCATGGATACCATATACTAGTAACCAGATCTAGTTATCCCAGAACTCATGATAAGTGAGACATTCTGAAACATAAAACTATACAAATAGTTTACGCAGATCCCGCCGCCACCACCATCAGATTGTATTATCTATGCCTCGCATTCTTGCGTCGAATACAAGTTAAAAATAAAAACACCTGAAATTAGCTCTCTGACTTAGACCTAGACTTTCAAACTAACAGTAGACAATGAAACGTAAAAGCTACTACTTGCTTTGACAATATTTCTATTTTGTTTATATGTGTTACAAAATGGTGTAAGTAGAATACTTCGATGCTGTACATAGCACTCATTTTGTAGATAATCTTTAACTTCATGTCAATAGTATAGCCAGATGATGCTCAATAAGTCATATTAGTGTGTAAGATGGAGTGATTAAACTTTGACAGACCCCTCACCCTTTTTCACCGTTTGCAGTATTTCTCGTTTCTATAGAGCAAAGATATACTCAGACCTGCTAATTCAATATATTCTGCGTTATTATTACACCTGTTTTGGAACAAAGTACAATTGTATGTGCTTCCACACTTAGCAAAAGAAAGTTGGATATTTACCCAGAAAAGCATTACAAACACCTTCTATCAAAAGACGGAAAAAATAACATTTTTGAAGGGCAACTTATAAATGTTAATATGTAAATGACATCTCTTATGATCACTTGTATCGAATCTTATGTGAAAATTCAAAATTTGGAGATTTTAATCGATTGATGTCACTGTTATTTATCAGTTGAATGAAAAGTACAAATGTCAATCTCGAATCATATTTTGCAACCTAAATATCAAATCAACAAAATATAGAAACTAAAGTAATAATCGTTTTAAATTCTTCGAATTTATTTCGCTCTAAACGGATATATATAAGGTCGGCACGCTGTTTAAAGGTGGATCTGCGTTTTCTCTGAAATTTTAGCTTTGACCATTGACACAAAGTTAAGACAATCGTCACCACCGTAGACAACGACGACATCAATATTTCGATGAGGCTTGTTATCCTCTTTCTACTGATATAACGTACAGCCGTGTGTTATTCTAATAACCCAAATCATTCAAATCCATTGACTGGGCACCCTAATAGGCTACTAAGTATATATGCGTGCATTGGTTCAATAATTTCGATAACATTATAATTACAAGTCGTTTCATGTGACTTTAATTATTTTCATAATTAATTATTTATTTGGTGGCACAAATACAACAAGGCAGGGAAATATCTTTTTGGATCGTTTCGTCCAATGATGTTAACTGTATTGAATGTCAGATAAAGTAAATAGTGTTATGTCATATATATTCTTTATTAAATTATTAATACCGTAGTTTGGACGTTGTCATTTCACGCTGAGCGAGTCCTAGTAACCTGAAAAAATTGTTACCCAACGTTACATTAAGACCTATACAAATACAGGTAATCTTTACTCAGGAAAACATAACTATAATCACATAATCACATAAGATATTCACAATCATGAGATGAAACATTTGCTCGTGGTTTAAATGAAAGAGATGAGTATTGTCATTCTAATTTCAAAGAATCATTTTAATTGAGATATAAGCTTTGATGAATTTTTGAAACATTTGAAACGGCAAAACACTCTTTTTAAAGCGAAAATGATATTCATACAGCAGCCGTTCCTTTAATAATGTATTAAACTAATGTGAAACCAAAGTCTTACATTACCAGTATAAAAACGATATTTTGTCATATGCTGCAATTAAGCGCCACAAGAGATCGGGCAAGATAAGGAAAAGAGTAATTACTATCGGCTAAAAAACAAAAAATATTGATATTTGAATTATTGATAAATGTTGTTTGAAATTTGTAAGTTACTTTAGATACTATTCCATAATGATTTTTACAACTAAGTGGCTCTCAAATTAACTTATTAGTGTCGATTACATGTACATTTTAGTGTAAAAACATAACTAAGTAGTGTAAAAAACGATTAGTAGGAAACAGGAAAATATATTATTAAAAAATGCAAAACAAATAATAGATTAAGGATGTTTGCTCCTCTTGTATTTAAATTTTTGTCAGATATTCGGAATCCTCTGGTTTTATCCATGTAGTGCCATAAAAAAAATTGCCCACTAACCTCTACTTTTCTTTTCATAATTTTTTTACATATAGTTTAAAAAGCCATTTTTGAAAATCTTATAAAATCCTTGTTATTTTGTCGGCTCTCGGGATGATATTATGACCTAGGGCTGATAAGGGGTCTGATATGAAAAATGCCATGTTATAATCTATATGTATACACTGCAGCTGTGCTTTTTGCGCAGTCAAATTGCATTCTAATGCAACATTGTTTGTAACGTTCATTTTGATTGGATAACGTCACTAATTTTCATGGCATCAATTCACAATTGCTGTGAAAACGTACGCGCAAGCACAGATGACGTATGACAGATTTTAAATGTGTGTTTTAAAGTTGTTTTCTATCAGTTTCATTAGAATGGAGATAACAATATTGTATTTTAAGCTCCGACGGCATCAGTTTGTGATTTGATGGTCGCAAATACCCGTTTACTGGCTCCGCTTACGCGTCGCCAGTAAACTAAATTTGCGACCATCAAATCACCAATTGATGCCGTCGGAGCTTAAAATACAATACAGTTATCTCCTAATTGACCGTATATTCATATGTGATATACAGTCACTGACCGTATACCGCCTTGTTTATGACGTTGACACAGCCTCGCTTTCTAATTTTTTCTAAGCTTTGTACAAATAAAATTTATATTCCTAGACAATGTATGACGTATTCAATGTATGGTTATTCTATATATACCGGGAATACCTCTGGTTACAATTTGTGAAGAAATTGATATTTGGCATGTTTGGTAATATCAGGTTGTACCAGCCCTAAATAAGCTTATCTTGCCAGAGTCAATAATTTTGACATGATGTTTCAGTACAGAAATATATATATTTTCTGTTAATTAATACTGAGGCGGGTAAATAGTTAACCCATCAGTGTGCTTTTGAGTTAAGCCCAGTCCAACTGATTTTTATAGGTTGTTCCCATAATGTCCTTCTGTCACACCACTGACCCAGGTTAGAAGGAGCATTTGGCACCTGCATACATGTTTAACCCCGCCACTTTATATATGTACATATGTACAAGTATCTGTCCCAATTCAGGAGCCTGTAATTCATGTAATTCAATGGTTGTCCTTTGTTTCTGTACATGCATATCATATTTGTTTTTCATATATTTTTGGGTATATAAACCAGGCTGTTAGTTTTCTTGTTTGAAATGCTTCACATTTGTCATTTCTGAGCTATTTATAGCTTACTTTACAGTGTTAGTGACAGTGTCAGACCTAGAAAGTTGTTAACTTCTATGTGCAATTGATGTGACTGTTAATTGATCTCTAGTAGAGAATGTTTTCATTGGCAATCATTCTACATCTTCCTATTTTGATATTTCACATATTTATGTTTATTTTAGTAATAATAAATAATTTAACTCAACAAGTCAACTGTCATGACTACATGTGTGGCATTCCATTTCAATTGCAACATTAAAATTATAACAGTGTTTTCCCTAGGCATTAAAGCACCATGGTACCCTGGTGCTATATTTTCCACCATGGTGCTATTTTGGACGATTTATTATAGAATGTAATGGGGGTGGGGTGGGGCCATGGTGCTATAATGTTTGGAAAACCAGTGCTATGTTAATTTCCATTGGTGCTATTTGAAAATTCTGTGGAGAATTCTGTATAATATGTATGGGGACAGGTAGATTTTAGTTTTAGGGACGGATCCCGCTGGACCCACAGCAACATGAAAGTTATTGTTCACATACATGAAACACAGTGAACACTTGAACAAATACTAAATTGAGCCCCCCCCCCCCCCCCCCCCCCAAAAAAAATCCTTTTATAAATGTATTTGTTCTTCGAATTCACATTTAAAAAGAAGTAATCATGTTGATAACCCTACCACTTCCAACTGGGAGAAATATATTGTATTCCTCCAGGATCCTTTGGCTATGGAAACTTGAAAGGCCTCTGAATGTCTGTCTTTTGCCTTCTTGGTCAGGAGACAGGATGTAAACAAGTTTCAGTAACTTTTAACCTGTCGAAACTCTATACCAAATTTGTAAAAGTGTGATGGATAAACTATGAGTGAAACATTAGTAGTAAATATCCATTCTCTGTGGGATAACACTATAAACAGGTCTGCTTTCTTCAGTTGTAATTTCATGATTGTAAGCAGCAATATATCCACATTCTCATTCAGCCCATCAGCTAACCTCAAGTGATATTTTACATCTCTGTAAAACGAAATAAGGTTAATAACAGTTGTGTCTTTAGAGTGACGTAAGTAAAGACCGCAACTAGAATTACTTTGCAGAAAGCTGCATAAACAACATCGTAAACATGGTAAATTTGCCTGTAACGTGTTGTTTTCAATTTTTTAGTAGTTCTTTTTCATAACTATGCTGAATTAGGGTGAACTCAGACCTTCCCCCATTACTCTTTTGTTATCACCCCTCCCCAAAAAGAACAAAAGAAACTCAAATTGATCAAACCTTTTAAGGTGTCAGTAACAATTCCTTAAAATAGTTTTCATTTCAGTTTTATATGACGTGTGTTCTTGTTTTGTTTGTTTCTCTTGTATCAAATAGATAAATACTAGTTGACTTTGTCTAACAATTGTCTAAAGATGTCACAACGTACGAATCATGTTTCGAAAACAATTAGGTATGCCATGATATTGTCAATTTGTTTTCGATTTATTAGTTTGTATATCCCTTTGGTATCTTTCGCCTCTCTTGTACACTTCAAAAGTTTTGAAGGATTAAATAGATAAAACATTTGAGTGCATCAGATCAAAAGGTAGCCTTAATAAAACGTTGATAGTTACCAAAGGACAACTTTACCTGAGGGAGATAAAAACTTAGTTTAGGTCCACTTTCCTTATTTGTGTATTATAATTGAAAAATCCAAATCATACCATTACCAAAGCATTGCCTGCTGTTCAGGAGCATAACAATCGAGAAACAAATGTTGCATGCATTGTTAAATTACTTGTAGACTGCTAGTCCAATATGGGGATCATCAGTTGAGAAGTCAGTGCTTTTGTTATAAATTTAATACAAATAGAATATAGTATAATAGAAAAACAAATGATATGGGATATCCATCCATGACACAACATCAGTATATGCACAGTAGAAAGAAAAAAAAGCAAAGGAACAGAACTTTACGTGCTGATCTTCATCTCAAAGTCACAGTGAGGTCTTAAACACGGTTTAAAAAACTCTCATCTTATCTCTGTGGATAAAAACCGCAATTTTTATACGTGTGCATGCAAAACAAATTTCTTGTTAGAGGGGTCTAAATACAGCAAAAACAACATTTTCCAAAAGACCAAAAAAGTGAAAAAGTATATTTTAACAAAACGCAATTAACTAACAGGTCGAACAACAACGTATTTAGACCCCTCTAAAAAGAAATTTGTTTTGCATGCACACGTATAAAAATTGTGTTTTTATCCAACGCAATGATAGGTTTGAACGTTGTTTTCAATTTAGACTTTTTATATTTTTTCGTTTGGGCTTGTATTATATTTGCCTTCGGGTTTATAGGATCCGTTTATCCTATTTTGACTCCTCAAAATTAAAGAGTCTATCCTAAATTGAGGTAAATTGTATGGCTTTCCAAATACTGTTTCGATTCCTAACATCACCGAAGAGACATTAATTGTCGAAATCCGGATATGGTGTACAAAAACCTTTGCACCTTTTGTTGGCGGTATATCATCTTTTCCGCAAGTTTATTGTTTTCTGTTTAGTATTAAATTTATAATTAGCAAATTAGTTATACGATTTGTGATAAAGTTTGTCCGATTAATTTTATTATTAGCACGGTTTTCTTGTAATTTGTGTTGTTTTGTTTGGTTGATTGATTTTGGTTTTTTTCCCGGTTTCAGGTCAAAATGAAAGGTTCGAATATTAACACCACAAAGTGACACATTTTGCATTTTGATTTATTATTAATATCATGATTATTATTATTATTAATATTATTTTAGTACGATGATTTTCTTGTTCGGTTTTTTATTTGTTGTAGTATTCTTTTGTTAGTATTTTTTTAACATTAGATTGTCGACAAGTATGAATAGCTATACCAACCATGTATATGGTTTTTTTGCAAAAGGGTTTGTTCTGGTAGATGTTGGAAAGTAAATATGCTCGAATCAGGATGTACCGGATATAGAACGGCATATGTACTTATCATTAACATATCATTAGAGATTTACAATAAGTGTCTGACTCCGACCCGAGTCCAAATACGAGTCGGAGTAAGACAGTTTAAATGACGGGGGCGATCTCAAAATAATAACATTATTGTAAACATTGTACTTTAACTATTATAGTATTAAAGGACGACATCAAAAGATCAATGTAGGATAAAAAACTTAAATCAAATAGTTTGGGGGTGGGGGGTTAAAATTGCTGCAAGTTTTGTTTATCCAAAATCGATTTTACATATATCCATATTGGTCAATCAATTTTTCCCAAATTAAGTTAAGAGGGTGGGGGTCAATGAAAAAACTATGTGAATTAAGTTTTTTATCCTACATTGAACTTTTGATGTCGTCCCTAATTAAAAAGTTGTTTTTGGCGATTGACAAGACAATGACAACCGCAAACTTTAACTATGGCTTTAAATGTGTGACGAGGAAGCCTCCAATGACTTTATAACATTTAAATTCGCCAATAACATGTTCAACGGAGACTCGGTATTCTGCAATGAGTACGTTGAGCCTCCTACACTTTCTCTTTTATTTTGTGTTCCGGCTTTGTGGTTATCTGCTGTGTGGTGTGTAAGTCTGATGAAATATTTCAATCTCTTTCTCTTGCCGAGGATCAGGAGCCAGTCACTCTTGTATGAGCAGTTACTGTAGATGAACCTGAACTTAAAACAATGGATAATGGGCCTGTCAATGGAGATATAAATGAAGTCGATGCTACAGCAAAAGCTGAAGAAATGGACACAGATAAAGCTAGAGCCAGAACTGCAGATAATATTTATGATGCTCTTGTTAATTTTGAAGCTACAAGAAACACCCGAAACATTTATTACACAACACGTTCCAAAATTGTTTAAAAGCCTCGGAGTTGATTAAGATTATTCTGGCACCCGTAAAACAATCATACAGAAAACTTAGTGTCTATTCCCAAAAAAATAAGAAAATTGTGTTTGCCTGTATGTACAATTCTTGCCAGATTTTTGTAAAATTTATATCAAAGGTGTATAATCTGGAGTGTCTTCGACACTTCGAAAATCAGTGTTCATCAACTAGTTTTTAAACAGATATGGAAATACAAATTCTATAGAAAGTTGCATTGTAAATGCACTCACGTGTACAATTTTTGCCAGGTATCTAAACAATTTGTATTGCCCTTGGCCAGTTAAATATGTGAAACGCGGGGGACATTGGAACATTGTTCTTTAATTCTCATCAACATCAATGCAAACAGGAGTATGCATTACTACTTCCCCTAAAGAGCCATGTCAATATAATATTTTCGTTTGGCGGCTATTAAGTCTGGTGCGCACCAGTTTGAAAAATTGTGCGCACGACTTTGAAACTCGTGCGCACTACTTTAAACTCGTGCGCACTTTCAGACTCGTGCGCACTAATTTAAAACTCGTGCGCACGACTTTAAAACTAGTGTGCACGACTTTTGAACTCGTGTGCACTACTTAAAAACTCGTGCGCACGACTTTAAAACTTGGTGTGCACGACTTTCAAACTCGTGCGCAAGACTTTTAAACTGGTGTGCACAACTTTTAAACTCGTGGGCATAACTTTCAAACAAAGTTCGACTGACACTATATGAACTTGTGCACAAGTTTGAAAGTCTTGCATGCACGCGATTTGTCAAACTGTTGCGCACCAGATTCAATCTCCGGTAAACGAAAATATTTATATTTACATAGCACTTAAAGGGGCTCCGTACTATTCTCCAAGACTATACACAGTGGACACAAATAGCCCCAAAACAAAAACAAGAATAAATTAAAAAAACTTAACAATAGTATTACCCAATTCCCTTTTTCATAATTCGTCAGTTATGAAAGGATATTTTTTTAAACTTGAAAAGGGGTTGTTTTTTTTTAATGTAATCGGTAAAACTATCATATAACTGGAGCAATATATATTTGTTGTGAAAGTTTCTAAATTTTTAACATAAAATGAATTTCATAACAGTTTGGACATGGACACCTGATATTTAGATGATATCGTGTCGGTCACTGGCTGTCGACAACAAAGACTTCACGCAATTACACTAGTATGCCAGGGGCCTTTCGATGGGGATGCACATAATTATTATTTCACACATGTCCATTCATAAAATAATTTTTGTTGCATGAAAGTTTATAGGAATTTGTTTTGAACATATTTATATACTCACAGCAAAGAGTTTCTTTTGAAAGAATGAGTATATTCAGAGGTGATATCACCAAGTAATCGAGAGAAAAAAAGTAAGAAAATTCTTTTCTGGCAATAAGTGAAAAATTAAGTAGTGTGTCAGTTATAGACAAGTAGTCCATAATGCATTGCAAATCATTCAGTGGATTGGTCAATCGCCAAAATAAAAAAAAATGGGTTTTTTTTGTAAACAAACACTGATACATGCATTGACGGGGGCATACGTATGCTAAATAATACATGTCCGTATAAGGAAATTTGCCCGACCTGTTAAATGCAGCTGTTCTGTTGATTTGAAAAATGAAGAGACGGATCACAGCGATTTAATTTAGAATTGTACTTAATTTTTCTAATTTGTGTTTCAGTATTTATCCATGAATTAAATATGTTCACAATACCTTTTATACTAGAATAATTAAACGAGTGCACCCAGTTTAAAGGTTATTATTACACTGTTACTGTTATATTACCGTAATAACCTGTACATCATCTCGTGTTACAGTTGACCAGTTTAGTCTTGTGCACATGATTTATAATTCCAAAACAGATGTATGGCAAATATCTCATTAAATTCATGGATATATATTGAAATACAGAAACCGAAAAAGAAGTGGGGCGACCATTCCTGATTCAGTTAAAATAAGGTAGGGGTGTCTATGCAAGAGACTTTTGATATCAGTATGAATAAAATTACAAATAAACGGTTGTGCAGAATTGTCTCAAATATGCGTCCTCAAATAACAAAAAAAAATAGTTGAGTAAGACCAAATTCCTTAAAATTACCTTCTTAATTTGTAGTAAAATAATATAGATCCCGTAACTTGTTATACGTGTTCAGGTATAATAAAATCTAAAATAAATATCAATGTTTCCACAAAAGCTACTCTGACTCCAATCAACGTAAATTTTGCACACAAGACCGGATTCATATGCTTCTTGATATTTTTCACGAATTATTTTTTGTAAGAATGATATTCAAATGTTCACGAAAATCTGATCGTTGGAGTCTTCGATGGGAATTCAAATTTGTTCCGTGCAAAAAATTATGCAACCAAGATGACTAAAATGATTTTTTTATGAAGGTCCGGGGTTATTATTACCATCAAAAGTAATCTTAGTATGAAAGTTGATCGTAGGTTACTCTACATCAACTCGTACGAATAACTGTTTTCTTAATTTTTTAAGGAGCCACAGAACGTTTATTCAAGAAAAAACATAACGTTTTTTTTTTCTCGATTACTTGGTGATATTACCTCTGAAAAAAGAAACTTTTTGTTTGTATATAAATATATTCAAGACAAATTCCTATAAACTTAATGTAAAAACTTTTATTTTATGGATGGACATGTGAAGATAGTAATTATGTATATCCCCATTGAGAGGTCCCTGACATACTGTAATTGCGTGGAGTCTTTGTTGTCGACATCCCGTGATACACACGATAACATTTAAATACCATTTGTCCATGTCCACGCTGTTATGAAATTCATTCTATCTGTTAACGAGCTTAATCGAAAAAGCGCACTTTCTACCTTTCAGTAATGAGTCAATTAATTTGATAAATGGTTTTGTCCTATCACCGCACAAAGATTGAACACGGTAAAATGTAAAATTAATTTGCGAAGACATTATTTTGAGTTCACGAAATTTCTTTTTATATTTTCATAACCTGTAAGACAAATTTTCTCTATTCTTTACAGTTTATGAAACAGGAAAATTTTCATCGTTTTTTAAACTTAGAATAACTTTTTTCATGGACTGTATTTTTAGATTGTTAAAGACAAGAATGCGTAAACTATCAATTTCATATTTCAAGAATAGACTGTTTGAAGCTTCTTTGTCTGTTCTCTACATATTGTTAAAGACGTTGATAATATAAGACAATCTTATGAAACAAATACAATAGTCCTTATAAATCAGTTCAGTACAAATACTAATGTAATTGAATTGTAATTTAGTAAAACAATGAACTGTTGCATTGTATTGGTTTTCCCAACTTTAAATCAAAATGAAAGAGTCGAATAGCAACAGTAAGTGCACTTCAGTTACGTTTTTAATGATAACATAGTTTTTATTAATTTAATTCATTTTATTAGACTAGTAGATTCGTCATCATCATCATCACATGTTTCTTGTTCGTTTATTTTATTTTGATTGGTTTTTGTTGTTGTTCTTTTTTAAGAATTGCCACTTAGTAAGAGGAGCAAATATTAACTATTTGTATTGGTTCTTTAAAAATTGATTGCACCAGGTTTGAAAAGGTTACAGTCGCTCTTGTAGGTATTTGAAAGATAAAGTTTTTGTGTTCGAATTGGAACGCATCGGATGTAAAAAGACCTATTAACTCATTAAAAACATATCATTTGTCACAGTTACGAAGGAGTTTTGCATTTAAATGCATGTATTTGAATCTGTGTCGGTGAAAATGTGCTTTAACACTACTGTCTAATGTTAGGGGAGGGTTGAACGCTCACAAATATGTTTTACCCCGCCAGATTCTTTATGGGCATGTCTAAAGTCAAAAGCCTGTAATTCAGACATGGTTGTCGTTAGTTTAAATCTGTCTTATCTGATTTTCGTAATTTGCATTGTAACGTATAAATAAAGCCGTTAGTTTTCTAGTTTGAATTATTTCACATTTTTCATGTAAGGGCCTTTGAAAGCTGACTATACGGTATGGGGCCTTTGAAAGCTGACTATACGGTATGGGGGTTTCTCGTTGTTAAAGACCGTACGTAGAACTATAATTGCTTATATCCTAGTCATTTGAATGGATAGTTGTCTCATTGGCAATCATACCAGATCTCCTTAATTTTATATCAGTGATTCATGTATGCTTTTACTAACCAGGTGGTTCTATATAAAAGTACAATGAAAAGTACACATTCCCCACGGCATTTCATGCAGAACAATGGAAGCTATTTTTGAATACATGTAATTTTACTTTTTCTACACTGATACATTTTATTTTATTTTCTCGGAGCTTAAAAGTGACAATTAAGGTCAATAATTCGGAATTCATAAATCTCAATTTAAAGCTATAAACACTGTGAAACGTGTTCATCTGATTTATACATATTGTTAGAGACATGCATGTTTTCTTTCTTTTTTTTTGCCATGGCGTTCTCAGTTTATTTCCGACTTATGAGTTTGAATGTCCCTTAGGTATTTTTCGCCTCCCTTTTATTAACACTATTTCATGAAACAAATAAGACATAACCGCCGCCATTGCGTTTCATTCAATGACAAATAGTGTGTAGTTCGTACACCGTTTTGTTGACAAACGGTTCAACAAAAGTATGTCTATGTTAGACGAACTTATTCTTCACTCATATAGTAAAATCAAAAAGCAGGTTTTTTATATTATTATTTTCTTGAAGCCTATAAGTATAATTTCTTTCATGGAATTTTTTTTTATATAAATAAACACAATATTCGACAAGCATAAGTGTCAATTAACTAACAATAGACTCTATTTTGTACATCTCTCGTGATGATATCTTATATGTGCCACTCAATGCGAAAAGGTACAAAAAATGTTTTTGATAAAATTTACAGGACACATTTTTACAGTTTGTTAAAACATTTTTGAAAAACGATTTTATCCTTAAAAATTTTTGATAATGTAAACAATCATAAAAATCAATTCTGTCCAGAATTTGTCAGTTAAAATGGAAAAAGATGTAGAAATATCTGATAGGTAAAATCATTTGTTACCCGGACAATGCTATACTGAGCCAAAATAAAACTATTTAAGACACAAGAGAGAGAAAAGTTCAACACTTTTCATCATCTCTACATATACGTAAGAGTTTAGATAATTTATCAAATATTGAATAATTCAACCGTCATTGGTTGGGATTCGAACCGCTGCCCCCATTAAATTGCATTGATTTCTGCTTTGTAAGCGAGAGCCTTATCACTACTTTTACCAGAGAGAACATAACGAAAAGGCAAGTTCAACCACTTAAACTATACATGGACAAATAAATAACAAAAGTGAAATAATTTAGCAAAATCGTAAAACAAACAGGTAGTAAGTACTGAAAGGTGCGTACAGCTTACAACTTAATCGTATAAGAAAAAGTAACCGTGTTTAATATATCACAAGTCTGCTACCAATCATTTTAGAATTTCACAAATTTTTCGTTTGTGTACATTTTTTTGTACCTTTCATTATAGACTTGCTCATATGTCAAATCCAATATTTTTTCCTGAAATAACTAAATTCCAATATTTCTTCCTGAAATGACTAAACTCCGATATTTCTTCCTCAAATACCTTAATACAATATTTCTTCCTGGTTTTAGTAAATCCAATATATCTTCCTGCAATAACTTTAAACAGATATGTTTGTTCCATTTATGTCACAAATAAGTTATTTTTCTTTTCATTAATGCGTTTGATATTATTTCCGTGAGAACAACAACCCGGTGTTCTGAAATAACCATTAACTGTTACAAAGCACCTCGAGGTTAACCCTTCCTCATGGAGCTAATATGTAGGCTTCAACATAATCACAGAATTTGGATGAACCCCAAAATTGCTAGCATTATGTTTCATTCAAAATTTTTCTTGATCCATATTATATATGACAACGGGGGAAGTTGTTAAGGAGCAATAAAAAAACATGCATGGTAAAAAAGGCAAACTTCAATCCGCAAAATACATAGATAGCTACATATACTCTTGAAAAAATAAATGTTGCAGTTTATGGATGTTTGAAAATAAAGTATATGGTTTTGAAATAGAAAACTGACTGTTACCACGATTAGCTGAATATGAAAAATTCTTTAGAGTCTGATACACTTAACAACTACGAGCAATAATGTGACGTGATTCGGATTAAGTTCCATGTGACAGAACGCATATTTTTAAATACAAATGCTTGGTAAACTCATTTCATGAAATCTCTTGATATCGCTCTTTTGCTGTCTAGCTTTGAATGCATCAAATGCTGCAATCAAGTTTAACTCATAACTCGACAAAAGTAGGACCGTTTACTATGATTAAAAAATCCTGCATCGGCCTTTATACTATAAAAATACAGGTGTATAAATAAACCAAGGCAATATGTATATAGTTTACAAAAAGCGTCAACTTTTCTAGTTTTTTTCATTATTCTGCCTCTGTTTCGAGCGAGCAGTAATCTTAAAATTACCGTCAACGTCATAGTGCACCTATATAAATAGGAAGATGTGGTATGAGTGCAAATGAGACAACTCTTAATCCATCCAGTTGTTCACGTTCGCATTTAAGTAATGGCAATGAAAAAGCTCAACGTGTAAGCATCAAATTAATGTTTCAGTTCAGAATAAAACATTGTACGTTTACTTTATATTTATTTTATTGAATATTACTTTTTTTTTAAATTTTGAAGATGGCTTCAACAATGAAGGAGATTATGCTGATACGTCGTCTGATGATTATGAGAGTTTAAGAGTCCAAATAGAACAAGTTAGTACTATCAACGGTACGAACTCCTCAGTTGGATACGTAGACGGAAATCGTCAGGGCCCTCATGCACCAATTCAGAGGAATACACGTGCAGTCATAGAGAACACAGAGCCTGTGATTGCCAGAGATATATTGATTAGATTTCAGAAGCACAAGTGGTTCATACTCGCTTTTATATGTGGTGTAGTCCTGACCCTTGCGATAGTTGTTCCAGTGATGGTGTCTAAATCCTCGTCTCCGGAAAAGGGTATACTATTTTCCTCTGTTCATTAAATTTATCACTTGTGAAAATTGAAATGATAACTTTACACTGTGGATTGATTGTTATTTGTTTATTTTAAATTTTCATATACTACTAGCCTCTTACTTAAAATTTGTCAAAACAACGAATTCGAGTATCCACGGAAATAGAAAAAAACGGATACAGGATAAAATGATTCCACAGTAAAATAATTTGACGAAAACATGTATATGTTAATACACTCATGCATGTTACCTTAAGAAAACTTGCATGCAAAGTAAAAATGCTTGTACTTTATGATACTTCTAGTTGAAACAATATCTTTCTGAAGAAAAACATTCGTAATTTTTAACGTGTCCTATTTTTGTATCAGTCTTCGAGGGTATAATCAGCTCACTAGAGATTTACAATAACTCTCGGACTAAAATTTCTAGTTCGAGTAAGACTACAAATCCTACAGGTAAGCTATAATGAGGTTCTCAAAAATAATGGATAAGCTTATTAGTTTTAGCGTGCTCAATCTTTGCATTTATCAAAGAGAGGCGGGAAAAGGGAAAAGGAGGGGGGGGGGGGGTTGCTATTTGTTTCCACTATTGTGTATAGTCTTGGAGGATTTGATAAATATTTTTTTATTGACTGATTGCTAATTTTATCAACTTTTTGCGGTAAGGAATATTTGTTTTTTAGCTGCGAAATATTATGATATTCAATCAGCATGCATTTAATTCATTAAGATAACTTTCTAAGTCATTCCAATCATCATCCATATCAAGTGAGGTTGCAAATGTTTTTTTTTCTGATTTTAGAAGTGTACAACAATATGTCTAAGGGAAGACCATAAAAAGTTTTTTTTTATTGCACTAACGCTTCTTTTTTTCGAAAAGATAATTCTGCAAGATCATTAACATTTCAGCTATCCAGTCCGCAGTAGCCCTTCAGAATTTGTTATTTAAAAGAGTGTCTTATATTAGCATTTCTTTAAATAATTTTAGAAGGGGGAAATACAATTGAGCAAAAAACGATATAATAGAAATACAAAGGGCAGAAAGAATCAAAACGACGGAACGGAGTAGTGTGTGGGAGGAACATGGAAAACACATGTATGTGGATGTGGCTTTAGAAAAAATATTTAATTTGATAATATACAGCCAAACAAATTTTTATTTTATGTTTGGAACTTACACTATTTTCTCCATGATTGTTTGACTTTTTGCAATTTGTTTTTCCAGAAAACAAGAACCACTAAACACACATATAAAACTCGTGTTGTAGAGGAAATAAGGGACGCGTTTAAATGCATATGATTTATATGTTATGAAATGTTTTTCTTTTTTGATTAATAAAATAAATAAGACTTATTGTTTTCATAATTTTGTTTTACTTATACATGTTATATGCGAAACGACATCATTGGACCTAAACAGTCTAATCACTTTCAAATAAATCCCTGTTTCTTCTTTTTATCGGAGTTTTCTGTTCTTGTAGCTGACAGATTTGTAGGAGCATCATTGACGTTATATGCAGTAGCATCACCAATGCTATTTGCACCTCTAATTCAAGCGTTATCTGTGGAAGTTTGGGCAGCTTTCGTTATAGCATCGTTTGCATTGAAATCTCCGTTGTCAAACTCATTATTCATTTTTAGGTTAAAGCAATAGTTGTAGTTTGTGGCAGTTTTGCCAATCGCCTAAAAACAACTTTTCAATTAGTACTATTATGATTAAAGTACAAGGTTTACAACATTTTCATTATTTTAAGATCGCCCCTATCATTTAACTTATTCTGGCTCGTTATCGGACACGGGTCGTAGTCATGCACTTATTGTAAATCTCTAGCATTCAGTCCTTCGGTACAGACATGATTTATAACAAACCTTTTTAAATTGTCCGTTTACAAATTTAAAGATTATCAAAAACTAAGGTTTCAGCTCCTTCAAGCAAAGCTGATCTTAGATTTAATTGGCTATTATTTTAGGTCCTTAATGGACATATAGCTCTAAAAACATTTCGGTTCATACGCATCGTTGGCTTTCAAATATTCGTCTTGGGTCGGTCCTGATGAAGGTAAATCAAGAAACGCGCTTTGGACGCATGAAATTTATTGAGTGTTGTCTTCGTTTTTTATTTCAACAAGAAGACTTCATTAGTTAGTAAAACTTGTGTCTGTAATTAGCTATAAACTTAACTCGCCAACTTTTGAATAATATCGCAAAGTAACTTAATATATACGTGGTATATGATATTATCGATTATGTATCGAATTTGTATCAGTTATTTAACTGTATTCAGTTATCTTTTGCTATTAAAATTATTTCAAAAGTTGCTTGACTTCAAAGCATATAGTAGTAAAGGACTTTAAAAAAAATAAGTGTCTATGTTTTCAGATATACTTTAATGTTTTTCAGTAATTCTAAAACAATGCAAAATCATCCCTAAAAATCATTGTCTGAAATCGAACTCATAAAGGTTTTTTTAATTAATTCTGATCCTTTCTTTATTTTTAAACTTGTTGATAATTTGTTGGTAATAATTTTCATGTTCCTTTATTTTTTAAGGTAAACAGTTATTTAAACTCTAATTCACATTTATAATAATGGCATGGGTAAAAAAAAAAACTGAAAAAAATATGTCATTTGATATTGACAATTATACCAAAATTTATCAGACATAAATGTGTTTCGGAAGAACGTAATATATTGACCTTATATCTTTTGGTGATGGCTCATGATCATTGACTAGTTAATAACAAGATCTTTTTCATACAATAGACACATATAGGTTTACATATGTTAATGGTCACCAGTCCAGTAGCCAGCACTTATTACGGGTGCCACTAGTGGAGCAGAATCTGCTGACCTTTCAGGAGCACATGCGATCACCTTCAATTGTTAGGGGTTCATGTTATTTTGTCTTTAGTTTCCTATGGAGTTTTTTGTTAACTTGTTCGGTTTCGTCTTTTTTTGTCATGGCATTCTCAGTTTACCTTCGACTTAGGATTTTTGAATGTCTCTTTGGTAGCTTCCGTTTCTTTTTTATGTAGACGAAACGAGCGTTTGGAGTTCTCCATTATAAACCTGGTAATTTTGATAAATTTTAACAACCACTAGTTCGATGCCACTGCTGATGCACTTTTCGACCCGAATGTGACGCAAGCCAAATAGTCAGAACTGTGATGGTATAATATATCATGTCATTTTATATAAGTTTCCTGTTCGTAAAAAGTTAGAATCACTCAAAACTCTAGGTTGGTTCTCCTCTCTCAACATATATCTGGTCGTGGCACCAACAAGGAGGGAACGATTTTACTTTGTCAAAAGACATAACAGCTATTCAGTTGTATGTTGAACAGCTAAAGAAACGTCACTGGTCTGTCGTTTACCTTAGAAGAAAAGGTAATAAGTGACGTAGCCGGTCACGCGGTCTTCTCAACACAAGACATAGAAGATGTTAGCCAGATTTTGCATTAATTTTGAAATTTTAGGTCTCCAACGCTTTTCAACTTTGTTATTGATTGGGTCTTCCATCCATTTTGTTTGGAGCGACACTGTCGAGTCTGGTGTAGATGAAAGACGCGATCAGCGTAATAAATTATAAACCTGGTATCTTTACCATATATGTGGAACGATTTTCAATTATTTGACAATGACACAAGACACAACAGCTATTCGGTTTTATGTTTTACTTGTTATTTAATCATTTAAGTCGACATCGCCATTATGCTTTTACCTTAACGTAACGATGTCATATCGAAGCTTTTAGTACAGTGATTTTTTCATGATTTGGCTCTTCATTGTACTTTATTTGGCCTTTTGAATTTTTTTTTAATCGAGCGTCACTGGTGAGTCTTTTTTAGACGAAACGCGCGTCTGGCTTTCCGATTTTAAACCTGGATTATTTATTTCATGAGTTTATTTGCTACAGTGTAATATGATTCAGTCAAAAGTGTTTGAATGAAAAAAACAATAGCATATGTAAACCTAATGATTTTTGTTTCAGGGTTAAGCTATGAAGATGAACTCCATCACCATTTACACTGTAAGTATCTTTGCATTCAGTGACATCTGTTACGTTTGTTATTTTGAATTTTGTATTGAACAAGTTAAAATATGACCACAAAAAACATTTGCGTTCGTCAAATTTTAAAGTTGTTCACTGATTTTCTATACACGAAAACAAACATTGTCTTCTGCCTATACCGTCATATATAATTATTCATCACGTACTATTGCTGTTAAATATTCTGGAACAAATTTCCGTTAAAATCGAGCGTCATAATTGCGTTGAGGGAGCAATACACAGCTAGGAGTTTTATTTCGCATTTTGGTCCGTATAAGTTGTTTCAATATGAAACTTATTATGCAATAAGATAGATTTTTTTTAGATATCTGAAAAATAATAAAGCCTTCAAAATTGGTTTATATGAACATCAAGGTTGTTTTTTGCATGTTTTATAGGCCATTTTCTATTTGACAGTACGTATTTTCACGTCCGTACAGCCCAAAGGTCTAGAAATTATTATAGTGTTTCCCAACAAATATTTTTGACCCTCGAACTTTCCAATTCAGTTTTATGAAAAATTGAGGTGAAATGCATATGATTGATTTTTTAAAAATATACATATAGAGGAATAAATGTCAATGGTTTCAGAAAAAGTATCACTCTAATGGATTGAAATTTTGGGGATTTTTGTGATATTTTCAAACCAATTTTTGCAATAATTTGTATCAAATAAATGCAGATTGTTGCCATGGTTACACCAAAAAGAGATTTTATTTCACCATTTTAACTATTGAAATTCAAATTCATGGAAAATGCTGTTGCCATTCATATGTACATACATAGCACAAACATTAAGCCTTATTTGTTAGAAAGCAATGGAAAGAGGGTGGTAAAAATAATAAGTGTCAATTTTAAGTTTTTTTTCATAACTCTGTATTACTAGCTAAGTTATAGCATTGTTTAGTTCATTATCGTCATGGTTCAGAACTTTCATTTCTAATCGTTTACAAATGGCTTAAAGTAGTGATGACAATGTGCAAACTTCATCCAACTATTTATATAAGTTCGATTTAGTAATCAATGCCGATGGGTTGTTGTCTCATTTACGTATAGCCCGCACCTCTCATGCTTAGACGCTCTCATTGGTTCAACGATAAATCTATTGTTACTCTTTGCTAGTTATAATTTAAAACACTAGCGATGGTACTTTGAATCATTAGACTATTCTTTATACTGGTCAATTCAATTGACTGAAATTGACGGAAGTATGTCATCAGTGTTTTTATACGCCCGTCAAATATTGTCAAAATATTGACGGGACGTATTATGGTATACAATGTCCGGCGTCCGTCTGTCTGTCTGTCCGGCGTCCACATGTCGCACCGTAACTTGAGAACGACTTATCCAAATTTCATGAAACTTAACATAGTTGTTTCTTATGATGGTCAAACGATCTGTATACTTTTTGGTGAATATGAGATTAAAACTTTTTGAGTTACGGGACTTTGTAACTAAAACAGGGGGGGGGGGGGTTCACATGTCGCGCCGTATCTCAAATTTTTTTTATGATTATTGCTTAAAACTGTACACACTTCTTAGTTATATTAATCTAAAGATCTGTATACTTTTTGGTGATGATTAAAAATTTTATTTTAGAGTTATTGATTTTTTTTATCAAAAAGGGGGGTTTTCACATGTCGCGCCGTATCTCAGAAACGATTTATGATTATTGCATAAAACCTCAGACACAAGACGACGAGCGTATCATGTGCTCGTGGCGCAGCTTTTTATTGTTTTTTCAACAACCACTTTCCCGTTTCGATAACTGTTGTAAAACTTCACAAATTCATAAATAGCTATTTAAGGCGTCCTTCATAGCTGTTTTTGCTCAGGTTACTTTCATTTGTAGACTCCAGTACTAGTGAAAGATATAAGTTGCATCTCTGAAATGAGTATTTTTGTTCATATATAGTCGACCTTAATCATCATAAATCAACTGTAACCCTCGGAACCAATAAACTGACAACGCCATGGCTAAAAAAGAAAAAAAAGACAATCAGACAAACAGACAAACAACAGTACACAAAACTCATCATAGAAAACTAAAAACACGAACCTCATCAAAACGTGGGAACGATCTCAGGTGCTCCGATCCGGAAGGGTAAGCAGATCCTGCTTCAGATGTGGCACCCGTCGTGTCAATCTACTTTATGTCAAAAATTTGGATACAAAAACTATTTACAATTTAATATTTTATGAAATATCATATATTCCTATGTTAATATTGCCTTTCATGTTGGTATAGGACATACATAGAGATTATATTATGTATATTACCCTTTGAACAAGATCAAATTCTACATCAGCAACAGATAGTTAGTAGTTATTATAAACAGTTAAATCTCAAAAATGAAGACTTCAGGAAAAGAAATAAGTGTCATCAACAATTTTTGTTATATCTTAATTGGGTTACACGACATATCTGTAACCTAGTCCCTCTGTTTGCAGATTACCCTTTTATTTCATAACCGGTAGCAACTTTAATCAACTGTGAATATAAGTCATAACATTTTTAATCTTAATGAATTGGCAAAAGAAATAAAATGTTAATAGTAAGCAAAAGTTATTCAAACCATCAGTTATTACAAACTTTACACAACCGGATTTAAATAATTTTATAGTGTTTCAAAAATAAAACGTTTTATCTTGCATTCTGTCATCTTTTGTACAAATCACAGGTACACAAGTAAATTTTTCTTTTTTGTTCTTGGACAAATAAAGTTCCCTATTACCCCGCTTCAATGTTGAGCAAGCGGTATAAATGTGAATATTTCCTTTTGCGTAACAGTTCATTTCGGGGCCCTCTTCGCGGTCCGCGCTTAAACTATATCGATTTCTTTGAAAAACCAGGGACAACTATTTAGATACGAAACAGGAGAAAAGCTCGGCGACCCTCGCCTTCGTCCTGCTTCTCAAGCTCATACACATAGACTTTTACATTTTATGACAATGTACATATATTGCATATGAGGTTGCTGATATATTTAATAATGAGCACTTATGTGTCACACTCTCACTAGACGGAAACTGGACAATCTGTATAGATAATATTACAAAGTCTGCTTTTAAAATGGTATGTGTACTGAGGAAATGCAAAGTAGAAGGTCCGGTAAGGGCTCATTTTTGCCTAAAATATGAAATACATCTGATGAAAGATTTTTGACATATTGGAAACACTTAAGTGTCTACTTCATTCGATTCAATAAATTAATGTAAAATATTTGAACTTGCTTTGTCATTAAAGACGCTCATGAACTTGCTTTGTCATTAAAGACGCTCAAATCCAAGCTTCAATACGAAAAATCTATCAAATATGCCATAAAAGGTCACTTTTCAGATTGTTTTTGTCTAAAATGTAAGTGGCCGCATTCGTGTTCAGTCTCAACCTTTATGTTATACATGATCATCAAATACAACATGTATTTAAATATAAAGACTGAACACAAGTGCGGTCACTTCCACTTTAGACAAAAACCTTCTCAAACTTAATACAAATGCTAAAATTCTGAGGATTTCAGTAATTTTACATGAAGTGCATTGTATTGTCAAAAACAGTCCATATTCATGTAACTAAAATATTCTACTTTCCAATAAATAGTTAACATTTTACATTTTGAACAAATTGTAAAAATGCTATATTTTGGGTCCAAAAAGGGGTTTTACCGGGCCTACTCCTTTTCATTTTCCTTTAAATAGCGTATCAACTGTTTATTTAACTTCCAAATGAGAAAGGTGTTTATAAATAATTGAATATGAAAAATGTCAATTTCCTTGCCGGTTATAGTTTGTATTTGTTGATTTTTTTATCCTCATCTTTGTAAGTTTTTAATGCACTGGGGTAGCGTTTTCAGAATTTTACAAAGTGGTAAATCCCAAGCGGTGCTTAGGGCGTCTTCAACATGCCCTATTGATCTGTGTTGTAGGCTTTATGTTGAAAAAATGTAAACAACACTTTATAAGGTTCATACGTTTGAATTGTGGATTGAGAACAGCAATTAAAGCGCTGTAAGTTTGTTTTTGATTTCGCAAAGTGCGAATACGTACATGTATTTTGTATTATGAAGTTAATATTATTTTATTTTTTTCCCGTTACTTCTACAATTGATCATTCCGAAGTCTTAATTATGATATGTATCGTAGGAATGTAGGCTGTGAGTACACCAGTTGCACATTTGAATCCTGCTCCCGTTCATTGTAGAATTTATAATCAACATGTAAACTATGATAAATCTATAAACAATAAACTAAACCATGTCAATCGCGTAACTTAACCTTGCCAATTTTTCGACCTTGCTCTTTACGTGCGTTTAATTCTTTTGGTGACCATTTCAATGTAGAACGTTTAACGTCCAATATTAATTTCAACATCATGTAGACACGTTGTTTTTGCCTATATGAAAAGAACGGACGTAATTGTTTGGGAAGTGACTTAAATTAGTAATTACTCACATCTCCAAATCAATAGAGCAATGTTACTACCTGCGAACAGGTATCCTGTTGTAGTTCTATGTTGTCATGAGTTATCATTGATATTGTCATAATGATAAGTTAACTGTTTACATAACATTGAATTTTTCAAAATACTAAGTATTTTCTATCCCAGGAATAGATAACTTAAGCTGTATTTGTCAAAACCTTTCGGAATTTGGATCCTCAATGCTCTTCAACTTCGTACTTTAATTGGTCTTTTAAACTTTTTTTTTATTCGAGCGTCATTGATGAGTCTTTAATGAAACGCGCGTCTGCCGTACAAATGTGTTAGCAAGGTATCTATCATGCTTAGTGTATCTATTTTTAAATTCATAAGCATTTGTGTATAAGTATGTGTGCTCTTTATTGCAGGCAGCCCTTACAATTTTACTTTGAAGTTTAATAGAACATCGACACATTCATCGGTATATCTTTCGACAGACAATACAATATTAAGTAACTTTTATACTACAGAGGCATCGGATGCAGTGAACCATCCGGAACAATTACAGTATTACAAGGGAGCACTAGGCAATAGGTGTTTCACATCAACAGACAAAATATATTTCGAGATTAAGTATACGTTTACCATTCTTTACACCATGCCTGTAAATGAACGAGGACTTGTTGCTGAAGTAGGTTTGGTCAGTCGAAACGAAGCGGACAATTACTATTATGTTGGAGGAAGTGACGGATGGTCATTTTCTATACATAATTGTTGGGTTTCCATATGCATCTCCGCTCAGAACAAGAAACAGTTGATAAATGAAAAGATCAAAACCGTCAGTTACGATAACACAGCTAGAACTCATGTCACTGGAAGACTGGGATTTTTTGTCAATATGAAGCGTCAAGAGTTTTCCATCATTGACAAAGAAACAATGAAAATATTGCACACTTTTCAAGGAGTGAGCTCTACTGAAAACATCTGTCCAGCATTTGCTGTATACAATCCAAAGATAGTGGAAGTCATATTAGAAATATCGTATTCATACGATTTTAAAAATCTGCCTGTCTTTAATGTTATTGCTTAAAGGGACATAAGCTGTCAAATTCATGACACCAATTTGACCCAAATTCGTCTATTTTTCTTTATAACATACCTCATCGTTTATTCGATTTACAAAAAGTCCAAACGGAACAACTTACAATGCATGTACCAACTATAATGTATCACCTATTCGTGGGTGTTTTAGACCAGACGTCATCGTATGACATATCGGAATGACATCCGAACATTTTCGACGATCATATAATCCGATACAAACATAAATACAAATATAGATAGATAGCGAGCACGTGCAATATGATTTTTTTTTTTAAAGCTGTTTGATTTGATGTTAAAGGTTTTAAATACATGTAAATCATCCTTTCACTTGTATAAGAATGATTTTTTATTGGCCGGATCAGTCAACATTTTTTTTATTTTTTAGTGTCTGCCTTAGTTCACTTTTTAGCTCACCGCTTATGCCATCACTTGGCGTCCGTCGTCGTCCGTCGTCTGTCGTCGTCGTCTTTCGTCGTCTGTCGTCGTAAACTATTTCAAAAAAAATCTTCTCCTCTGAAACTACTCAGCCAAATACCTTCAAACTTTAACTAAATGTTTCTTAGGGTATCTAGTTTATAAATTGTATTCAAAGTTTTGATCCATCGACAAACATGGTCGCCATGGCTAAAAATAGAACACAGGGGTCAAATGCAGTTTTTGGCTTATATTTCAAAAACTAAAGCTTTTAGAGCAAATCTTACATGGAGTAAAATTGTTTAATTGGTCAAGATCTATCAGCCCTGAAATTGTCAGACGAATCGAACAACCCATTATTGGGTTGCTGCCACTAAATTGGTAGTTTTAAGGAAATTTTGCATTTTTTTGTTATTATCTTGAATATTATTATAGATAGATATAAATTGTAAACAGCAATAATGTTCAGCAAAGTAAGATCTACAAAAAAGTAAATATGACCAAAATTGTCAATTGACCGCTTAAGGAGTAATTGCCCTTTAAAGACAATTTTACACAATTTGTTCATCAAGTTTGCTAACATTTAAAAATCTTCTCCTCTGAAACTATTGTGCCTAATACTTCTTAACTTTAAATGAATGTTCCTTTAAATGAATGTTCCTTTAGGAATCTAGTTATGAATTGTATCCGAATTTTTGATCCATCAACAATCATGGCCGCCATGGCTAAACATAGAACATAGGGGTCAAATGCAGTTTTTAGCTTATATCTCAAAAACTAAAGCATTTAGAGCAAATCTGACATGGGGTAAAAATGTTTAAAAGGTCCTGAATTTTCAGACAAACCGAACAACTCATTGTTGGGTTGCTGCCACTAAATTGGTTATTATAAGGAAATTTTGCAGTTTTTGGTTATTATCTTGAATATTATTGAAGAACAAGATAAACTGTAAACAGCAAAAATTTTCAGCAAAGCAAGATCTACAAAAAATTTATATGACCAAAATTGTCAATTGATCCCTTAAGGAGTTATTGCCCTTTAAGGACAATCTTACACAAGTTGTTTATGTTTTTTAACTTAACAAATCTTCTCAAATAAATCTAGTAAAAATTATTTCCTTGTATGTCAAGAAACATAGACACTATGGCTGAAATGGAACATATGGGTAAAATGTATTTATTTGCTTTTGAAGAAAATATGACAGATACAATGAACATTTAAATGGCATTTTCAAGCCACCCATTATTATATATTGAAAAGCAAAAATAATCATTGATGAAAGATTTAAGCAAAAAAATAACAGGTGAGTGATTCAGGCTCTTGAGAGCCTCTTGTTTATGTTGACATACTTTTCATTATAATTAATGAACATGCTGATCACCACATGCTGAATGCATGCGCAAAAAGATCAGACTAAAGGTTGCATGATAACGGGTTAAAATGAGTTGCAAGTCAATGATACTTCAGTGATAATGTTTTAACTTATTTTGACGAAATTGAACCAAACTGACTGTTAATAGCGAAATATTATTCATTTAATCCGCTTTCATAAATGTTTGCAACAAAATAAAAACGTATTTTACTTTTTTTCGAATTTCTAATGCCCTTACATATATTTGGGATTATTATTTTATTGTTTTTGTCTGAATTATATAAAACAACAGTTATATATTATGTTATATCCCAATAAAAATGCATGCTTCAACAATAACTTCTTAGTATCATTTATGTGTAAACATGCCTGTTTGAAAATGCTCTGAGTGGATTTGTCACGTTCTATTAACATAAGTCCTTACAACACAAAAAGAACAGCTTTCAATTGTTACAATTTTTCATTATCTTTCAAAAAAACAAAACAAAAGTAATACAAAGAAAAAGGAAAAGTAAACGAAACGACACGAAAATAAAGTGGTAAGAAAACAAAAGTGATAAAGATATCTCAACTCGATTTAAACTTTTAAATAAAAGAATCAATATCCCTCATGCAAATCTCTTATTTCTTGTCTGGCTTTGGCTATCCTTTTTGTCCTTTTTGGTTTATAAGCTGAACATTTGTTCAATCAGTTTTTGATTTTCAAATATTTTGGCAGCGAGCAACACTCAAGAAACAGTTATTGTCGAAATGCAAAAAATTGGTATCGTTAATGTTAATAACTAAACTTTATATAAAATTCATGATTTCATAATGGAAATATGATTCTATCTGCAGGACTTCAATAAAAATAAAATAACAAAAAACTCCAAGGAAAAGTCCCTTATCAAATGGCAAAATTAAAAGCTCAAACACATCAAACGAATGGAAAACAACTGTCATATTCCTGACTTGATACAGGCATTTCCTTATGTAGAAAATTGTAGATTAAACCTGGGTTTTTAATAGCTAGCTTAACCTCTCACTTGTATGACAGTCGCATAAATTCCATTTTTAAGTATTTTACATCCTGTTTTACGATGCTATTATTCATTATGCAAACAAATCTAGGAATTGGTCCATTTTTGGTTTCCTTGTTGTTTAAAATTAGACCACATTTTTCATTTGTGTTCTTTTTTTTTTTTCTTTTTTTTTACGTTTTTTTAACGTTTTCGTTACTGTCCAAACATACTTACATGTAAAACAGTGTGTTTGCTTTGTCTAGTACTGGCGATTCATCTTATCCCTTTTTATGTCTTGTACTTGTTTAGGTTTTATCCTAAATGTCAAGGTCACTTGGATATATGAGATGGATGCACACATCGAAAAATGAATTCTTATGTAATAAGACATCATCAGTTTTAAAAGTGAAATTTTTGAATTAGGCAAGATGTTTGCTTTTTTTATTTTTTTGTCTTTAAGCATGTTTTGTAATCCTTCTGCTTAATATGAGTATCATAACAAGTGGGATAGTAGAGGTGCACTAATCCCATTGGGATATCGACTGTTTGTTGAAATATCAATCCACCAATCTTAACAAATACTGTCAATCAAAAGGTTTATCATTCTGATGATATCATCTTCAATGTATTTGTTGTGGGAATCAGTTTGGTTCTTCGCTAAGTAAGATTTTCTTGACCTCAATAACAATATAAAAATAAGAAGATGTGATATAATTGCCTATGAGACTACTCTAAAATAGAGACCAAATGACATAGAAACTGTTATTAGCTGTTTCCATTTTTTTGTAGAAAATGCACTATTAAAAAATGAAAACAACACTTTAGGAATTTCATGTGTCCGAAGTGAGGGTGGGGAGACGACGTCAATATTTTGATTGACCATAGGAAAGAGTAAAACAATTAAAAGTTTTGATATTATTGCAAAATTGTAATGATTGTGATTGAATATTTTGCGAGGTAGATCTTTAAAATTGTTTAGACTTCACGTCTTATTGACACTACTGGTTGAGTTTCCCTCATCACAATATTTCTGGTGACAATCTTTTACTATAGGAAGAATAATACAGTAAAACCTTAAATACTGGGTGGTTATGTGACTACGAAAAGAGCCGGTTTGGACAGTATAGGTCGGTTTATTCAGTTTTCAGATTGATAGGAAGTTATTGACCTATGACATAAGATATTTTGCATAGAAAAGTTTTGTTTCATTGTAAACTGTAAAGTAATAAATAAAAATTTGTTATAAATTAGGGCGTTAGGTTTCTCAATTGAATTGTTTCATTTATTTCATGTCAGGGCTTTTTATATCCGACTACACAGTATCGGTTTTTTCTCATTGTTGAAGGCCGTACGGTTGCCTATAATTGCTTAAATCCACTTCATTTGAATTTTGGTGGATAGTTTCTCCTCACAATCATACCATATCTCTTTATTTTCATATCAAAAGGTGCTGTAATAATCGATATATTGAAGGTTACGTCATCAATGTGTAAAACATTTTTGACATGAACATGTCAAATGTTTCCTGCGCTTTAACAATTTTACTACAGAGGATCTTGTCTTCAGTCATCGTTTTTATATGCTTTACAAATTTTATAAATCGGTTGTCCCCCGAATAAAAATAATGCTATAACGTTTTGTCATATCCTTGTTTATGAAATCGTCCTCAATAGCATCAGTCTCCGACTCGTCAGATTCACGTTAACTTTGAATTCGTCAGAATCTGCGCGTTGTTTTAATTTGATCAACGAGAGTGTCTTTCCATTGTCCATTACCTAGTTGGTATAGCTGATTACGTATTAAGCATTCTACAAAACGAAATTTCATCATGATCGAATAATTGTCGTTCAATGTACCATGTCCATCAACTTGACAATGGAATGTCAACACTCCGGTATTTTCCTTTATCGGGGTCATCGATTGCATGTGGGTTCGAAACAGGGAACCCGGGATTGCGATAATACGATGTAAATGTCTCACTCCACTATTTCAAAATTGAGTCAATGTTACAACGTAAGTTCTATCTGAAAAAATTCGGCGACGTGTATTCAAATTGATTGGAACATTCTTGTTTCAAATTAAATTATTTGAAAGCATTTTAAAATTAAAGTAACGACAGACTACTGTAAGTTCACGGTTTAACACCTGGCTAATTGATTATCCTAAACGACAAGGATTTGATTGCACAAAGATCATTAGAATATAGCAAAGTACTCTCGACCAATGAAATTGTAGGATTGGATGCCTCTTAATTGTGAAGAATGAATGTAAATCATGTTCTTAGTAAGGGATTATCCTATTATTTGGGTCTATTTACAGTTCAAAACAAAGAGTTTCTATAAATGAGTTACAACTGCCCTGAAGCACATTTATCAGATTGAAAGAATTTATCACAGAGTGATTGAAACTGACTAAAAGTTGAATTGTGAAACAAACAAAAATCTCAAAATAAGTTGTTCACTGGTGCAGTAAAATTGGTACCGTGAATGTTATTATGAAAATATTAATAACTTCAAATTACTATAAAATTAAACAATACCAAAGCAATGCAAAAAAAAAAGGAAAAAAATCTTTCAGATAAAAAATAACCTAAATCTTTAGCTTTCCAAAACTTTGATTACTTGATCAGCGGTTGTGGAGAATAGTTATTTCCAATACATGTATTCCGATAAAAAAAAAAACAGGAATTTAGTTTTGGACATATTAAAAACTTTTAAGGGCATTATTTTTGAACAATTCCCTGACATAATGAAACAGTATTTGATGTAAAAAGCCGGACCAAATTATTAGCTGTGAAATAAAATTTAGTAGTAACTCAAATGTATTAATTGATTTAAACTGTAAATAAAAAAAGGATAATTCCTCACTAAAATATTACATGATTTACATTCATACTCACAATCAGGAAACATACAATTCCTACCTTTTCTTTCTACTGTTGTGTCACCAAATATCTATAACGCATTTTTTTTTAAATATTTCCCAAATGATAAGAAAGTCCTCACATCACTAAAACTAATCCATAAATGACATGCCGAAAAAGGAAGTCAAGCATCAATTATAAACATTGCACTGACAATGAAACTAATTGATAGATCATTTGAGCCTTGAGCACTTTACAATATTCTAAGTTTGTAAGAGAATGATAATCCCTTACTTCATGATAAGTACTCGCTAACGCTCGTACTTATTCATGAAGAAAGGGATTATCATTCTCTTACATATACATACTGTAACTCTGATTTGTTGTTAAATTAGTTAAACGTGCCTAGTGTGACAAGTAGTAATAAATGTAATTCAGAGTATTGGGACTGCATAATTAGACCGGAATTCGGAATACACAGGGTCCGGTTTACAGAGTGTATTTTTACAAAGACTTTGAAGGTAAAACTTGGTCTTCACCTTCCGGTCGGAATGGAGAAGAAACCGGTTTATTCAGGGTCTGGCTTTCTCAGATTTGACTTTATTAAGATTTTAGATTTTCAAAAGACGTTGAATATCTAAAAGAGTATTCTTGGTAACGTTCTTTATGAGGATTTCTGTCATGATTTGGTATCATATAAAAATATAAAGAATACAGATGTCCATCGTTCTTTTTTGATTTTTATACTAATCTCTTCTTTCGTGAATGATGTAAGTATATATTTGATTTCCATATTTCTGCTAATTCATTTTTTTTTGTAAGGGGATTTAAACAACGATTGTTTTAATATAACATTATTGATTTAGTCTGTATCTGATAAAGCAACAACATGACTGTCATGAAGAAAATATCGCATTTACAACCTGCGACTGTTTTTCCATGGTACATAGAAGTTTTGGAATGCGCTTCCGAATGCATGAACATTTAGATAAAGTGTCCAGTTTGGGTTTCTGGGTTTGGCATTTTATGAAAAAGTCCTCACCTGCACCCATCAGTAAATCAGGTTCTTTTTCCAGGTGATGGGCAGTGGATTTCAATATTTTTGGCATTTCGGCTTACAACTCTAAACAATATGTTTGGTTACGATTTCAAACTCTATATTGACTGACAGGATTCTATTTGTATGGGGGCGATGAACAAAAGCTATTGAGGTTATGATTTTACATCCTTGAGAGTAAGGGTCTGTAATATTCTCATGTGATTAAATATTTTGAATACAATATGTTTTATTGTAAGTATAAGGAATGGCATTTGTAGATTTATCTATGAAGTAATCAGGTATTGTTTTTATACAGACTTGTGTACATGTACTTCACTTAGCAATTTCTAATTTAAATAGGTTTTTTTTTTAATAGTCTTTGTTTACTAGGGATTTCAACGAGTACTCGAGTACTCGAGTATCGCTCGGTGGTACCGAGTATCGAATACCAAAATGATACTCGACTAATCGTTTTCCTGTTAGAATGTTGTTGTCTTCTTAAAGAAAAAAATGTTTTTATTAAAATCGCCTCCCGGGAAATTAAATATTAATCAAAATTAAAATACGTTTCGAATGATTGCGTTTAATTGTCATTTAAAATTCCCTCGAACAGATGTAAGTTATGAACAAGAGCACCTTTTCAATGCTTACACTTTTAGCTAATCGTGTCTTATTCATTCCACCACCGCTATGCCGTCAGAGCAAACATTTTAATCAGCAGAACTGTTAGATGCGTAACAAAGTCGAGAAGTCCCAGAAAATATTGAAAAGATAATATTTCTAAATAAGAACAAATTCGTTGCACCCTATGTCAACCCTCCGTGAATGGTTAAAGGCATCAGTAAGTTCTAATTATCACCCATTTGTTGATCATTAAATATGTTTCTTTACGATTCCCAAATACTGTTGTTTGAGTAGTCATTTTCTATAGATGTTTATTAATTAATTGATTAGATTATTGCCAGTTTGCATAATTAGTACATGTAGTAAATGAGCTATTAATTATGATATAAAATTCCTGGGACTATTATCTTAACCTAGGAAATAATGTTGAGGGTTTTACGTCCATAAGACAACGTTAAATTGGTATAATTTTGTGTTTTCATTTTGAAGATGATTTTCCGAGCGAGTACTCGTGTATCGCTCGGTAAATCCAACGAGTACTCGATTAATAAATCTTCACCGAGTTGACATCCCTAATGTTTACCAATATCCATAATCATTGTAACCATTCTGTTTATTATATTATAGCAATATTTATATCAATAAAAAAGTGTGCATCTTTGAATGGTGAAATGAGCTTATCTATTAAACAACAGTTAAGAGCATACGATTCAGAAAAGGTCCCTTCTTTACTTTTCCTGAAGATTTTGACATGAAGTCAATTCTGGTATGCACTATCGAAATATGCAAAGAAAAATTTGTCATCATGAATAACTTGCCCATATATTTCCGCTTGAAATTTGCATGTTTCATGTAAAAATTACAAATTTGATTTTTCAATACATTTCCTAAAAAAGAACAAATTTTGTAAACGGAAAGAGGTATTTTCACCCAGTCTTTGCAAAGTGTTCCTTAATTAACTGGCCTTTCAGACTGATCCTACAATGAAGGTTTAATACGTTGTTTTTTTTTTGTTTAATCAAACAACTATCGGTAGTAAAAAGTTATAGACAACTTTCTTTCTTGCTAATACAAATGCATATAGAAAACATTTAGATGGGTTTGTTTTGGCAATTTTGATATAACTTTCTTGAATTACTGCAAGGACGATTTCAAAAGTAAAAATGGCGGTCTATGTGGGCATTTTTGATTTGCCTAGATATAAAGATCCTAGTTTTTTAAATGCTGAATTATCCATTTCCTATTTTGACGCTACATTACGTTGCAGTGTATATATGTTGATATGGTTCCATTTCGTATGTCGTTTGTGACGTCACACGCCCAACAATGACAGCATTTCTTATGTCGTGTGTGACGTCATATGCCCAACAATGATGGCATTGGACACATGTGTCCCACCGGCGGCAAAAAGGTTAAGAACAAATATATTGAATTCTCTATTATTTTTAACAGAGGATAACAGACCAACTAAGACCAGCATAACCGGTGCTGGTGATGTTTGATGACCGTGATTTATGTTGCGACAATCAGAGATGTTAAGTAATTCTATTTTTTCCTTTAATTTAACAACCTCGCACTTGCAAAATTACTTCCCATATTAATTGTGTTTGAAAATTGATTGTCTTACATTTTTAATGACTAGCAGTTCCTAAGTCTCGAATCCAGAAATTTCTCGTTACATGCAGTATCTTGTACTAGAAATTGGGACACTTGTTTATTGATAAATTCTCTCTCTACAACTGACGTTCATATAAAAATGAAATTGTCAGGCTGACTTCGATATTTTATCAGAGCTTTGTTGTTATTATTATCATTGACATTAGACTGGTAATCATTTATTCTCTAGTTTATACTTTTGTACATTTTGGCAAATTGTTAAACAATTCTATTGATTTTAATTCAGACCGGCCGTCTACCTTGAATGTGATTTACATGCTGGTAATAAAAGATCAGTATAGAAAGTATGATGCAGAGAAACTAGATTGATGATTTTACGAGAAATTTAATAAAACTATTCGAGAAATTTGATGAAAATATTAATCATTGTAGATGCACGGTTAATAATGTTTTAAATACCATTACTAAGCTATACATGCTATAAGCGTCTTTTTAACCGTCCACCTGAATATCAAATGATAATCTACTCAACAAGCACATACAAGTGAGAGGTTCAGCCAGCTACAAAAACAGGTTTAATTCGCCATTTTTTACATAAGGAAATGTCTGTACCAAGTCAGGAACTTGACAGTTGCTTTCCATTCGTTTGATGTGTTTGAGCTTTTGATTTTACCAGTTGATAAGCGACTCTCGGTTCTGAATTTTCCTTGGAATTCGGTATTTTTGTTTCTTTACTTTTTATATATCATAATTAAATAAATAGGAAATTTGAATTAGGAATAACAGTACTAAACTTTATTGTGTCAATTCAATGGCCGTATTTCTTGCTATGAATGATATCTTCAAGCCTGGCGAATGACTGTCATAGTTTTTGACTTTAAATTGACTTGGTACATGTAATTTCGAATAGGTTGATCCCGGTTCAATTCCCCATTTGTATGATTGTGTTTTCTTGTTATTAATAAATCTTGGATCTAACGTCTCTATATCAAACTCAATGTGACTGTGTATCTATAATTCCCGCATAAATAAACAGTTTTTCATCTATCAACTCTTTTGTCGAATTGTTTACCTTTAAATTCAAAACCTATAATGTAGATTAAAAAAACACGTTCAAATGTCAATGATAAATTGCAGAATAAAAATATGTACGCATATGTTATATTTATTTTTGTCCAATATTGCGCACTTCATTTTTGTAGGTGGCTTCAATAATGAAAGATGAAAGACGCCTCCGATTGTTATGACAGCGTTATCGAACTTAGATAAGTAACCTTGATTCTCCGGGGTACAAACGCTCTCAAGTTACAAACGTAAATTCAAGTCGCCAGGGCACTAACGTAAAAATTCAGATGGATACAATTTCAAGCAGAGCGAACAACTAGCCTGTGTCTAGACCAGAGAAATGTTAATTAGATTAAAGTAGCACAAGGTGCTCCTCTTTGCATTTATATTCGGTCTAATCCTGACACTAGAAATAGTTGTAAGATTGAGAATGGAAATGAAGAATGTGTCAACACAAATGGGTCTTCAACACAGCGAGAAAATCCTGCACCCAGAGGCGGGTTTCAGCTGGCCCCAAAACAAAAATGTGTACTAGTTCAATGAAAATGGACGTCACACTAAACTCCAAGACATATAAATGAACTGAAATTAAAAAAAAAACCTCCAAGACTAACAAAGACCAGAGGCTCCTGACTTGGGACACGCCAAAAATGCGGCGGGGTTAAACATGTTTTGTAAGATCTCAACCCTCCCCCTATATATACCTCTAGCCAATGTAGAATAAACAAACACACAGCAATACCTACAATAAAACTCATATTAAAAGAAGTCCGAGTCCGATTTCAGAATAGGTAACTGAAAAAACTAAGCAAAATGACAATGATACATAAATAAACAAAGGACTACCAGCAGTTACTTACCTAAGTTAAACTGATGGAAAGGTTATGTCTTCATCATATGAAAATCAAGCAGAATCCCTCCCGTTAGAGGTTTAATATCATACCATCATAAAATATATGAGAAGAACATAACCCGTATCATGCTAACAACTGGTTTTAGAATAAATGTGTTTATTTTCGATGCAAAGACCCTATGTGTGAATCAATATTAATTCCAAAATATGCCATCTTTAATGACCTGACAACAGTATCGTAACTATATCACTTCTGAATAAGTCTGTTTAAAGTTTTGGTTAGCTTTTGAGGTGAATGTATAGAATATTACCATAAAAGTTTGAATGTGAAATACATGAACGTATAAGATGTCTGCATGTTGATTTATATTTACGAATGATGTCCTTGTACCGATGATAAAATTTAGTAAATGTTTTAACTAGTTTGTGATATCGAAAACCCTGGTGTAATAATTTTTCAGTAATACAGAGATTGCTTTCGTTAAAATCAAATACGTTGTTACATACACGAACGAATCGAACAAGTTCAGATATATAAACACCATAAGATGTTGACAAGGGAACGTCACCATCTAAAAATTGATAATTAACAATAGGAAATGAAAAATCATCTTTTTTATCGTACATTTTGGTATTAAGCTTCCCGTTAAAATATAGATATCAAGATCCAGGAATAGGCAGTGTTGATTGTAAGTATTGGCTTTATTTAAAGTCAGTTCAGCAGGATACATTTTTTTAGTGATCATACTGAAGTCGTCATTATTGAGAGCTAATATATCATCCAAATATCTAAATGTGTTATTAAATGTTTGTATCAGATGGTGTGTCGATTGGTCTGTGCTGATTTCAGTCATAAATTGTAACTCATAACAATACAGAAACAAGTCCTACAAAAGTGGTGTCTAGTTAGTCCCCATTGGAATTCCGATAACTTGACAATATTCGGAATCTCAATAGCGAACAAAAATGTTATCTAGTAAACATTCAAGTGCAGTTATCGTATCAAAGCAGTTCCAATTGACATAGTTCTTTAGTTTGCTGTTCTAAGAATGCCCTAAAAGAGTTTGAACATATATATCGCATTCTGACTTTTTAAATGCATATTTAATTAGGTGTTTGGAATTTTCTTAATGAGATTATGAGACAAAGTGGCATACAGGGTAGAAAAATCAAAACTTCGAACAGATTCGAATACAACAATATAAGCAATAATATCAAGTAGTTCCAACGACTTTTTGACACTCCAAAAGTAATTATTGTCCCTGTTTAGTTTAAACATATTGTATTGTTCAAAAAGGACAAACAGATTAGACACAAGTTTTCAACTTAGTAACTTCTTTTCCAAAAGTTGTCCCTGTAATGATGTCAAAATGTCGGAAAAGGGTATAATAATTATTGTCTTCTAAACATTAAATTTCAGCACACATGTAACATGTCTTTTTTCATTAATTAAATATTATATTCGAAGTGTGAATTAAAAGAAATGTGCGTGTGGTATATGTCAACGAGACAAACTCAAAGACAAATATTACCAAACGGCATCTAAAAGCCAACAAGACACAGTTATCTATACAATATGTCAAGCTCAAAAACGTCCCAGAGTCTAAACAAGAGGTAGATAAATAAAACTAAAACTATCAACGATCTGCAATCAACACCAAACCCCCATTTTATAAACACCAAAACAACTGCAACAGCAAACTATGATTTGTAATACAAAAAAAAAAACAATAACCACTGAGGAGAGTCTTAACATGAGGTAGGCATATGTATATATATATATGTGATTTACTAAGTACTGTTTTATTTTTCAGAATTGAATGAAATGAAAAATATATAATATAGATTTATAAAGACACATAATCATTACTTTGCGTTTGCCTTTACTTAACTTGTAAAAGATGCTTCGTGATGCTTCTTGTCTAAATGATGCTTTGCTAAAGAAAAGAAACAATATTTTTCGATATTTTATTTTAATCTGATAGGAATATGTTTATTTCCTGATTATTAATTAAATCATCTTTTAAAAAAAACTTCACTAATAGGTAATTCTTTAGACAAATGAAATAAAAAAAAGATGACACGGTTTCAGTAAAAATAAAAGCTTACAGAAAAAAAATATTGTACATATTTTATTTGTTTGTATTACTATTAGGTTGCAATTCTGTAAATATAGACAATGCAATTTCCCATAGGAACTCCCTTTGTGGCTAAAACTGTGCCATTTTTACTAGGAAGTTTCGTGAAAAATTATATCCCAGAACGGAAAGTTGATATGCACTACTATTTTATTCAAAGGTCAAAATATAGGGCTGTGCGGCATATTTTCAACATTAATATGCCCTGAACTTCTAAGAGTTAAAACTTATACTAAAATTCTATACTACCCCTACCTCCACTTTTGGACCTCCTAAGAATTAAATTTTAGGCGCTACCATTTTTTTTCTATACTGGTAACATTCTCAAGTTATGTCTCTATGAGATGAAACACAGAGATCATATCTGGGAACCAGTACTTTAACAAATTACCATATCTATGAATATTATATATCTCCCCAAAAGAGGCGTGGCTTGTGAAACAGCTGTATTTACAAAGTGCAACCTATTATTGTCTCGAGTTTAATTTTCAGATCTTTTAAGGTGAAAATAATTAAGAGTGTAAAACAAATAAAAATAATGTCCACAGTCGAACCCGTTGTAATGTGCTATTTTTGAATTAAATTATAAAGAGTGCACCGGAATATTAAGTGCGTCCTGCTTCACTAGTGGCACCTGTCGTGTAGCTCAAAACAAGACAAAATACGGTGATAAGTCGACTCTTTCAAGATGATGTCAAAATCGATTGAAAGTTGATGGGATTGTGGCTGTGCCATGCTAAACACCAAAATACTTAGGTAATCACTCCAATAATCAAGTGTTAAACCTTCTTAAAATCTTAAACTCACAGAGACTACCAACGATGCGTCATACACACAATATTTTAACGGAAACAAAAACTACAGATATAAACAAAATTAAAAAAACAACCACATTGTCGACGAAGTTCAGTATTTGGGACAAAAGCATCAACATGTTGTGGTGTACTAGTTAGTCATTTGATTGAAATTATTGCTATGAACTTAATATTTGTTCACAACATTTCAAGACTTGGTGCAATTTAGGGTTTGACAAATTGTACAAACATTTAAGTAAGTCTTAGGTTTTCTCTGTCTGCATAAAATAGTTATTAAAATAACTTGCCTATAATGTTTTATTTTAATATGGATGGAATGATTTTTCTAATTATTTACGAAATTATTAGAACAAAAAATAGTCAGACACATGTAATGAAGTAAGATAGAGGTCAAGCTTATAATAAAAGAAAACAAGCTGACATAGAAATATTGTACATATAATATTGTTTTTATTATTTGTGTCGGGAGTATCATTGAGAGGAATGGGTCGTGGTAAATAAAAATGAATCCCAAACTTATACCGTTGTACGTGCAACTAATGTTTATAACAAATGGCTGTTAACACTGTAACTTAATATAAATATCTGAGGTACTGCAAGCAAAGCTTCACATAAGAAAAGCAGATACAATGAATTGATAAAGTCCATTTCATCCCAAAAGGAAACCCAAAAAGTATGTCAAGCGCTTCAGGAGCAGTTGTACAATAGTGGGACGTAAATACGGCCAGACGGATGGATTCCCACACCTTATTCAGAAACTGGGGAGGGGTAAAGAGGGATGAAATGTAGAGGATCATCTGAAAAGATATCGACACCTCGAGAAATTCTTTAAAAAAATAAAGCATCAAGACGTACATTTATCATAAATATAGGAAATTTTATGGCATATGTCAAACTTAAAACTTAATAAAACTAGACAAGGACCTAAATGCTCAGGTACTCACTCCAAAAGACAATTATTTTACCTTTAAAAAGCTCAAAATTGTAGAGATATACAAATTTTTTATAAAGATAACTATAAGAAACACAGTTACATGTACACCAAATAAAAACCAACCACAAAGACGAAGTTCTTGATTTGTGACAGACACATAAACATGTGGCAGGGTTAAACTAGTTAGTTCTTGTAACATATTCAATCTTAAAATAATGGTCTTGTTGGCCAATATGACCCTAACTTCTTTCTAGTGATATAATTGGAACAATAAAACCAACTTTAAACAATACAAATACTGTACGTAAACAAATGTATTTGCATGGATACTTTTTTACGCGTTGAGTCCTTTCTTCAAGTCAAGAAGGTGACTTAATTAATTTCGCGTTATGTCGTTTTGTCTTTTAGTTACTGTCTGAGAGCCGTAAATAGCTTTTACGTAAGTTCATTTTAGAAATAATTTTAAAAAAGGTCGGTCTGTCAATTACAATATTTGAATTATTTATATTTATACGAGATAAACATCGTGTTTTCAATATAAAATTTATTGGTTTATATAAGATTTGAATTGAACTACAGTTTTTAAATTTATCAATCTAATTATACTATGTGTTCGTGTGTATTATAATGATTTATTGATTCAATGTGTGTTTGTTTTCCATATATATTTTGTTCTTACGTAATTATATAATCATAAAATATGTATAAAATTTTGTGTAATCTATGTAGTTACATCGATATAAAAAATGTTTACAAAATAGGAATACTTTTGGATTGTATTACAATTTGCAGATGTTTTGTTTAAAAAAAAGCATCAATTTACTCATGTACACTAACAAGCTTTGATGGGGTTCGTGTAGCTCAGTCTTTAGTTTTCTATGTTGTATAATGTTTACTGTTTTTTGTCTGCTTGTGTTTTTCTTTTCAGCCATGCCGATGTCAAATTATTTTCGACTTATGAGTTTGAATGTCCCTTTGGTATCATTTGCCTCTCTTTTACTAATGAACTGATAAGAATCGGCATGGACAGGCATTTTGAGAGAAGAACTTTAACCCAACCCTATGTTTATGTTCCTGTCCGAAGTCAGAAACGCCGTCGACTCGGTGTTTTTTTTATATCATGATGATTTCTTCATTTTGAAAATGTGATGTTACGGAAGATTCTGGATAGTCTCTGTTTAATATGTGTATTCACAACATATCAAGACTCGGGACAATCAAGAGTTTGCCATATTATATAGATACCTGTTGAAATCAAGATGTCTTTTGGGTTTATTTTTTTGTGTTTTTCGTTGAATGCAGTCTCATTGACATTAACCCAACATTTCCTTTAATTCAGACCAAACAGTTGGCTGTATTTAGAAACATGGTCAACTGAAATTCTTCCGTCCGGCTGTAAACTCAATGCAACAACTCTTTCAGAGGTCTGTAGGTGGAATTTTGCAAAGCAATATTGATGACTCTATCTGAAATACCCTCTTTTATCAGTGGAGATCATTCTAAATTTCCTGACTTTCATACCGCGGTCGACTCATGTTACGGAACTTGCCCATTGGATGCTACTTTGTTTTTGTCCTGAATATGCATGAATTGTTAGTCGACGGAGGCAAAAAAAATACAACAAATCTTTTTATTTAAATCTAGGAAAATTAATGTAAGAACTTGTTTCCTGTTTCTCTATAGTTACAGTAAATCATGTAAATCTAGTATCAGTTACAGTTTAGGAAAGAAGTTATTTCCGCTGGTTTTTGAAAAAGTGTGGTCATGTGTTTTGTTTAGTCGATATCAGCCATACAAACTGTTCCTAAAGACAATGTTGATGATCTTTATTTCAAATTTATGATGGGTTTTTTTTCAAAATTTTCCCTGGTTTCTTTGTTGAAACAGTTATTCGTTTTTATAGTGATTAAGATTATATTACAATATTGACTGCTGTACCCCAATTTTTGACGTTTTTACCTATTATGTCTGTTTGTTTTGATCACACATTGCTGTCAATTAAATGGAATTTTATGCGACTGTCATACAAGTGAGAGGTTTAGCTAGCTTTAAAACCAGGTTTAATCCACCATTTTCTACATATTAAGGACATGTCTGTACCAAATCAGGAATATGATAGTTGTTTTCCATTCGTTAGATTTGTTTGAGCTTTTCATTTTGCCATGTTATAAAGGACTTTCTGTTTTGAATTTCCTTTGGAGTTCGGTATTTTCGTTATTTTACTTTTCACCATTTTCAGCATTTGTGATTTGATAGAAAAATTGAAGAAAAACAACTAAAAGCCATAAAAAAATAAAGACAGGTGGTTTATCTCTGTCGATAAAGCAATAAGTGACATGAATCCCACATTCGTATATTCATACCTACGACACCATGGTCAAAAGAAAACATGGAAAAGACTTTAAAAAAGTCAGGAGCCTCTGGCCTTTGTTAGTCTTGTATGTTTTTTTAATTTTAGTTCATTTATATGTTTCGGAGTTTAGTGTGTCGTCCATTTTCACTGAACTAGTACACGTTTTTGTTTAGGGGCCAGCTGAAGCCCGCCTCCGGGTGCAGGATTTTCTCGCTGTGTTGAAGACCCATTGGTGGCCTTGGGCTGTTTTCTCCTCTTTGGTCAGGTTGTTGTCTCTTTGACACATTCCCTATTTCCATTCTCAATTCTATTAACATACCACTACACTACTACACAACACACTACACAGAAAAACAAAGATTGGGCAACACGAACCCTACAAAAAGTTAACGTGTAGAAACATGACACTCAGGTAATATTTCTGAACACCATAGTAAACTAATTCAAATTTAAATCTGTTTACATTGTTTAATAGATTTTTGACTGTTCAAAATTGTTTCTGCTAATGAAGCAGGTAGAGAATAAATTGGCCTTTGTCTGCATACAAACTTTTATTAATGTTCCTCTATGTTTCCATAGACTTTTACATAGACGTTTATTCAACATGGCACTTGTATAAAAAGGGGGGATTAGTTACCAAAATACGGAGGAGTGGGTGAACAAGAATCATAAGTAGAAAAATAACAGATATAAGACTAGCATACGTCAAACAACCCACATTGATACATCGATGATGTTTTACAAAGTCTGATTAGCAGTTGCAACCACTTGAATACCTTGTGATTTGAGAACTGTATACTCCACACGCGGGTTAATCCTGAATATTGATGCTAAGATGAGGAAAACTTATAATTTCAAAATTGAAATCGTCTCGTTTTTCATAGATCCTTATACTGTGGTGACCGCTGTAGTCAGATTCGAGGTATATGCCTAAAATGAGGAGAAAGATGTGTCTGTGGTTTCTTTAATCTTTAGTTAAGGGAGATATATTAGTGGGACCCAATCAGAAAAGTTTAAAATATTAATGAAAAAAACACCATCAATATACCTGTATGTGAAATGAAAGGAATTAGATTCTTTGGTCTTCTTGTTTTTACAAGTACAAGTTAAACCCACAATTTTCGTCGAAAATGCCAGTACCAAGTCAGGAATATGACAGTTGTTAAACATTTGTTCTATTGGCTGATATAGTCGAGCATTTGTTATGTCCGATATTATGTACTTCCTCCTTTTTAAATTTACATTGGAGTTAGGTAATTTTGTTAATCCTTCTTTACAAAATATCAAATGTTGTTTTTCTACATGAGTTTTATCTTTAAAATCTAGTGTGTCAATTACTTTCCCAGTTTTTAAGGATTTGTAAGTTTTTATAAGAGAATCAAAATGATTGCACACAATTTTAACTGGTAGATTTTTCACGGACTTTGTATAAAACTGGATTCCTTTAAGTTTTAACAGTAATCCTATAAATCGTTATGTTTGTACATTTTCTTAGTTAATATTTTATAACAACATGAACAAACAACAGAAGTTCTAGTTTAGTACATGTTATGTTTATGGTTTGTACATATATCAACAAAGGTTTGCATATTATCAGGATTAATAGGAGTAAGAACTTGGTTATTTTTTGTGAAATTGTTTGTGCATGCTTGAAACTGGTTTTTCCAGCTATCTACCCTTACTTTTATATAGTATATTATAGTGTTTGTAAATATATTAAAGATGTGCAAGTTGTCAGGATTTTGATTTTTCTTTAAATTTTTCACAGGATGTTGAGCACATTTTCCCCTGTGACGAAACATCCAGTGTAGTTTGATTAATTGATAGGTGGATTGATCTTGATAAATGTCCAGTAGATAATATTTCAAGCATATTCTATATGAAAAAAAAATAATAATTGATGCAATAGGTAGACGGATGAAGTCGAAGAAAAAATAGTTTATCGATGTGCAGATTTCATAAATCCATTAAGAAGATACAAATGAAGAAAGAAAACCAAAACTGAGGAAATTGCATGAACTCCAAAATGGACAAGACTAGGTGCTCACAGGGTGCAGGCTTTTTGATATGCCTGCAATGCGAATCCACATTTTGTAAAAATGTCAAAATCTGTAAATTTATAGACCAGACCATTATAATTTTATTTTGAAACCTAGCTCATACCGCGAGAACAAGTCGCTAGTGAGTTGAGACACAGACACATCGTGCCGGGTCTCAACTTCATGATCTTATGTAGTGTCGATTTCAGTCACCTTTTCTCATAACACAGATGGGGAAGTTTTTGTGTCGGGAGCACGGGAATTGATTTGCAAAAGGCCACCTATGAACCACTAGGAAACCGTTGAAAGGGGTCTTTAACGGAAAGTGTGCAAGGAAATTATCCTATACGGGGCGTCTGGTTTAATGTCCCCATTTCGACTGGATATGTGGCTGTGTATTCATCCGGCACGCCCATCGTTACTTAGGGTTTTATTCACGGACGGGAAAGGTCCACTTATTACCATATTTCTATACCCAAACGAAGCTTCGGGGCCTGTTAACCACTAACACTCCATAATAAAATGCATTTATGTTGACTTTTCATGTGATAATTAGATTAATATTTTTCAATTAGTTTCTCATCGGTCCGACATTTACCAACAGTTGTTAACTGGATATGGCACTAACCGAATACTATTATTAACATTCAAGTGTTTACCTCCTGTACTTTCCAAAATTTGAGTTTTCCCGTCTGAATGGTTTTACACTGTCTAGTAATTTTCGGGGCCTTTATAGGTTGCTGTTCGGTGTGAGCCAAGGCTCCGTGTTGAAGACCGTACTTTGACCTATAATGGTTTACTTTTATAAATTTTGACTTGGATGGAGAGTTGTCTCATTGGCACTCATACCACATCTTTTTATATCTAATTATGAAGTTTGAACAAACAACACCAATCAATTGTTCTATATAATGGATAATGAATCGCAACTTTTGCAGGGACATCTTTGAAATAAAACATTTAAAGTTGTATTTCTGCACACAATTTGTTTTTAATCATATAATTGCTACATTATATTAAAGCTATGTTTAATTTCAAATTTATTCACATAATATGGCATTTAAGTTTATTTATGCATAATAGGCTTGCCCTTGTCGTCATTCTATGAATCAAACAAAATATACCCAAAGTAATTTTGGGTATAACTAGTAATAACAAAGTTTAAAAAATGTATGTGCACACGTGATTCCCTGAAACTGTGTTTTTTTTTTTAAATCACTTGATAAAGTTTATTGTATTGATTTAATGTAAATAAGTCAAATTGAAAAAGTCCTATATTACCAGTAAGTATATTTCAGTTGCATTATGTATGTCAAAGTTTTTCTAATAATATATATTTTAGGGTTTTTGGCGTCCTCTCATATGTTCAATTGTTGGTCAGGTTTTGTTTGTGTGTTTTTTGTACTAAAGAATAGAAGCATTATCAACTATGTGTACTTCACCCTTTTCTGCAAAAGAGTTGTATTGGAATATTTTAGTATATCTATACATCCCTGGCTTTCAAATGTTTTGGTATGAGCGTTCCTGATGAAGATGAATCCAAAATAGCGTATTGAACGCACTAAAATTATGAAGTGTTATTTTCATTTATTAGCTAGCACTTGCTGGTGCACATTTAGTCCTCGAGGGTATAATCAGCCGAGAAATTCAGTACTTAGATACTGGCATGATTTATAACAAGATTTTGCCTTAAAGTACCCGTTTATAAATTAGGAAACAAAGGTCCCAAGGGACATACATGTTGTCTTGAAACAGGCCACTATACGGACCCCTCGGGGAACTTTTGGCAAGACAAAATAAACAGAAACTCTCATTTACCTAGGCATCGGATTTAATGTTTCCATTTCCACTGGTCGTGGCTGTACATCCAGCGCATCCAGACTAACGCCCCACTTTAGCCATGGTTTTACTGCTGAAAGGGAGAAGTCCAGGGATAATCGTTCTTCTTTGTCATATCTGAAAACAAATTTAAAACATATTTGTTAATTAAATGAGTAATGTTGGATAGGTGTCAATTAGACAGCAAACCCAACGACACAAACAACTAAAGATATTTAGAGATCAACATACTGTCTTGAATGTTAGAAAGTGTCTATACAATAAGTCAAGCTCAAAATGTCTGCAATCAACAATGGGAAGAAAACTATATATACAAACAAAAAAACACACGACTCAAAGTTTCTCGAACTGTTGTGTGATTCATGTCGACCACGGTTTTCGTCTACGTGAATTTAGTTTGATTTCCGTAAGAATCATACTCAATCGACATAACAAGTGAAAACTTGACTTTTTAAACAACTGTTGTTTCTTTTCATAACATCTGTTACCGAAATACACAAAAAGACAGTCATGAAGTTCTGAAAAGTGTTCTCTGAACTTCCATGACAACCTAAGCTGACAATAACATTAAATGCTTTAATGATTTCAGAAAAAAATGTTTTTAACTTGAAATAGAAAGTATACTCCTTTCTGCACATTGAATAACCTTCAACAACGACGATTCGGAGGTTAGCTGTTGCAAAATGTTATCTTATACACTAATTTTAGTGTATAAGTGAAAATTGCACGTTATTTACCCACCAGGATATTATTACTGCTAGTAATTAAGAAACGAACAATCAATTCTTATAATTCAATTTGAATCTTTCATTCTTATACTGTGTTCCGCGCCTATTGCTGAAAGTGGAAGTGAATTTTAATTGCACATTTTTTTTCATTATTAGATATTGTGCTATTTTGCTTAAGATATTCAGTCATTTCAAACAAGATACACGCAATAACCTTGAAATAAAATTTAAATTAAAATTGAAATAAATAAATATAATGAATATAATAATATTAACGGTACCCATTTTATTGCATTAGATGCACATTTCGACAAAACAAAACCTGAGTGAGTATCGAGACCAAAAGACCTAAACCTCATACAAACGTCGAAGACTTGATAAACTCAATGGGCCAAAAGTAAAAAGCAGAAATATACCTTAACTTAACATGATTTCCAAAATTTGCAGTAAATTAAAAAAAAACAATATCCGTATTTTCTTGCCAGTACCAAATTGCTGGATACTGGGTTGGTGATGCCCAGGGGATTAATATAAAAATAAAATGATGTGGTATGATTGCCAGTGAGACAACTATCCTCCTAAGTTCAAATGAACTCGATGTAAGCAATTATAGGCAACCGTACGGCCTTCAGTAATGAGAAAAACTCATACCGTATAGTCGGCCATAAAAGGCCCCGACATGAAAAATATGAAACAATTCAATTGAGAAAAACTAGCGGCCTAATGTATAACAAAACAATTTAGGAAAAACAAATATGACAGACATGAACCAACGACAACCACTGAACTACAGGCACATGACTTGGGACAGGCACATCAAGAATGTGGCGGGGTTAAACATGTTTGTGAGTGCTCAACACTCCCCCAAACCTTGGACATTGGTGTTACTAATAGTTGTTTCCTATGTAAAATCCAATATTTCTTTATTTTTAGGTCAAATGATTTCGTTTGTTAATACAACCACATAAGTGGATATAGTGTTTGTCAATACAACAACAAAAGTATATGAATAAGAGGTTATTATATTACATCTAAAATTCTTTGAACCTTCAAGGATATTTTTCTAGTTCGTCATATTGCATTGGTTTTGGCAGGTTTGTTATCGAAATGAAAAAGTCGAATATTAACTGTAAGTATATTTCTAGTTCATTATTTAAGAGAAGGTTTATATGTTTGATTATTACTATTCAATTATTATAATTGTAATTTTTTTGTAATGTTATCAAAAAAAAAGTAATATAACAAAAATACCGAACTCCAAGGGAAATTCAAAACGGAATGTCCTTTATAAAATGGCAAAATCAAAAGCTCAAACACGTCTAACGAATTGAAAACAACTGTCATATTCCTGACTTGGTACAGGCATTTCCTTATGTAGAAAATGGTGGATTAGACCTGGTTTTAATGCTAGCTAAACCTCTCACTTGTATGACAGTAGCATAGAATTCCATTACATTGACAACAATGTGTGAGCAAAACAAACAGACGTTATAGGTAAAAACGTCAAAAATTGGGGTACAGCAGTCAACATTGTAATATAATCTTAATCACTATAAAAACAAATATCTGTTACAACAAAGAAACACAAAATGGCATATAGACAAAGAACATAAGCAAAAATGAAAGACAAGAACTAAATATTTACCATAACACAATAACAAATGGCGGGATGTATAAGTACCGATATACGTTATAAGTACATAATCAAAAATTGATTGTTTTCGACTTATGAGTTTAAATATCCCTATGGTATCTTCCGCCTCTCTTTTAGTAGATGTTGAAACGATAAATTATGGTGTTCGAATTAAACGTACTGGACATAGAAATACCTGTTTACTTCTTATGAACATAATTTTACATTTTTATACATTTATATATATATATATATATATATATATATATATGAAGCTGTGTTTTGTATGTGTTAAGTGATGTTTTCTTTCATGCATGAATCAAGGTGTTAGACCAAAACACGCAAAGTAACAAATCATATTCCCCACTACATTCAATAATAAAGAATGACAAATAGTATGGAATCCACGATTTTATAGAATAATTGTTCAACATAAGTAATAACATGTCAGATCCAACAGTTATTCCTTATATCATTTTGTGATAAAGCTTTCGCTGATGCCGTTTCTCTTCGAAATTGATGTAAAAGGATGAGGTAAACAACTATTGACGACCTAAGGCAAAAGATGAGAAAAGGAAATTGACAAAATACAATGTATGTTTCTTTTTTTAAATTGAAATTGAAATGAAAGTCTAGTCACGTCATTTATAATGGGAAATAATTATTTCAACTTGCATCATCATCCTTGCGGGGTTTGAACCAGGATCGCTTGGTTATCAGGCCGAGGTGTGTTCTCTCGGCTACGGAACCAGACTGCAATTTATTCTTAAAATTCCTATTTCACAGGTTCACTTTTCTCATGAATGACATAATGAAACAATTATTCAGTAAGAAAAAAGTTTAAATTTGCGTTTGTTTTTTTGTTGTTTTTTATTATGCATTTTCAAACTGACGTAAGAGAGAAAGGATTTGGAGGAATATTTATTTGACTTGTTGGTCTAATTCATGAAATCAAGACGATTTAATTGCAGAAACTGTTCCAAGAGGTGATAGAGAATGTTTTTTGTTTATTCTTTTTGACATCCCGGATTCTAATTTTAACTTTTTTGCCAGCATGAGAAGAAATTGTCAGAAATTTTCACTGAAATACACTTACAATTTTTCTATTGTTATTGTTTGTCTTCGTTTTTAGAAGCTTTGAGAGGGACATTGAGGGAAGTAAGCATAAATAATATTCACTTGTAAAGCAAAACACACAACTTATTAACAAAATATTAATTAATGATTGCTTGATATGTTTCTTTTGGCCAGACTACAACATTTGCATAACTCCTGATTTCATAATTTCATTTTTTTTTCTTTCAAAGTACTGGCCTTTTTTTTCAATATAATATGATGATTGTTTAATTTTTCTCAAAAGAGTAATTCCCAATGAAACAATTGACATTTTTGGAGTAGCTGCGATTAACAGGTTTCTTTTAAGCTCTGAGTCTGCTCTGTATGTAGTACGAAAGCTAAGTACTCGAAGTTTAAATCCAAATTTTAGCAGAAATCAGGTCGAAGGAACGTTAAAGAGTTATGGTTATATAAACAGAAAGACAAACACCTGACCGACAAAAAGTACACAATTAACAATTCACATTCCTAAAACAATTTGAGTGCTTTGAAATTGTAATACGGGAAAGTGAGGATTGTGAGTGCCATTATGATATTTGACACTATTGATCTGTTTCTTCTCATATGGTTTATCCATCTTTTATCAGCGTTGTAAAATATCGTAAAGAATTGTTCTATGTGCTTGATTGACGGTTCAGTTCTATGAATATCGATAAATTGTAATGAAAAGCAACCTAAAATATTCCAAAACTTTGCAAAACATGATCAATGCAATTTGATAAGGAATTTTTTGTTTTGAATTTTCCTTCGAGTTCGGTATTTTTGTTATTTTACTTTATATTGTGTGCTTTTTTTTTAGACAATCACGTCCGGTATATATAACCATACTTTAGTTTTACAAACCAGTTTATATACATCAAGTAGCCTGGAATCCTGTTCGTGTCAGTAAAGCCAGGCATAACACAATTAACTGTTGATTTTCGATTTAATCTAGTAATGTTTGGATTATTATTGCTATATTTTTATTGAAAATTGCATTTAACATGAATTTTGAAGAAAAAGATCACAAATTCGTGGTTATATAGATATTTCCCGCCATTTGTCAAGAAATGATGCTTCTTCGATCCCATTGGCGATTGACTGTCATAATTCTGATTTCATTGTGATTTAGTACTGACACGTTGGCCTATATATATCATGTCGATACTTATGTTTTGGAAAGTTAAATCTTTCTAGTGGCTTCCGTATTTCACTTTTGAAATTTTGACATCCTTTTCTTAATATCTGAACATGCTAAGCACTCGCGCAAGCGACTATATTCAACTAATGGTCAAATTAAAGGTTCACGTATACGGACCCAAATGAGGTCAGTTTTTGTCTTGCAAGACTATAAAATATCAGCGATGTTTTGAACTTATTTTAACAAACTTAAACCAAACTAGCTGCTAATAGCGAATTATTGTTTCAATATTCCACTTTTAGTAATGTTTTAAACAAAGTTAACCATACTTTAATATTTCGTTTTAATCGTAAACAATCCGTTTTAATATTCGTTTGAAACCTATGACTTGCTATCCGTTTTCAATCTGTTTAGAACCATATTGATTTTATACCATGTATGAAAGCTGTCTGAGACCAGTCTCATAACTTGTATCTTAACTTATTTATACGGGAACTAAGAGCAACACGAATAAATCGCTTAACTATTGTCAGGTGTGAAGTTAGCAAAACCGTAACAAACTATATGGCTTAATATTAAAAAACGTAATTAATATACATTTCACCAGCAGACTCCAAGCAGTCAATATTCTACATCGTATATATATAGATGTTTCTGGTTTTCTGAGTCTGTAAAATAAAAATAAATCTAAAGTATATATATACAATGTCACAAAATATGCCGTCAGTGATTTCTAGGGCTGGTGTATACGATAGTCCTCATATGTTGATTCCCAATTCAATCGTGTTTAAAGCAATAATTAGATAACAAAAATATCATGTTTATTATTAAAAAAAAACTTATATTAGTGAAACATACAATATTACCAAGAACTGGAGAAAATAGGATTATGTTTACCTACCTATCAAACCCATAAACATTCTTCTGATCTGTGTTACCGATTCTATCTGGCGTACTATTTGTCGGTAATAGGGTGTTGTATTTGGATCTATAAATCCAATCCGAATTAACGGTTTTTCAAAACTTAAGACGATCTTCGCCTTTCAAAATCAAAATTAACAATTGGGAATTAAAAAAATTAACGTCAATGATAAATTTCAGGAGAGAAATAATGAACGCGTATTGTGTATTTTGTATTCGTGTATTGTTTATTTTTGTATAGATGGCTTCAACAATGAAAGAGATTCCACTGATGTAGCCTCTGATTATTGTGACAACGTTAAAGTCCAAAGACAAGTTGATACTCTGCAGGGTACAACCGCACAAGTTAAAAACGTAAATGAAAGTCGTCAGGTCACTCATGTACCAATGCAGTTGAATGAAAGTGTAGTCAGAGGGAATACAGAGCCTAAAGCCACCAGAAATATATGGACTAGAATGAAGCAGCACAGGTGGTCCATACTTGCATTCATATGCGGTGTAATACTGACACTAGTGTTAGTTATCCCTGTGATGGTGTCAAAATCTTCGTTTCCGGAAAAGAGTATATTTTCTTTTTTTCTTTTTATTATATTTTAGACTTGTCAAATATAAATGAACGTGGAAAAACAAACACATTTTTTTTCTAAATTTTCGATATAGTTATAAAATTAGGTCTATTATTACGTATTTGAGGTCTCTTACTAGATCTAAAGAAACTTTAACTCGATCAAATAGGCATTTACTTATCAATTCATTTACACTGGAAAATGCACTTACCTATTAAGACACGCATAATTCATAGAATCAATTTGGTAACATATCGTTGGCATAATACTATGCTTAAATAAAATAAACACATTACAACGCTCGAGACTTCAACAGAAATAATGCGATTATCTTTTAATTTATAAAACGATTGCCCGAAAATGACAAGCATGGTGTCGTTTCGTTAAAAATACCACTGTTATTAATCTACTGTCAACGGCAATACTTTTGTGTGTTTTTTTTTTTTTAAACGAAGTTACCTGAAACAACAGATCTAGTTTACTTGATAAACTGAAATTAGATGGGATGAGGTGTTAAGTTCGTGGTAGAAACTGGACTTGCTTTGTACAAACGCACACATGAACATATGAAGACATTTACAAGTATAAATGTTCAACTTATTAATACCTAAATAAAAACACACATATATATATAGCTTACATACGATATTAGTTTCGCTTCTTGTTGAAGACTATACGGTGAAATATAGTTGTTTACATCCACGTCCTTTGGTGTGGTGGATAATTGTCTCATTATCATACCAAATCTCCTTATTTTACAACAGTGATATATAGAATTTCTTTAAGTTCATATTTTGATTCGGTTAATACAAAAAGACAATTTCAAAAGTCAAGTTAATTATTTGAAATAACCTAGATTAGAAATTTTCAAACTGTGAATATAAGATTTCCCTCGGTTTAAATGATAATATCATAAGACAGAGAAACGGATTTAAAAGCTTATCTAGTAATAGTTTTGTCTGGTATCAGTGCTCGTCGGCTTCGTGTTGGTTCGGCCTTTTTTGTTTTTAGAGTCACTGGTGTGTCTTTTGTGGTCGAGGCAGGCGTCTGGCGGACGAGGTTTTAGGCATTGTAACTATGATGAGTTTATCTCAAAAAGACACCGTAACCGAAGTTTACACAATACATCTGAGATTACTATAACAACATTTGTTATAGTATTCTCAGAATAAACGAATCAATCATAACAAACTGACACATTTGTGAAACGCCATTCTGTTATGATATTATTAGTTACAAAGTGTGCTAATGGCCTAATATTCGCTCGCTCTTGTCCTATATGGAATTTACTGACCCCTATACATCGTATTATGTCACTAGCACACCGTGTAACGAATTTCTTACGACTATCTTAATATTAGGGGGAATTTAAACGAAGTGATCAATATGAGTCATCAAAGCAATATTTGGTGCCTGGTGGACAATTACTGTAGCAGTGATCAAGTCTTCAATATCAAAAACCTAATTGCACCGATGAATACAAAATCAAATGCCAACAACAACAATTTAATATCAATGAACTACTACTAACTATGTATTTCATATTAACCACGCCCATTGGCCGTATATTATTAAAAAAACATGCCCACTGACCAAAATTAGAAATACTCGGTTTGCATGTAATGACTTTTAACCAATGATAATCCTAGAAGTGTATAAGAGGTAAGATAATTGATATATATCTTTTGTCAGGCCCTTAAGAAAAACATTTAATTATCAAATATTTTGTTCTTATCAACTTTTCCCTCGTGTAGAGTCAAGATCGAAACGCAATGTTTGTGAAACTTAGAAATGTTAACAGATAACATGATAAGAATATTACGACAAATTGTCAATGTATGAGTTATTTATATGGTTTTATTTCAGATGACCAGGCTGGCTACATAATTTCTTTGAGATTTGACAGAAAGTCGACTCATTCGTTACTGTTCCTGTCTGATGATAATACAGTACTGGCTAATTCTTTCACTAAAGAGACCCCGAATCCCGTGAAGCATCCGGAACAGTTTAACACTTACGACGGAACAATTGGGGATAGATACTTTACTTCTACAAGTAAATTATACTTTGAGATTAAGTTCTCATACGAAATATTAAAGTACTTAAACTCTACTGACTTAGTCTTCGAAGTAGGAGTTGCAAGTCGTGAAAAAATAGACAGCCATCATTATGTAGGAACCCACGGATGGTCGTTTTTCATTCATAATTGCACTACTAACATATGCCTTAGAGCCCAGCATGGTACTACGAACACATACGAAGAAGTTAAAATAATAAGTAGAAGTAATACAGTAGGACAACCGGATGTGCCTTTTTGGCCAAAATGTGATTCGGCGGCGCTCAGTAGTCCTACGCCGAAAATTGGACTATTTTGCGTCGGCCGACGTCAACTGAAAAATGGCGGGCTTTTGTATTTTTTTTTCGTTCGTTTGCGGCAAAGTACCGACGATAAATACTGTTGATTGTAAGCAAATCTATATGAGAAAAATAGATGAATTTACATATTATTTTCATTTTTGAACATTAAAATAAAAGGAAATCTCATTTTTTATATCTGAACATAGAAAATTTCGGATATTGATTTTCTGCACTGTAGGATAAAATGCCTACATTAAAAATGGGAACAAAAAAATACCTATCCTTCGATTTTAAAAAAATTTCTACATCATATTCTCGCTAGTTTTTGGCATCGAAATTCGTAAAGAACGTGAGTGTTCAAGCCAGGGCAAAAATTTGTTCCCATTTTAATGTAGGGGTCGCAATTTTTTATAGGTTTTTCCTTGCATGGTCGGTAGATTTAGAAATAGGAAGAGTTTCTGTTTTTAAAGTAAATATTCATTCAATTCTCATGGAAAAGTGAATCAATAGATATTAAACCCCATTAAAAAATAACAATATGTGTCAATAAATTGTAAAATAATGGATTTTTTTCGAATTTGAAGAAGGCGCCATTTTCGTCTTTTTATCTATTACGTCAATTGGTCTGCTATAATTATTAACTGTTTCTAAAAAATCTCCGCCTCGATTTTTTTTATACTTTCATATAATTATCTTTGGTACATAATGTATATGTTATGAAAAAATTAGGCACTTCTATCGAGTAGAAATGGAGAACGGTCATTTTTATTTTGTATGTTCCCACTATGGGGGCGTGGTCCTCCCTAAACCTTGTTTCTGAAGTACACGATAGCTATTCTTCTTTCAAAAATAATTATCACTAAAATTTATTGAAACATTACAAATATATTTTAAGACATCAATAAATTCTAACTGCAAGAGATTTTTAGAAGCAGAATTGCCGGAATCTACCTCAACCGATGTTGTGTCAGTATATATATATAGACCAACGTTGTCAATTTCCGGCGCCGAAAATGTCATTAAAAGTTGGATTCTTTACTTCTTTGTAGCAATTTTGTTTATCTGAATGCCAAGGAAGTCATTCGATATGTTGAATTCATATCAACGTTATACCAAAACAGGCCGAGCTTGGTGAATTAACAGTTTTAGGCCTACATCAACATGGGATTGATTTGTTGATATCGTACTTCGTTGATCAATCCATATTTATTTCGTGAATATTGTTAGTATGTTATCGGCCGATGAGTTTTTAATGAACATCTAATCTGAATAGGCCATAGAAAAGCTATCGGTTTTTTTCATAAGTTTCCTTTCGTTAATACAGTTATCGTTATGTGTTTTATTTTGTTTCTTTTTAAAAAAAAAAAGGGGGGGGGTAATTTTGTCAAAGGCATGTGTCATTTTATTGATTCTTAATTTCTGGTTTGCAGTGTTGGTTTAAACTCTTCATGACTTTACTTTTTAAAAATTCAATGTGCAGTTTCTTAGGGCATTGGTATAACATGTACATGTATAATGACTATTAGCAGGGACGGATCCAGGTTTTTGTAAAGGGGGGGCGTAGTATTAAAGATCGCCGAGCGGAGCGAGGCGAACATTTTTTTGGACCTTTTTTTTGGCTAAAAAACATAAAATAAGTGTAAAATGCATTTTATAGTTAAAGTGTAGGGGTTGGACATTTTTGGTGCCGTATTCTCTCCATCAATTGTCTATTATGAAATGATTGGATGGATCCAAAGCTATGTACTAATTAATATATTTGATGTGGGATTTGTCAGTAAAAAATGGACATGGAAAATTCTCGTTTGTTGTATGGTTAGTTAGCATAACCTCACAGATTTCTTGTAGTTAACAAGATATACGGCTATTCAATGAACTTTACAATACGACCAACACGAAGAAAGACAAACAAGCAATTTTCATCCAAATGTTTGGTTGAAATGTTTCACCCAACAAGGGAAGTGAGGGGTTCCAAATCAACCTAAGGCTATGAGTCGGAAATGACAATGAAGTTGTGAATGACGGTCGACACATGGATACATATAGGCCACGCCCAGCAGGCAGGTTGCAGTCGGGCCTTGAAAAAAGTATTCAGTATATCAGTTCGTCGAAACAGACATTTCGGTCAGATATGGGATTCACATGCAACCCCCCCCCCCCCCCCCAAAAAAAAAATATGCCCTTTTTTTATTCATCATGTTCATTTAATGCTAAATAATTCTGTTGAAAATATTTTTTTCTAATAGCAAAAAGTGGACAAGATTATTGCTTTCAATGCAGATACGGCCAGAATTTTTGTTTAAGGCAAAAATCAGGGTTAGAATTATTTCTCTAAAGTATCTCAGACTGCCCCCTCAGATCAAATGGTCCGTGCCTTAGACTTTAAATTTATATCTAGAGCTTACTGACTGGGGATCACTATTAAGCAATGTTATTAATGGACTGGAGCGTGTGGGGTTAAACATGTTTTCGTAGGTAAATAATATTGCTGTGGAACTTTTTTTTTCATGAGAGTGTAATAGAGTATTACTTTTTGTTGGGTGGAATTATGAAATAGAAGTCAATACGTTCTTGCTCAATACTTTTTCGCTTTGAAGGCGTCATGCTTGTCATCCTCAGCCTAAGCAATGTGTTACTGTAATTTGAATTTCAAAATGACTGAGTGACGTTTTTTTCGACGAACTGGTCAACTCCACCATAGAGAATCACATGACTTTGACATAATCAATAATATATTACAGTAAATACGAGCGAAAAACATCTTTATAAGTAAAGAATTGTCGCATAAAAATTAAATACACGGGAAATGGCAAAGTTCACGAAGTCTAGTCTGATTAATCATTTTACGAAAAAAAAAAAAAAAAAAAGTGCAAGCAAAGGGGGGCGTACGCCCTCTACGCCCCCCTCTGGATCCGCCACTGATTAGACTGGTATTAATATATCTATGCATATGGGGAGGACCATTTGCTATTCTAGGTAGGTGGCGGGAAGGGAATCCTGGTCTGTTCGCACTAATACTTGTTCGCTCTGGGTCCTTTCGCCCTGTTCTTTTCTTTTATTTTGTCTTGTTTAATCACGAACATATATTGACAGATATACTGTTCCCAGGTTTAATGTAAATTAGTTGAATGAAGTATGTAAAAGTTTGTTGACAAAATAGTGAATAAACTGCATAAGCCATAATGTGTGAGGTAGTAGGATTTTTTTCTGGATTAACTTTTTATTTGCATCCATTGGTACACATGCTTTTCTTTCTAAATATATTTTCACTTTTGCATACTCACTGATGCAGAATATTTATTTTCAGCCTCTATAGTGTCATTTTATTTAGGGACCTTTTATACATGTAGCTTACTATGTGTTATTGGTTCTGCTCATTGATGAAGGCTGTCAGAGACCTATACATATATTTATTAACCTTTTCGTCATAAGGTATCTGGTGGAGAGTTGTCTCATTGGCAATCATACCCCAACTTCTTATTTTTATATTGGAACTGTAATCAAGTCTTAAGCAGGCAAACTGAAAGGGAACTGTAGTACCTTTAATGAATAACTACTGACAAAAAATCAATGAAATATTCAAAGGATACAATGAAGCTAGCCATATGAAATATTTTTTTGTATGTTGTGCACCTCTTTTCTCCTTTCAGTGGCAGGGGCTATGTTATATGGTTGGCTTATCAGAACTTGTAATAGGATATAGTTATTCAGTGTTAAATGCCCGTCCCAATGGGACACAGATCCCCAGGCAACCCCAAATTGATAGGGATAAAATAATTAAATCATTTCACTCCAATCTCAACAACAGGGCAAAAGTGAAGGAAATCAATCTAAGCATACTAGATTATTTAAGTATGTGATATGTGATAAATATTCAAAAGTGAGATTATTTGATCAAATCTAGCCTTGTGATACAATTTCTTGAAAAAGCAAAATTGAGTTCTTCTACAACATATGGGCAAATGTCTAATTTTCCATGAATAAAGTCCAATAATTCTGGAAAGGCAAAACTTGAATTCGCCAAAAGCAAAGTGAGCTTTCTGTAAATTACACTCATACAAAATAAAAGGGAAACACTTGAGGCCAGAGCTGAGGGAAGATATATTCGGTTGTCAAAAGTATACCGGTAAAATGAAACATATGGAATCTTATTAATTATATAACAGTGATATTGCTTTGATAAAAAATTTCATGAAAACAACTGAGTCAATAATCTGAATGTTTTACTAAATATTGTAACATTTCACTTATGCACATTTTAATGTTTATGAGTCTGTCATATTTAAAAATCCTCTTTTTACTACACTTTGGAGCCCATAGTCTGCTAAAGCTTCATTTATTTAATCCTGCATGAGTTAAACAAAAATGTCTGCTAATAATCACTTGAACCACCTAAGTTATTTGGTGGGGTTACCATTCTGTACATGAATATATCTCTCTTAATAAATTTCATATACATTTTGTAATTAAATTGCTGATTCCAGGTATTAAATTTTTTATCCTCCAGTAAAATTATTCTTCTGAAAAAAGAAAATATTTTGTTATTAAATTAAGTTTGTTAATTCAATCAAAACGTAATGAAGAATGATAATTATAATATATTGTATTTCATTGTTAAGGCCATCTATGACCCCAATACAGTCTGCTTAAGTCATTCTCTTATCTGAAAATAAAATGCTCCGCTGGGCGCAGCTTGATACAACTGCAGATGTCGAACCCTGAACAGTTGGGGCAAGTATGGACACAACATTCAAGCTTGATACAGCTCTGAATTTGGATTGTGGTCAAATATTTGACACAGCATAGGTTTCTGACACAGAATGAATGTGGTCTAAGAACTTAAAATTTTTTAATTTACCTATTATGGTCTGATATCCAAAATCTAAATACATGGTTAGATTCAGCATATCAAAGAATCCAAAGAATTCAATATTTGATGAAATCAAACAAAGTTTAATTTTGGACCCTTTTGACCTCAATGAGGACCAATTTGATAACGGGGCCCAAAAATCAAAATACATGGTTAGATTCAGCATATCAAAGAACCCCATATATTCAATTTTTGTTGAAATCAAACAAAGTTTAATTTTGGACCCCAACTTGGACCAACTTGAAAACTGGGCCCATAATCAAAAATCTAAACAAATGTTTAGATTCAGCATATCAAAGAACCCCCAGAATTCAATTTTTGTTAAAATCAAGCTAAGTTTAATTTTGGACCCTTTGGACCTTAATGTAGTCCAATTTAAAAAACAGGACCCAAAATTAAAAATCTAAATACACGGTTAGATTTGGCATATCAAAGAACCCCAATAATTCAATTTTTGATGAAATCAAACAAAGTTTAATTTTGGACCCTTTTGACCTCAATATGAACCAATTTGATAGCGGGGCCCACAAATAAAATATCTAAATACATGGTTAGATTCAGCATATCAAAGAACCTCATATATTCAATTTTTGTTGAAATCAAACAAAGTTTAATTTTGGACCAACTTGAAAACTGGGCCCAAAATCAAAAATCTAAATACATGTTTAGATTCAGCATATCAAAGAAACCCATATATTCAATTTTTGTTAAAATCAAACTAAGTTTAATTTTGGACCCTTTGGACCTTAATGTAGACCAATTTGAAAACTGGACCCAAAATTAAAAATCTAAATACACGGTTAGATTTGGCATATCAAAGAACCCCAATAATTCAATTTTTGATGAAATCAAACAAAGTTTAATTTTGGACCCCAATTTGGACAACTTGAAAACTGGGCCCAAAATCAAAAATCTAAATACATGTTTAGATTCAGCATATCAAAGAACCCCATATATTCATTTTTTGTTAAAATCAAACTAAGTTTAATTTTGGACCCTTTGGACCTTAATGTAGACCAATTTGAAAACTGGACCCAAAATTAAAAATCTAAATACACGGTCAGATTCGGCATAACAAATAAATAAATGTGGTCAAAGATTTTACAAATCTAATGCGCCATACTGTGCAATCAAAGATTACTTCTTGAAATTTTTCAATATTTGAAATTTGAAAAAAAAAAAAATATTTGAAGAATAATTCTTTTTAATTTCTGAAATCTGAAATCTGTGATCCCCCACAATTTCTTTTTACCCCCCCCCCCCCCCCCTTTTTCCCCAAAAAAATTCTTTCCCTCAAGATATGGTCATAATCTCAAATCAAATTTCCAATGGAATTTGCAACGATAATTAACCATTTAAATTTACCATAGTGCTAACTAAATCTATTTTATAATAGAATTTAAAATATGGTGTCAAATCTTTCATATGGATTTTTTTGTAAAAAAAAAGATGCAATTTTGCAGATATTTTTACTGGTCTTCCTTTATAAATATGCATTTCTTTAAACATAATTTAAAAGCAGTGTAAGGGAAGTAATCAAAACGTTGTATTTGGATTACCTCCCTTACACTGTTTTAAATTTTCTTAATTGTTCATTAACCATTACTTAATACATAATTTAAAAGCAGTATAAGGGAGGTAATTCAAATGCTGTATTTGATTTATCTCCCTTACACTGCTTTAAATTATGTTTTGTACTAAAGTATTTGTCCATTAACCAGGACAACCTTGGTATTCCCCCTTTTTTGCCCCTAATTCCTAAATGATTTGAGCCATAACCCCCCAAAGCAAATCCTAACCATCCCTTTGTGGTATGGAAACTTGTGGTATAATTTCAGAGAGATCCATACACTGTTCCACAAGTTATTGTCTAGAAACTAGAAAATGCTTATTTTTGGCCCCTTTTTGGCCCCTAATTCCTTAACTATTGGTACCATAACCCCCAAAATCAATCCCAACCTTCCTTTAGTGGTATTTAACCTTATGGTAAAATTTCATAGAGATCCATCTTCTTAAACTAAAGTTATAGTGCGAAAACCAATGTGTCTTCGGACAACACCGGACGACAACGACGACGACGCCAATGTCATACCAATATACGACCGCAAAATTTTTTGCGGTCGTAAAAAAATGGCCTTAAAGTCTGAATGATTCCTTGGCCTATAGCCTATAAATTTTAAGTTCCAGGCCCAATTTATTACATTGGCAACGTTCATGTCTGACTGTTAAATGCAGAATATTTTTCAGTCTGTTTCCTTATGAAAACAGTTTAAATACCATGTATAATTTATTATGTTTTTGTTTCATATTTGGGGGATTGAAATCATAGCACATTGTCAATTTTTGTAACCCTATTAAAACAGACAATTTTGGATTACTTACCCTTAATATATTGTAGTCCTATTGTTTTCTGTTAACAAAAATAATTTTGCTTTCAACATCACTGGACATTCCATTTGATTACTGTTTTCTTGTTGTATGTACAGAATATCATAAATGTACAAGTATTTTTGTTTGAATAAAAAGGTCCTCGGTTTTGAATTTTTGATCCAGAGTGAACATCTTTCTCCATCCTGTAAATATAAAGCAAATATACATACAATTACTATTAATGTTTATTTACTAAATTATTCAAAGCAAAATTAAACTTTGCATTGTTATTATCAACACATGAATACAAATTTGCCAAATAAATTACCAAGAAAATACATGTACATGTATTTATTAAGTATTATAGATAATTATGCCCCCAGCATTTTTGCTCAATACATGTACATAAAAGTTTCAGACAAAGAAAACATTTCAAAAGTCTTGAAAAATAATTTTTAGGTTTAACAAGGAGCAAATTTATGTTATACCAAACCTTTTGATAACATTTTTATATTTAATAGTTTGCATAAACATCATAAGATTATAACATGTCTATTGTACAATGCAAGCTGAAATTTTATACATTTTGGGGGCACTCACAACCCAGTTTTATTTTAATTTAAATCCTGGAACCACCACTGTCATGACTGTATTGTCACTAAATTGACACCTTGAATTTGACAATATAAATGAAGTTTGAGAAAGTAATATTGTTAACTGATTATCATTTCTAATTAGATATATATAATCATTGGAAGAATATAACATGTCAGATATAACATGTATAAAGAAATTGTAAATTAATTAGTTTCTGTGGATTCATGTAATGCAAAGCAGCATGTGTACAAGCTTTTCAAATGGGTGGGTGATTGGTTAATTTCAATGTGTAAATTTCTTTTATAATTTCAGAGTTATGATTTAGAGGATGGCTATCTTAATTAATTTTTTTATGGGAAAGATCTGGTACATGTCCATGTAATCATGGTAATAACCAAACAAAATAAACATTGCTCTGACAAGAGTGCTGACACAGGATGAACATGAATATTCTGTTCAATAAAAAGGAAAGAACAATTGTGTACAGATTGAAAAAAAATTAATAAGCCATAATAGTAAAATAAGAAGATGAATATAATTCCTCCTACCATGGAAGTATAATACTTCCATGCTCCTACCAACCCACCCACATAAAAATAAAAATTTTCGTATGAGTATGAATAGTGAACCCCCCATTGACAGAAACAAGTGCTTGTGATTGATTTCCCTTTGTATTATATGTTAATATAATAATGAAAGTTTTTTTAAATATTAAATTTTGGTGTATATGAAATGGGACGAATCTATTAATATTAGACCAGCTATAAAATAGCCAACAGTAGAAGTGAATATGTCTTACATTCTAATGATTTGCAGTGGCGGATCCAGAAATTTTAATAAGAGGGGGCCCGCTCCAGTCATGCATCAGTGATTCCCTATACAATCAACCAAATTTTTTCCCACAAAAAGGGGGGGGGGGTGGTCCACCTGCCCCCTAAATCCGCCTCTGATTTGATAATGGACTTTTGAGTTGAATTTGAGACGGTCCGCAAAATTCATGTGTATTTGGGGGAGAAATTACCCCCCTTTTTAGAGAACTTACAGTCGGCATTACACGTGATCATCCGTGCTTTCAAATTTGATTAATTTTGGTCCGTATTTGCTGTTAGAGGTTTACAACGTTCTATTATCTGAACACGAAATGATAGCGTGAATTTTTTCCAGGGAGATTGTGAAGAACACTTTGAACAGTTTGAAAACGGATGTTGACAACTTGTGCGGGTATAATATTCCCGGAGACAAGGACGGATACCTAAGACCGAAATCCGAATATAATTCACCAGTGGTTGGTGTAAATAGTGTATTCAATATATGAAAAGGAAATTGTGAAAAATAGGATTTCATTTTCATGTTTCATATAATTTTACACTTTATTTTTGCCGTTTAAATCATTTTTGGGATCCCACTTATTTGAAAATAATTAACTCGGTATATCTGAAATAATCCTTTACCTTTTATGTTGTGTGGCATTAAGTTTTAGCATCCAAGAATGTCATAAATGCATCTTTACTGCGTGGAATGCCAAATCCAACGTCAAACAATGGCCGCCATTACGTGTTGACAACGTCGTCTAGTGAACCGTATCACTGAGTACCGAAATCAATACTCAGGCGCTTCCGGTTGTCCTACTGATACAGTGGGTACAGTTACCACAGGAAGACTTGGATTCTTTGTTAACATGAACAGCAATGAGTTTTCCGTTATTGACAAGGACAGCTCGAAGATATTGTACACGTTAAAAAAAGTAGTGTCCGCTGATCAGCTTTGTCTTGCGTTTGGTGTTTATAACCACCGTTATCTTTAAACTAAATTGGAAATAATGTATTCTTACAATTTTACAAATCTTCCAATTATCAATGTTGTCGCTTAGAAAATTTGTTTCTCAGAACATTTTGTGAAAGTACATATAGACCCAGGTTTTGTCAGCTATCATTACAACAACATTATGATTATAGGGTTACTTTACTTATAGTAAGGAACACTGTCCCAAGCAGTGTACTAGTATCATTATACACGTGCTTGCAAGTGTAATATAATATACTGTGAGGCACATTATTCCTAATTAATAGTGTAATATCCAATCTATAATATATATATAATAATAAATATTTCATCAGCATTTGATGAATCTTCGTCCAATTCCTGCAGCTCTGATGCACGAAGTTTGGACGCAATATCATTTTCCGCCTTCTTGTTTATGTTTCGTTTGATTGCGTGCAAATGGAATAGGATCCCAGTTGACAGCTCGGATACCAGTCTAGTACCAACAGTTGGGGTGTCTTAATAATTTTATCATCGTTTAAATGAATATTGTACCGAAATGAAAATTATGCAAAGGTGCTTAAGTTTGTGGAATTTCACAGGGTGTCAATCAAATTTTTAACTTGTATAAAATTTTGCGTGATTTTAAAATGTATATGGTTGAAGATTTTCTGGGTAAATGGTCCAAATTTCAAATTCAACTTTAACAACGAAGTAAACAAAATTACCTTATTTATACTTAAGACACTATTTCTCTCTAAATGTGGGTCATGACCCTTCCAGAATTTTCCAAAACAACACGAAGGGGCTACAATTCTGAGAAAGAAATTGAATTTTGTAGTCAAACATTAGGAATACAAAATGTTTCTTTCAATTGTGATACAATTGGATAGAACTAATGGTGGAAATAATTGGGTCCCCATTGTCCAAGTGTCGTTTTTATCGCCACCACAATGGTTGATCGAGTTATAGAAATATTGTCATCCTTTGGTCCTACGTGGGTCGTCCGTTTTGCTGTGCATTATGTATAAATTCGCAGCCGAGTCCGATCCGATGCAGCGATCTCTGTAAATTAAGAATCTTTGCAACAACTCTTTGAGAGGTCCGTACGTGGTCTGTTGCAAGGCTAATTTTTTATCCCTATAGATGAAGCTGCAATTTAACGCATCGGAATTGCTCTATTGATTACGTATATTTATAAAGGAAGAACAGTAAAAATATCGGCAATCATTCCATTTTGATAAAATTTAAGTAGGTTTTTCTATATGAATGGGATTTTGAATAAATAAGCAACTGTGGAATAAGTATATTCACCGCGAAAATCGTCGCGTGCTTTTATGTGTATAGTTTTGTTAAAATCGTTTGCTGTACAATTGGTTTTGGTAAATAATTGTCATTACATACATTTCTCTCTGTACTCTCTCGGAATATGGAATAAAACAATTACTGTCTGTTGCTTCGGTAAATATGTGGTTTAATTGACTTTTGAAAGACAGATATTCACTTCGGCCGTTGGTCTCAGTGAATATCAGTTTTTTAAAAGCCAATAAAACCACATATTTACCTCATCAAAAGACAGTAATTGTATAATATTGCATTTATGATTTACAAGTAAATCTAGATGAAATATTAGATACTATATCATAATTATATATTAAATGAATATATGTAAATGATTTATACTTTTAAGTAGTTCTTTTAATGAGATTGTATTAGATAAAAAGAATATTATGCTTCATTTTCTCACTTTATTTGTGGAAATTTGCACTGTTGTTTTTGTGAATAGGGAATATCGAGTAGACGTGTACAAAATATGAAGAAAATTACAATTATTTAATTACGAAATGCTTTTTTTATTTCACATTTTATTAGTACGTCGTTAAACAATCCTGTTTATATTAAACCAACTTCCCCTTTAATTCAGACCCAAGTGTTGACTGTATGGGCATAGAAATATGGCCACTTGGGCTGTTCCTGCCCGGCAGCAAAACCCATGCTCATAAGGGAGGTCTGTTTGGCTGTTCGAGATGCATAAATACACAGTCCGTACGGGGTGGGGACGTTAAATTCAAAGTCTCATTTGAAGAAAAAACCTTTTGCAAAAAGTATTTCAGCGATCTGTAGGTGGAATGTTGCAATTCCAATTCTATGCATCTATTTGACATACTCTCTTTAATCAGAGGTGTCTTAATTTCTCGCCTTTTATCCCGGTTGGCTCATTTTACAGAACTTGCCTATTGACTTTCTTGTTAATTTGAACTCGTACTTATTATGCATCAAATACTTACCACTGGACATAAAGTAATCATTAACGTTAATTACAGCAATCCTTTTATTCAAATCTATGTATATTAACGTAAGATTTTGCTTCCTGTTTCTCTCTAGTTGTAGAAAATCATTGAAAGTCTAAAGCAGTTCGAGTTTAGAGAAAGAAGATTTTTCCCTTTATTTCCATAGTTTATTTTCCGTTTTCAAAAAGGTATTGTCATGCTTTTGTCTAATCGATATCAGTCCCGTTGCGAACACGTCTTGAAGACAAAGTGTTTTTTGTTTTTTTTTAAATCGTAGTTTTTTGCCATTGTCAGCATTTTTAATTCATAAAAAAAATAACAAACTCCATAAAAAGGATAAATACGGTTGGGTTTCACTATTTCGATGATTTGCTTATTGCCATATACCCCAAATTGCTTTATTTCATACATACAACACAACGGCCTCAAAGAAAAAATATACATTCAAAACTACACAGAAACCTAAAGCTCGACCAATAATATCCTTACATGGACATAAAATCATGTAAATTCAATTAAAAAAAGAATGAAATCATGTAATTGTAGCGGATTGCCGAAGGTGTTGTACCAAGCCACTTGATCCACAACAGCTCACCATTAACATTTATGCAAACTCAAAGAAGAATATATGGTTTGAACCATAACATACTATTTGAGTTGTTTTCTGTGTTAAATGTTTGTAGTTTAAATTTCCATAACTAATTTGTCTTCGATTCTTTCAACGTCTTTTTACAGATTTCAATAAAAAAAAATCATTCCTCTTTTTCATATTTTTTAGTTTTTGCTTCATCGTTTTCGGCTTTCCGATTTCCGGCATCCTATCCAAAAACTCCCCAGAGTTTTCTGATGTGCTAACAGGGGCTCGGGAATGATATTTTAGCACGTAATATGCTATATCTCCAATGAAAACACTGGGAATTAAATAAATTTTCCCAGACTTCTGTGCTTGGCCTGAAACGATACTCGGATGCGGCTCTCGTATTTGTTCACCAATAGAAACCTTATCTTTAACATGGTTAAATAAAATAGTGCTAAAAGTGAAAATTCATAAATAAATATCAGGGTTGAATTTATATAAACTAGGCAAAAAAGAAACGTTACATTGGTTTTTAATTAAAAAAAAATCACATATATTTATTTCAAATATTTTCAAGATTAAAACTAGTGACCTGAATGATTTATCTATCAAATTTACTCATTTGTAAAAAATTCGGAAATGACGTAACTTCATTTTCTGATCTCAAACAAATAAGCATTTTTTTCAAAAGTTTACCTGTAAAGAGATGGAATCCAGTTGTCCTTTTGGTCATTAATTGTGTCAAACACTATTGTTAACAAAAGGTCGCATTAACAAATTGAAACAGTTACACGTAAGATAATGCCCCGTCTACGCCAAAATGAGAGAGAACGAGCTATTGGGATGTTGGCAAAAGGAATGATTAAAATGCAGGTTGCAAATCATTTTAATGTCTCTAGAATAATTATTGCAAGGCTTAAGACTCGTCTAAGAGATACTGGCACGACCAATGATAGTCCCAGAAGGGGTAGGCCACGTGAAACCACGTTACGTCAAGACAAGCACATCCGCATTATTCATCTCCGGAATCGGTTTGTAAACGCAAAAAGCACGACAAACCCACGGCAGAAATAACAACAAAATATCTGCCCAAACAGTTCGTAACCGATTGCGTCAAGTTGGTCTAAGAGCACTTCGTCGGTTGAAGGGACCTATTCTTACGCAGCGTCACAGGGTGGCGCAATTTCAATGGACTCGGGTACGGATTCGATGGAATAGGCTAAGATGGAGACAGGTTCTTTTTACCGATGAATCGAAATTCAACTTCAAAATTTAGCGACGGCAGAGCCAGGATCTACCGGAGGCGCATTGATCGATTTTTTGATGCGTGCGTACAGGAAACAGATCGGTTTGGTGGTGGCGGAATTACGGTATGGGGCGGAATAATCTACCAGGAACGCCCCGAGCTCAAAATCATTGATGGTAACCTAAATGCAACAAGGTATAGGGAGGAAATTCTGGCTCCAGTTGTTTTCCCGTTGCTCCGAAGGCATCGTTTTAACCACATTTTTCAGCAGGACAACGGCCGTTGTTACGTGGCACACATTTCGATGAACTTTTTTAGAGAATAATCACATTCGTGTGTTGCCATGGCCAGCAATGTCTCCAGATTTATCGCCAATCAAACATCTTTGGGACGAACTTGGACGACGATTCAGAAATTGCCCATATCCTCCGGAAACGCTCGCCCATCTCTGAACAGCACTTTTTGGGGAATGGAAGAACATCCCTCAAGACTTAATTCGACGTTTAATTGATTAAATGCGACGGAGGTGTCAGGCGGTCATAAATGTAAGAGGTGGTCATACATGGTACTTACATATTAACTTAAATTTTGTACTCGTACTGTTAAAATTGCCCGAAAATGTGCAATATTGTTTCAAATAGAGAACACTTGATATTTTTCTCTTCAAAATGATGTAAGCTAACTATTCAATTAACTTATTGTTATCATTTTTTTGTTATAACAAATATAAATGATCTTACAAATATGTAACGTTTCTTTTTTTGCCTAATATATATTGTCCAATTTTCTTTTATTTCACATTTGTTCAAGATTATAAAAATCGATGATGTGAAGGAGACCTCAAATTTATATTTTTATGTCTCGATCGGATCTATATAGTTTTCCTAAAATAGCTAGGTCTAAACTAAAGGGTTTCAACAACAGAATCATACTCTGATTGGTCAATATTTTAAAATTGTTATTTCCTTTATAGAGGGTTGCTACTCACAAGAAAGCCATTAAAACAAGAGTTCCAAGTGGTGAAGTTAAAATCATCCCTTCGTAAACTTTACGGACGCTTTCACGAGTTGTTTGACCGTTATGGAATATCTATATCTGTTTCACAGATGACGACGGATACTTGTATGTTCCAATTGTCGTAACTACAATCCCGTCCCCTTTTCCCAGAATGTGACCTACCGAATTAGACTTATCACCGGATTTGTACTTACATGAACAACACGACGGGTGCCACATGTGGAACAGGATCTACTTACCCTTCAGGAGCACATGAGATTGCCCACGATTTTTTTGGGGGGATTTTTTTTTTTGTGGGGTTCGTGTTTCTCAGTCTTTAGTTTTTTATGTTGTGTTTTGTATACTGTTGTTTGTCTTTTGATCTTTTTAGATTGTTTTGCCATGGCAATATCAGTTTGTTTTCGACTTTTAAGTTTGAACATCCCTAGGGTATCTTTTGCCTCTCTTTTAGACTTTGTATTTATTAAACCTATGATCATTTTTAATCAATTTTCTTGCGAGGTGCATTTTTATGGCATTTCTATGGCACTTTCAGCTGCAAATGCAAAATGTTAATTTTAACATCTTACATTACGATAAGTGAATACAATGTGTATACCAGGTGAGTGATAAAGTGCAGTTGTTTTTGATTTGTTATTTGTTTCCTATGGGTTGGATTATTTTTTGTCTCTCTTCAACGATCTTCATCACATGGTAAAATACTGACTTGATTCACTGCTAAATATATATACTCACAATAAAACGTGTGGTCTTTCTCTATGTTAATTATGTTCGAAACGGAAAGAAAACTGATTTGCAAAACATGGTGATGTTTTCTAACTTTTATCACAAATATTCAGAGATTTACTGTGGTAGTCTGCTTTATCCTGCAGTAATTTGATCAACAATTGTATTTCACACGATCCAATTGCTTTCTTTTATATTCCTTAAAATGCTAACAAGTTTTGAAATGCTCTTTAAATCTTTTTTTTATGCAACCATTGCATTTGGTATTTTTGGGATGAATTCAATAATTTATATTATGAAGCAACGCTGGAATGCACCGCTGCATTTATCCAGAACAGTTCAAGCCGTTGCGGTATGGAATCTATTCCTGACTACAACCATTTATGGACGGTACGATTTCATATCACTTTATTAAGTCCTTTAGATATAAAAATAAGAAGATGTGGTATGATTGCCAATGAGATAACTCTCCATCAGAGACCAAATGAAGTAGAAGTTAACAACTATAGGTCACCGTACAGTCTTCAGCAAAACTCATACCCAGAGAATCTATAAAAGGCCCCGAAATGACAAATTCGAACGAGAAAAACTTACGTTCTGCATTCTGTACAAATTGATAAACGAAAAATAAATATGATATACAGCAACAAAAGAAAACCACTGAATTACAGAATCCTGACTTGGGACAGGCACATACAGAATGTGGCGGGGTTAAACATGTTTGCTGGCGCCAAACCCTCCCCCTAAACTGGGACAATCGTATAACAGTAAACATCAGAACAACTTTAAGCTTGCTTTCAATAAATGCACAGATTCTTTGATACAGTATTGTTTATGTGTGTAGACTTGTTATTTATTTTACCATTATTATAGAGGTGAGTACTTTCCCTGTAATTTTAAATGTACGTTCTTTCGTGCACCCTTTGCTATACCACAAATCCTGATTTCAAAAAGGGGGTGTAGATCTTAGCAAAACGCCATATATTCCCCCCACATATTCATGTTCCTGTTCTAAAGTCAGGAAACTGATCAGTTGTTGTCTTTTGTTATATCTTTTAAAATGGTTAAAGTCATTTGGTTGGCAGATCTTTGATAGTATTCACATCTTTTTCATACCCGAGACAATTTAAAGCTTAGCATAGTGTTAACAGTGCATCAAGACATCTGCCTATTGTTGAAGACCTTATCTTGACCTGTAGATAGTTTTTTCTGTGTTATTAGGTTGCAAGATGTAACTCTCAAATCTTCTTTCATTCATAACTAGTCATTTGATTAATGTAAATGCATAATCAAATATCAGAATTGCTCCATATGCTGTTAAATTTTAAAATAATGGGAGCACGCCACTCCCGAATTTACCATTTTTTTCTCATATTGAGTAAATTTCGATGTTTCATCATTATAATATAGATTTTTTTTATTTGTTTTCTAAGTATTGGTTTCCTAAAGCATAGTTGTTTTTCTCTTTAAACTGTTGATAAGCCGTTTAGACGTCTCATTTATTTGCATACAAAGATATCTTTGACTGTGGTAAGTCATGACAAAGGTATGTTTTAACGATTTAACGAATCTTTCAAGAAAATCAGACATTGAAGACCCCCCCCCCCCCCCCCCCAAAAAAACAAAAAACAAAAAAACACCAAACAAAAAAAAATAACAATAAATGTATATAAGATAACGAGAGGAGCTCATTAAACATTCTAAATATTCATGAATAAGGAACCAGTGACATATCCGAAAGGTAAAAAGTAAAGGTACATCAACGTTCACCTCTCAAGGTCGAAATAAATTACAAAAAAATAGACTGTAATTGTGCATTTACAGCAATACCTGCTGACCGTTATTGTATGATTTAAAATACATTAAATAATCAAACGGTTATATTTGGCGCGTGCAAGCATTTGAGATATTGCAATTAGCCAGATGTCACTTTGTATAAGTGAACACCATTTAGATTACTATTCAAAGGCATGATATTCTTATTCATTTGAACATAAGTACCGTGGGTTCATTTATTTTTTTTGGTACCTATTTTCGTGGATTGAAATAAATTTGAATTTTCGTGGATATTCGATTTCGTGGTTTTGCCAAAGTGTGCATATAACCTTTTTGTTTGTTATTCGTTGAACATTTAAATTCTTGGATTACCTGGTTCCACGAAATCTACGAAAATAAGTATCCAACGAATATAAAATGAATCCACAGTAACTGTAATGACTATACGCTACAGGGAAATCAAAAACACACTAATTTAAATTTTCAACTGTTTTGACATTGACGAAATGTTCTTATACGTAAATTTAATTTCAATTTTAGAATAAGAACTTTAATGAAGAACCAGGCATCAAGGACAAGAACTGAAAATGCTCACTGTGTAGAAATTACGGACGGGATTTGAGATGCAATCTGTAATTCGAGGTACGACATTTAAAATTAAATCTAATATGCACAAGAATGGTATTGGTACCTTTGAATTTTAGTCCAAAATACAAACACCACCATGGATAAAACTAGATACGATGATTGGAATATCAGCACATTGAATACAAAAGTCTGAGATACATGAACCCCCACCATACCGGGGATGAACAAAGGTGGTCTGACATTACCTTCTTCGTGCGAACTAAAGTCAACTATATTCCACGTTACTATGAACGGACGTCAAATATAATGGATTTGTTTTTGTAAAGAATGACAAATCACATTTATTCAAATTTATAAAATTTTTACGATATACAGATACAGATGCAGATCAATTACTTCTAAATGCTTACAAAATTTCTTAAAAATCCATAAAGATCCATGAACTTTGGTTAAAATAGAATGACAATGTCTTTGAAAAATATACTCGATTCATGATCTTATACTTTTAATTCCTACAAGTTGGCTGTTGATTATGATTAATATTTTTTCCGTTTAATATATATTGTAAATATTTCCATCGTATTGTTATTATTCAAGTAAGATAACAACCTAGATTTTACTTATTTCAGAAAATATCGAAAACGAACATGTTTATGTGTCTACAAAAACAGAAATATCAACTCCTTTTGAGAATGCTGCTTTTGGAAATTCATTTGAATTTACAAAACAAGATTCCCCACCTGATTAAACAAAAAACCAATGTTTATGAAATTAACGGTGAAGAAAATGTGAAAAGGAATTCTTCACCTAAAAATGCTAAATAAAACAAAAGACAATTTTGCTGAAAATGTCTGTGAAGAAAATATGAAACTGAAATACTCACAACATTCTGCTGAACCTCATTTTTATGAAAACGACAGTTTAGATAACATGAAACAGAATTCTTCACCAGATTAAGCAGAAACTCATTTTTATGAAAATGACAGTGAAGAAAATTTAAAACTGAATTCTTTCACGGATAAATCAGAAACTAAGTTTTATGAATATGACGGCGTTTTTCCGTATAATACAGAAAATGTCCATGAAGAAAATAAAAAACTGAATAACTCACTGAATAACGCAGAAACTCATTTTTATGAAAATGACGGTCAAGAAAATGTGCAACCGAAATCTTCCCCTGATAAAGCAGAAAATCATTTTTATGAAAATGATAATGAAGACTTTTTTTAATGTGCTTCTTATTTCTTCAACATATAAAAGAGAAACTAATTTAAATGAAAATGATGGTAATGAAAATCAGAAACTGAATCCTTTTCAGGATAAAACAGAAATTCATTTTGATGAAAATGTCTGTGAACAAAATATAAAACCAACTTCTTCTCCGGATAAAACAAATATTCATTTGAATGAAAATAACGGTGTAAATATTTGAAGCTAAAATCTTTTCCTGATAAAGCAAAAACTTATTCTTATGAAAATAAGAGTGAACAACATGTGAAATTGCTTTCGTCCGTTGATAAAACTGAAACTCACCTTTATCAAAATGACGTTGAAGAAAATGTGAAACTAAATCCTTCTCTTCATCAAGCAAATGCTAATTTCTATGAAAATAGTGGTGAAGAAAATGTGAACTGAATTCTTCTTCAGATGAAACAATAACTGCCTTACTTGAAAATAAAGATCAAGATAATAAAAAAACTAAATTACGTTGAGATCAATTTTCACACAGAAGATAATGATCTTTCCCCGTCAAACATTCGTCCACAGCATTATGAGGCAGGATACACAAACCTGTTATTAAAACAATAGAATACAGTTTTTAGCATGTTCTGACTATAATTATCATAAGAATTTCATTAAGAAATAGAATAATATTTTTTTTTCATTTTGTAATGGTGTCTCGGACAAATAACAAGTATTATTCAACGACAAAAGGAGCCAAGTGAATGCGGTTTAATTGTTTAAGATTAATCCTTGTATGACAATGACATGAACATATAAACTGCGTTGTTACATAATTACATTCTGAATTGGATTTTTAATATTTTACATGTACCTTTCAATGTAATAGTTCTTACCATAATAAATTATTCTGACATTTAACAGTACTGGCTTTGCTCTTACTCCCAACATGAAATACTAAACCGACAATTCAGAGAGGAGCAACTAGAAATCCTCAAAAACTGGGGTCATATTCAAATGTTTCTCAAGAATGAGAAATTCCTGTTCTACGAGCCTTGATTGCTCATCAACAATCGTTGGTAAGTTGAAGTCAGAGATTTCCTAAATCAGAGAGGACTGGAAGGTGGAAGGAATTATGGTTAGATCAAATGGAACTTAACCTTGATTAACTGAAGCACAAATATTCCGTAACTGTTAGGTTATTTAACATTATCATTGCTCTTTGTTTCACACTGTTTTTGTTTATTATGTAAAATTTGCACGTTATTTTAAAGTTTAGATTTAATGTCTTTGCACAACAGAACGGGGCACATAATACAATTCCAAACTCAGTTTTTATTTATGGTTTCGTCTTACATATATTACAAATGTTGGCTAGTTCCACATAAGCTAAATCATTATATGTCTTATATAGCTCATGTTAAAAGTTTGAGATAGATACTTTTCCTTGAACTTGTTCAACTTCTAATTTTATTCCTTCTTACCCGTACTGTAAAACATATGATACATACATAAAAAAATGTGGTTATATATGTGAACCGTAATTAAGATGTTTAATCATGAATCGTTTTATAATGTCCTCTAATAATTATTAGCCTTCATACGTTTTTTTTTTTATTAGTTATACAACTGGGGAAAAACGAAAAACAACTGCATGGCAAATAATTAGGACGAAGAGACTTAACGGCTTGCACAGAACAACTCACAAAACTGAAAATTTAGCACCAGAATTCCTGGAATAAACTGTTTCACTAGTGACAAAAGAGGCATTGCTCTTCCATACAAAAATGAAGTGTATTGGCTAACGTATGCGGTGTTATTTATTAGAGAAAAATAGGAAGAATATCAGCCACAACACATCTATTCCATTACTGTCAACCGATTCATGATTTATTCAGCAAAACTTCCGAAAAGATGACTTTATCATTACAATTGATGAAATTAAGAAATCTCAGTTCTATGGCTTCAATACATTATAGTATTGCATTTGATTCCCCGTAAAGAAGACTTCGTCAAACATTTCTTTTGAACTAGAAGCTCACCTTGCAATTTTCCTTTTTCTCTAACGACTACTTTTCAGGAAACAAAACGTTTTCAATATAAATGTTTTCGAGTATTTTCATGTCAAATAACTCATCAACGATAGCATTCTTAAAATTTGGAACGATAAATTAAAATGGTTAAAAGATAGATTCAAACAAAAATAAATGGCTTTAAAACCGAAAAAGTCGACCAGTTGTGCCAAATACGGATAAGTAAATGTATGTTGTTGTTTTTTTTTTTATATAAATGAGGAAATATGCGTTACTGTGATCGTGTTTTCCATTTCGTCAAAATGATTTTAATTAATCAATTAATTTGTCTATAACTTTCCTTTTGAATGATTTTAATGTCGCCATAAAACAATACACACTTCAGATAATAATAAGTGCGTATTTTCCTATTTAAACATGAAATGGTTTAAACACAATAGAATTGTATAGTATTAGAATAAATAAGTTCATCCGACCTATTTGATTATTTTAGAATAAAATTGAGAGCAATTTCATCTCTAGAGGATTCCTGGAAATATTTGTAAAAATGTTGTTTAGATTTGTTTTTAGATAATACTTTTTTGAAACAAGTATACGAGGCATGGGCTTTCATCGTGGAAAATTACTGAAATTATTGGATTTTTCATCCATATTCCAATAATTAACTTCAATTTCTTTTACAATTTATAATATATCTTTAAATTCAAATTGTTATCCATCTTCACCAATGTCTTGTTTGTTGTAATATTTTTTGTACCGGACATCAACACCAATCTTCCTTTGTTACTTAATGACAATGTATTGCATATCGTGATTGTAATGCACTACTTTATCGTATTTTAAATTGCCAAATGTCTATGAAAATTGCACAAGTATACTATAGTGTCTAGGAATAATTGTTATACATTTTCATCAGAGAATTTATTTCGAAACAGTCAAACTGTGATAATTGAAATTCAAGGACCTTTTAAAAATATTACTGATTATAAAAAACATATAGAGGAAAAAGACACTTCAACTTTACCAATTGTTCAAGTAACATATGGTTGACCTCTTTTGTCTACTTAAAATGATTCCGATGGATAAAATACGTAATAATATATACAATACTAAGAAAACTTACTTGACCTTTGGACTTCATTTTGTACCAACAATTATAGTACTTGAAAATATTACCAATATCTGACAATGGAGATCACACGGCCTTTTCATCCTTGATGAAAACCTACCTCCAAACAATTGATCTAGTACAGCAAATAGTTATATTTACTGTACTGCTCTCTAAAACTAAATATTCATGCAATTTTAAGAAAACATTTGTATTTATTTTGTTATTTCTATCTGTCAAATTTAAATTAAATGTCAAAATGACAATTTATCGTAAAACTTGTGTTGTGTTGATCCAGTCCTTCCTCAAAATAGAATGGTAGAAGGAGACTTTGTGTCATTAACCCTTTTAAGATTGTGAAGTATGTCTGCATTATATCAAAATACAATATACATTAATAGATATGCGTCACCGCTTTACTCTTGGGCAAACACGGTATATACATCAATTTAAAAGTTCTGAGGAATAGAAAGTTGGCACATGTGGAGCAGGATCTGCTTACCCTTCCGGATCACCTGAGATCACCCCAAGTTTTTGGTGGGGTTCGTGTTGCTTAGTCTTCAGTTTTCTGTGTTGTGTTTTGTGTACTATTTTCTTTCTTTTTTCTAGCCATGGCGTTGTCAGTTTATTTTCGAATTATAAGTTTGAATGTCCCTCTTGTATCTTTCGCCCCTCTTTTGAAAATACGAAAACACGTTTGTCGTAGATCTTTCAATTTAAAGTTGTCCGTCTCAGTCAATTTCAAAGTCGCAAAAGAAGCTGACTTTCTAGTTATTTTGGTATCCTTAATGTCGAATATACAACGATTCAAATATATGATAAATGATAATGATAATTCAACATGAATATATTAAAACACACACTATGAATCAAGAGAGCCCCTCTGCTTGTTAAACTAATAACATACCCAACTCGAGAAAATATGTTGTCGATCAGAAAGTCAAACATTTTGATAACTGTCATCTCATGTGTGTTGTTGAAATCTAAAATTTTGATTTACATAAAAGAATTTCTTAGATCTCATACACAAATTATATTTACAAATCTCTGTTTGTAGAAAAGAGATCGATTAAAGTAGTTGATCTTTCGATTGAGCAGGAGTAGTACTGAAGTTTTGATTTGGTTATTTGAGACTTATGATTGTGATCAGGAAAACAGGTAGAAAAATTGGCACCGCTATCATTTATTAAATATAATGTCAAAAGATGTCACGAACTTCATTATGCATCCAATCAAGCTTATGAATCGATATCTTAAAAAGTTGGAACACAATTTGAAAAAAAAAATTCCATACTGTTTAATTTTATTTATGTATCCCAAACGTAAACTTTTCGAACGTTATCATTTGACAATTTAGAAGATAAATATAAATTAGATAATCTAAAGGTCTTTGATTCATTTATCACCTCATCTTAATTCATAACTCAGGCAATCTATTTTGTATTCATCAGATTTGCAAATTGAGCGTGGAAATTGACGAAGCCAAATCGAACTACGTTGACATCTTTACAATTTTGATGACTATGAAGCATAAAAAGAAAAAAAAATAGGTCTCCAATCTTAAATAACAAAAACTCAGAAAATAAAAGAGACATTGAATCTAAATTCCGTTTTTTTTTTACATTTGTTTTATGAAATCAAAAACAAAAAACAAAAGCACTCCCGTTTTTCGATTTTGTTTCAAGATATCAAAAAGTTTTCGGGGTTTTTTTGTGTTTTATTTTTGTGTTTTTTTTTTTTTGAGAAATCAAAATTTGAAAACGAAAACATTTACCATATTTGTTTTTCGTTATTGATTTCTCATTGAGGAATTCTTGTCAACCCATGGAATAACTGCTATTGATACCCATGTTGTAATAATTAAGATGCACGTCAAAAATAGTTTATTTACAGAGATGCAAATATTTAAACAGTTAAGGTTCATTTTCTATTAAAATATCAGCACTTTGATGAGGAAATATAAGAAAAATAAGTGCTCTGTTTTTGTCTGTTAGGTCGACGAAACAAATATTTTTAATTGCTGTACATTGTTGTAAGGTAACGATTACCATACCATAGATAAAGGTACTTGAAAAACATAATAATTTGAATATAATAAAAACTGTTAAGCACTTCTTTATGTATGTGTCTAGTAATTGTTTATTCAAAAATGTGACTGAAAAAATATACTGTTATGGGATTCGGATACATTTGAATATAATCATGTTCTATGTACTAAACTTCACTTTCATAGTTTCTCTTGTCTCATCGCAATACTTAAAATTACAATCAGTAATAATCATGAGATGTCGACAAGGGATTAGAACCTTAAATACGATATATATTCCGACTTGATATTTATTTGAGATTTTTCTACAACAGTTTTGTGCTTTGTCGTAGGGCTTAAAAAAACACTTAAATTCACGTTTGATTGATGATGAATTGATCTGTTAAACACCACTTTCAGCAATCTTGGTGAAATCAACCGACATTCGACAAGACGAGCAATGTTTACGTAAAATAAAGCAAATTTTGATGAAATATGTAACTTATGTGGCTTAAAGTTTTAACTTAAGGCTTAACGTTAGGCTTAACGACTGACTTAACTTACTCGCTCGACTTTAGATCATAACTTTGCTTCAATTTTTAAAAAAGGAACAAACAGCACAGTAAAAAGGGAAGGGGGATGATAATCCATTGCAATTAGAAAAGGTTGGACCTGATTTCTTTTTGATGATTTTATTCAAGAACGCTCTTAAATCCCCTGAGATCATTTGAAAATATATATGAATGAATATTTGGTTTCATTGATTAAACTTTACTGATAAAAGAGATTACAGTATATTTAGTAAAAATCAAAAGCAGAAAGGAAAAGTTCTCGTTTGAAGGAAAACACACTTGTTTAAAATTGTCCCTTTCTTTGTTCATATTGAAAAAAGATTGAAAGTTAAAGAAAAAAGTGCTAAACACTTGGCCTTAGTGAAAACGGAAGATAACCCATTGTCCTTAAGCTTAACGCGGAAACTTTCGGTTTCACTGTTACCAAGTTTACCTAGAAATGAATGAAGTTATTATATGTCACATATTCAAAGAATAAAAGTGGATTAGGTGATACGCAAAATATAACATTGAACATATTTGATCAACAAACATGTATTCATGATTCATAAGGACATGGTAATATGCCAAAGATTCCTTACACTCATATTAAAAAAAAAGTGGGTAAAACTGAAATACTAGAGCAGTTGTGATGCATTTATAATAACTTTGAGATTAATGTGCCAAGTAATTTTTAATAAAAAAAATATCTCATATTCTAATTATAAATGTAATTGGGTTGATAATGAAAAAAACTGACCAAATATAAAAGGCTCATAATTGTTACTCAGGAAGCGTGTTCTTGGGTTAAATGTTGAAGAACATTGCAAACAAAACATTCCGAATAGTTGTGCCAAATACGACTGAGGTCGTCATTAGTGTTTTCAATGACTAAAACGTTAACTAGGAGCAGTTAAATTTAATCAACTTTAAAAAATGTATGCAAAATGGACACCGAACATTTAAATAAATGACAATTTATGATTAATAACCTAGCCTCAACATTTTGAAGTTTTACACTGGTGACGGTGGTATGTTAACAATTGAATTTGCTTCTAATGAATTAACTAAAATTGTCTTTGACCTATTCATTTGTTATGTAGATATAGCTTTATCAACGACAAGTACCATTCCCTATGCCCTCTAAATTTCTGTTAATGAATTCGTACTCTATATCAATGATTTCAAGTTTGACAATGAGGGTCGGTTGAAGACAAAACTTTACGACAAAAAGATGATTTCAACTTCCCAATTGTGAACTTTCCATTTCTATGTAGCAACATTCCAGCAGCGCCTGCATACGGAGTATATATCTCCCAATTGCTACGATATTTTCGGGCTTGTATTTCCTATCATGATTTCTTTGATAGAGGATTGCTGCTCACAAGGAAGCTATTAAACCAAGAGTTCCAAATGATGAAGTTGAAATCATCCCTTCGTAAATTTTACGGACGCCATCACGAGTTGGTTGACCGTTATGGAATCTACGTTTCACAGATGATATCGGATATGTTCCTTAAGTCGTAACTACAATATCCTTTCCCTTTTCACGAATGTGACCTATCGAATTAGACTATTTACCAGATTTGTAATAACATAAGCAACACGACGGGTGCCACATGTGGAGCAGGATCTGCCTACCCTTCCGGAACATCGGAGATCACCCCCAGTGTTTGGTGGGGTTCGTGTTGCTTAGTCTTTAGTTTTCTATGTTATGTCATCTGTACTATTATTAGTCTATTTGTCTTTTTATTTTTGGCCATGGCGTTGTCAGTTTGTTTTCGATCTATGAGTTTGACTGTCCCTCTGGTATCTTTCGTCCCTCTATTATATCTCCCAGTTGATACGATATTCTAGGGCTTGTATTTCCTATCATGATTTCCTTGAAAGAGGGTTTCTGCTCGCAAGGAAGCTATTAAACCAATAGTTTTAAATGGTGAAGTTGAAATCATCCTTTCGTAAATTTTAATTTACAGACGCCATCATGAGTTGGTTGACCGTTATGGAATATCCGTTTCACAGATGATAGCGGATATGTTCCTGATGTCGTAACTACAATCCCGTCCCCTTTTCACGGTATGTGACCTACCCAATAAGACTTATTACCGGGTTTGTACTATCATGAGCAACACGACGGGTGCCACATGTGGAGCAGGATCTGCTTACCCTTCCGGTGGGGTTCGAGTTGCTCAGTCTTTAGTTTTCTATGTTGTGTTTTGTATACTATTGTTTGTCTGTTTGTCTTTTTCTTTTATAAATGACGTTGTCAGTTAATTTTCGACTTATGAGTTTGAATGTTCCTTTGGTATCTTTCGCCTCTCTGTAAATGTTGAAAAGTTCAAATTTAATCCACTCTGTGCAAGAATGTCAACTCACTTCAAATGTGTCAATTTCTTTATTTGCAAGGTTTATATGTACAGTTTTTTTTAAACAGGTTGGGAAATTCATATGACCATTCACTCTTACCCCATTTCTTGTACTGTATCTCATTTATCTGTAATTTGTATTGCACTAGTTATCAGTGTGCATGTTTTCACAGTCAATTTTTTCCTGTAGTGTTATCTGTTGGTGGATAAATTGTCCTACTCTTTTCTCTTTTTAATTATCTTAAAGTCGACATATTTCCTATTTTCTGTGTGTCAATGGCATATGTAACCATTGTGCAGTGGGATTTTTTCAGTGTATGAAGTTCTGTTTGGTTATTCATCCTTGTTGGGAAATTTCCCAAGTCTACTGATTTCTTTATGGGTATCATCTTCGTGTGGATATTTCCAAAGTCTATTAATTACTTTTTGTTTATCATCTTTGTGGGGATATTTTCCCTGTCTACTGCTTTCTTTTTGGTTATCAACTGTGTAGGAATATATCCCCAGTCTACAGTTTCTTTTTGGTTAACAACCGTGTGGGGGTATTCACCCAGTCTATGGATTTGTTTTTGGTTAACAACTTAGAGGGGACATTTCCCCAATACTTGTTAACGAATTTCATATCTAGATTTTCATATGTCTATGTTTGTTGTACAACTAAAAAGAACCCGGTGGTGATTTTTCCCGATTTTTTAGGGAGCGTTTTTATTTATCCCATCATCAAAAAAATTTTTACAAAAATGATAGTTTCAATCTTTTGGTCGAACAAATGGAAAACGTCAAAAAAAGAGAATCAAATAGAAATTCTCTTTTTCAAATAGAAAATATTCCTATAAATCAGTCAAAATTGATTGTAGTTATATTTAAATACAGTTAAAAAGTGTATGGACATGAGAGTACTATATTATATCTTAAAACTGTATTTCCAAGAACAGATCTTAAATGTCTCATTTTGAATTAGTTTTCCCACGTTTAAATCAAAATAAATGAGACGAATATTAACAGCAAGTGTACTTAATTTACGTTTATTAATGATATTTTGGATAAACAATTTTATCAAATTCATTAATTATTATGATTATTATTACTTATGATGAAAGAAATAAACGATAGAATTCCTAAATTGGTCTAATGTGAGTTTAAATATATTAAAATACAGCACAAAGTATGTGCCCACACAATTATGTCTTCAAACAATGTATTTTCAAGAATAAAATGCACTCTTGTTTATCTTAAAAGCTTCTCACGTGACTCTTGATTCTCTCTTTAATATGTTTTGCCTCTCTTTTGTTGTATTCGTCTTAAGTCGAAATGAAAGAGTAAAACATAAATAGTTATAGCACTTCAGTTACATTATTTATGACGAAATTTGCATGTTCGATTAGGTATCATTTCTATTAATATTATTATTTATTATAATATAATAATTATTATCATTTTGACTTTCAACATTGATTTGACCGCTAATATGAGTAGCACTACTAACTGTCTGTAATGAGACCTTTTGACAAAGGGTTTGAATGGATATTGGTGTTTTTGGTAGATATTAGAAAGCTGAAGATATTTTGTTCGAATTGTAACATACCAGATTTAAAAACAAAATGTTTGCACATTAGAATATATATCATTTTTCAAATTTCAAAGATGTATTCAATACATGTATTTGAATCTGCGTAGATCATTATCTTAAGTAATTCAGTTGATTTATAGAATAATAGTTCAACATAAATAAGAATGATATTAACTGTCACGACAAAAAATATTCAATCTAGGTAAGACGACATTTGTATTCACTTATACGGTTTATCAAACAGGAAGAGTCTATTCTTTTTCTTTATTTTCTTGAAGTCTAAAAATAACTTTTTTTCTGGATTGTACTATTGTTAGTTAAAGACAATAAGTTAGACAATAAATGTCAATTACTAACAATAGACTCTATAAAGTATCTCAATTGTTTTGTATATTGTTATGTAGAATCCAATATCATCATTTCTTCATTTTTAGGTCAAATATTTTTGTTTGTTAATACAACCACATACGTGGATTTAGTGTTTGTCAATAAAACCACAAAAGTATGTGAACAAGCAGTAAATATTTTACACCTAAAATTCTGTGAACCTTCAGGAATATTTTTTTTAGTTCGTCATATTGCATTGGTTTTGACAGGTTTGTTATCAACATGAAAAAGTCAAATATTAACTGTAAGTGTATTGCTAGTACATTATTTATGAGAAAGTTTATATATTGTGATTATTATTATTCAGTTATTTTAATAATAAATTTGTATTCATGTTATTGATATTGTCCTGATTATTATTATTAATATTATTACTAGTTTCTTGTTGGTTTGTTTTTAATAATTTTGATATTTCCAGGAATAATTAGTCAAAATAAAAGAGTCGAATATTAACCGTAAGAGCATTTCAGTTACACGGTTTGTCGAAAATCTTGTTTTATTTCATTTGTTTGCTTTTTTTTTTTTTTTTTTTGGTTTTTCAAGGTTTTGAGTCAAAATAAAACAGTTGAATATAAACAGACAGTGAAGTTCAGTTACAAAATTTATGTTAAGTCTGATTATAACTTTGTACACCAGAAGCGCATTCCGTCTACAGAAGACTCATCAGTGACGCTTAAATCAAAAAAGTGAATAAGCTCTTTTTATACTCGTTTGAAACCTATGACTCGCAATCCCTTTTCAATCTAAGTTGATACTTAAATGCCCTATCTTAGGTACTCTACAAATGCAAGTTTTAATGCTACGACAAATTGAAGTTTATGCACTGTCAATATAAGGATTGACTTTGAGTATTCCTGGTGAAGTTTTATTTTTAATAGTCTAATATTACCACATCTACTATAATGGCGTTTGTAATAACTTCAGATTGAAAAGATGAAAATCATCGTAATCTCGTCGAATTGAAACTGTCCGAAGCCGTTGATTGTTTTTTTTTTCTCTGGTGTCTCAGAAATCTCTGTTGACTGTTTAAATTTGAGATGATTGAGCGTGTTACCAGTACCACCCAGTATAAGTTTATTACATTCACATGAATTTCATTTCACAATTTTTGAATCGGCATTTACTATAAAGTATGATATAGGCTTGAACGATGGAGGTGGCATATTTACACATAGGTCTACGCAATATTAAACCAAAAATGAAATAATGAATTAGATCGCAAAATTTTATCCGCTTACAATTATTCAGAAAACATGTATGCTAATTATGTTTACGTTAGATCTTGCCCCGAGCTGATATACAATTTGTTTTTGTGTTAATTAATTTTGTTAAATTCGAATGTTTGCAAGGTAAACAATAGCAATCAATATAATAGACAATTGATCTGTAAAATTAATTACCACGCCGATCATTTTATAATTCAACAAAATGTATTCATGATTCCAATACATATTTATATCAAATCTATAAAAATTGAAAAAAAGGTCCGGTTAATCGGTTAGCGTTTTTAGTATTCGACATTCGGTCCTTTCGACGGTTAACCGGATAATCGTTGACAACACAAATATATATACAAGTCTAAATTGAAAACAACGTTCAATCCTATGATTGCGTTGGATAAAAACAGCAATTTTTATACGTGTGCATGCAAAACAAAACAAAAACCACCTTGGTAGAGTGGTCTAAATACAGCACAAACAACATTTTCCAAAAGACCAAAAAAGTGAAAACGTATATTTTAACAAAACGCATTTGACTAGCAGGTCGAACAACGGATGTTCTTAAACCCTGCTGACTGCCATGGCGATTGCCAAATAAACGGATCACCAAATGTAAAAAATGGATCTTAATTATTAATTTAATACCAAACAGAAAACAATAAACTTGCGGAAAAGATGGTATATCGTAAACATGAGGTGCAAAAATTTGTACACCATATCCGTATTTCGACAATTAATGTCTCTTCAGTGATGTAAGGAATCAAAACGGTATTTGGAAGGCCATATAGTTTACCTCAATTTGGGATTGACTGTTGAATTTTGAAGAGTCAAAATAGGATGAACGGATCATATAAACCCGAGTATATATATACATTTCACCAGCAGGTTCCAAACACTGAGCAGTCTATGTTTTACATCGTATATATATTGAGGTTTCTGGTTTTCTGATCTGCAAAAAAAACAAATAAAAGTATATCTTCAATGCCACATAATAAACCGTCAGTGATTCCCAGGATTTGATTTACGCGAAGTCAAAATAATATGTTGATTGACCAATATCAATCGTGTTTGAAGCAGTAAAGATAGAAAAAATATTCCTCTTCTTTGGTAAAAAAGAAACGATTTTTATTTTATCAAACTTTGATTGTGACTTTCAAGATGAAGTTTTTAAGAAATAAACTGTAAACTGTAGAAAATGGGAATATATTTACCTACCTGTCAAACATGAAAAGATTCCACGGGTCTGTGTTACCGATTGCATCTGCGCCCCACCAATTGTCGGTAATAGGGTGTAGTACATGTATCTATCTATCCCATCTGAATTAACAGTTTGGCACTGACCAAATTGTGGACAAATTTTACCTTCAAAAATCAAATCGACAATTGGGAATTCAAAATGATTTACTTTTAATGAGTCAATGAAAAATTTCAGGAGACAAATAATGAACGCATAATTTATATTTATTTGATTCGTATATTATTCATTTTTGTATAGATGGCTTTAACAATGAAAGAGATTCCATTGATGTAGCTTCTGATTATTGTGACAACTTTAAAGGCCAAAGACAAGTTAATACTCTGCAGGGTACAACCGCACAAATTAAAAACGTAAATGAGAGTCGTGAGGTCACAAATGTACCAATGAAATTGGATGAAAGTGAAGTCAGAGGGAATACAGAATCTAGGGCCACCAGAGATATATGGATTAGATTGAAGCAGCGCAATTGGACCATACTTGCATTCATATGCGGTGCAATCCTGACACTCGTGATATTTGTCCCTGTGATGGTGTCAAAATCGTCATCGCCGGAAAAGGGTATATTTACTTTTTTTTTTTCTTTTTATTATATTTCAGACTTGTCAAATATAAATTAAAGTGAGAAACGAAAATTTTCGATATAGTTTTAAAACAGTGTCTATTATCAGATCTATAAGAACGTTAGCTAAATCAAACAGGGTCTTTTGATGTTAAAACATAGGCAGAATGTTACAGTTTGACAGGATTTACTAAATTCATATACGATGCAAAATGCACTTACCTATTAAGACAAGAAATTTATCTATCTTAAAAATAAACTGGGTAACATCTTGTTGACATAGTATTATGTAATAACAAGATAAACACATGATAACGGCCAAGACTTCAACAGAAGTTGACTCAAATATATTTTTATTAATTTGTGGAATGTTCGAATACGGCAAGCATGGTTGCGTTTCGTTAAAAATGTCACTGTTATAAATTTACTGTTAACAGCAGAACTTTCCTATTTTTTTTAAATGAGGTTACATGAAAGACGACAAATCTTTTTTTTTGACAAACTGAACTCCGACAGAATGAGATGTTTGTTGGAGAAACTGGACTTGTTCTGTACAAACGCATACATAAACATTGGAAGATATTGAAAAGTATAAATGTTCTGTTTATCAATATCTACATAAAAAAACACACATACATATCCATTTTGTTACATCTGGTGATCCGTTCATTTGGCAATCGCCATGGCAGTCATCAGGGTTTATTTAGACCCCTCTACCAAGAAATTTGTTTTGCAAAAAACATTGCGGTCTTTTATTCAACGCAATCATATGTTTGAACGTTGTTTTCATTTAAGACTTGTATAAATATAATATATATATACATATATATATATATATATATATATGTATAGCGTATATACTATATTGGTTTTGCTTCTTGTTGAAGACCGTACGGTGAAATATTATTATGCACATCCACGCGTCGAAAAGCTTATCATTTGTAGTATGTGCCTGGTCTTCAACAGAAACGACATTCGAAGTTCACACGATTACGCATCAATCATAATAAAATGATACATCTGAGACATACCATCCGGTAATGAAACATGCAAATCATTTTCAGGGCTCTTAACATTAAGTTATCAAGTATTTTTGTTATCATCAGTTTTTCTGTCGTGTAGAATTAAAATCCCAAACATCATTTGTGTGAAACTTGTTAATAGATAACAGGATTAGGATATTACGTAAATTGTATATGTATGAGTTATTTGTATTGGTTTATTTCAGATGATCATGTTGGATATTTATTTTCTTTGAAATTTGACAGAAAGTCGACTCATTCATTACTGTTCCTGTCTGATGATAATACAGTACTGGGTAATTCTTTCACTGAAGAAACACCAAATCCCGTGAAGAATCCGGAACAGTTTAACAATTACAAAGGAACAATAGGAGATAGATGTTTAACTTCTACAAGTAAAATATATTTTGAGATTAATTTCTCATACGAAATATTAAAATCCTTAAACGTTAACTCTACTAGTTTAGTCGGCGAAGTAGGAGTGGCCAGTCGTGAAAAAATAGACACTGAATACGTTGTCGGAGACCACGGATGGTCATTTTTAATTCATAATTGTAATACTGGCATATGTCTTACAGCCCAGCATTTGATTACGGACACTGACGAACAAATTATAAAACTAAGTAAAAGTAATACCGCCGGTACAGTTACCACAGGAAGACTTGGATTCTTTGTTAACATGAACCGCAATGAGTTTTCCGTTATTGACAAGGACAGCTCGAAAATATTGTACACGTTAACAAAAGTAGTGTCCGCTGATCAGCTTTGTCTAGCGTTTGCTGTTTATAATCCTGTAAGATTCGAATCAAAACTGGAAATAACGTATTCGTACGATTTCACAAATCTTCCGATTATTAATGTTGTTGCATAGCAAATTGAAAGGAAATACTATAGTTTGATCAGCTATCAATGAGACAAGATTACTACATATGTAACATATCAATAAAATTGGTATACTTTGATAATGTTCCTTTTTGCTGTTGGTTTTGTAAAAGATGAATATTGAGTGAATGTGCATATTGCAAAATATTATTAGTTACACAGTGTGCTAATTATCTAATACGATACATACGGGGTCGGTAAGTTCCATCTTGGGCGATATCGAGCGTAGCTCCAGCCCCATATGGAATTCACTGAACCCTTATTTGTAGTATTAGGTCACTAGCACACTGTGCACACGGTTCCATCGTGTTCACTTTATACCAATGATATTCATAGAAGTGTATAGGAGGTAAGATGGAAAAAAAACACGGTGACACTCTTTTTATATTACACATATGTTATCCACGACTTTAAAAAATTCTCGGATTTTTATTGAATAATTACCGTCTTTAAAAACAACCATAGCCCTGGGTGTTGCTAACCAATATACCAGGAGCGTTGCCACCCATTACCACGGGGTTTTCCTTCGTTCCGTGGTCGCTCTCTAGTGGAAATTGAATTCTGTAGATTATCTATGATGCCTGTAATTAAATATGTAATCCACTAACGATTTTATTTTATTATGCATTGGCATTCATTGAGTAAATGAATTACTAGGCTATCAGGTCGTCAATGAATTACTACTGTGCTAGTTATGCAAATGAACCACGTTGACGTCACGCCGTTTAACATACACCCCATCAAATTACTTTACATTTCCTAGTTTCAGTAAAAAAAATTTGAATAATAAAAAAAAAGTTGCTTTTTCAGGTTACACTTGCCCAAAAATCAGCCCGATTCGGACCAAGACCGCGGATAAATTTGTTATCTACGTTTATATCCATAGATATGGATATTTTAACACTCGTCAGTAACCTATTTACCCTGGTCTATTTCAGGGTGTTAAAATACCCATCTCTACGGGTGTGAACGGTTCCAACGTATTCGCTTTTAACGAGTGATGATCATCTATTTTTGGTTGGCTGTTGCCTCGTGGACATTTTTTTTATACCTAACTACTAATATCTAAATCAAAACTGTTTGTGAGGGTGTGTGTTAATTGTTTCCCTGGAATTGACACGGGATTTCACGTGTCCGCTCGTTTTTGCTCACGTTTGACCTTTAAATCAATCGAAAGAACTTTACACAAAATCTAATTATGCCCTCTTTCAGTTTGTGTTGTTTTGTTTTTTTTTCATTACAATTGTTGCATCCTTGTCCGGCAAATCTTGATGATCAACGTCGACAATTTGATGATGTCATGGCCATTGATATATAAAAATAATTGAGAATTTTGTCGTTCAATTTAGAGTATCATACTTCAAGAAGTTCATTAAAATGATAATGGTTTATTGGACGTAAGTGTATTTCAAACTATTTTTTCTTTATTTTCAGATATAAAATGAGCGTTTTATTTGCGATATGTTTACATTTTCAAAGATACCTTTAATTCGGAAAAGAACGCGGTTTTACCGGATAAAACATACACTCTCAGTGTTATTGTGGAAATGTAATACATGCTCCCTTTACGTTCATTCGTACCTTTCGTTAAGGTTCATGTGGACTCTTTGTCTAAAATAGCTGCGTTTTCACCTCTAAATTTACTATGAGTACAGACACACCTGTCATGCCTGTGTATCTGGAAAAAAATTAAGACATAACATGCCTTCGATAAATACTCAAAACTTGATTGGAGTAAATGTATACATATGGGGTTGGTATTTGATAGTTTCATAGTTATGATATAGCTGTTACTGTGGGTTTGTCTTCTGTTACAAATATCTAGTTGAAATAACTGCATAATAATCATTCTTGATATAAAAAAAGATATTTATTTGGTATTAAAGCCATCTAGTAACATCGATATAAAAAAACTATTTGACACAATATGTACACTTTAGAAATTGTTTTTCATTTTGCTAGTATTTTTATACAACAACAAAAAAATCATCATATTACATAATATGTACACTAATAGTCAACTAAAGTATCAATATAAAACTGCGTGAAAGGATACTTTGAGATAAAAAAAAAAACAAAACAAAACAAACAAACAACAATATAAATATAAACAAAAAACAAAAAACACACTCCCACTCAAACAAATTTCATCCCACTCCAGGTTCATGTGTCTGTCCGAAGACAGGAATTTGTCAGGTGTTGCTTTTTGTCGTAGTGTTTTGTCTTTTGAGAAATTCGTCAGTGTTATAACAGATATTTGATAGTCTCTGCTAAATATATTCACAACAATATTTAGCTTCGAGCGATTTTCAGCTTGACATAGCAATTGTAAAGATACCTGTCTAATAAAAGAAGCAGCTGATCCCACAGAGAGAATCAAAACTCATAAGTTGAAGAGATACTGATAAAATCATGGCAACAATGAAAACGACAAATGGGAAAAAAAACAGTCCACAAAACACTATATTAAAAACTAACACCAAAACTCTGTGAGTTTTTATACTGTCTTCTGTTGTCTTGAAGACGTGTGTTGAAATTGAATATCTTTGGGGTATATTTGTGTCATTAGGTGCGTTTTAAAAGCTGTTAACAAACATTGTCTTTTATTTAACCCCACGAATATATACCTGAACTTCTCCTGTCCGACAGTAAAAGCTATGATAAAGAGGGAAGTGCGTTTTGGCTGTGCGAGATGTATAAATACGCAGTCATGTTTGGTCGGAATGTAGACGTTAAATCCTACCCGCCGTGTTGGGAGAGTGCGACGCGTCTGAAATGCTATACGAATCATTACAGCATACTGTTCGTGAAGTCCTTAGGAAGCATGTTGCAACGGATCATTTATGTTCCAATCTGGCATGCTCTCGTTTATCAGTGGCAGTTTAATTTTCCCTCCCATTATCCCGGTCGTGCCATTTTACAGAAGGTACCAGTCCAATTAATTGCTTATTTGTTCAATTCCTTAATATGAGCATAGAGTATGGCATGATATATAATCATTTTGATTATAATACGAAAATTGTACACGTTCAAATGAAGCCATTTTGATATGATGAAGAACAGACGTTCAGGAAAACCAACTTTTTCACGATTAAATAATGAACTGAAACATGTCAACGTACTTTAAGAATTTTCTAGCGAGTTACACTATTAAAAATGTCCATTTTGATCTCTGGTGTTGTTAAAAATACAAGTTGTAATTATTCATGTGCCCCCGCTGTTCTATTGCAATTGAAAAGTGTCATATAAGAATCAATAAATTAATCGTATTTCTCCAATTCATGCATATAAATTTAGGTGATCATTGAAATTCTATCGTGTAGCAGTTGTTCAGAGTTTAATGAAAGAAAACCTATCCATGTATGTCCAACTGTGTAAATGTAAGAAGATGTGGTATGATTTCCAATGCTTGTAAGCTATGAAAGGCCCCAAAGTAACAAATGTAAAACAGTTTTTAAACGAAAAAACTAACAACCTTAACGGATTTCTCTACAAAACAATAAACGAATATCAAATATGATATACAGCAACAAACAACAACTACTGAATTACAGGCTCCTGACTTTGGACAGGCACATATATTGGAAATGTTTGTTAACTGAAGTAGCACATTGTTTTCTTTTTTACCTTTAATCTTAATGTCCTTTGTGTTGAAGTCAGAATAAACACCAAAAAATCCTGTTTATTTTAGGACTTTACAAATGAGGATTTACATAGAGATCATTAGTTCGGGGAAATTTGTTTTGGAATTGTGGATGTTTTGTTGTCATAGAGTAACAGTTAGGTTTCCTCTACCGACTTTTTGGAAACTATTTTGATCGGTGACGGAAAGAGGAATATATTGTTTCAAGACTGTTCATCTGTCTGTTCAATATAGGGAACATGGTTTGCTACCTGTTTCCTCTTACATTTTAAAAAACAGCAACAACTGTTATATAATGCGCACTGGTAATACGTAAAGTAAGATTATGCATATTGTGAGGATGGTCAATAATAGGAAGCATATCGAACTTGCCATTTTTGAATTTATTTGCATCCCTTGAGACGAAGTTTCCAGTATTTGAATAAAATACTAGTTGATAGATGCTTTCATCATGTCCAGTTGGTAAATATTTCATACACATTTAGTACGAGAACAAATTTACAATCAATACAATAACTAGAATCTGCAAGGTAGCTCGACCTGGATAAAGGGTTGGACTGCCTTTGGAAAAGGGGACTATGTTTGATAAAGACATCATTTTTCCCTGTAGACAGGCAACCAAAAGTCCACTAAGGGAACTGTTGCAAGTACTATTTAACAGGCAGTGAGCACGGAACTCGATCGAAAAAGGACAACTGATTCTAATCCTTTTCAGAACTGATGCGTTTAAGTATTTAAATATCCCGCACAGCAAAATAGAAGCCCAACTTAAGCAATGGTTGTATGGCCTAACGGGAGAAGTACAGGGGTGACCATATTGCTATGTCCTTACGGGAGAAGTACAGGGGTGACCATATTGCTATACCCCATTCAACCCACCTTTCACCTTTCAGATCACGTATTGAAGTAAATATGCATTGATGATGACCTTTTGTGTGATACACATACATTTCTATAAATGTTTTATCGGTCCCACATTCGTCACGAATAGAAAGTAACTGGATATTGATCAAGCCATGTGCCCGTTTATATTATTAACATTGCATTTAACCACCTGTTTGCTTTAAAAAACTAATTTGATATTGTGTTTGAAAAGATCAAAACAAGAATGAGTTGCCCTACGTTATGACGTATAACTATCGAGGAGAATCACATGTGTTTATTTAACACAACATTTGAAGTTGTACATAACAATTTTTACTTAATCTAATTTTGCTACATTATATTTAAGTATGGTCTAGTTTCTTTTTGGTGGGTTTCGTGTTGCTCAGTCTTTCATTTTCTGTGTTGTGTTTTGTGTACTGTTGTTTGTATTCAACACTTTTTGTCATGACTCCTTGACGCACAGAGAGCGTGAAACTCACATTGCACTGGGCATGGGATTTAACGTTCCCATTCAGATGTCATATATATCACGATGTGTTCGTCATGTTGAGAATAAAGCGTTAAGTAATTGTAAAGAATTCTATATTTTTTCAATTGTTTCATCTCGCACTGGACCAATTACCTATAACATCAATTGTATATTACGTCCATCAAAAAAATAGCAGTTCCTAGTTCTTGAATCCAGAAATTTCCCTTTGCAAGAGGTATGTTGTACTAACGAGTGATATTAAGTGGTTATATACGTACATATTGGATATATGTTTCTTGATTTGATTCAAAGCAATATCAAATAAAAATTATTATAAGTTGCATGCGTCCGAAGCGCATTTCTTTTTCAAATATCTTAGTTCTGAGTAAAGCTTTAAGAATAAATCTATGCAAGGGTTCGATCGGAGTACATATACCAATTCTTAATTGATGGGCTTTTTAAAACAACATCACCGTAAAATTCAGGACGCGATATCAGAATTGTAATTATTTATAGCCAAATTATCAAACGAAAACTTTTTTATACTTTTAGAGATAAACACCTGTCTTATAATTAACTAGTGATATATTGATTACATTAATTCCAATCTATAACATCGCTACAAACACAAACAAAGCGAATGAGTTTTGATATATAGACACCGTTAAATTGGGCCAATGAAATATTCGAGCTCACAAAAGGAAATTAACAATGGGGAACGAAAAATCTCCCCTTCTGTCGTGTTTTTTTGAATAGAGATTCCACGTGTCAAGCTGAAATATTTCACTCTGGCAACAGTTTTGTTATTTATATTAAAAATTTATTCTTGAAAAGGAGTGTGTTAATACGTTCTTACATAAAGATCTTAGACGGCAAAACTCATTTAATAATCGATGATGTTTTGTATTCGTAAGGTAGGTTTCCTCTACCGAATTTTGTTCAGCAGGATTCTTTTTCGAAATCTTATATCATTGCTCAATGAAAAAAAAAACGAAGATCATTTATAGTTTAATCCTGTCCGTCCATCTGTTCAATATATAAAACATGGCTTGTCCACCTATCTTTTCTTAAAATTACTCTTAAAACTGTTACATTATACGGATATGTAATACAATATTATGCATATCATGAGGATTTTCAACATGAGGCAGTGTGTTGAACTTTTTAATTAATTTTCATCCCTTGTGACGAACTTTTCAGTAGTTTAATTGACTGAATACTTGATTGAAGCTTGCATCATATCCATTTGTTAATATTTCATGCATATTCAACACGAGAACAAATTTACAATGCATACAATAGTTAGGTGCTGCAAGGTAGGTCGAGCGGGAAGACGGATGGGAACTTTAGCAAAGGTTTTTATTGCCGGGCGGGTAAAGAACGGAGGTGACCATATTAATTTCTGTACCTCAGCCACCCTTCACCTTACATGATGAATTAAAATGCATTTAGGATAAGCTTTTTTGTGATACAAAGACTTTTTAGTTAAATTTTTACCAGTCCAACATTCACCACGAACAGTAAGTAACTGGATATTTCTCTAACCACGTACTGTTATGTATTATTGAGATTCACATTTTTACCCCCCCCCCCCTGTTTGCGTTCTAAAACTTGAGTTTGAAAAGAACAAAAACAATATTGAATTGACCTTCGTAAAAGAATATATCATATCTATAGAGGGGCATCAAATTTAATCATAAGAAACAAAATGTTTAGTTGTACATAACAATTTTTTGCTAAATCTATTTTTGTCTCAGTATAAGATAAGTAGAGCTACATATCTATTTCTTCGTGTAATTTAAATGAAGGGAGAACTACATGTACAGGATATACTACCCATTGAATCATTTTTCATTGTTTTGTCGCACTAGACTGGCATTTAGTTGCAATTTTTATGAAAAAAAACAATCGTGTTTGCTAATTGAAAAAAATGAAAACAACACGTTGTAAATATCATGCGTACGAAGCGCTTTTCTGGATTTACATTCATATCAGGAACGCCCAAAGCCAAATATTTGAAAACTAATGATGTGTATAAAAACCAAAATAGTTGAAAAACTATAATACCAAAACGGACCTAAAAAAACAGCCAAATCCATCTAAGGTCATCTTTGCCTAAGCGATTTGAAACCTTAGTTTCAAATAATTCGTTATCTGTTAACGGACAATTTTAGAAATGTTTGTTATAAATCATGTCAGTACCAAAGTACTGGATTGAATGGTCGAATAAAAGAAATTAGGACCGCAGGGAAGATTAATTATGTAGTTTTAAAGCTAAGAAGTATATAGAGTGAGAAATTTATACTGTAAATGTTTAAGATGTCTCTGTAGTGCTCAGTGGTCGGATTTGTCTAATTTAATTATTCTTTTTATTGCTAAAATTAGATATCACCTAGAGAGACATTAAACTAATGACAAGTGCGTGAGTTGATTTCATCCTTCTAATTGATCAATTATCTTGCAGGGTCAGCACAAGTTAGTGTGTATGTGCCATTTAATCGCTTCCTTTTGTCATTAGCTTTTGATTTGTAAACTTGTGATTCTTATACATTTAATTTGTGTGAAATTTGATTTAACCTTCGTGAAATGTCAATTAATCTGTGTGGATGATTTAGATTGGAGTGATTTTCTTTTCTTTGAGCAATTTGAGGTAAAGGCTAACCATATTTTGTACTTTGAGTTTTTATAATAACTATATTTTTATTCATTGTGACATTTTGACTGAGTGTGAATTTGCATAGCGGGTGATGTATGCATAGCAGGAGACTCTTGGATAAACATATGTTAAAATCAAATATGAGAATTTGAGTCAAATTGGTGTGCATGAACTAGACAATTTATTTCTAATTGATTTGGCATTTTAACTTTTAAGACCGAGCGTCACTGTTCAAGCTTTTGTAGAAACGCACGTCAGTCGTACAAAATCATAAGCCATGTATCTATGGTGAGTTTTTTTTAATAGCCAGAGAAAAGTATTTCAAGTACATTCGGGACGGAAAGAAATCAACAATTAATACAGTAAACAGATTCTGACAGGTAGATCGAGAAATGCTTCCCTGAATTGGACAGACAACTGTGGCAAATGGTTCTGAAATGCACAGAGAACGTGAAACTCAAATTGCACTAAGCATACTAGGAAAAAAATTCTAACATTTTGATTTTGAATGAAATACTAAATTGCTTTTTGAACTTTTAGGTTTAATGGTAAGAAAATACATAAAATAACACCATTACAAACTCAATCCCAATTTTATATTCTATTTTTAGGAATTTACCTGTGACGTCACTTTTTATGGCGTTGATACATTCGTGTGACGCACAGTTCATAATTCTATTGTGGTGTAAATTGGATGTGTCCGTTGTTATTCTGTGGTTTACATGTTGTAATGTTCTATTATATTATTTATTTATGTATGTCTATGTCCTGAGTGTTCTTCCGTTTAGTTGTAATGTATTCCTGTCACGTAATGTTGTCATTTCAGCGGTATTTTTAACATTGCCATAAAAGTTGGAGGTTTGGCTAGCCATAAAACCAGGTTCAATCCACCATTTTTTCTTAAAGTGCCCTGTACCAAGTCAGGAATATGGCAGTTCTTATCAAATAGTCATTTTCTATGTATTTTGGAGTTGGTTGTGTAGCAGTTCAGTGTTTATGTTGTTCCGTTATTTTCCTCTTATAGTTGATGTCTTTCCCTAGGTTTTGGTTTGTGACCCGAATTTGTTTCAGTTAAATCGATTTATGACTATTGAACAGCGGTATACTATTGTTGCATTTATTAGGTACATGCAAATATTGATTGATTTCATTTCTATGTTGTAAAAAGGATTACATAACTAACAAGCAGAAACAGTTACTATCTTAACCAACAATTTGATTTGATGGTGTCTAAAGAAATAACGACTACTATTTCTATATGATTTGGTTTTGTTTAAAATCGTCCATGAGAAATTTGGTGAAAATATGTATTATTGTAGATGCATATCAGATTTGTTTTTAATATCATTACTAAGCTCTAATCGTCTATTTACAAAATCTTCCACCAAAAAATCAATTTTCAAATAGTCGTTCACTGAGCAGTCAACCAACATCATAATAAAAACTATAACATAAAATTGAAGTTTAAATTCGGAACAACTGTTCTTAAAAAAGTATAACAAACATACTGAACTCCAAGGCAAATTCAAAAAGGGGACGTCCATAAAAATTAACAAAATCAAATGCTAGCAATCAAGTGAATAACAACTGCCATATTCCACACTTGGTACGGGCATTTTCCGAAGTAAATGGTGGCTTAAACCTGGCTTTATAGCTAGCTAAATCTCCCACTTGTATGACAGTTGTTTATAATTCTGTTATACTGACAAAATTAGGTGAGCAAACTAAAACAAACATAATAGGTTAATGTGACAATAATTGGGATAAAGCTGTGTAAACATACATCACAGACATACAACATAACTGACTAAAAAATTCAAACAAACATACAAATTAATCTAACAAAGACTCCAACAAAAAAGGTTGTAGGAGATGGTAGATTTAAAATTTGAAATAGCGTCAACAAAAAAGTTTTTGTCGTTAATAGTACATACCGTATATAGTTTATACACTGTCTCGACGAAATAAAAATTAAGTAAATGTAAATAAAAGGGTAAACAAAATAGAAACAACACTGTAAAAACCCTATAGCCAAATCGCACCTCAGGAACCACCTGCACCAGGAATGCCCAAGGTTAAAAAGTAAAAACCCGATGGCGGGATGTATAAATATCGAGTCACGTCAAAAGTCATACGACCAAAAGAAACAGAATAGTACGAAGACAAAGAACGGGAAAACTAAAGTAAAATAAAAAGATACACAACATCAGCACGTAGAATCCACAACTCACGACCATCTTGTAGTATTTGTAACACTGAATATTTACATATTTGGTCTCGGAACTTTCCAATAAACTTTTTAAGAGAATAAAAAAAAAGAGACGTTCTTTGACAAAACCATTGCTCATTACTTTTTTTATCAGACACCGACGACGTTTTACAAAGTATGAGTAGCAGCTGCAAGCTGTTAAATATCGTATGAGTTGAGAAACGTATATAACATACGGGGAGATTTGGTATATTTCTGCTAAGGTGAGAAAAATTTACGATTTCTAATTTGAATTGGTCGATATCGTCTCGTTTGTCATAACTTATTGTTTTGAGATGACCGCTATTGTAAAATTCGAGGTAAATGTCTAGAAATAATGCGAAGGAAGCTGTATTGTGATTTCTTAAATCTGTTGTTTAGCAGGATATATTAGTAGAGATTTCCAATAAAATGACTTTACTCGACATAACCGACCTAACTCAACGTATATCGTCTTATTGCATCGAAGCATGACGGAGGGGAGCATACAATGCATGCATATTTTGCTCTTTGAACACGCATTTTTTGCTGATATAGACTTAATGTAAAAATCAACCCCAACTAATTTTTTTAATCTTTAAATATTTTGTTATTAAATTTTTAATGATTTTATTGACAAACAAATTTTTAATGGAATAAGTAAGCTAGCAACTTGTAATCAAATACACCCATCATTTCTTGTCATTTCACTTGACCCATATTTCAGTTCTTCACAACATATGAATTTAAAAAACTACCAAGTAAATATTTAGCATGAAAATATTAAAATAATGAAATCCGAAGCGAGAAGGTTATCTCTTTTTTTGTTTTTATAAGTTTTAATGTTTAAAAAGTGGATTCCAACACACCCGAATGTAAAAGGTGTACGTGACTAACTTTAAAAAATATTTGACGTGGGCAGAAATACATATCATTGATACATTTATCAAAAAGTGCTTTTTAGTCTTTAACTATAATAATGCATGGGACGATGTTTTGATCATGTATACCTAAACGTGCATTCGCAGATACAGGGATAAAGGGCGTACTCCCCCCTTTCGATTGCCAAGTAATTTTGAACATCTCACATTTTCGACGTTATCTATATACAAATGTTTAGTATAAAATCGTCCAATATTTTTTCAGCAGTATAAATTCAATTATCGGGAACTACGCCCTCTTTCAAATATCTTGGATCCGGCCATAACCACAAATTGTATAGCACCAAAAAAAAATAAATGATTGTCGTTTGACTTTGATAAATACGTTTTAAAAACAACAATGTTTGAACATTAGACATCTCGCACGAGATTTAGAAGTTTAAGACTACATACTGAATTGGATTTTTTCCTGGATTTAGAGCTCACTTAACACGGAAATGTGACACTGGCGTGTAATCTAATGTACACATATTCTTGTTTCTGATGTTTCTTTTAATATAAATATTCATTTATTTAGTTATATATAATCCCACTAACTAATAATTATGTATCTTTTACTGATAAATTATCATTACATTTTATAGAAACTACATATAATCTGCTATACAGTTATGAACACTAATGGTCCTACAGACACTCTGTGCTTTTGAAATGACACAAGGTCTTGCTTTTCTAGAGTGTTTATGTACTCTTTTACTTAATTTGCGATATGTACAAAAAAGAAGATGTAGTATGATTACCCATGAGACAACTCTTCACAAGAGACCAAATGACACAGAAATTAACAACTATAGGCCACTGTACGACCTTCAACAATGAGCAAAGCCCATACCGAATAGTCAGCTATAAGAGGCCACAAAATGACAAATGTAAAACAACAAAAACGATAAAAATAACGGCCAAATAATGTACAAAAAAATGAACGAAAGCACAGCAACAAATGATAACCACTGAATTACAGGCTCCTTACTTGACACTCACATTCATACATAATGTGGCGGGGTTAAACATGTTAACGGGCCTGGTGTAACAGTACGAAATAATTGATTAATATTCTAGACTGCATAATTATTCTGTATTTATTAGTTGTAGTTGTTTTTAAGATAGTGTTCAGTAGCTGTGAATACTCTAAGATCGGTACATGGAGTTTATTTTGAAATACTAGTAATTGCTGTTTTTGTGCTTCGTTTTAGTCGGACGAGTCAATCGCTTTCTTACTGTTTTAATTATGAGTAGACATGATCATTTGATAAACATACTTCTATTGGCTTTAACTTGGACATTTATAAAAATTATGTAGCAAAGAGATGCATGCATAAAATAAGTTCTCGACATAAATTGGCTAAAATATCAGATAAGAATTTAGCCTCAAGCTATAAAACTTACAAGCTATAATTAATACGACGAAGATTAAGCCTCAAACTATAATACTTATGATGATGATGATACTGATGTATGTCTTATATCCAGCGACAAATATTACATATATATTAAGGATGATGAAATGATAGCGATTCGCTGGATCTTATTGTCCAACAAAATAATTGAACCCGTAATCGAGGCTGGCCTGCTACCAGTCAGTTCTATATTTAATAAAAACCTGTTCATATATTTTATGCTTTAAGTGCATATAAAGTGCATATATTATTATTCTAGCAACCCTTGTTTTGTTTTGATATCACTTTTTCTTGCATAATTTGTTTGATTTTCCTCCTTGTTTCTTTGTATCAAAAAGCTTAGTTTTTATTGTAAAATGGTGTTCCACAGATTCCATTATCCTTATGACTTGCTATTGTACTGATATCCAGTAGGCATGCAATTAATATTCTAAATAGTAAAAACTATTTTTTAACAAGTAGAGATTACCCCGTTTTGATCCAGACTTCCTTACCACTAGCATCTAAGATACATAAACTGACAAAATATTGTACCCGCACTCATATTACAATCATCCTGTCTGTCCGTCCGCCAGTCTGTCCGTTCAACAAATATTTTTAATTTTCTCTTCAAAACCATTAGTATGCTTAGCATGCATTCTTTTGTCGATTTATTCCTTACACTCCTGGGGTCAAACTATCAAACAGAGTCCAAATGGTGTAAATTACGACTACAGTGGCTCGTGCTGTCGTCAACAATAAGCAAATACTCATACCGTATTATCAGATACTAGTATATAAGGCATTGACTTTGAAAAATGTAAACTTTTCAAACGAAAATAAACATTTTTACAAGAGTAAAATTAACACAAAAATGACAGAAAGTAACCAACGACATCCACTGAATTGAAAGCACCTGACTTGGGAAAGCCAATATAAAATTTGGCCTGATTAAACGCGTTTACCAGCGCTCGACACTCTGGTGTAACAGCACAATATAAGAAAAAAAACCCTGTAAAATTCAGTTGGAAATAGCTCAACTAATCAATATTGAATTAAGCCCAAAACAATCACATTTTTATGATGAAAGACACAGAGTACCGATCTTCAAGTACTCCCAGGTACTGAAAGCTTATTCTTAAATGTTAAATTACCTGAGAATATTAAACGTATCTAGTTAAAAAAAAAAAATAAGGAGATATGGCAATATTGCCAATAAGAAATGAAGTTGATGTAAGCAATGATAGGCAACCGTACGGCCTTCATCAATGAGAAAAATCCATACCGTATAGTCGACTATAAATGGAACCAACTTGAAAAATATAAAACAATTCAATTGAGAAAACTACCGGCCTGATTTAAAACAAAACAAGTTACGAAAAACAAATATAACAGATATGAACCAACGACAACAAGTGAACCACAGGCTCCTGACATGGGACAGACACATAAAGAATGAGTGTTCAACCCCCACTCCCTAAGCCTTGGACAGTGGTGCAACAGCACGACATAAGAACAACCTGTAAAAACCTTCCTTCAGAGAGTTTGGTTTACACATATATACATATTCAAAGTAATTATTGATATAAAATGTGTTTTCAGCCGTATATCACCTTCAGTGGTGATCCTATGCATGGATATGTCGTAGAGTTTAACTTTTATATATAAATATATACCTCTAATGCGAGACAAAAATTGAAAATAAACATTTTTGCTTAACTCAATCAATATGTGATACTTTTAGAATCCACTTCTAGTTGGATTAGTAAGAGTTGTCTTAATCCAAAAACAACTATGACAATATCAAGCCTTACTTATTAAAAGTACGTGATAAAAAGAAAATTACTGTAAAGACTGAAGTGGCAATATAGTTGTCTTAAAAGTGTAACAAGTATATAAATTGGCATTTTCGTCCACTTTTAATCAGAGATACCTGGGACAGGACATTTTTTTAGCCAATTACTATGAACTATTAATTGATATTTTACTATCCACAGCGGTCAATGTTTATATGCAGATTAGTCATCAATTGCTAATAAATCACACCTTCCAAATTACAATCTATATAACGAATTGGTGTACACATTTATTTACATATATCATTATATTATTAATTACAAAATTCTTCTTTTTTAATGTTAGTTGACTTTTCTTTGAAAGAAAAGTGTATGTCAACTATTAAAATTTAAAGAAGTACAAGACATGTATTAATTATTTTTAAATATACACATCCCTTTGTCGAACGTTTTCCCTTGGGAAAAAATCGGAGATTGTAAATAAACAAGATTAACTGCAGAAGAAGATATTGTTTGAAATTATGCTTAATAAAGTATGATGCAATCCCAGTTATCAACTTTAACAGAGACAAATTCTGACTAACACTTTGAATTCGATATTTCTGAAATTGCTTGAAAAGTCTCTGTCATATAATAAATACCCTAGGAAATTAAATATTATAAAACATTAAGAGACGAAAGGAAAAAGGGACACCAATCTGATAACGACAAATAAAAGCATGTCAAATATTAAATAATAAAAGGTTCATTAGCAAAGTATATCGAAAAACAAAGTCATGGTCAAAACCATGAAAGACAACTCCAATCAATCGTATGATAGGTAAAGATACGTGTATATACGTGGTCTTATGACAGTGAAGTTTTGGCGGGAATCTCAATAATCACGTGATATATAAATATCATGATTTCTTTCGTTTTTCATCATCTTAGAAATACTTGATGTTGATAAAATTTATCCTGAATGGGTTTTATAGTTTAGGAATACTTAGTTAAAACTTGAATGACGCATTTAACAAAATTAATAGGTTAGCAATAACCGGTCCCGTTACGTGCGTACGTCGAGTTAGGTACGTATGTCATTTTATTGGAAATCTCTAGTAGGACATGTCGGACCCTATCAGAAAAGTTTGGATTGTAAATGGAAAGAACATCATCAATATATCTGTCTGTGAAATTAAATAATCTATTTGGTCTTCTTGTTTTTAGAAGTGTATGAAAGTACTCCGACTCATATGAAAATAAGAAAAGGTCTACCATGAGAGGTGAACAGTTCGAACCTATGGTTCCTTAACTTTAAGGTGTATACTTACAATTCAATGAACATATTTCTTGCTATTAAAGGGTCTCTTCGAACCACCTGGCGATTGACTGTCATAGTTGTGACTTCCGAAATACTAGGTGCAGCTCTTCTGACGATTGATATATATTTTATTTAAATTTCAGAATAAAAAGAATGTACATATATGTCATATGTATTTCATTCGTGTATTGCTTACTTTATTTTTGTAGCTGGCTTCAGAAGACGAACCTGTGTCTACCAGAGATATATTGATTCGAATAAAGCAGCACAAGTGGTTCATACAAGCTTTAATATTTGGTGTAGTCTTGACACTAGTGATAGTTGTTCCTGTGCTGATATCAAAATCTTCTTCTTCGGAAAAAGGTATACAAATAATTGTTTTCCTGCATACATTATATTTCAGGACACATAAGAACACGTCTTATATTGTTACCGTTTATGATATTATCCTGTCGGTGATCCTGGTCTCGATCCCTTTGGGTTGCATGCCAACCCCCCTTCCCCTTCCGTTTTTTGTTTTTGTTTTTTTTTTTTTTTTACTTCCTGCTTTGTATCTTCCCAATGGTTTTATGAGATTTACTACTTTTGTCTCTCATAAAACATCAAACAATGCCGAAAGATTTTGCAAGGTAGAGGACTCCGATTTTAACATGAATAAATGGGCATGTAAAAATTACATAAGGACAGTTCGTTTTATTTTTAAGTGATTCATCAAGTACCTTTTTACTTATTGGAATTAAGTTTAATAAAAAATATATAATACTGACTGAAAGTGCAATTCATCTATAAATTTGTAAAGGTACATAATCATTTTACCTTCCGTTATCTTGTAAAAATTACTTTGCAATGCTTTTTGTCTTAATGTTGTATTGATAAAAAAGAGACACATAATCTTTTAAAAAGTTTTATTTTAATCAGGAAGGAATGGTTTATTTTCTTACTATTCATGAAATTAAATTTTTAGAAAAAAAAATTATTCAGACAAATGAAATGAAATAAAAAAGAGGTCAAGGTTATAAAAAAAGACGAGCTGACATAGAAATACATATATACATATTGTATGCTTCTGTTATTACTGTCGGGAGTACCATTGAGAGGAATGGGTAAAAAAAGATGAGTCCTACACACTTATACCATTGTATGTGTAATAATGTTTATACAAAATTGCCGTTAACATTGTTACTTAATACAAATACCTAAGATATTGCGAGCAAAAGTTCACATGCGTGTTTATGAAGAGAAGCAGGAACCTATATGTACTAAAGTGTGCAGATATGATGAAGTGATTAAGTCTATTTCGTCCCAAAGTAAACCCAATGCATTATTCGCATGAAGTAACAATTGGAGGTGCAAATTTAGATAGTTCTTTGAATGAACGTCTGCTTATGAATTTCAAATTTGTTTACAAATTTACTAGACTTGGGGCAATTAAGAGTATGACATTTTTACAATCCTGTAAGTTGTTGTCTGTTTGCCTTATTTTCGTTGATGTGTTGGCTCATTAACGTATTCCCCACATGGCCTTTATTTCCATAGTTAATTCCGTCGCTTCTCTAGTTCTTTTTTAGTTTTGTAAGACTATTGTGAATAACTTTTTAATTAATATACAATTAAATAATGAGTTTGTGATATTTATATTTTATATTTCAATTTTTTGTTTACATTTGCAAATGTTCATTTCAGATGACAAGACCGATTACGCATGTTTGTTGAGATTTGACAGGAAATCAACACCAATGGGTGGTAGTTTAGATGTCTTTTTATCATATGTCAATGAACATTTGATACACATCGGTACAACGGACACACAGGGTTTGTACCTTTATATATACAAAATAAACAATCGTATAGTATGAGTTGGTAGCCGCTAGGTTTAGATGAATGACTTGTAGAGTCAAGTTAGAAGTAGAGATTTTTCGATTTAGATTAGAGTCCCTGTATTCTCTTTATTGTCCCTTTCCTTCAGTTTTTCCGTTTTTCTTGTTGTGTATTTTATTATGGATATTTTTGTATAATAGCGGGTTTTCATATATTTATCTTTCATTAATTTTTAGGGAATGCAAACGTGTATGTTTGGTTAAAACGATATGTTAAGATAATTTTATGACAGCTGCTTTAAAATAGTACATAATTGCCCCTGTACTTACTGAACACTAAATATATATAGGATATTTTTTTAAGGACTTTCAATACATAAATTCACAGTTTCACAGCTTCAATTGTGCAGTTTTAGATTCTTTTTGAACTGACTCAAAGATGATTGATAACTACGATTTTGTAAGTTACCCTAAAAACATAAATGAGGTGACTTTTTTTACGATGTATTTCAAACTGAAACACGTCATTATGCATAATTCTCTTTGGTATATACATTCTTTAGTGTTTTAAAAACTTCTGATTACGACCCTGTAGGTGATTTTTTTTATAGAAAAGAAATGTCTTAGTATTTTCAAATGATTGTTATGTCATCTATTTTACTTAGATTTAATAAATTTAGTTATTTTATTTCATACATCATCAACGGAATTTAATGAAATCTTTTTCGGCGCAAAATTTAGGTTAATTTTATATTTTACAGATGAGAGGTTAGAATATCATTTATTTCAAAAATAACTTACTAATGCAAATAAAAATACAGTAATAGATAGTGAACACGTGCGTTAATTTAAAGACAGACGTTTTATCATGTTATATTTGTATTTCTCTAACTAATTAATTGCGAACTTTGATTTATCAATGCATCGTTGAACATGATAACATGGCTATTTAAACTCACTTACAATACTTCATAATTAGGAAAAGGCTTTAATTTTGAAAAGACATCAGAACAATAGTTTAAGTTAGAAACACAATTGATAAACAAATATTTTTTTATTTAGGTTATTTTGCAATTTGCTGATGTTTTGTTTTAAAAAAAAAGCTTTAATTTACTCGTGTACGCCAATAAAACTGAGAATTGAAATTGGGAATAGTCTACCTACGTATTTATATTAAACTGCATAAAAAGATAATTTGATTTGATTTTTGATTTTTTTTTTGTTAACCCCACCCCATGTTCATGTGCCTGTCAGAAACGCCGTCAGTGTATCATGTTTTTGTCATTTTACGAATTTGGTGTTATGGCTATTTCTGGATGGTGTCTGTTTAATATAATAACTCACAACATATGTACTCTCGGGACAATTTGGCTTGGCATATTATATAGATACCTTTTGAAGTCAAAATGTCGTTTGGTTTTATTTTCTTGTGTGTGTCGTTGAATGCAGTCTCATTGATATTAACCAAACATTTCCTTTTATTCAGACCCAATAGTTAACTGTATTCAAAAACATGGTCACCTAAACTTTTCCTGTCCGGCAGTAAACTCAATGCAACAACTCTTTCAGAGGTCTGTAGGTGGAATGTTGTAAGGCAATATTAATGTCCCTATCTGACATACCCTCTTTAATCAGTGGAGATCATTCTAAATTTCATTTTACAGAGTCTGCCTATTGAATGTATTGCTCTTTTGTTCTTGTCCTGAAAAAAGCATGACTTGAAAGTCGACGGAGGTATAAAAAGAAACCCAATAAATCCTTTTAATCAAATCTATGTAAATTACTGTACTTACTTGTTTCCTGTTTCTCTCTAGTTGCTGTTAATCATTCAGATATAGTATCAGTTAGGATTAAGTAAAGATGTTTTCCTGTATTTTCATAGTTTATTTCCTCTGGTTTTTCAAAACGATATGTACATGTGTTTTGTTTAGTCGGTATCTGCCATGCAAACTGTTCCTAGAGACAACACTGATGTTCCTTTTTTTTCCAATTTAGGATATTTTTTTTTTTCAAAAGTTTTAACGATTTTCACCATTTTCAGCGTTTATGATTTGATATTTAGAAAACAATTAAAACCCATTAAAAAAATTAAGACAGATGGTTTATCTCTGTTGATGAAGTGCTTATTGAAGCTTACCCAACATTTTTTTTATTCATGCGTACAACACTACGGACATATGAAAAACATATACAGTTACTGAACAATCTAAGGATTTTTACATATCTAAAACTGTACCAGCATCTGAATGACAACCGTTTACTAAGAACAGTCATCCAGAAGTCTTCATACAGCGTGTCTTCATAATTATATTTAAAGTGTTTAAATAGTCAGGATCTTTATTTTCATCACATTTTTCACACATGACAGGATGATAGAATTAGTCGTTTATATCTGGTGTCAAAATCATCCAATAGTACACATTTGTTTGATCAATTGATACTAACGTAAAATTCAGTCGCGAATATTTCTTGCATTTTTAATACGAGAAAAAAATAACAGTAAGTAAAGAAGTATGTCGCCTGGGATGACCAGCAGGAAAATGTGGTCTGCAGTGGATATCGGGAGTAAGATTGAAAAATTTAAAAAATATTGCCTTGAAACATGCCCCATACGGAACCCTAAGAGAACTGTTGCAATGCCACTTGAACGAGCTAAGAGCGTGGCATCTGATTAACGTCCCTATTGTTACCGTATGAGACTGCTTATTTAAACATCATTCTGCACAGCCAAACAGACCCCCATTAAACACTTTGCCAGTTTTACTTTCCGACCTGAATGTCATATTTCTACACCGCAGTAGAGCCATTGCGATCAGTTCACTTTACATTACATAATGAGGTAACAATACGATATTTCTCAACTCTCGAGAGTTACATTTTAAGTATCTAAAACGCTGGGCAAGCCTCGCGTTTTAAATTTGAAAATTTAACTGTCTCGACTGTATAGATATCGTATCATACTCAATGCAGTGGTAGAATCTATATTTATTACTACACTTATTAGTGGGATATCAAATCGTTGGTTTTGCATTAAGAGAATATCGAGTAGTTAAATTTTAAAATTGCAAACAGTGACTCTATATCTTTTGTACAATTGAAGTGTTTATGCTGTCTTATTGAATACCTAATTTATGAAATGTATCTACAACCAATGAGGGAATTTCATTAGAGAAATCTGCAAGCAATGAAATCGTGTACATTCATTGTATTAATAGTTTTTCAATTTAACACAATTATATTCACCTAGCCACAGGAATCAGTTAATAGAATACATATACTAACTTTGTCACAACTCCCATTGAGTGTTTCAGGGACCTGTTCTGGTGTGTTGTGAGGTGAAAATTGATTAGACTCTGGTATAAAAAGGTTTAAACAAATTACCAAACTCAACGGTAAATTGAAAATGGGGGACCATAAAAACTGACAAAAGCAAATGTTGGACTCTATCAACCAATGGAACGAATGGAAAACAACTGTCATATCTCTGACTTGGTACAGGCATTGTCCAAAGAAAATGGTGGGATAACCCTGGTGTTATAGATAGCTAAATCTCCCACTTGTCTGACATATTTTTTTACAGTTCAGTGATATTGACAAAATAAGTGATCAATTCAAACAGATATGATATTTTACTGTGACAATAATTGAGATCTAGCGGCCAAAGCTTTGTAAACATACAAAACAATTGACTAAAATAGCAAAACAATCAAACACATAAATCTAACAAAGACGCCCAGAAAAAACGTTGGTGTATTTGATAGAAATTTTCACAAAGACTTAATTCTACGATGCAAATTTGCATGAAACCGATTGACGAACCAAAGGTCGTGGGTATTTTTTGTGTGATTGCACAGTTGAAGTATGAAATAATACAGAATCTCTGTTGTTTGTATTCGGTAGTGTTAGGTTATGTGGCTGCGGTTTTGTCTTTTGTTATACAGATATAGATAAATTGATTGGGTTTGTTTGTGTTTTAGGGGGATCTCCAGCTGAGAGATTCTAGCTGTTCATGTATCTCCTGTTCTCATAAAAGCGACTTGCCTTAATATGTTTGACTTTTCAACTCTAGCATGTACATGTGCCATTTAACGACCAGTAAGAACAGATCTACGTGTAATTAATTAATGGAGTAGTCTAATTTGACATTTTAAACATTTCTGCCGTGTCATACTTTCTTTTTCTATAAAGGTTGTAAAGATATTACATTTTGATCCTATGTTCTATTTTAAGCTATGGCGTCCAGGTTGATCAGCAGGCAAGACCATTGGATACTTTTATTCTTTGAAAACCTAGATATACTTAGGATAATTGAGAACAGCATTCTTTCGAATTATCCAAGAAGTTGCAAATAGGAAAGACTTTATCAAATTTAACGGACGACGGCAACAGACGCAAAGTGATAGCAATAGCTCACACTAGCCCTTTAAACCAGGTGAGCATAGTATGGAGATAAAACATATGGCACCAACTTCAGTGTGTACGACACATCGTTTTGGTAGTACATTCGAACATTGTGAAAACACACACCGTATAGAAATCAATAAAACGCGATAGGATAGCAAAATTTGAAACACTTCAATGAGAAATTTAAATTAATGATTCTAGCTAGTAACATTTAACAAAATCAAATTATGACAGAGGGCAACAAACGACAACCACTGTACCACAGGCTTCTAGTTCCGGACAGGCACATTTTGAATGTATCGGGTTAAAAGTTTTCATGAACGCTCAAACCTTTACATAATCTGGATAATGGTGAAACAGAACAACATAAGAACATATTGTAAAACCAAAATCGGTTGAAACCGGTTTGTCGCATGCGATCGGCAATAAAAAACAAAACAACCAACAAAACGACAAAGACACAATACCGATCTCACCGATCTAGTAATTAATGAGAGCTTGTTAAAATCCCAATGTCAACTGATAAATAAACCGTATTTTCCAGACTTGTATAAAATGAGAGGCAGATGTTACCAAAGCGATATTCAAATGCATAAGTCGAATACAAACTGATAATGTCACGGTAAAAAACGACCAAAACACAAACAGCAGTCTACAAAACACAACATAAAAAAACTAGACAGAGCAACAAAAACCATACATCGGGGTTGATCTCAGGTGATTTGGAAGAATAAGAAGATCCTGCTTCACATGTGACACCAGTCGTGTTACTCTGATAAAACAACGTTGATGATTTATATTAAATAATTACGTAGCATGCAATAGCGGATTGGTAATTGACCCTTATCTAACCCCAAGACATAAATTAATTGTCATGTAAATTTTCTAACCCTGAAACTTGACCGAATGTGAAATATCAATCAGCAAATTTTCAACCGATTTAGTATAAAGACGTCATAAGCAGTATAAAAAAGATTTCCCTCCTACAATACCAAACTATCTACATGATGCTAGACATATGTGTGAAAGTGTTAATACATGTAAGTACAGAAAAAGACCTTATCAGATATATTGATAAACTTAAGGAATGATAATTTTTCAAAGGACCAATAAAATTAATAAGTTTGCATTGCTCACGAGCTCTTCAAACAACATACAATTGAAAAAAAAGGATTCGATATAACAAAAAAGTAAAGCAAAAATACCGAACTCCAAGGTAAATTCAAAAAGCGAAAATCTATAAAAACTGACATAATCAAAAGGTTTGACTTTATCACCCAACTGGACGAATGGACAACAACTGATATCAACCTCGTTTCATAGCTAGCTAAACTTCTCAGTTGTTTATAGTTGAGTTATATTGACAAAATTGGGTAACAATTAAACAAAAATATAAATACAAGGGTGAACAAAATGAAAACAACTATGTAAAAACGTCTTGCGTCCAAATTGCACCTCTGGACCTACCTTCACCAGGAACGCTCAAAACATGAAACACTGATAGCTGGATGCATAAATACCGAGTCACGTCAAGACTCATACGACCAAAAGGAACATGATAGCATAAACACAAATGAAGGGAAAATTGTAAAGTAAAAGAAGAGAAACACAGTTTCAGTACCTAGAATTTATAATAACTCAAGTACAAAGCCAATTTCTCCTGTATCTGATTCATAAGCTGTTACATTTTCAAAAAATCTAAATACTAAAAAAACAATGTTAAAAATTAAAGATGAATTAGTTCACTATGAGGTTCTGAAAGTATTACTTGTTTGTCATGTTTCTGAACATTAAATCAGTTTTTTTGTAGGGTTCAGCTAGAGAGAAATAGGAAAAAATTTCTTACATTAATTTACTAAGATTAAGATAAAAGGATTTGCTGTTTTGTGTTTAACCCACAGTGGATAACATTTCATGCATATTCAGGACAAGAACTAAGTAGCAATACATTCAATAGGCAGGTTCTGTAAAATGAGTCGACCGCGGGATAAAGGTCAGCAAATTAAAACTGATCTTCACTAATTCAACATGTTTAACAAGGTATATATATTAAGGTGACCATGTTTCTAAATACAGTCAACTATTTGGTCTGAATTAATTGAAATGTTGGGTTAATGTCAATGAGACTGCATCCAACGACACACACAAAACAATAAATTCAAATCGCATCTTGATTTCAACGGTATCTTTATAATATGCCAAAACTCCAAATTTTCCCGAGTCTCAATATGTTGTGAATTAATATATAAGACATACACTATCCAGAATCTGGCATTACATTAAATTTTTAAAATGAAATAAACATCATGATATGAAACAAAACAACTGACGGCGTTTCTGAATGGGACAGGCAAATGAACATATTGTGGTGTTAAACTTTTTTCTCAAAGTATCTTTTCGTGTAGTTTCATACAAATACGTAAGTGAATTATTATTGTATATGAGTAAATTAATTCTTGTTTTCTTTTTAAAGAAAATTCATCAAAAATAAATCATATATAAGAAAACAACTGCAAATTGAAATATAATTCAAAAGTAAACACATTGTGTAAAAATTTTTTTTTACCGATGTTACTAGATAGATTATTCAAAATTGATATCATATTTTATAATAGTTTTATAAGTGTGAACATATCTGATTAAAGAACTCGTTATGTATGGCGACAAGAGTAAATAAATTCGATAAATATACAAGTGATTCAATAATCAAGATTAGGAAACAAGATCAGTGCTATTATATTTATCCGTCTCCTTGATTATACTATAGACAAGAACAAAATATATATGAAAACAAATATACCCAGGAATCTTTATAAAAAACACACAAACACTTTTATTAGATTGTTTAAATTCAAATTTAATATACAAAATAATATAATATTTTATGATAATTTTATAAGTGTGAACATATTTGATTAAAGAACTCGTTATGTATGGCGACAAGAGTAAATAAATTCGATAAATATACAAGTGATTGAATAATCGGGATAAGGAAACAAAATCAGTGCTATTATATAAATCCGTCTCCCTGATTATATTACAGACAAGAACAAAATATATATGAAAACAAATATACCCAAGAATCTTTATAAAACACACACACACTAGTATTAGATTGTTTAAATTCAAATTTAATATACAAAATTAATATCAAATTTTATGATAATTTTAAAAGTGTGAACATATTTGATTAAGAACTCGTTATGTATGGCGACAAGAGTAAATAAATTCGATAAATATACAAGTGATTCAATAATCGGGATTAGGAAACAAGATCAGTGCTATTATATAAATCCGTCTCCCTGATTATATTATAGACAATAACAAAATATATATGAAAACAAATATACCCAGGAATCTTCATAAAACACACACACACAATATTATTAAATTGTTTCAATTCAAATTTCTAGTAAATTAAAACCATTAAATTTTATATTAAAAATACGATGTTATCTCGTATAAACAAAAACCATTTGAATGTTGTAATATTGGTGAAAATGACACACAGACCTTTTTAAATTCATATTTAAAATGTGAAAGAACTAACAAAAGCAATTTGTACGTCTTTCAGACAAAAAATAAACGACAAAACACGAAATTAAGTGCCCCCGAAGTCTGCAAGAATAGACTCAAAGCGAAAAAAAGTATCCATACAATTACATTTGTTAACGTATAAATTTTGTCTTGTTGAAAGTTTGTTTCAATGTTCCAACTATATTTCTACAAAGAATTAAGGGTCATATTAGCCCACCAGTCCATTTTTTCAAGATCGAAAAGTTTCAATCTAATGCATTGAAAATGTTTCAAGCTGATGCAAAATGATGTGAAATCGTAAGAATACCCATTGTCTCGAGTTTTGCTTCTCAATTGCTAAGCTATAACATAGGTAATAGGAAGAGTTGTGAAATCGTATGAATACATTATCTTCAGTTTTGCTTTCAGTACTTTAGGGTTATAAACTCCAAACGCTAGACAAAGTTTGTCAGCAGATACTACCCTTGTAAGGGTGTACAATATTGTCGAAGTGTCCTTGTCAATAACTGAAAACTCATTGCGGTTCATATTAACAAAAAATCCAAGTCTCCCTGTGACAGCTGTCCCGGCTGTATTCCTCAAACTCATTATTTTGATTGGTTTATTTGTTTTCGAAATCAAATGCTGGGCTGTAAGGCATATGGAAGAAAGGCAATTATGAATAGTAAACGACCATCCAAAGTTTCCAGCGTAGAAGTAATTGTCTATTTTTTTGCGACTTATCACTCCTACATCGACAACTAAGCCAGTTGAATTATCCTTAAAGGACGATAATATCTCGTACGAAAACTTAATCTCAAAGTATATTTTACTTGTAGAAGTTAAGCATTTATCTCCAATTGTTCCTTTGTACGTGTTAAACTGTCCCGGATGATTAACAGCATTCGGAGTCTCTTTACTGAAGGAATTACCCATTACTGTAGTATCGTCAGACAGGAAAACTAATGAATGTGTCGATTTTCTGTCAAATCTCAACGAAAATGCGTAATCGGTCTTGTCATCTGAAATGAACGTTTGCAAATGCATACAAAATATTGAAATATAAAGATATAAATAACACAAAAAACGTTATTTATTTGTAAATAACATAGAATTTTAATCACGATAGTCTTACAATTCTAATAAAATATACAACAAATCTTTAGTAGTCTCTGCAATTTTGGGCTTTATAAAAGGTTAAATAATTGTTTATTTGTGTTATTTACTTCTTTATACATAATAAATGTCCTATATTTATTTTTTTAGAATTGTCTGGAGGTGATCCTCCTCATTTGATTCCTTTTTACCCTTTCCCCAGTTTCTCAATCAGGTGGTATATAGTGATGTCGTCCCAATTTTTTTGTCCGAAATTGCTCCTTTGCTGCGGAACAGAAGTTTGTGAAACTTCACAGAATCCTACTCACAGGATATACATTTGCACCTCCTATTTATTCTTCAGAGATGACATGCATTTCATCACTTCATCATATCTGTACACTTTAGTACACATTAGTATCAGCTTCTCTTTATAAAACCATAAGAGAAACCTTTTTCGCAATACCTTAGGTATTTATATTAGGTTACAGAGTTAACGGTAATTTTGTATAAACATTAGTTGTGCATTAACCGGTATAAGTTTATGATTCGTCTTTATTTACCACTACCCATTCCTCTCAAAGATACTTAAGACAATAATAATTTAAACAGTATAATATGTACAATTGTTCTATGCTTTATGACGTCACGACGACATTCAAATGACTGAACGAAATAGTAGGAGTCAAACACAAAAGGACGGAATTACATAATAGTGTCAAGGGAATGAATATTCAAACATAAAAAGGTACGACATATCAAAGGAAAATATCCAACGAAACGAACTATATACATTGACAAGCTATGGTTGGGCGATAAATAATAAAAATTTTGGAAATAAGTGCGACCTGAACCTGGGTCGCAATTTAGAACTTTTTGAAATAGGAAAAATCCGTAGATCTATGGTCTGCAAATTGTCAAAAAAATTTCATAAGGACCTAAGAGCTACGGTTCCTTAAGAAGTGTCTTCATAGAAAAATTACAATTTCAGTCTGAAATATATATTTTTCATAACAATTGATTCTTAAAAGTACAAACGTATCTAGTAGACCACGTAACCAATTAAACTATCTCACTGTTTATATGTAGTTTTATATGCCATTTTAACCGTGTTAAAATCGGAGTCCTCTACGTATACCTCGCAAAATCTTAAGACAGGTTTTGCTGTTTTATTACAGGCAACAGTAGTTTACCGTTGTTAAAATCTCATAAATTGATTGAAAAGATACAAAACCAGGAGGGCGAATGAACACCGAAGGGAGCGAGACCAGGAGCTTCGACAGGAAAAGCTTCTCCTGTTGTATATTTATGAACGTGTTTGAGTTATTTAATTAAGATGAGGAAAGCTGAGATCCGTGATGAAGTGTATTCTCGCCTACCCCACATAAGAATCATCTTCAGTGTAAATTGATTATCCAGTCTTATATATAATGGGTTGTTGTTGCTGTTGGGTCTTGTTGCGGGAAAAGGTGGAGAATTTGGTGTTTATGGCAGATTTTTGATAGTTTTTGTTTAATTTATCCACATCGTTGTTAGATTTGTGACGATTTTGAGCTTGAGATATTTTATAGACAACTTTCTATCGTTATTCCTTAGATGACATTTGTTATATTTGTTTTGAGTCTGTCTCGTTGACACATACCGCAAATGTCCCATTATTCGAAATCGCAGTGATGAGATAAGACACGTTGAATGTTTCCTGAAATATAATGAATACAGGAAAATGATAATAATATACCCTTACCAGAGGACTTTGATAACATTACAGGAACAACTATCACTATGGTCAGGATTACACCGCATATAAATGCAAGTATTGACCACTTGTGCTGCTTTATTCTTATCAATATATCGTTTGAAGCCATCTACAAAAATTAAGTAAGTAATACACGAATAAAATAGACATAAAATAAGCGTACACTTTATTTTATTCTGGAATTCAAAATTGTTTTCTTAAACATAATTTGTTTTAATTCTACAATGTTGGTTACTAATTTTAAAGATGTAATGCGTTAAAATCGTTGATTGATGTCAAATAAAGGCAACAGTAGTATACCGTTGTTCAAAAGTCATCAATAGATTAAGCGAAAACAAATTCGGGTTACAAACTAAATCCGAGGGAAACATCAACTATCAAAGAAAAACCACGGAACAACAAAAACACTTAACTGCAACAAAAACAAACACCAGCATACATAAAAACGGACTATTTGATATCAACTGCCATATTCCTGACTTGGTATAGGACATTTTAAGAAAAAATGGTTGGTTGAACCTGGTTTTATGGCTAGTCAAACCTCCCCTTTATATGACAATGTTAAAAATACCACTAAAATGGGAACACTACGTGACAAGAATACAGTACAAATAAACACATGAATACTCAGGACAGAGAAATACATAAATAAATAATATAATAGTACAGCACAACATGTTAACCACAGAATAACAACGGATACCTCCCATAAATTTACGACATTATACCAGTACACCATAAACGGAGTATAAACTGCGCGTCCATGTATCAACGCCACAAAAAGTGACGTATATTTGTTACGTTTATATAATCACAGGGAAATTTCTAAAAACAGAGTAGATTTGTTTTATTATAGACACGAACAAAACATTAATTCACAGGGGGTTAACTTTTACCACATCTATCGTTTTATGTTTCCCAAATATAGACAAAATTAAGTTTCCCCTACATAAAACATGAAGAATAATGGGGATTTTAATAATTTCAATGTATTTGAACGAAAAAGCAAAGGTCCGTGAGCCCTAATTTTAATATTGAAATTTGAAACTATATTGGCCGGGAAGTCTTTTATATAAGTTGAAGAAAAATGTATCGTCGAACATTTATACAATCAAGTTACCTCAAGTATTTTTAAGTTTTTCGACTAACATTTATATACTAGATATGTATACTAACAACTGGTAGCTTACTATTCACAGCGGTCACTGATAATACATAGAGAGCTGTGTTTGGGACTAGATGCCATCGAATTAACCAATGAGATGACCTCCGAAGAATGTCGACGGTCTTTCATCCGATATAAAAATAAATCAACATACAAGCACATGTACTCGTATAACGACGATTGTTCTAGGTCCGTTCGATTTTATGTCGCAGATTGAGAAACAAATATGCAAATCATCAGTTTACCTGTATAAACATGATTTTTAAAAGATAGGCGAAAGATATCAATTGGATAATCAAATTCATAAGTAGAAAACAAACTGACAAATTGATGCCATCACAAAAAAAACGACGAAAAAACAAACTCCTGTACACAAAACACAACATAGAAAAAAAGACTGAGCAACACGAACCCCACCTAAGGTGCTCCAGAAGGGTAAGCAGATCCTGCTTGACAGGGGACACCCGTAGTGTTGCTCAAGTTAGTACAAACTCGTTGATTAGTCGTCTTCGGTAGGTCACTTTCATGGAAAAAGAGGACGGGATTGCTGACATATCCGTCGTCATCTGTGAAACAGATATTCTGTAATGATAACAAAACTCAAAACGGGATCCGTGAAATTTTCGAAGGAACAATTTCAACTTCACCGCTTGGAACTATAGTTTCATTGTAAGCAGCAACCTCTGTAATATCGTATCTAGGGTCGAAACGAAGTAGTTCTTCCTTTATAACTCCCTTTGCAATGTTGACATTCATTTACTTTGTATCTGAACATGCTGAGCACATGCGTAGCCCATCTTCATGAAGTAATTAAATTGAAGATATTTCTATATTCCTCTTTCAAAAAGATTTGCATCAAGCAAAATCAAATCTTAATGGTTTATCTAAATCGCAGCTAATCCTAACTCTAACAATAACCCTAACCCTAATCTTTAAATTAAGGCGACAATAGTTAACTGATGTTCCAATTTCGTAAATCGATTGAATAGAGACAAATCGAGGCAACAAAAAAATTGAGTGAATCGCATGAACGCCAAAAAAAGAACGAGTGCAGTTGCGTCGACGGGATAAGCTTTTCCTGCTAAGCATCACTCGCCATGCGAATCCAAACTCAGTCAAAATTTCACGATCGGAAATAGGACATAGTCATTACATTACAGTTCAGACGACTTTCAATCCTGGTATCTATGATGAATTTATTTACTGGAATGTTAAGATCTAGTACCGCGAAAACATGTCGCTTGTAAGTTGCGACATTTACACATCGTAGTGGTCAACCAATTCATGGTGGTGACCGTAAAACTTATGATGCTGAGATTTCAGTTGTTTTGCTAATAACTGTATTAGATCAGTTGGTATGTCAGGAGCCCGTCCATGTTAATGAAGTCTATAACGTGAAAATGAACGGGGTAACGTATTAACTGAGATATGTTTTTTTTACAAGCAACAATTTATCGATCAAACAGATAGCACGTGATAAGATTTTGATTAGGAACTCAAAGTTTGCAAAACTATGGTTCCCTTTAACGCAATGTATGACAATATTATTGAATTAATAAGAATGTAATATTTTTGTAGTATTAAACAAATGATTTGCTATGTATTCGAATCTTATCTAAGTTTTTGTGTCAGGGTGTCTTCTTGGGGTGTTTTCACGTTTCTTTAAAACTTGAGATTTTTGTATACAGGTATACAATGTATTGTTGGAGAAACGTGAGTAATATGTGATAATGATTAATTGTATTTCCTGCAAGAGTTACAGTGACTCCAGTATAAATTAATTTCTTTAGAATGAATTAACAGTGACACAAATCATAATTTGAAGGAAAAAAACTATGTATTTCATTATGTTCATAAAAAGGCACTACTAGGGATTTACAACAAAGGAAAACAGGTAGGCTATGCTCTGGTGGAAGAGTGCAAAACTGCTGCTCATCATACCAGTGATGTTATTGTTGCACATGTCTTTATTAGCGGTGATAAGATCATTAAGAATGTTCGCTACTCGGTTTTAAAATAACAAGCTTTCCCAAAGACTGTTATAAATTGTTATTATTTAAATAAAGGAACTAAAAAACGTGAAAAAAATGAAGGGTCCGTGTGCTTGTTTTCGAGATATAAGCCATTAAAAATTTGGCGGGAAACGATTCTCTCTAGATTTTTCATACATTTGATATTGGCAACTTTTTCTTTTCAAAACCTATGAAAAAATAAAAAAGATTTTATAAGAATTTCAAATATGGCTTATAAAACTATATGTAATAATATTATGAAAAAAATGTAGGGGTTAGATGGAAAAAAAATTTTATGACACTACATGCATAAAACCAGAGGATTCCAAATATCTGGCAAAAAACAAGAGTAACGAACATCCTTAAGTGTTTATGAAAATGCATTTAATATACTGTGAGAAGCGGCTTCTACTCTTTTTGCGGTGCAAGTTTGAGTTATTGTTTTTGTCTAGCAGTCAGCAACTGCTCAGTTTGTTATCCATGATTATATAATAATTATATATTATTTTGACCGAATATAGTTTAAATTGTATTATTATGATTAAAAATAATCTATATCTATAAAAGATTATGTTCTCTTAAGGATTGTTTAAACATAAAATTAGCGTTTTTCAAAAATGTGAGTTTTGTATAAATAATATCGTGTCTTAACGGCATGTAATTGTTAATTAGAATATAATCAAATAAAGGCAAATGTATCCCTAATCTCTAAATTTTTCATTTTTTTTCTGAATTTGGTAACCTTTTCAGAAAAATTATAGAGCACCTGAGATCAGTCCCGGTTTATGCGGAGTCAGTGTTTTTCAGTCTTTGGTTTTCTATATTGTGTTATGTATACTGTTGTTTGTATACTGATCATTTTTCATTGTTACCATGATTGTCAGTTTATTTTCGACTAATGATTTTGAATGCCCCTCTGGTATTTTGTCGCGTCATTGTTATAAGAAGTATGATTCGTAAATTATTTTATACATCATATACAGGTAGCTCTATACCTTCATTATAACAACAATCGCAATTGCTGTATAAACACCAAATCCATCTGTAGTTTGACACTCGTTGCATAAATAAAAGCAACAGTAGTATGCCGGTGTTCAAAAGTCATAAATCGATTGAGAGAAAACCAATCCGGGTTACAAACTAAAACCAATGGAAACACATCAACTATAACAGGAAAACAAAGGAACAACAGGAACACTGAAGTGCAACAAAAACAAACGCCAACATACATAGAAAAGAACTATTTGATAACAACTGCCATATTCTTCACTTGGTACCGGACATTTCAAGAAAAAATGGTGGGTTGAACCTGGTTTAATGGCTAGCCAAACCTCCCGCTTTATGACAATATTAACAAATATCGCTAAAATGACAACACTACGTGACAGAAACACAGCACAAACACACGCAAGAATACCCATCAGAGAGAAACGCACAAAAAAATAATATAATAATCGACACAACATGCAAATTGCAGAACAACAACGAACATACTCCATCAACGACAAACACCACATGATATCATAAACAGTGACGCGCTTACGTAACTAACATGCAATCTCGAACTTTATACAATTATTTTCACAAAACTCGTCCAAACAATTTTCATGACAATGATGTTATGGAAAGGCAATTTTATAATTATTTGGACTACAAACGACAAGACATAACAGATTATCCAACCGAAACTATAACAGAAACATCAAAACTAAATACATGAATGTTGGATGTATAAAATACCGAGACATAAACGTGAAAAAAAAAGATTTTGAAATGTTGGAGAAACGTGAATAAACCCTTCATGGAATACTTACATTGTATTCATCTAATTCAATACAGAATAAATCAATATATGTTGTTATAGTAAATAGGTGTCGTTTTTTTTTTTTAAATTTCAATAAAACAGGAAAATGCTATGAACCCTGCAAAGAGTTGAGGTCAACATTTGAGTGTACCTTTGAATGATTTTTTCTGACATTAAGACTTAAATCAAATCAAATGATTAAAATGAATTTGCAACGGAATTATGAAGAAAAACTGACAAACCAAACCTTAGACGTTATCAAACAACGACGAAAACAAAATGCTGCAGGTTGAAGAAAAAATGAAAACAACACGTTATAAATTGCATGCGTCCGAAGCGCTTTTCTTTGAATGTGTACTTTAAAAAGACGGAAATACAGAGATATTGAAATAGACTGAGCAACGTGAAGATTAGACATCAGAACAGAGAAATTTCAAAAGTTCAATTTACGTATACAGCCACCTTATTATTAGACTAGTCGACAATATATGACTTTACATGTTAACTTTATATACTAATGTGTATCCTTTACAAATTGTTAAACAGTTTATTGAATAAAAATATATTCCTTATTTAAGACTTACTAGAAGTTGCTTTCACTGAAGTGCCAGCAAGAGTTATCAGTTTATTTTTTAATCTCTCCAAAAAAACTAAAAGTACAAACTATTTCAAACAAATAGATAGAGTGAAAAAGTATCTGGATAATTAATTTTGGAGGGTATTCTTACCTGCACAAATCTTAATTGCTGTTTACTTTCACTATATACTTAGTTTTGATATGACAGAATTTCTTGAATGGTAATATATTTGCACCTATAATTTTTCGGTAGATCACAGAATGTAGGCATTCAAATAATAAACCGTAAAATTGATTATGCAATAATGATTGTAATGATTGGGCGTAACGTATTAACTGAGATACTTGTTTACAAGCAACAATTTATCGATAAACAGATAGCACGTGATAAGATTTTGATTAGGAACTCAAAGTTTGCAAAACTATGGTTCCCTTTAAGGTTCATGTGGACCCTTTGGCTAAAATGGCTGCATTTTCACCTCATAATTTACTCTGAGTAGAGACAAACCTGTGTATCTGGAAAAGTTTTAAGGCATAGCATGCCCTAGATAAATAAAATTCAAATATATTTTATGTTTTAGAAAATTAAAAACTTAACAGGATTTTGCAGTGCACTTTTTTTCATTCCTCCAGAAGGTGCCAAAATAAACAAAGTTGTGAAAGAGGTTTGAGAACTTCCCCACAGGTAATAATTGAAGTGAACTGTATTGATTGACATGGACAATAGATGGACAATAGATACCTGACAATAATTGGTGATTTAAACTGTGTACCTGAGTGGACCATATCAAGTGAAACTCAACTGTTTGTTAATTTTATCATCTTCTACAGGGACGAAAAAAAGTGCACTGCAAAATCCAGTTAAGTTTTAAATTTTATAAAACGTACAATGCATTTGAATTTTATTAATCTAGGGCATGCTATGCCTTAAAACTTTTCCAGATACACAGGTTTGTCTGTAATCAGAGTAAATTTTGAGGTGAAAACGCAGCCATTTTAACCAAAGGGTCCACATGAACCTTAACGCAATGTATGACAATATTATTGAATTAATAAGAATGTAATATTTTTGTAGTATTAAATAAATGATTTGCTATGTATTCGAATCTTATCTAAGTTTTTGTGTCAGGTTGTCTTCTTGGGGTGTTTTCACGTTTCTTCAAAACTTGAGATTTTTGTATACAGGTATACAATGTATTGTTGGAGAAACGTGAGTAATATGTGATAATGATTAATTGTATTACCTGCAAGAGTTACAGTGACTCCAGTATAAATTAATTTCTTTAGAATGAATTAACAGTGACAAAAATCATAATTTGAAGGAAAAAACCTATGTATTTCATTATGTTCATAAAAAGGCACTACTAGGGATTTACAACAAAGGAAAACAGGTAGGCCAAGCTCTGGTGGAAGAGTGAAAAACTGCTGCTCATCATACCAGTGATGTTATTGTTGCACATGTCTTTATTAGCGGTGATAAGATCATTAAGAATGTTCGCTACTCGGTTTTAAAATAACAAGTTTTTCCAAAGACTGTTATAAATTGTTAGTATTTAAATAAAGGAATTAAAAAATGTGAAAAAATTAAGGGTCCGTATGCTTGTTTTTGAGATATAAGCCATTGAAAATTTGGCGGGAAACGATTCTCTCTAGGTTGTTCATACATTTGATATTGGCAACTTTTTCTTTTCAAAACCTATGAAAAAATAAAAAAGATTTTATAAGAATTTCAAATATGGCTTTTATACTATATGGTCCGAGTACACAGTTATTTCGTAGTGCATTTCTTTTAGACAATAAACGAAAATTAAAAAAATCCCACCTGCGCTTTCTCAATAATATTTTTACAGTGTGTTGTACTACTTTTGGGACAAATTATATCAAAATTATAGAAAACTTCATCGGCTCTAACTCAAAATAAGAACAATTTTATGTTAAGGGGTCTTGAAATCTTTTGACATCTTCCGAAGTGCTGATTTTTTTAACCTTTTTCAGCTGGACCAAATCACTACTTTACTTTAAAATTCATGACCCAAATTTTTTTACAGTGTAATTTCATCCCCCTACTTGCTATTTGAGGCATGGAACATGGAGAAATAAATTTGGAAGGGGTATAAAATAAATTGGCAAGTAACACACTGTCCACACTAGGGACTATATTTGTGGACAACGAAAATCAAAGGACGATAACTGTGTACTCGGACCATATGCAATAATATTATGAAATAAAATGTAGGGGTTAGTGGGCAACTAACACTACATGCATAAAACCAGAGGATTCCGAATATCCGCAAAATTTAAAAAAACAAGAGTAACGAACATCCTTAAGTGTTTATGAAAATGCATTTAATATACTGTGAGAAGCGGCTTCTACTCTCTTTGCGGTGCAATTTTGAGTTATTGTTTTTGGCTAGCAGTCAGCAACTGCTCAGTTTGTTAACCATGATTATATATTAATTATATATTATTTTGACTGAATGATTGTTTAACAGACACGTATGGCAACTATAGATCAGACGTTAAACATTCTTTAAGAATTAAAAAAAAATACTGTCAATTGTGAATTTGCATTTTAGTTTAGATTTGTCTTTTGTTTTCTGTGTTCTTTCTATAAAGAAGGTCACGTCGAACGCATTTACTCATTGTTTTTTTATATATAAGCATGTTTAAAGCAATATTCTCATACTTAATAAGTTATAACGTAACTGTATTGGAAGATCCTAATCTGAATAATTTAGCCATTAAATTATAATCATATCCTGTATATGAAAAACGTGTAATTTTAAAACAGATTCTTTTGAATTTCTTTTTACACACCACGCATGTAATTTTATTGACTATCAAACTGAACACTGGACTAGTTAGTGTTACTTTTATCAATGAAACAAAACGTTCAAAAGAGTCGATTTGCCAGTTTTACATTTTCACCAATATTTCCGTAATAAGGAGAAGTTTTGTACTTTTGAAATAGCGCATTCATCCATTATTAACTTTTAAGAAAAAATGTATTATTCATTATAAGGAAACATTTACATTTATTTTACATATTTAAAAGATTGAGTGTCTCAACAGAAAATAACATGTTTCAGTCTTATCTAGCAGTTTTCATTCCAATTTGACCCAAAACGAAAGCAGTGAGCTAATGAAGTCAAAATATGATGATCTGCCTAATATCGTTAATACAAAATCAATTTGATTATCGGCTTCGTCTACCTCACAAATCTTGTCAGACACTATATTAAAACGTTTGTTTGTCATGTTGCATAGTACATAGTACATATTATTATAGAATTCCGCGAGTATTTCATACCATGCTTATTTACAATTATCTGATAAAGGAAATGTGAAATGAAATATGATTTTTACATTGTTTTTTTTTTTTGCTGAAGCATATAAGATTAAATCTTTGACAGATGATAGTATATGATAAAAATGCAATACGTCTTGGTAAATGTGACATTGTTGTGATATGATGCTACTTATTTGAAGACATGCTTTTCTGTGTCTGTTACGTCCTTATTAAAAAAATGTATTTATCAAAATAAACTACTACAGCCAAAAGACTGGACTACAATAATTATTACACATAGAAGAGAACTCAAAAACCATAAACATTTATGATAAAAAAAGTGAGACAACAACTTCATACATAATTCAACTGAAATACACTTACTGTTCATATGATTCTTTTATTTTAACTAATTTACGTTAAAGAAAGATAATTAGTTTTAAAGGCATTTAAATTGCGTTTTAAAGAAACCCAGTTTAAGTAGTCATGCACGCACATCGTATCGTCTAAAACCTTGTTATATAGAAATTATCTACAATAACCTATGATTTATTGACAGGGTTAATTATATTTGTGTGACAAAAGATTGTAGCTAAATGCCGATCTTAAATGATGAAAACAATGACAAACGATTAGATAAGAAGTCCATCCTGTACAAATATTTATCCCTTCATTTGATTTGCACAAAGGAATATTTATGTACATTATCTTATCTTGAATGTAATGTAGCAAAACAAATTTAGTAAAAATTGTTCTGTACAACTATAAATTTTGTGTCTGATGGAACCATTAGATCCCAACTATAGTTATGATATATTCCTTTACGTGGGACAATTCTATATTGTTTTGTTCCTTTCAAACTCAAGGTTTGGAAAGCAAACAAGAGGTAAAAAGGTGAATGTTGATAATACACAACAGTAAATATCCATTTACTTACTGTTCGTGGTGAATGTGAGATTGGTAAAACTTGAACTGAAAGGTCTATGTACCACTTGAAAGGTCATCATAAATGCATTTTACTTCATTATATAATATCAAAGGTGAAAGGTTGTCTGGGGTATAGATATATGGTCTTCTCCGTTCTTTTCCCGTCCGGCAATAAAATCTTTGCTGAAGTGGGCGTTCGTTTTTGGTGTTTGGGATACACAACCACAACTAGTCGGAATGGGGACTTGAATCTGATGCCCTTTGAAGAATTAGTTTCATGTTCCTTTCTCGTTAAGGAGCTTTTGCAACAAATCCCTGAGGGAACAAAATAACTAACCCCTATTTTCAAATGGCAATCTAAAGTTTCCACCCTTCATCCCGTTCGACATAATTTGCAGAACCTACCTATTGTATTGATTTTAAGTTTTGTCTCGTGTTGAATATGCATGAAATATTTACCACTATATATGGTGCACGAATCAACGAGGCAATCAATCAAACTACCGGAAGTTTCGTCACAGTGAATGAAAATTAGTTACAAAAATGACAAGCTCAAACAATACATCTTTCGGAAAATACTCATTATACGCAAAATCTTGTATTACATATCCGCATTAAGTAACAGTTTTAACTTGACAATTGTAAGAAGAGATAGGTGGATAAACCTGGTTTCATATATTGAACAGACGGGCGAACAGTGTTAAACAATAAATGCTCCTTGTTTTTTTTCATTGAGGGATAACATAAGGTTTCCAAAAAGCATCATGCTTAACAAATTTTGCAGAGAAAACATACCTTACGGATGCAAAACATCCTCGATTACAAGATGAAGTTCGCCGTCTTAGATTTTTCTGTAAGAAATTATTTGAAAACACCTCCAGAAAAAAGTAATAATATAATTACAAATAAATGTTGCCAGATTAAGATATATCAGCTTAACACGGGGAAACTCTATACAAAAAATTACAACAAATGGAACGCTGTTCGTTCACTATTGTTAATTTCCAATTTTTTGGAAGAAATGTTTCTATGACTCCCATTTAGCGGTTTACATTTATCAAAATCGTTCGCTTTGTCTGTGTGTGTGGTGACGTTATAGATTTTTAAAAAATGTAACCAATATATCACTGGCAATTCATAAGACAGGTGTTTTGTTACGACAAATTACTTTATTAAATTCTTTCAGACATGTAAAGATTTGGTTTGGGAATTTGGTTATAACTGATATCACGTCCTGATTTTAACTGTGGTGTTGTTTAAATAGCTCACCGATTTATAATCGGTACATGTAAACTTATCGATCCCTGGCATATACTTATTCTAAAGGGTTATTATTACTACATAGTACTAAGATTTTGAAAAAGAAAAGAGCTTGGGACGCATGAAAATTATGAATTGTAATGTTCATTGAATGGTGTTTTATCAGTACTATAATGAAATCAAGACAAGAGTTTTCAAAATGTACATAGATAACAACTTAATGTCACAATACTCGAAGTTAAGAGGTGCTGAATTGTACTCCAATGTTGTGTAAGGTGTTAAGGTGTTAACTGTGCTATTTGCGGACTAATCTTTGTCGATGCAATACGACAAAGATTAAACTAGAAAGTAAATGATCACCGGTTTAATATTAAGTATTCTAATAACAATAAAGCTCTGTAAAAAGACCGAAGCCAACCTTTTTTATATGAACATTAGTAATACAGATAGAATTTATAATTAAATAAATGGTTCCATAATGAGTACAACATACCTCTTGCAAAGGTAAATTTCTGGATTCGAGAATTTAGGAACTGCCATTTCTTACGAATGTAAGACAAAATTGATGTTGTAGGTAATTTGACAAGGCCGATGTGAACCAATTAAAAGAAAAAATAGAATTGCTTACAATCACTCAACGCATTATGCTTAAAATGACAAAATCATCATGATATGACAAAAGGCAACCATAACGGACTGACTTCAGACAGGCAATCAACATGTTGCGAGTTTGAACAATTTTCTTTTTAGATCTCTAAGTAATCATATTGTCTTTGTATGTAAATCGTACTACTTTGAGTGTCTTGTAAAAGAATTAGGAATAAATGAGCACTCAGATAATCTCACATACAAAAACATATCATTTGACAAGGATGAGATTTTGGCGAATCATAAGTCCTTCATGGCTTCAATGAACATTAAATTGAACAGCAAATCGGAGGACTTACCTTGTTTGTATTGGATACCTAAGCTTCACAAAATTCAATACAAACAACGGTACATTGCCGGTTCATCTGCATGTTCGACGAAGGAGTTGTCCATTAAATTGACAAAAATTCTGTCTGAAGTGATCATGAAAGAGGGACTTCAGAAATACTGTGAAACTGTTTACTCGCGTAATGGTATTAACCATATGTGGATTCTAAAAACTCTGAAGAACTTCTGGATAATTTCAAATCTCGATCTTTCTCTGAAATTAGTTCTATTAAAACTTTTGATTTTTCAACCCTGTATACAACCATTCCCCATGTGAAATTGAAAGTTCGTCTAAAAGAAATTATTCACAATGCTTTTCAACATAAAATGGTAGCATACGTTATAAATGTATTACTTTGGGATACAAAACGGCATATTTTGTTAATAGGGAACAAAAAGTTAAATCATTCTACACAGAGGAACAAGTGATCAGCATGCTGGATTTTCATATTGACAACATATTTGTTGAATTTGGAGGTACACTTTTCAACAAATTGTCGGCATTCCTATGGGAACGAACTGTGCATCTCTCCTTGCCGACCTCTTGTTATCTTCTTATGAGTCGGAGTTCCTTCAGACACTTGTCAAAAACAAGAAGATCAAAGAAGCCAGATCATTTAATTTCACATTCCAATATATTGATGATGTTCTTTCTATTAACAATCCAAACTTTTCTGATTAGGTTCCATTAATATATCATCCAGAACTAGAAATAAAAGAAAAAACAGACACGACTTCCTTTGCCTCATTTTTTTACTTATACCTCGAATTTGACATAAGCTGTCATCACAATACCAGAATCTATGACAATCGAGACGATTTTTATTTTGAAAATTATCAACCTCACCTGCATATGTGATATACATTTCCGAACTCATTCGGTATTCGGGAGCTTGCAGCTGCTACTTAGGCTTTGTAAAACGTCACCAGTATCTGAGCAGAAAGTTGATAAACCAGGGTTATGTAAAAGAACGTTTCGTCCTTTTTCTAAGAAATAAATTGTCTATTTCTAAGAAAGTTCATCGGAAGATACCAAGACCTTGCTGATAAATATTCCGTATCAACTTAATAAATAATACACGATGATATTGAAGTATAGATTCCAGGTACTGACGTTGTTTATCATCTTAGTTACGTGTTATAGTGTTCTTTTATTTGTCTTTGTAAATTATTACTTTTACTGTTTATAGTATTTTTTGTAATATCCATTTGACGTGGCTCGGTACTTATACATCCCGTCATTGTGTTATTGTGCGATCGTAAAGTTTTGTATTCTTGTCTTTCGTTTTTGATAATGTGCCTTGTCGATATTCCTTTTTGTTTTTCATTGTTGACATATTTTTTTTATAGTGATTAAGATTATAAAAAAAATGTTGACTGCTGTACCCCTATTTTTGACATTTTTATCTAATATGTCTGTTTGTTTTGTTCACACATTGTTGTCAATATAATGGAATTGTATGTGACTTTCATACAAGTGAGAGGTTTAGCTAGCTATAAAACCAGGTTTAATCCGCAATTTTCTACATAAGAAAATGCCAAGTCAAGAATGTGACAGTAGTTACTCGTATGAAGCAGAATTCATTCAGAACCTTCTAAAAGACAAAAAAGAAAAAGCACCTTGCGAAATTCTTGAGTTTTACTTTCAGATATATTGATGATGTCCTATCACTGTATAACCCATATTTCAGACACTACTTACATCTCATATATCCCAGTGAACTTAAAATTAAGGATACTACTGATTCTAGAAGGACTGCTTCATACCTTGATCTTTTCCTCAATATTGACACAGATGGACGACTTCACACTAAAATCTATGACAAACGGGATGATTTCAACTTCCCAATTTTCAATTTCCCATTTCTCAACAGTAACACACCCTCTGCTCCGTCTTATGGTGTTTACATATCACAATTGATACGTTATGCTCGTGCATGTTCACACTATACGGACTTCATATACAGGAGAGTGCTCCTTACGCAGAAACTGCTCCAAAAGAGTAATGAGGAGGAAAGATTAAAAATGACACTCCGTAAATTTTATGGACACCATCACAAATTGGTTGATTTATACGATGTGTCTGTGTCTAAACTAATTGACGACATTTCTACCACGTGTTAGATTGTGGTTTAGCATCTATGTCGTCTGTCTGCTAAGTACCGAAGGTAACCTATTCCCGAATTTGCATTGCTATATGACGTGTCTCAGCATTTATACATCCAACATTCATGTATTTAGTTATGATGTTTCTATTGTGGGTTCTGTTGGATATTGTGTTATGTCTTATCGTTTGTGGTTTGAAATCTGTATTTTCGGTACATTTCACAGATGCCTTATCTGTCAGTATAGTCGAGTTGATTTCCATTTTCCATGAATAAAGTATTGTGTTAGTCCAAATAAGTATGATGTCGTCACAGCATTCATTTAAAATAGCCTTTTAAATACCGTCATCATCATGATAATTATTTGGACTAGTATTGTGAAAGTAATTGTTAAATTTTCGATCTCGTTCCATTTAATTGTATGAATTTCTAGATTATATATACGTCTCAAAAATACGTCACCGTTTGTGGAGTCCTGTGCTCTCGTTAATGGAAGATGTTCGTTGTTATTCTGGGGTTGACATATTAGTAACGTACTATTGTATTATTTATTTATGCGTTTCTCTGTGCTGAGTGTTCTTGCGTTTGATTGTACTGTATTCCTGTCACGTAGTGTTGTCATTTTAGCGATATATTTTTTTAACATTGCCATATCAGCGGGGGGTTTGGCTAGCCATAAAACAAGGTTCAACCCATCATCTTTCCTTTAAATGTCCTGTACCAAGTCAGGAATATGGCAGTTGTTATCAAATAGTCCGTTTCTATGTATGTTGGCGTTAGTTTTTGTTGCACTTCAGTGTTTGTGTTGTTCCGTTTACCCATATAGTTGATGTGTTTCCCTCGGTTTTAGTTTGTAACCCGGATTTGTTTTCTCTTTATCGATTTATGATTTTGAACAGCGATATACTACTGTTACCTTCATTTATCCATTCGTTTGATGTGTTTTGAGCTTTTTATTTTTCCATTTGATTATGGACTTTCCGTTTTGAATTTTCCTCGCAGTCCGATATTTTTGTTATTTTACTCTTTCATGCAGTTTGGTATCCATACGAAACTATTACCGTCTATGAGTTAATCACTGTTAATTAATGGTTTGTTTATTGAAACAATATACTTAATATAGTGTAAAGTATATCAATTCTACCTTGATTAAGGAACGGATTTGAATTATAAAAATGCCAAATATTTTATTATTGAAAATTAATTGGTATTTTACTTGTCGTGTTTGTTACTTGTATTTCCAAAAGAGAGGACGGGGTAATAATAGCAGTAAGAGTTCTAATACCCCACACTATCAAATCCATTAAATGTATCTATTATATTTTACATATATGTAGGAAAGCGAAATATCGAGATTTAAAGCTCCGAAAGTTACATCAGAAAAAGATTTAAAAAATATGCATTCCAAATGAAAGTGACAAAATTCTGGAGTCACACTGGTTTTGATAATAGTACCCGAAACATAGAGCACAGGGTTAACCAGCTATTTATAAATATTCGAGTCATATCGTTTTCTTTTTTTTTTGAAAAAAAAAAATAGTTTTGAAATATATTTTTGTCGATGGCGATTTCAAATTGTTGGAATAATATAACATTTTGAAAAAATGTTGACGTCATAGAAAGAAACTTATATGTACACTTTCACAACGGTTCGGTGTGAGCCAATGCTCCTTGTTGAAGGTCGTACTTTGACCTATAATTGTTTACTGTTTACACATTGTGACTTGGATAGAGAGTTGTCTCGTTGGCACTCATACCACATCTTCTTATTTATATTTAAGACAAATTACATATTTCATATCAATTCATTGTTTAAACTATGATACATTGGAATGATGACGATTAAATGATAGTTCAAATATGTTTGCAAGAATAAGGAGCCGTAATAGGATTTTATCGAATATGTCTCGTTTTGCTAAGCAACAACATTGATAATTGGAAGAGTTGTGAAGTCATACGAATACAAAATCTCCAGTTTTGCTTCCAGTACTTGTGGATTATAAACGCCAAACGCCAAACATAGTTGGTCAGCAGATACTACCCTTTTTAATGTGTACAATATTTTTGAATTGTCCTTGTCAATAACTGAAAACTCATTGTGGTTCATATTAACAAAAAATCCAAGTCTTCCTGTGGCAACTGTCCCGGCTGTATTACTCACACTCATTATTTTGATTGGTTCATCTGTTTTCGAAATCGAATGCTGGGCGGTTAGGCATATGTAAGAAAGGCAATTATGAATGCTAAACGACCATCCATTGGTTCCGGCATAGAAGTGATTGTCTATTTCTGTGCGACTGATCACTCCTACTTCGACGACTAAGCTCGAAGAGTTATCAATTAATGACGATAATATTTCGTACGAGAACTTTATTTCAAAGTATATTTTACTTGTAGAAGTTAAGCATCTATCTCCAATTGTTCCTTTGTACGTGTTAAACTGTGCCGGATGATTTACAGCATTTGGAGTCTCTTTATTGAAAGAATTACCCAGTACTGTATTATCATCAGACAGGAAAACTAATGAATGTGTCGATTTCCTGTCAAATCTCAACGAAAATGCGTAATCGGTCTTGTCATCTGAAATGAACTTTTACAAATGTATACGTAAAAAAATCAAATATAGAAAAAACACAAAAGCAGCTTTTTCGAAATTACAAAACTCAAAATTAGATAAACGAATTAATCTTGGAAATAGACGACGTTTGGTGAATACGTGAAGAAGCCATCAGCCCAACTGAAATAAGGCTTACAGATTAAAATTTCAATATAAGGGATTAAAAATAAATAGATATTTGTCCAATTTGTCAAACTCTAAATTGCTTCAAGTCTTGAAAAGTTGTGAACAAATTTTAGTTCAAAGAAAACTTTTATTTAAACGATTAACTAGTGTAACTCCGCAACTTGTTTATGTTTTTGTCCTAAATACCGAGCTACATTTTCTTAATTTTGTTTACATCTGTGTTTTTTTGTTTCCTTTAAAGAACTTTGTGAATGACACATCTTTGGTAGTCTCTGCTAATTTGAGATTTTCAAAAGGTAATGCACTTGTTTTTTTTTGAAGAAGCACCTGGATATTTTGATGTCGTTTATAGTTTATTTTTTTATTGCTTCTAATTGGCATGATTGACATATACCCAAAAATTTCTTTTATGCGTGATAAATGCACCTCTAAAGATTTTATTATTATGCTTCAAAAGTTTATCTTTTTAAAGTTTTTATAAAAAGAAATAATTGCAAGCATAATCATAAATTATACCAAGCGTTAAAAAATGGAACATTAAAGTCAGTCTTCGAAAGGGCAAAGGACGCCTTCATCATTTGGTTTGCCGCTATGGAATATTTGTATAACAGATGACCACGGAGTTGTTATCATGTCGAAGCAGCAATATCGTCAACTTTTAGTCGATTTTGACATCATCTTAAACTACTTATCACCATATTTCGTCATGCCATGAGCTACACGACACGTGTCATTAGTGGAAAAGGACGCACTTTATCTTCCGATGCAATCTTTGTAATATAATTTTAAAATCGCACATTACAACAAGTTCGACTGTGGAAATTAATTTTATCTGTTTTAATCTCTTTATTATTTTCAGCTTATAAGAACATAGAATAATATATGATATTTGAATTTTGAAAAAAGACTATTTAATGTTTCCTGAAATGTAATGTATGATGAAAATAATTAATATACCCTTTTCCGAAGACGATGATTTTGACATCATCACAGGGACAACTATCACTAGGGTCAGGATTACACCACATATAAAAGCAAGTATGGACCATCTGTGTTGCTTTAATCTAATCAATGTATCTCTGGCAGTCACAGGCTCGTTGTTCGCTCTAACTGCACTTGTATTCATCTGAATTTGTACATCAGTGTCCTGGCGACTTGCATTCACGTTTTTACCTGTATCGCTAGCGTTTGTACCCTGCAGAGTATTAACTTGTCTTAGGTCTTTAACGTTGTCATAATCATCGGAGGCTACATCCATGGAATTTCTATAATTGTTGAAGCCATCTATATAAAAATATACAATATACGAAAAAAATATATAAACAATATGCGTATATTATTTCTCTCCTGAAATTTATCATTGACTCATAAACGTTTTTTTTTTTTAATTACCAATTGTTGATTTTTGATTTTAAAAAGTAAAATTCGTCCAAAATTTTATTTCGTGCTAAACTGTTAATTCTGATGCGATTTATATCCCGTTCCCTTTTCAAGAATGTGACCTACCGAATTAGACTATTTACCGGGTTTGTACTAACATGTGCAACACGATGGGTGCCACATGTGGAGCAGGATCTGCTTACCCTTCCGGAGCACCTGAGATCACCCCCAGTTTTTGGTGGGGTTCGTGTTGCTTAGTATTTATTTTTCTATGTTGTGTTTTGTGTACTATTGTTTGTCTGTTTGTCTTTTTCTGTTTTAGCCATGGCGTTGTCAGTTCATTTTCGATTTATGAGTTTGAATGTCTCTGGTATCTTTCGCCCCTTTTTTATAGATAGAAGTACTACAACCTATAACTGACAGTTGGTGTGGCAGATGCAATTGGTAATACAGATCAGAGGACTGTTTATAGGTTTGACAGGAAGGTAAATATATAGTCCCATTTTATCCGGTCTACAGTACTTCTTGGTAATATTGTATGTTTCACATGTGGCTTTCCTTTTTTCAAATACGAAGTTAGGACTTTACTTTTTTAACACAAATACCAATAAATCAGGTTAATATATCTAAAATGGATTGTCTACGATTTAGACAAAATATTAAAATATGATTAGTTTTGTTTCAAACATTACTTAAACATGTTAAATCGGATTATTGAAATAATAATTCGATATCCGTAGCTATCTTGATTTAATTTTGTTAAAATCAGCTCAAATACATTTGTTGATATTTTATAGTCTTGCAATACAATAGCTTGACCTCATTTTGGATACGTATGCATGCAAACCTTTAACTTGACCCTAGTTAAAGATAGTCGCTTGCGCATGTGCTCAGAAAATGAAAAGGTGTCAAAATTTTTAAATTGAAACAAGAGGACCACTAGAAAGAATTAATTCATTGACTGACTCGGCCAAAAAAAATCGTTCTTATACACGTAAAATACGGAAGCCCATTTAGGACATCCCAAAAAAATACATTTGAAATCGAAATCACGAATTTAAACCGTTATCACGAATTCTAGAATTCGTTATCACAGATTAAATTCGGGATAACGAATTTCCGGAATTAGATATAACAGTTTTTGTAATTCGTAATAACTAATTAAATTCGTTATCATATTTTTTTTTGTAATTCGAGAAAACGGATGATTGAAATCGTAATAACAAATTTTATAAATCGTGATAACGAATTGTATAAATCGTTATAACGGATCGAATTCGTTATCACGAATTCGTAGAATTTGTGATCACATTTTTTTGGTAATTCGTGATAACGGATTAAAATCGTTATAATGAATTTCATAAAATCACGAATTACAAAAAATACTGTGATAACAAATTACACAAATTCGTGAGAATGATTTTAATCCGTAATAACGAATTATAAAGTTCGTTATCACGTTTTAATCTGTTATTACGAATTTCAAAAAATTATGATAACGGATTTAATCCGTTATTACGAATTACAAAAACTGTTATAACTAATTCCAAAAATTCGTGATAACGAATTCTTTTCGGGAGGTCCTAAATGGGCTTCCGTACGTAAAATAACGATCTACATATTATTTTAATCTATGACATGAAATCAAAGATATATAGCTAAATCATCATTTTACTAAGGAAAACCTAAGGCATCAAATACTGTAAATATCAGTTGGAAAGGGCTTGACTAATCTGATTGGCATGAAACACAAAAACAACTAATAGCAACAAAGCACATTATTGAGAAACTAGCAATTTTTAAAGATTTTATTTACTCAATGCATCCAACAAATAAATTATGTTTTACCAATCTTTAATGTCAGCCTCCAATGGAATTAGTGTACAGACGTCATAAACAGCCTGAGATGATCAAGACCTTGTGCAATTCCAAATTATAAGTATCGACATGAAATATATATAGGCCAATAAGTGATATATATAGATTATAACATGGCCTTTTTCATATCAGTCCCCTTATCCTAGGTCATGTTATCAACCCGAGAACCAACAGGCTCGAGGGATGATTTTGACCATGGGCTGATAGGGGTCTGATATGAAAAAACGACATGTTAAGTTATTTTTATCATATACTTCAGCAGAAGACAAAGTCACATACAGACAAAACTATTTTTAAAACTTTGAAACAATGCGTTTGTTGTAATATTTGTTTTGTATTTTTTAATAATATATTTTCCTGATTATTAATATTTTCTTTTTCCCCAACTTTGTTATGTTTTACAAAAAAAATGTACCATTGAGGTACATTTTCCAGAATTTGCCGAATGACGCCAAACTGTCATGCGATAACGTTACAGAAAAGCATGCGATAGTAACCGCGGAAGCAGTTGATATGAAACGGAAGCAGTTGATATAAACCGGAAGCAGTTGATAACAAAAGTCATATCACACGGCTAAGGCAATTCTTCAAATTTAATGAATAAATATATGTACAAATAAGTTTTATCATGGGGTACAATTATACCATTATTTTCTATAAGTATATGATAAAACTGTATACAATACATATTAGGTTTTTTTTTTTTAATCGATTGAAATGAAAACAAATGTTTTAAATAAGTATAACTACAGCTTCTTATATAAATAGATTCAGATCTTTTTTCTTTATCTGAATCTAATAGCTTTTTCTTACTTAAGATATATTTCATTACACCATAATGCAACAACATTTTCTTCTTCTCACACCTTTCTTTACGGCGGCTTGGGTGTCATGGCGTTTTTTTCATAATATAGTCTTGTTTTAAACTCTTTCGCTAATAGCTATAGGCAACAGAAGTTTACCGAAATTCAAATCTCGTCAATCGATTAAGAAGACAAAACACTGAGGGAATCGCATGAAATTCAAAAAGAGCGCGACCTGGTGCATAGGGGGTAAGAGTCTCCTGCTATGTATGCATCATCCGCCATGTGAATCCACTCATTCAACGGAAATGTCGCAATCAGGAATAAGACACAATCTCTAAAATTTGAGATTAGGCAACTATTTTAGTATCTAAAGATGAAAGAAATCAAAAACATGTCGCTAGGGAGTTGAGACATCGACATAGATGTGTACAATTTCGGTCATATTGACTTATCTGTATATCTTATTCACCATTACAAACTCAATTCCCAATCCAATATTCTTGTACGTGTTTATAAATAAAACAAATCTATTTTATCTTTTGAAATGTGCCTGTGATAATATAAACGTCACAAAAAATACGTCACTTTTTGTTACGTTGATCCATTCATTTGACGCGCAGTTTATATTCGTTTGTGGTGTCCTGGTGTGCAGTCGTAAATTCATGGGAGGTGATCGTTGCTATTCTGTGGCTTACATGTTGTAATGTACTAGTATATTATTCATTTATGTATTTCTATGTGCTGAGTGTTCTTGCCTTCGTTTGCACTGTATTCCTGTCACGTAGTGTTGTCATTTGGGTGTTATTTTTGAAATTGCCATATAAGCGGGAGGTTTAGCTAGCCATAAAACCAGGTTCAACCCACCATTTTTTCTTAAAATGTCCTGTACCAAGTCAGGAATATGGCAGTTGTTATTTACAGTCCGTTTCTGTGTATGTTTGCGTTTGCGTTTGCTTTTGTTGTAATTCAGTGTTTCTGTTGTTCCGTTGTTTTCCTCTTATAGTTGATGTGTTTCCCTCGGTTTTAGTTTATTACCCGGATTTGTTTTTGCTTAATCGAATTATTACTATTGCCTGTATTTATTGTGCTTTACATCTTTGTTTTTTTACAATTTCTCTCGGTCTCTGCCTAAAAAATGACTAAATTGATAAAAACAATCCTTTAGTGGAATAACTTCTATAAGTAGTCAATCGACAATTGTAGCGAAGATTTTTTTTTCTGAACACTTTTACTTTTTATCATTTCTCTCTTTTATAGTTTTAGCAAACAAGCAAACATGAGTAAGATTAATCTTTCAAGGGGTCAATTGACGATTCATCCATGTTTACTTATTTGTAGAATGAAGATCTTATTTGTAGAATGAAGATCATATTTTGTTAAACATTTTTACTATCAACAGATTCTCTCTATCAACTATAGTTTCCTATAAAAAAAAACATCATAAGTTATAGGAAATAACTTTTATAAAGAATCTTTTGAGGATTTCTGCCAAGTTTGACAAGTTTAGAATTTCTCTCTATCTCATATTTTTCACGATAATAACCAAAAACTGCGAAATTTGTAAAAAAAATATTTCAGGGGCAATAACTCCAACATGGGCTATCCAAATTTATATAAACATTCTGCAGGAGATAGACATTTGCCTGCTGATCAATTCTACTCTATTTCAGCTTTGCTCTAACTGCTTCAGTTTTTTGAGAAATAAGCCCAAAACTTTGACATTTTCTTAAAATTTACATATCAGTGGTTATTACTCCAAAATGTATTGTCCGATTCAACAGGAGATAGACCTTGACCTGCTGATCATTTGATCCTCGTCAGAGTTGCTGTTAGTGCTTTAATTTTTCAGAACAAGCCAACAACTGCATATCAACCGTATCTTATAATTTTAGGTTCTCGTCCAGAATATGCATATTAAATTGCCGCTGGATGTTAAGCAGCAGCAGCCTCCTCCTCCTCCTCCTCCTCCTCCTCCTCCTCCTCCTCCTCCTCCTCCTCATCATCATCATCATCATCATCATCATCATCATCATCATCTAATCATCTAATTTAAGCAACAGCGGCCATGTCTGTTGGTGGATTAAATCCCCGGATATACTTTTTGAACTTAATACCCTACGAAACATTCAAGTAAACTTTGGCCCAGTACTAGTATAAGAGGGGAAGATTTAGAAAAAAAAGTTTACGACGACGACGGACGCCAAGGGATTGTAAATAGGCCAGGTGAGCTAAACATGCAATACACTATCTTTAATGTAACATTGTTGTGATGTTATTTATGCGTAGACAAGTCGTTCTTTATGATTGGAACGTCCTAACTTGAAAATAACAACTTTATCTATTAAAATCTACCATTTCAACCCATTTGGAGAAAAGAGTGAAATGCAAACTTTTGATAATGCTCCGAACACAAACAAAAACTTGCAAACAATTTAGAACATACGACCAAAAGCCAAAAAAAAAAACAATTTATATTATAATAATAGTAATAAAACAATGAAACTTTGTCATAAATAATGTAATTGAAATTAATGCACTTACTGTTAATATTTGATTCTTTCATTTTGGCTTATTTACTTTGAAGCAAAACAATAATTGATGTACTAAAAGTTCTTAAAATATGCAGTTTAAAGTAGTCACGTGTGCACAGAACTTTTAAAAAACCTTGTTTTTTTAAATATAATAACTTAGGTCTATTGTACGAGGTCAATCCTATTTTGAACAATTAACCGTCTCCATTTAAATGAAACTAGATACATGTCATGCATGTTGAATATAATGTTTTATCAGTTGTACTGTTGGATGATTTTGACACAAGGAATTTAAATGAAAAAATTCTTCATGACTATCCGTTGTAAACTTGCACTATAGTTTTAGATACATAAAAATTTCCTTTTGGTAGATCCTAACTGTTCAAACACAACACTTATTATGATGTGAATAAATTACCCACTTGTTTGAATGGGTAATAAGCTGTTCCTTTCAAATTGAAGCAAGATGAGTGAAGCGTATAAATTTTATTTCGTACTGATTTTCAGAAGGTCTGTTTGTCATTTTGACTAAAATGACAACATTTAAATTCTTTATTTTAAAATTGTATAAGCGTCGTATTTTTCATACACAAATGAATGATATCTAGATTGGATTGTAAATATTAAAATAATTGGTATGTATATATATTTTTCTCTTAAATATCTAATTATTCACCAATAAATAAAGCCTGAAATTACATTAATTGTGAATCTAAGTCATGTAGAAACATCGATACATAAACTGGCCACTGAAAAATTTAGAGCTTTTTCGTATATTAAGTAAACTTCAATATTTCCTTATTTATATAGTAGACAACTGAAATTCTTCAAATCAAATTTCTTTATTTGTTTCATAAGTATGGTTCTCTTTCAGCATAGTTGTCTGTCTCTTTAAACTGTTGATCAGTCGTTTAGACGTCTCATTTATCTGCAAAACAAAAGTGATAACTTAAGGACATGTGTCAATATTTTGCTAATGAATAAGCGAGACAAACAAGACAAATAATTAAAATACAATCACAAAACAACAACAGCAACAGCAACAAACAAAAAAGACCCTCCCCCTTAAAAAAATAAAATAAATTAAACAAAACAACCCGTTCATGGAAAGTATAAATCGGTTCAGAATTTGAGAAACCCTTCTAATCATTCCTGTATAAGAAAAACACAATTTTGCCAAAATAATGCTGCATCTAGAGATTTACATTAAAATTATTATAACTTCTGATGAGAACAAATTTAAAATAGACATTAAAACAGTCATAGCTCTAAATAAAGACACTACAAAGAAGTGACGAAATTTTCGACTTGGCGCCTATAAAAGAATACTTAACAAACCGGTACATACAAACACACTTACACCACTGTTCCAGGTTAGGGGAGGGTTGGCGCCTTTAAACTTGTTTAACCCCGCCAAATTGTATATGTGCCTGTCCCAAGTCAGTAGCCTGTGATTGAGTGGTTGTCGTTTTTTACTGTTTCTCATATTTGTTATTCGTTTATTGTTTTTCATAGTTTTTCTTGTGTTGTGCTGTTACACCACTGCCACATGTTAGGGGAGGGTTGGTGCCTTCAAACTAGTTTAACCCCGCCACATTCTGTATATGTGCCTGTCCCATGCAAGTCAGGAGCCTGTAATTCGATCAGTGGTTGTTGTTTGTTGCTGTGTATCATATTTGTTTTTCGTTCATTATTTTATACATAAATTTTACCCGTTAGATTTCTCGTTTGAATTGTTTTACAATTGTCATTTTGGGGCCTTTTATAGCTGACTATGCGGTATGGGTTTTGCTCATTGTTGAAGGCCGTACGGTGACCTTTAGTTGTTAACTTCTATGTCATTTGGTCTCTTGTGGAGAGTTGTCTCTTTGGCAATCAAACCACATCTTCATATTTTTATACATATTAAATTAAAAAGAAAGAGATGTGGTATTATTGCAAATATTTTTTGTTAATATGAATGAATGTGTCGTTGGACGTGGTGTGCTGTTAAGTTAACTGTAGCGAGTTAATATTGAGTATCAGTATATCTTTCTCTTAAAGGGGCATTGGCTGTCAAATTCAATTTCACCGATTTGACACAAATTCTCATATTTGATTTATAATGTACTAAAACGTATATCCAAATTACATAAAGCCTAAAATAATTAACAATGCATGGACTCGATACTATGGATCAACATTTCGTGTGTATCTTTGTCTTAACGCCATCTTATTAATCAGCGAGATGGCCTCCGAAGACTGTCGATAGTTATATAATCCGATATAAACATAAATAGAAATAGAAATAGATAGCGACCACGTGCAATTGGATTTTTCTAGGTCTGTTTGATTTCATATTGCAGGTTAAAAGGTATGTTTATCATCGTTTTTACCTGTATAAGAATTATTTTTTTGTGGATCGGATCAGTCAACCAAAATGTTTATCTTTGTTTCACTTTCAATGTTGACATCATTTTCCTTTTAATAGCTGAATACATGCGTAACCTATCTTCAGCTAAGAGGTTAAATTAAAGGTCACATGAATACGGATTGAATGAGATCGAATTATTCACTTGCAAGTGAATAATTCATCAGCGATGTTTCTTAGCTTATTTTGACAAAATTGAACCAAATTGGCTGCTAAAAGCGAATTATCATTTCACTATTTCACTTTTATTAATGATTGAACAAAAAAATATATTTTAATGTTTGTATATCTCGTAGCTAATGCCCTCTTTAAATTTAATGGATTCTGCTAGCAAAACTATCTGTATAGGTGGATAAATGCTCAATCATACTGATTTTAATTACGATGCTCTATTTTCGGGTTGATAAATACGTTTTAACCATTTCAGAGTTCCTTTTACAAAATTCAGTTCTTCAGGTAGCATTTATTCTAAATATCGGATACATTTTTGTGATACCAGTTTCACCTTGATATGGAAATAAAGTGTGTTACTATTGCCAATGAGACAACTATCCGCATGAACATTGACGTCACTCATCCTCAGCAAATTGGGACCATTTGCCAAGATTGAACTTAGAAAATAAATTTGTGTAAACCAACTTTTAATTATGCGCAAATGATTAATGTATATATGATTTGAAAGATTCCAACGTGGTTGATCTTAGCTCTTATCTGTTCAAGGCGTGCAACAAATACGTTACCATGGGAAACAAATACGTTACTCGATGTTTGCAAGCTGAATTACAATACTTTAACATTATTTTTATCCTGTAGGTACAAAATTCAAATGTCTAATTATTATCTACGTGTTTAAAATTTTCCAGTTAAAAGCAGTACAATTATCTAATTATCTAATTTGACGTTGTCCTTCATATGTCTTCGAAAATTGCAGCTCATAACTTGTTGTATTGATGATTTTATTCATTGGTCATTAAACAAAACAAATATATATGAAAGCAGATAGCTCATATGTCTGAATCCCGAAATGGTACCGATATTTCATCGTTAATCGAAACATGGTAAGGTATCTTTTGGTACCGTATCTGTTTAACAAAATATTCTTAGTCTTGTGTTTCAAATATTTTTCTAATATATGACATGTTTTACTGTTGAAAAGGAAGATCAAATATGTAAAAATATATTTATGCAGTTAAATGGATCTCGTGAAGGTGGTTAATTTTTATCCAAACGATTCCATAGCAACGTATCTGTTTAAAATTAACGTAAAAAGCCATTTCCTAGTTTAGCAGCTTGTCAATTTTCTTATCGTTATAAATACACGTAACATAATTTTGTTTCGGTTACAACTATAGGCCAACACTTCAAAAGCAAGATAACTATTCTTTCAATTGACCTTTAGATAAATGTAGAGTCAAATTAAAAGTTGGTAACGTATCTGGTCACAAAAATAGTAACATATTATCTCAAAACTGTGTTTGTTATTTTCTATGACAAACTACTTAAACTGACAAAGATATGTACTATACTGACTGAATGGTGATGGATCGGAAAAGGCAAGATTGGTACACGTTTTGCGAGCTTCTTAAGGTGGTACCTAACACTACAGGGAGATAACTCTGTAAAAATCTACTAAACGTTTTAATCACGTTATATTGGTAAGGAAATATTAAGCTTCTCTAAGATCAAAATTAGTGTTTGTCAAACTGCTATATAACCAGTGAAATTTTTCTGATAAAGTGGTTGGTTCAAATTATTTGAAATTTTTATATTTTTGTCAAAGGGTCAAAGTAAACATTTTGTCAAAATTTTAGGAAAATTAAACGAGCCAAATTAATATTAGTCAAGGTGTTGGGTACCACCTTAAGTAGAACACTCAACAGAAAAAATATCTATACCATCAGGGACATTCGTTTTACTCAAAATTATACGTGTTGGTGTAAGGTTGGAGTAATTTTGATATTCTTCTACGGAGTAATTACGTTTGTTTCGGTTAGATATCTCCCTGGAGTTTCAAAAACATATTTTAAAGACAATTTAAAGCAAGGCAGATAAGGCTTAAAATATCTACAGGGACAATGCATCAAGTATTGGGCCCGATTTCCTGAGAATGAGTGATGTGATATGAAAGTAAACAACTGTTATTCAATTTACGGCTTTCAACAATGAGAGAAACTCATTCAATATAGTTTTCAACAATGTAAACGAGAACATCAATATTGAAATTGAAATTAAAATTAAATTGATTATATGCCACCCTTTAAATCACGCACCTTTGTCATATCGTCACTTGGAGTTCAATATATAAAGCGCCATGATGGCACGCTAGTGCTAGCCGTACACATATATGGCATGTCAGTAACTGCTAGTGTAGTCCTTTGTAAATGTATATATCATTGTCATTTTGCTTAGTTTCTTTTCAAGGTAACCTATTCTGACATCGGACTCGGACTTCTTTTAAACTGAGTTTTACAGTGCGTATTGCTGTGTGTTTGTTTATTCTACATTGGCTAGAGGTATAGGGGGAGGGTTGAGATCTCACAAAACATGTTTAACCCCGCCGCATTTTTGCGCCTGTCTCAAGTCAGGAGCCTCTGGCCTTTGTTAGTCTTGTATGTTTTTTAATTTGAGTTCATTTATATGTTTTGGAGCTTAGTGTGACGTCCATTTCCATTGAACTAGTACACATTTTTGTTTAGGGGCCAGCTGAAGCCCGCCTCCGGGTGCGGAATTTTCTCGCTGTATTGAAGACCCATTGATGGCCTTCAGCTTTTTTATGTTCTTTGGTCGAGTTGTTGTCTCTTTGACACATTCCCCAGTTCCATTCTCAATATTATATAAGACAACCCTGTACATATTAAGCGTATCAACAATCTAATTAAAATATAGTTGTCTGATTTCGTTATACTCATATGTACGAGCACGCGAGTTAAACTAGATCTGCATTTTAATGAGATGGGAGTATCAATTATTTTCAAAAGTACCAGTCTGAGAGTATTTCTACAATTATGAACGGAAAGCATTATTTATGGTGCAGACATTTCCGATTATACAATTTGTTCAGCAACTCCATCTCTTCTCAACGAAATCAAATTATATTTAGTGATAATGTTAATTACAGACTTCTTTAGTCTAAAAAATTGGAGGATGTCCAGTCAAAACTTTAAAAGAATAGAAGGAAAAACTCAAAGTTTAACACGAAGTATTACCAAAAGTGTAATTCGATGTTTAACTCGAAGTCTTATTCCATCTTAAAGACAAATTCGAATCATAGCTATACCTTTACAATTGTATGTTAGTGTGACTCTGTGAGATTTAACTTTAAATATATTCAGGGTGACCATGAAATACTCATAAACAGGTGGTTCAAATATGAAATACTCATAAAAAATTATATATGTAAATTCAACTTTAACAATAACTAAAGCTTATGTATGTGTCTGTCAGGGATTCTACTTTTTTCTAAAACGGGACTCATTTTTTTTCCTAAAATGTTTTCTTTTCAATCTTATTAAAATATAGATCTTTGATTTCGTTATCCTCATATATACGATCACGCGAGTTGAGATAGTCGAACGTAAAAAACCGAAAGCCACTGAAATCAGTAAGTTAATATAAAGTAGTTGAATTATATACAAATATATATGTTTTTGGTGTTTGCTGTTGCCTGATTGTCGGATTGCAATCACTTTAATGTATCATACACGACATGAAATGGAATTAATTCATAAAATAAAAGAATAGTTTAGTCATCAAAAGATATTCAAGTTTACCTTTGCAAAGTTCTTTTCTGCTTCGGTAATTTGATCGATAATTTCTTTGCTATCTTTTTTCTTCCCAGTAAGGCTTTCGTCTACTTTCTTCAGTCTATCAAGTCTTCCTTTAATTTCCGTCTGAAGTCGTGAGCACTCTTGTGCTAATTGCTTTTTGTCATATTTTTCGTATGTTTTCTCCCATACTGGAATTTCATTTAATCCATCAGCCATTTCAGGTCTAATTTTTGGATTGAATGTCCTTATATTGAGTTTGTGGAGCTTCTTAGTGCCTAACAAAATATACCGGATTAAATATTGTGATTTATGGTGTAAATTTCAAATGAGTTTTCGTCCATTTAATAATTAGATAACACATGACGAATATAAGAGAATTATATCATGAAATCTTTAAATGATATTTTTTTTTAAATAGATGAATTTATTTTGTGTTTCAATAACCTGTTGTTAATGTCAAAAGTTTAAACGACTCTTTAAAAGTTTCAACAAATAAGATTCACTGACCGAAGCAATGCATATCTATTTTAGGTTTAAAAACAATACCTTGTTGTTTGTCACAAATTCCACCCATTTTTGTGTTTTGTTTCCATCATGAAAATCTGCAAGAAAAAGTAAAATTCAGTTATGTTTTTTTAACGGAAACTGGTTATAATGATCATTACATTTTTCCTGGTTTATAAATTAACAATTATTTCAACCAATTATTTATTATTTCACAAAAGAATGTCACACAGTAACACACATGTATTTCAACTTTCAATCTAGTAATTTAAGCTGTTCACATTCGAAATTTGAAAATTTGAAATTCGAGTCGTCATTTACTGAGGGTACTAAAGGAGGTAATTGTATTGTGAAAATTTAAAGGCTAACCAGGAAATTTAAGTATTTCTTTTTCTCTGTATTTTCTTCATCTTTCATTTTCCTATTTTCCTTTTATTTCTTTTTCTATCCTACGTTTTTGAGGACTGGAGAAACAATTACCCGGAATAGTTCGTCATTATTCCGTATCCGATACACTTTTTATTCTGAACAACATTCTTTATGACGTAGTACTCATTTTTGCTTATCAACACAAAAAGTGCAAACAAGTTTTGACAGCGAAACTCAAATTTTCTTCATTCATTTTTTGCTCTCAAGCGCCCTTAATATGTCGCAACAAGGGGCTGCTTTACAGAGTTATAATAACGAACTCGTAAAATGTAAGTACTAACCGGCAAATTTTAGCATTTCATTCCTTGCAAATTAAACCATACCAGATTATGGCAGATATAATTTATAAAACCAAGTAAAAAAACAAACATACAAATACGATATTCCAGAGCTTACATTTTCTATCAAAATTTCCTTGTAAGAGGGTTATTGCACACAAGGAAACTATTTAAGTGTTTGGGTCGAAATAATCCCTTCGAAAATTGTACGAACGCCATCAAGAAATTTTTGGTTGAACATAAAAAAAGTCATTATCAGCTGATTATGGTTTATCTTTCACAGATGGTGATGAATATGTAATGTTCCAATTGTCTAAACCATTATCCTGTCCTTTTTTCCTCAAATGATAACTAATGAATAAGAATTGTAACTGGGCAGGGGTTCAAATAAGTGGTGGTCTGAGGTCCGTGACCTTCCACTGTTGCAATCAGACTTTCGTTTTGGTTACTAGTTATGCCGGACGGACCTTTGATTTGAAAGAAAATAAAAATTAACTTTGCCGACCTTTTTCACCATCAGTATCGTCATTTCAAAGCCATATTATTATTGAAGTTAAGATAATGAAATGTTTCATTCCTGACCTTGCCGACCATACACAAGGTTATACATTTTTAGATAGTTGCGATAGGTCACTTGACAAATCATTTAGACATTTTCAAACAAAATGAGTGTGTTTCTCATTGGTGTCACATCTTAGAGGGAAAGCCTGAAGATGATGAACGGTGGAGCTTCAACGTCTTCCTTGGGAACAAAACAAAAGAAATCAGATGAAGATCTCACTAAAGACCAAAAATACGATCGTGAAAACGAGATAATCAAAACAACTGGTCTAATGTTGTTTATATACTGCCAGAAATTCCCTACCCATTCAAAAATAGAAAGTTCACTAGTAAGGGGAACACAAAATCTTAAAAGTAGACCCAATAAAAATATACGAAGTGACACCCCAGCATTTATTTTGTTTAAATCAGTGGATCCATGAAAGGGACCCAAATTTTATGTCTAAAGATTTATTGTCAGACACTAATGTATTCACAAGCAGCAATGTAAGCCTGATCAGTTAAATAGATATACGGTTTTCTTCAACACTGCATAGTGTTGCAAAAAAAGGGAAACCCTTCAGTGACTACGAATTTATTCTTGAAATCCAGAGCAAAAATGGTGTTGATGTTGCCACTTTCACATCAATAACAGATTATGGTATAATTGTCAATGATAGAGACAACACACACACACGCATCATGCACATGTTGTAGTGAGACCTTCCCAGCACCAAAAAAAAAAAAAAATAGATTGTTGCAATTTATTATATACAAGACAATTACATTTATTGTTATACATGTAATACTACAGCGACACTGACAGTTTGGTCTATATGGTTGCATGGCAATATATTATTTGTAAACTTGTCAAATACAAATGTATGATGAAACAAGCTAACATAGCACCAAAAGCACATTAATTTTGTATCTTAATGAGAAATATTTCATGTAAAAGTAGGACCTGGGATTTTGGTTGTGGACCTTTCAATTTGGAGTGTCAAAGGTCCCAGACCTTCAAGAACCAAATGTTAATTTGAACCACTGCTGGGTATGTACTTACATCAGCAACAAGGTGGATGCCACATGTGGAGCACAAATACTTGTACATAAATTATATACATGTCATATGAGTTAGTATTGTCAACTCATATACATATACTAATGAATTATAACAAACCATATAGATTTTTTTTGATTTTTTTAACAATACTTGTACATTGTACATAAATTTATATTTATACAAGTATTGTGATTGCTAAGTTCAATTGATCTGAAAAATATTTGGTAAATTAATTATTAGTACTCTGTTACAAATTATATCCGATGGCTATAAAATGCATGTCCTGAGTGATTGTTAAAAAAAAGGATTTTGATGTTAGGCATATTTAGAAAACTTATGGACAGATCTTCAAAGTTCTCAAACAAATACTTAAGTCACATATTTACATGTACAAGATACATGTACATTGTTACGTAGTCTGTATGTTGTGTTTGATTTCATTTGCACACAAAAGCCACATGTTGAAAGTTAAAAATCTTTACATTGTATGTCATGTATGTAGTACAGTTGTACTGGAATTAATACATACATCCATAATTTAACTTTGGATGTAACACATCTTCTGATTGGCTGAAAACATTTTATCTGTCAGCTCATAGACATAATTTTGTCATGTGATTGTGACGTCATTAACGTTTTTTCATGATTTACTCCTTAAATAAGAAATTTGAAATTAAATTATAAGGAATGACTAATACTTTTTCTGTCTATTCGAAATAACCTCAAAAATGTGGTGCACACTAATAAATAACACTCTACATCATGTACATGGGTTATTCAGTGTGCACCACATTTTTGATGTTATTTCTTCAGGGACAGAAAAGAAATTTACAGTCATTCCTTAAATATAAAAACATGAATTAATGGGTGATTTCATCCAATGATAGGTTTCATCAGGGTAAAGGGGTCAAAATAGAGAAGTGTGATCAAATATTTTAATTGGAAACCTATTGAAATTGCTTAATTAGCCTGTGAAAAACTAGATGACTCATAGAAAATTGTGGTGATGCATCTTTTTTGTGCACAATAACAACCAATACATGTACAGGAAAAGCATTACAGCTCAACATACATGTACTTAATCTGGTGATAAGAAATCACCCTGTTCTACACTTAGAATTGGTTTCTGACTCTGTACTCAGAAAAATTAAAATTGAACCTCATAAACCATTTCAAAAGTACAGGAAGACTTGTCCTTGCACAATGCCTTGGACAAATTAAACTACACAGAAAATGAAAGCTGGATATGTTCTAAACAAGTGATAGTTGATTTTTTTTACTTTTAACAATGATACAACCATAACTGATTGGTAGGATTAATATATATATATATATATATATATATGTTGTTAATAAAGATGCATAAGTTGTTGTTTTGATTATTTATTCTATAAAATTTGCATTAGAAAATGTATTTCATTTGTAAATTTCTTAATTGACAATGTATAGAACATGGATTGCTAAAAGTATGATTATCAAAAATAAATTGCAATATATTTTTTTTTTGGTATGTTCAAAGACAGTTAATATCCTTAAGGTAGCATTCTTATATAATTTTGTATTCAATTGGTAATTTATTCCTATTTTTAGTACTAGATAACATTTTAGGAGCACAAATTTGTAATAAGCTAAAACAGGGGAAGTAACTTCAAAATTAATTTCTAACACGTTTACTGTTTGCTTGTCATTCACAAGTTGAGATGGACGGCGTTTCTGTGAAAGCATAGTTGTATTTTGATGACTTAAATTCTATTCTAAAGTCATGAAAGTCTTCATTTATACACTCTTCTTGGAGATCAAAAATGCCGACCCAAACTAAAAACACTCGCTGACACATTCATCAAATTTATGACAAAAAGGTACATTGTCTTAATTAAATTACCTAGTTATTAACACCTTTGAAGTCTTATCCACTGTAATTGATTGTAATGACATAATTAACCTGGGGGCAATCACCTGGTGTCATATATGTAATTTAACTTTGTGATAAGAAATCGATGAAACAAAAGGCAATTTTACCAAAACGGCACAAGGGTTTTTGGGAAAAAGGCGTCAGGGCAGACGGGCGCGGATGAAGGCACACAGGGCGCGGCTGAGGGCACACAGGGCGCGGCGCCCTTCTATTTTGTGCTAATGAGGCTTGTTTAGGGGGGGTATCAATATCCCATATCCCATACCCATTAAGTTTTTGTCCCAATATCCCATATCCCTATAATGTTTACCCCTAATATCCCAATAATTTTTTTCACAAATATCCCGTATCCCTAAAACTATTTTGAAATATCCCAAAAAATCATTAATTCATTCCCAAACCCATTTTTGTATACAACATTCGTAAATACATGTTGTGCGTTGTAGTATGGATGTCAAGGATGTGGACTTTTTCACAGAGAAAAGTTAATCATTCAGAATTATTCAGAGACCTTTAAATTTTAATCTACATGTCTCTAGAATAACCAATATATAACTAAGCGTTTGTAACAAATAAATAGTTACTGTAGAGATAAGCGTGAGCCACCAAATGTGAGATCATCAAAGGCACGTAGCTAAGAGAATCACCCAATGTGAACTCAGTTGACACGTCGTTTTAATAGAAATGCTAAGAAGCAGAAAATCCTATTCTACAATAAAAAAAGAACGGAATGAATATAATATGCAGCAAAGAGCTGCACATGCAAAAAAGCATGTAGTTAATCTATTAAAACGCAAATTATCAAATCAGGAATATATCCTGTTGACGAAAGGCTTGAAATTTATACCAACGCCATCAAGCAAAAATGCAAAAATGTCTATACTAAAAGACTACAGTGAATTTGCTAGACAACTGCGATGTCGATATATGTTCAGTCATGAAGAAACAAATTTGTAAGGGTTCCGCGGAACCCAGTGTCTCGCCTACTTTTGCTGTTAATCGCAGGCTCAACAAAAATGAGGAAAAAAATTAATAAAAATATTCCTCTCGATACTATCTTTTGATTGTAAGAAGCTTCTGTCCAAGTTTGGTAAAAATCCAGGATAGTTTATGAATCTAATAAATGTTTTAAAAACTTTAACTGCAGACTGTAAGTAATGTTAACTGGAAGAAAAACTAAGTCCATTTATAAGTAAAATACAGAAAAATAGGTACAAAATGTTAACAAAATTTCCTTCTAGATACTAGCTTTTGATCATAAACACGCTTCTGTCCAAGTTTGGTACAAATCCAGGAGAGTTTAAGAAAGTTATTAAAATTTTAAAAACTTTAACCACAGAGTGAATGTTATATTTCCTGGCAGAAAAACTAAGTCCATTTATAAGTAAAATACGGAAAAAAATGATTTTTTTTTTACTAAATTAACTTCTGGATACTATCTTATGATCATAAACAAGCTTCCGTCCAAGTTTGGTAGAAATCCAGGATACTTTAAGAAAGTTTTTAAAATTTCAAAACTTTAACCACAGAGTGAATATTTGTGGACGCCGTCGCCGCCGCCAAAAGTCGAAGGCTCGACAAAAATGACCTTCATCCATTTCATAGCAATACAGGATATAAACCTGCTTCTACGTGCCATACATCGGGAAATTATATCACAAGACAACTAAATACTCAACATTACTGCCAATTAGATTCATTTAAAGGGGCATTGGTTGTCAAATTCATGTTCATGTTCATCGATTTGACTCAAATTCTCATATTTGATTTATAGCATACTAAAACATATATCCAAATTAAAAAAAGTATAAAATAAACAATTTACAAGGCATGGGCTCGATAATATGTTTCATCGTTTCTTGTGAATTTTAGTCTAGACGCCATCTAATTAACTATTGAGTTGACCTCCGAAGACTGCCGATATAAGCGATTTATAAACATAAATATAGATATAAATAGATAGAAAACTCGTACAATAGGATTTTTCTAGGTCTGTTTAATTTTATATTATAGGTTAAAAATATAGGGACGATGGATTCATAATATATGATGGAACATCGGATGAAACTGCAGATTCTTTTCGTCTAGCAAATAATTATAACCCCTTATTGAAGTCCACCTATGAAATCTCAAACGACAAAATGTCGTTCTTAGATGTTCATGTAATTAAAGGTCCAAGATTTACAACACATGGCATTCTTGACCTGTTTTATTATTAGATAGGGGTTATGATAACCTCGAAATAGATGATAGTATTACTGATGCTTTATCAATTGACCGTACTGAATGATTACAGAAAAACTGATAAATCGAAGGAAAAAGAAAATATTCTGTTAGTTTTGATAACTAATATAACCCATATATATATATATTGGTGAAGAATTAAAATATAAATATATCAATATATATATATATATATATATATATACGTAAAATAAAGAAACGGGCATTTATTACAGTTTGACGAAGATTGTGTATAAATATTCAATGCTGCACCAATAGTTGCGTATAGCAAACATAAAAGTGTTGGAGATATGCTTAGTAGATCAAAGTTGAAGACTTTAACATAAAATTGACAGTTGGACCCCTGATGATGGCAGATCTGTCATAATAACTAGACCTATTGGTGAAGAATTAAAATATAAATATATCAATATATACATGAATAATTTTCATATTTGATTATATTAAAATAATGCATCTAAAATGACCATCCCAAGCCAGAGCCTCTAATCCCAAGCTTTAACTGCTGAAACATTAAAATAGTGAGCAATAGTACGTGTAGGGTCCTATCATGCAATTTGGAATGCGTGGTTGCATGGGTGTTTTATAATAACAAAACTCAATGAAAATCAACAAAGCACTTGAATAACTTTTTCTAGAAAATTTTTTTGGCAATTTTATCAAGTGAGATGTAAATGTTTCTGTACTTAACTTTTAATTTTCTCATTTTTTTTTCATTTTTCATTTTCAAAATTCAATATCCCTAAAAATGCACCAATATCCCATATCCCATTTATTTTTAGGACAAATATCCCGTATCCCTAAAATTAAAATGGCAAATATCCCGTATCCCAATATACCCTATACAAGCGTCGCTAATGAGACCACTGCTGTATATATCTGAAATATCTCTCTGTTCATATACATGTATAAGCTACGTACATGTAATGATGTATGTTTTATATGATAGGGTGATAAATCAGTTCAAGTTACCAGCAGTGAGCACTCACCCTTTTATCAGTGATTGAGTCAACAGCTAGCTAGCTAGAGTTATTTTTTACTTAAACACCTAATTATTTGCACCTTGTAAAGTATATAAGTACACATAAACTGAGAAAATCTATTGTCAACTATTGCTGAGAAAATACAAAAGTAATGTACATGTACTGATAAACAGTGTAATGGTGCAATGACCACCATGACCACACATTCATGAAAATAGCATTTTTGGAGAGATGAAATGTCCCTTTGTTCATGTTGTTACAAATGCTTTAACTGGCATGACTGGGACAGACAACTGTCAAGACACTTAAATTGTAAAATAGACTTCTGTGTCTGTTCAATCAGTATTAGTTTTACTTTAGAGATACATGTATCATATATCATATATACAATGAATACTTGTGTCAGGGACCATACGGTTTTCCCAGTATTTCCCACTGGGCTGGGCAATACTCATAAATCCGGGTTTTTGCCAACCCTGATCTATGATGATCAGTGTTCATATTATGGATGTTATGTACATTAATACATCACAAAATTAACAGAAAAAAATCCTGACTTTAGAGATACAATGTGCCAGACTAATTTATTCACCATTCCTATCTGAATTCTTGGGCCTTGGAGGGAAGAAAATGTATATATTGAAAAATTGAATAAAATTTACTTCTTTTTTTTTGAGATTGCTTCCTTTTGAGCTTGATCTTGTCTAAGAAATTATTTGAATATCACCAGCAAATTTTTCTTTATATTTCAGGTATAAATGACCTCTGTCAAAAGAGGGATGATCTCCATAAACAAATTCTTCAAGAAGAGGAGGAGAAACAAAAATTACAAAATGACATTAGAATCCTAACAGAGCGATTAGCTAAAGTCAATGAAAGTCTAAGTAAAAAGATGAGTTCCAGAAATGAATTTGATAAGACTATCGCTGAAACTGAATCAGCATATATGAAGGTATACAATTTGGATTGTCTTGTTTTTGTATTTTGCTGTCTGATTTGCAAACTGCACAGTGAGCCATAGCCCTACATGTATACCAGAGTTTAATATATGTGTTCAGGCTATTGAAAGTTTGCATTTAATATATATGTCTTTTGATTGAGTTATAAGCTTTTCAATTGATATTTTATAGTGTATCTTTCTATGTTGTGATGTTACACTATTGTTTCAGGTAGGGTGAAGGTTGGCGCCTATTAAAACATTTAAACCTGCTGAATTTGTTTACACCTGTCCTAAGTCAGGAACCTGATGTTCAGTGGTTGTTGTTTGTTGATGTGGTTCATAAGTGTTTCTCATTTCTCATTTTTTATATAGATTAGACCGTTGGTTTTCCTGTTTGAATGGTTTTACACTAGTTAGTCATTTTTCGGGCCCTTTATAGCTTGCTGTTCGGTGTGAGCCAAGACTCTATGTTGAAGGCCGTACTTTGACCTATAATGATTTACTTTTACAAATTTTTGTGACTTGGATTGAGAGTTGTCTCATTGGCACTCATACCATATCTTCTTATTTATATTTAATTTCGTTATGAAAACAATCTGATTGGAATACAGAGGATGTTTCCTTGATTCCAGATAGTGTTCACTCTAAGCTTGCAAGAATCTGACAATGTTCCATTCTACTTTCTGTTCTTATAATTATGTCAACCATTGAAATTTTTGCCTCGAAATTTAATAAGATTTCATGAGTGTGTGTCAATTTACGTCAAAACCCTAATATATCAACAAGGTCTTCAAAACAGACACTAGAAGTAGGTCTTGTATGGAGCATGGTCAGATTTAAAGTAAAGGGTGTAAACAGGATCTTTTTTTAATCAGATTAGTTATGCAAATACTAAAATTTAGACATGTTTGTTTTATAAAAAATTCACATACTATTTGTGTTGTCTAAAATATATGTATGAATAAAAAGAGATGTAGAGTATAAATATCTATCAAGATTTGGTTTTACTGAGGTCAACCACTTCTACAACTCAAATAGGATTGTTTTTTTTTATATATGATAATTTTTGTTTGGATTTTATTGGTACATGTACTTTTTATGAGCAACTGTTATTTATACATGCACATATAAATACATGTACATAATTTGATTTTTACTTTACCACAACCAGTGAATCTTGTAATTCACAAGTCAGCTTATGTTTTTATTTAATCATACAAATGTATCAAGTGTTTATAAAATACAAATAGGTTTAAAAATCAAAATTTTCTAAGTGCAGTCGAACAGAAGAAAGATTTTGTTTTAAAACAATGTGTTAATTTCATTTAAATGTAGTATAATATTGTACTGAATGTAATTGATCATGATATGGTTGCTTGATTGATCTAAAGATAGTTGTCAATACACAATTGTATTATTTTAAATTATGTCAGTATGACAAGTTGTAAAGGAGGGTATCAATGGAAACTCTTTGTGCATGTTAATGTTGAAAAATATCTTTAAATAAGTAATTATATACATAGTAGTTTATTTTGAAGAAATAAATTTAAGATTAGAGGTTTAAGTTTGTTTAGATGCATCATAACTGTTGCAGATTTTAAACAAAAAATCAGTGTTCAGTTTTAATTTGTATGACTTTATTTCTGTTTCAAAGTGAAATATTTTCTATTCTTTAATGATGGTTAAAAATAAGATGTAGTCCATTTCACTTTGAATGCAAATTCTTCTAATAAATGAAGAAGCTTTTAATAAAAAAAAATTAAGCCATTTTTATTGTAAGAATTTCAGGAAAGTTACTTGTCCCATCCAACTGTTCAAATAATGTTTGGGTCAGACTGACCCATAAAAAATCTGTGTATCAGGGGCCAGCACAAGGATTATTATTTTAATTCCTGTTTAATCATTTCAAAAGTTTATATATGAAATATAATATTAATTTCAAACTTGAAACTAGGCAACAATAAAGAAGAAAATTCACTTCTAAAGTAGTGTTGGGAATTGAATTCAAAACTATAATCAATTAATTTGAATAATCGGATCGGGCTGCATTCTCGACTTTGATTTTCAATTATAATCAATCAATTTTCAATAAGCAATTATATATGATAATCAGATCATCATTACAGAGCCTAAAGTTACTGTAACAAATATAGCATAATTTCAATACATGTTTTGTGTAATTTAGTTATTCTTTGTTCATAAATTAACAAAAATATTTACTTTTTGTATTACAGATTTTGGAGAGTTCACAGACCTTACTGAATGTATTAAAACGAGAATCCCATACTCTTAAGGACAAAGGAGGGCAGAGCACCAGAGTCCATTCCCAGGTCTCATAGACACATCAGCTGTTTATATAACTATCTTTGAGCTTTTAACATTAGGGTGATATCTCACACAGCATTGACGATTGTTTTCACCATTCTAATAAGTCATGACAATTATACATTATTTTTTATACATTTTTTTTTAAAGTCGTTCTGTGTAAACTTGTGAGCTTTGGCATCCTAAAATTTTGATACAATTTTTTTTAAAACATTTTAACTCATGAAATCTGGACTTGATTATTTGAGAAGTGGTAATTGACTAAATGTGCCTTAAGAAGAAAAAAATAGAATACTAGTACTAATGCATACATGTACAAAATGTGCATATAAAATAAGTGGGGCTGAACAATTTTATATTTTAAAACTGAAATTTAAATAAAATGTGTTTAATTCAAAGCTTAGTGTTTGCAGCAAGAAAATGGAACTGTTTCTGTTCTTCTATGCCTTGAATACACATACTATTTAATAACACAGAAAATTGTCAATTTGTCGATTCAGAATCTAATGCATTCTGGGTAATATTTTCAAAAGGGTACACCAAAACGTTGTGATTGGCTAACAAGGTCCTTAACAATGAAATTCAACCAATAGTGTGTCGTTGTTTTGAATTTGGAGTACAAACAATGAAATTACCCATAGTCCTTTAGATTCTGAATGGTGAATTGTACACATTACTGACATTCCAATCATCTGTTTTGTTCATATTTCAGTGGTCCTTGAATACATGTACATGTTTAGTAGTAGAACTCTTACACTGTGTGAAGTTTTCACTGTTGCTGAAGGTCATGTATTTCAGGCTGTCTTTGCCCCGTCAGTAGTACTTTAGTCTGATTTGTGCTATACAGAGTGCTTTCTACAATCCTGTGATATTTATACTTTCTTCCATGCACTCCCAGGGAATGGTAATTGCACATAAGTTTGAAATGTACATGCACCTGTAATTTTCTCTTTCAATTGATAGATAGCAACGGTGGTCCAAGATCTTTTTGAAAAAAAAAATGATTCTGCAATTCAACACTAAAGATTTTTCAATGAATTTATTTATGGTTTTGTAAAAGGAAAATAAAAATAAATAAGGAATTTGTAAAAATGAATGGATAAATATATAAATCTCGACATTGACTTTTTTTTCGTATTTGAATCGGAAACATAAACATATTGCATCTTGTGTATCATTCCAAGAAGTTGTAAAAATAAAAACAAACAAAAAATCCTTTTCTTGGTTTTATTAAGGAACATATTTACATTTGTCTTTTTCTCAATTTTTTGTATGACAAATAATAACACATTTGTTCATTGTATTTATATATATATTTTTATGTTGACTGATATTTAATGGTAAACAACAAGAGATCTTAACACTGAAATACAAGAATTTTTCAAATTTATTAACAGCTACCAAGATTATGGACATCTTAGGACTCTTTTTTAATAAAATTAGCTGTGGAAAGTTTATTTATTTATTGAGGCACAGTACACAGTGTTAAAGTCTCTGTATGTTGGATACCAGGTTTTGTATGATATTTTGAACATAAAAATAAAACTGATACATACTGTTGTATTTGTTATATTACATCTCTAGAACATGATTATTGAATGGTTTAAGTGACTGAAATCGAAAATCTGTCCAACAGCAGGTTTGTTTGTTTGATTTCTTTAGCTCAAAACCACTTTCTGTATTTTTGTACAACATCACTGCTATAAGATTTCTTGATTAACAAGAGTGCACATGCTGAAATGTTTTACCTGCTTTACTGACCATAATATTTAATTGACAATGTTGAAAGGGTTTTTTCTACAAGTATCATATAAACTAAACATTACCAATGATTGATGACAAAGATCAAGGTCAGATTAACCCTGGCAGACAGACATTCACACCTTACAATCATAGTATACACCAAATATAATTGACCTTTTGCTTATAGTACATGTATCAAAGATAAAATCCAAACACTAAAAATGTAACATTAACTAATGAACTATGAAAATGAGGTCAAGGTCAGGTGATACATATCAGATGGACATGTACACCTTACAATCATTTTTTACACCAAATATAGTTAACCTTTTGCTTATAGTATCTAAGAAAGAGAATTAACCAGGTAAACTAAACAGACCAACAACCACGAAAATGAGGTCAAGGTCAAATGAAACATGCCAGACTGACATGTACTCTTTACAGTAATTCAATTCAATTCATATGGTTGACCCACTGCTTATAGTATCTGAGAAACTGACCTAATCCTGTTACTTTAACCTTAATCACTGATCAATGAAATAAGGTCTAGGTCAGGTGAACCCTGTCTGATGGACATGGAAATGTTGCAAAATATACCATATATAGTTACCCTATTACTCATAAGTGAGATATTTACATGATAAAACTAAAAAAAATTCTAGCAATCTCTACCCCATGAAAATAATGTCAAGGACAATGGACATATGACAGACAGAATCTTAATAAGGTGTCGGCATACAATAAATTTGTACATGTAAGCAAATTTTACATTTGCTTTTCAGTCATTCCTGTTTGCCAATAGATTGAAATTTTACAGCACTCATCGTTGTACAAGGCAAATTTTCGTCATCATGCCCGTCTTAAGTCTAGAGCCTTTTCAGTGAATGCCTTTTGTTCTATTTTTGTATTTATAGTCATTTTGGGAATTTAGTGTTGATTTCAGATCTATACTAATGGTTCTATTTTCTCTACAGGAAAAATATATTTATAGTCTTTCTTTGTCTAAGATAAGTGGTTAAACTGTCTTTTTAACTCACCTGGCCCAAAGCTAGGTAGAGTTTGTAAAAAGCAAAAATAACCAGCATAGCAAGATCTACTGATAAGTACACATGGCCTAAATGTTAGAGACTCTTTGAAAATAGTTATTGCCTTTGAATGAGGATTTTGTGTTTTTTTCACGGAAGCAATAGTAGATAGAAACCGTACATACATGTAGCAAAAATGATCAACAGAACAAGATCTTCAAATAAGTCGACAAAGCCGAAATTATCAGTTTAACCCCTGTAAGAGTTATTGCCATTGAAGGATTTTTACCCATATTTGTGTATTATCTAGAAACTATAGTCGATATAAAAAAAAACAGAAAATTGCTAATTTGATCAGAAGATCTACAAGTAACAAGTAAGTCTATTGACTAAAATCATCATTCCTCTCCTATTGCAAATTATTGCACTTGAAATACATAACGGTTTTTTACCCATTTAAGTGGGGTTTTTTTTTTTTGCAGAAACTGTAGTTGATAGTTTTTACCAATTTTTAGGTGTATTTTTTTGCAGAACAAAGAGAGAAAACCTATAGACCAAAATAATCAGCACAATAAGATCTACAAATATGTCAATATGGTTGAAACATCAGCTGACTATGTATAGGAATTATTGCCCCTGAATTATATTTTTTTCCATTTTTGTGCTTTTTTGCAAGAAACTAGAGGAAATATTCTCTAATATTGCACTGAATCAATTTATGCAAAAATTCCATGTGATTTTAATTTTATGCAGGATCCTTGGAGTCTCTTCTTTATTTTGAAAACCATATCAAAATATTAGACACTACAGATCTGAACACCGCAGGAGCAAGTCTAAAAATTAAAAGATCTAGTCCATAAAACTGAACAATTGATGGTTATGGACACTTGATATTTCCATAATATAAGTTGGAGTTATTTCCCTTTGCCATCATAAATCAACCAAATTTAAAACTTGTAATACTGATTGCTAGACCTTAGTAGAAGTTGTTGGACAATTTTTATTTGTATAAGCATTGTATAATTCATCACTATAATCTACTAAGGATCTTTATCAATCTTCCTTGTTTAATTAGGCTAGTCAAAAAAGAAAATCAACCTATTTGCTCTCTAACATGGCAGCAAAGGGAAATAACTCATCATCTGAGAACTATCTATTGACCTATATTCCCAGGCAATATAGCCATGGGGGAACAGACAGCAATCTCATACCTTTAAATAACAAGACAGTGTATACTTCTGGTTTTATTTTGAGATTTCAATATGAAATTATACATTGTTGACAATACAATAAATAAATTCATAAACAATACATTACGATTTTTAAAAATATGTTATCAGGCAATAATAAATGATACCATTTCTCCCACTCTTGACAGAAAAGTTACAGGCAAATTTGTATGATGTACTTGTATTTATATATTTTCGTTATGAAAATATAAAAAAAAGCATTTCTGTCAGTTAAAACAAATAAGTATATGTATCATTTCTGGTGACTCAGTAAAAAAAAAACTGTTTTGCAATCAAAGGATTAATAAGGTAAGCAAATCATTATAGTTGTAAGGGGTTTGGAATGAAGAATAAAAAAAATTAATATTAAACAATCTATAACCATTTTTTTTTTTCAGTCATCCAGTAAAAAAATTGTTATCTCTTGAGAAAACTTTGGCTAAAACTTGAACTTCAGAAAAAATACACTAATCATCAGTTTTGGTAGTTATTCAAATTTATGCTGTTTTTCGCCAAAGGTCCTAAAATTTGTTTACTTATAATATATATAAACCATTTGGATTAAAGTATGGTGACTATATATATAATTGACCACATAATTATTTGAAAAGCCCTCAGTGTATTATCCAAACAAATGTTATCATAAACTTTAGAAATATTCATCTTATAGAGAAGTAGGTATGATAAGAGCCATTATCAAGCGTCTGAAATTAAAAAAATGTAAAATTCTTCATTTTTTTCAAATTGTATTAGTTTTATTTAAAATAACAAACATTTATTTAAAATGGGAAACTTTATAAATAAAGAAAGATCAGTGATGTCATAAAGAAATTAACATATTTTACCTTAAATTGTTATTGTATACATAGCTTTGATAAAATTAAGCTAATTGAGCCAAGGCTTACCCAAAAAGAGATTTTACCCACATCAACATCTTATTAATATAACTTGTATCAAAATATCTTTTAGGTAAAGCCTTGGCACATATCTAAATATTTCATAAGATCTAAAAAGGAGGCCAATTTTGCAGTATAGCAATTTTGCATTAAATACAAGAAGTGTGAAGCCCTAAAGCATGTATGTTAAACACAATGGAAAGGTATAAATACTGTCATCTGACAGACTGTCTTGTGAAGGATATTATTTGATAGATTTATAATAATTTTTTTTAAATTTAATTTGTGGGAGATTTCAAGAGGTTTTTACTACTTAAGAACTTTCAATTTGTTTAAAATATACTGGTACATTAAAAAGTATGGGGGCAAGTGGTGCAAAAATAATGAGCAATGAAAATGGTTTTGCTAAAAATGAATATTGCAGCATTTTAATAAGTTACAGGCACTAAGGAAATTTATGTACGTAGTATCTTTTTATAGTATTAAAGTCCAAAGAGACAATAAAATATTGAGTTATTTTTCGTAGAGAACCAATTTTTGTGGATCGAGCGTATTGTGCTTTCTTGAAAACTTGATTTCATGGTTTTCAGGACAAAAATGTCTATCTTTTGTAAATAATATTTTTTGTAACTAAATGCTTCCTGTATTTCAACAAAATCCACAAAAATTAATCCAACAAACTGTACAACAATATAATAGAAATCTGCTGTACTTATTTTTTTGGTTTCAAGTTTTTTCAACATGACACCCATCTCTTGCAAGCTGGCAGGCTGAATGGTTTTTATAAACGAGCAATAATCAAAATAGAAAAAAAGTATAGTGTCTTCTCCACAAAAAATGTATAAAATATTTCATTTTAATATTGCAATTCCATGATGGTATTTTTTTTTATATGTATACTATAACTGTCAAGAGGTTTTGTCAACAGAATATGAATTTCCAAGTAATTCATTTTTTTTGAGCAAGCACCATTGACTACACTGAACAAATCTCAAGTTGATCGTAGATGTCCCTTTCCAAACAAGAATCGCATTATTCTGTCTATAAGGAAGGATCCTAGAATGTCAGCTGCTAATATCTGTAAAACTGTATTTCTAAACTGTAAAAGAAAATGTATACCATGTCATTTGATACCAAAGACTGTTTATAAACATATGGTTTGTAGTTGATAAATCCCACACATCACAAAAACTTAGAAAAACAAGAGAATAATAAAAAAAACACAGCTTATACTATAGCTACTTTGAAGGTAACAAGTATGTGGTGTATATTTTATAGAACATGTGATTTGTTTAGTTTGTTTTTAAGTGCCAGTCTTTGTAAGAATCAGGCAATTTAACAGAATTTCAAAACATGGCAGAAAAAACCCACCGACCTAACCATCCTATTTTGAAGTTACCCTCATCCTGAGTAAGAAATAGTAGGTCTTCCGTTTCTGAGTGTCTGATAATTCGAGAAATCCACAGATAACTTTTGGTTAGAATAATAGGAAATTACGCAGTTAGCTCCCCTTAATTGTTAATTTCTAGTGCATTTCAACCAAATTATATCTTGAATTCCTAGATCAGGAAAAGGAAACGAATGTTATGTTATTGCACCATTATACATTTTGAACTTAAAATTAATGTTTACTTGATCGGGTTTTTGTTTGTCATGCTTTCACCACTGCCTGATTCTTAGGCAAATTGGCACTTAAATGATGATCTTTTTGATTATAATAACCATCAAACTGTCAATGAATCCCTGGTGTTTTTGCAATGGTTACTTACTACAGTCAATTTCTAACCTTTATACTAAATGAAACTGGTCTCTGACAGACATCTTAATCTGACTTATATATATTATAAAATGGCTCGGTTTTGGGAAATATCTTTACCCTAATTTTCTAACAATTTTTAAATGATAAGCTCAAAATATCTTTATCCTGACTTACCTCTGTTGGTAATTCGACTAGTTCAAATTGTTCTGTAAGTTCTGGAACAGTACCACTCGCCAAGGCTGTAATTGCTCCTCCAGAAAATACAAGACTATATAATAATGGTTTGTTTTCTGTTAGACTTTCCATGAATGGTTGCCCCTGTAAAATAAATACAAATGCTTCCACTTATAAAATTTTATTTAATTATCATTTGTTTCTATTGCTTTCCATGAATTCTGCAAATACCCGTTTATGTAAGGAACTTAAAATGGTATACATGTATTAATGTTTGATACTATGATATGCAAATATGTGTAATCTATTCCGGTACTGTAAATTCAGAAATTATTGCCAGGTTTTTATTAATGCAAATAATGCAACTGAGTGAGTATTGCAATAATGTGAACTCTCATTCTGATATATAATACATATATCTTTAAGCAGATTTACCTGAAATCGCAATAATTAATCTCGCATTTTTATCCAATTGCAATAATAAATGCACACAATAATTTCTGAATTTGCAGTATTTAATATTTGATGGTACCTAAATAGTATCCTTATTTCATTCTAACTAAAATCAAATTCATAAAAAAAAACTTGTGAAATCCATGAAAATCAGAACCCCAATGAATAATAATAAATCAACAATAACTTGGTTTTCTTTTGATGATGTCTCATTTGCTATTTTGAAGGAAAGCAATTCTACAGACTCATATATTTTCGTTGGTTTCAATTTTCGAGGATTGAGGAAAAATTGTTATTTTCATGGATATTTGATTTCATGGTTTAGCCAAAGTCTGCATACACGCCTATAGAAAATTTAAGATAATTGATGGCAGCTGTAGATTTGTTTTCATTTAACCATGAGTTGGGCATTTATATTCAATTATTTTATTCCGAGCAATAGCGAGTGGTAAAATACAAAAATCTACAGCTGCCATGAATTATTTTGATTCTAATAGGACAAATACAGTAATTTTGTCAACCATGATAGCCCTATACACACGATACTGCTTTGGCTGTTCCATTTTACTAGAAAGTCTAATAATATTAAAAATATTATCTTACTCAATAATAATTTTTAAAAATCACATTTTCACCTAAAATTGTTCTTTTTATCAAATTTAATACATTTTGAGGCCTACAAGAAGCCTGATAACAGTCTGTGTTTACATATGAAGCCAGAAGCATACATATGACGTCATCTTGTTAATTGCCAAAGACACTAACATCATTTCTCTGAATTTTCCTTTTATGAAATTTAACATCAAAATAATTACTGTAATAAAATGATTTGTTTATTTTGTATTAGAATTGAGATAACAGTATTGTATTTGAAGCTTGGCCTACCTAAAACGTGGGTTTTTTCTGTCGCAATTTGAGTTTACCTGGTCATATACATAAGGTAGGCGTAACACGGAACAGCCAATTTTGTGTATTACTGAGTTTGTTCTAAAAGTAGATATACTGTGATTATACTGGTTGACGATATATAGGTTGTCATATTATATTCGAATTATATTTATAAAACTTTACAATTTGTGGTTCACTTATACCAATGAAATCCACGTAAATTGGTATTCGAGGCATAATAATGAATTCACAGTACATGATTTCAAGTTTAAAATGTTATGTCAACTATTCAATCAGATGTTATTATCAATGTACATCCAAATGAGTGACCTTAAATAATAACATGTCAATTAATATGTTTTTCTAAAAATCAGAATGGCATGTCTTTGTTTGTCAACACCTTTAAAGATTTGTTTAACACATTTTACCTCCAAGATAATAACAGAACAAACTAAAGGTTGATAAAAGAAGAAAGAATCATTAGAATTAAAATTAATATTTTAAAGTGATTTCAAAACTATACACTGAATTTCACCACTTGGCAGCAAAATGGGGTGCTCTATCTGGAAAGGAAAATCATTATTGGGAAATTTTCAAACATATATGTATCATTATTTTTGTTAATTAGTTTCCGTTTAAAAGATTTATTTTTAAATATATTATCAATTGAGATGGATTGGAATATTACATGTTTTCAAGATCAAACGTACTCAGCTAACAAAACAAAGTGTACTAATGGAACTGGTAAATAAAACTCATGACCTCAGATGACTACTTTGACATGAAAAGGTTCAACTGTATCAAGTGTGGTGATGGTCTCCTTTTATTTTTACTTTTTACTTACCCTATAATTAACAGCAAATGTGGACACTTGTAATGCCATAGATATAATATATACTGTTGTATTTAATATACTAGGAGAAAATTTCCTTTCTAAATCTACAAATTCATCTTCACTGTCAAAACAAAAATAAAAAACAATTTAATTTAATTATATGCATCTAACTCTATAGCATGAAGCCATTACTGTAAGACAATTCACAAAAGTAAATAGCTATCAAATATCAAATTATAAGCATCTTGATTTCACAAAAAACATCAACACCAAGTCAAACTAAGAAGCAAGTAGACAATATTTTGCAACCTAATTCCAAAATTAGTGTTTGATGCTTCTTTCTTTGATCTAACAAGTCAAAGCCTTAGGTTGCTCTTATGTTACACCACTGTTCCAGATTAGGGGACAGTTAAGTGCTGAACAAACATGATTAACACCACATAATTCTTTGTTTGCCAGTGCCAAGTCGAGAGCCAGGGATTGTCGATTGTTGCTGCTCGCCAGATTTGATTGTTGTTTTTTTTTTGTTTTATCAAATATCAGGCCTTTGGTTTTTGTGTTTGAATTATTCCACCTTTTGAAATGCCAGTTTTTTTTTAGCTTACTATACACTATAGTTTTTTATCATTGATGTACAGTGACCAATAGTTGCTTAAATCCATGTCCTTTAGTCTCTGAAAGATAGTGGTCTCATGTGCAATAATATTACATTGCTTTATTTTCATACTATTTTTCTTATATGTATTTTTAAATAATGGCACAATTAATGTTACCTTGGTGGTGTCAGGGCTTTTGCTCCCTGTACTAAATATACTAAACATGTAAAATGTACTGCAAACTGTAATAACACTGTCAAAAGTGTGTAGAAATTAAATATATTTGGTAAAGGTCTCTCCTTTGATAATGTCTTCAATGGCTGAAAAATAAATATATTAACATTCTTACCAAGTATTCAAATATTAAAGAAATGTACCAGTTATATTAGGAAATTTTTGTGTGTTTATTCCTTAGTTAGTGATAACCATTTTACCACAAGATTTACTCTGCCCAAACATTTCAATGTCCATTTAAATCTATTGTTCAAAGCAATGAAATACAAACTGTGAACATGGCAAAGATTTAACTGTTCCTTCTAAGGCCCCAACCATGAACAAGACCTAACTTCTACTCCAGATAGTCTCTGGTGGAGAGTTGTCTCATTGTCAATCATACCACATCTTCTTTTTGTTTATACTGACATGAAAATAACCTGATATACGATGAAAATGAAAATGAAAATTAAGTGATTAATTTTTTGCATAATAGTTAATATATGCTTAAGGTTTTAATTTTTGAAGACTGTAGTTGTAGAGATGTCATATAAAAGTTAATTAAAATTCCGGTATTCGTACATACACAACTAATTAAAGTCATTATACTGACCTTCAACATAATTATAAAAAGGTGGCCTTAGTGAAAATCAGTTTTGCAAAAATAAATAAAACCATATGATACATGTACATCATATATCAAAATTTATCAGTTTTATACAATTTGAAAGTTACTGAACTTTGACCAAGACATAAAAAGGAAACAACCTATTGAACTAGCAGATGACTATTGCTGAATCTTATAACACATACAAATCTTCGATGTGAATTGAATTACAAACAATGCCAGGTTGGGTTTTTATAACTGATATTTGTACTATATACTAACCTTTGACCTTGATATAAATAAGAAACAGCCAGCTAGCAGCAATCCTTGCATGGTAGCCTGACTATCGCTGAATTTTATACCATCTAAATATAGAACACTCTGGCTGTAGGCTAAGACTAATGCATTCAGTGCTAGGATCTTAAACATCTGTAATGTTGTCACTAACGTACATCTACCTTGCTTGATTATATGGCAAACTGAAAAAAAACATTTGTGTATATACACATACATGTTGGGTAAATGTCAATTAACTCAAGTGTGCCTAAAATAAGTCTTTAATAGATTCTGTGTAATTTATTACAGCTTTTGGAAACTGAGCACAATTAAGAGCTTGAAATATTGTATTTACACCTGTCAGCTGTTGAAGACTGTAAGTTGCCCTCTAAATGTATTTTGGCTTTTTTTTGTATTTGGGTTCCTGTCTCATTTTCATACATGGCACCACACGTCTCCTTTTATTCAAAAGTGCCATCAACGTATGGCAAATTCTAAATTGCTACAAGCCTGTTGACTTTCTGTTTAGATTATTATAAATTTTATGCATTGTGATTTTTTTTGGGGGGGGGGGGGGGGGGGGGGGGGGGGAATTTAAGTCTCTTAAGGTCAAACTATAAAATTAGGGGTTGCTTTTCAGTAAAGAAACAGATTCTAATAGTTTATTTCAACCATTAAACATCCCCATCAACTCTTCAGAGTTCAAACAGTACTAACTTTAGTTGATAAAAATCATAATTATCAGGATATTGTTGTTAACTCTACATGTATGTAAAAGAGGTAAAACTATGCTAGCATCTCTTTATATTACCTACCACATGTAGTTGTTGATAACTTTGATGTGAATGGTGAAGCTATGCTAGCATCTCTCTATATTACCTACCACATGTAGTTGTTGATAATTTGGATGTAAATGGTGAAGCTATGCTAGCATCTCTCTATATTACCTACCACATGTAGTTGTTGATAATTTAGATGTGAATGGTGAAGCTATGCTAGCATCTCTCTTTATTACCTACCACATGTAGTTGTTGATAATTTAGATGTGAATGGTGAAGCTATGCTAGCATCTCTTTATATTACCTACCACATGTAGTTGTTGATAATTTAGATGTGAATGGTGAAGCTATGCTAGCATCTCTCTTTATTACCTACCACATGTAGTTGTTGATAACTTTGATGTGAATGGTGAAGCTATGCTAGCATCTCCTAACTTGACAACTTGAGCTTTCTCATCTTCTTCCAATTCTTTCATCATGTTAGCCAACTTTTTCTGTTAAATTAAACAAGCATAATTTCATTATCGTTTTGCAAGATAGAGTTATAATCCAGTAATATATCACATAAAATTTTCAAAGAGGGGTTACCAAGTAGTCTACAAATTATTTCAGTCTGACAGGTTTTAACTTGTGTTTATTATAAGAAGTATCCCATACAAAAGAGGGGGTTATGAAAGCCATTATTTGTTCCCTTAAATTGCAAAAAAAGTTAATCCTTCAATCTTATCAAAGTTATGTTAAGGGCTGTTTCAGAAATAAATGATATACATGTAGTCGGATGAAAGCAACAATTTTACCCTAATAAGTAAAAAATGTTAATCTAAAAATAAGAAGATGTGGTATCATTGCCAATGAAACAACTCTCCACCAGAGATCAAAGAACATAGACTATAACAACTATAGGCCACTGTACAGCCTTCAACAATGAACAAAACCCATACCGCATAGTAAGCTATAAGGCCCCGAAATGACAAATGTAAAACAATTCAAACGAGAAAATTCAACGCCTGATTTATGTGTGATATACAGCAACAAATGACAACCACTGAATCACAGCATCGTTAACATGATATTATAGATGTTGCTACATCCAATTTTTTTTTACAGATGTTTTTTTGATCTTTTTTACCTGTGTTGGAGCCAAGTTATCTCCCCTTGCAATTGCTCTCTGTTTTGCTACTCTGCCACCTGGTTTTCCTTTCATTGTAGATGGTCCAGCTCTGTCATTCATTGTGTGATTGGCTTCACCATCCTTCAAAATTTAAATACATCCATATTTCATATACACATAAAAGTTTAAAATAAAATGCTCTGCAGGGCGCAGCTTGATACCACCGCAGAGGTCGAACCCTGAAGAGTTGGGGCAAGTATGGACACAACATTCAAGCTTGATACAGCTCTGAATTTGGATTGTGATTAAATATTTGACACAGCATAGGTTTCTGACACAGAATGAATGTGGTCTAAGAACTTAAAAATTTTAAATTGGACATTCACCTATTATGATCCAATATCCAAAATCTAAATACATGGTTAGATTCAGCATATCAAAGACCCCCAAGAATTCAATTTTTGATGAAATCAAACAAAGTTTAATTTTGGACCCTTTTGACCTCAATGTGGACAAAGTTGATAACGGGGCCCAAAAATCAAAAATCTAAATACATGGTTAGATTCAGCATATCAAAGAACCCCATATATTCAATTTTTGTTGAAATCAAACAAAGTTTAATTTTGGACCCTGATTTGGACCAACTTGAAAACTGGGCCCATAATCAAAAATCTAAGTACATGTTTAGATTCAGCATATCAAAGAACCCTAAGAATTCAATTTTTGTTAAAATCAAACTAAGTTTAATTTTGGACCCTTTGGACCTTAATGTAGACCAATTTGAAAACTGAACCAAAAATTAAGAATCTAAATACACGGTTAGATTCGGCATATCAAAGAACCCCAATAATTCAATTTTTGATGAATTCAAACAAAGTTTAATTTTGGACCCTTTGGACCTCAATGTGGACCAATTTAAAAACGGGGCCCAAAATCCAAAAACTCAATACACGGTTAGATTCAGCATATTAAACAACCCCAAGAATTCAAGAATAAAACCCCATTGAAATTGGTCAAGAAATAAGCAATTTATACGAAGTATCTTCTTTTGCACAATACTGTGCAATTAAATATTTCTTGCTATTGCGCAATATTGTGCTATTGGGTATTTCTTGCTATTGCGCAATACTGTGCAATTGAAGATTTCTTGCTATTGCGCAATACTGTGCAATTGAAGATTTCTTGCTATTGTGCAATACTGTGCAATTGAAAATTTCTTGCTATTGCATAATACTTATTATATAATAATTTACACATCCTGTTTGGTGTGTATCTCCTACCATATCATTATTATTTGCTTTTAAATATAAATCAGAAATAACCAACTTAAAATGGAAAATTTTAAAAGAAAAAAAAAAGGAAAAAAAGAAAAAAAAGAAAAAAAAAAAAAAACCCTCCCCTCAAATTTTTTGAACCCCCTTATGATTCATCACCCCCAAACTCAATCCCAGCCTTCCCTTTGTGGTATAGCACCTTGCAGTACAATTTCAGAGAGATCCATACACTTGAACACAAGTTATTGTCTGGAAACTAGAAAAATGTGTTTTTTGGCCCCTTTTTGGCCCCCAATTCCTAAACGTTTTGGGCAATTACCCCCAAACTCAATTCCAGCTTTCCCTTTGTGATATGGAACCTTGTAGTACAATTTCAGAAAGATCCATACACTTTCACACAAGTTATTGTCATGAAACTAGAAAAATGCTTGTTTTTTGCCCCTTTTTTGGCCCCTAGTTCCTAATATTTTGAGGCAATTATCCCCAAAATCAATCCCAGCATTCCCTTTGTGATATGGAACCTTGTGGTACAATGTCAGAGAGATCCATACACTAACACACAAGTTATGTCTGGAAGTTACAAAAACGCTTATTTTTGGCCCCTAATTCCTTAACTGTTGGTACCATAACCCCCAAAATCAATCCTAACCTTCCTTTTGTGGTATTGAACCTTATGGTAAAATTTCAAAGAGATCCATTGACTTAAACTAAAGTTAGAGTGCGAAAAACCATTGTGTCTTGGACGACGCAGGACGATGCCGGACGACGACGACGCCAACGTCATACCAATATACGACCGCAAAAATTTTTGAGGCCGTATAAAAACTATAACTGAACCAAGAATTGCTATTATTATTATCAACATATAAAATTAATAACAAAGTGAAATAACATTTTGTAATTCACTATTAAATATGAAAATGTAATTGTAAAAAGAAAGCATAAATAAATTCATTATAAGAATAGATTGTGTAATATTCAAACATATATTTTGCATGCTTAAACAAATAAGCATTTGGCAAAATCAAATATCCCTTTTCAAATTGCTTAAAAGCCATGATCCTGTACTTTTGGTCAAATGTGTGTAGTGATTTTGTGTCAGGACTTAAAATGCAATATCCTTTCCATTGTGTATATCACAAAAAAATTTCAGTATTGGAAATTGGAAATAGTTATAGAACTGATAGTTAAAACCAATCAAAGAATTCAAATATAGGAAAATTTTCAACAAGTGATTGAACTAAATCATAGTGCACGAGTAAATTATCAGTGTTGTTTGGTCTTGAGCTGAATATTTTTTTTATTTGAATTCTTTGATTAGCTATTCTTTTTATAGCATTGACCAATGACTTTTTATTGGGAATAAAATATAAGTTTTGATGCAACGTTATCGACAAAGTCTTGACAACACCCATTGTTGTATGAAGTCGGATGACTGAAATTATTGGATTTATTTCACATGTGAAATTATCGGTTTTTATTCAATTGTAAAATCACAGTATTTCATTGCAACCAATGTAATGACTTAAAATAAACAATACAATCTTAATAATGATGCAAAATTTAAACAATAATGTTTTGACACAGTAAATTACCTCCTCTGACTTCCTTTTCTTCTTCTCTGGTAACTTTTCTGGGGCATTTGCTAATAATGCAACACCTATAACAAAACAAATCACCATAGTAATAAAAAAAAACTTGCAAAAGGAATCTTCATTTTTAAGATCACAATTGTCATGGCATCTTGAAAATTATATTTGATATGTTTCAAATATTTGTGGTTTCAACTATAAGACAATATTTACAAGTATCTTTCTGTTTAATAAACATTGTAATATTAAAGTCAACAGATATAAAAATCAAAAAAAATTTAAAATAGACTTTACAGATAGGTTATCTTCATATATACAAATAGCTATATACATCAAGCCTGCCTAAAAGTCTATATTTCAGGGCATCAACAGCAAGGATCCTGAAATTTTTTCACACAATTTCGGTCATTTTGATTAAAACATAGTTTGTGCTCAACTTACATACAAATCCATATTTCAGGGCACCTACATCATCTGTTTAAGACTTACCTACATGTGCATGTTTCAGGGCACCTACATCATTTGTACCATCTCCACACATGAGTGTTGTAAAACCCAAACTTTTTAAAGTTGTTATGACAACTTCCTGTAAACAAGAGATATATACATTGTAATTGTGTATATCTATTGATTTGGTTTACTAATAATATCCTTGGTAAACACCAAAATATACCTCCAAGTGCACATGTCAGGGCACCTACATTATTTTTAAAATGCTAAGGTTTGTGTGTACTTAAACTGGTTAAACCCTACCACAGTTTATGCCTGCACTGAGCTAGCTGGACCATGTGTTTGTTGTTGTTTGTCAATTGAATGTCAGTTTTTTCTGAGGAGTAAGGTATTAATGGTTGTTGTGGTCTGTTGTGCTGTCCAATAATTTTGGCAATTCCTGTTATCCTTTTTATGTATCATCAACAATATTTGTTTGGAGTATTTTTGTGTAAAATATAGATTTTATAATATACTTCAGATCTGCTGTCACAAATATAGAACAACAACTTTCTTTGATTTCTATTTAAGTTTATCATCAAAATCTACAAAAACAACATGAATTAAATCTAAACATCAGAATTATGAAAATGTGTCGCAAAATTAATGGGATACATCAAACCATACTTAAAATAATGGACATGTACCCCATTTAAATATTTCGTATTCACAAAAAATTTCCTATCATAGTCTTTTGGTCTGTCTACATCAACATTATCCTTGTTTCAAAGTTACCTTCACAGGGTAGCATATATATATCTTATGTATGATTAAATGGGTCCTTGAATTCTCTAGGACCACTAATAATCAAGATACTGTAAATTCAGAAATTATTGTGTGCATTTATTATTGTAACTTTTGAAGAATGAACAAAAATGCAAGTTTAATTATTGTGATTTTAGGAAAAGCTACATAAAGATACTTAATCAGATATCAGAATGCAAGTTCTTATTTTTGCAATACTAAATGATTTGCATTATTCATATTAATAAAAACCTCGAATTAATATTTGAATTTACAGTAAAGTAAAAGGTTGGTGCTTATAACTGTGTACCTCCCCTTATTTTGTGCTCTAAACCTAACATATTTGTATCAATTGTTGTAACCGCAAACTTATTTAATCAAATTATATGACAGAATCAATCTTTATCGTATTAATCATTGTCATTTTTTCACTGACATATTGTAAATGCCAATGTCTTCTGTTAAAGATGCAGGTATAACACTGGAAAATTGTCACTGTGAAAACACAATACTTTCAGTATTGTGATAACAGAACAAAATAAAATGCTTCGCTGAGCGCAGCTGGATACAACCGCAGAGGTCCAACCCTGAACAGTTGGGGCAAAAATGGACGCAATATTCGCGCTGAATTTGGATTGTTATTAAATATTTGACACATAAAAGGTTTCTGACACAGAATAACTGTAGTCAAAGAACTTAGAATTGGTTATATGATTTGAATTTATAATCAATTTTTTGCTTTCGTGCAATATACTTTGCTGTTGCGTGTTTCCCTCAAGATATGGTCATAATCTCAATTCAAATTTCCAATGCAGTTTGCAACCATAATTACCCATTCAAATTTACCATAGTGCTAACTTAATCTATTTTATAATAGAATTTAAAATATGGTGTCAAATCTTTCACAAAAAAAAAAATTACCCCCCCCCCCCCCTTTTTTTTTCTTTTGTGCAATACACTATGCTGTTGCGTATTTCCCTCAAGATATGGTCATAATCTCAATTCAAATTTACAATGGAGCTTGCAACCATAATTACCCATTTAAATTTACCATAGTGCTAACTTAATCTATTTTATAATAGAATTTAAAATATGGTGTCAAATCTTTCATATGGATTTTTTGTAAAAAAAAAAAAAGATGCAACGTTTGCAGATACTTTTACTGGTCTTCCTTTATAAATTTACATTTCTTTAAACATAATTTAAAAGCAGTGTAAGGGAGGTAATCAAAACGTATTTGGATTACCTCCCTTACACTGCTTTTAAATTGTCTTAATTGTTCATTAACCATTACTTTAAACATAATTTAATAGCAGTGTAAGGGAGGTAATTCAAATGAAGTATTTGAATTACCTCCCTTACACTGCTTTATATTATGTATTGTACTAAAGTATATGTCCATTAACCAGGACACCCTTGTTTTTCCCCCTTTTTTGCCCCTAATTCCTAAACGGTTTGAGCCATAACCCCCCAAAGCAAATCCTAACCATCCACACCGTTCCACAAGTTATTGTCTGGACTGACAGACAGATAGATGGATGGACGGACAGACACAGGTAAAACAGTATACAACCACTTTTTAAAGTGGGGGTATAATAAAAATACAATAACATAATGACTTTAAGCTTATAATCATAAGAAAGGGAACCCAAACACACGCATATTTTGTTGGCCCAATACATCAAATTGTCCTTAAAACCAGCTATACGTAAAGGCTTTCTGATATCCAAACTTCCACATTGTTTACAATCTGGATATATTTGGGTTTAATCGAACAGTTCTAATTATAATGTATACTGATCTATTCTGATTAAAAATAACAATTCTTGATAATCTTTCAAATACATCACCTTTTGTTTGGGAGCAACTCTGGCAAACACTCGAACATTTGGCAACAATATCTTCATCAATTTGGGATCCTCAGTTTGTAAATAGGTGATTGCCTATGGAAAAGATAAATAAAATATGTTAAACCTAAATAATTAGTATATAATTCTAATTTTCTTAACCTTATGTAAGATGTATGATGGTCTGAAGAATACATCAATGTACATTCTAAAACAACTGAACAAATTTTTTTTCAGAACTAAACTTGAAAACTATTATAGAACTAGTATTCCTGTAAAGTTTCAGAATTTAAAGTGAAAAGTATAATAGAACTAGCATTCCTGTAAAGTTTCAGAATTTAAAGTGAAAAGTATAATAGAACTAGCATTCCTGTAAAGTTTCAGAATTTAAAGTGAAAAGTATAATAGAACTAGCATTCCTGTAAAGTTTCAGAATTTAAAGTGAAAAGTATAATAGAACTAGCATTCCTGTAAAGTTTCAGAATTTAAAGTGAAAAGTATAATAGAACTAGCATTCCTGTAAAGTTTCAGAATTTAAAGTGAAAAGTATAATAGAACTAGCATTCCTGTAAAGTTTCAGAATTTAAAGTGAAAAGTATAATAGAACTAGCATTCCTGTAAAGTTTCAGAATTTAAATCATTCTCTAAAAAATTTTGTTATTTATCTGAATATTAGTAAGCCAAACAAATGTTAAGATAATTTAATGACATTTGGAATACATTTAGTAATTGTATATCATAACCATGCTATTAGAGCAATCATTTGTATTGACTGTATAAACATTTGCAATAAACAGCCACTGTCCATATTTTAGTCCGCATTAAGACTTGCTTAACTTGTAACGTTAGTTTCATTAGGATTTCTTTAAGACAATACAAAGGAATACAGGTTTTTTGAATTTTCACATCAGCTTCATTCCTAAAAAACTACGATTTTAAACGTTCAATGAAATACAAATTTTCTAAAAGCTTGTATGCAGACTGGCAAAACCTCCAGAACAAATATCCATGAAAATACATTATTTTCTCAATCCAAGAAAAATTTACGAATCCGAAGCACTTTTGTTAAAGTTTTCTAAAGTTATATTTCAATTGTCTTATTTGTTTTGAGCTCCATTGTTTGTGATTTCAAAAGACTTAATTTAACCATATGGATATGTAAACTGGAGTAAATCAGGTGTTTATTGAATTATCTCCCTTTACAAATAAACATTGATGACCTTACCTCCCCTGTTAAACACAAATCATACTTCTCAATTACATCTTTCCTGATATTCTTGGAATTTAGTGGTATGATGATTTTGTCATTTATAGACTGCCAATGCCAAGAAGAATCTGACAAAAAATTTACATACCGGTTATATTTGATTAAGAATATTAGGTTTTGTAGGTTCTAATTCTCTTTCTCATATTGATAGGGGTTAGAAACTAGAGGCTCTCAAGAGCCTGTGTCGCTCACCTGATTCTACTTTGGTTTTGGAAATCATGTAAAAATAGATTAAAATCATAACAGATACCCTAATAATGAGTGAGGCCAAATTTGGTTTAATATTGGTCCTGTAATTTAACAAGAGTGCACACGCTGAAATGTCTCCCCTTCTTTACTAATCATTGATATTATGTTGATAGTCCTAAATATAAAGCTTTCTTACAACTGTCACATAAACTTAACATTAACCAAGAAAACTAAACATTGACCAATGAACCATGGAAATGAGGTCAATGTCAGATGAACCATGCCAGGCAGGCATGTACAGCTAACAATTCTTCCATACAACAAATATAGTTGACCTATTGCTTATAGTTTAAGAAAAACAGACCAAAACACAAAAACTTAACACTGAGCAATGAACTATGAAAATGAGGTCAAGGTCAAATAAAAACTGCGCGACTGACATAAAGACCATAAAATATTTCCATACACCAAATATAGTTGACCTATTGCATATAGTATTAGAAAAAAAGACCAAAACTCAAAATCTTAACTTTGACCACTGAACCATGAAAATGAGGTCAAGGTCAAATGACACCTGCCAGCTAGACATGTACACCTTACAATCATTCCATACACCAAATATAGTTGACCTATTGCTTAAAGTGTAAGAAAAACAGACCAAAACACAAAAACGTAACATAAGCAATGAACCATGAAAATGAGGTCAAGGTCAAATAAAATCTGCCAGACTGACATGTACATCATTAAATATTTCCATACACCAAATATAGTTGACCTACTGCATACAGTATTAGGAAAACAGACCAAAACACAAAAACTTAACATTTAACAATGAACCTTGAAAATGAGGTCAAGGTCAAATAAAACATGCCAGACTGACATGTATATCGTAAAATATTTCCATACACTAAATATAGTTGACCTACTGCATACAGTATTAGAAAAACAAACCAAAACACAAAAACTTAACATTGAGCAATGAACCGTGAAAATGAGGTCAAGGTCAAATAAAGCTTGCCAGACTGACATGAACATCGTAAAATATTTCCATACACCAAATACAGTTGACCTATTGCATACAGTATTAGAAAAACAGACCAAAAAACAAAAACTAAACTATGACCACTGAACCATGAAAATGAGGTCAAGGTCAGATGACACCTGCCAGTTAGACATGTACCCCTTACTATCATTACATACACCAAATATAGTAGATCTATTGCTTATAGTATCTCAGATATGGACTTGACCACGAAAACTTAACCTTGTTCACTGATCCATGAAATGAGGTCGAGGTCAAGTGAAAACTGTCTGACGGGCATGAGGACCTTGCAAGGTACGCACATACCAAATATAGTTATCCTATTACTTATAATAAGAGAGAATTTAACATTCCAAAAAATCTGAACTTTTTTTTCAAGTAGTCGCTGAACCATGAAAATGAGGTCAAGGACATTGGACATGTAACTGACGGAAACTTCGTAACATGAGGCATCTATATACAAAGTATGAAGCATCCAGGTCTTCCATCTTCTAAAATATAAAGCTTTTAAGAAGTTAGCTAACGCAGCCGCCGTAGCCGCCGCCGCCGGATCACTATCCCTATGTCGAGCTTTCTGCGACAAAAGTCGCAAGCTCGACAATAAAAAAAACTGGTGGCCATCTTAAAGAGTAAATAGGCAACAAAGTAGCAACACTTAATCAGCACCTCATAAGAAACATTTATGCCATGTTTTGGTTTCATTCCATTCAGTGCACCTCTAGAAGAAGCATTTGTATGTATTTCCCATAGGGTCTTATGTTAAAGGAAGTCCCCCCATTGGCGGCCATCATGGATGAAGGATCAGCTTCAAAGTAACAAAACTTAGTCAGCACCTCATAAGGAACATTCATGCCATGTTTGGTTTCAATCCATTCAGTATGTGGTTCTCTAAAAGAGGACATTTGTATGTATTGTCCATAGGGTCCTTTGTTAAACATTGTCCACATCTGGCAGCCATCATGGATGAAGGATCAGCTTCAAAGTAACAACACTAAGTCAGCACCTCAAAAGGAACATGCATGCCATGTTTGGTTTCATTCCATTCAATGGTTCTCTAAAAGAAAACATTTGTACGTCTTTCTCATAGGGTCCTATGTTAAACTAAGTCCTCCGCTGGCGGCCATCTTAGATAATGGATCGGCTTCATAGTAACAACACTTGGTCAGCACCTCATAAGAAACATTCATGCCATGTTTGGTTTCATTGCATTCAGTGGTTCTCTAAAAGAAGACATGTGTATGTATTTCCCATAGGGTCCTATGTTAAACTAAGTCCCCCGCTGGCTGCCATCTTGGATGATGGATCAGTTTCAAAGTAACAACACTTAGTCAGCACCTCATAAGGAACATTCTTGCCATGTTTGGTTTCATTCCATTCAGTGGTTCTCTAAAATAAGACGTTTGTATGTATTTCCCATAGGGTCCCAAGTTAAACTAAGTCCCCAGCTGGCAGCCATCTTGGATTATGGATCGGCTTCAAAGTAACAACACTCGGTCAGCACCTCATAAGAAACATTCATGCCATGTTTGGTTTCATTCCATTCAGTGGTTCTCTAAAAGAAGACATTTGTATGCATTTCCCATAGGGTCCTATGTGAAACTAAGTCCCCTGCTGGCGGCAGGGATGGGGTAATCATAATCTGTAATCGTAATCGATTGTAATTGATTACATTTTTTCCAGTAATCGACAGTAATCTGTAATCGAAGATTTTTTCAATTACATGTAATCGTAATTTAATCGATTACAGCAAAAATTTTGATGTAATCATCAATTACTTTTCGATTACATTTCGATTACTTTAGTAAAATAGTTTGATGAAATATAAACTATTTTAAATGAAAATATGTATGTATTTAGCACTTTATAGTACAGATAAAATAGAATGTATTGATAAGACTCCAGGGTTTATCAAATGCCTTATTTCTATCTATTGTCTCAAGCTGCATTATGATCAACCAGATCCCCTACCAAATGTTACTTTATATCTAGGTTTTGAAACAAATGGATTTATATGCTTGTCAATAATTCAAGACCTTTTATATTAAAATAAGAAAATAGATTTGAAATAAGAAAATATATTTAGAATAAGAAATGAGTCTTAAGTTAAAGTTAAAGTGGTAGGCTTATTTGTATTAAAATTCCTTAAATCATAATTTTCAATAAGAGTTGGAATTTTAGCTTAGAATAGACAATCAGTTGATTCCTTATAATGTTATGATATCAAAATTAAGAAAGTACACAAAATCCTTTTGACAATGAACCAATGGCTATGCATTTAAATTCTTTTTTTTCAGAAATAGATGCATGTATCCCATTTTGACACTGTAAATATATATTGTTTATAATTTGATTAGAGAATAAAAAAAAAACTTCTTGTCTTTACTAATCAGATGATCAAAGACTTCTAATCAATAAGATGGAGACTGCTTTCATTTCAATTATGTCTAATTAAGAGGGAGATTTACATTATTTTGCCCCAGGTTATAATTGTACTCCATTGACAGTTTTATATCCTGTAATAAGGATTAATTCATGCATGTCATACTTTGATCTTTATAAAAATTACCTGAACTAATTAATTATTCTATTTATTTTTTTCAGAGGAAACTTCCAAAATTTTAATTAGCTATGTTAAAATATACCTGTTTTTAATGAGTAAAACAAAAAAGCTACCCTGAGTTAGTTTGACAGCAAAATTTTTGAACAAAACTACAATATAAATAAATGATTGATGCAATGCGAATATGTCATCTCTCATTCATGTTGAAAGCCAAAATTTCAAGAACTTTTGAATATTTCTTATCCTCAGTAAGAGATTCCATCTAAAAAACAACTGTCAACTTAAAATTTGGAAACAATGCTTTAAAAGTTGTTTAAGTAAACTTCTAAATTTCCACTATACAAACGTTGAGCAACATAATTGTGTTTAACTTACTTTATTATTTTTGGTTATTTTGTAGCATGTAATTGACAGTAATCGAAAAGTAATGTAATTACTTTTGATAAAGTAATCGATTATATACAAAAATCAGAGTAATCGATTGTTAATCGATTGCACAAAAATCCTTCATGTAATCGATTATTAATCGATTATATTTGTCAGTAATCGTGCCCATCCCTGGCTGGCGGCCATCTTGGATGATGGATCCGCTACAAAGTAACAACACTCGGTCAGCACCTCATAAGAAACATTCATGCCATGTTTAGTTTCATTCCATTCAGTGGTTCTCTAAAAGAAGACATTTGTATGCATTTCCCATAGGGTCCTATGTTAAACTAAGTCCCCCGCTGGCGGCCATCTTGGATGATGGATCCGCTACAAAGTAACAACACTTGGTCAGCACCTCATAAGGAACATTCATGCCATGTTTGGTTTCATTCCGTTCAGTGGTTCTCTAGAAGAAGTTCAAAATGTAAAAAGTTAACGCCGACGCCGGACGACGACGCCGGACGACAGACGCCAAGTGATGAGAAAAGCTCACTTGGCCCTTCGGGCCAGGTGAGCTAAAAATGTAATATATCTGGTTTACCTTGCTGCACCTTTTTATTGTATTTACTATATTCATGAAATGAAATAAATCCTGTGTCAGACATTGTTACATTTCAAAACTATTATGAATCTGACGATTATTATCAAAATAATACAAAAATATGTTATGACTGGTTGGAAACATCCTCAAATATTGGGCCTTATCACAGCTGTTTCAAAAAGTCCTAAACTCTCTTTGGCAAATATAATAATGGTTTGTGTGTGTATCTTGTTTTGATTTACAACACAATAAATATTCATCGTGAGATGAGTAATATTACTTTATAAGATTGACCTAATTGGACCTGACAAAATGCTATGTAACTGAGCAATGTTCTATTAGGAAAAAGTAATCTGGGAGAAATCAATGTAATAATTTACCTTGTATTGAATATAAAATTACCAGTTATGTACTGGTTTAAACCATGCCTGAATAGATTCACATTTTGCAATGCCAGTGCCATTTATAGCATACTATATGGTATTGGTTTTGCTCATTGTTAAAGGCTGTAGGATGTTGTTTACATCCTCGTTATTTCTTCTCTGGTGGATACTTGTCTCATGGGCAATCTTACCACATCTCCTTATTTTCTGACTGAACATGCAAATTTAATGCAGTAATAAAACCATCAAAAATTGTATACCCTTACTACAAACCTTTATCATTTGGATGTGTCAGGATCAGTGTGGTTTTCTCTGTAAATTTAAGCTTCTTTGCCACATGACAAGCAGTTAAAGGGTTATCTCCAGTAATCATGGTTACCTATCAACAATGATATACTATGTTACAATTGATCTATTTTGATAATTTATCCTGCAATTGACCTTTCTACTATACTAATACAGGTGTAGAGATAACATGAAGCGATATACGTATACTAGACGTATATAGTCTCCTGGTGTCCTGCTTCTGTTGCGAACGAACGGTTATGTCAAATTACTGTTTATGTAACAGTTCAATTTGGGGTCCTCATTGCAATCCACATTTAAGTCGTGTCGATTTCTTTCAAAAACAAATTCAACGATTGGGATGGAAAAAAATGTACAAAATTAATTGCAGGATGAAGACAATAACTGTTTAGTGTCTTTAAATATCAGCTGTATTTGTACTTGGCTCGAAACAGGAGTAATAGCTCGCTCAAGCTCGCATTACACCTGTTTCTTAGCCTCGTACAAATACAGCTGATATTTAAAGACACTAAACAGTTATTGTCTATGTATACTTTCATAAACAAACTGACTTTCAGATATCTTGATGCAATTGATTTATTCAAATATGTATGGATAAGATTTTTCCTATCTGTAATAAGACTTTCTTTATCACTTGCTATTATGTTTAAATTTGTGTCACCAGATAGAAACTTATTTAAATTTGGAACACTGGGTTTCAGAAAGAATTTTTTACAAAATCTTAAAATCATATTTTGAAATATTCAATGCATGCACTTTGTATTTTAGTATAAGTATCTTACAACACCAGTGTATTTCATTGCAGGTTTTTATTGCACAAACAAACTGCAATATAATTGCGACACTTGACCGGAAACTCTGCGACACTTGAACTATTGACATCATACAACAATCACTTTTCGTTTGTGGCATCAGACAATTTCTATTGTGACGTCAAAATTTTAAGGGGACCATTATGATGTCCAGTAATGGCGGACAAATAGCGATAAGGTGTTTTCCTACAGTACAGACAAGGTGACTGATCCATAAATACACTTTTGCTGGAGATTTTTTACAGTGAATGCTGGCATTCTTATTTCTCAGTGTATATTCAATAGATGCTATATGACAAGGTAGAAAATCAATGTGTTATCCTCATTAATCATTTTCAAAGTGATTCACTTAAAAAGATTGATTTTTACTGAATCACTATGATTGTACTTTATACAGATTTTATCAACTTACATAATGAGAAGCATTAATGATCTCTTTAATAACAGACTTGGAATCAGCTTTGTATGGACAGGAAATTATCACAAAGCCACAGAATGTCAAATCACATTCAATGGTTGATCTTGTCTGATCTCTGACCTACAACAGAAACAGTTTGACAATATTCCAATCATGAAGCATGAAAATCATTGTACTTTTTATATTCCATTAAAGTAAATATGAAACATGGTTTCTGAAGACAAATAACAGGTCTGCAGTACATACAATATTGGATCTAATCTTTATAAGCAGTTCAAGCATCAGAACATTTGTATATTAAGAGCAGAAATATGTTGAATGAAAAATGATTCAGCAATTCATTTCATTTGATCAAATTGGTGACTGGTCTTTTCAAGTGAACAGCAAAGATGTATTCTTTTTGTCTCACCATCACGGTGGTAAAATCAGATAAATGCATATGTTCTCTGAAAAACATTAAAAATGTAACACAAAATATAAAAGTTGCTACTTGATAAAAAAAAGTGTTTCTTTATTCTGTAACAACACTTAAAGATAAACATAATAATCAATTCATTTTAGTGGTTAAGATTTCAGAAACAATATTTTCTTCATTTTTATGGATGTGTTTTCATCCTTCTACCTCATATAAATATTTCGTAATCAAGAAAACATTGTATTCCTATCTTTTAGCATATTCGACGGAGGTCCTTCAAATATAGCTGGAAGCCTTTTACCTGTTGATGAGACAGAACTCCAAGTTTCTTATATCCCAAAGCTAGAACTCTGGCCCCTCTTCTTGACATCTCTAAGTACACTTCTTCATAGTCAGCTGGACAATTCTTGAACTGCAACGTAAAACAATAACACAGTGAAATTTTTCACGTGCTTACTGATCATGATTGAATTTTATGTTAAAAGACTAGAAGATTAAGTTTTTACTACTGGTAACACAAAACCTAAACATTATCAATGAACTAAGAAAATGAGGTCAAGGTCAAATGAACCTTGCCAGACAGACATATACACCTAATAATTAATCCATACCCCAAATGTAGTTGATCTTTTGTTTTTTGTATCCAAGAAATAGACCAAATTACAAAAACTTTATGTAGCGAAAATGTGGTCATGATCAGATAAACCCTGCCAGATGGACATGTAAACCTGACAAGCTTTCCATACACCAAATATAGTTGACTTATTGCTTATAGTAAAGGGAAATGGACTTAACCAAGACAACTTAACATTGACCAGTGAACCATGAAATTGAGGTTCAGGTCAGATGAACACTGCCACCTGTACATCTTACAAGCATTTTATTCTTATTGCATTACACCATCAATGCACCCTTTAACACTATCAAAACAAAAGTCGAAAACCAAATATTTACCATTGACTGAAGAGTTTCTGGAGCTCCTTTTACCACTCCTAAATATTCTGTTTCACTACTGCCTGCTGGAGTGTGTCCTGCTATTACAGACATTCTTTTTAAAGCACTAGCAAAGTGAAATCTTTGGTAGATCTTAAGACCATGTGTCTTTTTCTTCTGAGGAACAACAGTCTCTCCTGAAAAAATATTTAAATATTAGTACATTAACTAGAAATTGATTAAAAGATGCAAGCTTTCAACTTTCCCAAAACATCTGTAGAGCAAACATGTGTTCAGTGGTTGTTTTTGGTTGCTTTCTGTCAAATTAGTTTTTCACATTTATTATTTTAGCATAAATCAATTCATTGATTTTCTCATTTGAATTGTGAAACATTTTGTTATGTCAGGCCCTTGTATAGCTTACTATCCAGTTTGGGTTTTACTCTAGTTTATAACAATATATTGAAATAATATAATAATATAAGGTAAACATATTATCATTCTTTATATTATATTCTTAAGGGTTTTTACTGCTTTATGTTAGATACTAAAAAATTGGTGTATCAGTTTTATTTTTATGATGTGATGCAACGAATCTGATAAACAAAAGTAGATGTTTGATATATATCAATGAAACAGCAGGTCAACACCACAAAAAAACAACAAAGTGATAACTGTTGACACTTAAAAATCTCGATAATTGTCCTAGAAGGAACACATGCAGATGCAATTGTATTCTGTTATTCATTCCATTTATCAGGGAAGCAATTTTTGAACCTGTTAATATTTTTACTGAATGCAAGTAAAACTGCAAATATTATAGATTTCAAATTAGATTAAATTCTACCATGGAATCATTAAGTTTTCTATCTTTAAAGTAGTGGCAAAGCAATATTTATAAGAAAAATGACTTGATTCCATTTTATTCAAAATAAAAAAAAAACACCCAGGAAACTCACCTTTCGTTAAGTTCCATTCAACAGATTTCTGAGTGGCCTTTTCCAAAGGATCACACAAGAAACTCACCTTTTGTTAAGTTCCATTCAACAGATTTCAGTGTGGCCTTTTCCAAAGGATCACCAACAAGTTCATCATCTAGTACCAGCAGACTATGACAGGTAGCCATTACATGAATTGTTTCTAACGGTGCTTCACTGGCAGGCATTATCTCTGTTCCACTGTAAATATATGAAAATAAACATGCCATTAGCTGACACATAAACCATTTCATTCTGATATAGAAGTTTTGTTTCAATACTTATTTTATTTTGGGAATGCATAGACTTTGTCTTATTGATGATACTGTGAATTCATGGTTATAAGTGAGGTAATTGTTTTCATTGAATTCTTGGTTATAGGTTTTCCAACAATTTTAGTGTTAAAAAACATACAATTTCCCAATAGGCTTGTATGCAGATTTTGACAAACCATGAAATCAAGTATCCACGAAAATATATGATTTCCGTAATCCATGTAAATATATAAACATTTCTTAAATCCATGAAATAAATGAATTGACAATATTTTCTTTCATTATAATGAATTACAGTAGTTCTAAGTTATTAAGGATGTTTGCTACTCTTGTTTTGGATTTTTTTGTCAGATATTCAGAATCATCTAGTTTTATACATGTAGTGCCAATAAAAATTTTGCCCACTAACCCCTTCTTTTCTTTTCATAATTTTATTGCATATAGTTTAAAAAGCCATTTTTGAAAATCATATAAAACCGTTGTTATAATTAAATAGTTTTTGAAAGAAAAAGGTGCAAATGTTAAATGTATAAAAAATCTAGAGAGGATCCTTTCCCGCCAAATTTTCAATTGATAATATCTCAAAAACAAGGACACAGACTTTTTCTACTTTTTAAGTTCCGTTATTTATATACTATCAGTTTCTAACAGTCTTTTGAAAAGCTTGTTATTTTGAAACAGAGGAGCTAAGGTCATTAAAGCAATTGTTCTCATCATAAATCTTTCAAAGATATTTGTACACTTACTTGATACCGGCGACACCTTCCACGACTAAATTATCAGCTGTCAGTGTTCCTGTCTTATCAAAGCAACATATATCAACTTTTCCTGCAAATGGTATCCTAAAAGGCTCTGTACAGAATACATCTGTGAAGATATAAAAAATTATATATCATGGAGTCAGTAAGTCAACAATGAGTTGAATTTAGAAGAATACAATAAAATTAATATAAAACATGCTAATTTAACTAATTTAAAAGAAGAGATCATGGCTTTAATCTTTTTAATTGCATCAGAATACAGATTTTTCATTTGTATTTTTATTTGTTTGTCTTTTTCTATTGACTGTAGTATTCTGTTCCTTTTCAACTAATGTTTTTTATTGCCAACTTGGTATCTTTTTACTTTCCTTATAACGAGTAAGAAATCTATTAATTCTTTTGGTTAATGAATTTGAAGAAAGGATTCACAACATCTGCCTAAAATAAAATATTGTAGAACTGATAGTTTCTTCTAAACAAGAAAGATTACTCAGTAGTGGCGGATCCAGGGAGGGGGTTCCTGGGGGTTGGAACCCCCCTTTTTGGTTGACAATCAATGCTTTTGAATGGGGACATATTGTTGGAACCCCCCTTTTATCCTGGGTTAGAAATGAGGTACAGAATGAATAGGTATTACTACAGGAGGACAAGAAAAAGAAAGGTTTGACCTGTCAAGAGAAGCTTTTGCTTATTAGAGGTGACCCTTATAGCAGGTTTAAAACAGATGTTTGACTGTTGGGTTTATTAAGCCTGTGCAACAGTGACTGATATTGATATTGTTATAGATGGCTGATACAGAAAGATTGCCATTGATTGTATTACACAAAAACAAAACAATTGCCATTGATTGTATAACATATAAACAGAACGATTGCCATTGATTGTATTACACATGAACAGAATGATTGCCATTTATTGTATTACACATAAATAGAACAATTGATATTGATTGTATTGCACAAAAACAAAACGATTGCCAATGATTGTATTAGACATAAACAGAACGATTGCCATTGATTGTATTACACATAAACAGAATGAATGTCATTGATTGTATTAAACATAAACAGAAGAAATGCCATTGATTGTATTAGACATAAACAGAACGATTGCCATTGATTGTATTACACATAAACAAAACAATTGCCATTGATTGTATTACACATAAACAGAATGATTGCCATTGATTGTATTACACATAAAATTCACATGTATTTACAACTACTATAAAATATATAATAGATATGCATATGTGTACTTACATAACTTTGTTAATGCTAGTAAACTTGTATTGACAGCTAATGATAATTCTATTGGTAATTCTGGAGGGACAACTGATGTCAGAATTAATGTGCATTCTAAAAACAATTTGTAGCGATTTCTCTTTGGATCCTCTGAACCTGTAAAAACAAGAAATTACATATGATAAGACTTCCCTATCCCTTTATCATCTCAGGTCTTAACTAAATCAAATTTTACAGTAGATGACAACAAAGGTGTTAAAACTGATGATTATTTGAATCGAACTTAAAAAAATCTACTATAGCTTAGCTTGCAAAACAAGAACATTATTTTTTTCATCATAAAAACTGCATAAAACAGTCCAACAAGTTACAAAATGTAATTTTTTTTTCTTTTCTTAAGAATTCTACTTATTTTGATTTCTTATACCTCTGCCTTTATATATATCTTTTTTCTTGTTTTAAACATAAACTAGATATACGTATCTTAGTTACCTTTGATCCAAACATACGATGCTGCAGAGATGGCAAAAATGAGCAGAAACAGAATAAATGCAAAAGTCTCTAAACTGTTAGCTGTAACTCGTTTCACACCAAACAAAATAGTTCTGAGTAACCTCCCTTGAGATGTGCTAAAACTGTGGCGAATAACATAGGCAATACATCCATTATCACTAGCTATAAGAAAAAGTAAAAAAGTTATATATGCTACTGTTTAAGTACATGATTCATAATTGCCAACTATTTGTAGAACTCTGGTAGGTAATGATTTAAATGATGGGTCAATGTGTAGAACATCTATTTTAGAAGATCATTGTGTTCCTTTCAGATCATTTAATGTTTTTAGTGTGTTTATATAACATTTTATTTTTTTTTTTAATGGCTAACAGGTAAAGCTAAACAAGATTTGGCTTGAATAAAGCCAATTTAATTCTATTATGTCACGAAAATACTAAAAGTCTGAGATTTATTTTTAAAAAGCTGCCCCCATTTTACCTTGTGGTGTATATTTACCTTTGAGACCTGCCCCTGTGTTACCTTGTGGTGTATATTTACCTTTGAGACCTGCCCCTGTTTTACCTTGTGGTGTATATTTACCTTTCAGACCTGCCCGTGTTTTACCTTGTGGTGTATGTTTACCTTTCAGACCTGCCCCTGTTTTACCTTGTGGTGTATATTTACCTTTCAGACCTGCCCCTGTTTTACTTGGTGGTGTATATTTACCTTTGAGACCTGCCCCTGTTTTACTTGGTGGTGTATATTTACCTTTGAGACCTGCCCCTGTTTTACCTTGTCGTGTATATTTACCTTTCAGACCTGCCCCTGTTTTACTTGGTGGTGTATATTTACCTTTCAGACCTGCCCCTGTTTTACTTGGTGGTGTATATTTACCTTTCAGACCTGCCCCTGTTTTACCTTATGGTGTATATTTACCTTTCAGACCTGCCCCTGTTTTACCTTATGGTGTATATTTACCTTTCAGACCTGCCCCTGTTTTACCTTGTGGTGTATATTTACCTTTCAGACCTGCCCCTGTTTTACCTTATGGTGTATATTTTTACCTTTCAGACCTGCCCGTGTTTTACTTGGTGGTGTATATTTTACCTTTGAGACCTGCCCCTGTTTTACTTGGTGGTGTATATTTACCTTTGAGACCTGCCCCTGTTTTACTTGGTGGTGTATATTTACCTTTGAGACCTGCCCCTGTTTTACCTTGTGGTGTATATTTACCTTTCAGACCTGCCCCTGTTTTACTTGGTGGTGTATATTTACCTTTCAGACCTGCCCCTGTTTTACCTTGTGGTGTATATTTACCTTTCAGACCTGCCCCTGTTTTACTTTGTGGTGTATATTTACCTTTCAGACCTGCCCCTGTTTTACCTTGTGGTGTATATTTACCTTTCAGACCTGCCCCTGTTTTACCTTGTGGTGTATATTTACCTTTCAGACCTGCCCCTGTTTTACTTGGTGGTGTATATTTACCTTTCAGACCTGCCCCTGTTTTACCTTATGGTGTATATTTACCTTTCAGACCTGCCCGTGTTTTACTTGGTGGTGTATATTTTACCTTTGAGACCTGCCCCTGTTTTACTTGGTGGTGTATATTTACCTTTGAGACCTGCCCCTGTTTTACTTGGTGGTGTATATTTACCTTTGAGACCTGCCCCTGTTTTACCTTGTGGTGTATATTTACCTTTCAGACCTGCCCCTGTTTTACTTGGTGGTGTATATTTACCTTTCAGACCTGCCCCTGTTTTACCTTGTGGTGTATATTTACCTTTCAGACCTGCCCCTGTTTTACTTGGTGGTGTATATTTACCTTTCAGACCTGCCCCTGTTTTACCTTGTGGTGTATATTTACCTTTCAGACCTGCCCCTGTTTTACTTGGTGGTGTATGTTGTACAACTTTAGTTCCACCATACAGTACATGAAGTTTTCCATCAAGTTCCATATCTAATATATGGTCCCTGTCTATATTTTCTACTGATTCCTAAAATTAGTAAAAAATGCTGATACAAGGTTTCACGTTTGAAAATCTGTATCACTGGTAAATTTTAAAGTAATACTAGTGCATACTGATTGATAATAAAAATAGAATGGCACTTTCTTAAATCAAGTACCAATCAAAGTAAGCATGTCATTTGAAGCAAAATCAGTGTCATATTTTTTCACTTCTACTATTGAGTCAAAACCAAATTTGTTGACTTTTCATGACCCTTGTGAACTGTCAAATAACCACTCACATTAGCAATGATTTGATTTGAAAGATGATAAATTTTAATCAAATTAACAGTTCATTAATTACATCATAGATCTTTTCTTTTATAACTAAACATAGACTTAGGTCACATAGATTACAAATACCTTACAAATGACCTTAGATGATATTACAGCTTTTTTGTGTAAGCCACTTAAAAGTCAATGCTCCAGGTGTTTTATATTATATACCATTTTTTCCCTAATTCTAGCTCTGCTCAACCAGAAAAAGGCTCCAAATATTACAATAAACATTATAAAAATGTAAGCCCCTTTTCACAACTTGAACCTTTCTCGTGTATTCGATGTGCTCAATGGCCAAAATATCTTATTTAATACAGTTACAGCCAGTTTGGTATCAAATCAAATCTGTTCATCTGTAACTGAAGACTTTTTTGGCTATTATCAATGTATTGCTTTTTAAAGTTGTAATTTTCTTTTGCTGCTGCTGTAGAAAAATTCTCATTTGTATAAATGTACCTTCATTACAGGCACTGATTCTCCAGTCAACATGGCTTCATCTACTATACATGGTCCTCGTAGCAACAGCATGTCACATGGTATCACACGATCATCTTGTGAACGACCTTTAGGTCAAAACAAAGAGAAATAAAATTGTTAATTTGTTTTTACAGATAGATTCATATTTCCTTAAATACATACACAAAATAAATTGAGAATGTGTCCAACGGACACAGATGATGCACCTGCTTCCATGTAACGTTATAAAGGGACATAACTCAAGAACAGTAAAGGAGACACAACCCAAATTTGAAATTGATCTGTGTTTTGTGGTAATAAGCATTGTGTATAAGTTTCATAACATACGGTTGAGGCAAACTAAAGTTAGAGAACAGAAACTAATTTTGGGACAGAGAGACAGACAATTGTAACACTTAATGCCCCATAAAAAAACATATTTCTTTTACAAAAACCTTATAAGTATTTACATGTATATTATTTACAATTTTTGCTTTTAAATTTTTATATTGCAGCATTTCTAGAGGTTTGGCAAATGGGTATATTTCTAAAAGAATAAAAATATTTTATAAATGCTTAAGGAGTGCCCAGCATAACAGAATAAACAGGATAAATGTCTGCTGTTTCCAAAAATCAAGCAACTAGATTTAACACAAAATATCCAAAAGCAAATACCATAGATAGAATCAGCGCATTTTAAAATTAAATCTTTGTTACCAAGATGCTTTAATTTCACAATACTGTTCAAACATTCTGTTGACTATTTTGACTTACAAAGGGTTCTTTCCCTTAAGTTTATTTACCCATATTAATTCATACCTATAGATACAATGTCTCCAGGCAATAACTCATCACTCATAATAGGTCTCCATTTTCTGTTTCTATACACCTGTAATGATAAATAACAAAAATCTAAGAAAAGAAGGCTTAAGCATACATCTACAAATGCTACCTCTAGAAAAATATGAGATTTAATACTTGAAAATTTCATAAAATTCTAAATAATTATATGAATAAATGGAGAATGTGTCCATGGGACACAGATGATGCCCCCTCTTGCATTTAAACCATATAAAGGGACATAACACTAGAACGGTAAAAGTGACATCACCCAAATTCAAACTTGATCCGTGTTTTGTGGTAATAAGCATTGTGTATAAGTTTCATAACATTTGATAAGGCAAACTAAAGTTAGAGAATGGAAACCAATTTCGGGAAGTACGGACGGACAAGGGTAACACTTAATGCCCCCTCCGCTGTGGCGGGGGCATAAAACTATAATGTGATGTCATCTTTTTATGTAAAAAGCAAAGGTGTTTAACCCGCCACATTCTGTATGCCTGTCCCAAGTCAGGAGCCTATAATTCAGTGGTTGCCTTTTTTTGTTGTATATCAGATTTGTTTTTCTTTTGTTTTGTACATAAATCATGTAAATCATGAATTACATTATTGTGATTAAAAATCATTATTTTTTTTATTTTTGTTTTACTACAGGTCATATCAACCATAACCCATTTCAGATGTTACCTGTAAAAGATAGGGTTTACTGCCCATCTTCCTTATTTCTGACATGTTTCTTAACTGTTGTTGAACAAGTGTGGCTTCAAATGCAATCAGCATGAACAGGGTAAACACACTGTAGTACCAATACTCGTCTAAGCACCACAGACCAACACAGAAAACTTGGAACACAAAAAAGGGAGCTGTAGCTCTCTCCTTAAATAATTCCATAAACTTAGGCAGATCCATTTCCATTCTGTAAACAATACATTGGGTAATTTTACTTAAAGCTTATTGATGTGTTTAATTTACTCAATATATCCTAGAACTGATACCTGTAGGTAGACCTTTAAAAACATCTTAAAAAGTATTAAAAAAGACACTTAAGCCTAAAAATAATATTTGAATAATTTTGGACATACAAGACCATAGCCCTAAGAAAATTAAATTTGATCTTCACATATACAAATATAAAAAAAATATTGCATCATTTATGATGAAATCAATAGTGTTGCCATTTTAATGAAAGCATTGTATAAGCTTTAACTGAACTTTTAACATTGTGTTAAACAGTGAACTTCCATGATTGGGCAGACTTTTTTATTTTCTAAACTTCAGATGAATGACACCATGCTCAGCAAGTTAGATATGAACAAGAGCCATAACTCTTACAAAAGTATGTAAGAAAAATGCATATTCAATCTTTAAATCATCATTTACACAAATATCATTATTCCAAATATGAAGCAAATACCTTCATTTAAAACAGAAGTGAGATGATCTTTTTTTTTTATAAATCTCCTACACTTAAGGACCATTATTCCGTGAAAGAGTCCTCATTCCACTACAAACTAAAACCCAGATCAGTTTCTACAGGCATTACAAAAAAGTGTCAACAAATGTCACATTTCAGAAGGATACGACAGATTATAGAATAATGGTATGGTAAAACTATATAAACTCAGATGTCCTGGCATTAAGCAAAATGAAAGTTATAAATCAATACTGTGGATTCAATTATTTTCGTGGGTACCAATTTTTGTGGATTGAGGAAAACTTGCATTTTTGTGGATGTTTAATTTTGTTGTTTTGGCAAAGTCTGCATACATTCCTTTAGAAAATTTGTAATCGTTGAACATTTAAATTCATGGTTCACCTGTACCCATGAAATCCACGAAAAATTGGTATCCAAAGAATATGAATGAATCCACAGTATTGTGATCAATCAAGTTCATAATAATGATGATGATGAATGGATGCTTAACGTCCACCATCAATTAAATGCATATTCAGGGCGAGAACATGTTAATGTAATATGAATATCAACCCTGCTTTGCACTAGACTGACAGCCTGAGTCAGACTTTTAGCATGCTAGTTCACAAGGTCTCAGTCCGCAGGAAAACATGTCACCCTACCTGGAAACATTTGTTTTACCCAGAGACCAGTCTTTGCTCCTATTCCTTAATGCTGCATGATTACCAGAGAAGTAGCAAATACCAATCTTAAAGTCTTTGGTTTGACCAAGCCCGTGTTCCAACCCAGGACCCCTACACTTAAGGCGAACACGCTACCATGAGACCACAGAGGTGGTTAAATTCATAATAAAACAAACATGCAATTTAATTAACCTGTAAAAACAACAGATATTTCAAAATAAAACAAAAACACTAACTTATTTTGACCATAAAATTTTTCTGCATGTTTAATTTCCTCCTCTTCCAGGTAGCCTTTACAGTCCATGTAGTATCCAATAGACTTATCATCAGGGAATGGTATTGATAGAAATTGCTTCTTTTCCTCTCGATCATAAATATATCTGGTTTTCTGGAAGTTGAACCAAAGTTCATGTGGTGTTGTAGTCTAATAAAAAAAACAAGAACACATTTCAAACATGTTAATAACACTACAGTTCTCCATTATTGACTTGGGCCTTCAAGACAATAATGAATTGTGTAGTTAGTTTTGGTTGCATGTAAATAAATGGTCCCTAAAATAATTATTATTGTAGTTTAAACAGTCAGAGCTCTGACATAAACAAGTCAGAATAAAATGACTTCCATAGGTCAGATATAATTTGATGTAAGTGTTGTCTCCCTTCTTGCACTCAACAGAATATGACTTGTACAGGTCAGTTTATGTCAGACTTTAATTTATCATAAAATGATTTCCACAGGTCAGCTTTTGCACAAAATATTGTGACTTAATATCTTCATATTCTAATAAGATTTATGCCCCTTTTTAATGCATTTTGACTTCGAGAGGTCATTTTTGTTCTGATTTGAAGCAGTCATTACTACCACTTTGTTATCAATCTCCATAAAAATATGGTGATTACTAGTTTCGAATTAAAGAGTTTTAAAAAGTGGGGCTCATCTGACATCATACCTTCTCCTTTCCAGAATCTAAACATAATATATTTATCTCATCACTTTCAATTATTTCAAAATACAAAGAAAAACCAGGTGAGAAAAAATGGATCATACAATTTTCTGAATATCAAAAGATTTACAAAATACAATATTGGATACATTTACTAGTACCATGACAATACTTCAAATCTTCCAAGGAAAAACAAGACACTTATTCATGATAAGACTATGTTAATAAAAGATATATTCTCATCCACTTTAAAGAGGTACTAAAACGCTAAAATCATGTTTGTCTTATTCTAGAGTTCGTAATTAATGTTTAAGAATGCAAAAAACCCGATAAAATTTCATCTTGTAATTATCGAGATATTTGCAAATTACTGTCAGTTTGTCATTTGAACACCTGAACGATTTAGTAAAACACGCCACTACAACGCACTACTTATACCCAACGGAAGTGACGCACAGTGGGTAACCCTGATCAAATACGTGTGTTATATCGTATGCAAACAGATCACGGCTTGCTAAGTAAAATAACAGTTTTGAAATATAACGGTGACAATTATTATATTGAGAATATTGATAATCATTTATCGAGGCTTGATAATCGCATAAATATTTTAATCAAATGTTTATAATTAGAAAAGTATTGAAAAACCAAAAGCACAAATCAACCTTTTTTTCTATACAATATTAACATGTGCATCCTCAAGTGGCCGTAGAAGTAGAAGTAGAACCGTGCATGTTATTTTCTATGGCGGAAAAACGGCATTCAAAATAGGACACTCCCAACACGTGCTTCCAAAAGACGACGGAGTTCGATTTGTTAAATTAAACTATGTGGGTTTTTCTGAGCTACAAAAAAATAAAAATTCTCTTTCTTACGACTTTAGTTAGCTACAGCAGCATTTCAAAATTATATAAGTTTATTCTCCAGATAATGTGATGAATATAGAACTGTCAGTCACAGTAATCTGCTTGGCTGGTTTAGGAAAAACCTGAATATGTATTGATCAAGCTATTTCATTAAAAATGAAATACTGGATAGACGTGTAATTAACTTATACGGAGATTTGAAAATCAAACAAAATTTTAAAATGGAAATCAGTATAAGTATAAATGATTGTCATAGTCCTTGGACCTTATGTAAAAATATTGCTATATGTGTCATATATACTAACGTTATTTCAGATCCCAGCTTGACCCAGCATCATGAGCAAAGTCCTACCTACGGACGAATGTAGGATAGAAAGTCACAGTACAAAAATTCACAATTCAGTTTTTAATTTTTGTTTTTTTTAATAAGAAAACATTTGTCAAAACAATTTTTGTTATTTTTCTAGAACCTTTATATATATGGCAACAATGTAAACAAAATTCATTCTGAAAAAATCAATAATAAAAAATAATTGTAAATTAAGATAACAATTTGTCAAAGCGGCTTGGTACTTAAATGGTTTCATTATGATATAGTGCCAATAAATATATCCTTTTCATGCATAAAATTTGACATCTATTCATTACTCTAGGTTTAAATGGACTATTTCATAAATTGCAAAGTGAATATATGCAAGTAACCAAAAAAAAATGTAGAAATTTTTCCTGTTTTCAAACAAAACTAAAAAATTATACCATACTGCTTTTAAAATATTGAACTTTTCTTCAATTTGAAATTTAAGCAATGACAAATAAATAACCAAACAAGAAAATATTAATCCTTTCGATCACCTTTTGATCCTGATAATTAAAACAGTCCGCACTTTGATACTACTGATACATAAACATCCTGTATACAGTAAGGTAATAAAGATCAAACGGTAGCTATTATCCCTCCACTCAGGTAATTAACAACTTGCCCATGCAGAAATGCCACCTGTTGTTTATAAAGTGATAAACTTTATAGTTTGATAATTAACATTATTAATAAGGTATTACACATACCCGGTTTTTAACTGGCAATTAATTATTTTTATTACATGGAACAGAAGCCTCTACCGTCATATCTTGCCAAGATGTTATGCAACTTTACATGTAAATATAAACTATATTTTTTCTCGACTCAATATTTTTTTTTAATTAATAGCTAGATCAATAATATATTGACCGTCAAGTTGTCTCAGTTCTACGATCAGGAACAATGTTTTCAGTTGAAAACTCAATGCTGAATTATCCAAACCCCATCCCCCCTTTTTCTGTTGAAACACGTAATAAATACACTTCCCTTCTGAAACATATTTTGTTCCTTTTGACAAATTGGTCATATTGAAGAATGAACTTGAATGGGTAGCGAAATTCGATCATCGGCAGTGCTTTCAATCAACGATCAGAAGAAAGTTCATTTATTAAACAACGTTTAGATAAGCCGAAGAAGTGACCCACAGTGCGTCACTTCCGGTAGATTTGGTTTTAGTGCTGTTTCCGGAAGTAGCTATGATTGGATTTTCCGAAGGTAAAAATAGATGAACTTTACACGCTATTATCTCTGTAATTAGTGGACCAAATTGCATCGGTTTTTTTGCATTTTTTATCAATTATTTTGAACTTTAAGATAAGAATAACTTGTTATGTGCGTTTTAGTACCTCTTTAAGCTAAATGTATTAAGAGCAAAACATTTATTATTTTAATATTTCATTGAGGTAAATACTGTTGTGCAAACTGACTCAAACAAGTCACATTATGTTCTGACTTACTAAACGTATTACAACTTTTAAGTCTAGTATTGTCATATTGATTAAAAAATGTATAGGTAAGCCAGATAAAAGACAGAGGAAATAAGGTCGCCATAAGTCACAATAATGAGGACTATAAAACAGTTTATTTGGTATATTCAATATTAAATGAATTTTGTTTTAAACAGGTCAAATCATGTTCTGACTTAAAAGAGTCAGTCCAAAACTAAAATAAATTTATTGAAATATTTAAGCCGGGCATTGCCATATGATATTAAATGAATGTATGGGAACGTCAGATAAAAGACACAGGAAATATTTGTTAAGATCCCCTAAAATAAATAACCATTTGACTTAATTGTTTCTAAAAATTTTTCAAATAATAAACTCGAAAATGGCAGATTCAGAAGCAGTCTGAAAGCAAGGACTTTCTTGGATTAAAGGAAGTACACCTAGCTTTGATTGGAAATTTTGTTCTGTAAACTGACTTTAACAGGTCAAATCATGTTCTGACCTCAAAGAGTCAGTCAAAACTAAACTTATTACAACTTTTAAGTCTAGTATTGTCATATTGATTTAAAAATGTATGGGAGAGCCAGATAAAAAATAATGATAATGAGGATTATATAAAAAAGTTTATTTGGTATATTCAATATTTAAATGTATTTTGTTTTAAACAGGTCAAATTATGTTCTGACTTCAAAGAGTCAGTCAAAAACTATACTTTAACTAATTATTGCAACTTCTAAGTCTGGCATTGTCATATGCATTTAAGAATGTATGGGAAAAACAGATAAAAGACACCCAATAATAAAGTCACAATAATGAGGACTATAAAAAAAGTTTGTTTGGTATATGTAATATTCAAATGTATTTTGTTTACAAGTTTCATCAAATTATCTTAAAATTTTATTCTATTTCTGTATGTTCATGACTTTTTCTTTTCTGTTAAGTTAACACATGGAACTTTTGGTTGTAAAAAATATTATTTTAAAGACCATTTGACTGAATTGTTTCTAAAAAAACTTATCAATTAACATGATTAATTAACTCAACAGTAGCAGATTCAGATAAAGGGAAAAAAGGGGGGGGGGGGGGGGGGGGCTTAGAGGAAGAAGACCTAGTTTTGATTGGAAATTTTGTTCTGTAAACTGACTTTAACAGGTCAAATCATTTTCTGACTTCAAAGAGTCAAACAAAACTAAACTTATTTCAACTTTTAAGTCTAGGATTTTCATATTGATTTTAAAATGTATGGGAAAGCCAGATAATAGCCAGATGAAATAAGGTCCCCTTACGTCACAATAATGAGGACTATAAAAAAGTTTATTTGGTATATTCAATATTAAATGTATTTTTGTTTTAAACAGGTCAAATCATGTTCTGACTTAAAACAGTCAGTCCAAAACTAAGTTTATTGAAATTTTAAAGTTGGACACTTCCATATAATATTAATGAATGTATGAGAACGTCAGATAAAAGACATAGGAAATATATGTAAGATCCCCTAAAATAAATAACCAATTTGACTTAATTGTTTCTAAAAATTTATCAAATAATAAACTCAAAAATGGCAGATTCAGAAGCAGGGCTTAAAGGAAGTACACCTAGCTTTAATTGGAAATTTTGTTCTGCAAACTGACTTGAACAGGTCAAATTATGTTCTGACAAATTGACTTAAACAGGTCAAATCATGTTCTGACTTTAAAAAATCAGTCAAAAACTAAATTTATTGAAATTTTTAAGTCAGGCATTGCCATATGATATTAATGATATGTATGGAAAAGTCAGATAAAATACACACGAAATGCATGCAAGATCCTCTAAGATAAATAACCATTTGACTTAAAATTGTTTCTTAAAACTTATCAATTAATAAACTCAACAGTGGCAGATTCAGAAGGGGACTAAGAGGAAGAACACATAGCTTTGATTGGAAATTGTGTTCTGTAAACTGACTCAAGCAGGTCAAATCATGTTCTGACTTATAAGAGTCTGTCAAACACTAAATGGATTGCAACTGTAACAGTCGGGCATTGTCATGATTGTGATGTGATTGTTAGAATGTATGGATACAAGTAGGAAAAAAGATCACAAATATTAAGTCACAATTTTTAGAACTATATAAAAGTTTATTTGGTATATATTTGATATCTTAATATTTCAAAATTGGAAATTTTGTTCTGTAAACTGACTTTAACAGGTCAAATCATGTTCTGACTTCAAAGAGTCAAACAAAACTAAGCTTATTACAACTTTTAAGTATAGTATTGTCATATTGATTTAAAAATGTATGGGTGAGCCAGATAAAAGACAGAGAGAATAAAGTCCCCATAAGTCACAATAATGAGGACTATAAAAAAGTTTATTTGGTATATTCAATATTAAATGTATTTTGTTTTAAACAGGTCAAATCATGTTCTGACTTAAAAGAGTCAGTCCAAAACTAAAATAAATTTATTGAAATATTTAAGCCGGGCATTGCAGGGCTTAAAGGAAGTACACCTAGCTTTGATTGGAAATTTTGTTCTGCAAATTGACTTAAACAGGTCAAGTCATGTTCTGACTTTAAAAAATCAGTCAAAAACTAAATTTATTGAAATTATTAAGTCAGGCATTGCCATTTGATATTAATGATAATGTATGGAAAAATCAATTAATAAACTCAACAGTGGCAGATTCAGAAGGGGGCTAAGAGGAAGAACACATAGCTTTGATTGGAAATTTTGTTCTGCAAATTGACTCAAACAGGTCAAATCATGTTCTGACTTAAAAGAGTCCGTCAAAAACTAAATGGATATGCATAAAATCCGGTTCATAATTTTTGAAAAGATGGAGAGTTTAATGAGTCTATTATTATTTTGTTATTCCGACTCACAAATGTCACTATGTGACAAATTTCGGGAATTTTTCTCTCCTTTTGACTGATTCCTATATGTTGTATGGGTGCCATGACTATCACTACAACATGTACAAAGTCATCACATTCTAAGGAACGACATCAAAAGACCAATGTAGGATAAAAAAACTTAAATCAAATAGTTTGGGGGTGGGGGTGGGGTTAAAGTTGCTGCAAGTTTTGTTTATCCAAAATCAATTTTACATAAATCCATATTGGTCAATCAATCTTTCCCAAATTAAGTTAAGAGGGGGGGGGGGTGGGTGGGTCAGTGAAAAAACTATGTGATGTGAAGTAAGTTTTTTATCCTACATTGAACTTTTGATGTCGTCCCTAATGACTTGACGTATTACAGTATTTCTGTCTGAATTTTGTATGAATATTCTGTATTTACTTATTTAACTACATGTATGTGATTGCAAGTGTATTAATTAGCTTTGTTTATTACTTATATTAAACTAAACCTCTATTAATCAATTATCTTTACTCTGGTTATTGATTATATAAGAAAAACTCTGCCTATTATTATATGACTGTAATCTAAACTCTGATTGTTAACATCCTGGATTGCATATCTGCATGACCATTAAACTCATGGTATGCCCATTTTATTTGAGGATATAAAAGTATTGTTTTTTCAATATAACATTTTCAGACACATTGAATCTGTGAAGACAACTTTCAATTTGACTTTAGAAATTAAAGAGTTTGTAAGCAAAATGTTGGGGAAATTTAATTATAATTAAGAATGTTTAAAATTAGTTAAGAAAAAAGCCGACATTATTAATGTTAAAAAAATTTTGAGGAGAAATAACATACAAATTCAGACCAAATATGGTGACTTTGTTGTCCTTCAAGAAGCCGTACATATAATCCATAATATTTTCACTGTTTTTTAAATACATGTAAAAGTTGAAAGATAACTATCTATTGATTTTTTTTTTAAATAGCTTTTTTCACAACACTTATAACTTTGTAATTTATGTTCCATTGTACACTTGTTATTCTTGATATCTTTAAAAATTGTTGTTTGGGAACAAAATCTTGTCAGGGTTTCTTATGGTACTAGCATGACAAGTGCATTCATATTCTAAAATACTCTAAACATTAAAAAAGTCAATATTTTCAGATCATTCTGAGTCTCTCTGACCTTATTAAGTCAGAACATTCAGACTTTTATAAGTCAGAACATTCTGACTTCCAATGTTCTTCTCACTTCTGTAGAAACAAAGACTATCTATGTCTCAAATATGAGGTAAATGCTTCATGTGGCTAAGCATCTGGGGTAAGAATTATAGATGTGTAATTTCAGAGGAAAACAAATATGCCAAAATTTTTTTTTTTTATATAGATTAGACCGTTGGTTTTTCCGTTTGAATGGTTTTATACTAGTAATTTTTTGAGGCCCTTTATAGCTTGCTGTTCGGTGTGAGCCAATGCTCCTTGTTGAAGGCGGTACCTTGATCTATAATGGTTTACTTTTATAAATTGTAACTTGGATGGAGAGTTGTCTCATTGGCACTCATACCACATCTTCCTATATCCATGTAATTAATAAGATGTGATGCATGTGAGAGGAAAATAATACTGAATAGACAATTCTGTTTGCACAAACACTGATAAATATAATATGTAAATTAAGGTAGTCTCTCAGCAGATTAAAATAAACAAGAAATAATTGTAACAGGATGCTGTTACGAAGTCTCCCAAACAAAGCTCCCATAATTCGTCATTCCCATGGTTGCCTGACATTGGGCAAGTTCCAGTACAAATTGGTTTTGTCTAGTAAAGTGTTATGCATAAGTGACGCCTAGGGTTTGACCCTGCATGTCATTCAAATCTTCTTGAAATGACGAACAGGAATATCATATGGTTTACCTTTAGGGGTGGTGATCCAGAACATTTCAAAAAGGGGGATGGACTTCCCCTATATTTCATTTGATTTGTTTTATTGTCCTGTGCAAGAATGTATATGGTTTAGGGGTGGGGATCTCGACGGTTTACAAGTTTTCACACATGAGGGGGTGGGGTGACCCTCAGGGACTTCACCTTTATTTCATTTGATTTGTCTTATTGACTCTTACAAGAATATATATGGTTAAGGGGTGGGGATCCCAACCGTTTACAAGTTTTTACACAGGAGGGGGTGGGGGTGACCCCAAGGGACTTCCCCTATATTTCATTTGATTTGTTTTATTGTCCTATTCAAGAAAAAATATGGTTTAGGGGTGGGGATCTCGACCGTTTACAAGTTTTCAAACAGGAGGGGTAGGGGTGACCCCCAAGGACCTCCCCAACATATCATTTGATTTGTTAAATTGTCCCATACAAGAATATATATGGTTTAGGGGTGGGGATCTCTACCGTTTACAAAATATAAGAACATTTGCAAATGGCAGGGGGTGGGGGTAAACCTGGAGACTAGCCCGGTATATTTCATTCAAATCAATTTGACATTATAAAGAGGAATAGAGAAATGACAGGGATAGGGGTGATCCCTGGAGACTTGCCCTACATTTCATTTGATTTGTTTTATCATGTCCCATGATCATAAATGAAGACCAGGTGTGTGCATCACTTATTGTTCTCAAGTTATAACTTTAAAAATAAAAAAAAAACCTTGGGTTCTTTAGTTAAACCCCTCCCTTCCTTTTTCTTTTATCAAAATTTTTCCCATCTTCGTTTCATTATCATCATATCAATATTCACAATGATCGTTTTTCTCATAGGGAGAAACGAATCAGAAAGGTTAAAAAATCAATTCGTGATGTTAAAAATAGAAAAATCATGTGACGATGTTCAGCTCGTAGCAATAATTTTACTTTTTAAATTGCACTGACTGGTTAATAATGTTAATATTGTTTAAGACAACACGAGTTATCTCCCGAAAATAACAATTTATTATCATAACAATATTTTCTGACCTGAACAAGTCAGAATTGTCAAACACCAGGTCATCTCAAAGACCACGCGTCCGTATTTACAGGTCGCGCGCCTTCATGAAACAGCAAAAAATTCACTTGCAAGGAACTTCTTTATAGGCAAAAAATATAAAAATGCCTATGAAAATACGGAGGTAATATGAATTACCTTTCTAAAAATGCCCACAATGACCTAGATTTTCACTAAAAATCGTAAATAATCAATATAATATTCAATGACTTCTCGTTCGAGACACTTCCAAAACAACGACTCTCAAACATGTGATCTCTTGCAAAAAACCATGTGATCGTATGTGTCGTAGATTGGCGGCAAATTCAAAATAACTTCTGGTTTGACGGACTCGAGTGAAAACTACGCAAAACAAAAATTGACGCGTACAGGTCAGAATTTCAAAACACTTTCTGACTTGAAGAAGTCATTTTATTCTGACTTGTTTATGTCAGAGCTCTGACTGTTAAATGCACATGCATATATATGATGCAAGCTGAATTTGAAGATATTTTTTATAATGATTTAAAAATGTTTAACAAAGTTTGTACACAATCTGCATTTTAATGAAAATAGCTCAGAAACTTGGATTTTGGAAAGACATAATTATGATGGATAGATTGAATGACGGACATGTATTATACCAAAAGTACATGACCTTCACCACTTAAAATCATTATTTAAATAAAGAAATTTTAGGGATGTTTTTATTAATGCGAAAAAATGTGACAGTATCAGGTTCACAATATTAAACTCTCATGTATAATTTCAGTAGTGATTTTCCTGCATTAATTGTTTGCAATCGCATTATCCCCTAATTTGTAGAGTATAATACACACTTTTTTACTCCCAAAATGTAGCTGGTAGAGGGGATGAGTATGATACACAACTATCATTGACTATATACGGTTTTTTTTTAATATCCTTTTTTTTTTTTTTTCTTTTATTAATATAGTTTTTTTCTTCATTATTGTATATATTCAAGACGTGTATTATTTTATTTATTTATTTGTAATTCTATTTTAATAACGTTTTTTCCTTCATTATTATTATTAAAAAAAAATAATTTATTATTGTATATTCAAAGTACTGGTGTGACATCCTGCAGGAGTGAGCTTAAAATGTAATTAAGGATTCAGCATGGGTGTGTAACTAGCAATTGAATAATCATGTTACTTTTTGACAGGTGTTCAATATTATAACCTCAGGCAGTGCTCTAAATCAACATGATCAATGCTCATCAATTAAGAAAAGTGTTTGAGGTCTAATTTCTTTTGTTCCACATGTTCCATAACATTCCAATTATGTCTTTTATAATATTATAATATATTATAATATATTATAATATATTATAATATAATATATTATAATATTATAAAATCAATGCTTGTCTAAATATTATATATTATATAATATTTAGACAAACATTGATTTCAAAAGGGATCTATAATTAATAACTTTACTTTTATAAATTATAATTACATGATAAAAGCTCTACCATTTTATTATTTATAACTTTAAAAATTTTTAATTAAACAATTTGATTGAACATTCAATCTTATATATTATTTTTATCTTTCAATAGACTTATATGATGATTAATTACTTGCTTTAATTGTTCCCTATTAAAGCTTTTTACAGTGAACTAGACATGTAAAAAAAAATTTTTCTCCTTTTTTTCATCATTTTTTTTCATTTTTTTTTTTACGATTTTGAAGGGATGAAAAAGGGGTGTGTATTAAACACAACTGTGTAATATACATGACTGAATATGGTAATCAGATCTCACATTTGTACCAGTCATCAGTGATTTAAGCAATAATAAATGCATTTATAGTATTTATAGTAGCAAAGATCTTTATGTGAAAATGAAGAATTATTTCTGGGCCTGCAATTTTTCGTTAATTATTTTGAAGTGGCCTATATACATGAATGTACATTTGTACACATCAAGAGGACTTGACTGTAAGTAAGTAGACTTACTGTTTCTTTGTGTAATTTAACAAATTCTGTTGAGCCATTATTTGTAGTTGGTACAACTTTTAGCCAAGCAGCATCATCAGGGTGTTTGACCTGAAAAATAAATAGTTATATCATATAAAATCACATCAATATTTTTTGTCTGAAGATTAAGTAATAGTGACTTTCACCATGTTCACTTGCACAACTAACTTTACTAACTTCCTGCAATTAGCTCTTCTTATCCTAGAAAAGTACAGCAAATTTAATAAATGGACATTTATATTAATCTAATACATGTAATACAATGTACACCTTCCTTTTGTAATACTTGTGCATGTGACTAATATAAAATGTATAAGTAGAGTGACCCCAAAATTCAGATAAAATTGAGAATGGAAATGGGGAATGTGTTAAAGAGACAACAACCAAACCAAAGACCAGAAAACAGCCCAAGGCCACCAATGCATGAATGACGATTATTGTACAACAACAAAATGTGTATATACACATGATACATGTATGTTCATAATGGATATTTGATAACAAATTTCCCAATAAAATAAATTGAACTTCCATAAATTCAGGTCAATCAAATTTTTCAGTCATCTGAAATGGAATTGTAAAATTAATTTTTCATTACTTTTAGATATTTCTGGAATATTTTGTTCCAACTAGCACATGAAAGAAAATGACCAGTCCCTAATATAGGATTCTTAAAAAAAATATTTAATGATCACAAAATAATTATACATTGCAAACACTTTGTTTTTTTTTTTTTGTATTTGTAAAAATTTATAATGATCAAGTTTAATTTTGGACCCTTTGGATCTTAGTGTGGACCAATTTGAAAACCGGGCCAAAATAAAAAATCTATATACATGGTATGGCTCAGCATATCAAAGAACCCCAAGAATTCAATTTTTGTTGAAATCAAACAAAGTTTAATTTTGGACCCTTTGGACCTTAATGTGAACCAATTTGAAAACTGGGCTTAAAATTAAAATCTAAATACACGGTTATAATTGGCATATCAATGAACCCCAATATTCATCATTTTATGAAATCAAACAAAGTTTAATTTTGGATCCTTTGAACCTCAATGTGGACCAATTCAAAAATGGGGCCCAAAATTCAAAATTTAAATATAACAGTTAAATTCAGCATATTAAAGAACCCCAAGGAAACAAGACTTTGAATTAAAACCCTATTGGAATAAGTCTAGGAATAAGCATTTTATACAAAGTGTTTTGGCCACTTATTGAACCCTAATTCCCAAACGGTTAGGACCATAACCCCACAAATTAATCCCAACCTTTCTTTTTTTGATATGGAACCTTGTTGTACAATTTCATAGAGATCCATTGACTTATACTCGAGAAATTTCTGGAAACCAGAAAATCCTTGTTTTTTTGCCACTTTTTGGCACCTAATTCCTAAACGGTTAGGGCCATAACTCCCTTTGAGGTATGGAACCTTGTGATACAATTTCATAGAGATCCATACACTTATACACAAGTTATTGTCCTGAAACATGAAAAAATGCTTGTTTTTGGCACACTAATTACTAAACAATTAGGACAATAACCCCCAAAATCAATCACAACCTTCCTTTTGTGGTATGGAACCTTGTGGTACAATGTCATAGAGATCCATACACTTAATACATGTACTCAAGTTATTGTCTGGAAACCAAATGTCTTTGGACAAAAATGATGACATCGCCATATCAAAATGTTGTGGTCATATAAAAATTATTCAATTAAATCAATAGTAATTTATTTGATTATTTTGCTAATCATGCTAATGAACAATTTCCTATAATTAACATGATCGACTTATTTCATAAAAATATAAATATTTCAAGGATTCTCTGTTTAGCAGTCAGTGGTATGACTTAAACAAGTGATTTCATTATCACCTATTTTAGTGATTTGAAAATTTCAGTAATCACCTATTTAGGTGATTTTGGTGTTTCCTTTGATCCTCAAATGTTAATTTCATTAAATTTCCATAAAATGACAATTTTTTACTGTAACCTTCCAACATAGATCAATTATCCCTTTCTCTTGCATATTAATTTCATCAGTCATGTCAGTGGGCTTGGGCAGTAAGTTAGTGCGCTAAATCTTTAAAAGGTACTCTTGGAATTTTTCTGTAATAAAATATTCATTAACTACTCTTACAATCAGACAAAGGTCAACAATTTTAAGTAACCTGATAGGTCCTCTTTACACTTAGAATGATCAACTTCAAGGTTTTGTCCTGATCTACAAATTATATCAGTTTATGCATATATTTCAAATAAACGGTAAAAACTGACAGGCTCATCGAGCAAAAGATCATTTGCATGTATATTGTTGTTTTTTAAATGGAATCCTTGTCTTTTAACAAATAAAAATATCAAGCATGTGGGAAAAATATCAAGAAAATGTTATCATGGTTATCAACACTTATTGAAGTGTTTATATTTTGACTTCTCAAATTACTTGTTTCAGTGATTTTAAAAAGCATGAAAAGTGTGTCTGATTTTGTAAACATTTTCAATTCCAAAATATCTTAAAAAGGTGATTCTGAAATCCCTTGTATAAGTAGTACCCCTGACTGTTTCTGACTTTCTGGATGTCTTGAAAAAATGGTTTAATTACTACAATAATGTAAAATGTGTTCCCTTTTGGAGTTTTTACACAGAATTAACATGTAACAGTTTAAAAAAAAAATAATAAGTTTGTAAGTCACAGAAAAATTATCTAAAAATAGACTTTTGCCTCACTTAGTCCTTGGGGAAAAAACATTTAAAAAAAAACACACCTTTACCGCCTTATATAATGTCATATGGAGTATCAAAAAGATTTAAATTGGATTTTCTACAATTACTAATGAACAGTAACCAAATTGCATGGATCATAAAAATTGAGTAACTAATGTTTTGTTTTATTTCTCCTAATATTTAGAACGATTCCACAATATTCCATGCTGAGGCCAAAAAAAAATAAATGTCTGTTTATGGTTACCCAACCGACCCTAAGTAATTTTATTTCTGTTGTTAACTAAAAAAATTAACTGAACTTGTGTCAAAAGCGAAGTCAGAGTTGCCAATAAATTTAATAGATTGCCTGATACATCCCAATGTTTACAATCCTGAATATGACAGCTGTTTTAAGGACCTTGCGACTCGTGTGATAAATTAAACACTTTGCAGCCATTTTATTTCCATCCAATAACCAAGGGAAATAATCCAATCATTAAAAGTATGGGTAAACTCGGCCCATGGCCAACTCAGACCACGGCAAGACGAGCTGCATGACTCAAAATCATGTAGCAAAATAAAAAAATGAAAAAAAGATGATAAAATGGAAATACCGACCCACCTTCCCTTATTTTTTTTTATGATGTAACCTTTAACAGACATATATTTTTTGTTTGCCTTACTTTTAATTTCTTAAGAAATTGATGCCTATTACAAATTTTAATTGCTCAGTTTGAAAAGTCGACTTTTTGTGGATGTTGCATGGCTACGTTTCTGTAGATTTTATTTTTCCACTGAATACTTCATCTGTTGATACATACTGTCATGGTTTGTGTATATTTAAATATAATTAGCTATATTGAAAGACGTGCATAGTCATGATATTAACATGATTAATGTAAATTGTAAAATCATAAAAAAACAAGTTTTTTGTCTCTATGAAAACTTGCATGATTTCCGCTGCTTTTTTTGCTAAATGGGTGCAATTTGAGAATTCGGTGCGATTTGAGTTCTGTTATGTTACACACTGTGCCAAGCCTTCATCCACTCAAGTATTTTGACTTGTTATCCGTAATGCTCTAGTTTCTGTAAGAGGTGCATGTGTTGTACTACATTGAACGCTTTGCTAAAGTCTAAAATTAGTATATACTTGGGTTATCGTTTTACAAGCTTAAGGTAGATCATAAGTATATACTTTTTGAGATAGAATTTTCTTATACTTTGCCAAAAGGAAGATTTTACTATGTTTTTTTCAAAAATATAATAAAGAGTATGGGTCACCGTACTATTTTCCAAGCTATGAGTCGTTGAAAATTGCCTAAATTTGGTTAGATTGTTCATGAAAAAACACATTTGTGTGCATAAAAAAAATTCATGTTTATAATATGTTTTAAGAAAATAAAAAGAAAAAATGGTGTCACCAAACTTGTTTTCTTGCTACAAGTAAAAATTAAAAATTTCCCTATCAGTCTAGTATATAATTTTTACTAAAAGATTTATCTCCCCTTAAATGGCTTATTTGAAAAAAATGACTCTAAAAACACCAAATTTGATATTTGTTTAAATATTTTGAATAATACAATACATCACCAAATTTTCTTAATATAAATAAACAATCTAACCATTAAATTGCAAATCTGTCTCCAAATTTGCAGATTTGGGCAAATAACTAGACCATTTTTGTACTGAGATTGTACAATCCAAGATGGCGGCATACCATGAATCTACCTTAAATTGTCTGCAAGCCATATTTAGCATTTTAGTGAAAGCCCAGAACATCATAAAATTGTCAACATTTTTGAATTTCCTATACTTTTTTCACAATGTCAGACAAAAATAAGAACTTAAGAAGTAAAAGTTATATTTTTCATGATGACAATTTTTTTATATTTATGATAATATAAATGTTAACAACAGTCTGAGTGCTCAAAAAAGAGAGAGAAAAAAATACAAAGCCTTTGCTTCTACTGACCCTGGGAATTATGCTGTCAATGTATCATATTCCATACTAACCATGCTAACCCAAATAATTACACAATATTCCAAACAGAAAACATGTATTAAATCTAGTAAGTAAGTAATCTTTATTTAAAGTCGGGTTGCATTTATACGTAATAACAAGGAACATGAGCTCTTAAGAGCACTTTAACCGACTGATATTAAATAACAAAACATACATGTAATACATGTAATAACATCAGATACATATATAAGAAAACCTAAATCAGTATCAGGCCACAGAATTAGTTGTTAATAATAAGGTTTGAAAACTTAACAATGGAACAATAACATAGTAGCTTTATGAGGTGCTGATTTGTCTTGATACCGAACTGTCTTTCTCAGGTGCTGAAATGTCTTTCACAAATGCCAAACTGTCTTGGTGCCAAAGTGTCTAGAATTCATGTTTCATGACCCCTAATAAATGGTCACCAGATGGTGCACATTTATTAGAATATGTCACAGGTTGTACTGTAACTTGTAAGTGTAAATTCACATGAACAACATATGGCATGCATTATACATCTGGGTCATGCCTAAAACGGTTATCAACTTGTGTGAGTGCTAAAACCTAAGGGATTCTTTTACCTTAGAACATGTAAGACTACATCTGACATCAACGGACCAAACACAAAATAGCGACACCAAGATTTGCAACAAACCGATGATTGCGAGAACGATCAGACCGGCTTCAAAATAACTCTCAAGACCGTATATAAAAATCCAAGAATACAGCCATATAGCATATAGAATAACAAATGGTCCTATATAGCCATGTAAAAACAATGGACGAATATTGTGGCATGAAATGCTCTGTATTTCGTCGTTTATGGCCGTGGACATTTTGCAAAAAAATCTTTCTCAGAGTAAAGTGTAAACTTTCATTCCTTCCTATATTGCAGTTAAATAAATCACTTTGGTGACAATAATTAAGTCCAAAGCCACAACGTCAATAAGAAAAGTCCCTTAACACGTTCACAAAATTTATAAACTGATTCCAAATTGGTATTTACTACTGTTACTTATAAACAATAGGTACGAAGTTGTTACCAATAACAGACACAGAACCAGTTCATTTACGTGACATTTCCCAGTATCCAGAGGTGACGCAATATCAGGTGAGCAGTATAAGCAGTAACATTAAATACATTAGGATTTATTAGATTATAAATTTTATTTTCAATATTGTTCAGAGGTAACTCATTTTCTACTCTTATAAGGAAATTTCTTTTATCGATATTACGTACGCGTAGTGTGTAAAACGATTTTCGTTTGTCCAGAAACTAGATCAGTGCACAGGCATTGACATTGTTAAGCAAAATGTGTTCATTTGGGGTAAAAAAAATGTACAAGCTCACAAAATTATATTTCAGTTATTGAAAATATGTATATTGATCACTGGGGAATATTTAGATTTTAATAGACGACTTGCCATTTTTTGTTGAATGAATGACCATGGACTGCATCTGAACTGCCTGGTTGACCTGGGGTCATTTGTAGTCCAAATAATTATGAGGCCTTGAAAGGATTTTTTAATTTTTTGCTGTGACTAGGGTCATTTGTGTCATAGGAAATTGTGACATTGAGTTATTTGCTTTGCGACCTTAATTTTTTCTTGGAAAATGCATCCTCATGGGGTACAAGTCAAATTGGCACCTGGTCAGTTCAGCACCAATAGACATGATAGAAAAGTCAAATCGTTACTTGGTGATATCGGCATCTAGTCAATCGGCACCTAATATTATTTTTACCTTTTTCTTTCATTTGATTTGAGGTATGAGGAGAATAGTTTTTCGGTTTTGGGGGATATATATATTTTTTTTGCAAAACTTACAATTTAAGAGTTTAGATAAAAAGATACATTTCGTACATCATTAAAAAATCAGCACATGTACATTGTAATTAAGCAGTTGGAATTGACAATAAGAAATTCAGTTGGTTTGCTGTTTGGAGGTTCTTAATATTCTCTTAATAATGTTTTGATTGGTTCTCACTTATGAACTTATATTGATTAAAACAATAACCTGTTTGTTGTTTTAACCATTTTCAGGTAGTTTTTGATGTTTTCTTATTTAAAGAACTAAAATTAAACAAAGAAGCCTTTACCCTAGCTGTTGTTTAATCGGCAGGTGAGGAAACAAATGAAATCATAATTGTAATTTAAATTGTTTTTTTCTGCACCAGTTTTGTATGTTTACTAGCAAATTGTGCAGTTGTCATGAAATAGAAGTTCCTTTCTAATATAAGCTTCAATAGGCGGAACAGATAGTATGGCATTGTTTATAACAAAGATTACGTTGGAACTTACATGTATATTATGCGTGACAAAAATACCTTCACACCTAAGTGACCTTGAGGGAAAATATTAAACAAATATGGCAAAAAAGTGGGTGTAAGCAATTATAGGCAACCGTAAGGCCTTCAACAATGAGAATACATGTAGTTTACTGGCAAAACATAATGATTTGACTGGGTGCCGAAATGATGATACCAGGCGCTTTGACCAGGAGCTGAAGTGACAAGAATTCATCCTTATATATATATTTGTACGTGATCTTTCAACTGGTGCTGTTTCCAGAAAACGTTGATGTCACAAAGGGAATATCTTAATATCACAATGTCCCATGACCCATTTTCCCCTGAATGACCCCAGGTCAACCAGGGCAGTTCATTCGTACATTTACTTCTTAAATACTTTCTTAATTTTTTTGGGGTTCTTTTAATCTTTTTATGAATATCTTATAGAAATGTATGCTTGAAAACGCATGTATTCAATGCATTTTTTATATTTATTAATATTTCCAAGGGGCATAACTCTTTCAAAAATAGTTGATCCTCTGGAACTTGTCCTAGACATTTCTGATATAAACCTTTGATATAAGTTTGATAAACATGATAAAATGTGACAAAAACTGTACATGTGTGTGAGAGCTCTTACAATGCAATTTTCCAAAGAATTAATATTTCCAAGGGCATAACTCTTTTATAAATAGTTTATCTGCACCTATTTACAACATTGCTGATATAAACCTATGATATATATAAGTGTGATAAAAATCTGACTAGAATTGTACATGTGAGAGTGCTTACATTTGTACAATACAGGACAGACAGACAGATGGAGACCCAGTATTTTTATGTCCCTAGGTGGGGGACAAAAATGGGTAAGAGTTGGTTAAAGTATGACTTGGACTGGTGAAAAAGGGTACAATTTGGAAGAGTACGAGTTGACATGGATTCAAATTTTTGTATGGAAGTGAATGTATTAAAAGATCTAACGATACATTTTTGTACTTGTGCAACTTTCATGACTTTAAAACTGTAATTCTTTTTTTTCAGGTTGTTGAAAAGAAAGAGGTTATCTATTAAAATCCTAGCCTAACATCACAAGAAAAGGTTGAATTGTGTTAAATTAACTATACAACAATGTGCAGTATACATTATGTCCATTATTCAAAATTGACAAAATTGACTATTACTGGTAATTTCTCAAGGAAATTCTCTGTTGTCAGCACATTCGTTAGTTGAACTTCAAAGTTTGTAGCATCAAGATACAACAAAAAAACATACCAGTAGTTTCAAAAACTATTAAACCTGGATAAAGACAGGAAGAAAATGCCATCAAAAATGGATAAAAATACACCACCTAGAGCAGATTTTAACAACAGTGGTACAAGTCTAGATGGGAAAGACAAGTTTAAGATTAATTTTCCTCCACAGTTTGGAACACCCCTTGGAAATACCCAGGCAACAAAAAGTGAAAGCATCACAGAGCAAAGCAAGAGAATACCATGGAGCACCATCCCATTCTTAACTATTATGAAACCAATACAGTTTCCAAAAGATGACTTTAAAGGGGAGATAACAACTAACGTTCAGAAAGCAATGGGATCTAGTCCATCACAGTGGACGACAAAAACAAAAGTCAAAAGGAAAGAATTAAATATGTTTTCACCGTCTTCATTTTGAAAGCAATCAACACTGCATAGTTTGTAAATTTCATTTTCAGTCTACCTCATACATTTGTACATGTCATATTGAATTATTCTGTTGTTTTTAATGGTTTGGGGAAATCACATAATTGTGCCTGATTTCATTAAATTTCAATGTGTTCATGCAATTTTCAGATAGTGCACTTTTTTGTAACAATTTTCTTTTGGGTTTAAAATTATAATTAGTTACTCTGTAAGGTGGAACAGTCATTTGTTAAAATGTAAGGCAGCACCAATTTGATTTATATTATTAATCAGTTTTTGTTATATATTTTTTTAAGACCTCATTTAAAGGAAACTTAATTAATGCATTTGATTATGACATGTGGTGATTTTATTTTTTTAAATATGATCAGACTCAGTTCAAAATGATTGCAAGAAATTTACATGGGCTACAAATCAATTGGTGTTAATTGATATAATTTAGAAAGACAAATAGAGAAAAAAGTACTACATCATGTACATTGTACATGTAACAGGGGCAGATCCAGCCATTTTTAAAAGGGGGGTTCAAACTATATGTTCCCATTCAAATGCATTGATCATAAAAAAAAAAAGGGGGGGTTCCAACCCCCGGAACCCTCCCCCTGGATCCGCCACTGCATGTAATATGTAAAATCTCTAATTTCAGTATTCAAATTTTAGTTCCTACATGTACATGTAAAAATGTTATTCCACATGTTATATAAAAATGTTATCAGATTTATTTTTATTTGTAAATTAAGATCTCCAAATCTGAAATAGTCAGTTCAGACTACATGTACATAGAAATTAGAATTAAACAACACCTGTTAGAGTTAACAAACCAAACTTATTTTCAGAAAGGTTTACTTTTTAAGCATGTCAGGTTTTTATAAATTTTCAACGATTGCTTCTTTTTAGACATTTTGTTTTATAAAAGGAGGATTACAACATGAATGATATGATGACTTTTTTTGCTTTTTGAATTAAAAAATAAATTTTTTTATAAATCTATCAAATAAGTTCAGTCTGACTAAACATGCTAAAGCCTGCCACACTATCCACTTGCGTTTGTAGGCTACAAAAGCAAATGATAGTGGGGGGTGGCTTTAGTCAAACTGAAATAAATTGGGCATCCATGAAATTTTTACAAGACACTAGACTGTCTAATTTCAGTATTAGTTAAGAACTTTGAATTTTGTCTCATATTTACTTACTCTTTCAAATTTCCTGCATTTATGAATATTGTTTACATATTTTAAAATTCATATAACCTCATAGTTTTTTTTTTTTATTTTAATGCAAAAACAGTGAAAATGTAAAATCATGGTAACTTTTATATCAGATTTTCAGTATACATGTACATGGTACATGTATATAATAATAACAAGTGCTAATGTTGAATGAATTTTTGCAATTTGAATTCCTGTGTATTTCAGTTCATTACAAATGAGTTGTCTTTGTTGAGTATTTAGTAATTATATAATGGTCAAACCATTGTTGCATTTAGAAAGCATTTGTTATAATATATACCATGTATACATTAATAATAAATTAAACATATATCATTTAATATGATATTATCATATATACATTTATGTGTGCTTCATGTTATAGTATTAAAACTGGAATTAAAAATTGTTCTCATGCATGCTCATGGTACAATAAAATTGAGAATGGAAATGGGAAATATGTCAAAGATACAACAACCCGACCAAAGAGCAGACAACAGCCGAAAGGCCACCAATGGGTCTTTCAACGCAGCAAGAAAATCCCGCACCCGGAGGTGGTCCTCAGCTGGCCCCTAAATAAAACTGTGTACAAGAATGGAAAAATTATGAATTTTCTTTAAGCTCTAGATCTGAAGAACATGTACATTCACAATAATGATTGACCTGCTATTTCATGTATTATCGAATTGTTTGAGGAATTTTTCCCATTTTTCCAGACTGGAATACTTGATAATTTTTCAGCAAAATTTACTAAAGATGGTACCTGTTTTTTGTTATCATCTCTTATACAGTTTCAAACCAGATCTTCAGAACATCAAAGAAAAATTGCACACATGTTTAAGTTATTCATCTGCTATTATGGAATCTTTTAAGGAATTTTTCCCATTTTTCCAAACTTGGGAAATTTAATAAAGATGGTACCAGTTTTTGTAATCAAGATTCCTACATGTTGAACCCGTATCCTTGAAACTTCACAGAAGGATTGCACAAAAGGTGGTCACAATTTTGTTTTTAACCTTATTAAGAGTTTTCAAACATTTGGAGGTTGTGCTCCTTTCTCCATTGTTAAAGAAAAAATCTGGACAAGCCATTTGATTCCCTATTTGATTTAGTTTGAATGGCAGCATTATTTTTCACTGAAACAATTTCAATTAAGTTATAAAGACAGCATTATTTTCAAATGATCCTTGCATAACAGGAACTACTTATCTTTTTTGCATACTTATTTGTTCATTGTTCACCATGTTCACTGTAAAAAATGTTTTTGATTGTTGTGATAATGTGTGTATTTGTACTTGTACATATAATGTGCATTTGTAAATGTGTTAATTCACCTGTGATCACGTTCATGATGATATATGTGAAATTATTTTCATAAGTAAATATAACGAAATATGAAATACTGATGTCTTACTTTAATTTGCCATGGTTAAAATAATGATTTTGTTTGTTGGTGTTTAACGCCACTTGCAGTCAGGATTCTACTTCATCAAAATTACCTCCCCATTACGCCACCTAATTTATTCGATCGTTAAAATGGAAGCCATTGTAGGGATGACACAATGTCAATTTTGCTCTTAAAAACCGATAAATTTATCCACATAGCACCATTACGATCCTTATTGTTTCACCTTGACGGAGTCAAAAAGCGAGACATAGGTATGCTGTTTCTGGCGTCGGCAACGGTGGCTGCAGCTGCGTCAACAATGTATTAGTTTGTGATTAGGTCTAGTTCATGGTGAACCACTAGTGGTAGGTCAGTGATATTTGGTATGCAATTGTATTAGCATTGGCACATCTCATTACCATGGAGATTATTTGGCCCTGCCCCCTCAGTCAAGGTCTATTGACTTTGAAAATTTTGCTAAGTTAACATGTTTTAGTTTGTGATTAGGTCATTTCAAGGGGAACCATTAGTGGTAGGCCAATGTTAATTAGTGTTCAGTTGTATAAGCATTAGCACATCTCATTTCCATGGAGAATATTTGGCCCCACCCCCTCAGTCATGGTCTATTTACTTTGAAACTTTTGCTTAGTTTACATGTATAAGTTTGTGATTAGATCAGTTTAAGATGAACTGCTAATGTTAAGTCAATGATATTTGGTATGCAAATTTATTGGCATTTGCAAGTATCGTTTCCATGGAGATTATATAGCCCCACCCCTGATCATGGTTCATTGACTTTGAAACTTTTACATAGTTTACAAGTTAATGTTTGTGTTTAGGTTTGTTTAAAGGGAACGACTTATAATAAGTCAATGGTTTTTGGTATGCAGTTGTATTAGCATTGGCACATCTCATTACATGGAGATTGTTTAGCCATGTACCTTCAGTCATGGTTCATTGACTTTGAATATTTGCATAACTTACATGTTAAAGTATTGCTATTTTAATTTCAACATTTGCATTATTAAAATTACAAAAAGGCGAGACATATCTCTGTGATAACAGTTTATATGACAGTTGTTTTTTAAAAGAAAAATGTATCTACTAGCTATCATTTAATGTACTTCTGTGCCTTTAGTCAACTTAAAACTATTGTCTGATCAGTTGTCAGGGGGAATTTTCGAAATTTCAAAAACATTAAAAAAAATTCTAATTTAATATTTCGTGAAAGGGCAGACTAAAAATTTTCAGAGGTTGAAGACTAATAACCCAAGATATCACACACAAATTTTTTTTTTTTAAGTTATGCATTTTTAAGATCCACAAGTAAAGTCTGTCGTCAAGTACTTTTAGTAAAAAATTTGCTATTCAAACACACTTATTCTGTTGTTATGACTCATTAGAAAGGTATTTCACTTTACCCATATATTTCATTTTTAGTACTGTGAATTTTTAATGTTATTATATCAACCTGTTAGCTGTAGCCTAAATATATCTTTCTGTGGATACTTATGCACAAAAAAGATCCACATGTGTTTGCACCTACCACAATCGACTGTTTTGTGAAAATTAAGTCTTTAATTTAAAGGTTTACAAATATCTGGAACCTCCATACTATAATTCAAATAAAAGCATGTATATATAAGATGCATACAATCCTAAACTAAGGACCTACATTTAACTTTTAAATCCCACAGAAACAGATGTAAAAAATTCAAATATACCAACTTTGCCTTTTTTACCTTCTCTTATAAAAAGTTCCATTTCTTTTGTTTAATTTCAACTGGGTATCAGCCTGTATTGTTGTCATCGTCCGAAGACATTTGGTTTCCAGACAATAACTTAAATATAAGTGTATGGATCACTATGAAATTGTACCACAAGGTTCAAAGGAAGTTTGGGATTGATTTTGGTGGTTATGGCCCAAACTGTTTCGGAATTTGGGGCCAAAAAGGGGCAGGGTGTTAATCCTGAAAAGGGCATTCAACGTGTGAAATAACATTAGTGCATGTTTTCATAAAGATATTTATCAAATGTTGTCTTTAGTCATTGAAACACTGGTTATATATATATGTAGGACTCTGAAGTGCGATGGTTTCACCGAAGTGTGATACTTCCTGTTGTGGATATTCAATGGTGGAAGTTTGCTTTTGTACAGAGGAAGAAAATTGTACCTTTTACTGCGGTTTTAGGGTGTCATAAACATTTTAGAGTTGGTTGATACATAGATATAATGGCTATTATATCTATGGTTGGTTGACATATATCCGAATTTCATTTTCCAGTAATCGTCACCAGGCTTATAACACATTTTTTCCACATTTTCATATTGCGCCGGCATGGTGCCCTAGTCAGCCATATAGGATAAAGCTTTAAAAAAAACCTGACATAACACAAGCTCTATATTTGCAGTGACAATTCATAACTTAGCTCCATTATAGTTAAATATAACTTTTATGTAAACACATATAAACTTTTGTATCAAATATATAAAATATACAGGTGGTATATTGAGTACCAACCTATCATACAACCTTGATCCATATCATTCGTTAAAAAAACAAATTTATTGAATAAAGAGGCTAAACTCAACCCGGAATCTCTGAATCCAGACATTTATATAATAACAGTTGGCAAAAGAAGTTATATAAAACCTATTATTCCAGGAGGTCTCATCCCATGCGTACATATTTATCATAAAAAAGGAGCTAACATCCACTCCGACATTGTAAATACTGCAATAAGAAAAATAAGAAAAGTCCAAAAACTCATAGTTTTTATATGGTTCATATTTTGCAATATACCGTTGGAACCAATATCAAGGGAAACAGTATAAAACCAGTGACAGGAGATATTCACACAGTCAAAACTTGCTGTTGACTACTACAATCAGCAATTAAATTATATAGACCGAGATTCTAGAGTACCACACATTTCGCAAGATCAAGTTATATCTTCAAAGAAAAAGAGACTTGCACGTACTAAATATAAAGCCAATTTTTATTTGCTGTACGACGGGATTCATCCTCAACGCACTATTTCACGTCTGTGGCTACATCGTCTAATGAGGTGTCAGACCACCAATTACTCCCTCCAATTTAGAACGTATGTGAAAGTAGGCCTACTCGGACAAAAAATAATGCATTTGATGTCATTGTTTACTTAAACTAACCAACAAATTGGCAGAAATGAAACTTTTGGTGAAAGAGAAATATATTAAGACCATTTTGAGCCAAAATTTACTTGTCTATGAGTTTGCATTCAACATTGAGGATTAATGCACGCCATATAGTATACTAATTTAAGATTTCCAGAAAACCAGGGGTTATTTTTAGTGGTACCTCTATTCGGGAGACCTCTTCTTTCTTATATGATTAAATTAAACGTATGTTGAAAATTGGCATGTAGAAAGCTGATACATGTACAATTCAGGATATACATGGTTTCTATGAAGTTAAACTTAAGGTAAAATATTTAGAAAGCTGTGAAAATTGCAAAATTTGGTTGAACAGATAGGGACTTTTAATTGATGGTCTGACACCTAATGAAATACGCAAGATTGTTGAGAAGTGATTGAATAAGGTACAGAACCACTAATTCGGCTCGGAAAGAAAGAACATACAAGAAAGTAGTACATATATTTTTAAACAAAACAGTTCCTACGGATAGCTGTAATTTGTCAATGAGTAAAATATTTGGGTAATTTTGGTATCAAATGAAAGCTTAAGGACTTGGGATCACTGTAGAACCCTTGTTAAATCTTTCTTTTGAATAATAAAAAAATATGAAATTAAGATAGGAGGGCACATTTGCCCTGTTGCTCAAATAAGAAGTACCTGTTTTGTACTACCCAACTTCCGGAAACCAGTGTGCTCTGATATGCACTGAATTAAAGGTATGTTGGTTTTTTAACATGAGTCAGGATAAGGTTTAGTTTTTACATGAAATGACTACCACTTTATTTAAACTTAAGACAAAATAGCTATAAATGCTTGAAGTTGCAGAATTTAACATAGAAAGCAAGGAACCTATGAATTAGTGGTGTTATTCCATAAGCGGGTGTCACGGAATACTGAGAAGTTCCTTCATAATATAAGTTCCAAATGGAAACAATATTCTGGAATATTATTTCCACGGGAATAAATATTATAGTAAATGTCCCTAACGGAATAAATGGTATAGAATATTTGTTCCAACAGGAACAGATATTATGACATTGTTTATAACAAAGTTTCCAGTAGAACTTCTGTTAGGCGGAACAAAATACGTTGACAGGGAAGCCCTGTTCACTATCCCTTTCCATTTATGAAATAGCTGTCTCTTCAGAACTCTAACTCATGCCACATGTGATCAATTTAATTCTAACATTTTATTTTTTAAAGTAAAAACAATTTTAGTATATAGAATAATTTTTTATTCACGAATCCACTAAAAGCCTATTTTGAAATTTAAGAGATATATTACATTGTAGCTTACTTAAACCATTAAAGCAATTTTTTATGTTTTAGTCTTGATCCTATGTTTTAAGTCGCTCCCAAATTTATAAATATAGAAGTATAAACATATCTATAAAATAATTTTCCTTCTGTTCCCTTTATTTCATTATCAGTATTAAAAGAGAGGCGAAGGATACCAAAGGGACATTCAAACTCATAAGTCGAAAAAAAAACTGACAACGCTATGGCTTAAAAAGAAAAAGACAAACAAACAACAGTACACAAAACAACATAGAAAACCAAAGACTGGGCAACACGAACCCCACCAAACACTGGGGGTGATCTCAGGTGCTCCGGAAGAGTAAGCAGATCCTGCTCCACATGTGGTATCCTCCGTGTTGCTTATGTAAGTACAAACCCGGTGATATGTCTAATTCGGTAAGTCACATTAAGTGAACATTACTCACAGAAAGTATAGTCAAGAAATGACTTTTAAACAAACAGGAATTTCCCTGAAAAGATGATTATCAAAAGCCTATATTCAATCGTATCTAACTATGCATTATCCAATTGCTGTGTCTTGTGAAACCTCTCTACAAAAAAGACAAAACCTAAACATCAGTACATCTAAACCGAAAATCAAATGGGACAAGGTAGATAAAAAAGAATATAAGAACCTAGTTAATCAGAAAAGCTAGAAAACATGAATAGGCAGATAATATATTCTCTGAAGAACAATAATGATATCGAAACATCCATTACCACAATTAGTAACATCTTACATAAAAGTACACGTAAATGTCTACCAACAAGACAGAAAAAAAGAAAGATGGGAAATTTACAAATTTGAAACAAGGAGATATCCATAGCTTATAAAGAAATGAAAACGGCCAGCTTGCAATGGTATGAAGCCGGAAAACCATCATGCAATCACAATTCAATATCTAAGAATAGAGAATAAACAACATATAGTAGGCTTTAACGTACAGATCTAACTAGTAATGAAAAATTCAAAACTTAAAAGAGAAAATGATGAATACAAGAACTAAGGATACCAAACTATTTCATATGCTCATAAACAAACAGAGAAAATCACTATGTGGTTGTATTCAAGACCTTCATGTTGATGTTGATGATGAAATCTTAACTGGCGAAGACAATATTATAGAAGGGTTTAGAAAGCATTTTTTCAAATTTATCAGTCCCTACCAGAGATGAAGACTTTAACTATAAAAATGATGATAAAATTAATTATGAGATGGACATTATAACCGAACTAACCAACAATTTAGATCTTAATGAACCAACAAAATGTGAAATTTACAAAGCTTTGGAATAAATGAAGAAACGGAAAGCTTCGGACTCATTTGACTTAACTGTTGAAAATTTTATATACGTATGCGACAACTTCATAGATTTAGTTCATCAAATTCTAGTTTTTATTTTCAAAAAAGGTTTTATTCCAGATCTAATTAAAACTGGACTTCTTTCTCCAGTATTTGAAAATAAGGGATCAATTATAGAAATCAAGAATTATTGTGGTATCACAGTGCTGCCAGTATTTTGCAAAATTCATGATTCTATACTCATAGGCGGATCCAGGGGGGGGGGGTGCTCCCCCTCCCCCTTCCTTGTCGGAAAAATTTGGTTGATTATATTGGGAATCAATGAAGCATGACTGGAGCGGGGCCCCTCTTAGGGCAGTCAGTGCCCCCCCCCCCCCTTTATGAAAATTTCTGGATCCACCACTGAAACTTAAATTAAGAAATCGTCCAATAAGTATACCACTTTTGTGCACTTTGCAAAGAGGTTTCACACAGAACTCTGCACCTTTAAATGCGTCATTCATTGTAGAGGAAGTTAATAGAGAATCATTAGCTTTAGGGCAACTCCTGATTATAGTATTATTAGATGCAAAGTCAGCCTTCGATGTCGTAGTGCATGAAAATTTAATGCGTAAGCTATATCATCTTGGAATTCATCGACAATCTAAACAAACATGCTTCATCATGTTCATCTGTGGTAAAATATAATGGAAAAATGTCAAATGAATTTCTCATCTCGCAGGGAGTACGTCAAGGTGGTATACCATACTTCATACCATTGCAAGCTGGCCGTTTTCATTTCTTTATAAGCTATGGATATCTCCTTGTTTCAAATTTGTAAATTTCCCACCTTTATTTTTTTCTGTCTTGTTGGTAGACATTTACGTGTACTTTTATCTAAGATGTTACTAAATGTGGTAATGGATGTTTCGATATCATTATTGTTTTTCAGAGAATATATTATCTGCCTATTCATGTTTTTTAGCTTTTCTGATTAACTAGGTTCTTATATTCTTTTTTATCTACCTTGTCCCATTTGATTTTCGGTTTAGATGTACTGATGTTTAGGTTTGTTTTTTTTTTTTTGTACAGTGGTTTCACAAGACACAGCAATTGGATAATGCATGGTCAGATACGATTGAATATAGGCTTTTAATAATCATCTTTTCAGGGAAATTCCTGTTTGTTTAAAAGTCATTTCTGTACTATACTTTCTGTGTGTAATGTTCATTTAATGTGTCTTACCGAATTAGACATATCACCGGGTTTGTACTTACATAAGCAACACGGAGGATACCACATGTGGAGCAGGATCTGCTGACTCTTCCGGAGCACCTGATATCACCCATAGTTTTTGGTGGGGTTCGTGTTGCTCAGTCTTTGGTTTTCTATGTTGTTTTGTGTACTGTTGTTTGTCTGTTTGTCTTTTTCTTTTTTAGCCATGGCGTTGTCAGTTTATTTTCGACTTGTGAGTTTGAATGTCCCTTTGGTATCCTTCGCCTTTCTTTTATTACTGATAATGAAATAAAAGGAAACAAAAGGAAAATTATTTTATAGATATGTTTATACTTCTATATTTATAAATTTGGGAGCGACTTAAAACATAGGATCAAGACTAAAACATAAAAAAATTGCTTTAATGGTTGAAGTAAGCTATAATGTAATATATCTCTTAAATTTCAAAATAGGCTTTTAGTGGATTCGTGAATAAAAAATATTCTATATACTAAAACTAATTTTACTTTAAAAAATAAAATGTTAGAATTAAATTGATCACATGTGGCATGAGTAAGAGTTCTGAAGAGACATCTATTTCATAAATGGAAAGGGATAGTGAACAGGGCTTCCCGCTTATGGAATAACACCACTAATTCATAGCCCCCTTGCTTTCTATGTTAAATTCTGCAACTTCAAGCATTTATAGCTATTTTGTCTTAAGTTTAAATAAAGTGGTAGTCATTTCATGTAAAAACTATACCTTATCCTGACTCGTGTTAAAAAACCAACATACCTTTAATTCAGTGCATATCAGAACACACTTGTTCCCGGAAGTTGAATAGTACAAAACAGGTACTCCTTATTTGAGCAACAGGGCAAATGTGCCCTCCTATCTTAATTTCATACTTTTTTTATTATTCAAAAGAAACTTTTAACAAGGGTTCTACAGTGGTCCCAAGTCCTTAAGCTTTCATTTGATACCAAAATTACCAACATATTTTACTTATTGACAACGTTACAGCTATCCGTAGGAATTGTTTTGTTTAAAAATATATGTACTATTTTCTTGTATGTTCTTTCTTTCCGAGCCGAATTAGTGGTTCTATACCTTATTCAATTACTTCTCAACAATCTTGCGAATTTCATTAGACGATGTAGCCACAGACGTGAAATAGTCCGTTGAGGATGAATCCCGTCGTACAGCAAATAAAAATTGGCTTTATATTTAGTACGTGCAAGTCTCTTTTTCTTTGAAGATATAACTTGATCTTGCGAAATGTGTGGTACTCTAGAAACTATATAATTTAATTGCTGATTGTAGTAGTCAACAGCAAGTTTTGACTGTGTGAATATCTCCTGTCACTGGTTTTATACTGTTTCTTGATATACTTGATATTGGTTCCAACGGTATATTGAAAAATATGAACCATATAAAAACTATGAGTTTTTGGACTTTTCTTATTTTTCTTATTGCAGTATTTACAATGTTGGAGTGGATGTTAGCTCCTTTTTATGATAAATATGTACGCATGGGATGAGACCTCCTGGAATAATAGGTTTTATATAACTTCTTTTGCCGTCTATTATATAATATAAATGTCTGGATTTTGAGATTCCGGGTTGAGTTAAGCCTCTTTATTCAATAAATTTGTTTTTTTAACGAATGACATGGATCAAGATTGTATTATAGGTTGGTACTCAATATACCACTTGTAAAGTTTATATATTTGATACAAAAGTTTATATTTGTTTATATAAAAGTTATATTTAACTATAATGGAGCTAAGTTATGAATTGTCACTGCAAATATAGAGCTTGTGTTATGTCAGGGTTTTTTTTAAGCTTTATCCTATATGGCCGACTAGGGCACCATGCCGGCGCAATATGAAAATGTGAAAAAAATGTGTGATCAGCCTGGTGATGATTACTGGAAAATGAAATTCGGATATATGTCAACCAAATATGAGCACTCCAAAATGTTTATGACACCCTAAAACCACAGTAAACGGTACAATTTTCTTCCTCTGTGCAAAAGCAAACTTCGACCATTTAATATCCACAACAGGAAGTATCACACTTCGGTGAGACCATCGCACTTCAGAGTCCTACATATATATATATAACCAGTGTTTAAATGACTAAAGACAACATTTGATAAATGATAAATATCTTTATGAAAACATGCATTTATGTTATTTCACGCGTTAAATGCCCTTTTCAGGATTGGCACCCTGCCCCTTTTTGGCCCCAAATTCCGAAATTGTTTGGGCCATAACCACCAAAATCAATCCCAAACTTCCTTTTGAGGAATGGAACCTTGTGGTACAATTTCATACAGGTCCATACACTTATACTTAAGTTATTGTTCTGAAACAGGAAAAATGCTTGTTTTGCCCCCTTATTCCTAAACAGTTAGGACAATAACCCCCAAAATCAATCCAAACCTTCCTTTTGTGGTATGGAACCTTGTGGTTCAATTTCATAGAGATCCATACACTTATACTTAAGTTATTGTCTGGAAACCAAATGTTTTCGAACAATGACAATGACGACAATACAGGCTGATACCCAGTTGAAATTAAACAAAAGAAATGGAACTTTTTATTAGAGAAGGTAAAAAAGGCAAAGTTGGTATATTTGAATTTTTTACATCTGTTTCTATGGGATTTAAAAGTTTAATGTAGGTGCATAGTTTAGGATTGTATGCATCTTATATATACGTGCTTTTATTTAAATTATAGTATGGAGGTTCCAGATATTTGTAAACCTTTAAAGTAAAGACTATATTTTCACAAAACAGTCGATTGTGGTAGGTGCAAATACATGTGAATCTTTTTTGTGCATAAGTATCAATTCCGCAGAAAGATAAAAGATTGATCTTTTTAAAGCATTAGTTTGTGTATCTGTCTATTATTTTTATATATTTAGGCTACAGGTTGATATAATAACATTAAAAATTCACAGTACTAAAAATGAAATATATGGGTAAAGTGAAATACCTTTCTAATGAGTCATCACAACAGAGTAAGTGTGTTTGAATATTATAATCTTACTAGTAGAGAAATGAAGTACTTTTCTGATAATGATAAAAATCCAAATTATACTGGACTGCTCAAATCTCTTTAGGGAAAATGATGGACAAAGCAACAGAAACATAAGCATCAAGATTTTATCTGCATTAGAATTTTAGTGTCGCAGATATGTGTATAACATTCATAGAGCAAGATATGGGATGCTGTCTGATATGAAAAACAGGAAACAATAGGGTCTCTTAAATGAAAATGCCTTAGAATTTATCATAATGCTAACTTTCAACTATACCCCATTTTAGATTTTAATATTGAATGTCATTTTTTTTAAATCATTAAATAACAAAGCATATATTTTTATTTTAAAACATTTGAATTAAAATTTGAATCAGCTTAAGATAGGCAGGGCAAATATTTTTAATTTTGATATATATATACCTCACATGTATGAGTTCTTAAATGTTGGAAGAAATAACTAACAGAAAAAGACATTTTTATATGCTGTACATAGACAATATGTTTTTAAGAATTCTATGTTGTAATGTTACACTACCATGACTACTGTTGCAGGTTAGGGTGAAGGTTGGCGCCTGTTAAAACGTTTAAACCCGCTGCATTTGTTTGCACCTGTCCTAAGTCAGGAACCTGTTGTTCAGTGGTTTTGTTTGTTGATGTGTTTCATAAGTTTTTCTGGTTTCTCGTTTTTTTTATATAGATTAGATCGTTGGTTTTCCTGTTTTAATGGTTTACGCTAGTCATTTTGGGGGCCCTTTGTGGCTTGCTTTTCGGTGTGAGTCAGGGCTCCGTGTTGAAGGCCGTACTTTGACCTATGATGGTTTGCTTTTACAAATTGTGACTTGGATGGAGAGTTGTCTCATTGGCACTCATACCACTTTTTGTATCTATAGACCGTTGGTTTTCCTGTTTGAATTGTTATACACTAGTCATTTTGGAGCCTTTTATAGCTTGCTGTTCGGTGTGAGCCAAGGCTCCGTGTTGAAGGCCGTACTTTGACCTATAATTGTTAACTTTTTTACACATTGTGACTTGGGTGGAGAGTTGTCTCATTGACACTCATACCACATCTTCTTTGTTTCAATATATGATGTTTATACATGTATATAATTATATGGTGATGAACTATTTTTCAACATAATGGTGCATGGAAATTAAAATTATTGTTAACCTATACTTTAAGTGAGAAATGACTGATCTATAACATATATAAAGGAGGTGTGAAAACAAGATACAGATACAGATTTTCCGTTCGCTGATGTGCGATGATCTATTTGACGCATGATGACTAGTTTAAAATCTACAGCTGATGTGCAATTATTATGAAAATTATATTTGTTAAAAAGATAGTTTATAAGTTTGAATTCATTATTGTCCATAAAATACTGATGACATTTTGGTATCGTTGATATGTATGATTGTAAGTTTATAAGCCCATTATTAACTTACTCCCATGTTGAATATACATAAAATATTTGCGACTGGAATTTAAACATCAGCCGTCCATCATTCGGGTCAATTTCTAAACGATTGTATGAACAGTGGCTTATTTTTGTCAAAACCTATTTACAAAGTAAACTACAGCAATACAGTCATGAATGGAAATACGATGACTATTTATCGGGACTATTTTAAATAATAATAATTTATTTTATTAAAGTGTCACATACTTGTCTACAGATTTTTATACAGATTATATAAAATACATTGCACAACAATAAAATAAGACAAATACCCAGCCTAGACAGGCTTATGAGACACTATATATACAAATATATAACTATTTAACAAATGCAAATTGTAAAACGTAGTAAAATGTCAAAAATGTTTAAAATTATCCGAATTTTTCACAATTTTTTCATTAATTAAATAAAAAAAATAACTTAAAATAGAAATGACACAATTAAGTATGACGTAAAAAATAAATGATATGTGATAAATAAAATAAAAATGTTTTAAGGGGGTTATATAAACAGAGGGTGGCAAAGTGGGGACCTGAACACGGAAACACGTGAAATAAAAATCTAAAAAACGTTGCACGGAAAATAAAAATCGGGAAAAACGAAACACGAGAAATTAAATCGTAAATATTAAGGAAAAACGTACTAGAAGTTATTACTCAGCCGTTCTTGGAGATCATGCAGTCATTATTAATGGAGATGAAGACCCTGTGGTCACCTTTTAGCGTCCGCTAGTTGCATCTGATTTGAAAAAAAAAAAATATTATTCATAGTAATTTGATGGACTTTATTACATACCATACATATAAAATATAGAATTGTAAATATCCGAGGTGAATTTGAATTAGTCCCGGTTTACTTTTTAATCAAACGCGGGACAAGCACGAGCAATTTAAAGTACCCAAACACGAGAAAACAAGAAATAAAACGTCAAAACACGAAAACACGTGAAATAAAAAAGCCGAAAACGTTGCACGAAAATAACCCTTTACCACCTTCTAAACAGATTGCGAAGAATAAATTGAAGTTTATTTTAATTATTTTATTTTAAAGCCTCTCAATAAAATAGTAAATAAATAAAACATGAATAAAATGAATTAGAAAAATGAATAAATTAATTGTAACTTTGACTTTTACGGAAATATACAATCAAGCGTGTAGATTGCTTTTCAGTGCGCGACGTCTTCTTATCATATTATGCACCAAGGTAGATAACTCGTATTGTAATCCGACATTCTGTATTAAAAATACAAATTGATTAAAAAAAAAAGGATTATCCATGACCATAGCTCTGTGAAACAAATTAAACCTTAAGTCACTGTAAATGTCACAATTAATCAAAAAGTGTATCTCATCTTCTATAGCATTATTACAAATTCTTTCTTCTAAAGGTATCGGTGGTTTCGTATAACGACCCGTCTCGACAGACAAATGTAAAGTTCCACATCTAAGTTTACATAAATAAGTTCGTATGTGGCGTGGCAGTGCGTGGCATTGCCTTGCATTGCGTTAATAACATAGCGTTCAGGTTGAAGGTCCTTCTTGTAACGTCTATATAGTCTCAACTTGTTTCCATTCACATTCGAATTGTCAGTTCCAAAGTTTGGTAAACCACAACTGTTCATGTAATATTCGTAATTTACTTTTAATCACTTTAAAAAATAGTTCTTTGCTTATTCCGGGCTGCATTAAGTATTCTACAGACATGTTGCGAAACAATTTAACCACATTAAAGTTCCAGGATCTACGTTTTCGTTTCGACCATAGATGTATCTTATACAAAATACGAAAATTCAACGGGTAACATTCTCGATGATTTACTTAATTAACATGAAAATCTGCTTCTGGGAAACAAATTGACTTCTTCGTCGATGTGAACATGAAAAACATTGAAAATATAGTTGATGTAACCCATCGCACTTCAGCGTATCCACCGTCGCACTTCGGCGTAGCTATCAACAAGATAGCATCACAATGCCACCATCGCAATTCAGAGTGATCAAAAACGCACTGCACAGCGTCAAACCATCGCACATCAGCGTGACCATCGCGGTTCGGAATACCATCACGGTTCAGAGTCCTACATATATATATACAAGCTACAACATGAATGCAAATTACATAACTGAATTAGCCCAGATAGAAGTCTATCTTTCTACTTTTTATGCTGAAAAAATTATCAAAACCCTTGTTACACAAGGGTGGAGGAGAAAGGTCAACAAGTAACATACTTAATTATTCAATTTTAGTTGCCTAATGGAAGACCATAAGGTATAGAAATGATGAAAAAACTTTAAAAAAAGCACATTTAGTTTTTTTTCAGAATTCAAAAGCCATTTCAAACAATTCTGTTCAAACAAGAAAATTCAAATTAATATAAAATGACAACATGGACAATTAATACATTTAATATAAAATGATAATTTAATATTATAAAATCTCCCACCTCTCAAAAAACAACATCATAACTATATGATGGATGTTAAGTAAGTATATACTAAGTATTTCCAGTTTCACTCTTGTATCCAGATAATATCATTCTGTTTAAATGGCACGCCTCCGATTTCAGTTGTTAATCAGATTGAAATTCTATAAATAATCAGTTACAGTCAGGGCCGTAACTACCGTTGAGGCAGGGCAGCAACTGCCTCCCCTGAATTTTCTACACCAATTTTTTTTTTGAAGTAATAAAATGAAATATTGACAATATGTACACGAAGAACTTGAAATTATATGATAAACAACTTTACAGTTTTTAACAGTGTTATCATGATACCTGATATATCTGTCATTTTCGGGATTTTTGATCGAAAGTGAACCGGCGTTGGCTTAATTATTATCTTCTTGAAGTCTTCCCGGGAAAAAGTTGCAGTTTTAAAATTAAGTTACTAAGGTAAGTCAAACACATAACAGATAAACCATAATTATGATAAACAAGAAATGTTTCAAAGAGACAAAATCTACCAGACTGGAGTCAGTGAACTGTTCGCTCAGATCAAAACATATCCCTCAGACCAGCCTGCCATGAAATGGCCTTGCAATTCCCTATTTCAGTATTTGTCTTAGTTTTTTTTTTCGTGTGGCCGTATTCAGTATTTCCTATGTCGTACGAGAACACATATGAAACTTTGCTTTCGACAATTTTAAATAAAACTTAACAATTCACATTTATTTAGGGGCTCAATTAAGCAGAGGAATTTCCCTTTGTATTGTAAATCTTTTACGATATCGGAATTTCGTTACCGGCTGAATCAGCTGTAGGATCATTTTTTTTAACGTGTCTAGTCAGACAGTACGTCTCCCGATCGTACGAGAACATTATGGTCAATGCCTTAGTAGTTAAACACTCCCATTCGTCGTAGTTATATACATGTCTGTTCAGCTTTCAACAATATTTAAATTCAAGGTCCTCGATAAAAAAAAATATCTTGCGTTCTATGATCTTGCTTTATATGTTTTTTTAACTTACCAGTTTGATTTCTAACAAAAATATCTTTAAATAGTACAGATAATAATTATTTATGTTTGCAGTTATGTAGTTTAAACAGTCGAAATTGGAGACGTTTTTCGGTAAAACTACACGTAGCCGCGAAGACTCAGAAGAATCCACTCAACCTTCTTTATCCGATGCTCCTTCAACTTCAATATTAACGAACATTCAATCTACATCATCTAGTTCAGTCATTTCCTTTCCGTTTCACCATAAAGAAGATCCAATAAAATTCATCGACAAAACTCTTCCGGAAGACGAACGCAAACAAATTTTGGAGCATAAATGGGTACCGGACAATAAGTTTGAATATCCTGTGAACGATAAGGGCAGAAGGTATAACCTTAAATGGGAAGAAAAACGGCCATGGTTACGTTGTTCGCCATCAAATGACAGTGTATTCTGTGCCTGCTGTATTGCATTTCCGGTCGCCGTATCAGAAACACATCCAGAATTTGTAACAATTGGCTTTAGAGATTGGAAAAATGCCACAGGAGACAAACGAGGCGCACTAGAAAAACATTCAAAAAGAAATTTGAAAGTCATCAATTGTCCCAAATAAAAGAGTGAAATGTTTTTGATGACAGTCAAAGGAGAGAGTATCCCAGTCACAGAAAGCATCAGTAAAGCGTACCAGGAAAAGGTTCAGAGAAACCGAGCTTGCTTAATGTCAATAATCGATGTAGTTATCAGATTAGGACATAGGAACATTGCATTTCGTGGTAATTGGCTAAAAGATGAAGGAAAAGAAGACGGTAATTTTCAATACTTTATTGACTGGAAGGCAAATTTCGATGATGTCCTGAAGTTACATATGTCGACTGCACAGCACAAATATTTATCGCCAAAAGTTCAGAACGAATTTATTCATTTATGTGAACTTGAAATCCGTGATGCTATCAGAGATCGTTGTGGAGAGTCTGAATTTTTCAGTGTGATGCTCGACGAGACCACAGATCTGGCGGAAAAGGCACAGCTTTTGATTTGTGTAAGATACGTCAATAAGGAGAGAGATCGGTATCAGGTTAATGAAGATTTTTTAGGGTTTGTAGAAGTTGAGAGAACTGACGCAGAAACGATGTGTAATGCAGTTTTGCGCAATCTTGGATAGGAATGTGGTTTTGACTTGACGAAGTTGAGGGGACAGGGTTATGACGGCTGTGCCACAATGACTGGTGCGATATCTGGAGTTCAGAAAAGAATTCAAGATGCATGGCCGGAAGCTAAATATTTCGTACATTGCAATTCACATCGTCTTAATCTGGTAATAGTGAACACGTGTAATAAATTTGTTGAAGCTACAAATGCACTAACCATACTTGGTAAAATAACATGGTTCATATGTGGCGTGAGCAAACGGAAAGCCTATTTAATGAAAGAGGTTAAACAAGGGAACAAAGATTTAGATTTCGACTTACTCTATGACAATGAAGAAGCCCTGTTTGAAGCTGCAATGAGACAGACCTTGATGCCGAAACTATCAGAGACGAGATGGACGTCTAGGGTAGACACATTGTCTTGGCTTTTGGCTCACTATAAGTCTCTCCTAAATGTTCTTGAAAATGTACAGTCAAACTCTAAAGGTCAGGCCGCAGCAGATGCTTCTTCATATCATGCAGTGCTACTCAAATTCGATTTCATCCTTGTTACAGTAATGCTACAATACACCCTAGGCTATATCAGACCGTTGTCCATTCTGCTTCAGTCTGAGGCTTGTGATCCAGTTAAAGCTCATTAAGAGGCTACGAGTGGAGCGCATCAATCGCAACTGAAAATGAGATTGTACCAACAAAACCAAGAAGCACGCAACGGCAAAGGCACAGAACAAATGCTCCAGTCGAAAGCATTGAAGAGCATTACCGTGTAAACTACTTTCTACCGTTTATTGCCCATATCATTTCACATTTGGATTCGAGATTCCCGGAAGAGCTGAAGGCAATTTTCTATGGAAACTACCTTGTACCATCGCTTGTGGGAAAGATAAAAGACGAAGTGGTAACTGCAATGAAACAGGAATACTTGACTGACTTGCCATATCCAAATGATTTTGGACAAGAAGTTGATAGATGGGTGGCAAAATGTGATAGAGACAACTTGCAGTTAGTAACGACGCTTACAAGCGCCATTTCTTATGCGGACCCCGGCTTGTATCCAAATGTCCATGTGGTATTAAAGTTACTTCTGACTCTGCCGGTCGGCTCGTGTTCGTGTGAGAGATTTTTCTCTGCTCTCTGACGCTTGAAGACATGGTGCAGAGCTACAATGACAGAAGATCGGCTTTGTGGTTTGGCATTACTCCATGTACACCGTAATGACAATGTAGGGCAAGTCGAAGCAGAAGCAGTATCAAAAAGATGGGATTTGAGTGGAAACAAGAAGATTCACCTTGCGTTTACCGCCGATTAAAATTTCAATAAAACATTTTCAGAAGCCAAAATTGTATGTTTTTATCGAGGAAACATTTACCAATATTACAATATGGATATAAGAAGATGTGGTGTGAGTGCCAATGAGATAACTGTTACTCTCCATCCAAGTCACAATGTATTTAAAGTTAATAATCATAGGTCAAAGTACGGCCTTCAACACGGAGCCTTAGCTCACCCGAACAGCAATCTCAGTTTGTTTTGCATGTTTTGCATAAAAATTGCTTCCAGGTTCAAGCATTACTGATGAGTCTTTAAGTAAGGAAATCGAAGGAAAACGGGTCATTTTTAGCCATTTTATTGAGAAAAAAAAAATCGGCGGTCACAATGTATTTAATGTTAATAATTATATAGGTCAAAGTACGGCCTTCTACACGGAGCCGTGGCTCACCCCGAACAGCAATCTCAGTTTGTTTTTGCATAAAAATTGCTTCCAGGTTCAAGCAATACTGATGAGTCTTAAAGTAAGGAAATCGAAGGAAAACGGGTCATTTTTAGTCATTTTACTGGGAAAAAAATCGGCGGGGGGCTGCGCCACCCGCACCCCCTCTGTACGGGGCCTCAATCGGCGGCCCCCAAACCCCTGCCTCCCCTAAATTCGAACCCTAGTTACGGCCCTGACAGTGTTGATATAGGAAATTTCACATATTTTCTCTCCAAAAATCACATGGCTGCCAACAAATGTAAACACACAGCTTGCATGTGATCATGATTCCAGTCTGATTAAAATCAAACCTCTCACTTGATATGTCGCGCGTGGGCGATAGTAAATGAAAGGAATTGATTTGAATCAGACTGCCATGATTCTTTTCTAGTTCTTTGCACGATAACTGCTTTTATTAATTTAGTTTGGATATAGATATTAAGGTACAGTCAGGCATTTGCATTTATAGAATAGTTAACAATTTATCCTTGGTTCACCTTGTCTAACCATGCGTGAAAATGTACATAAATGCAACTGTCAGACTATGGAAAGCCAACGGGGTCAAAATTCTTAATTCGTAAATTGTCAATTGTGTTATTTCAAAATTCTTAATTCATAAATTGTCAATTGTGTAATTTCAAAATTCTTAATTCGTAGATTGTCAACTTTTCGTAAATTGTCAATTTGTAATAACATAAACGGTACCAATTGTTCTGCACCAGATGCGCATTTTGACAATCAATGTCTCTTCAGTGATGCTCGAGGCCAAAATATTTGAAAATCCAAAGCTTATTAAAAATATGAAGAGCTATAAACAAAAAAGGACCAAAACGTATAGCCAAAGCCAGTCAAGGAATCAGAGCTTTGCATGAGGGAGATACATTCCTTAATTTTAAATAATTTCCAAAATTTGTAACTTGTAACTGTGTAATTTCAAAATTCTTAATTCGTAAATTGTCAATTTGCCACTTGTAACTGTGTAATTTTGTATATTGAAAATCTGTATTTGCAAAATATTTAAGTGACGTGGTTATACAAATGAAGAATGACAAAATAAGAAATAGTATACGAATGTTAGATTTAATGAATTACAAAGTCGCAAATAAAGAATCTCAAAGTTACAAATGTTGAATTTCAAAGTTGCAAATACAGATTTTCAATATATGAATTTTGAAATTGCACAGTTACAAGTGGCAAATTGACAATTTACGAATAAGAATTTTGAAATTACACACTCTGTCAGTTACAAGTTACAAATTGACAATTTACGAATTAAGAATTTTGAAATTACACAGTGTACTTATTAGCTATTAGCGACAGGTAAACCTTTTCATGCTATTTTTCCTGTTCAGAAGATTACGATGCACGCGCAGTATTGACAAGGAATATTTATTACGCAATTACGGATCATAACAAAATGAACAAACTAAAATGTAATCGATCTTCAAAAAGGCATGGGCGCTATGAAAAAGACAAAAGGCGCCCTGGAAACTGTAAAAAGGGCACAGGTCGCTGCGCCGTCGAAAAACGGAGTGTCTATTGTTCCGGCTAGCCGGAAGAATAGTAAAAAATCTCTATTTTTTCCGCCATCCGTTGGCGGATGCGCAAGTGTTCAATATCAACAGAAGTGTCACGTGGCGCGGAAAGTGTCCCGGATGAGGTGTCGGATTTCAAACAATGTACGTTTTGAGAATTGGAGATCGTGATTTATATTTAAAGATGTCCTGGAGAAAATTAGAGAGAATGTGGCTGCTTTAAAACAAATATCTATAGGACAGACTCTAGAACAATAGCCATAGGCGGATCCAGGGGGAGGGGGGCGGGCCCCCTCTTTCGTGGAAAAAATTTGGTTCATTATATAGGGAATCACTGAAGCATGACTGTAGTTCTACTACAACGGAGATCAATGAATATGCACTTATATGCCTGGACTGGGAATAGTATACCAGGGTTGGGGTAAACCCCCCTTTTTTATTCTGTTATATGTATTATCTCAATAAAAAAAAATAATATGTTTTTGCTATCGTAAACACAATCTTAATTTACGGGCAGTTTACATGTGCCTACCCTTTTCTCTTATTTTTTATGTGTTAAAAATCATTTGACGACTTCATTGGAACCAAACTTCAATCAGAAACGATAAATTCATGATCTTTTTTAAGAATCATAGATCCATTGAAGCCATAAATCAGTGGTATGACTCCAAACCTTGCAGGAAATTCATAGGTAGAAAAATAGGAGAGGCATTTTTGCCTCCCGCCCCCTTTTCCCAAATTCTCAAAGAATAAAAAAAATATCTGAATATGCTGTATACTATGAAGTAATTTCATTTGCATTTTGATTTGTTTTAGTGAATGAATGGAAACTTTTTTTGCACAATTTTTTGTCAAATCTATTAGTGACTTCAAAAGTTGTATTTGCTGCATATCAATCGATCATGATATTCTTCTTTTTATCTCATTTGACAAGCTGTTTATATTTACGGGGAATCATAGAACAGCCAGTATAGAAAAATAAATCAAGTTTGTACTTGGAGAGTTTATTCCCATAATAATTCGGTTTTACTTTTTTTATACATTATTACTATTTTTCAGAACGTTTTATCTTGAGTTTATTATCAGTAACGTCCGCTCGGAGAACGTGCAATAAACGAATAGCCCAATTCATAGTGTTTGCATGTGAGGAAATTTGTTGCCACTACATTCTCCATTGGATGCTACAATAACCACTAACCAAGAACATATTCATTATTCATTGCTATGTATGGCCGGAATTATAGCACAATAGCAGAGAAAAGCTATTCTTCCGGGTGGCTGGAAGAATATCCAATGTCGTCTGAAAACGGCCTAGATGGATGGATCATCTGTATGAAATTGTACCACAAGGTTCCATACAAAAAAAAGAAGGTTGGGATTGATTTTGGGGGTTATGACCCTAAACGTTAAGGAAAAAGGGGCCAAAACAATACTTTTCTAATACTTTGTAAAAATTGCTTATTTCTTGACCAATTTCAAGGGGGTTTAATTCAAAGTCTTGAATTTTTTGTTGGGTTTCTTTAATATGCTGAATCTAATCGTGTATTTAGAATTTAAATATTGGCCCAGTTTTTGTTTGGTCCACGTTGAGGTCCAAAGGGTCCAAACATTAAACTTTGTTTGATTTCTTCAAAAATTTATTTATTGGAGTTCTTTGATATGCCGAATCTTACCATGTATTTAGATTTTTAATTTTTGGGCCCCGTTTTCAAATTGTTCCACATTAAGGTCCAAAGGGTAAAAAATTATACTTTGTTTGATTTCAACAAAAAATGAATTCTAGGGGTTCTTTGATATGCGGAATCTAAGCGTGTATTTAGTTTTTTGATTTTAGGTCTGGTTTTCTAATTGGTCCACATTAAGGTCCAAAGGGTCCAATATTAAAATTAGTTTTATTTTAACAAAAATTGAAGTCTTGGGGTTCTTTGATATGCTGAATCTAAACATGTATTTAGATTTTTGAATTTTGTCCCAGCTTTCTGCGGTTGTATCAAGCTGCGCCCTGCGGATCATTTTATTTTTCTTATTTTGTTTTTTTGACAGATTTCAGATATATTTTATTTCTGTTTTATCATGTTTATTAATTTCTGTAAAATCTATATGATCTACCTTGTGATCCCCCTTTTTGATAGATTAGAATTTATTTGACCTTTATTTTGTTGATTTGTCGTGTGTAACATCTATATGACTATCAAAACTTCTATGAGAAAACCCCATTTTTTGTTAGATTTACTTTATTTTTATCTGTAATACTAGTATTCATTTTTGTAACATCTCTCAGATCGACTTTCAGGAAAGCCTCTTTCTGTTAGATTTCCATCTAATTGATATGTATTTACTTGACCTATATGACACTTTATAAACTAATCTACCTACAAGGTGAGAGTATAAATCTGCTGTGTTAATCACCTCATTAGAGTAACAATATTCAATCTTTCTGTAAACAGAAGGTAGTATATGTCTCACTCTGTACTCATTTTATATAGACAATAATAGTGCATTGACTTGACAAATCAACATATATTATTAATCGAATATTTTTAAGGATTTGTGATTCGTTAAAACTTGATCACATGTACATTTGTATTTGCTCAGTTTGCACGCCAATACTGTTGTGTTTAGCTTTTCGTAGGTCAAAAACAGCATATTGCACGGGGCATACAGCATGTTACTAAAAATAGATTCTAGAAATCCCCAATTTTACATTGTTCATGCAATAGTTGTTGATTAATAATATAACAATTGTAGCCTTTGGTTGAGGTCAATACGATGTTATATCGACCCAGAGAAGCATATCGACCTCGGACTTCGTCCTCAGTCAATATGCTTCTCTTAGGTCGATATAACCTCGTATCGACCTCATACAAAGGCTATAATTGTATAATAAGGATGAGGCTTAGAAACGGGGAAATGCGAGGCTCTGTCGAGCTTTTTCCCTGTTTCGGGCCGAATCCTTATATCGTTGATATGTCAAGTCAATGCACTATTATTGTCTTTATACTGCAATCTAAAAAAAAACATTTTCAATTGTTGTTTAATGTGTTAATTTAATGTTATTATTTGATTTAAATGTTTGGAAACTTCCCCCTTTTATAAAAAGGCCTCATCTATTGCAGGCGGAGAAATATACAACACAATGAAATGTACATTACCAGAAGTCCATTACTAGACAGTCTAGTAATGGACTTCTGACATTACCTGTTGAAACCCGAAATCGATGGTGAACGAATTTGTTTGAGAATGAACTAAAATATCAACAATAAGCATAAAACATAATGATTTATAGTTTGCAAACCAAACATATTTACAAGTGAAATATGTTTTTTTTCTAAAAATTTCAAAAGAAATAAGTTTGAGTCGTTTTTTACATTGGAAACAAGAACAGGTTGAATAGGTCGTATGAATAATTAATTATAATTTCGGCAATTTCTATTTAAATATTCATGAGGAAAAGTGATATCAGGTCAGTGACTGTATTATTATAAACTTACTGTATATGACATAGAAATATACGATCAACGCATTTTGACTGCTCAAATAGAACGAGTGCAGTATAAAGACTGTTATGTATGCTGAAAGTTATAGCAAACATTTTACTGTTACAGTAATAAAGTAGAAAATGGCTACGAATTATTGAAAAATGTTTGCATTTACATGTAGGTCTGGGACTATTATACTGTATACTATGTCTCAGATGTAGGTCCACTTGGTGAAAACATTTAAATGCAGCAACAAGTAGAGTGGTAACAAAATCACAAACAAGTGTTAGTGTATATTGAAAACACTTATTTGATATGTTCGTATAAGAAACTACTGCATACAAATCTTGCACGGTGCTTTTCTTTTGCCCCAATTGGCATTTCAATTTAATGCGCCAATAAAAATCTTTCATTTACGCAACAAACCATATTTCATTTGCGCCAATAACACAGGTATAAATAGTGTAAATAATGGATCTATATTGATATTAATAATTATTTTACAACATAGTTTTGGTAGCATAATATAACATATGCACCATACATTACATTCATCAAAAATGACATTCAGCAATAAACAAAAATTAAAAACATTAAACACGGATAAGTTTTAGAAATATTTTGGGATACATCTATACGATTTGTCTCCGTTTTTAAATACATAAGATATCCTAAATGTTAGGTCCTATAAATTACAGACGTATTACCTCCTCTATTTGTCTCCGAATGAATTATGTTCATTTTTGTCACCTCGAACATGTAAACACCATACATTTTTATACCTTTAAGTGATTTCAGTTTTGTATGAGAAATGAATATGAACTCACATACTTCCCCTATGGGGGAATACTCTACAACATTTCTTATACGAACCTGCCTCGTATTCTAGATACAGCTTTAATAATAATTTTAACCTTTTCCATTACACAACAAGTGAGGAACAATACTAGATGCTTTTTAATTGACATTTCCACCAGTAAAACACTTCAACATACCAACTCATTGTTTGTGTCCACAATAATCAACTGGAACCATCTAGAGGACACAGTTGTGTGCGCAACAAGCGTTGAGAGATTTAAATCTGCTCTCACGAACCGTCAATAAATCGACGGTGCCTTCTCCTCGTTGTATAAAAGCTAGTATTGGTAGCTACATACATACAGATATAGATACAGATTATATTTTATCTGTAAATTGGCAAAAAACAGTATATTTGGCGCAAAACAGTATTTATATTTGGCGCAAAAACAGTATTTATAGTCAGCGCAAATGAAATACAACCCTGTGGCACAAATGAAATACTGCATTTTTGCATTTGCGAAAATATTTGAAAAATGCAGTTTTTCATTTGCGCCACAGGTTTTTTATTTCATTTGGGCCTATAATGGCATTTTAATTGACTACTTATGGCCTCAATTAAAAGTCTATTGTCTAATCTAATGTCTTTACAAATCAATAATCAAAACCCATTTAATATTTACCAGAAAATAATAGAAACAAAAACACTAGAAAACATTAGTTAATATGACATATATCAGATTTATATGATTTTCCAATCATATGTCCCCATTCAAAAGTATTAATCGTCAAAAAAAAGAGAGTTCCAACCCCCGGAACCTCCCCCCCCCCCCCCCCCCTCCCCCTGGATCCGCCACTGCATGAAAATGAAAACATAGGAAAACACCGTGATGCTTTTTTCATAGGTTATAAATATTTATACTTTGTAAGACAATCCAAACGCAACAAAAAAATTGAAAAACAGAGATATCCAAATCAGTTATTTTCGATTAATATTGATTTTTAAACACACGGGAATCTTTATCTCGGGGGCACTTCGACCTTTTTATGGTAGGGGTGAGCAGCTGAGACATCCAATACCCTACCCTTTTCATACATTTTGAATAACAAAATTAAATACTTTAGCTATCATATAATTTTTTACAGTAAGTATGCCTACATATAGCTATGATGGTTACACTAATTCATGGGGAGATAAATAGTTTTGACAAATATCTGAAGTATTTACGGCAGTGATTTTAATTGCATCAGTCTGTAAAAAATATCCATATCTGATTAGTTTCAGATTCAATCATCAACCTTGTCTTATATTTCACCTAAATTTCTCGACCTCATCAAATATCATGAAGCTTAAAATAGTGACCTATTCCAGCGGCTCATCCCTACCACTCATTACATAATAAGTGTCCCCCTTCACACACCCCAAGATCTTTAGGGTTTGGGCTGGGTTGGACGTTGGCTCTCCCTAGCTCTTCCTATCAAGATAGCAGACGTTGAAGAACAGAAGACCAACAAAATTAAAAGGGGAATATAAGAGGAGAATAAAAAAATACTCTCCGACGATAAAAGCAATTATGCATGTATGCTAACATATTTTAAGCAATGCATAGTTTCTATGAATGATTTTAAAGGAGAGTGAAGTATACATAATTAAATAAGACAGCAACCCAATTAAACATCAAACAAAACAATTTACTTCTAAAGTTCAACCTACGGTCTTCTACAAAGGGACATATCATGGCAATATTTTAAGTTTTTAATCCTCCCAAGTCTAGCTTTAATATATAGAATAGTTGTGAATATACATGTAAAAAAATATCTTAATAGCAAAAAATGAATTCAGATATTACTTAAAACCATGAGCATGTCAGGAACAGACTTCTAATATTTGTTTTGATGTTTATTGACTATTTATACTACATATGCTATATGAGAGAAAGAGAAATAAAAATAAAATTATAAATTTAAAAGACGAAAATACTGTTGGCATTTCTTTAAAAGATTATTCTAAATTGTATGTTTTCTACAAGAATTGTAAAACAAGTATAAACATAAATATACTATGATCATAAAACAAAAAGACATTAATATGTCAACATACTAACGGTCTCCCACAAAAAAATATGTCAATCCAGTATGATAATTAAGCTTTGAAGGGTACAATGTAAGTACGATAAGTACGACACCAAACATTATATGGTATAGTAAATAAATGTGAAGACATGTACAAGTGAAACAATTACAAACGATACAGGGTCAAACATGTATGCTTAATAACGTTTTTGGTCAAATTTGTTGATTATATTATGTGGATGGCCTCATAGTGAAATCTAAAATAGCATTGCAGAACTCATCACCTTCTTTATAACCAATGACATTATTATAATTTGATAAAGAATGGCGAAACTACTATGTTTTTAATTTCAGGCGCTTACAATAGGTCTTATATAACAAATTGCCCTTTTGAGTATTTTTTCTCAAAAAAGTATATTCAAGAAGTCCAATAAAACCAAATAATCTCAAAAGAGAACCATTTAATTGTAAGGATACTCATTATTCAACTATAGAAAAAGAGGCGTGGGGCATTCCACAATGCAGTTCAACTACAATGAATAGAAAAGATCTTCCACGACATCAAAAATGACCATACCTATGTAAAGCTTTACAATTTAAGGATCATTTTGAAAAGATCGATGTGAGAAACCGTTGGAAATATACGTTTTTGTGTTCTTACATGTTTAAATTTTACTACGTTTCACTATCTACACTTTTCGATGCCTATTATGAATGAAAAATGTTCAGGTTGAAGCGGCCATACTTTTTTAACACAAAGAAAAAAAACAAACAACTGATGAAAAAGTAAACGAACAACATAGCTGTTTGAAAAAAAAACTGAAAATCGATAAAAAGGTACAAACGCAGATGCTTAAGACATTCACAAAAAAAGAATTAGGTAAATCTAAAAAATTGTATTAGCCTTGTATAATTTTTGTAATCCACTACAATTTATATACAAGGCTATTCTGAAAGAATTAAACTACAAAGCGAAAACATTTTCCCCTTTCATCAGCTATGAGACGGCTAGCTTTTTAGAAAAGCTATTACTTATGAACTGCATTTAGGTCAATATATCAGTAACAAGGAAGTAAAATCCGGCAGACATATTAGATTTTTACAAATTAGTTATGGCCTGTGGAGATGGGCAGGTTCCAGTTTCCTGTAGTCTTTGTGAGGAGGACTCTAATATCAAATGGAAGTGCATAAACTGTGACATGTTTATGTGTGACAAATGTAAAGAGAAAATTCATGTGAAATTCAAATTTGCCAAGGACCACAAAGTTGTTTCTATACGGGAGGTAGGGCTTCATGACAAAGAAATAGATTTTTCCAATATAAGTTGTCAAAATCACACAGGTCAAAATTATGTTTTGTTTTGCAAGACATGTGACTGTTTAGTATGTCCACTATGCATCTCTGAAACCCATAATGGCCATGGTTTTGTAACCATCAGAGAGGGATATGAAATCCTGATAGGCAAATTAAAGACAAAAGGAAAGAATATCGGAACTTATATAGATGAATTGGAAAAAAGAAAAGCAGAAGTGAAGGATGTCAATAATGCCGAACTTTCCAAATTTGAAAACACTTTGAAGAAAATCAAGGATCAGAATATCCAGCTTAAGAAGAAAGTGGATCAACATACTAAAACAATGGAGACTGAACTTATTAAAAAGTGGGAAGACTTACATCGGTGTACTGAAAAAGAAGAAAAAGATGTGTCCCTCCTCATTAGTAGTCTGGCATCTAAAATGTCTGAGGTTGATGGTATCATCCAATCCATTGATGCCAAAAAAGTCTTTGTGGATGGTTTGGGGTTATCAAAATCAATAGAGAAAACTGTCACATCGCCTGGCACAAAGTTTGATTCTATTCCAACATTTCTTCCTGGACAATTAACTGCTTATAACATAGGTTCACTAGAAAATGTTTCTACTAAGGGTGAAATTAAAGCTTTTAAACGATTTGACACTGAAATCTCAGACGTTTTTTCAATGATAGCCTGTTCTGAAGGTACATTGTGGATTACAAACTTTAAAGTACTGCAAAAAGTTGAAATAGAAGGGAGGAGATTGAAGATAATTAATCAAAAAGAAATTAACATCTGGGATATAGCATGTACTCCATCAAAAGATCTCCTTTTGGCTGATGGTGGATCTATACTTAAGCAGATAAGTGACCAAACAGGTGAAGTGACCAAAACTAAGTATGAGGTAAAGGGTTTACATTTATCAGCTGTTTATGTGAACCAAGATGGAAAAGTCACTGTTAGTGCTTTTAATGGGAAATTAGTTTATCCAGCTGTTGGAAGACGGGTTGTGACCGTAATGGATGGAAGTGGGAAACATGAAACTATATTTGAATATGACAGACAAGGCAGGCCTATATTTTCACATGTTCTCAGCATAACCAGAACAAAGAATGGTAATATCTTTGTAGTGAACAAGTTATCTGCAGATCACAGTGGCAGAGTGGTAATTTTGAGTGAGGATGGGGATGTTCTGAATACCTTCAGTGGCAATTCAGAAGTTAACACAGACGAAATTCTTTTCCAACCATTGCGTGTATTCACTACTCCATCTGACAATATTATCATTTCCAACTTGACCCATAGCATTTTATATTTTCTAAATAATTCAGGAAATTATATTGGATGGCGTAACACAAAAAAAGTAGGAATAATATACCCACGCTCTTTCTGTAGTACAGAAGCTGGACATACTTATGTAGGATGTGTCACATCTGAAGACAGTAGTGACAATGCCAAAATATATGAAATTATTATTTCTTGATGGAAACATTTCAGTTCAACGAGGAAAGAGATATCTTTTTCAATAGTAGTAGAGACAGTGTCTGGCTTAGTAGTTGTTTCTGTCAGATTGTAAATAAATATGCTTTAAACGGGCATTAGCTGTCAAATTCATGTTCACCTATTTGACTCAAATTCTCGTATTTGATTTATAACATAATAAAACGTATATCCAAATTACAAAAAGTCTAAAATAAGCAATTAATGAAGCATGGACTCGATAATATGCATCAACATTTCATGTGTATTTTTGTCTAAACGTCATCTAATTAATCACCGAGACGACCCCCGAAGACTGCCGACGGTCATATAACCCGATGTAAACATAAATATAAATAGATAGGAAACACGTGCAATTGGATTTTTCTAGGTCTGTTTGATTTCATATTGAAGGTTAAAAAAATATGTTTATCATCGTTTTACCTGTATAAGAATGATTTTTTGTGGATCGAACCAGTCAACCAAATGGTTCATCCTTGTTTCACTTTCAATGTTGACATTCTTTTCTTTTTAATAGCTGAATACGTTGCGTAACCCATCTCCAGGTAAAGGGTTAAATTGAAGGTCACATGAATACGAATTCAATGAGGTCGAATTATTCACTTGCAAGTGAACAATTCATCAGCGATGTTTCTTAACTTATTTTGACAAAATTGAACCAAATTGGCTGCTTAAAGCGAATTATTATTTCACTATTTCACTTTCATTAATGATTGAACAAAAAAAAATCTTTTTTTTTTTATATCTCGTAGCTTATGCCCCTTTAAAACTATTTGTTTTTCGGTATGAATAAAACGAGATTTGGGGTTAACGTCAAAAAAGAAATCAACAAAATAAGTTCACCAAAACAAATCATTATAAGCTTGATCATCATAATTATGGTTGCTAAGGGATAGACAAGTTTCTCAACCATTTAAAAAGTTGTATCCTCAGAAGTTGCAATTTAAATGAGGAGTTCAGAGACATCAAGAGCAAAAAGAAAATAAGCATATATATTGACATTGACGTCTAAGAAATCCTCATGAATATAATTTTCTTAATCACCGAATTGATCCAAATTTGTCCTAGTGCATTCCTAGCAATAAATCCATTCAGTAATAGTTATACACCGAGGGATAGGTGTGTCTGGATAAGAAACCCCGACGGCCGGAGACCGGAGGGGTTTCTTATCCAGACACGCCGTATCCCGAGGTGTATAACTAACTTACACCCCATGCTAAACCCTATATTTCTTGAACATTGATTACTAAATGAAAAAGAATGGATATCTTATTTATTTACAATATCAAACCATGATTTATAAGAATGTTATTTAACATGAAACCCCACTAGTACCCTTACTTTGGCTCTCTTCGTTCAAACTTTGACAAGTGAGTAGGTTTTACAAATGTCAAAGTTGCTGTTTTGCATATTCCCGTTAAATCCTTGTGCTAATATGGATCAGCAGGTCAAGGTTGGCCGTTTCGTGCATTCTTATTACAAAAATACATCATGCTCCTTGTATGTAGTTGTCAATATGGACGGGTATAAGACGGACGACATTTTGAGTCAAGCGTTGGATATAGTAGACATGGTAGAAGAGACTAAAGATAAAGGCAATATTATAACTCAAAGTACTTACCTGTATCAGTTTGATGAAGGTAATCATAAATGTATTTTATATATTACGGTTTTATAACCCCCCTCTATTTTCAAGTATAAACAAACATTCATATTCGGACATACTGCGGATAGGTGTGTCTGGATTAGAAATCTGAGGATCGGACACGCTCAACATACAAAAATACAGATCGAATATTTAGGAACTCCCTTTTTTGTGAGGCAATCCAGGGATGGAGGTCCGGGAGTTAGAATCTCTGTTTATTTAAAGATCAATGCTTAATATTAGAGACATATGACAGCTAGGATCATTGGCGGATCTAGGGGGGAGGGCTCTGGGGGTTGGAACCTCCCCTTTTTGTGACGATCAATGCATTTGAATGGGGAAACATGGTTGGAACCCCCCTTTTTAACCTGGGTTGGGACCCCCCCCCCCCCCCTTCTTAAAAGTGGCTGAATCCACCCCTGGGGATCAAAAGTTTTATTTTCAAGCAAAGGAGTATTTAAAGGATTTTTTTTTTATTCAAAATAGATGCTTAATACTTTTTTCGCTATTTGAATTTCAAATATCGAAACAATTTTTAAGAAAAATTGAATTTCCTAAAATGTGGTTTTTTTTTTAATATCTTGAAACAACTTGTATTGAACACTATTAGTAATTTCTTTTGTTCATGCTTTTTAAAAAAAATAATCAATTTCTATTGTTATGAATAAAAATGGACTGTGTTTTCGGGATGTAGAAGCAGGGGTTTCCAGAAACCCCGCTCGTCACACCCTGTGGTCAAAATCCATTGTTCTTCGTTACAATAGATCTATTCAATTTACACTTGTTTCAGAAACAGAAACTATGAAGTATAACTATAGAACTGGGGTGTAAGTGTTGATATGGACCATCTAACATGACGATATGTATTCTATAGAATAGAACTAGTTTTGCATTATGGGAACTCTATAGTTTTTTGTCGAGCCTGCGACTTCTGTCGCAGAAAGTGAGACATAGGGATAGTGATCCGGCGGTGGCGGCGGCGGTGGCGTTAACTAACTACTTAAAAGCTTAACATTTCAGAAGGTAGAATACCTGGATGCTTCATACTTTGTATATAGATGCCTTATGTTATGAAGTTTCCGTCTGTCATATATTCATTATCCTTGATCTCATTTTCATGGTTCATGGTTCAGTGATTACTTGAAAAAAATTTTAAGATTGTTTGTAATGTTAATTTCTTAATATGAGTAATATGAGAACTATATTTGGTATGTGCGTACGCATGCCTGTTAGACAGTTTTCACTTGACCTCGACCTGATTTTATGGACCTGGGAACAAGGTTAAGTTTTCGTGGTCAAGACCATATCTCGGATACTATAAGCAATAGGTCAACTTTATTTGGTGTATGGAATGATTGTAAGGTGTACATGTTTGTCTGGTAGGTATCGTCTGACCTTGACCTCATTTTCATGGTTCATTGGTCAATGTTAAAGGGGCACTAGCTACGAGATATATAAAAAAATCTAAAGTATGATTTTTTTTTGTCCAATCATTAATGAAAGTGAAATAGTGAAATAATAATTTTGTAGCCAATATGGTTCAATTTTGTCAAATTAAGCTAAAAAACATTGATGATGAATTATTCACTTGCAAGTGAATATTCGACCTCATTGAATCCGTATTCATGTGAACTTTGATTTAACCCCTTAGCTAGAGATGAATAACGCACAAAGTGTGCGTGTTCGGTTATTTAAAGGAAAAGAATGTCAACATTGAAAGTGAAACAAAGGTAAATCATTTGATTGACTGATTCGATCCACAAAAAATCATTCTTATACAGGTAAAAACGATGATTAACATATATTTTTAATCTATAATGGCCCGAGAACACAGTTATTTCGTAGTGCATTTCTTTTAGACAGTAAATTCAAATTAAAAAAATCGCACCTGCTCTATCTCAAAAAGATTTTTACAGTGTAGTGTACTACTATTGATACAAATAATATCAAAATTATAGAAACTTCTACCAGCTCTAACTCAAAATATTGACAATTCTGTGTTAAGGGGGGCTAAAATTCAGTTTGACAGCTTCAGACATTCTAATTTTTGACCTTTTTTAACTGGACCAAATCACTACTTAACATAAAGATTCAGCACCCAAATTTTTTTAACATGTAATTTCATCCCCTTACTTAATATTTCATGCATAAAATATCAAGAAATAAATTGGGAAAGTGTATCAAAAAAAAATGCAAGTTATACACTGTTCACACTAGGGACTATATTCGTTGTCAACGAAAACCAAAGGACGATAACTGTGTCCTTGGACCTAATATGAAATTAAACAGACCTTGAAAAATCCAATTACACGAGTTATTTTTCTATTTATATCTATATTTATGTTTATATCGCTTATATGACCTTCGGAGGTCAACTCGATAGTTAATTAGATGGCGTCAAGACTAAAATACACACGAAACGAAGCTACATATTATCGAGCCCATGCCTGGTAAATTGTTTATTTTAGACTTTTTATAATTTGGATAAATGTTTTACATGGTTATAAATCAAATATGAGAATTTGAGTCAAATCAGTGAACATTAATTTGACAGCTAGTGCCCCTTTAAGTTTTCCTGGTTAATAGATATAGGAAGATGTGGTATGAGTGCCAATGAGACAACTCTCCATCCAAGTTACAATTTATAAAAGTAAACCATTATAGGTCAAGGTACGGCCTTCAACACGGAGCATTGGCTCACACCGAACAGCAAGCTATAAAGGGCCCCAACAAATTACTAGTGTAAAACCATTCAAACGGAAAAAAAGTTTGTTTCTTAGATACTATATGCAATAGGTCAACTATATTTGATCCATGGAATGATTGTAATGTGTACATGTCTGTCTGACAGGGTTTATCTGACCTTGACCTCATTTTCATGGTTCATTGGTCAATATAAAGTTTTCATGGTTTGGTCTGTTTCGTGTATACTATAAGCAATAAGTCAACTATATTCGGTGTATGGAATGATTGTAAGGTGTACATGTATTTCTGGCTTGGTTTATCTGACCTTTACCTCATTTTCTTGGATCATCTTAAGTTTATGTGAAACTTTATATTTAGGACTATCAACATATAATCAATGGTCAGTAAAGCAGGCGAGACATTTCAACGTGTGCACTCTTGTTGCAGTACTGATCAATCAAGATGTCATTTATGAGGTTGCTCAGAGACTGTATAATTTATTTTATGTGGTACTTTCAATTTGAGCATGGTGTAATGTTTAACACCAACTGTAAATTTATATTTAAAAGATATATGGAGTAGATTTGACCATTTTTACGAGAGTTGTGAGACTTTGACCATATTTTTATACGACCGCAAAATTTTTGCGGCCGTATAGTGTTATGGCGATGTCGTCGTCGTCACCTTCGTCGTCCGAAGACATTTAGTTTCCAGACAATAACTTGAGTATAAGTGTATGGATCTTTATGAAATTTTACCACAAAGTTCCATACCACAAAAGGTTGGGAGTGATTTAGGGGGTTATTGTCCTAACTGTTTAGGAATTTGAGGCCAAAAACAAGCATTTTTCTTGTTTCGGGACAATCTCTAGTGTTTAAGTGTATGGATCTCTATGAAATTACCACAAGATTCCATACCTCAAAAGGAAGATTGGGATTGATTTTGGTGGTTATGGCCCAAACCGTTTAGGAATTAGGGGACAAAAAGGGGCTTAAAAACAAGGATTTTCTGGATTCCGGACAATAACTTAGGAATTGGGGGACTAAAAGCAATACTTTCCTAATACTTTGTATAAATTGCTTATTTCTTGACTAATTTCAATATGGTTTAATTCAAAGTCTTGAATTTTTAGGGGTTCTTTAATATGCCGAATCTAACCGTGTATTTAGATATTTGAATTTGGGCCCCGTTTTTTTTAAATTGGTCCACATTGCGGTCCAAAGGGTCCGAAATTAAACTTTGTTTGATTTCATCAAATATTGAATTGTTGGGGTTCATTGATATGCCGAATCTAACCGTTAACTAGATTTTAGTCTCGCCTTGGCGAAGTCAAAAAGCGAGACATAGGTATGCTGTTTCCGGCGTCGACGGCGTAAACAATGTATTAGTTTGTGATTAGGTCAGTTTACGGGGAACCACTGGTGGTATGTCATTGATATTCGGTATGCAGTTGTATTAGCAATGGCACATCTCATTTCCATGGATATTATTTGGACCCACCCCTCAGTCACGGTCTATTGACTTTGAAACTTTTCCTTAGTTTACATGTATTAGTTTGTGATTAGGTCAATTTATGAGGAACCACTAGTGGTAGGTCAATGATATTTGGTATGCAGTTGTATAAGCATTAGCACATCTCATTTCCATGGAAATTAATTGGCCCCGCCCCCTCAGTCATGGTCTATTGTCTTTGAAACTTTTGTTTAGTTTACCGATGTATTAGTTTGTGATTAGGTCAGTTTATGGGGAACCACTAGAGGTAGGTCAATGATATTTAGTATGCAGTTGTATAACCATTGGCTCATCTCATTTCCATGGAAATTATTTGGTCCCACTCCTTCAGTCATGGTTCATTGACTTTGAATATTTTGCATAACTTACATGTTAAAGTATTGCTATTTTAATTTCAACATTTGCATTTTTTTACCAAAATAACAAAAAGGCGATACATATCTCTGTGTTAACAGTTTATTTATTTTGGGCCACATTAGGGTCCAAAGGGTCCAAAATTAAACTTTGTTTGATTTCAACATTTCTTGGGGTTCTTTGATATGCTGAATCTGACCGTGTATTTATTAGATTTTTGATTTTGGACCCGGTTTTCAAATTGGTCCACATTAAGGTCCAAGATCCAAAACTTAGTTTTACTTTAACAAAAATTGAAATCATTGGGTTCTTTGATATGCTGAATCTAACCGTGTATTTACACTTTGGACCCTGTTATCACATTGGTCCACATTGAGGTCCAAAGGGTCCAAAATTAAACTTTGTTTAAGACCACATTCATTCTGTGTCAGAAACCTATGCTATGTCAAATATTTAATCCCAATTCAAATTCAGAGCTGTATCAAGCTTGAATGTTGTTTCCATACTTGCCCCGACTGTTCAGTCTTGCGGTCGTATCAAGCTGCGCCCTGCGGAGCATTTTATTTTATTTTGTGGAGGAAACTGGATTATTCATGAGAACCACTGACCTTCTGTAAGAAAACTGTCAATAATTGTCAATTGAGAACTAAGTCATATACTGACCGACTTTAGAAACGCAACACTAGATTATTTTTTTTAATTCTCATTTTCAAATATGCAATTTTTGTTAAACAAATGTAGGAACATAAATTTCATTCATTACTTCATTGTCTACAAAAAAGTTTGCAGTTCGAAAGTTGAATTGATAACGTCATTTTTAATGTTCAAATCATGTGGTATGCACTGAAACCCCGGTTTCCCCCTTATCAATGGATGTGTCACCGTCGAAGGCAATGACTGCCTGTAACCAACGCCAAAATGATTGTCAGAAAGGTCAACCAATTCTGTTGGGCATGTTTTGAGTTCTGTTTTGTAGCTCCTGATTTTGCCTTTGTCCCACCCATTACAGTGTGTTTTGGTAATTATGCAGTTTAAACTTAGGGCTTTAAATGTTTTTCTGCAGTCGATTCTTTGGAATTTCAGTATGCGGGAAACATTTATGGCATGAATCTGTCTGCCATGGAATTCGGCGATTTGATTAGCAGTTGACATTGTGTAATCAGATTCTATTGACTTGGCCTACATATTGATCTGGTCATTAATGGTCATCAGCAAATCCCGTATGCCTGTATCGTTGTTGGAATGACAGTAAGACGAGTTTCTGACGTGAAATTGTCTGGTTACAGCACGTTCACGTTTTCCTGCCTGCAATATTCTTATGGGCTGATTCAGATTTGCATTGCTCAGTCTCGGCAATATAGAGATGCAACATTTTTTAACTGATTTAAATGTGGGTATGGATTAAAAGAATTGTTTCACGAAGTAAAAAATCCTTAAAAAATCATTTATGGGTTTCAAATTTCGCTTTAAGAAATTCGTGCGACTTCAATAATCCGGTATGTTCAATAACCTCAGGTAAGTCAGATATTGAATTTTTCAAAACAGAAAGAAGTATGGTAATCATGAATAGTAGTTATATGAGGATCAACCATGATTTGGTAAAAAAAATCAACAAAATGTGTGTTGCGTTTTTAAAGTCCGTCAGTATACCTTACTAGGAGAAGGGGAAAGAAATCTCCCAAAACTCGAGACCAAAACTGTGAAGTTAAAAAGAGCATCACCTTGGATACATAACATTCAGCATTATCTGCTACTTGAAATTCAGGGAAAGGGTTACAACTTGTTGAAGTAAGATTTAGTCTACCTCTGATCAAATATGTCTGTCATACAGGAAAGGGAGGTTTTATTAACTAGCATGATGAGTAATTTCACAGTTCCTACATGTATTTTGGCAGGTTTTCATCAACTCTCTTCATTTGCTTTGCCTCATTAGTTATCAAAAGAAACATGTTTTAAATGTAAACTACTTAAGGGATAAAATGCATTGGAAAGAAACAGGTATATATGTATATGTGTCAGTCATAAAATTGGAAAAAGTATGATTGTTTGAAGGCACTGAAAATGTATATTTTATGTGTGGTGAAGGGTTGAATTGGACTTTCTAGAAAGCTTATGGCTGTTCTGAGCTCAGATGTCTTATCAAACTTTATATGCATAGTAGGTGTCAGAAAAAAAATCTTCCAAAAGCTCCAGGTGGCATAAATGGGAACTAGGTAGACGTACATATGTCAATTGAATTGTATAAAAAAGTCCTGTTTGTTTTCTACATCAATTCAGCCAAACTGAAGCAAACATTGTAGGAATACAATTTGGAAGGTCCTTTAGATAAATATATTGTTTTTGATAATACACATGGCCATGCATAAGACGAAAAGATGTTTTAATGCCAATGTCTTCTTATTTTTTTCCCTATGAAGGATTGACTCTACAAAGCCATGCCTTTTCCAGCTTTCAAGAAATAATGATTATAAGACTCAAAAAGACACATCATTTTTGTCTCGCCTGCTTTGGAAGTCACAGAATGCGAGACATAGGGATTACATTCTGGTGGCGACGGCATAAACTATTTGCATAAAGCTTTATATATCAGAAGGTAGCAGATCTGGATGCATCATACCTTGTATGCAGATGCCTTGTGTTACAAAGTTATATTTTTATAAATGAAATTTACAACTATTATTTGTTATATATCGTTTTCAAACTCATGTTGATGTTGAAAAATTATTCTAATATGCACCAGATTTGTTGCTCTTTACTTGGTAATGTGTTTGCTGCATCTTTGTATGTCTTTGTGACAATCCTACTAATAGATTTTATACCAACTAAATTATTTCATTGATATGATAGTAAATGGTTCGATAATTTGTTCCAGTCCCGCAAGGCCTCCCAGCACGTGTGTTTTTGTCTGTATATCTCGTCTTGCTTTGAGATTAAAATACCATCTATTCCCAATAAAATGAGAAGAACAAAAACTTGAGCCACAAGGAATACAAATTTACATAAATCTATTCTATCAGATGTAGTATGTAGTAGCTTTCCGAAACTAGCTTCGTAGCGTACTTGATCTGTTTATCTCATTCGAAAATCGTTTCCAAAGTTACAGACCTCGGTACACATGCAAGAAGGGCGGAAGGAGTAAAAGCAGATATATATATGAAAACTGCCAATTTCATAAAATTTCCAAAACATTTTAAGAGTGAATCAACTGGTACAATATGTACATGTACATGATGTATACGATTACTAATTTTGAAAATCTGAAAATAATTGTTTCAAACAAAATATACATTATTTTGACCTTTTTAAATCGCCCCACACGAGTTTTTTCACCGGATTAATAGTTGCATGAGGAACACAGCAGGTGCCATCTTTGGAACAGGAAATGCTTAATACCCTTCCGGAGTACCTGATGACAGGAACAAAATTTCTAAGCTTATTTCGTTTTGCCTCAACACACAAGTGATAGACATTGAGCGGCACGACCTTTTGATATTGGTTTCTTTGAAAATTTATGTGAGGCTCAGTTATTTTTAGTTTATTATATAATACTATCTCCTCTATTTTCTTTCATTTCTATATATTCAATCTTATTAAATGAGAGAGAGAAAGGTTCTTCATTTCTGCATTCTTTAATTTTTGGACTATTTTTCTATATTATAAATTTTGCATGTTATTCTCTATTCTTAAAATTTTAGCACCCCGATATTCTCTTTTCTTTATTTTTTTGTCTAAATTTCTCTATTCTTTCTTTTTTTTAATATTAATTTTATTCTGTGCATTTTGCCCATTATTATCTTTTCTGTAAACCTTCATAAGTGAACATACTGGTCAATACATGTGTTGTTTCGGTGACATTTTAAAAATCGGATAATACATTTAGTTATGTAAATATTCGGTATGATCTAACAAAAATGTCATAACGTACTTTAAAAGGTTATTTACAGTTGAAATGAACATATTATGTATTATTAATAGCTGATGTAATCATTTCTAGCCAAATTTCATTTAAAATCTATTTTTTACTTCTAAATCTGAATAAAAGATTTAACAACAATAAAAACTTTTTATAGCTGACTATGCGGTATGGGCTTTGCTCATTGTTGAAAGCCGTACGGTGACCTATAGTTGTTAATTTCTGTGTCATTTAGTCTCTTGTGGAGAGTTGTCTCATTGGCAATCATACCACATCTTCTTTTTTTATATTTTCTTAAACTGTTATCATCACTTGATAATGTGTGTGGTAATAATGAATTGTAGTGTTTTTATTTGTACGTGCATTCATAGTTGAATGTCAGTTTTCTCTTGACAGAGTGGCTTCGACTGGAACATGATCACTCAATGCATTTCCCTTTTATATTTTCCCCTGGAGTAAGGGAGTAACCATTTGTTGTTGGTTTTATTTTTGTGGATAGGAGACGTGGTAACATTTCATGTTTTCTTCCTGAATACTCCGATTCATTCTCAATTTGGTACTTCGTAGTTTGTTGTTATTATTTTGGATGTAAGACGTATCCAATTCTTGGCCCTTCATTTTTTCTAGTTGTCTATGTTGTAAAATGTGCTCTCTTCATTTAATAAAAAAAAATGGATTTGACAACGCAAACTTTACTTCTTTTATTTTATCATGTTAATATACAAGTCCTCTACTGGTCTCGGATGACTGTATTGCATCACATGTGCGAGACGAGATTTTTTTTTATATATGTAGTGTATTACGTATATACATATATATATTTTTTTTTAAATCTAGTCTAGCACATGTATATTGCATTTGTAGATATGACCACTAATAATATATATAGGTTCCATTTTTCGTCCTTTTTTTCCATGTTGGTGATTTCATCGATCACCAAATTGGATTTATCAACGGATTTATGCTTATCGTGATCAACATTTGAATTGATGCTACTGTGGATTAAAAATTGCGTACCCTTCCAGATTTGCATCTGGGTTATGAATTTTGTTAGGGGTTCGTGTTTGTCTCTTGATCATTGTGTTGTATGCTTTGTTCGACTTCTGATTTTTTTTTATTGCTGCCTTATTATTATTTTTACTTTTTACTTTGTTATTGAACATGTTGGTATAAATAATTCTATTTACCTTGTCCATGATCGGCGACATTAGCAAAAAAAGAACTCTCAAAGGAAAGTTTCAGTGTATTGGATATTTACCATTTCGACATATATGCTATTGTACGCAAAAAGTATATGTGTTTATGCTTCGAAACGTGAATGAAAATATGATTACGCGAATAAATTGTATTGCACAAACACATGAAACTAAACACAAAAAACTACAAAATGTTTAAAAGAAAAAAGTTTACTTTAACTATAATCATGATAATATACAACTTCTAGTATATGAATATATGTACTAGTAATTAATAATTCTATAATTAGTCGCCTGCTAACTTCCAGGACTTAGTTTATCTATTAAGTTTCAAGTCTATGAACATGTAAAAATGAAAAAAAAAGCAGACATTAAACATTAAACATAAACATGAAGTAAAACTGTAATAAAAGGCTTATCCTTGAAAAAGTGGAAAAACTTGAACTTTTTTTTATCATGTGTGCACTGTACAAATTCTGGTTTGATTATGAATATTCTATGTACGTTTCAATATGATATAAAGTATATTAACCAACTAATCAACACCATAATAAGCTTTTGGGGCTACTTACAAACCCAAATAATTTCCACATGAGTTATTCCATCCAATTTGAATGTAAAACATCAAAATAAGTGCAAACACAACTTAGGTAGATGAAACATAGACATGTTAGAGAACTAATTGTGACTTTTTCTTTTATTGACTCCGTACTTGAAAGTTGAAAGAAATACCACAAATTACACAAATGTCAGACCATGCATGATGTATTACTATTTGTCATTTATACATTTGCATCAGCGGTCACGAAATTCGAAATCAATCCGACAAAGCCATCACCATGGAACACATCGCACATTAAATGGAAGCGGTCCGTGGGTAATGCCGAGACTTCCAACTGCTGTGGGTGGCTGTTCTCCCTGTGGAGGTAGGAACTTAAATTTTTGAACCATTGATGTTAAAAATAGAAACAATTCCATTCTGGCCAAAGATTCGCCCAAGCAAACACGTCTTCCTGTAAAAAAATGAAAGGAGATTTGTTTGAGAATTTTTCAGCGTCATTTATTCGTTATACATGACATCATCAATAGTAGTTTACACATGTAGATTTTTAATACTAGTAATCATGATTGATGACCAGTGCATATTTTAATTTACCATTATATTAGATTTTATATGATCATTGATGCAAAATGAAAACAACACGCTATAAATTTAATGCCTCCGAAGCGCTTTTCTGGATTTGTCTTCCATCCGGAACGCTCAAAGCCAAATATATGAAAGCCAAGGATGTATAAGAACCGAAACCACTGAAGAGCTATATGATCAAAAGGACCTAAATTTGCAAAATCCATCTAAGGTCAACTTTGCCTTTATAGTGAATTGAAACCTAGTTTCTTTTTTAATTTCAAAATTTATAAACGGACAATTTTAGAAAGGTTTTTTTTATAAATATCATGTCAGTACCTAAGTACCGATTACAGAGCTGATGATACCTTCGGGGACTGATTGTCCCCCAGCAGAGGTATCGAACCAATTGATATACGAACAAGAGAGAACAATATATTTATTATTTCATATTGATCTTTTATCAAAAATAAAAATATCCACAAGAGCTCAATGACTCAATGACATCAACTACTCCGAGTGTCATACTATACTATTAATTTCAGGGTAGGGACCTAGTACCAAACTAGTAATAATTCTACCGAAACTCTCAAATGTTAACTGGCGTCCTGAGATATAATTCTTTTGTTGCAATAAAATAATAAATGGTTGGTGAAGTTTTTTAAAAAGCTTAAACTTGTTAGTTCGAAGTCCACTGTTATAATATTTGGTAAAAAAAAATCGTATTAAGAATTTTTTCATTTCATATTAGGGCATTGCACGTTAAGCAATCTTAAACAATGCGACTTATATTTGCAGTGGTTTTGGTCGCTACATTCAATGACATATTCAGATTGCACCATTTTTTTCTCGGGTTCCACAGAGCAGAGTCTGTAGAAGTCCGTTAGAGTCGGATAGAGTTAAAAGGCCTAATATTGGTTTATTTGATTTAATAGTAATATAATGATATACTTATAATGTGATTTTTTATAAATATTAATAAGTGTACGTCAATTATCAACGGTATGCGTGGGTTTATGATACAATAACCCCGAATACCGGACTTCCCGATCACCGGTTATGGCGACCTTAGAGTTTGGTAAAGTTTTGTTGCTTAAAACAAGTATATATAGCTCTGATGTGAATATTCATAAAATTAAAAAAAAAAAACAAACCCAAAACACGTGATTTCATCATAGGTGCTTGAAGACAGGACTCTCTTTTGAGTCCCCATAGTCCCTCTCCCTTCATTATCATAAAACCTCGATTTTTGTATTAATTACACCTTATATAAGAATGCCGCGGTACTATGATAGTCTCTACTTATCCTCAAAATTATGCATAAAAATGTTTATGGATTACAGCTTACTAGTAAAAAAACAAATTTCACATCACCTGCATGTCCTGTGCAGAGAGTTTAAATCAAAATCTATTCGGTGTAATTAAACAGATATGTCATGTTATGGAGGGGTATTTGCGAAAAATACCAGTCTCGGGACCAAATTTCCCTCGCCTAGTGGCTCGGGAAATTTTACAGTCCCTTGACTGGTATTTTTCGCAAATACCCCTTCATAAAATGATATATCTGTTCAATATCACTTTAAAATTTGTACCATATGTATACCAATATACCATATTTTTACTCTAATTATGTAAGTTTAATATCAACGTGCCACTCGACTATCTAGCGCTATCGGTACAAATAATCTAGGATTTATGATAATGACGTGGGAGGGACTAAGGGGGGCTCAAAACAGGGTCCTGTCCTCAAGCACCTATGGATTTCATGTACGATCCTTTGTAAAGAGGACATACCTAAAGAAAATGGCATGATCTTATCCTGATTACAGTACTTTCCCTCGTTGTTAATGAATCTTGTAGGGTCAAACTTTTCTGGATTAGGAAAGTTGTTCTCGTCATTCTGGACAGAATCAAGCACAGGAATAACAATCGCTCCCTTCGGTATTCGTCGATTCTCCAGAACGAGATCCTCTGTGGCCATGTGGAACAGAGACAAAGGAACTATATTCCCCAATCTCTGGGTTTCAGTAATCACAGCATTACAGTATGGTAAATCAGTTTTGTCGGACAGAGTTGCCTGTCGATTTGATCCGACGACGTTTTCGATTTCTTCGTGCATTTTTTCTTGTATATCCATATTTTGCATCAGGAATAATACTGCCCATGTAATTGTCGTGGAAGTTGTCTCTGTTCCTGCGGCAAACAAGTCCAGTATGGTAAACTGCAGCTGGTCATCTATAAAAGATAATTTTGATATGTCTTCTATAATTGAAAAAATAAAATCTTTTTGTGTGGTTAACATGAAGTATGCATTCGATTTTATATCGGTTATATACGTGGAGTGTAAACTGAAAAATATGATAGCGCTTACCCTTTATGTCATATTTCTAGTTGATACTTTGTCAAATGAATATTTGTTTGTTTCATATATTGCCTCACGTGCACATGGATAGGATCTAAAGAATGAACACCTCCCTGTACTATTTTGTATGTACTGGTACTCATAATACACAGACAGAAAAAGGGATGAAATATTGCTATTTGTTCAAGGGATTCGATTGCACTTTATGCAACCTTTACACAATAGACAATAATCAAACCAATCCTCACGACTACAAACCTTCAAAATCAGTTCCCTCCTCCTCTTTGTGCTTCATCTCTTCTAACAAGAAAGCGTCAATAAAATCTCTTGCGTCGTTTTCATCCAATGTCTGCTTGTGTTCTTCTATTTCTTCTTTAACAGCTTGCTCCAGTATGGCTTTGTTCTTAAACGAACGGTTAATGAGGAACATATCACCAGGAACGTACTGTAGAAATGGAAGCATATCAACAAGTGGTGCATACGGATTTGAAATTTCCTCTCCAACAAGGTTCACCGCTTGAGTAAAACCTTCATCATCGTAACTGAAGGTCTTACCTACAGTTATAGAACATATAACATTAGACACACTTCTGTTGATTAGTCCAGCAAGTCCCATAGGTTTCCCATTTTCCTTTTCTAAAATTTCAATAAAATTTTTATTTTCTTCTAAAATCTTGGTTTCCATACTTCTCTTGCCAAAACCAAATGCTCTCAGAGCTGCCAGAGCGAAAGTCCTTTGTCCCTTCCATCGATGTCCATTGGAGGATACAATTCCTGAAAATATAGTAAAAAGCTCAATACATGGGGAAAATTTATACGACAAAAACCGCATCCGCTAGCACGTATTTGCAGTTCTTATTTTTATTGTCATGCCGAATCTGAAATTTAATCCAAAATTAAACGTAGTCTTTAACAGAAATAAAACAAAATTAATATACATTGTATCAAATCAAATTTAGCATGCGTAAGTTAACTTGAAGGGTGCTTAAATCTCGGACATGTCATTAACAATGATAAAAATGATCGAATGTTTGAATACATATTCATAAACAGGACATTCAAATCGTTCAACTTCATGCAACATTTTTGTTTGTTTTACAATAAAACCACACTACGCCATTTTGTTTTCATTAACAGCTGATTCTTCTTTCACAGGTCTCCACAAGAATGCTAAGTTATAAATAAAAGGATATATGAAGATAAACGCCAATGAGACAGCAACCGAACAGCAAAAACAACCAAAGACGTCTAGGTTGAAACATGCATACAGTCTTCAACAACAGACATTTGTCCATAAAATATATCAAGCTCTATTGAAATCAAGAAATCGTCCTGAACTATAAGTTGTAAAAGTTGTGATGTTAAATGACAAAAAACAATAAAAGATCTGTCATCAACACCAAATTCTCAAACTAAAAAATCATCCATTAAGGTATGACATACACGGGTCGCCTCTTCTAGCTTAGATTTACGCTTAATTTACGTATACTGACGGAAATCATTACGAGCTTCCGAAAGAAAGGAACATCTTTTCTAATTGCTTAGACAAAAACCGCCGCGACGAGCACATCATATTAAACAGTGATTACAAAGTTCAAATAGTAATTTAAATATTACGTTTCTAAGAAACAATCATGTATACTGTACAAATATAGTCGATATTTAGTTGTGTAATAAAATGACCAATAGCAGGATAATAAAATTATATCCAGGTATTCAACTTACCTCGCCGTTCTGACAACACCTTTATGCTGAAAGTATCTGGTCTGTCTGATAAAACGTCGGCATTTTTAACAAACGCCTCTTTGAGAAGATCATAACCATTGACAAATACAATCCAATAAGGTCCAAGAGACAAGCTGTACAAATCACCATATTGTTTTCTCAAATTTCTCGAAACTTTCAATAAATCTCCTCCGAATAAAGCAGGAATATTTCCAATCAGTGGAAGAGGCGTTGGTCCCGGGGGTAAATCGCCAGGTCTCTTAGATCGGATCCATAGGAAAGTTAAAAGAACTATTAAAATCACCAATGTCAAACTTACTCCGTCCATTTTTTTTTCTATCTGCTTTCTTGCAGTAATAAATTCAGCACAATATTTTACAAAATATTTAATATTCTTTTCCACGCATTTAGCTCAATTGAGGCTCGCGAAATTCCTTTGTTTGCAAGCTATTTTGTAAACAAAACTTGTAGGTCAATGAACACTAATGTGACCGACCACTCGATGTCAGCATGTAGTGGTCATTTAATACGGTCAGCTGGATATAATAATATCAAGGTCAAATATTTATGTCATTATGTAATGCCAGTCATGGTACACACACATCTGGACATAACTTTATCTACGACGTCGATCGTGTGAAACATAAGTAGCTGCCTTTTCATTGTTTGCTACTTATATTATATTAAGAACAGAAAGATAAATATCGTTTGATGAAATTAAATCAAAACAGATTAAATAGTTATGTGAATAAGAATTAAAAGAAAATCTCCAAACAAGAGGAACGACTAAACTATCGCATAATGATAATTATCGATCTTATCGTTGCAGAAGAAAACATTTATAAATATTTTTTTTAATCAATTTCTTATCACATTTGTCCCATGCTGAATTTTCATTTTATAATAACCTAATAAATGTTTTATACAACTATTTTAGATTGTATATGTTAATTTGAGGCGAGACATATTGTCTAGCATTTAAGAAAAGAAAAACAAAAACAAAAACAAAAATATTTTGTTTGTTCATATTTTTTGAAAATGTTAAATATTTATAATTTCTATTTATGAAATTTCATGTTATTGATATCAATCTGCATGATTGTCTGGGTTTTACACTACTAATAGATATCTTATCTGATCTTTTACTTATCTGTTAAAAGAAAACTGTAAAAAGTTGTTTCACATGTATAGTCGAGATTGGTAAGCACTTCACAGTAATAGTGTCTGGGTAGTAAAGTAAAATGGTTCAGGATCAAAGTTTTTTCTTTCTATCTTAATTTGTTTATTTGTTTATTTATTTTTTTGTTGTTGTTGTTTTTTTTTTTGGGAGGAGGGGGTGTGTGGCCGGGAAAGGGTATTTGAATACTTCATTGAATGGCTGTAACTGTAAAGTAAGGGGGTTAACAGTATCCCTGTTTGAATGTGTGGAATGTTTGTTTCATTTCTTACCTAAACGTTTTTCATAATAAAAAAAATAACCTACAAAATGCAAAAACCACCCGGGACACCCCGTCTCTTCAGTGATGTTAGGAATCGAAACGGTATTTGGAAGGCCATATAATTTACATCAATTTAGGATAGACTCTCTATCTCTATATATATATATTAGTCTAAAGATTGGGATTCCGTTGTGCAAATCTTTAGACATATATTTTTTTCCTTATCTGCGCTGTATCTAGATAGATATAAGAAGATGTGGTATGAGTGCCAATGAGACAACTCTCCATCCAAGTCACAATTTGTAAAAGTAAACCATTATAGGTCAAAGAACGACCTTCAACACGGAGCCTTGGCTCACACCGGACAGCAAGCTATAAAGGGCCCCAAAAATGACTAGTGAAAAGTGAAAAAACCATTCAAACAGGTCTATTCTAGACGATCCGGTACATATTAAATTTGCTGGTTGGTCCTTTTTATAGACTTCAATATATATATATATATATATATACAAGTCTAAATTGAAAACAACGTTCTATATATTGTTTTGCATGCACACGAATAAAAATTGCGGTTTTTATCCAACGCAATCATAGGTTTGAACGTTGTTTTCAATTTAGACTTGTTTATATTTTTTCGTTTAGGCTTGTATTATATTTGCCTTCGGGTTTATATGATCCGTTCATCCTATTTCGACTCTTCAAAATTCAGGAGTCAATCCCAAATTGAGGTAAATTATATGGCCTTCCAAATACCGTTTCGATTCCTAACATCACTGAAGAGACATTAATTGTCGAAATCCGGATATGGTGTACAAATTATTGCACCTCATGTTTGCGGTATACCATCTTTTCCGCAAGTTTATTGTTTTCTGTTTGGTATTTAATTAATATAATTAAGATCCATTGTGTTACATCTGTGATCCGTTTATTTGGCAATCGCCATGGCAGTCAGCAGGGTTTAAGAACATCCGTTGTTCGACCTGCTAGTCAAATGCGTTTTGTTAAAATATACTTTTTCACTTTTTTGGTCTTTTGGAAAATGTTGTTTGTGCTGTATTTAGACCCCTCTACAAAGAAATTTGTTTTGCATGCACACGAATAAAAATTGCGGTTTTTATCCAACGCAATCATAGGTTTGAACGTTGTTTTCAATTTAGACTTGTACATATATATTTATATATATATACATATCGTTTTATTAACACAATTTTACATATAAATGATAAAGAATTGTTCTAATGTTAACAGAAACATATGGTTTCAATATGTGAACCTACTCTTCTATTTTCAATGTTATACGCATACTAAGGAAAAGTCTGAGGTCACACATTTAGCTATATGTTAGCGCTAGAATTTCAATTTCGTTGCGTTCAAATTTTGTCTTCATTTTAATCTTGATGCATGTACATTCGGGAATGTGCTTTACCATACTAATTGTCTATCCTCAGTGATTAAATATACGGAAATTGTCACAAATATGCCTTCTTTTATTACCAGTCAACAAATCGTACAGAATAAGGTATCGGCGAATGTGTTGTTCCTACTTTTCCTACTATGTTGGGCGGTAGCTGTCCTACAGGTATGATTTTGTACCGAGTTACTATTGCTGTCAAAAATAAAAATAACTCCATTCTCGCTAGAGACTCGCCTAGACAAACCCGTCTACCTGCAAGGATAAACATCATCAATAGAAATTTTGTATAGCTATAGATTATACAAATATTTCTCATTGAACTTTATGAAGTTTGATTGGTACTATATGTAAGTAGTCTTACAAAAGTTTGACCAAACAATATATATATATATTTTTAGACAATTGCGCACTCTCCGGTCTTTTATGCCTTAGCCAACGATAACTATGATAGCTTAAATCCGTCAACAAAAAATCATAAATATGTTTAATTCCTGTATATATAAGATAAAAAAAGAAACAGCTCCATCCTAGGTAGAACCTCGCCTACAGTTTAAAAATAAAAATAAGTTCATTCATTTGAATCTGGGTTGTGCGTCAATAAGGCATCACCTCAACGACGCAAAGATCAAACTCGCTCATATATTCACCAGTCGTAATGCAATATTTACTCTAGCACAAGTTATGATTTTGTATTTGTGGTGATGCAAAGAAAGACAACCCAAGAGTTAAAAGTAAACAAAAAGTTTTGTAAGTTTGCCTAATACTCAACAAAGTTAGTTTGCTTCTTGGGACGGATCTTATATTGTTTATTGCTAATATCCGTCTACTAATTACATTATTAGTAAAAGGCTTCATTAATAATTTTTGTATAATTTGTTTATGCCTCCGTACGTTTAATATTTTTATAAATAAATATTGATTTGACTCTGGAGATCGTCTTGGTCTTCCTCGAATTGCCATCATTAAAAACTCCAAGATTTCTCCAGAACAACACAAATAGATGTTCTATTCAGATGAAATATATTATAAGCTATTTAGATGGGTTTCTTGACCAATGGGATTGTTGTCTTAGATATATATTTACGTCACATCCTTTGTCCACTGGCAAATATTACATGCATTTCATGTAGAGAACATATTAATGTGATATAACATCAACCCTGTTTTGTATTAGAATGACACGCTGAACTGAATTTGTAACGTGTTAGTTTACAGAATAAGAGTCTGCAGAAACACATGTCCAGTTTCGTTATTGATTTGTTTTTAGTATTGTTTCAGTACTTATTTCAGTAACTATTTTTGATATCGATTTAGTACTGTCTGTTTCTTTTCTGAATTAACACTGAAAAAAATGAACAAAAAATAGTAGCACTTAAAAACAATTGCAATATACACTAGTACAAAACAGTGATGACAAAAGTCAGTCTTAAAACATAACTAAAAAAAACAAAAAACAAATCGGTATTCAGTATTGAAAAAGGTTAGTAGTTGTACTTAATTAACATTGAGGTAGTACTGATATATAGTACTGAAAAATACGTATAGGAACAATGTAATGAAACTACAACAAAATGACAATAGAATTAAGCTAATAAAAGTGTCAATCTTTGGGGGAGGGGTGGGGGTCCGCTTTTCTCCTTCTATGTAGTAACGGAATCGGCAGAGTGGATCCGAGTGTAAAAGTGAAAACAGTACGGAAGAAACAGAAAATAACATAACATGTCTTTTACATAACAGTACTGTACAATCTACATCAGACTGCAAGTTTAGTCTTTGTATTGTAGTCTATCGTGGGTTTTTTGTTGTTGCGATATTTCGCTGTTGATTCATCAACACGTTTCCGTCTTTTGCTTTCTTTAATATCCTTAAATATAAGCATCATTTATAACACATTGCTTAATTGGTGTGTTTCATAAAGACAATATCAGGTTTTAGAATGATTATGCAATTATATATTATAAAGGAACATACCAAGGGAAAATGGCATAACATTCTCTCTCCTTTCGTTGAACTTTCCATTTTCATCTAAATATCTGCTTGGATCAAAACTATTGAAATCTAGAAACATATTCTCATCATGGAAGGTTGCGTTCATGTTGGGAACCACAATAGACCCTTTTGGTATTCTGTAATTATTTATCACATAATCTTCAGTGGCCGTATGAGGGAGAGAAAAGGGTATGATATTACCAAGACGTAATGTCTCGGTTATAACACTCTCACAGTACGGTAGGTTGTTTCTATCGGTAAGCAACGGCTGACGATTGGAACCAACAACTTCCGTCAATTCATTGCGCATCTTCTGTTGAACATCCGGGTTATTAACAAGAAAAATAATTGCCCATAGGATACCACTTGATGTCGTGTCAGTTCCAGCAGCAAATAGATCTAGTACAACGCCCTCTAGGTTGTCCTCTGTTTAAATATACATAATAAATATTAATTGTTATGATTGTATTTACAAATGATATCCTGGGCCCACTCCCATTTTAATTTATGACTTGTGTTTAACTCTAGAAAAGACATGAACTTTGTATTGAGTTATGGATCTAATCAAACGTTTCATAAAACAAATCAAAATATATATTTTATTTTTTTGCCGAAATGATTTAATTGTTACGGGAAAGATGATGTACCGATGACGATTTTACAATTTCATTCAATTGAGATCTAAATTAAATAATATTTTTTGCAATAAATCAACCTCATGCACTTAGTAAATGATAGGAATCACGTTAGTGCAATTTAAATGAAATCCTCTTATTTTTATGACAGCTAAATCATATAAAGCATTAACAATAAAATTTCTGAAAATAGAAGAAAGAAAGAATAAATATAAGAAAACAAAATAAGATAAAAGCAAAACTAACTCCTGACTAGAATGTAGATTTAATGAAACAACGAACTTTTTACGCTAAATGTTTTCAGTTAGTTTCGTAAATATTTGCATCATTGCCAGACAATATCGTTTCTATATCAATCTGTATCTACATTCAACTGACAGCTGAATTCTATCGAAAACTGTTTGTGTTGCATGATATGTTTTAAATTTAGAAGTATATACTGAACAGGGAATCCAACAGAGTTTCAAAGGTATAAAACCACTAATTCATAGCCCCATTGCTTTCTATGTTAAATTCTGCAATTTCAAGCATAAATGGCTACTTTATCTTAATTTCAAATAAAGTGGCAGTTATTTCATGTCTAAACTGTACCTTATGCTGACTTGTGCTGAAAAAATCAACATACCTTTAATTGCATATTAGAGCGTACTGGTTCCCGGAAGTTTGATAGTACAAAAACAGGAACTTCTGATCTGAACAACAGGCCAAATGAGCCCTCCTATTAAAATTTCCTAAACTTCTTTATTATTCAAATAAAACTTTCAACAAGGGTTCTACAGTGACCCCAAGTCCCCAACCTTTCATTTGATACTAAAACTACCCAAATATTTCCACTATTGACAAAGATGCAGCTATGCGTAGGAACTATTTTGCTTAAAATATGTACTACTTTCTTGTATGTTCTTTCCGACCGGGCCTGAATTAGTGGTTCTATACCTATAACAGCACCAACTTTGTTATATTGACTTCTGCTTGACTTTATTTCCTTCTATGATCTATTCTTAGCATAGAAAAACACATAAAGCTTTTGTCAAAACACTATATCACTGAATTCAAGCTCAAATTGGACTGGTATTAACATATGCGTTAAACAAAGAAAACTACATATGGATACTAATAGTGACAGATATGACACTTTTTCAATTTTTACCAGTTCTGATTTGTTAATATCTACTCAAATAACAGTGTTCTTACCTATATGTCTTATTTTTATCAGAGATTCTTCCTTGAATATAAATACAGTGGTCCAAACATAAAATATAATTGATAATTTTGTCCCCCCTTTTTTCTACATGTTGGAAAAGGAGAGTGATTTGGTAAAAAAAACCATACTTTTATGTATAAACATGGATCAACAAGAGCAATTTATGTATCTCCAAGCTAGACAACTTGCTAAAATGGTCATAAAATGCATTTCAAGTGAGATTTTGGAATTCCTATATAAGTATACACCAATAATCCTTGAAATAAATAATTCACCAAGAAACACAATAAAACATGAACACTCACTAGATAATATGACCAAAAACAATATTTATACTATAAACTAGTCATAATATACAAGTTTCATTGGTTTCAGTGTTAGATAATCCAAAAATTTTAATTTCAGGTAAAATCTTAACTGTGTGCATGCTAAATGACCAAAAAAGGCTAAAATACCTTCTTGTAGTAATTTGAGGGCTGTAATTTGACACTAAAATAATTGTTACATAAAAAAAATAATGTAACATGATTTCTGACAACAAATGTGACCAATTTTCACTGTAAAGGGTATGATTTCTAAAAATAGAATTTCACATGCCTGTCAGTAATAGGTATAAAACCACTAATTCATAGCCCCATTGCTTTCTATGTTAAATTCTGCAATTTCAAGCATAAATGGCTACTTTATCTTAATTTCAAATAAAGTGGCAGTTATTTCATGTCTAAACTGTACCTTATGCTGACTTGTGCTGAAAAAATCAACATACCTTTAATTGCATATTAGAGCGTACTGGTTCCCGGAAGTTTGATAGTACAAAAACAGGAACTTCTGATCTGAACAACAGGCCAAATGAGCCCTCCTATTAAAATTTCCTAAACTTCTTTATTATTCAAATAAAACTTTCAACAAGGGTTCTACAGTGACCCCAAGTCCCCAACCTTTCATTTGATACTAAAACTACCCAAATATTTCCACTATTGACAAAGATGCAGCTATGCGTAGGAACTATTTTGCTTAAAATATGTACTACTTTCTTGTATGTTCTTTCCGACCGGGCCTGAATTAGTGGTTCTATACCTATAACAGCACCAACTTTGTTATATTGACTTCTGCTTGACTTTATTTCCTTCTATGATCTATTCTTAGCATAGAAAAACACATAAAGCTTTTGTCAAAACACTATATCACTGAATTCAAGCTCAAATTGGACTGGTATTAACATATGCGTTAAACAAAGAAAACTACATATGGATACTAATAGTGACAGATATGACACTTTTTCAATTTTTACCAGTTCTGATTTGTTAATATCTACTCAAATAACAGTGTTCTTACCTATATGTCTTATTTTTATCAGAGATTCTTCCTTGAATATAAATACAGTGGTCCAAACATAAAATATAATTGATAATTTTGTCCCCCCTTTTTTCTACATGTTGGAAAAGGAGAGTGATTTGGTAAAAAAAACCATACTTTTATGTATAAACATGGATCAACAAGAGCAATTTATGTATCTCCAAGCTAGACAACTTGCTAAAATGGTCATAAAATGCATTTCAAGTGAGATTTTGGAATTCCTATATAAGTATACACCAATAATCCTTGAAATAAATAATTCACCAAGAAACACAATAAAACATGAACACTCACTAGATAATATGACCAAAAACAATATTTATACTATAAACTAGTCATAATATACAAGTTTCATTGGTTTCAGTGTTAGATAATCCAAAAATTTTAATTTCAGGTAAAATCTTAACTGTGTGCATGCTAAATGACCAAAAAAGGCTAAAATACCTTCTTGTAGTAATTTGAGGGCTGTAATTTGACACTAAAATAATTGTTACATAAAAAAAATAATGTAACATGATTTCTGACAACAAATGTGACCAATTTTCACTGTAAAGGGTATGATTTCTAAAAATAGAATTTCACATGCCTGTCAGTAATAGGTATAAAACCACTAATTCATAGCCCCATTGCTTTCTATGTTAAATTCTGCAATTTCAAGCATAAATGGCTACTTTATCTTAATTTCAAATAAAGTGGCAGTTATTTCATGTCTAAACTGTACCTTATGCTGACTTGTGCTGAAAAAATCAACATACCTTTAATTGCATATTAGAGCGTACTGGTTCCCGGAAGTTTGATAGTACAAAAACAGGAACTTCTGATCTGAACAACAGGCCAAATGAGCCCTCCTATTAAAATTTCCTAAACTTCTTTATTATTCAAATAAAACTTTCAACAAGGGTTCTACAGTGACCCCAAGTCCCCAACCTTTCATTTGATACTAAAACTACCCAAATATTTCCACTATTGACAAAGATGCAGCTATGCGTAGGAACTATTTTGCTTAAAATATGTACTACTTTCTTGTATGTTCTTTCCGACCGGGCCTGAATTAGTGGTTCTATACCTATAACAGCACCAACTTTGTTATATTGACTTCTGCTTGACTTTATTTCCTTCTATGATCTATTCTTAGCATAGAAAAACACATAAAGCTTTTGTCAAAACACTATATCACTGAATTCAAGCTCAAATTGGACTGGTATTAACATATGCGTTAAACAAAGAAAACTACATATGGATACTAATAGTGACAGATATGACACTTTTTCAATTTTTACCAGTTCTGATTTGTTAATATCTACTCAAATAACAGTGTTCTTACCTATATGTCTTATTTTTATCAGAGATTCTTCCTTGAATATAAATACAGTGGTCCAAACATAAAATATAATTGATAATTTTGTCCCCCCTTTTTTCTACATGTTGGAAAAGGAGAGTGATTTGGTAAAAAAAACCATACTTTTATGTATAAACATGGATCAACAAGAGCAATTTATGTATCTCCAAGCTAGACAACTTGCTAAAATGGTCATAAAATGCATTTCAAGTGAGATTTTGGAATTCCTATATAAGTATACACCAATAATCCTTGAAATAAATAATTCACCAAGAAACACAATAAAACATGAACACTCACTAGATAATATGACCAAAAACAATATTTATACTATAAACTAGTCATAATATACAAGTTTCATTGGTTTCAGTGTTAGATAATCCAAAAATTTTAATTTCAGGTAAAATCTTAACTGTGTGCATGCTAAATGACCAAAAAAGGCTAAAATACCTTCTTGTAGTAATTTGAGGGCTGTAATTTGACACTAAAATAATTGTTACATAAAAAAAATAATGTAACATGATTTCTGACAACAAATGTGACCAATTTTCACTGTAAAGGGTATGATTTCTAAAAATAGAATTTCACATGCCTGTCAGTAATAGGTATAAAACCACTAATTCATAGCCCCATTGCTTTCTATGTTAAATTCTGCAATTTCAAGCATAAATGGCTACTTTATCTTAATTTCAAATAAAGTGGCAGTTATTTCATGTCTAAACTGTACCTTATGCTGACTTGTGCTGAAAAAATCAACATACCTTTAATTGCATATTAGAGCGTACTGGTTCCCGGAAGTTTGATAGTACAAAAACAGGAACTTCTGATCTGAACAACAGGCCAAATGAGCCCTCCTATTAAAATTTCCTAAACTTCTTTATTATTCAAATAAAACTTTCAACAAGGGTTCTACAGTGACCCCAAGTCCCCAACCTTTCATTTGATACTAAAACTACCCAAATATTTCCACTATTGACAAAGATGCAGCTATGCGTAGGAACTATTTTGCTTAAAATATGTACTACTTTCTTGTATGTTCTTTCCGACCGGGCCTGAATTAGTGGTTCTATACCTATAACAGCACCAACTTTGTTATATTGACTTCTGCTTGACTTTATTTCCTTCTATGATCTATTCTTAGCATAGAAAAACACATAAAGCTTTTGTCAAAACACTATATCACTGAATTCAAGCTCAAATTGGACTGGTATTAACATATGCGTTAAACAAAGAAAACTACATATGGATACTAATAGTGACAGATATGACACTTTTTCAATTTTTACCAGTTCTGATTTGTTAATATCTACTCAAATAACAGTGTTCTTACCTATATGTCTTATTTTTATCAGAGATTCTTCCTTGAATATAAATACAGTGGTCCAAACATAAAATATAATTGATAATTTTGTCCCCCCTTTTTTCTACATGTTGGAAAAGGAGAGTGATTTGGTAAAAAAAACCATACTTTTATGTATAAACATGGATCAACAAGAGCAATTTATGTATCTCCAAGCTAGACAACTTGCTAAAATGGTCATAAAATGCATTTCAAGTGAGATTTTGGAATTCCTATATAAGTATACACCAATAATCCTTGAAATAAATAATTCACCAAGAAACACAATAAAACATGAACACTCACTAGATAATATGACCAAAAACAATATTTATACTATAAACTAGTCATAATATACAAGTTTCATTGGTTTCAGTGTTAGATAATCCAAAAATTTTAATTTCAGGTAAAATCTTAACTGTGTGCATGCTAAATGACCAAAAAAGGCTAAAATACCTTCTTGTAGTAATTTGAGGGCTGTAATTTGACACTAAAATAATTGTTACATAAAAAAAATAATGTAACATGATTTCTGACAACAAATGTGACCAATTTTCACTGTAAAGGGTATGATTTCTAAAAATAGAATTTCACATGCCTGTCAGTAATAGGTATAAAACCACTAATTCATAGCCCCATTGCTTTCTATGTTAAATTCTGCAATTTCAAGCATAAATGGCTACTTTATCTTAATTTCAAATAAAGTGGCAGTTATTTCATGTCTAAACTGTACCTTATGCTGACTTGTGCTGAAAAAATCAACATACCTTTAATTGCATATTAGAGCGTACTGGTTCCCGGAAGTTTGATAGTACAAAAACAGGAACTTCTGATCTGAACAACAGGCCAAATGAGCCCTCCTATTAAAATTTCCTAAACTTCTTTATTATTCAAATAAAACTTTCAACAAGGGTTCTACAGTGACCCCAAGTCCCCAACCTTTCATTTGATACTAAAACTACCCAAATATTTCCACTATTGACAAAGATGCAGCTATGCGTAGGAACTATTTTGCTTAAAATATGTACTACTTTCTTGTATGTTCTTTCCGACCGGGCCTGAATTAGTGGTTCTATACCTATAACAGCACCAACTTTGTTATATTGACTTCTGCTTGACTTTATTTCCTTCTATGATCTATTCTTAGCATAGAAAAACACATAAAGCTTTTGTCAAAACACTATATCACTGAATTCAAGCTCAAATTGGACTGGTATTAACATATGCGTTAAACAAAGAAAACTACATATGGATACTAATAGTGACAGATATGACACTTTTTCAATTTTTACCAGTTCTGATTTGTTAATATCTACTCAAATAACAGTGTTCTTACCTATATGTCTTATTTTTATCAGAGATTCTTCCTTGAATATAAATACAGTGGTCCAAACATAAAATATAATTGATAATTTTGTCCCCCCTTTTTTCTACATGTTGGAAAAGGAGAGTGATTTGGTAAAAAAAACCATACTTTTATGTATAAACATGGATCAACAAGAGCAATTTATGTATCTCCAAGCTAGACAACTTGCTAAAATGGTCATAAAATGCATTTCAAGTGAGATTTTGGAATTCCTATATAAGTATACACCAATAATCCTTGAAATAAATAATTCACCAAGAAACACAATAAAACATGAACACTCACTAGATAATATGACCAAAAACAATATTTATACTATAAACTAGTCATAATATACAAGTTTCATTGGTTTCAGTGTTAGATAATCCAAAAATTTTAATTTCAGGTAAAATCTTAACTGTGTGCATGCTAAATGACCAAAAAAGGCTAAAATACCTTCTTGTAGTAATTTGAGGGCTGTAATTTGACACTAAAATAATTGTTACATAAAAAAAATAATGTAACATGATTTCTGACAACAAATGTGACCAATTTTCACTGTAAAGGGTATGATTTCTAAAAATAGAATTTCACATGCCTGTCAGTAATAGGTATAAAACCACTAATTCATAGCCCCATTGCTTTCTATGTTAAATTCTGCAATTTCAAGCATAAATGGCTACTTTATCTTAATTTCAAATAAAGTGGCAGTTATTTCATGTCTAAACTGTACCTTATGCTGACTTGTGCTGAAAAAATCAACATACCTTTAATTGCATATTAGAGCGTACTGGTTCCCGGAAGTTTGATAGTACAAAAACAGGAACTTCTGATCTGAACAACAGGCCAAATGAGCCCTCCTATTAAAATTTCCTAAACTTCTTTATTATTCAAATAAAACTTTCAACAAGGGTTCTACAGTGACCCCAAGTCCCCAACCTTTCATTTGATACTAAAACTACCCAAATATTTCCACTATTGACAAAGATGCAGCTATGCGTAGGAACTATTTTGCTTAAAATATGTACTACTTTCTTGTATGTTCTTTCCGACCGGGCCTGAATTAGTGGTTCTATACCTATAACAGCACCAACTTTGTTATATTGACTTCTGCTTGACTTTATTTCCTTCTATGATCTATTCTTAGCATAGAAAAACACATAAAGCTTTTGTCAAAACACTATATCACTGAATTCAAGCTCAAATTGGACTGGTATTAACATATGCGTTAAACAAAGAAAACTACATATGGATACTAATAGTGACAGATATGACACTTTTTCAATTTTTACCAGTTCTGATTTGTTAATATCTACTCAAATAACAGTGTTCTTACCTATATGTCTTATTTTTATCAGAGATTCTTCCTTGAATATAAATACAGTGGTCCAAACATAAAATATAATTGATAATTTTGTCCCCCCTTTTTTCTACATGTTGGAAAAGGAGAGTGATTTGGTAAAAAAAACCATACTTTTATGTATAAACATGGATCAACAAGAGCAATTTATGTATCTCCAAGCTAGACAACTTGCTAAAATGGTCATAAAATGCATTTCAAGTGAGATTTTGGAATTCCTATATAAGTATACACCAATAATCCTTGAAATAAATAATTCACCAAGAAACACAATAAAACATGAACACTCACTAGATAATATGACCAAAAACAATATTTATACTATAAACTAGTCATAATATACAAGTTTCATTGGTTTCAGTGTTAGATAATCCAAAAATTTTAATTTCAGGTAAAATCTTAACTGTGTGCATGCTAAATGACCAAAAAAGGCTAAAATACCTTCTTGTAGTAATTTGAGGGCTGTAATTTGACACTAAAATAATTGTTACATAAAAAAAATAATGTAACATGATTTCTGACAACAAATGTGACCAATTTTCACTGTAAAGGGTATGATTTCTAAAAATAGAATTTCACATGCCTGTCAGTAATAGGTATAAAACCACTAATTCATAGCCCCATTGCTTTCTATGTTAAATTCTGCAATTTCAAGCATAAATGGCTACTTTATCTTAATTTCAAATAAAGTGGCAGTTATTTCATGTCTAAACTGTACCTTATGCTGACTTGTGCTGAAAAAATCAACATACCTTTAATTGCATATTAGAGCGTACTGGTTCCCGGAAGTTTGATAGTACAAAAACAGGAACTTCTGATCTGAACAACAGGCCAAATGAGCCCTCCTATTAAAATTTCCTAAACTTCTTTATTATTCAAATAAAACTTTCAACAAGGGTTCTACAGTGACCCCAAGTCCCCAACCTTTCATTTGATACTAAAACTACCCAAATATTTCCACTATTGACAAAGATGCAGCTATGCGTAGGAACTATTTTGCTTAAAATATGTACTACTTTCTTGTATGTTCTTTCCGACCGGGCCTGAATTAGTGGTTCTATACCTATAACAGCACCAACTTTGTTATATTGACTTCTGCTTGACTTTATTTCCTTCTATGATCTATTCTTAGCATAGAAAAACACATAAAGCTTTTGTCAAAACACTATATCACTGAATTCAAGCTCAAATTGGACTGGTATTAACATATGCGTTAAACAAAGAAAACTACATATGGATACTAATAGTGACAGATATGACACTTTTTCAATTTTTACCAGTTCTGATTTGTTAATATCTACTCAAATAACAGTGTTCTTACCTATATGTCTTATTTTTATCAGAGATTCTTCCTTGAATATAAATACAGTGGTCCAAACATAAAATATAATTGATAATTTTGTCCCCCCTTTTTTCTACATGTTGGAAAAGGAGAGTGATTTGGTAAAAAAAACCATACTTTTATGTATAAACATGGATCAACAAGAGCAATTTATGTATCTCCAAGCTAGACAACTTGCTAAAATGGTCATAAAATGCATTTCAAGTGAGATTTTGGAATTCCTATATAAGTATACACCAATAATCCTTGAAATAAATAATTCACCAAGAAACACAATAAAACATGAACACTCACTAGATAATATGACCAAAAACAATATTTATACTATAAACTAGTCATAATATACAAGTTTCATTGGTTTCAGTGTTAGATAATCCAAAAATTTTAATTTCAGGTAAAATCTTAACTGTGTGCATGCTAAATGACCAAAAAAGGCTAAAATACCTTCTTGTAGTAATTTGAGGGCTGTAATTTGACACTAAAATAATTGTTACATAAAAAAAATAATGTAACATGATTTCTGACAACAAATGTGACCAATTTTCACTGTAAAGGGTATGATTTCTAAAAATAGAATTTCACATGCCTGTCAGTAATAGGTATAAAACCACTAATTCATAGCCCCATTGCTTTCTATGTTAAATTCTGCAATTTCAAGCATAAATGGCTACTTTATCTTAATTTCAAATAAAGTGGCAGTTATTTCATGTCTAAACTGTACCTTATGCTGACTTGTGCTGAAAAAATCAACATACCTTTAATTGCATATTAGAGCGTACTGGTTCCCGGAAGTTTGATAGTACAAAAACAGGAACTTCTGATCTGAACAACAGGCCAAATGAGCCCTCCTATTAAAATTTCCTAAACTTCTTTATTATTCAAATAAAACTTTCAACAAGGGTTCTACAGTGACCCCAAGTCCCCAACCTTTCATTTGATACTAAAACTACCCAAATATTTCCACTATTGACAAAGATGCAGCTATGCGTAGGAACTATTTTGCTTAAAATATGTACTACTTTCTTGTATGTTCTTTCCGACCGGGCCTGAATTAGTGGTTCTATACCTATAACAGCACCAACTTTGTTATATTGACTTCTGCTTGACTTTATTTCCTTCTATGATCTATTCTTAGCATAGAAAAACACATAAAGCTTTTGTCAAAACACTATATCACTGAATTCAAGCTCAAATTGGACTGGTATTAACATATGCGTTAAACAAAGAAAACTACATATGGATACTAATAGTGACAGATATGACACTTTTTCAATTTTTACCAGTTCTGATTTGTTAATATCTACTCAAATAACAGTGTTCTTACCTATATGTCTTATTTTTATCAGAGATTCTTCCTTGAATATAAATACAGTGGTCCAAACATAAAATATAATTGATAATTTTGTCCCCCCTTTTTTCTACATGTTGGAAAAGGAGAGTGATTTGGTAAAAAAAACCATACTTTTATGTATAAACATGGATCAACAAGAGCAATTTATGTATCTCCAAGCTAGACAACTTGCTAAAATGGTCATAAAATGCATTTCAAGTGAGATTTTGGAATTCCTATATAAGTATACACCAATAATCCTTGAAATAAATAATTCACCAAGAAACACAATAAAACATGAACACTCACTAGATAATATGACCAAAAACAATATTTATACTATAAACTAGTCATAATATACAAGTTTCATTGGTTTCAGTGTTAGATAATCCAAAAATTTTAATTTCAGGTAAAATCTTAACTGTGTGCATGCTAAATGACCAAAAAAGGCTAAAATACCTTCTTGTAGTAATTTGAGGGCTGTAATTTGACACTAAAATAATTGTTACATAAAAAAAATAATGTAACATGATTTCTGACAACAAATGTGACCAATTTTCACTGTAAAGGGTATGATTTCTAAAAATAGAATTTCACATGCCTGTCAGTAATAGGTATAAAACCACTAATTCATAGCCCCATTGCTTTCTATGTTAAATTCTGCAATTTCAAGCATAAATGGCTACTTTATCTTAATTTCAAATAAAGTGGCAGTTATTTCATGTCTAAACTGTACCTTATGCTGACTTGTGCTGAAAAAATCAACATACCTTTAATTGCATATTAGAGCGTACTGGTTCCCGGAAGTTTGATAGTACAAAAACAGGAACTTCTGATCTGAACAACAGGCCAAATGAGCCCTCCTATTAAAATTTCCTAAACTTCTTTATTATTCAAATAAAACTTTCAACAAGGGTTCTACAGTGACCCCAAGTCCCCAACCTTTCATTTGATACTAAAACTACCCAAATATTTCCACTATTGACAAAGATGCAGCTATGCGTAGGAACTATTTTGCTTAAAATATGTACTACTTTCTTGTATGTTCTTTCCGACCGGGCCTGAATTAGTGGTTCTATACCTATAACAGCACCAACTTTGTTATATTGACTTCTGCTTGACTTTATTTCCTTCTATGATCTATTCTTAGCATAGAAAAACACATAAAGCTTTTGTCAAAACACTATATCACTGAATTCAAGCTCAAATTGGACTGGTATTAACATATGCGTTAAACAAAGAAAACTACATATGGATACTAATAGTGACAGATATGACACTTTTTCAATTTTTACCAGTTCTGATTTGTTAATATCTACTCAAATAACAGTGTTCTTACCTATATGTCTTATTTTTATCAGAGATTCTTCCTTGAATATAAATACAGTGGTCCAAACATAAAATATAATTGATAATTTTGTCCCCCCTTTTTTCTACATGTTGGAAAAGGAGAGTGATTTGGTAAAAAAAACCATACTTTTATGTATAAACATGGATCAACAAGAGCAATTTATGTATCTCCAAGCTAGACAACTTGCTAAAATGGTCATAAAATGCATTTCAAGTGAGATTTTGGAATTCCTATATAAGTATACACCAATAATCCTTGAAATAAATAATTCACCAAGAAACACAATAAAACATGAACACTCACTAGATAATATGACCAAAAACAATATTTATACTATAAACTAGTCATAATATACAAGTTTCATTGGTTTCAGTGTTAGATAATCCAAAAATTTTAATTTCAGGTAAAATCTTAACTGTGTGCATGCTAAATGACCAAAAAAGGCTAAAATACCTTCTTGTAGTAATTTGAGGGCTGTAATTTGACACTAAAATAATTGTTACATAAAAAAAATAATGTAACATGATTTCTGACAACAAATGTGACCAATTTTCACTGTAAAGGGTATGATTTCTAAAAATAGAATTTCACATGCCTGTCAGTAATAGGTATAAAACCACTAATTCATAGCCCCATTGCTTTCTATGTTAAATTCTGCAATTTCAAGCATAAATGGCTACTTTATCTTAATTTCAAATAAAGTGGCAGTTATTTCATGTCTAAACTGTACCTTATGCTGACTTGTGCTGAAAAAATCAACATACCTTTAATTGCATATTAGAGCGTACTGGTTCCCGGAAGTTTGATAGTACAAAAACAGGAACTTCTGATCTGAACAACAGGCCAAATGAGCCCTCCTATTAAAATTTCCTAAACTTCTTTATTATTCAAATAAAACTTTCAACAAGGGTTCTACAGTGACCCCAAGTCCCCAACCTTTCATTTGATACTAAAACTACCCAAATATTTCCACTATTGACAAAGATGCAGCTATGCGTAGGAACTATTTTGCTTAAAATATGTACTACTTTCTTGTATGTTCTTTCCGACCGGGCCTGAATTAGTGGTTCTATACCTATAACAGCACCAACTTTGTTATATTGACTTCTGCTTGACTTTATTTCCTTCTATGATCTATTCTTAGCATAGAAAAACACATAAAGCTTTTGTCAAAACACTATATCACTGAATTCAAGCTCAAATTGGACTGGTATTAACATATGCGTTAAACAAAGAAAACTACATATGGATACTAATAGTGACAGATATGACACTTTTTCAATTTTTACCAGTTCTGATTTGTTAATATCTACTCAAATAACAGTGTTCTTACCTATATGTCTTATTTTTATCAGAGATTCTTCCTTGAATATAAATACAGTGGTCCAAACATAAAATATAATTGATAATTTTGTCCCCCCTTTTTTCTACATGTTGGAAAAGGAGAGTGATTTGGTAAAAAAAACCATACTTTTATGTATAAACATGGATCAACAAGAGCAATTTATGTATCTCCAAGCTAGACAACTTGCTAAAATGGTCATAAAATGCATTTCAAGTGAGATTTTGGAATTCCTATATAAGTATACACCAATAATCCTTGAAATAAATAATTCACCAAGAAACACAATAAAACATGAACACTCACTAGATAATATGACCAAAAACAATATTTATACTATAAACTAGTCATAATATACAAGTTTCATTGGTTTCAGTGTTAGATAATCCAAAAATTTTAATTTCAGGTAAAATCTTAACTGTGTGCATGCTAAATGACCAAAAAAGGCTAAAATACCTTCTTGTAGTAATTTGAGGGCTGTAATTTGACACTAAAATAATTGTTACATAAAAAAAATAATGTAACATGATTTCTGACAACAAATGTGACCAATTTTCACTGTAAAGGGTATGATTTCTAAAAATAGAATTTCACATGCCTGTCAGTAATAGGTATAAAACCACTAATTCATAGCCCCATTGCTTTCTATGTTAAATTCTGCAATTTCAAGCATAAATGGCTACTTTATCTTAATTTCAAATAAAGTGGCAGTTATTTCATGTCTAAACTGTACCTTATGCTGACTTGTGCTGAAAAAATCAACATACCTTTAATTGCATATTAGAGCGTACTGGTTCCCGGAAGTTTGATAGTACAAAAACAGGAACTTCTGATCTGAACAACAGGCCAAATGAGCCCTCCTATTAAAATTTCCTAAACTTCTTTATTATTCAAATAAAACTTTCAACAAGGGTTCTACAGTGACCCCAAGTCCCCAACCTTTCATTTGATACTAAAACTACCCAAATATTTCCACTATTGACAAAGATGCAGCTATGCGTAGGAACTATTTTGCTTAAAATATGTACTACTTTCTTGTATGTTCTTTCCGACCGGGCCTGAATTAGTGGTTCTATACCTATAACAGCACCAACTTTGTTATATTGACTTCTGCTTGACTTTATTTCCTTCTATGATCTATTCTTAGCATAGAAAAACACATAAAGCTTTTGTCAAAACACTATATCACTGAATTCAAGCTCAAATTGGACTGGTATTAACATATGCGTTAAACAAAGAAAACTACATATGGATACTAATAGTGACAGATATGACACTTTTTCAATTTTTACCAGTTCTGATTTGTTAATATCTACTCAAATAACAGTGTTCTTACCTATATGTCTTATTTTTATCAGAGATTCTTCCTTGAATATAAATACAGTGGTCCAAACATAAAATATAATTGATAATTTTGTCCCCCCTTTTTTCTACATGTTGGAAAAGGAGAGTGATTTGGTAAAAAAAACCATACTTTTATGTATAAACATGGATCAACAAGAGCAATTTATGTATCTCCAAGCTAGACAACTTGCTAAAATGGTCATAAAATGCATTTCAAGTGAGATTTTGGAATTCCTATATAAGTATACACCAATAATCCTTGAAATAAATAATTCACCAAGAAACACAATAAAACATGAACACTCACTAGATAATATGACCAAAAACAATATTTATACTATAAACTAGTCATAATATACAAGTTTCATTGGTTTCAGTGTTAGATAATCCAAAAATTTTAATTTCAGGTAAAATCTTAACTGTGTGCATGCTAAATGACCAAAAAAGGCTAAAATACCTTCTTGTAGTAATTTGAGGGCTGTAATTTGACACTAAAATAATTGTTACATAAAAAAAATAATGTAACATGATTTCTGACAACAAATGTGACCAATTTTCACTGTAAAGGGTATGATTTCTAAAAATAGAATTTCACATGCCTGTCAGTAATAGGTATAAAACCACTAATTCATAGCCCCATTGCTTTCTATGTTAAATTCTGCAATTTCAAGCATAAATGGCTACTTTATCTTAATTTCAAATAAAGTGGCAGTTATTTCATGTCTAAACTGTACCTTATGCTGACTTGTGCTGAAAAAATCAACATACCTTTAATTGCATATTAGAGCGTACTGGTTCCCGGAAGTTTGATAGTACAAAAACAGGAACTTCTGATCTGAACAACAGGCCAAATGAGCCCTCCTATTAAAATTTCCTAAACTTCTTTATTATTCAAATAAAACTTTCAACAAGGGTTCTACAGTGACCCCAAGTCCCCAACCTTTCATTTGATACTAAAACTACCCAAATATTTCCACTATTGACAAAGATGCAGCTATGCGTAGGAACTATTTTGCTTAAAATATGTACTACTTTCTTGTATGTTCTTTCCGACCGGGCCTGAATTAGTGGTTCTATACCTTCAAAGAGACGCAAGGATTAGTTGTAAAACGAAGAAGAATCAGCCTAGGTCCTACAAATTAAATATTTGTACTTCCTTTTTTATCAATTTTTTTTTCTTCTTTCATGTATGTTCCTCGAAAGTGGATACCACTGATTGGATACCATTAATAAACAAAACAAAAATGTACATTTAAGGATGTTCGCTAGTTTTGTTTTTTACTTTTTGTAAAATTTCGGAATCCTTTGATTTTATCCACACGTAGAGCCATGAAAAATTTTACCCGCTAACCCCTCCTTTTTATTTCATAATTTGTTATTACATACCGTTTTAAAAGCTATTTTTGAAAATTTTATAAAATCATTGTTTCTGAAAAAAAAATGTTCCAATTTTAAATGTATGGAAAATCTAGAGAGAATCATTTCCCGCCAAATTTCATGATAATGAAAAAAGTATTTCAACTTATCAATAAGACGTATATGCTGATTTTCTACATATTTCATAGTTGGTGAACATTTAACCGAAGGTATAACTTTTATTCACGTAACTGAGGTAAGCTTATTGTTACCGAAAGTGTGTTCCTCGAAAATTGGATACCACTGATTGGATACCACTAAAAAACAAAAAAATGTACATTTAAGGATGCAAGACTCAAGGACTAGTTGTAAAACGAATAGGAAACGGCTTTGGTCCTACAAATTAAGATTTTTTATTCCTTCTTTATCATTTTGTTTTATCTTCTTTCATGTGTGTTCCTCGAAAGTGGATATATACCACTGATTGGATACCACTAATAATTAAACAAAACAAAAAATAAACAAAAAAAACTTTCGGAAAAAATGCTCTTCAGTCCACATCCCTATTATCCTACATTCGATGCAGCGCTTTATTCTGAATTCATGGTATCTGCGCTTAATATGTATATCGATCATAATCTAGTTAGAACATTAAATTAAGCATACCTGAGAATTGTATTTTGTTTTCACGCGTGTGATTTTGCCATTCCAATAGATAAGCGTCTATGAAATCTCGCAAGTCATCTTCGTCAAACGTACGTTTATGTTCCTCAATAATGTTGGCCATCTGGACTTTTAAGTCTTTAACAATATTGATACATTTTTGTGTTCCAAACACATCGTAAATGTAGCTAACATAATGTAGATACGGAATCCAATTAACCATAGGTAGAAAAGGATTAGACAAAAATTCTTCTAAGTCTTTGATAAGTTTCTGAAAAACCTTGTCATCGTAGTTAAATCTCTTGCCAAATACGATGGAACAAATTACATTCGAGACAGCTTCTCTGATATTAGTTTCAATATTAACAGGAAGTCCTTTTTTGGTTTCCAAAACTTCCATGAAAAATGCCACCTCTTCGAGAATTTTTGATTCCATATTTCGTTTACCAAATCCAAAATGCCTCAAAGCGTTAATCGTAAAAGTTCTTTGAGCTTTCCATAAAGCACCATTCGAGGCAGCAATCCCTATATAGAAGAGATTTGATTGCTAGCCTTTTGGTATACTATTTATTAATCTTATTGTTATATATGCATGCAAATACTAGCTAGAAGTAACAAATATAAATATAAACAATTACACAATAGAATTGAATACATAAAATCAAAACGAATTAGAAAAAAACATGTCATAAAGCTCATATAATAAATTCATTCATTCATCACTATGACATGGTATTAAATTGGTCGATACATACATTTTATCATTCCGCAAGGTCATGTTTTCTAAGACTGTTGATAACGTATTTACACTAAACCCATTTGATACTAGTTGATGCTTTAATCAGGATATTACAACGTAATTGTAATTGACTTTGAACTAACTTTCAGTAACTGCGAGAATTCGTTACTTTTTAGTCTGTTTGTGCTTTGTGTCGATCAGTTGAGTCAATCCTTTTTCAACTGATTGTAATAGTTTGTTCTTATGTTATGCTGTTATATACACCATTGTCCCAGATTAGAGGACGGCTGGGCACTCACAATCACGTTGGAACCCACATCATTCTGCATTTGCCTGTCCCAAGTCAGGATACTGTAATTCAGTGGTTGCTGTTGGTTACTGTCTATCATATGCTTTACGTTTATTATTTTGAACATAAACCCATCCCTTTTAGTTAGCTTTAAAAGTCCTCGGTAGGATAAAATGTAAAACAATTCAAACGAAAACAACCAACATCGGCCTGATTTAGGACAAAACAATAAACGTAAAACAAATATGAAAGACAGACTACAACCATTGAATAACTGCAGGCTCCTGAAATGGGACAAGCACATCTAGACTGTTTTGACTGTATTGTTTTGGCCTTTTCAATTTAAAAAAAAAAACATTTATTTGTTTGGATTTTAAAATGTTTGGTCTCGAGCGTACATAACACAAGTTATTCTAGAACCACGTGTCGTGCACGCGCACGAAACATGGTGTCACATCTTTTGATATTGGTGTTCAGGTGTCTGCCCCGGAGGGATGTCAGGTCATAAGTTGAAGATAAAATAAAACTGACCTTTGCCGCCCTGAATTTTCGTGAAGAAAAAAACATCTGGCCGATCAGAAAATATATCTGCATGTTTAACAAAGGCTTCGTGGAGTGTGTGTGTATCATTGATAAAAACAGCCCAATATGGTCCTAATGACAGGCTGTAAATCCGTCCATACTTTTGTGATAGTTGTCTTGTTATTGTTAATAAGTTTCCTCCAAATAAACACAACAAATTCCCAATTAAGGGCAGCGGTGTTGGCCCTGGTGGTAAGTCCGACGGACGACGAGACCGTTTCCATAAAAATATGGCTGTCAATATAAAAAGAAAAACTAGAAGAATCCATCTATCGGTTAGTTTTACAGCAATGTCATCCATAACCTTGAGTATTTGTATTTATATAGATGTAAACTTGTGGTTATAACATAGGTAAACTTAGGTTGTAGGGTTAAATTTTGACAACCTTTTCACCTGCCAAATCATAGTGTATCGGTCATTCACCAAGTGCAAGGCGTATATTATATTTACAAAAGTTGTATGAAATAATTATCAATTGCCATTAGTAGTTGCACAATTCTGTATTTACGATATTCAGAAAAAAAAAAAAAAAAAAAAGAAAAGCCTAAGGTGTATAAATACATGGAAAGCTTCACCAAATAAAAAGACCAGAAAAAGAAAAGTGATGTCAATATTGAAAGTTACAAACAACTCTATATCACCTTAGAATGAATAGAAATTTACATGATACGTCCTTGTCACTTCCGAAAAATTAATCATAGGACGATTAATGTTGACAAAATACAGATGAAAGATATTTTAACCTTTTAATCTTTCTATATAATTACAATATGTAAAATATTTATCAAATTGATTGTTGTTTGTTTAACGTCCAGTGGCAAATATTTCATGCATGTTCAGGACTAAAATATGTTTGTGATTTACAATGTAAATTGAAATAACAGATGTACGGACGATTATGAAACACCTTTCAGTTTCGTCAAGGTCATAACTGAAGTATAGAGGTGAAATAAATTACTGAAAATAGGAAAATGAAGAGGAATTAGGGATATTCGCCACATTTGTTTTTGATTTTTTGACAGATATTTGAAACCCTCTATTTTTATCCATGTAGTGCCAATAGGAATTTCGGCAACTAACCCCTACTTTTCTTCTCATACTTTATTACATATAGTTTTAAAATAGAATTGAGAATGGAAATGAGGAATGTGTCAAGGAGAAAACAACCCGACCAAAGAGCAGAAAACAGCCCAAGGCCACCAATAGGTTTTCAGCACACGAGAAAATCCCGCACCCGGAGGCGGGCTTCATCTGGCCTCTAAACAAAAAATGTGTACTAGTTCAGTGAAAATGGACGTCACACTAAACTCCGAAACATATAAATGAACTAAAATTAAAAAAAAAACATACAAGACTAACAAAGGCCAGAGGCTTCTGACTTGGGACAGGCGCAAAAATGCGGCTGGGTTAAACATGTTTTGTGAGATCTAAACCCTCCCTCTATACCTCTAGCCAATGTAGAATAAACAAACAAACAGCAATACGCACAGTAAACTCAGTTTAAAAGAAGTCTGAGTCCGATGTCAGAATAGGTAACAGAAGAAACTAAGCAAAATAACAACGATACATAAATTAACAAAGGACTACTAGCAGTTACTGACATGCCAGCTCCAGACCTCAATTAAGCTGATTGAAAGATTATGTCTTCGTCATATGAAAATCAAGCACAATCCCTCCCGATAGGGGTTTAGTATCATACCATCATAAAATATATGAGAAGAACATAATCCGAATCTGGCCAACAACTGGTTTTAGAATAAATGTGTTTTATTCTGATGCAAAGACCCTATGAGTGAATCAATATTAATTCCAAAATATGCCATCTTTGATGACCTGACAACATTAACGTAACTATATCCCTTCTGAATAAGTCTGGTTAAAGGTTTAGTTAGCTTTTGAGGCGAATGACGACATGTTTGTGCTTTGTATAGAATATTACCATAAAAGATTAGATGTGACATACCTGAACGTATAAGATGTCTGTATGTTGATTTATATTTACGAATGATGTCCTTGTACCGATTATAATATTTAGTAACTGTTTTGACTAGTTTGTGATATCGAAAACCCTGGTGTAATAATTTTTCAGTAATACAGATATTTCTTTCGTTAAAATCAAATACGGTGCTACATACACGAGCGAATTAAACAAATTGAGATATATAAACACCATTAGATGGTGACAAGGGAACGTCACCATCTAAAAGTGGATAATTAACAATAGGAAATGAAAAATCATCTCTTTTATCGTAAATTTTTGTATTACGCATCCCGTTAAAGATATAGATATCAAGATCCAGGAAAGGGCAGTGTTCATTGTTAGTATTGGCTTTATTTAAAGTCAGTTCAGCAGAATAAATCTCTTTTGTGTACATACTGAAGTCGTCATTATAGAGAGCCAATATATCATCCAAATATCTAAAAGTGTTATTAAATTTTTGTATCAGATGTTGTTTCGATGAACCTTTGCTGATTTTAGTCATAAATTGTAACTCATAACAATACAAAAACAGGTCCACAATAAGTGGTGCACAATTAGTCCCCATTGAAATTCCGATAACTTGACGATATACGGAATCTCCATAGCGAACAAAAATGTTTTCTAGTAAAAATTCAAGGGCAGTTATCGTATCATAGCAGGTCCAATTGACATAGTTCTTTTGTTTGTTGTTACTAAAAAATGACCTAAAAGAGTACGAACATATATATTCGCATTTTGACTTTTTAAATGCCCATTTTATTAGATATGTGAATTTTTTCTTAATGAGATTATGAGGCAAAGTGGTATATAGGGTAAAAAAATCAAAACTTTGAACAGATTCGAAATCACCAATATAAGCATGCAATTTATCAAGTACTTCCAACGAATTTTTGACACTCCAAAAGTAATTAATTCCAATATTTTCAAATCCCTTATTGAACAATTTATTACCAGTTTTTTATTGTACCAAGTGTAGTAGTAAGTAGAATATACAGATTAGTAGCGGAACAATGGTTTGAAGACAAAATAAATCTATACTTGTAAGGTGTTTTGTGCGGTTTCGGAAGCAAGTACATAGTTGAAACTTTCATTGTATTTGGTTATGCTTGTAAAGAGGTAGCTAAAAGTTTATGTTTGTTACAGATGTCATTTTCCAAAAATGATATTATTGGCGGCCTTATCAGCCGCTACAAAAACAAATTCCTTGGCGAGTTCTTTTAGCTTATGTTTGATACGAGAAATAGGGCTAATATGGATGTTGTTATAGGAGTAAAATAATCTTTAAAATGTTTAATACGAATATCAATTATGTTCATTACTGAATTAAAAAAAAAAAAAGAATCAAAGGATTTTTCGTCAGCTTTTTCTCGTTTTATCCATTTCGTGCAGTAAGTACGGAGTGAGTCGTGGATGATGTTACGACACTCATTCAAATTAATAATTGTTCTGTCTATGAAGAAATAATATCGAAAATGTGGTGCACCACATTTTTATGGTAATTTGGAATGGACAGAAAAATATAACAGTCATTCCCAATAATTTAATTCTAAACTCCATTTTTACGGAGTAAATGATAAAAAAAAACGTTGATAACGTCATGGTCACATGACAAAATTATGTTTATGAGCTGCTTGACAAAAAAAAAACTTTCAGCCAATCAGAAGACGTGTTACATCCAAAATTAAATTATACTGAAATGGTACTTAAATTTATTTACATAATATAAATACATAAAATAAAACAGAAACTTGTAGCAGTATCTATGAAAATTTTAGATCAAATTTCCCTACTCATATAATTGCAAACTGAAATCAATTACCCAAAGACAACAACAATGACAATACACATATTTATATTTTGTTTTATTAATCCAAGATTTCATATACAAACGAGAAAAAAAGTGTTTTAATCTTATCAGAAAATTTGGTTTCAATATGTACACTCATTCCTTTATCAATTATGTAATACGCATAATGTAAGGACTGAGGTCACAAATTTAGTAATAGGTCAGCGTTAGAATTTTAATTTCTTAGGATCTAAATTTCATCTTCAGTTTAAGTCTTTATGTATGTACATTAAGGAATGTCTTTTACCGTACCAATTTATTTTTATTCTCAGCGATTAAATAATGGAAATTGTCGCCGATATCCTGTCTTTTATTACCAATCAACAAATCGTACAGAGTAGGGTGTCGGCGAATGCGTTGTTCCTACTTTTCCGTCTACCTTGGGCGGTAGTTGTCCTACTGGCATGATTTTGTATCGAGTTACTATTGCTGTCAAATATAAAAACAACTCCATCCTCGCTAGAGACTCACCTAGACAAACCCGTCTACCTGTCGGGATAAACATGATCAATAAAACTTTTGTATAGCTATAGATAATACAAATATTTCTCATTGAACTTTATGAAGTTTGATTGATACTTTATATTTGATTGTAGCCCTACGAAATTTGACCAAACAATAGTTTTTTTTAAGATAATTGCGCACTCTCCGGTCATTGAGACCTTATCCAATGATAACAATGATAGCTTGGTAGCGTCAACAAAACGACATAAAATGTTGAATTCCTGTATATATAAGGTATGACTTTACACCGAGTCATAATGCTGCCATTAAAAACAGTTCCATCCAAGGTAGAACCTCACCAACAATTTGTTTAATAAAAACAATTCTGTTTTTTAATCATTTTTGTATAATTTGTTTATTCCTCCGTACGTGTAATATTTTTTGCAAATTATAGATATTGATTTGACGTTGGAGATCGTCTTGGTCTTCCTCGAAAGAGCCAGCAAAAACTACAATATTTCTCCAGAACAACACAAATAAATGTTCTATTCAAAGGAAGTAACTTAGTAACTTTTAACATTGCTTTGTTGCCAAATGTAATTGTTGTCGTCTATATACATTCACGTCACTCCCTTTGTCCACTTGCAAATATTACATGCATTTCATGCCTTGTTCACACGTACATTTTAGTTGCGTTCACACATTTTTCTTTTTTTTAATTCGAATCGAATTCCAATTGGCTAATTCGCATTATCCAATTCGCATTAGGAATGCGTTTTCGTTAATGCGGATTAGTTAATTCGCTTCAATTCGAATTAAACTGTGTTGTGGACACTTTCTAAATTGTACTTAGAATATTTTCATTATTTCTTGATTCTTTAAAATTAAAACAACGTAACACTAATAATTCGTGTCCGCGAAAATATCATACGTGAAAACCATAATGACGTCATATGCAACGTCATTACTGCCTCACGAACATTTCAACATTTGTATGTAAACAGACAGTGCACAATGATCAAAATTTGCCCAAAATACAAACATGTTAGACATTAAAATTTAGAGTCAACAAATCTAATGAATCATTATCGTTAGCTTGGTAAGATATTCATTTTTAAAGTTTCTGAAAAGTACTATATGAATATCAATTCAGTTGATATTGAGCGCTATCGAGAAAGAGCAAAATTCAACATTTTACTAACAAAAGTCACTTAAAAGAGCTCCGTGTGACATCAAGTATGTATTGATCGATCAACGCCATACAATCATTTTACAAAAATTTCGTGGAAAGTGTGTTAAATGTTTCAATTCAGTTCAAACAGCTAACCAGGGGAGAGTATTAAACCATCTCCGTTACGTTGTTGTTTTTTGTAAGGAGGTGGGAGTTACTTTGGGTACTTTTATATAAACATCTATATTTCAGGCTGACAGAATCACAACGTTAAGAATATTACAGCCTTTTGAGATCCTGCCTTTTTATTTCAAATTTCAAAATTATTGAAATGAGATAGGAAAATTATTCCAATAAATGCCATATCAGATCAAGAGAGCATGTTTGGGCTTTTAAATGGTTGTTTTGTTTTAATTTTAATTAATATGTTGATAATGCGAATTAATTAAAAGTTAACACAGTAAAGCGAATTTGACGCGCATTGTAATTCGTATTAATATTATTTACGTTCGGACGAAAAACATTTCAAATGCTAAATAAACTAATTCGAATTAGCTAATGCAAATCGAATTCGAATAACGTGTGAACTCAGCATCAGGTAGAGAACATGTTAATGTGATATTAACATCAACCCTGTTTTGTATTAGAATGACACGATTAGCTGAATTTTTAACGTGTTAGTTCTCAGAATAATTATCTGCAGAAACACATGTCCAGTGTCGTTATTTAATTGTTTTTTGTATTGTTTTAGAACAAACAATTTTTGATATCGGTTAAGTACTGTCTGTTTCTTTTATAAATTAACACTGACAAAATTGAAAAAAAAATAATAGTAGCACTTAAAAAGACATGCAAAATACAAAACAGTGCTGGCAAAAATCAGTCTTAAAACATAACAAAAAAAAAACCCAGTATACTGTAATGATTGATTGATTGATTGATTGATTGGCGTTCAAATCCCATTTCATCACTATTGTGCATTTGTTGGCGGTTAGTTCTTATTGGTGAAGGAAGCCGGAGTGCCCGGAGAAAACCACCCAACTTTGGCAGGAAAATTAACAATCCTAGTCAATTAAGATTGGCGTCGAGCGCACCTGCCATGTGCAGTGGGATTCAGTATTGAAAGATGGGTCCACTTTTTACCCTTCTATGTAGGAACGAAATCAGCCTTGTTGAGACAAGTTTAAGCAATACGGAAGAAACAGAAAATAACATAACATGTCTTTTATATCACTGTACAATAAATGGTATATGTTTAATAGACCGTAAAATGCACATCAGACTGCAAGTTTAGTCTTAGTATTGTAGTCTTTTGTGTTTTTTCTTTTGTGATATTCAAATAGCTGTTGATTTAGCAACACGATTCCTTCTTTTGCTTTTATTAACACCTTTAAATATTAGCATCATAAATAGCGCATTTTTAATTGGTGTGTTTCATAAGGAAAATCCCCGGTTTTTGAATGATTATGCAATTATGTATTATAAAGAAACATACCAAGGGAAAATGGCATAACATTCTCTCTCCTTTCGTTGAACTTTCCATTTTCATCTAAATACCTGCTTGGATCAAAATCATTGGAATCTAGAAACATATTCTCATCATGGAAGGTTGCGTTCATGTTGGGAACCACAATAGACCCTTTTTGTATTTTGTAATTATTTATCACAAAATCTTCAGTGGCCGTATGAGGGAGTGAAAAGGGTACAATATTACCAAGACGTAATGTCTCGGTTATAACACTCTCACAGTATGGTAGGTTGTTTCTATCGGTAAGCAACGGTTGACGATTGGAACCAACAACTTCCGTCAATTCATTGCGCATCTTCTGTTGAACATCCGGGTTATTAACAAGAAAAATAATTGCCCATAGGATACCGCTTGATGTTGTCTCAGTTCCAGCACCAAACAGATCTAGTACAACGGCCTCTAGGTTGTCCTCTGTATAAATATACATAATAACATATCATTTGTTATGATTGTATTTACAAATGAAATCCCCCACTTCCATTTTAATTTATAATTTGTTTTTAATTTTAAAAGAGACGTGCACTTTGTGTTGAGTTATAGTGGATCTAATCACTCAAACGTTTCACGAAACAAATCAAATTTATATATCTTAATTTTTCGCCAAGATTGTTTAATTGTTATGTGTAAAGATGATGTACTGATGACGGCTGAAATCTAAATTTAATAATATCTTCTTGCAATAAATCAACTTCATGCATGTAGGATATGATAGGAATCACGTTATTGCATGCAATTTACATTTAGTCTTCTTATTTTGACGATGACAGCAAAATTATATAAAGTATTAGCAATAAAAGAAACACGAAGGACTTGCACATTTGTGAAAAAACAAAACTAACTCCAGACTAGAATGTCGACTGTTTGATGAAACAACGAACTTTTTACGGTAATTGTTTTCAGTTAGTTTCGCAAATATGTGCATCATTGAAAGACAATATCGTTTCTATATCAATTTGAATCTACATTCAACTGACAGCTGAATGCTGTTGAAAACTGTTTGGTGTTGCACGATATGTTTTAACTTTAGAAATAAATACTGAACAAGGAATCTAATAGAGTTTCAAAGAGACGCAAGTACTAGTTGTAAAACGAATAGGAAACAGGTTAAGTTAATATACAAGTTAAAGATTTTGCTTCTTATTTTATCATTTTGTTTTATTTAGGTCTTTCCACTTTTCCGTGGAAAGACCTAATGGTTTTCTTCTGATTATTATTATTATTTTTTTTCTTCCGCCTAATTTGTCACTTGCGTAGTTTTGTTGTTTCATAAGATGTCTCTTAGATATTTGGAATATGATATCGTATAGTTTATACGCTTTTAAAACTGACAACCGGGTAACCAAATACCTTACGTTGTAAGAGTTATCTCCCCAAACACTGTTTTCTTGTGGCCACTACTCCTTCGCAACCGTAAAAGATTACAACAAATTTATTTTACCAAATTGCTCGTTACATCTACAGGATTAGGATTTTTATTTTGACCGAAGCTATCCGGAGACTCCATATGAGAGTTATTCCCCCTTATGTATTTGATATAAGTGATATGCGTTTCTAACTGGTAAACCATAAGTGACATTGGCCTAGGGTCTTTGGATTTGAGGTCCTTGGTCCAAAAAAAAGAAAATTAGGTCAAGGTCAAAGGTCAAGGTCATATTCTAAATTTTGATTTTGGCTTATTCTTACTTTTTTTCAAAAACCGTATAACATATCGACATCTTATTTTTACTAAATTGTTAGTTGCGATATGTCGAAACTTATAAATTTTGGTTGAAAGGGTGCGTAGAAAATAAATGGGAGTTTTCGCCCATCTTATATTTAGAATTATGCGTTAAGTGGTATAATTCATTAACCAAACATATTAAAGACCTAGGGTCTTTTGATTTGAGGTCCTTGGTTTGTGACCTTGAAATCGAAGTCAAGGTCATAGGTTGATAGGACGTTCTAGACTTTGACCTTTGCTTTAAATTCATATTTATACATCATAAAGCCATAGGAACTGAAATTTTAGATTTTTAATATTTTAATATCAAAATAGATCTTTACTGGTGAAAAGACCTTCAATTGTTCTGTGAACAATTGATTTTTAATTTCTTTTATGTGTGTTTCTCGAAATGGGATATCACTGATTGGATACCACTAATAAACAAAACAAAAAGGATGTAGTCATGTCAGGTTCAGAAATTTTTGCAAGATGTTCGGATTCCTTGGGGTTTTCCCTACGATACAGGGTAAATTATTTTGCCCCATATCACACACTTTTCTCCTCATAAAAGACTTCAAAAGCTCATAAAAGGATTTGCTACATTTTTCATAGTTTGTGAAAATGTAATCAACGGTATCAATTTTATTTACGAAATCAAGGTATAAGCTTATCATAACCGACTGCTTTTCAGTCCACATCCTTATTTTCCTACATTCGTTGCAGCGCTTTATTCTGAATTCATGATATATTTGTTTAATATGTAAATCGATCATTATCTAGCTAGAACATTAATTTAAACATACCTGAGAATTGTATTTTGTTTTCACGCGTGTGATTTTGCCACTCCAATAGATAAGCGTCTATGAAATCTCGCAAGTCATCTTCGTCAAAAGTACGTTTATGTTCCTCAATAATGTTGGCAATCTGGACTTTTAAGTCTTTAATAATATTGATACATTTTTGTGTCCCAAACACATCGTAAATGTAGCTAACATAATGTAGATACGGAATCCAATTAACCATAGGTAGAAAAGGGTTAGAAAAAAATTCTTCTAAGTCTTTCATAAGTTTCTGAAAAATCTTGTCATCGTAGTTAAATCTCTTGCCAAATACGATGGAACAAACTACATTCGAGACAGCTTCTCTGACATTAGTTTCAATATTAACAGGACTTCCTTTCTTGCTTTCTAAAACTTCCATAAGAAATGCCACCTCTTCGAGAATTTTTGATTCCATATTTCGTTTACCAAATCCAAAATGCCTCAAAGCGTTTATCGTAAAAGTTCTCTGAGCTTTCCATGAAGCACCACTCCGAGCACTAATCCCTACATAGAAGAGATTTCATTGCTAACATTTTTGTATAATATTTTTTAATCTTATTGTCAAATATGCATGCAAATACTAGCTAGAAGTAACAAATATAAATAGAAACAATTGCACAATAGAATCAAAAACATACAATTAAAACAACTTAGAAAACCCATGTCATAAGCTCATATAATAAATTCATTCATTTATCACTATGACATGATATTAGATTGGTCCATACTTCCATTTTATCATTGCACAAGGTCGTGTTTTCTAAGACTGTTGAGGGGCCTGATGGGTTATTTTCGTTCTTCGTGATCGTCGCATTTTCGCTATCGTGATCCGTTTTTCTACAGATTTTTTTTTTATATTTTCGTGATCCGTGATCATGGAAATTTATTTTCTGTGAATCGTGATTGACAAAAATCAACTCGTGAATCGTGATGAGACCCCCCCCCCCCCCCCCATCAGGCCCTCACTGTTTATAACGTATTTACACTTAACCCATGTGATACTGATTGATACTTTAATCAGGATATTTCTTCGTGATCGCAATTGACTTTGAACTAGCTTTCAGTAACTGCGGGAATTCGTTACTTTTATTTTTTAGTCTTCTTGTATCGATCAATTGAGTCAATCGTTTATCAACTGATTGTAACAGTTTTTTCTTATGTTGTGCACCACTTTTCCAGATTGAGGGACGGTTGGGTATCGCAACCTTGTTGAAACTTTCATTCTGCATGTGCCTGACCGAAGTCAGAATACTGTAATTCAATGGTTGCCGTTGGTTGCTGTTTGTCACATGTGTTTTGTTTATTGGTTTGTTCATACACCGATTCCTTATAGTTAGCGGTAACAGTCCCCGTCATGATAAAATGTGAAACAATTCAAACGAAAAAAAAAAACAATCGACCTAATTTATGACAAAACAATAGATATAAAAACAAATATAAAAGACTGCTACAACAACTGAATAACAGGCTCCTGAAAAGGGATAAGCCCATCTAGACCGTTTTGACTGTACTATTTCGACCCTATCAATTTAACAAACATTTATTCTTTTGGATTTCAAAATGTTTGGTCTCGAGCGTACCTAAAGCAGGTTATTCTAGAACCAAGTGTCGTGCACACGCAAAAAAATGGTGTCATATCTTTTGGTTTTAGAGTTCTGGTGTCTTCCCCGGAGGGATGTGAGATACTAGTATATAAAACTAACCTTTGCCGCCCAGAATTTTCGTGAAGAAAAATACATCCGGCCGATCAGTAAATATATCCGCATGTTTAACAAAGGCTTCATGAAGTGTGCGTGTATCATTAATAAAAACAGCCCAATATGGTCCTAATGACAAACTGTACATCCGTCCATACTTTTGTGATAGTTGTCTTGTTATTGTTAAAGTCTCCTCCAAATAAACACAACAAATTCCCAATCAAGGGCAGCGGTGTTGGTCCTGGTGGTAAGTCCGAGGGACGACGAGACCGTTTCCATAAAAATATGGCTGTCAAAATAAAAATAAAAACCAGAAGAATCCATGTATCGGTTAGTTTTACAACAATGTCATCCATAACCTTGAGTGTTTTCATTAGACGTGTTACGAAAAGGTATATACTCGACCCTGGGGTTGACAAATTAGACTTTAAACGTGGGGTCTGTGTCAAAACATTGATTGTCGATTAAAACAGATAAAAATTCAATTTGCTTGATGGTGACCAGATATCCTACACACTTCTTTTGTTCATTTGAATTTATATTGATTAGAAAGATTTTTATATGATATTATTGCTTATGATTATAGGACGGGAAAGGTGTGCGGGGGGAAGGGGGTTAATGGTAATTCAAGTATGCACTTCTAGATTTGACTTAACCTCGTCCTGGAAATGCATGAAATATTTGTCACTGGACATACAACAAACAACAATAAATCGATCTCTACTAAACCCGCACAAAGCTCCACAGTCTGGTCTTGTTGATTTTGAGTTTGAAAGTTTTTAAGCGTATAAAAGCGTGTTCAACATCTACCCAAAATCCCGAACGATAGTAGCAAGTTCACATTTTTTACTTTATATTCCTTCTGCTCTTGGTATACATGTAGCTCTAAGTTTAGGATGCTATAGAAGGTAACGAGAAGAGAACGACATGCGGTATATTTTATTACCCAAAATAACAAAATGCTGGGGGAAATCTAAATCCATACCTGGTCAATTGAAGGCAGTAAATACTGTTGAGCATTATCCTGTTGTCCTATGAAACTACTGCGTGTGAATTTTTCCAAAAATAATGTACATGATTGCTATATAATGTCCATAAAAACATGAGTAAAAATATATGCAATGCCGGTATCTGGGATAAAATTGTGCCCGAGGCTCCGTGTGTGGTCTGTTAATGGCATGACAATTGCTAACGCTGTGGGTATTTAATGCCACCAGCCAAGTAGTTGTCGCAATATTTCTACGGTCGACTATGAAGTAGTTAGTGTATATATTTCACAAAGAACCAGCAACATTTTACATAAAAATAATATAAGGGAAAATAAGCCTTTCCTGAGTAAGCATTAACAGATTATTATACTATAAAATCATTCCCAAGGTCTAATAAGGGCAATCGAGGCTATAGAGGTGTCATGTTGGTCATATACATGATATGAACAATTGCCAAAAATTCAAAGTTTCAAACTCCGAAAAAAAGACAAACTATATCCAAAATAAATCCATAAAATGAGTTGCACATTTTCTATGTATATGAATACCGCGGCATTTTACAAAGTTTAGAAGCTCCTAGGTTAGGAGTTTTGTTACTCAAAATGACGGGTAGCCTCTTCTGCCGATCGCTTGCACGTCCGCGCGCCAGCCAGCTGGACTTTTATCATATTATGAAATAAGTCGGTTCTGCATAGTTTGCAACATGTCCAAAAGTTCTGGCCTCAGGTAAACACACTGTCCGTCGCTGTTGATTTTGAAAACTCCAAAAACTAAAAATAGCGAGTAAATATTAATTTGATTTAAATAAGGGTTGGTGGGAGGGTGCGGGAATTGTTTCTCTCATCTATTACTTCTTTTTATCGGCTTTCCTTCTCTCTTTTTCTTCTGGATTTTATATCCTTTCTGCAATACTCTTGCTTCCTGTCAGTGTTCCAAAAGGAAGAAATATTATGGGAGTCATCATTTTTATTCCTCGAGGGATTTTTGTTATGGACTTTTTGTTCCATTATTAATATTTACAATGAAATGTCCATAATAAAGAGACCAAAGGGACGTCTATTATAAGGAACAAATATACATTGACATCAGTACTATGCAGTTTAAACACAAGATTTCAATTGGAATACAGGTAGTTTAAATTTTTAAATCATTTTTGTGTTTTGATACGATACCCCCATTTAAAGTCTAATTTGTCAACCTCAGCGTCGAGTATATACTATTGCCGAACACGTCTACTTATATGGACCATGTATAGTTGTAAACTTGTGATCATGACAAAGCCAAAGGTAAATTTAGATTGTATTGTTAGATTTTTACACAACTTTTTTACGTGCCAAATCATAGTGTATCGGTCATTTACCATGTGCAAGGCGTATATTATATCTTTAAAAGTTGTATGATATAATTATCCTTTACCATTAATAAATACACAATTCTGTATGTACGATATTCAGAGTAAAAAATAAAGAAAAGCCTAAGGTACATGTATATAAATACATGGACGCTTCACATTAAGATAAAGAGACCCGAAAAAGAAAAGTAATATCAATATTTCCCGAGGAAGTTACAAACAGTTCTTTATCGCCTTAGAATTATTAGAAGTTCACATGATATGTCCTTGTCACTTCAGGAAAATTAATCATAGGACGGATAATGTTGACAAAATACTGTTATGCCGTCCACCCCCCTTTTTGAACGTAACTGGCTGTGTTCTTATTAAGTACAAATAATAATACGGGGTATAGGTCTGTGAGATGATATGATATGCAAATGAGTCTATTTGATATGATGATTGTACTAATATTGATTGTCATGTTGGGAAATAAGGTGTTTCTTTTGGTACAAAATTAATGTTGGCCAGACGAAGTCTGAAAACTTTATGTGGTCATTCCTAAATTTGGAATACTAGTAACTGCTTGATTTGAGTAAAATAATAGTTTGTCACTTAAATATAAATTATCCTGGCTAATTTTCGGATTGATGAGTTAATTCTATTGTGTTACAAGTGGTGTTATGACTGGAATTTTCTCGCGGTGACAAATTTGCAAGTTTGTCCAACGAAGTGCCGGTACCTATATTTCTGTTGTGTTATTTGGGATATTAACCTTTTTACCTGTGTTCTTAAGTTATTCTGCATGTGTAAAAACCTTCGTGATTAATAAATATGTTTGTTCTCATTGAATTTAAACTGGAAATCATCTTTATTTACATCAAACTTCCAATGTTTACATTTTAATTTGCCATTTCGGGAATTTTCCTAAACAGAGAGATGGCTGCTTATTGGTTCAACCTAGGTAAAAGCGTCTGTGATTGGCTGACAGTCGAATAAAACTAAAGAGGTCAGCTACGGAGGGCAGTGATTGTTTGTGGTATGAAACTGAAAGTTACGAAGCGCCAAATTACAAAATGTCCGAGAATTTAAGTCAGATAGCAAAAGTAAGGAAATTGCACCTAGTTTAATATTAAAATTACTATAGCAAATACGCAAATATTTATAAGTATAACGGAGACGAGTTGATAACATTGTCTAGGTGTAAAACTGTTGGGTGACAAACTTGGGTGCAACTATTCGGTGACTTTTCTAGGTGTAAAACTGTTGGGTGACAGGTTTGTGTGCAAATACTTGGTGACAAATTAAGGTTGAATTTCGTTGTGATCGATCTTGGTGCAAATAGTTGGTGACAATTTAAGGTATAAATCGTACCAATATTTTAATTATTAATGGTATAGACGTCTTTGAGACAATAATAGCAAGTAATTTAATGCTGATAGTGATTTGAAATAGATGTGGTTGAAATTAAGGCTACATACGAATTGTATAGGTGTTCTTTTAAGGCACATTTGAAAACCTGTTCGAGCTTTACGCTACCTGTAGTTTGGAAATTACTTGTAGTTAACGGAGTGCTGACTCTAGATTTATATATATAGATAGACATATATATATATATATAAATTAAATAAGTAAGACCAACCATACCGGGGACCTGACCAGACCAATGTCGGAGCCTGTCCAGCCATCTACTCCACGTTTATTATTATAAAATAAATCATCAAAACTGTTATATTTCATGCCTTTTATTTCTCAAGTATACCTAACATATATAGACCTCTAGACTCTAGGTTAAACAAAGCTGTAAAGTGTGTTGGTTCAACGGTACTCCAATTAGACGTCGGCCTTACATTTTACAGTTGTAAATAATACCAGTTTAGAAATCCTTTTTCAATGTAACCTGTGATCCCTGGTTGCCGACTCTAACACCAGGGAGGCAGCGTTATATTTGGTGGCAGCGGTGGGATCCATTTATAGAGTCTGTTAGAGTTTGTACACTTAAACAAATTAACTATAAAACCAAGAATAATACTAGTAATAAAAATGGATGATTCAAACGTTGTTACGTTTGGCCCACATCTCAATGAGATTGGCGATGAAGCAGATGCAACTATGCATGAAAGTTTATAAGAGAAACAAAGTTCTGAAATTTTTAGAACAACGGAGAGAATGCTGGCAGAGGCACGTGCAGAAATGAAACTTCGGATGGACCACTGTTTTTCCGATTTTTCAAAGGATATGAATCAGATATTTGCCAAATTTGAAGGGCAAGCTATGGAAAGTAGATCCACTCCAGTTTTAGGTCGGGGAATTGAAACTCCAGCAAATAATCTGGAACACATAATCAGGCATGACAGAACTGATAAATATAACAGTCATATTCCAGATATCCGACGGTCAAAACCTGATATTTCTTACAAAACAAAACCACAAATATATGACGGCTCGGATGATTTGGAGGAATATTTGACCCAATTTAATTTATTGGCAGAACTAAATGTTTGGGACCCTAAGACTAAAGTCTTACTTTTGGCAAGTAGTTTATCTGGAAGTGCTCGGGCTATATTAAATGAAATAACAGACGAGAGACAACACAATTTTGAGTGTTTGGTAAATGCTATGAAAAGTCGGTTCGGTTCAATAAATAGATCAGAAGTCTTTAGGGCTGAGTTGCAAACAAGGGTTAGATTGAGAAATGAAACACTGCCAGAGCTTGCTCAAGCTATACACGTAGGGCTTACCCGGGAACTACGTCTCTAGTTAGGGACACCTTGGCCCTAGATTACTTCATTGATGCAATTCCCGAAACTGATATACGTCTCCGATTGAGAGAGGTCGGACCAAAAACAATTTGAGAGGCAGAAAATATTGCCGCTCGACTAGAAGCTCTGAGGTTGGCAGATAAGCAAAAGGGGAGGCCAATAAGAACGGTTGATGTGGTCGATTCTAAGGATGACAGTTTACAATCTGACCTGAGAGAGTTATAAAAGAACGGGGTAAAAACATTGCAAAATGAAGTTAGCTTTATTAAAAGAAATAGCAATGGTCAGCAATTCAAAGGGTGAAATTTTCATAGAAATAACAATGGTCAGCAATTCAGAGGGGGGAATTATCAAAGAAATAACAATAATAGTTTTGAACGTTCCCAAAATCAGAGAAATCAAAACAATTGTAATTTCGAAAACCAGCAAACTCAATATAATAGGACTCAAAATGAAAATTTTGACCACAATGGAGGTGCTTTCCAGAGGTCCGAAAACGAGCAAATGTCGGGAGTGCGGGTCAACCCCCGACAACAGTAAGAGGACCCTATACAGTAATTTCTAATGAAGCTTGGGGTCAACAAAATGGTTGTTTTGTTTTGGGTGTAATAAATTCATTGTCTGTTCCAATGCTCATAGATTCTGGAGCTAGTGTATCAATTTTAAGGAAAGACATTTACGAAAGTATTCCTACGGAATTAAGACCCCAATTTACTCCTGTTCGCATGAACCTTCTTACCGCGACATAATTTATTGGTAAAGTAGATTTGGAAGTTAAGCTAGGAGATTATGAATGTAAACATGAAATTAAAGATTTAGCTATTATAGGTACAGATTGTATGAGTAGATTTCATATTGATATATTGTTTACTAAGGGCAGTTTAAGAATAGGAAAACATTTTATTCCATGTTTTACAAATCAAGGCAAAGTGTCTTGTTCTAAGGTATTTATAGCGGAGACAGTTGAGGTCCCACCACATAGTGAGATGATGATAAAAGGTCATTCCTTTGGTCGTATAAGATATACAGTGGGAATTGTAGAGTCAAATGAAGACTTCATTGAGAAAAGGGGGCTTCTTTTAGCTAGGTCTGTATTACAACAAAACTCAAATACTATACCTTTACGAGTCATCAATGTTAGTGAAAAACCAATAAAAGTGTACAAGAATACATTTGCTGGTTTGTTTGAACCAGTTGAAGTACACCATGTGGTATCGATGGATAACCCTAAACACTCGGTGAATTGTTTAAAGCTTTCACAAGAAAAAGTGATACCAGATCATTTGGTTGAAGTATTAAGAAAGGGATCCGAGGGTCTCAATCCTAAAAAAAGAGAACAATTGAAGGATTTTTTATGTTCATATCAGGATGTATTTTCAAAATCCTCCGCAGATATCGGTTACACGGATCTGATAAAACATAAGATACATACAGGGGATGCAAAGCAAATAAAGCAAATACCTTATAGGCTACCTTTGGCAAAACTTGAAGCTGCCCAGGTAGAAATAGAAACTATGGCTTCCCGAGGCATCATTGAACCCTCAAGCAGTGCTTGGTGTTCACCAGTAGTGATGGTCACAAAAACGGACAAGAGTATCAGGTTCTGTTGCGATTTTAGAAAATTAAATTCTATTACTCTAAATGATTGTCAGCCATTGCCTCGAATAGATGATACCCTAGACGCTTTGAGTGAAAACAAATGATTTTCTACTCTTGATATGAGGTCAGGTTATTGGCAATGCGGTCTGGAGGAGAGCGACCGTGAGAAAACTGCTTTTGCTATCCCCGGAAGTGGTTTATGGCAGTTTGAAGTTTTGTGTTTTGGACTTAGTGGGGCACCGGCCACCTTTGAACGGTTAGTGGAAAGAATATTTTCTGGCCTAACCTGGAAGATCTGTCTGGTTTATCTAGACGATATAATCGTGTATTCAAAAGATTTTGGGGAACATCTTCGTAACTTGGGGGAGGTTTGTGAACGCTTGAGGCAAAACAATTTAAAACTACATCCAGGAAAATGTGTTTTGACACGGAGTGAAGTTACGTTCTTAGGTCATAGGGTGACTCAAGATGGTATATGCACGGACGAGGCAAAAATTAGCGCGGTGCGCGATTGGCCTATACCTTAGAACGTCAAAGACACACGAAGATTTATAGGATTTTGTTCCTATTACAGGCGTTTCGTCAAAAATTTTGCTACGATTGCAGAACCCTTACATAAATTAACTGAAAAAGGTAGCAAATTTATTTGGACGGATGCTTGTCAAGAGGCATTTGATGCACTTAAAGAATTGTTAGTAACTGCCACAGTGCTTGGTTACCCTTTAAACACGGGAGAGTTCACTCTTGACTGTGACGCTAGTTTTTATGCCGTGTTATCTCAGAAACAAGATGGTACTGAAAAACCCATTGCTTATTATAGCAAAACATTTTCAAAATGTGAGAAAAACTACTGTGTGACTCGTAAAGAACTTCTTGCAATTGTACTTGCAGTGAAAAAATTTCCATCACTACCTTTATGGTCGTCTGTTTATCGTACGTAGTAACCATGGGTCACTCCGGTGGTTGATGAATTCTAAAAATCCGGAGGGTCAACTTGCTCGTTGGTTAGAAGTTCTCGGTGGATACAATTTTACCATAATACATAGGCCTGGGCGAATTCACTGTAATGCTGATGCCTTGGGCCGACGACCTAGTCCAGAAAGTTGCCCTCATTGTTCCAGAAAGAAAACTCAAGCAAACATATCTGTTGTCGGAGTTATAGCTCAAGACACAGAAACAGAAGTTGCTGTTGAGCAGTTGAAGAACTCCCAGTCACAGGGGCAAGAAGGCGAAAGTTTGGGAAAGAAATCACACGTGTTAACTGATAACATACACAAGGATGCATTTAACGATGTTAAATGCGTGTATGATAACACGTTTGTTGAGTCAAATCAAAGTACACATATCGAAGCATTATCAGTTAAAGAGTGCATGTGTACTAAGTCAGATAACGCAACGCTTCTGGTGGACAACCGAACAAAGGGCTCATTTCAAGATCTGCCTTCAGATACGATACTAAGACCAGCACGAGAAATATCAACCGATGTTTGTTGGTCTGAGTTGATCCATACAGATCAAAGTGACCCTGAAGTAAGAGCGGTTCAGACCAGAAGCATGGGAAAAACAAAGTTTGAGCTCAACGGTGATCAAAGTTTTTCTTTCGAGTATGACGACTTAAACAAAAGAATTGACTTACAAAATGCACAAGAACAAGACAGTACGTTGACAATTATTCGTAAATTGGTTGACAGTTCGTCTAGCCTAGTAGGTCAGACATTTCAAAATTTAGCCCAGAGGTAAAATTCTATTGGAATCGGATTGATTCCTTTGAAATCAAGAATGGACTTTTGTATAAGAAATGGGAGAGTGACGATGGGCATACTGTTTCATAGCAAATAGTAATACCTGATAATTTGATAGAGGTCATCTTTAAACATTTACACGACAGCGCTGTGGGTGGTGGTCATCTTGGGGCTAAGAAGACTTTGAGCAAAGTTCGACAGCGATACTTTTGGTTTGGTTTGAGAAAATTTGTTGAACGCTGGTGTCACAAATGTGATGTATGTGCAAGTAGGAAGTCGCCTGTTTGTAAACCGAAAGCCCCGATGCGCAAGTACAGTGTCGGTGCCCCGCTTGAAAGATTGTCAGTAGATATAATGGGTCCCCTCCCAATTTCTGATCATGGAAATAAATATGTGTTAGTGATTGGTGATTATTTCACCAAGTTTGTTCATGCGATTCCTATCCAGAATCAAGAGGCAGAAACGTTTGCAAGAACCTTTGTTGATAGCTTTGTAGCAATTTTTGGCGTCCCTATGCAAGCCCATACCGACCAAGGAGCAAACTTTGAGTCGAGGTTGTTTGAAGAACTTTGTAAAGTTCTTGACATTAATAAAACTCGGACGACGGTTATGAGACCTCAGTCCCGATGGTATGACCGAGCGTTATATGAGGACGATTGTCAACATGTTGGCATCGTTCGTGTCTGAACACCAAAAGAACTGGGACCAATATATCCCTTTAATAACGACGGCCTATCGTTCATCAGAACATGAGACCACATGGGTTTCTCCGTTTCAAATGATGTTCGGCCGGGACATTAATCTACCGGTCGACCTTGTCTTGGGTAGACCTTTAAATAAATTAGATGATTCAAATAGTCAACCAGATCATCATTTAACCAAGTTAGAGAAAGCTCTAGCCCTGGTCCACGAATTGGCTAGAAGAAATATGAACATCTCATGTGACTCAATGAAGAAGTCTTATGATCATAAAATTCATCATACTCAATATCATGTTGGTGACCATGCCTGGTATTATCAATATCATCGGAAAGTAGGTAAAAATCCTAAACTTCAGAGACCTTGGCATGGCCCATATGTTGTTATCAGTCGTCTAAATGATATTCTGTACAGAATTAAATTGAACACAAAAAGTCAAGCTAAGGTTCTTCATCACGATAAATTGAAACCGTACATCGATGACAGCAAACCAACATGGTTTCCATAGCTTACTAATTAAAGTTGACTGTTTAGTTGAATGTTTGAGTCTAGATGAAACGTTATAGTTTCACAACAAAGAAATAATTTTAAATTGACTGACTAGCTAGTATAGATTTTTGTCAGTTATGATTATATTGTAATTGAGTTATGCAACTATTATTGATTTGCCATTATATATTGAAAACTGTAGTATATGTTTGTTAATACGTATGTGTATGAAACTGATGTGGACGAGTGAAAGAAGAGGCATTATTGAAGTTTCTTATTTTCTTACGATGCATCTTAAAAGTTTATGCTTATATTCTGAAGGGAACCCAAGTTATTACCTGTTCAATACTGATTACAGTCTCATGACTGATAGTAGTAGTATATATTCAAAATTCTGCTCACTCATAGTTTAAACCAGGTTGATCTTTCTTTTGCAGAGCAAGTGGATGTGTGTCATCTGTGACGGTTTGTCTTTTGATAAGAGGTGGAGTGCTGAAAGTCACGTCATGGAGCGGCACAGTGATTTTGGGTGGAAGTAAAATTGAGAATGGAAATGGGGTATGTGTCAAAGAGACAACAACCCGACCATAGAGCAGACAACAATCGAAGGCCACAAATGGGTCTTCAATGCAGCGAGAAACTCCCGCACCCGGAGGCGTCCTTCAGCTGGCCCCTTAACACATATGTATACTAGTTCAGTGATAATGGACGTCATACTAAACTCCAAATTATACACAAGAAACTAAAATTAAGACTACAAAGGCCAGAGGCTCCTGACTTGGGACAGGCGCAAAAATGCGGCGGGGTTAAACAAGTTTTATTAGATCCCAACCCTCCCCCTATACCTTTACCCAACGTAGAAAAAACAAACGTACAACAGTACGCACAGTAAAACTCATTTAAAGAGCAGTCCGAGTCCGATGTCAGAATAAGAAACAAAAGAAAATAAACAAAATGACAATAATACATAAATAACAACAGACTACTAGCAGTTACTGACATACCAGCTCCAGACCTCAATTAAACTGATTGAAAGATTATGTCTTCATCATATGAATATCAGGCACAATCCCTCCTGTTAGGGGTTAAGTATTATACCATCATAAAATATATGAGAAGAACATAACCCGTGTCATGCCAACAACTGGTTTTAGAATAAATATGTTTAATTCCAATGCAAAGACCCTATAAGTGAATCAATATTAAATCCAAAATATGCAATCTTTAATGACCTGACAACAGTATCGTAACTATATGCCTTCTGAATAAGTCTGTTTAAAGGCTTTGTTGGTTTTTGAGGTGAATACTAACATTTTTATGCTTTGTAAAGAATATTACCATAAAAGATTGAATGTGAAATACCCGAACGTATAAGATGTCTGCAAGTTGAGTTATATTTATGAATGATGTCCTTATACCGATGATCAAATTTAGTAAATGTTTTTGACTAGTTTATGATATCGTAAACCCTGGTGTAATAATTTTTCAGTAATACTTAAATTTCTCTCGCTAAAATCTTATACGTTGTTACATACACGAGCGAATTGTATAAGTTGAGATATATAAACACCATAAGATGGTGACAAGGGAACGTCATCATCTAAAAATGGATAATTAACGATAGGAAATGAAAAATCATCTCTTTTATCATAAATTTTTGTGTTAAGCTTCCCATTAATGATATAGATATCAAGATGACCGGATTGCAAGAAACTGTTTCCAAGACGAAGTGTACCACATGGCTGTTCAGTAGCTGAGAGAGAGATGATCTGTTTTGACAACAAGACGGGTTTACGAGGAAGGGATGCAGAAGTGGCTTTAGAAAAGTTCCGAAGGGACGTTTTGAGTTCCAAACTTAGGCATGTAGTAGAGGATGGGAAGGAAATTCCTATCCAACGGAGAAGAAGCTATGCCACCTCCGAGAGAAGCGTACAATCTTGTAGAACAGATGTCACAAAGTTACAGAAACCGAGAGAGAGTGACGCACACTACTGTAACAACAGCCCATGAAAAGGCCGTGAAATGTCTGTGAAATATCACAGGGCCGTGAAAACCCCGTGAAAATACCCCGTGACTTTTGTAAAAAAAATATTTCTAAAGGCCGTGAAAAATATTTGATGTTAGAAAAAGACCGTGAAATGTCAATATCCCGTGAAAAGGCCGTGATAATTTGTTCTTTCATGCTTAATAAAAAAATATCACGGCCTTTTCACTGGTTGTTGAAACCAGTGAAAAGGCCGTGATATTTTTTCATGTCAATTTTTTCTTATCCTAATTCAGATTTAAAACATCCCATGTAATTATTGTAATATGGTCTAATTATTTCCACTCACATTTTTCTAAATATCCTATAAACTTTTCATTATAAATATATGTCTGTTTAAATATAATATTATTATATGCAATACTGCTGTACAGGACTGACTTTTAAATGGAACCATTCATTGTTTTGTATTTTGTATTTAAAGAAAAGTATTTTGCTTCTCGTCTGTACATTATGATTAACAATGTAAACATTAATTTTAATTGGAACCGAAACATGTAAAAACGAGAACTTCCCGGAATATCAGACCGTATCCGGATTCGTGTTTCTTTTAGAGTAATTGTAACATTTCCGCAATTTGGAAATTTGAAAGACGCCGAAGGTCGATTAATATTTACTTTAAGGATGCAAAACGAGTGACAGCAAGTTTGAGGTAAGTTAAGTTATTAATATTTTATTCTTTTATGCATCATATCACCAAAATGTTGAAGACGTTTGTGAGCATTTCCATTGAACTGATTTTCACTGAATTTGCAGAAACCGCGAAAACATGCATGTGATATATTCACTTATATTTGAGTCAGTTGCCCTTGATTCTTTAATCATTTCGGTTAATGTTTTCTAAGACTTACCGGATCCTTTAAATACGATTACGGTTTTGTTTTGTTTATGTATTTGGGGAAAAAAGGGGGGGGGGGGGTACTTTTTCCCACACTGGCCACATAAAAAAAATGACATTTATGTACAGTACACTACGTAGACATAGACATAGATAATTGGAAATGATTATAATAGAAATTAGTATCTCTGAAATGGAGTTCACTCTGATAATCAGAGGTGTAACACGCTTACAATGTGTCGGGAGCTATTTAAGTATTTTCTGACTTGGCCGTAGGGACACAGAGTTCAAAAGGGATTAATTAGAGGCGTAGCAGGGAAAGTATTTAATATTTGTACGGCAAAATGTCCTTTCTGAAGGGTTTGTGCCATATCATAAGAATAATTGGTATGGCAATGAGGTGTTTAAAAAATAATTGGTATGGCGAATGTGCCTGCAGTAAAAGTTGCTACGCCCCTGGCCCCCTGTAAAATAAATAGCTGTGACTCATTACGGCCACTTAATCTAGACAAGTTTGGCTTTAGCCATACATATTATTACTTCAAAGAAACATTTAAATTTAATAGTCTGTCTTAAAATTGTCTGTAGACTTTAAAAAAAGTCTAAAAAAATAATATAAGTTGACAATACAGAACTTCGTTAACTAATGATGCCATATTGGATAGGGGGCAGATTTTCTGGAAAATGGTATGAAAATATGGGAAAACCTATGCATGTTTCCAAGTGGCTGTTCTGTTTCAATGATGTTTTTTAGTATTTTTCATACCATTTTCACCTCCAGTATGAAAATCTGCCCCCTGGCTATTCAAAATGGGGTCATTAACCGTGAAGTCCTGTTTTGCGTGGAATAATATTGTAGCTGATTTAAGTACATGTATGTACATAAATACCAAAAATTAATTTGAATATATAAATAGTTTTTTTATATATATGTATAATATATGTAATGTTTCTTTATTTATTCTAGTAATGAAGAGCAAAAGGATATAGCAGTCTTTATATAAAATAGTTCAGGAATCCAGTTGGAAAGAAGAGCTTTTCAGTTAAAAGTATTTCCTGGGAATAAACAGGAACTTCTATAAATGTTTTTCTGGAATAGTTATTCAAAAAGGCAGTGAAGTGAAGGATTACATTAGACAAATATTGCTGAAGTGGTAAAATCAGACCCAAGAGATGTACAAAATTTCTACAATACATGTTACAGCTGACTTTAGCTACTTAATCACATTGACATTTGTGTGCTTTTATGTTTTCTTTACATAATTACTACAGTTCTATTAAAATTAATATTTTTATTCTTTGTCACAATTATTACTAAAAAAAATACAGCATTTTAGTATGGTTTTTCATAGTCTCACTTGCATTGTACTTAAATAAGTTGTCTGTAGATGTTTACACTAGGTTTTCAGGCATTTCACTTCACTTGATTGAAACAGCATTTAAATGTTTTGTTAAATTATGGCCTGAAAATACATTTAACATTTTACAGGAGTTTTCACAATCAGTGAATGGCTGTTTATCACAGTAGTACATGTACATTTCACGGTCTTTTCACAATGGGCACATAATTTATCACGACCTTTTCACGGTGTACATTTTTGTTTTTCACAGGGTTTCTACGGTCTCTTTATCCAAGTTTTCAGTTGGCACCTTTTCACAGCCTTTTCACGACAAATAAAGGCATATACTGTACTCTATCTACATTTCACGGTCTTTTCACAATGGGCACATAATGCATTATCACGACTTTTTCACGGTGTACATTTTTTTTCACAGGGTTTCTACGGTCTTTTCACCCAAGTTTTCAGGTGGCACCTCTTCACAACCTTTTCACAAACTTTTCACAGCCTTTTCACGACAGTCATTCCACGGCATTGTCACGGATAAGTTTCACGGCCCACCGTAAATTAACCGTGACAAACACTGTAAAAATCGCCAGCATTTTTACGGACATTTTCACGGCCAATCTACGGGGCATTGTTCCAGTAGTGGCAAGAGACCTTTTAGATAAAAAAAGACAAGAGAGAGAGAGGAAGACAAAGAAAATTCTCCCAGACCATTTGAACCACCTAAACCAAAGAAAACTAAGAGGGTGGAAAGCAAAGAAGACAAGTTGAAAAAAAATTAAATCAATCCTAAAAGACTTGTCGAGCGAGATAGGCGAGAATCTCAGTGTTAGTCTTGAAACTGGAGATGAAAATCAACATGAAATAGAGCTCCGTGTAACCGAGAATGAGGTGAAAACATTAAAACAGTCAGAGAATAAATCCAGAACTTTAGTAAAAACATCCCTTCCTAAATCTTCCTTTTCATCTGGTTCAACCTCTTCAAACCAGTTCGACCTCATCTTCTTCCTCTTCAGCATCTGTCAAGTCTCGAAAGAAATCTGAGATCAATGTAAGTCCACAGGTCCCTGTTGCCACTACAAATGATGAGCAGAGTACGTGGACTGTTGTTGTTTCCTCCAGCACTGAGGAAATAGATACCTACCTGAAGTCCTTGCAAGAGTGCCAGGAAAGCATGATCATCCTCAACATCGGTGGTGTCAAGTTTTAGACCAGCAAGCCAACCATGAGAGCGGGTCTATCTTCCGTATTTGCTCTCATGCTCCAACCGCATAGCGCATTTCGGCCTTGCAAAAATGTGTATAGCTTTGATCGGGACCCATCACATTTCAAAATTATTCTTAAGTACTTGAGAAACAATTGCCTAGTAGAAAAACGATGCTTACATAGGGAACACTACTATCTAAATGAACTTGCTCAAGAGGCAAAATTTTACAAACTGATAGGCCTAAAGACAATAGCGGACGAGAGATTGCATGACCTTTGTGCATGTAGGTTCAAAAACTGAATGATGGACTGTACAAACTGTATGATGGACTTAACTTGGATGTTATGGACTTTCAGAATGATTGTTGGCGTGTTGTAAAAATTGATATATTTATTATCTAGTTAGTAAATTTTGAGCCCAATTTAAGTTTTTTTTTTGTTATACTTACCTCTAAAGAAAAATAAATCAAAGTCATGAAGTACTGTAATCACTGTCCCTGGTGCCTGGTAAAAGTGATTTGAATGTTTGTTGAATAACTTATGTATTGCCTAACTTTAGTTCCTATCGGTAGGAATCAAATCAAGCCACCTATTTGGGGACCAAATTCTGAAGGATGGGGGCAATGTAATGCCGTCCATCCCCCTTTTTGAACGTAACTGACTGTGTTGTTATTAAGTACAAATAATAATACGGGGTATAGGTCTGTGAGATGATATGATATGCAAATGAGTCTATTTGATATGATGATTGTACTAATATTGATTGTCATGTTGGGAAATAAGGTGTTTCTTTTGGTACAAAATCAATGTTGGCCAGACGAAGTTTGAAAACTGTATGTGGTCATTCCTAAATTTGGAATAACTGCTTGATTTGGGTAAAATAATAGTTTGTACCTTAAATATATATTATCCTGGCTAATTTTTGGATTGATGAGTTAATTCTATTGAGTTACAAGTGGTGTTATGACTGGAATTTTCTCGCGGTGACAAATTTGCAAGTTTGTCCAACGGAGTTCCGGTACCTATATTTCTGTTGTGTTATTTGAGATATTAACCTTTTTACCTGTGTTCTTAAGTTATTCTGCATGTGTAAAAACCTTCGTGATTAATAAATATGTTTGTTCGCATTGAATTTAAATTGGAAATCATCTTTATTTACATCAAACTTCCAATGTTTACATTTTAATTTGCCATTTCGGGAATTTCCCTCAACAGAGAGATGGCTGCTGATTGGTTCAACCTATGTAAAAGCGTCTGTGATTGGCTGACAGTCGAATAAAACCAAAAAGATCAACTACGGAGGGCAGTGATTGTTTGTGGTTTGAAACTGAAAGTTACGAAGCGCCAAATTACAAATGTTCGAGAATTTAAGTCAGATAGCAAAAGTAAGGAAATTGCATCTAGTTTAATATTAAAATTACTATAGCAAATACGCAAATATTTATAAGTATAACGGAGACTATCCTGGTTCCCGGTACTACGTTCCAGGTATTAGCTTATAGTATATGTGTAACATACTGAATATTGCGATCGGGAACCAGTCTAAACGGAGACGAGTTGGTGACATTGTCTAGGTGTAAAACTGTTGATGAGTTTATTTGGGTGACAACCTTGGGTGCAAATAATCGGTGACAAGTTTGGGTGCAAATATTCGGTGACTTTTCTAGGTGTAAAATTGTTGGATGACAAGTTTGGGTGCAAATACTTGGTGACAAATTTTGGTGCAAATATACGGTGACAAATTAAGGTGGAATTTCGTTGTGATCGATCTTGGTGCAGTAGGTGGTGACAATTTAAGGTGTAAATTGTACCAATATTTTACGTATAAATGGTATAGACGTCTTTGAGACAATAATAGCAAGTAAGTTAATGCTGATAGTGATTTGAAATAGATGTGGTTGAAATCAAGGCTACATACGAATTGTATAGGTGTTCTTTTAAGGCACATTTGAAAACCTGTTCGAGCTTTACGCTACCTGTAGTTTGGAAATTACTTGTAGTTAACGGAGTGCTGACTCTAGATTTATATATATAGATAGACATATATATATATATATATAAATTAAATAAGTAAGACCAACCATACCGGGGACCTGACCAGACCAATGACGGAGCCTGTCCAGCCATCTACTCCACGTTTATTATTATATAATAAATCATCAAAACTGTTATATTTCATGCCTTTTATTTCTCAAGTATACCTAACATATATAGACCTCTAGACTCTAGGTTAAACAAAGCTGTAAAGTGTGTTTGTTCAACGGTACTCCAATTAGACGTCGGCCTTACATTTTACAGTTGTAAATAATACCAGTTTAGAAATCCTTTTTCAATGTAACCTGTGATCCCTGGTTGCCGACTCTAACACCAGGGAGGCAGCGTTATATTTGGTGGCAGCGGTGGGATCCATTTATAGAGTCTGTTAGAGTTTGTACACTTAAACAAATTAACTATAAAACCAAGAATAATACTAGTAATAAAAATGGACGATTCAAACGTTGTTACGTTTGGCCCACATCTCAATGAGATTGGCGATGAAGCAGATGCAACTATGCATGAAAGTTTATAAGAGAAACAAAGTTCTGAAATTTTTAGAACAACGGAGAGAATGCTGGCAGAGGCACGTGCAGAAATGAAACTTCGGATGGACCACTGTTTTTCCGATTTTTCAAAGGATATGAATCAGATATTTGCCAAATTTGAAGGGCAAGCTATGGAAAGTAGATCCACTCCAGTTTTAGGTCGGGGAATTGAAACTCCAGCAAATAGTCTGGAACACATAATCAGGCATGACAGAACTGATAAATATAACAGTCATATTCCAGATATCCGACGGTCAAAACCTGATATTTCTTACAAAACAAAACCACAAATATATGACGGCTCGGATGATTTGGAGGAGTATTTGACCCAATTTAATTTATTGGCAGAACTAAATGATTGGGACCCTAAGACTAAAGCCTTACTTTTGGCAAGTAGTTTATCTGGAAGTGCTCGGGCTATATTAAATGAAATAACAGACGAGAGACAACACAATTTTGAGTGTTTGGTAAATGATATGAAAAGTCGGTTCGGTTCAATAAATAGATCAGAAGTCTTTAGGGCTGAGTTGCAAACAAGGGTTAGATTGAGAAATGAAACACTGCCAGAGCTTGTTCAAGCTATAAAAAAAAACTTACACGTAGGGCTTACCCGGGAACTACGTCTCTAGTTAGGGACACCTTGGCCCTAGATTACTTCATTGATGCAATTCCCGAAACTGATATACGTCTCCGATTGAGAGAGGTCGGACCAAAAACAATTTGAGAGGCAGAAAATATTGCCGCTCGACTAGAAGCTCTGAGGTTGGCAGATAAGCAAAAGGGGAGGCCAATAAGAACGGTTGATGTGGTCGATTCTAAGGATGACAGTTTACAATCTGACCTGAGAGAGTTATAAAAGAACGGGGTAAAAACATTGCAAAATGAAGTTAGCTTTATTAAAAGAAATAGCAATGGTCAGCAATTCAAAGGGTGAAATTTTCATAGAAATAACAATGGTCAGCAATTCAGAGGGGGGAATTATCAAAGAAATAACAATAATAGTTTTGAACGTTCCCAAAATCAGAGAAATCAAAACAATTGTAATTTCGAAAACCAGCAAACTCAATATAATAGGACTCAAAATGAAAAATTTTGACCACAATGGAGGTGCTTTCCAGAGGTCCGAAAACGAGCAAATGTCGGGAGTGCGGGTCAACCCCCGACAACAGTAAGAGGACCCTATACAGTAATTTCTAATGAAGCTTGGGGTCAACAAAATGGTTGTTTTGTTTTGGGTGTAATAAATTCATTGTCTGTTCCAATGCTCATAGATTCTGGAGCTAGTGTATCAATTTTAAGGAAAGACATTTACGAAAGTATTCCTACGGAATTAAGACCCCAATTTACTCCTGTTCGCATGAACCTTCTTACCGCGACATAATTTATTGGTAAAGTAGATTTGGAAGTTAAGCTAGGAGATTATGAATGTAAACATGAAATTAAAGATTTAGCTATTATAGGTACAGATTGTATGAGTAGATTTCATATTGATTTATTGTTTACTAAGGGCAGTTTAAGAATAGGAAATAATTTTATTCCATGTTTTACAAATCAAGGCAAAGTGTCTTGTTGTAAGGTATTTATAGCGGAGACAGTTGAGGTCCCACCACATAGTGAGATGATGATAAAAGGTCATTCCTTTGGTCGTATAAGATATACAGTGGGAATTGTAGAGTCAAATGAAGACTTCATTGAGAAAAGGGGGCTTCTTTTAGCTAGGTCTGTATTACAACAAAACTCAAATACTATACCTTTACGAGTCATCAATGTGAGTGAAAAACCAATAAAAGTGTACAAGAATACATTTGCTGGTTTGTTTGAACCAGTTAAAGTACACCATGTGGTATCGATGGATAACCCTAAACACTCGGTGAATTGTTTAAAGCTTTCACAAGAAAAAGTGATACCAGATCATTTGGTTGAAGTATTAAGAAAGGGATCCGAGGGTCTCAATCCTAAAAAAAGAGAACAATTGAAGGATTTTTTATGTTCATATCAGGATGTATTTTCAAAATCCTCCGCAGATATCGGTTACACGGATCTGATAAAACATAAGATACATACAGGGGATGCAAAGCAAATAAAGCAAATACCTTATAGGCTACCTTTGGCAAAACTTGAAGCTGCCCAGGTAGAAATAGAAACTATGGCTTCCCGAGGCATCATTGAACCCTCAAGCAGTGCTTTGTGAACGCTTGAGGCAAAACAATTTAAAACTACATCCAGGAAAATGTGTTTTGACACGGAGTGAAGTTACGTTCTTAGGTCATAGGGTGACTCAAGATGGTATATGCACAGACGAGGCAAAAATTAGCGCGGTGCGCGATTGGCCTATACCTTAGAACGTCAAAGACACACGAAGATTTATAGGATTTTGTTCCTATTACAGGCGTTTCGTCAAAAATTTTGCTACGATTGCAGAACCCTTACATAAATTAACTGAAAAAGGTAGCAAATTTATTTGGACGGATGCTTGTCAAGAGGCATTTGATACACTTAAAGAATTGTTAGTAACTGCCACAGTGCTTGGTTACCCTTTAAACACGGGAGAGTTCACTCTTGACTGTGACGCTAGTTTTTATGCCGTGTTATCTCAGAAACAAGATGGTACTGAAAAACCCATTGCTTATTATAGCAAAACATTTTCAAAATGTGAGAAAAACTACTGTGTGACTCGTAAAGAACTTCTTGCAATTGTACTTGCAGTGAAAAAATTTCCATCACTACCTTTATGGTCGCCTGTTTATCGTACGTAGTAACCATGGGTCACTCCGGTGGTTGATGAATTCTAAAAATCCGGAGGGTCAACTTGCTCGTTGGTTAGAAGTTCTCGGTGGATACAATTTTACCATAATACATAGGCCTGGGCGAATTCACTGTAATGCTGATGCCTTGGGCCGACGACCTAGTCCAGAAAGTTGCCCTCATTGTTCCAGAAAGAAAACTCAAGCAAACATATCTGTTGTCGGAGTTATAGCTCAAGACACAGAAACAGAAGTTGCTGTTGAGCAGTTGAAGAACTCCCAGTCACAGGGGCAAGAAGGCGAAAGTTTGGGAAAGAAATCACACGTGTTAACTGATAACATACACAAGGATGCATTTAACGATGTTAAATGCGTGTATGATAACACGTTTGTTGAGTCAAATCAAAGTACACATATCGAAGCATTATCAGTTAAAGAGTGCATGTGTACTAAGTCAGATAACGCAACGCTTCTGGTGGACAACCGAACAAAGGGCTCATTTCAAGATCTGCCTTCAGATACGATACTAAGACCAGCACGAGAAATATCAACCGATGTTTGTTGGTCTGAGTTGATCCATACAGATCAAAGTGACCCTGAAGTAAGAGCGGTTCAGACCAGAAGCATGGGAAAAACAAAGTTTGTGCTCAACGGTGATCAAAGTTTTTCTTTCGAGTATGACGACTTAAACAAAAGAATTGACTTACAAAATGCACAAGAACAAGACAGTACGTTGACAATTATTCGTAAATTGGTTGACAGTTCGTCTAGCCTAGTAGGTCAGACATTTCAAAATTTAGCCCAGAGGTAAAATTCTATTGGAATCGGATTGATTCCTTTGAAATCAAGAATGGACTTTTGTATAAGAAATGGGAGAGTGACGATGGGCATACTGTTTCATAGCAAATAGTAATACCTGATAATTTGAAAGAGGTCATCTTTAAACATTTACACGACAGCGCTGTGGGTGGTGGTCATCTTGGGGTTAAGAAGACTTTGAGCAAAGTTCGACAGCGATACTTTTGGTTTGGTTTGAGAAAATTTGTTGAACGCTGGTTTCACAAATGTGATGTATGTGCAAGTAGGAAGTCGCCTGTTTGTAAACCGAAAGCCCCGATGCGCAAGTACAGTGTCGGTGCCCCGCTTGAAAGATTGTCAATAGATATAATGGGTCCCCTCCCAATTTCTGATCATGGAAATAAATATGTGTTAGTGATTGGTGATTATTTCACCAAGTTTGTTCATGCGATTCCTATCCAGAATCAAGAGGCAGAAACGGTTGCAAGAACCTTTGTTGATAGCTTTGTAGCAATTTTTGGCGTCCCTATGCAAGTCCATACCGACCAAGGAGCAAACTTTGAGTCGAGGTTGTTTGAAGAACTTTGTAAAGTTCTTGACATTGATAAAACTCGGACGACGGTTATGAGACCTCAGTCCCGATGGTATGACCGAGCGTTATATGAGGACGATTGTCAACATGTTGGCATCGTTCGTGTCTGAACACCAAAAGAACTGGGACCAATATATCCCTTTAATAATGATGGCCTATCGTTCATCAGAACATGAGACCACAGGAGTTTCTCCGTTTCAAATGATGTTCGGCCGGGACATTAATCTACCGGTCGACCTTGTCTTGGGTAGACCTTTAAATAAATTAGATGATTCAAATAGTCAACCAGATCATCATTTAACCAAGTTAGAGAAAACTCTAGCCCTGGTCCACGAATTGGCTAGAAGAAATATGAACATCTCATGTGACTCAATGAAGAAGTCTTATGATCATAAAATTCATCATACTCAATATCATGTTGGTGACCATGCCTGGTATTATCAATATCATCGGAAAGTAGGTAAAAATCCTAAACTTCAGAGACCTTGGCATGGCCCATATGTTGTTATCAGTCGTCTAAATGATATTCTGTACAGAATTAAATTGAACACAAAAAGTCAAGCTAAGGTTGTTTATCACGATAAATTGAAACCGTACATCGATGACAGCAAACCAACATGGTTTCCATAGCTTACTAATTAAAGTTGACTGTTTAGTTGAATGTTTGAGTCTAGATGAAACGTTATAGTTTCACAACAAAGAAATAATTTTAAATTGACTGACTAGCTAGTATAGATTTTTGTCAGTTATGATTATATTGTAATTGAGTTATGCAACTATTATTGATTTGCCATTATATATTGAAAACTGTAGTATATGTTTGTTAATACGTATGTGTATGAAACTGATGTGGACGAGTGAAAGAAGAGGCATTATTGAAGTTTCTTATTTTCTTACGATGCATCTTAAAAGTTTATGCTTATATTCTGAAGGGAACCCAAGTTATTACCTGTTCAATACTGATTACAGTCTCATGACTGATAGTAGTAGTATATATTCAAAATTCTGCTCACTCATAGTTTAAACCAGGTTGATCTTTCTTTTGCAGAGCAAGTGGATGTGTGTCATCTGTGACGGTTTGTCTTTTGATAAGAGGTGGAGTGCTGAAAGGCACGTCATGGAGCGGCACAGTGATTTTGGGTGGAAGTAAAATTGAGAATGGAAATGGGGTATGTGTCAAAGAGACAACAACCCGACCATAGAGCAGACAACAATCGAAGGCCACAAATGGGTCTTCAATGCAGCGAGAAACTCCCGCACCCGGAGGCGTCCTTCAGCTGGCCCCTTAACACATATGTATACTAGTTCAGTGATAATGGACGTCATACTAAACTCCAAATTATACACAAGAAACTAAAATTAAGACTACAAAGGCCAGAGGCTCCTGACTTGGGACAGGCGCAAAAATGCGGCGGGGTTAAACAAGTTTTTTTTAGATCCCAACCCTCCCCCTATACCTTTACCCAACGTAGAAAAAACAAACGTACAACAGTACGCACAGTAAAACTCATTTTAAGAGCAGTCCGAGTCCGATGTCAGAATAACAAACAAAAGAAAATAAACAAAATGACAATAATACATAAATAACACCAGACTACTAGCAGTTACTGACATACCAGCTCCAGACCTCAATTAAACTGATTGAAAGATTATGTCTTCATCATATGAATATCAGGCACAATCCCTCCTGTTAGGGGTTAAGTATTATACCATCATAAAATATATGAGAAGAACATAACCCGTGTCATGCCAACAACTGGTTTTAGAATAAATATGTTTAATTCCAATGCAAAGACCCTATAAGTGAATCAATATTAAAGCCAAAATATGCAATCTTTAATGACCTGACAACAGTATCGTAACTATATGCCTTCTGAATAAGTCTGTTTAAAGGTTTTGTTAGTTTTTGAGGTGAATACTAACATTTTTATGCTTTGTAAAGAATATTACCATAAAAGATTGAATGTGAAATACCCGAACGTATAAGATGTCTGCAAGTTGAGTTATATTTATGAATGATGTCCTTATACCGATGATCAAATTTAGTAAATGTTTTTGACTAGTTTATGATATCGTAAACCCTGGTGTAATAATTTTTCAGTAATACTTAAATTTCTCTCGCTAAAATCTTATACGTTGTTACATACACGAGCGAATTGTACAAGTTGAGATATATAAACACCATAAGATGGTGACAAGGGAACGTCATCATCTAAAAATGGATAATTAACGATAGGAAATGAAAAATCATCTCTTTTATCATAAATTTTTGTGTTAAGCTTCCCATTAATGATATAGATATCAAGATGCCCGGATTGCAAGAAACTGTTTCCAAGACGAAGTGTACCACATGGCTGTTCAGTAGCTGAGAGAGAGATGATCTGTTTTGACAACAAGACGGGTTTACGAGGAAGGGATGCAGAAGTGGCTTTAGAAAAGTTCCGAAGGGAAGTTTTGAGTTCCAAACTTAGGCATGTAGCAGAGGATGGGAAGGAAATTCCTATCCAACGGAGAAGAAGCTATGCCACCTCCGAGAGAAGCGTACAAGCTTGTAGAACAGATGTCACAAAGTTACAGAAACCGAGAGAGAGTGACGCACACTACTGTAACAACAGCCCATGAAAAGGCCGTGAAATGTCTGTGAAATATCACAGGGCCGTGAAAACCCCGTGAAAATACCCCGTGACTTTTGTAAAAAAAATATTTCTAAAGGCCGTGATAATTTGTTCTTTCATGCTTAATAAAAAATATCACGGCCTTTTCACTGGTTGTTGAAACCAGTGAAAAGGCCGTGATATTTTTTCATGTCAATTTTTTCTTATCCTAATTCAGATTTAAAACATCCCATGTAATTATTGTAATATGGTCTAATTATTTCCACTCACATTTTTCTAAATATCCTATAAACTTTTCATTATAAATATATGTCTGTTTAAATATTATTATATGCAATACTGCTGTACAGGACTGACTTTTAAATGGAACCATTCATTGTTTTGTATTTTGTATTTAAAGAAAAGTATTTTGCTTCTCGTCTGTACATTATTATTAACAATGTAAACATTAATTTTAATTGGAACCGAAACATGTAAAAACGAGAACTTCCCGGAATATCAGACCGTATCCGGATTCGTGTTTCTTTTAGAGTAATTGTAACATTTCCGCAATTTGGAAATTTGAAAGACGCCGAAGGTTGATTAATATTTACTTTAAAGATGCAAAACGAGTGACAGCAAGTTTGAGGTAAGTTAAGTTATTAATATTTTATTCTTTTATGCATCATATCACCAAAATGTTGAAGACGTTTGTGAGCATTTCCATTGAACTGATTTTCACTGAATTTGCAGAAACCGCGAAAACATGCATGTGATATATTCACTTATATTTGAGTCAGTTGCCCTTGATTCTTTAATCATTTCGGTTAATGTTTTCTAAGACTTACCGGATCCTTTGAATACGATTACGGATTTGTTTTGTTTATGTATTTGGGGAAAAAAAAGGGGGGGAACTTTTTTCACACTGGCCACATAAAAAAAATGACATTTATGTACAGTACACTACGTAGACATAGACATAGATAATTGGAAATGATTATAATAGAAATTAGTATCTCTGAAATGGAGTTCACTCTGATAATCAGAGGTGTAACACGCTTTGAATGTGTCGGGAGCTATTTAAGTATTTTCTGACTTGGCCGTAGGGACACAGAGTTCAAAAGGGATTAATTAGAGGCGTAGCAGGGAAAGTATTTAATATTTGTACGGCAAAATGTCCTTTCTGAAGGGTTTGTGCCATATCATAAGAATAATTGGTATGGCAATGAGGTGTTTAAAAAATAATTGGTATGGCGAATGTGCCTGCAGTAAAAGTTGCTACGCCCCTGGCCCCCTGTAAAATAAATAGCTGTGACTCATTACGGCCACTTAATCTAGACAAGTTTGGCTTTAGCCATACATATTATTACTTCAAAGAAACATTTAAATTTAATAGTCTGTCTTAAAATTGTCTGTAGACTTTAACAAAAATCTAAAAAAATAATATAAGTTGACAATACAGAACTTCGTTAACTAATGATGCCATATTGGATAGGGGGCAGATTTTCTGGAAAATGGTATGAAAATATGGGAAAACCTATGCATGTTTCCAAGTGGCTGTTCTGTTTCAATGATGTTTTTTAGTATTTTTCATACCATTTTCACCTCCAGTATGAAAATCTGCCCCCTGGCTATTCAAAATGGGGTCATTAACCGTGAAGTCCTGTTTTGCGTGGAATAATATTGTAGCTGTTTTAAGTACATGTATGTACATAAATACCAAAAATTAATTTGAATATATAAATAGTTTTTTTATATATATGTATAATATATGTAATGTTTCTTTATTTATTCTAGTAATGAAGAGCAAAAGGATATAGCAGTCTTTATATAAAATAGTTCAGGAATCCAGTTGGAAAGAAGAGCTTTTCAGTTAAAAGTATTTCCTGGGAATAAACAGGAACTTCTATAAATGTTTTTCTGGAATAGTTATTCAAAAAGGCAGTGAAGTGAAGGATTACATTAGACAAATATTGCTGAAGTGGTAAAATCAGACCCAAGAGATGTACAAAATTTCTACAATACATGTTACAGCTGACTTTAGCTACTTAATCACATTGACATTTGTGTGCTTTTATGTTTTCTTTACATAATTACTACAGTTCTATTAAAATTAATATTTTTATTCTTTGTCACAATTATTACTAAAAAAAATACAGCATTTTAGTATGGTTTTTCATAGTCTCACTTGCATTGTACTTAAATAAGTTGTCTGTAGATGTTTACACTAGGCTTTCAGGCATTTCACTTCACTTGATTGAAACAGCATTTAAATGTTTTGTTAAATTATGGCCTGAAAATACATTTAACATTTTACAGGAGTTTTCACAATCAGTGAATGGCTGTTTATCACAGTAGTACATGTACATTTCACGGTCTTTTCACAATGGGCACATAATTTATCACGACCTTTTCACGGTGTACATTTTTGTTTTTCACAGGGTTTCTACGGTCTCTTTATCCAAGTTTTCAGTTGGCACCTTTTCACAGCCTTTTCACGACAAATAAAGGCATATACTGTACTCTATCTACATTTCACGGTCTTTTCACAATGGGCACATAATGCATTATCACGACTTTTTCACGGTGTACATTTTTTTCACAGGGTTTCTACGGTCTTTTCACCCAAGTTTTCAGGTGGCACTCTTCACAACCTTTTCACAAACTTTTCACAGCCTTTTCACGACAGTCATTCCACGGCATTGTCACGGATAAGTTTCACGGCCCACCGTAAATTAACCGTGACAAACACTGTAAAAATCGCCAGCATTTTTACGGACATTTTCACGGCCAATCTACGGGGCATTGTTCCAGTAGTGGCAAGAGACCTTTTAGATAAAAAAAGACAAGAGAGAGAGAGGAAGACAAAGAAAATTCTCCCAGACCATTTGAACCACCTAAACCAAAGAAAACTAAGAGGGTGGAAAGCAAAGAAGACAAGTTGAAAAAAAATAAAATCAATCCTAAAAGACTTGTCGAGCGAGATAGGCGAAAATCTCAGTGTTAGTCTTGAAACTGGAGATGAAAATCAACATGAAATAGAGCTCCGTGTAACCGAGAATGAGGTGAAAACATTAGAACAGTCAGAGAATCCAGAACTTTAGTAAAAACATCCCTTCCTAAATCTTCCTTTTCATCTGGTTCAACCTCTTCAAACCAGTTCGACCTCATCTTCTTCCTCTTCAGCATCTGTCAAGTCTCGAAAGAAATCTGAGATCAATGTAAGTCCACAGGTCCCTGTTGCCACTACAAATGATGAGCAGAGTACGAGGACTGTTGTTGTTTCCTCCAGCACTGAGGAAATAGATACCTACCTGAAGTCCTTGCAAGAGTGCCAGGAAAGCATGATCATCCTCAACATCGGTGGTGTCAAGTTTTAGACCAGCAAGCCAACCATGAGAGCGGGTCTATCTTCCGTATTTGCTCTCATGCTCCAACCGCATAGCGCATTTAGGCCTTGCAAAAATGTGTATAGCTTTGATCGGGACCCATCACATTTCAAAATTATTCTTAAGTACTTGAGAAACAATTGCCTAGTAGAAAAACGATGCTTACCTAGGGAACACCACTATCTAAATGAACTTGCTCAAGAGGCAAAATTTTACAAACTGATAGGCCTAAAGACAATAGCGGACGAGAGATTGCATGACCTTTGTGCATGTAGGTTCAAAAACTGAATGATGGACTGTACAAACTGTATGATGGACTTAACTTGGATGTTATGGACTTTCAGAATGATTGTTGGCGTGTTGTAAAAATTGATATATTTATTATCTAGTTAGTAAATTTTGAGCCCAATTTACTTAAGTTTTTTTTTGTTATACTTACCTCTAAAGAAAAATAAATCAAAGTCATGAAGTACTGTAATCACTGTCCCTGGTGCCTGGTAAAAGTGATTTGAATGTTTGTTGAATAACTTATGTATTGCCTAACTTTAGTTACTATCGGTGGGAATCAAATCAAGCCACCTATTTGGGGACCAAATTCTGAAGGATGGGGGCAATGTAATGCCGTCCATCCCCCTTTTTGAACGTAACTGACTGTGTTGTTATTAAGTACAAATAATAATACGGGGTATAGGTCTGTGAGATGATATGATATGCAAATGAGTCTATTTGATATGATGATTGTACTAATATTGATTGTCATGTTGGGAAATAAGGTGTTTCTTTTGGTACAAAATCAATGTTGGCCAGACGAAGTTTGAAAACTGTATGTGGTCATTCCTAAATTTGGAATAACTACTTGATTTGGGTAAAATAATAGTTTGTACCTTAAATATATATTATCCTGGCTAATTTTTGGATTGATGAGTTAATTCTATTGTGTTACAAGTGGTGTTATGACTGGAATTTTCTCGCGGTGACAAATTTGCAAGTTTGTCCAACGGAGTTCCGGTACCTATATTTCTGTTGTGTTATTTGAGATATTAACCTTTTTACCTGTGTTCTTAAGTTATTCTGCATGTGTAAAAACCTTCGTGATTAATAAATATGTTTGTTCTCATTGAATTTAAATTGGAAATCATCTTTATTTACATCAAACTTCCAATGTTTACATTTTAATTTGCCATTTCGGGAATTTCCCTCAACAGAGAGATGGCTGCTGATTGGTTCAACCTATGTAAAAGCGTCTGTGATTGGCTGACAGTCGAATAAAACCAAAAAGATCAACTACGGAGGGCAGTGATTGTTTGTGGTTTGAAACTGAAAGTTACGAAGCGCCAAATTACAAATGTTCGAGAATATAAGTCAGATAGCAAAAGTAAGGAAATTGCATCTAGTTTAATATTAAAATTACTATAGCAAATACGCAAATATTTATAAGTATAACGGAGACTATCCTGGTTCCCGGTACTACGTTCCAGGTATTAGCTTATAGCCATACGCTGTCACGAGGTATATTGGTATATGTGTAACATACTGAATATTGCGATCGGGAACCAGTCTAAACGGAGACGAGTTGGTGACATTGTCTAGGTGTAAAACTGTTGATGAGTTTATTTGGGTGACAAACTTGGGTGCAAATAATCGGTGACAAGTTTTGGTGCAAATATTCGGTGACTTTTCTAGGTGTAAAATTGTTGGATGACAAGTTTGGGTGCAAATACTTGGTGACAAATTTTGGTGCAAATATACGGTGACAAATTAAGGTGGAATTTCGTTGTGATCGATCTTGGTGCAATAGTTGGTGACAATTTAAGGTGTAAATTGTACCAATATTTTACGTATAAATGGTATAGACGTCTTTGAGACAATAATAGCAAGTAATTTAATGCTGATAGTGATTTGAAATAGATGTGGTTGAAATTAAGGCTACATACGAATTGTATAGGTGTTCTTTTAAGGCACATTTGAAGACCTGTTCGAGCTTTACGCTACCTGTAGTTTGGAAATTACTTGTAGTTAACGGAGTGCTGACTCTAGATTTATATATATAGATAGACATATATATATATATATATAAATTAAAAAAGTAAGACCAACCATACCGGGAACCTGACCAGACCAATGACGGAGCCTGTCCAGCCATCTACTCCACGTTTATTTTTATAAAATAAATCATCAAAACTGTTATATTTCATGTCTTTTATTTCTCAGGTATACCTAACATATAGAGACCTCTAGACTCTAGGTTAAACAAAGCTGTAAAGTGTGTTGGTTCAACGGTACTCCAATTAGACGTCGGGCCTTACATTTTACAGTTGTAAATAATACCATTTTAGAAATCCCTTTTCAATGTAACCTGTGATCCCTGGTGGCCGACTCTAACACCAGGGAGGCAGCGTTATAATACCAATAAAAGATATTGTATCTGAAAGATCGGAGCAAGACTTGATTATTCAGATGGTATTTTAATAATGACTACGAAATATACAATTGGTATCGCCGTAGCGACGTAACGTAATAAGTTAGTCCCGAAGGTTTGTGCGTAACGTTCCCGGAATATTCGAAGATATTACATTATCCCTATAATCCTTCTACAAAATTACAATATTTAAAATATTTATCATTTGATTGTTGTTTGCTCAACCTGCAATGGCAAATATTTCATGTATGTTCAGGACGAGAAAAATGTTTGTGGTCTACACTGCAAATTGAAATAACAGTTGTATGGACGATGATGAAACACACCTTTCAGTTTTGTCAAGGTCAAAACAAAGTTAAGAGGTGAAACAAATTACTGGAAATAGGAAAATGAAGAGGAATTAAGCAGATTTGACGGTAGCTTGAATTTGTCTCGTTTACTATGATCATTTCTTTGTTGCACACAGTAAGACGAAGTTCAACATAAACTTGATCTAGCAAGCCAAACCTTTACCTTTTCCTTCCTTTTAAATCTTTTTAAAGAGATGTCTTATACTAATTCATCAAAATGAATTTTAATGCAACATAACCCAATAATAATTAATTACTTATTACATCCTAGTTAAAATAACTAATGAAAAATTCTTTACAAGAGACAACACTATCTTATATAACTCATGCATATTTTATTCCAATTTCCAAAAGGGGCCTCGGTGGTCTAGTGGTCTAAGTAGTCAAACTACTGTATCACTAGCTTTCTTTGGTCGAGCTATGCCATTCCTCGTCGGCTTTGTCTGCTATAAAGGATGATAATGTTACCAACCATGTCACCACATCAATTTTTCATTTTATTATATACGCCTAGAGTAAAACATGTAACATATTTAACGACAATTTATATATCCTTGTATGATTTTTAAATTTTGGTTCATTTATATGTTTCGGAGTTTAGTGTGACGTACATTTTCGCTGAACTAGTATACATTTTCTTAGGGGCCAGCTGAAGCCCGCCTCCAGGTGCAGGATATCCTTGCTGTGTTGAAGACCCATTGGTGGCCTTGGTCGCTTGTTGATAGTTTGTCTCATTGGCTACATTGTATCATGCCATATATCATTATATCTGTAAATGTCAAAATAAATGGGGAATGTGTCCATGGGACACAGATGATGCCCCCGCTTGCATACAACGTTATAAAGGGACATAACTCGAGAACGGTAAAAGTGACGATCTGAGTTTTGTGTTAATAAGCTTTGTGCATAAGTTTCATAACATTTGGTGGTGGCAAACTAAAGTTAGAGAACAGAAACCAATTTCGGGACGTTCGGACGGACGTACGGACGGACGTACAGACGGACAAGTGTAAAACTTAATGCCCCCTCCGCTACGGCGGGGGCATAATTAATTGACATCTCACTGTACTTTGTTCTGAAAGGGGCGGTGGAAGGGGGTGTCATCCCGAATCCAAAAAAACCTAATCCCGACGTCCCAAAAAAGGTCCTTTCGCCCCTCTTCTGAGTACTCACTAAAACACAGGTAGATAAGACTTCGAAATACAGCTAACAAGTCAAAAAGGGTGCAATCTTTACTCCCAACATCTAGACAAAAGTGGTTACGTAAAATTTAACACTGATTGATATTGTCTCTGGTGGAGTTCTATGACGAAAATACATTCTCCCAAACAAAACATCCGGAAAAACATAGGCGACATTTTAATGGTAATTTCCAATAGAGAAATTTAAAATGCTACTTACACGCATCTAGACAGTTTCGAATTGACCCGAGGAACGTGAATCGTGTTGTAATTTTATTTTCTTTAAGAAATTCGCTGTTATGAACAAAATATTTGCACTTATTAAAAAGATAATCGCGATTTATTTGGTGGACAGCAGAGTTTGAGCCAGACTATAGTCCCAGAGGGCATCATAAGCTTGATAAATACTCTGATACCGACATGATTTTAACGTACCATTTGTAAATTCTCCGTTGACAACTTTATTCATTTTTAAGTAACTAAGGATTAAGCTCTCTCGGGAATAGTTAATCTTAGCTAGGTTAGACTGTTATTTTACTATGCATTGTCCTATGTGTAGCTCCTCACATATGAAAATATGTATCGTCCTAACCTTAAAATGTTTGGGTTTGACCGTTTCAGATCTAACTGAAACCAAAAAAGTACTTCAGACACATCAAATTTATATAAAATAGTTCAAATAAGTTTTAAATGTTCAAATATTTTGCCTTCGGGTACACTTAAGAGATATTTCTTGGCGAAAGGTTCATCTAACACAAAAATATTAGTACCGTTGATGTTATAAAGTGTTATTATAATTTTTTTAGCACGGATTGGATACCACTGCTCGTAGATTGTACCCCGGAGGGTATAATCAGATGAATAGTCAATGCTTCAGTTCTGAGATGATTTACAACATATCTGTCTCAAAACTTGCCGAAGATAAACTCAGGGGTGATGAAGAAACTAAATTTCCAACTTCCTCAGGAAAAGTTGATCTTGGATGGATTTGGCTATTTTTCAAGTACTCTGTGGGCATATAGATCAACTTATTTTCATTAACTTTCAAATGTTTGTGTTGTGTTGAAGGTTTATCCAGAAAAGAGCTTCAGATGCAACCCATTTATGAAGTGTAATTTTATTTGTCGATAGCGCTGCTAACATTAAGAAACATAATTACTTTTGACATAATGACATGTACCCAATACGCATTTGAATGACACATTGGCGAATAACCGTATTGCTGCTGTCAGCCATGACTATATCACGATAAATATGTTTTATTACAAACTCTACCGCATCCTTAGTACAGCATGTACTGTTACGTTTAGTTTTGCAGAATCGTATCATAATCATAAATCAATACGATAAGTTTTCAAATTTTGAGACAAAATTCTCAACCCGTGTACAATGTATCAGATATTCGGCATAGCTTCACCTAAGCCTCAGTCACACATTCAGGATTTTACTGCCGTCCTTGATAGGACGATTCCCGATTAAAATTTGTCAAAAGTCTGATAAAGATCCTTGATTCGTGTTTAGAAATTCAAAACAATTGCAAAGTATTTTTTTTTGTTAAATCACGATATTGTTCAAGAAGCGTCCCGATTATCCCTGTTCTCAATCCGATTTGCATCTTTTACGTGTTAAAACAAGACCAAATATGTCCAGACAGCGTCCTTATTATCCCGAATGCGACCCGGCAAATATCAAACACTGACCATGCAGACAATGAACTGAAAGAGTTGGAAGGCATTCGGCAACATCTATAGACGCAGTCTGGACTCAGTCATTAAGACGACAATAAAAAATGTCTCAAGATCATGCCCGTGCCACAGGACACCGTCCAGACAACACAGGACATTTTGATATGATAGATCAGAATCTGTCACTACATTGTCACGATTGTAATCCGAATAGACAAAAGTGACTGAGTTTCCCGAAAGTTGCGAGATGCACATAACTGTCGGGAGTGCTTGACGGGCCTCACCAGACCATTTCCGATCCATAGGACTCTGTTACGAACAATTAAGACCGCGTTCAGACAATGTAGGACATTCCAGATCATTGAAGATAGTATAACAAACTTTTTCACTTTTCGTGCCGTAGCGCTGTCTGATCTCAAACGAGAGACATAACTTAAGAACGCAGCATTAACCGCAAAATTTTTTCTTAAAAGAGAAAACAAATAAAAATTATACCGAAAATAAACAGCATAATTTGATCAAATCTATAGTGAAGAATATGCTCTGAAACAAAACTAAACACACAAAAGTTTTTGAATAACAAGTATTCTGAGAGTATTGCATGGCAATGCATAGTCCCCTTTCGGTTAAGAATTCATTGTTCAATGCTAACTTGATCTACAACTTTGCATGGTGTAAACTATATAACAAATAGCAAGTCAATATGTGAATTTTCTAGGTCCAAGGACCATAACTCTGCACAAAATCATCAGACCGGATCACATTCAAACTTGACCTGTAACTTGTCATGATAAAACTATATATTAATAATTAAATGTATATCTTCAAGCATGACAAAAAAAAGTGCGGAAAACTGATTATTTGAGTGAATTTTCCACGTCCAAGGACCAAAACTCTGAACAAAATCATCAGACCAAAACATAATTCTAACTTGATCTGTAACTTGTCATGATAAAAGTACATACCAAATTTCAAATCAATATCTTCAAGAACGAAGTAAAAAAGTGTGGAAAACTAATTTGCCGGACTGACGGATGGACAGACAGACGGACAGAGTGCAAACCTAAAGTACTCTTCGACTTCGTCGGTAGGGGACTACTTAACGTCGTATAAAAGAATGTTTGCAGTTATTTAAGAAATGACTGTAATATTTTTCCCTGTCTATGAAGAAACAACATCAAAAATGTGGTGCACACTAAATAACCCGCCAAGCGTTTTTTTTTAAATTTTGAATAGACAGACAAAATATTACAGTCATTCCTTATAATTTAATTCTTAATTCCATATTTAAGGATTAAATCAGGGCAAAGAAACGTTGATGACGTCATGGTTACATGACAAAATTATGTCTATGTGAGCTGATAGAAAAACATCTTTCAGCAAATCTGAAGATGTGTTACATCTTAAACTAATTTATACTGAAATGGACCTAAAAGTACTTTACATAATATAAATACATAAAAAAAAACATAAACTCGCATGCAATATCTATGAAAATTTTAGATCAAATTTCCCTACTCATATAATTGGGAACTGAAATCAGTTACTCGAAGACAACAACAACAATACACACATTTATATTTTGTTTTATTAACCCAATATTTCATATACAAATGAGAAAAAAAGGGTTCTTATCTTAAAAGAAAAATATGGTATCAAGATGTGCACTTACTCCTTTATCTTTAATGTAATACGCATAAAGTAAAGTCTGAGGTCACAAATTTAATAATTTGTAAGCGTTAGAATTTTAATTTTGTAGGGTCCAAATTTCGCCTTCAATTTAAATCGTGATGTATAGGCATTGAGGAATATACTTTACCGTTCCAATTTTCTATCCTCAGCGATTAAATAACGGAAATTGTCGCCGATATATGTTCTTTTACTACCAGTCAACAAATCGTAAAAATAGGGTGTCGGCGAATGTGTTGTTCCTACTTTTCCTTCTATGTTGGGCGGTAGCTGTCCTACTGGGATTTTGAACCAAGTTACTATTGCTGTCAAATATAAAAACAACTCTATCCTCGTCTAGACAAACCAGTCTACCTGCCGGGATAAACATGATCAATAATACTTTTGTAAAGCTATAGATAATACAAATATTTCTCATTGAATTTTATGAAGTTTGATCGGTTATTACCGTACTTTATATAATATACTCATCATAGATACCAGGATTGAAATTTTGTATTTGTCCAGACGCGCGTTTTTTCTACAAATCACTCATCAGTGACGCTCGAATAAAAAAAAGTTAAACAGGCCAAATAAAGTACGAAGTAAAAGAGCACTGAGGACCAAAAATTCCTAAATGTTTTGCCAAATATTTGATTGTAGCCGTACAAAAGTTTGACCAAACAATAGTTTTTTTTAGATAATTGCGCACCCTCCGGTCCTTTAGACCTTAGCCAATGATAACAATGATAGCTTGGTATCGTCAAAAAAAGACATAAAATTTTGAATTCCTGTATATATAAGGTATGACTTTACACCGAGTTATAATGCTGCCATTAAAAAACAGTTCAATCCAAGGTAGAACCTCACCGACAGTTTGTTTGAAAAAAATGTTCTGTCCTGTCCATTCATTTGAATCTGGGTTATGCGTTAATTAGGCATCACCTCAACGACGCATAGATCACACTGGTTTCATAATGCAGTTATGATTTTTTTTGTGGTCAAAAGAAAGACAACCCAAGAGCTAAAAGTAAAAAAAAAAGTTTGTTTGCTTCTTGAGATGGATCTTATATTGTTTATTGCTAATACTTTTATTGCATTATCCGTCTACTAATTACAATATTAGTAAAAGGCTTTATTAATCATTTTTGTATAATTTGTTTATGCCTCCGTACGTGTAATATTTTTGCAAATTATAGATATTGATTTGACGCTGGAGATCGTCTTGGTCTTCCTCGAAAGTGCCATCAAAAACTCTAATATTTCTCCAGAACAACACAAATAAAATTAATGTTATATTCAAATGACATAACTTAGTATCATTTAACATTGTTTTTCTTGCCCAATGTAATTGTTGTCGTCTATATAAATTCACGTCACACCTTTTGTCCATTTGCAAATATTACATGCATTTCATGCCTTGTTCACACGTACATTTGGGTCGAATTGAATTCGAATAACTTGCGAATCGAATTCGCTAATTGCGTTCACACATTTTTCTTTTTTTAATTCGAATCGAATTCGAATTGGCTAATTCGCATTATCCAATTCGCATTAGGAATGCGTTTTCGTCAATACGGATTAGTTAATTCGCTTCATTTCGAATTAAACTGTGTTGTGGACATTTTCTAAATTGAACTTCGAATTACCCCAAAAAGAGTTTGGACGGACATCTTAAAAGAATATTATCATTATTTCTTGATTCTTTGAAATTAAAAACGTAACACTAATAATTCGTGTCCGCAAAAATATCATACGCGAAAACCATAATGACGTCATTTGCATACTTCATTACTGCCTCACAAACATTTCAACATCTGTATCACAATGTTTTTATATCTTAGTAACTATGAGATCGAATTATCAAGATTAGGGTCTTCTGTTGTTGGGAATTTATCAAGGCATAGGAAAAAAACATCTTTGTTCCAGGCATATGAAATTAGTTGCACCGGACGCTCGTGCCGAAATATTTGAAATAGATCATTGGAGAAAAGGGCAGACAATGTTCGTAATATTCGGAAAATGTTCAGATGTTTATTATTAGTTTTATTAGTTTGCATGAACTAATGTAAACAGACAGTGCACAATGATCAAAATTTGCCCTAAATACAAACATGTTAGACATTTGAATTTAGAGTCAACAAATCTGATGAATCATTATAGTTAGCTTGGTAGAATTTTTATTGTTAAAGTTTCTGAAAAGTACTATATGAAAATCACAACTTCAATCCAGTCGATATTGAGCGCTATCGAGAAAGAGCAGAATTCAACATTTTACTGACAAATTAAAGTCACTTATAAGAGCCCCGTGTGACATCAAGTATGTATTGATCGATGAACGCCATACAAAAATTTCACAAAAATATCGTGGAAAGTTTATTAAATGTTTCAATTCAATCAGGGGAGAGTATTAAACCATCTCCGTTACTTTGTTGTTTTTGAGAGGGGAAAATTACTTTGCGTACTATTATATAAACATCTATATTTCAGGATGGTTTTTATATTCTTTAATGCAAAAAAAAAAAAAAGGCTGAAAGAATCACACGGTTAAAAATATTACAGCCTTTTGAGATCCTCCCTTTTTTTTCAAATTTGATCTTAGCGCCCTCCATAATAATCAAATGGTCGTTCACTAAAGAAAAGGTTTTTTAAGAAGTGATAAATCTGGGCATTATTTCAAAAACAAATCAAAAGGTTTTTTTTTCATTTAACAATGATTTGTGGAAAATAACAGGAAAAAAAAATAGTCTTGGAAAAAATGGGGAAGCAATAACCCTGTTATTGAAATGAGAAGAAAAGTGATTTCCATAAATGCCATATCAGACCAAGAGAGTAAGTTTGGAAATGTTATTGGCTTTTAAATGGTTGTTTTAATCATACTTAATTTATTGATAATGCGAATTATTTAAAAGTTAACGCAGTAAAGCGAATTTGACGCGCATTGCAATTCATATTAGGATTATTAGGATTTATGTTCGGCCGTAAAACGTTTCGAATGTGAAATAAACTAATTCGAATTAGTTAATACGAATCGAATTCGAATTACGTGTAAACTCAGCACCAGGTAGAGAACATTTTAATGTGATATTAACATCAACCCTGTTTTGTATTGAATGACTCGCTGAGCTGAATTTGTTAGTTCCCAGAACAATTGTCTGCAGAAACATATGACCAGTTTCATTATTTAATTGGTTTTTTTTTGTATTGTTTCAGAACTAACTATTTTTGATATCGATTAGGTACTTTCTGTTTGTTTTATAAATTAACTCTGAAAAAAAATAGTAGCACTGAAAAAAGACATGAAAAATACAAAAGAGTGCTGGCAAAAATCAGTTTTAAAACATAACTGAATAAAAACCAACCGGTATTCAGTAATGATTGATTGATTGATTGATTGATTGGCGTTTAAAGCCCCTTTCAGCACTATTGTGCAATTTTGTGGTGGTTAGTTTTTATTGGTGAAGGAAGCCGGAGGGCCCGGAAAAAACCATCCACCTTCGGTAAAAAAACTAACAATCCTAGTCAATTAAGATAGGAATCGAGCGCACCTGCCACGTGCGGTGGAATTCAGTATTGAAAAAAGGTTAGTAGTTGTTATGAATCAACATTGAATTAGTAGTAAAATAGTACTGAAAAATGCGTATAGGAACAAATAAACGGATCACCAGATGTAACAAAATGGATCTTATTTATAAATTTAATACCAAACAGAAAACAATAAACTTGCGGAAAAGATGGTATACCGCAAACAAAAGGTGCAAAAATTAGTACACCATATCCGGATTTCGACAATTAAATGTTTCTTCAGTGATGTTAGGAATCGAAACGGTATTTGGAAGGTCATATAATTTACCTCAATTTAAGATAGACTCTTGAATTTTGAAGAGTCGAAATAGGATGAACGGATCATACAAACCCGAAGGCAAATATAATAAAAGCCCAAACGAAAAAATATAAAGAAGTCTAAATTGAAAACAATGTTCAAACCTATGATTGCGTTGGATAAAAACCGCAATTTTTATACGTGTGCATGCAAAACAAATTTCTTGGTAGAGGGGTCTAAATACAGCACAAACAACATTTTCCAGAATACCAAAAAAGTGAAAAAGTACATTTTAACAAAACGCGTTTGACTAGCAGGTCGAACAACGGATGATCTTAAACCCTGCTGACTGCCATCGACGATTGCCCAATAAACGGATCACCAGATGTAACAAAATGGATCTTAATTATAGATTTAATACCAAACAGAAAACAATAAACTTGCGGAAAAGATGGTATACCGCAAACAAAAGGTGCAAAAATTAGTACACCATATCCGGATTTCGACAATTAAATGTTTCTTCAGTGATGTTAGGAATCGAAACGGTATTTGGAAGGTCATATAATTTACCTCAATTTAAGATAGACTCTTGAATTTTGAAGAGTCGAAATAGGATGAACGGATCATATAAACCCGAAGGCAAATATAATACAAGCCCAAACGAAAAAATATAAACAAGTCTAAATTGAAAACAATGTTCAAACCTATGATTGCGTTGGATAAAAACCGCAATTTTTATACGTGTGCATGCAAAACAAATTTCTTGGTAGAGGGGTCTAAATACAGCACAAACAACATTTTCCAAAAGACCAAAAAAGTGAAAAAGTACATTTTAACAAAACGCATTTGACTAGCAGATCGAACAACGGATGATCTTAAACCCTGCTGACTGCCATTGACGATTGCCAAATAAACGGATCACCAGATGTAACAAAATGGATCTTAATTATCAATTTAATACCAAACAGAAAACAAAAGATGGTATACCGCAAACAAAAGGTGCAAACATTAGTACACCATATCCGGATTTCGACAATTTATGTGTCTTCAGTGATGTTAGAAATCGAAAACTTTAAGGTATTTTGAAGGCCATATAATTTACCTCAATTTAAGATAGACTCTTGAAATTTGAAGAGTCGAAATAGGATGAACGGATCATATAAACCCGAAGGCAAATATAATACAAGCCCAAACGAAAAAATATAAACAAGTCTAAATTGAAAACAATGTTCAAACCTATGATTGCGTTGGATAAAAACCGCAATTTTTATACGTGTACATGCAAAACAAATTTCTTGGTAGAGGGGTCTAAGTACAGCACAAACAACATTTTCCAAAAAACTAAAAAAAGTGAAAAAGTACATTTTAACAAAACGCATTTGACTAGCAGGTCGAACAACGGATGTTCTTAAACCCTGCTGACTGCCATTGACGATTGCCAAATAAACGGATCACCAGATGTAACAAAATGGATCTTAATTATCAATTTAATACCAAACAGAAAACAATAAACTTGCGGAAAAGATGGTATACCGCAAACAAAAGGTGCAAAAATTAGTACACCATATCCGGATTTCGACAATTAAATGTTTCTTCAGTGATGTTAGGAATCGAAACGGTATTTGGAAGGTCATATAATTTACCTCAATTTAAGATAGACTCTTGAATTTTGAAGAGTCGAAATAGGATGAACGGATCATAGAAACCCGAAGGCAAATATAATAAAAGCCCAAACGAAAAAATATAAAGAAGTCTAAATTGAAAACAATGTTCAAACCTATGATTGCGTTGGATAAAAACCGCAATTTTTATACGTGTACATGCAAAACAAATTTCTTGGTAGAGGGGTCTAAATACAGCACAAACAACATTTTCCAAAAGACCAAAAAAGTGAAAAAGTACATTTTAACAAAACGCATTTGACTAGCAGGTCGAACAACGGATGTTCTTAAACCCTGCTGAATGCCATTGACGATTGCCAAATAAACGGATCACCAGATGTAACAAAATGGATCATAATTATCAATTTAATACCAAACAGAAAACAATAAACTTGCGGAAAAGATAGCATACCGCAAACAAAAGGTGCAAAAATTAGTACACCATATCCGGATTTCGACAATTAAATGTTTCTTCAGTGATGTTAGGAATCGAAACGGTATTTGGAAGGTCATATAATTTACCTCAATTTAAGATAGACTCTTGAATTTTGAAGAGTCGAAATAGGATGAACGGATCATATAAACCCGAAGGCAAATATAATACAAGCCCAAACGAAAAAATATAAACAAGTCTAAATTGAAAACAATGTTCAAACCTATGATTGCGTTGAATAAAAACCGCAATTTTTATACGTGTGCATGCAAAACAAATTTCTTGGTAGAGGGGTCTAAGTACAGCACAAACAACATTTTCCAAAAGACGAAAAAAGTGAAAAAGTACATTTTAACAAAACGCATTTGACTAGCAGGTCGAACAACGGATGTTCTTAAACCCTGCTGACTGCCATTGACGATTGCCAAATAAACGGATCACCAGATGTAACAAAATAGATCTTAATTATCAATTTAATACCAAACAGAAAACAATAAACTTGCGGAAAAGATGGTATACCGCAAACAAAAGGTGCAAAAATTAGTACACCATATCCGGATTTCGACAATTAAATGTTTCTTCAGTGATGTTAGGAATCGAAACGGTATTTGGAAGGTCATATAATTTACCTCAATTTAAGATAGACTCTTGAATTTTGAAGAGTCGAAATAGGATGAACGGATCATATAAACCCGAAGGCAAATATAATACAAGCCCAAACGAAAAAATATAAACAAGTCTAAATTGAAAACAATGTTCAAACCTATGATTGCGTTGAATAAAAACCGGAATTTTTATACGTGTGCATGCAAAACAAATTTCTTGGTAGAGGGGTCTAAGTACAGCACAAACAACATTTTCCAAAAGACGAAAAAAGTGAAAAAGTACATTTTAACAAAACGCATTTGACTAGCAGGTCAAACAACGGATGTTCTTAAACCCTGCTGACTGCCATTGACGATTGCCAAATAAACGGATCACCAGATGTAACAAAATGGATCTTAATTATAGATTTAATACCAAACAGAAAACAATAAACTTGCGGAAAAGATGGTATACCGCAAACAAAAGGTGCAAAAATTAGTACACCATATCCGGATTTCGACAATTAAATGTTTCTTCAGTGATGTTAGGAATCGAAACGGTATTTGGAAGGTCATATAATTTACCTCAATTTAAGATAGACTCTTGAATTTTAAAGAGTCGAAATAGGATGAACGGATCATACAAACCCGAAGGCAAATATAATACAAGCCCAAACGAAAAAATATAAAGAAATCTAAATTGAAAACAATGTTCAAACCTATGATTGCGTTGGATAAAAACCGCAATTTTTATACGTGTGCATGCAAAACAAATTTCTTGGTAGAGGGGTCTAAATACAGCACAAACAACATTTTCCAAAAGACCAAAAAAGTGAAAAAGTACATTTTAACAAAACGCATTTGACTAGCAGATCGAACAACGGATGTTCTTAAACCCTGCTGACTGCCATTGACGATTGCCAAATAAACGGATCACCAGATGTAACAAAATGGATCTTAATTATAGATTTAATACCAAACAGAAAACAATAAACTTGCGGAAAAGATGGTATACCGCAAACAAAAGGTGCAAAAATTAGTACACCATATCCGGATTTCGACAATTAAATGTTTCTTCAGTGATGTTAGGAATCGAAACGGTATTTGGAAGGTCATATAATTTACCTCAATTTAAGATAGACTCTTGAATTTTGAAGAGTCGAAATAGGATGAACGGATCATATAAACCCGAAGGCACATATAATAAAAGCCCAAACGAAAAAATATAAACAAGTCTAAATTGAAAACAATGTTCAAACCTATGATTGCGTTGGATAAAAACCGCAATTTTTGTACGTGTGCATGCAAAACAAATTTCTTGGTAGAGGGGTCTAAATACAGCACAAACAACATTTTCCAAAAGACCAAAAAAGTGAAAAAGTACATTTTAACAAAACGCATTTGACTAGCAGGTCGAACAACGGATGTTCTTAAACCCTGCTGACTGCCATTGACGATTACCAAATAAACGGATCACCAGATGTAACAAAATGGATCTTAATTATCAATTTAATACCAAACAGAAAACAATAGATGGTATACCGCAAACAAAAGGTGCAAACATTAGTACACCATATCCGGATTTCGACAATTCATATCTCTTCAGTGATGTTAGGAATCGAAAACTTTAAGGTATTTGGAAGGCCATATAATTTGCCTCAATTTAAGATAGACTCTTGAATTTTGAAGAGTCGAAATAGGATGAACGGATCATATAAACACGAAGGCAATATAATACAAGCCCAAACGAAAAAATATAAACAAGTCTAAATTGAAAACAATGTTCAAACCTATGATTGCGTTGAATAAAAACCGCAATTTTTATACGTGTGCATGCAAAACAAATTTCTTGGTAGAGGGGTCTAAGTACAGCACAAACAACATTTTCCAAAAGACCAAAAAAGTGAAAAAGTACATTTTAACAAAACGCATTTGACTAGCAGGTCAAACAACGGATGTTCTTAAGCCCTGCTGACTGCCATTGACGATTGCCAAATAAACGGATCACCAGATGTAACAAAATGGATCTTAATTATAGATTTAATACCAAACAGAAAACAATAAACTTGCGGAAAAGATGGTATACCGCAAACAAAAGGTGCAAAAATTAGTGCACCATATCCGGATTTCGACAATTAAATGTTTCTTCAGTGATGTTAGGAATCGAAACGGTATTGGAAGGTCATATAATTTACCTCAATTTAAGATAGACTCTTGAATTTTAAAGAGTCGAAATAGGATGAACGGATCATATAAACCCGAAGGCAAATATAATACAAGCCCAAACGAAAAAATATAAACAAGTCTAAATTGAAAACAATGTTCAAACCTATGATTGCGTTGGATAAAAACCGCAATTTTTATACGTGTGCATGCAAAACAAATTTCTTGGTAGAGGGGTCTAAATACAGCACAAACAACATTTTCCAAAAGACCAAAAAAAGTGAAAAAGTACATTTTAACAAAACGCATTTGACTTGCAGGTCAAACAACGGATGTTCTTAAACCCTGCTGAATGCCATTGACGATTGTCAAATAAACGGATCACCAGATGTAACAAAATGGATCTTAGTTATCAATTTAATACCAAACAGAAAACAATAGATGGTATACCGCGAACAAAAGGTGCAAAAATTAGTACACCATATCCGGATTTCGACAATTAATGTCTCTTCAGTGATGTTAGGAATCGAAAACTTTAAGATATTTGGAAGGCCATATAATTTATTTCAATTTAAGATAGACTCTTGAATTTTGAAGAGTCGAAATAGGATGAACGGATCATATAAACCCTAAGGCAAATATAGTACAAGCCCGAACCAAAAAAAAAAACAAGTCTAAATTGAAAACAATGTTCAAACCTATGATTGCGTTGGATAAAAACCGCAATTTTCATACGTGTGCATGCAAAACAAATTTCGTGGTAGAGGGGTCTAAATACAACACAAACAACATTTTCCAAAAGACCAAAAAAGTGAAAAAGTACATTTTAACAAAACGCATTTGACTAGCAGGTCGAAAAACGGATGTTCTTAAACCCTGCTGACTGCCATTGACGATTTCCAAATAAACGGATCACAAGATGTAACAAAATGGATCTTAATTATCAATTTAATACCAAACAGAAAACAATAGATGGTATACCGCAAACAAAAGGTGCAAACATTAGTACACCATATCCGGATTTCGACAATTAATATCTCTTCAATGATGTTAGGAATCGAAAACTTTAAGGTATTTGGAAGGCCATATAATTTACCTCAATTTAAGATAGACTCTTGAATTTTGAAGAGTCGAAATAGGATGAACGGATCATATAAACCCGAAGGCAAATATAATACAAGCCCAAACGAAAAAATATAAACAAGTCTAAATTGAAAACAATGTTCAAACCTATGATTGCGTTGGATAAAAACCGCAATTTTTATACGCGTGCATGCAAAACAAATTTCTTGGTAGAGGGGTCTAAATACAGCACAAACAACATTTTCCAAAAGACCAAAAAAGTGAAAAAGTACATTTTAACAAAACGCATTTGACTTGCAGGTCAAACAACGGATGTTCTTAAACCCTGCTGAATGCCATTGACGATTGCCAAATAAACGGATCACCAGATGTAACAAAATGGATCTTAATTATAGATTTAATACCAAACAGAAAACAATAAACTTGCGGAAAAGATGGTATACCGCAAACAAAAGGTGCAAAAATTAGTACACAATATCCGGATTTCGACAATTAAATGTTTCTTCAGTGATGTTAGGAATCGAAACGGTATTTGGAAGGTCATATAATTTACCTCAATTTAAGATAGACTCTTGAATTTTGAAGAGTCGAAATAGGATGAACGGATCATATAAACCCCAAGGCAAATATAATACAAGCCCAAACGAAAAAATATAAACAAGTCTAAATTGAAAACAATGTTCAAACCTATGATTGCGTTGGATAAAAACCGCAATTTTTATACGTGTGCATGCAAAACAAATTTCTTGGTAGAGGGGTCTAAATACAGCACAAACAACATTTTCCAAAAGACCAAAAAAGTGAAAAAGTACATTTTAACAAAACGCATTTGACTAGCAGGTCGAACAACGGATGTTCTTAAACCCTGCTGACTGCCATTGACGATTGCCAAATAAACGGATCACCAAATGAAACAAAATGGATCTTAGTTATCAATTTAATACCAAACAGAAAACAATAGATGGTATACCGCAAACAAAAGGTGCAAACATTAGTACTCCATATCCGGATTTCGACAATTAATGTCTTTTCAATGATGTTAGGAATCGAAAACTTTAAGGAATTTGGAAGGCCATATAATTTACCTCAATTTAAGATAGACTCTTGAATTTTGAAGAGTCGAAATAGGATGAACGGATCATATAAACCCTAAAGCAAATATAGTACAAACCCGAACCAAAAAAAAAAAAAAAAACAAGTCTAAATTGAAAACAACGTTCATACCTATGATTGCGTTGGATAAAAACCGCAATTTTCATACGTGTGCATGCAAAACAAATTTCGTGGTAGAGGGGTCTAAATACAACACAAACAACATTTTCCAAAAGACCAAAAAAGTGAAAAAGTATATTTTAACAAAACGCACTTGACTAGCAGGTCGAACAACGGTATTCTTAAACCCTGCTGACTGCCATTGACGATTGCCAAATAAACGGATCACCAGATGTAACAAAATGGATTTAAATTATAAATTTAATACCAAACAGAAAACAATAACATTGCGGAAAAGATATTGATATAGATATATTCATAAATAGAGGCAATTGAGCTGTGTAGTACTGGAATATCCAAGGCAAACTTATCATATGAGTTCTCTGTATGATTGAATGATTCAAACTATGATCCATGTGAAAAATATCAAGTTAAAAAAAGGATTTTTTTTTCATCGTCCGGAACTCTTTTTACAAACCAAATCCTATGCATTGAATAAATGGTATGTTACTCTTAAATGATCACAACGTGGGGGTATTTTTTCTCCTAAGATATTTTGTGAATTAACCCTAGCTATCGACTATAAGTTTTTACAATGAAAATTCAAATGTGCAAATGTATTTTTTAATTATTTAATGATATTTGCTCTGAACATTTATTATTCTCTCAAATGAAACTGTTGTGTGTGCTGATATCAAGAATATTTCAAACAAATTCCTTTAAAGTTTCTAAAAAAAAGTTTCATTTTTACAGCGGATGACCTTGAGAGGTCATTCCGGTGTTATGTTGCCGCAGAAATGTTTTGCGTTTTTGATTGATAAGCGAACGTATTTCGTATAAATACGCGGATATTATCGAGTGCAAAATAAGCAATAGTTATCCCATGAGGACGCGGTGTGTCAGTGTAAGATCATACCGATGGCCGGAGGCCTTAGGGTGATCTTACACTGACACACCAAGTCCGAATGGGATAACTATTTAACATCCCAGCTGTTCTAGATAAAAAAAAACATTTACGCTTCATAAAATGTAGTTTAGAACGCCACACAACCATTGTAATATACTTTATATATTACTATATAGTATATATCCTTTATGAGCCCTGGACACATTGTTTAAATATGTTGAATTAACAGAGAGTTTGTATCAGTCTTCCTGGTGTAGGGGTATGAATCGTGGGTCTATATGCTAAAAGTTTTAAGTTCGAATCCCAGCAAAGACACTGGATTTTTTCTACATAAATGTTGATAATTAGTCTTTTCCGTATAAATAATTCGAAGTTTTATTTTGGATTTGACATTCCCGCCAAAATGTGATAGAACAAAAAAAAGCATGCAAAACAAAGAAACTCAAGCTAGGGTGATCTGGTAGGGGTGATCCGGCTCAGATCACCCATGGTAGAACAAAGGAGCTTGAATGTAACATTCCTTATCGTTTGTTATCAATTCATTTCTTTAATGAATACTCATGAAATTATTTTTTAAGAACATAAATAAATAATATAAGAAAATCTTTTGTCGTGAGAATATATATATATATAAAAGTAAAAAAAAATCATTAATATCTATGCACACGTACCGAAAAATTGTGTTTGCGGATGAATATGTCATTTATATCATGTGTATTGAATAATAGCAAAGATCGGATGATCTAAAAATAATTCCTTTATCTTGATCTCTAATCAGGTCAATCAGTAAATGCCCGGATATCATACAAACATTGCAAGTCAGGAAGTATGGCGTATGAATGATGTTAAATCGTAACGTTATTTCATTAATTGAGTCTAATTTGATGGATGCTGTTCAGGTGAAACATAAGTCTGAAGGTGTAAAACATTGTTGTTAAATGGGACATGTAACAGTGACACCCGATACAGACATCGTGATGAGTTGAAGGATGTTTTTTTCATTCTTTTTGCCGAGCCTATAACTCAAAAGGGTGAAATGTGAAAGATTGATTAAGGCATGTGGGAGACTCAAGGAGGATTTCAATGTAGACAAGATCAATTGTTGTACTTACATGTGCAGTAAACACTTCGTCGGTGGTAAAGGATCAACTGACATTCATCTCAACCCGATGTCTGCACTGTTACACAATGACGAACAGGTATTTCTATCATCAATGTTTACATTTTTTATCAGTACATTATATACGTGCTGTATGTAAGAATTCTTGCTTTAAATTTGAAATTGATTAAAAAAACTTATAGTCCGTTTTTGTGAAAATTGTATCCTGATCAATATATAATTTAAACATGACTTTATTTATTATTCATCGTTGTTAATCTCACACTGCTTGTACACAAACTTGTGTATATTTTGTACACCTGAATCAAATAAGAGAAGGACGAAAGATACCAGAGGGACAGTCAAACTCATAGATCGAAAACAAACTGACAACGTCATGGCCAAAAATAAAAAGACAAACAGACAAATAATAGTAAATATGAGACAACATAGAAAACTAAAGACTAAGCAACACGAACCCCACGAATATAAGATTGTGAATGGGATTATTTTTCATAACAGCTGAAAGGCTACAAATTAATTTAATGCTATTATACATGTTATAGTTTAGAATATTATTGCACAATGTTCGCATATACTAAATGAACCTGAAACCATTGATCAAGTGAAAGGAAACAAATAAATATGGTACAGAAAAAGTAAACTTTACTTTCTTTTCCAGACTCGCCGGTTCCAAAGCAAAAGAAAAGCACCGACACAAAGAAGCAAACCTATTAAGGTTCCAAAAAAAAAGAAGTCTCCACAGCAGCAGAATGTCTCCTTCAGTTATAAAATCAACTGGTACCTGAGCATGAATCTTCATCCAGTGTAGCTTTGGATCCTTAGGTATTTAATTTCATGATAAAGACATTTTAATATTGTTTTGAACTATAATTTCTCTTTTCTTCATATACGTGATATGTATAATATAATATAAGACTTCTTATTATGTTAGCTTTGCCAAAAACTGATCTATCTATAATATTTATAATGTTTAAACCATTAATATTATTATTTTATATTATTACTTTTTGTTTTCCACATGCATGTAGGCGTTCAAGTTAATTTTGTTAATTTTTTTTTTAGTCTAAAGTTGCTTGTAGTTGTACAGAAAGTTTGACTGTCGGATGAGAAAGGGAACACAAAAAGATAGCTTATCGACAGAATATAAAGAAGTTAAAACTATTTATGAGAATAATTTTCTAATTGCCAAAATTGAAAACATGCTTTTGAAGAACGATATTAAGTTAATTAGGTGTGATGACAAATGTGATTCATCTAAAAGTACACCTCTGTCACTCCATAGTATTAAAGATGATGATTTTAAAATGAAGCTATGTACTGGATTATTCTATGATCAGCTTTGAGTTTCAATTGAATTCCTTGGTGATAGTGTAAATAACCTTAAATACTGGGATGGTACAAATACAAAAGAAAACAGTAAGAAATCCTCTCGGAAACTTTCACCAGAAGACGAACTTTTCCTTACACTGGTTCGATTCAGGAGGGGCTACGGTGTTGACACAAAGGCTAATTTTTTTGGAATTTCTACGTCTTCAGTGAGTGTGATTTTCACCACATGGATGCAACTTTTATATTGCTATTTTACTTCCTATTGTAGTATAATAATTCCAGAAAGACAACATTTCAGGAATAATTTTCCACCATTTTCTACAAAAGAAGATGCCTGTACCAAGTTAGGAATATGACAGTTGTTATCCATTCGTTTAATTTAATGTGTTTGAGCTTTCCGTTTTGAATTTTCCTCGGAGTTCGGAATTTTTGTGATTTTACTTTTTACTTCGTGTATCTAAAACATTTAAGAATATAAGCTGTACAAATGATGGCCCAGAATTTGTTGTGCCGATGCCAATTGCAAGAGATTTTCGCCGCCAAGGAAATTTATACTCTTCATACACAAATCACCACACATACAAAAGTCTGATTGGAGTAGTCCCAAAAGGAGCAATAGTTTATGTTTCTGATATGTTTGAAGGGTCAATAAGTGATAGGGCAATAATTGAAAAAAGTGGATTTTTAGATTTTATTAATCCTGGAGATCTCATCTTAGCGCAGATCGGGGGTTCACCACTGAAGACTTATTAATGGCACGACAAGCATTTTTAAATATACCACCATTTCTTGGCAAAAGAACCATATTTACTCCAGAAGAAGAATTGAAAACCAGACGTATTACTAAAGTAGGAATTCATGTAGAAAGAGTTACACAACGAGTCAAGAAATTTAAGTTACTTTATTAATGGGAATATTCCTCTCTCATCGTCACCAATAGCTGATCAGATGGTTTTTGTGGCATCCTGCTTTGTAAATTGTCAAAAACCACTTGTTAAATAATTTGTAATCATTTATATTTACCTGTATATAATAAATTTACTACGGTAATTCATACCTATAATGGTTTACTCTTATAAATTTTGACTTGGATGGAGAGTTGTCTCATTGGCACTTATACCACATCTTCTTATATCTATATAAAAATGTACTCTACAATAAAATTTGTCATTTGTGGCCTTTTATAGTTGACTATGCGGTACGGGTTTTGCTCATTTCTGAAGACGGTATGATGGCCTTTGGTTGTTAACTTAAGTGTCATTTAGTCTCTTGTGGAGAGTTGTCTCATTGGCAATCATACCACATCTTCTTGTTTATATATTCAAGAAATAAATGATAGATATACGAATTGTGTTAATTTACATTGATTAAATTTCAAATTTTAAGGAACATATTTTGGTATATTTCAAAGGAATTTTATACAATGAATATACATGTACATTTAGTAATCTGTCTGGCAGGTATCACATTACCGCCTGTCATTTATTCGTCATCCAACATAACTTGCGGCCATCCGATTTTCAGTACTTCAGTACTTTGATTTATATTGAAATGTGTAACAATTGTTTATTCAAATCCCCATTGGGATAAATGATTCAGTATTGTTAACAACAAAAATACTACGGTTATCCACACTGTTACGGGAATACCTCTATATAAAGGTGAAAAATAGTTTGCATGCAAATTTTCTTAAACAAATCCCCGTGGGATCAAAACTGTATTGATTTCCTTAAGAATATGCGTCAGTCTTGTTTTTTACTTTTTGTAAAATTTCGGTATCCTCTGATTTTATCACATAAAGAACCATGAAAATTGACCCGCTAACTCCTACCTTTTTTTCTAATTTTATAACATATAGTTTTAAAAGCCATTTTTGAAAATTTTATAAAATCTTTGTTACTTTTCATTGTTTTAGAAAAATAAGTGCCAATTTTAAATGATTGGAAAAGTAAGAGAGAATCATTTCCCGCCAAATTGCACATAAGTGTACATGCTGATTTTTGTCGAGCCTGCGACTTTTGTCTTAGAAAGCTCGACATAGGGATAGTGATCCGGCGGCGGCGGCGGCGTTAGCTAACTTCTTAAAAGCTTTATATTTAAGAAGGTGGAAGATCTGGATGCTTCATACTTTGTATATGGATGCCTCATGTTACGAAGTTTCCGTCAGTCACATGTCCAATGTCCTTGACCTCATTTTCATGGTTCAGTGACTACTTGAAAAAAAAGTTAAGAATTTTTGTAATGTTAAATTCTCTCTTATTATAAGTAATAGGATAACTATATTTGGTATGTGCATACCTTGCAAGGTCCGCATGCCCGTCAGACAGTTTTCACTTGACCTCGACTTCATTTTATGGATCAGTGAAGAAGGGTAAGTTTTGGTGGTCAAGTCCATATTTCAGATACTATAAGCAATAGGTCTAGTATATTCGGTGTATGGAAGGACTGTAAGGTGTACATGTCCAACTGGCAGGTGTCATCTGACCTTGACCTCATTTTCATGGTTCAGTGGTTATAGTTAAGTTTTTGTGTTTTGGTTTGTTTTTCTTATACTTTATGCAATAGGTCTACTATATTTGGTGTATGGAATGATTGTAAGGTGTACATGTCTAGCTGGCAGTTGTCATCTGACCTTGACCTCAATTTCATGGTTCAGTGGTCAAAGTTAAGTTTTTGAGTTTTGGTCTTTTTTTCTAATACTATATGTAATAGTTCAACTATATTTGGTGTATGGAAATATTTTATGATCTATATGTCAGTCACGCAGGTTTTATTTGACCTTGACCTCATTTTCAAGGTTCATTGCTCAGTGTTAAGTTTTTGTGTTTTGGGCTGTTTTTCTTATACTGTATGCAATAGGTCTACTCTATTTGGTGTATGGAATGATTGTTAGGTGTACATGTCTAGCTGGCAGTTGTCATCTGACCTTGACCTCATTTTCATGGATCAGTGGTCAAAGTTAAGTTTTTGAGTTTTGGTCTTTTTTTCTAGTACTATATTCAATAGTTCAACTATATTTGGTGTATGGAAATATTTTATGATCTATATGTCAGTCAGGCAGGTCTCATTTGACCTTGACCTCATTTTTAAGGTTCATTGCTCAGTGTTAAGTTTTTGTGTTTTGGTCTGTTTTTCTTAAACTATAAACAATAGGTCAAGTATATTTGTTGTATGGAAGAATTGTTAGCTGTACAGGCCTGCCTAGCATGGTTCATCTGACCTTGACCTCATTTTCATGGTTCATTGGTCAATGTTTAGTTTACTTGGTTAATGTTAAGTTTATGTGACAGTTGTAATAAAGCTTTATATTTAGGACTATCAACATAATATAAATGATTAGTAAAGAAAGCGAGACATTTCAGCGTGTGCACTCTTGTCTACATTTTTCATAGTTTGTGAAAATGATATCAACGGTATCATTTTTATTTACGAAATTGAGGTATAAGCTTATTGTAATCGACTGCTTTTCAGTCCACATCCTTATTTTCCTACATTCAATGCAGCGCTTTATTCTGAATTCATGGTATCTACTCTTAATATGTATATCGATCATTATCTAGTTAGAACATTAATTTGAACCTACCTGAGAATTGTATTTTGTTTTCACGCGTATGATTTTGCCACTCCAATAGATAAGCGTCTTTGAAATCTCGCAAGTCATCTTCTTCAAAAGTACGTTTATGTTCCTCAATAATGTTGGCCATCTGGACTTTTAAGTCTTTAATAATATTGATACATTTTTGTGTCCCAAACACATCGTAAATGTAGCTAACATAATGTAGATACGGAATCCAATTAACCATAGGTAGAAAAGAATTAGAAAGAAATTCTTCTAAGTCTTTCATAACTTTCTGAAAAATCTTGTCATCCTAGTTAAATCTCAATCCAAATACGATGAAACAAATTACATTCGAGACAGCTTATCTGATATTAGTTTCAATATTATGAGTACTTCTTGCTTTCCAAAACCTCCATGAAAAATGCCACCTCTTCGAGAATTTTTGATTCCATTTTTCGTTTACCAAATCCAACAAGCCTCAAAACGTTTATCGTAAAAGTTCTGTGAGCTTTCCATGAAGCACCATTCAGAGCACCAATCCCTACATAGAAGAGATTTGATTGCTATCATTTTGGAATAATATTTATTAATCTTATTGTCATATATGCATGCAAATACTAGCTAGAAGTAATGGTGGCATTTTGGGTCTATCTCGTATATCCTGTTGCCTAGGAAACCAGTATTGCTAAATATACAGCTTAAATCTATTCATATTTGAAATCCACCCTGTTAAACATACAGTAAATTACACATTTATACACTGTTTAAATGGAACACAATGTAATGCACATTTCTTGGCAAAATCATTGCAATTTCTCCCTAGTAACAACACTTTGCCAATAGCAACGGCAATTTACTTTCTATTTTACAAGATTCAACTTTTGATATGCATGCAAATACTATCTAGAAGTTACAAATATAAATATAAAGGATTACACAATAGAATTAAATACATACAATCAAAACAACTTAGAAAACCCATGTCAATAGCTCATATAATAAATTCATTCATTCATCACTATGACATGGTATTAGATTGGTTCATACTTACATTTTATCATTGCACAAGGTCATGTTTTCTAAGACTGTTTCTAACGTATTAACACTTAACCCATTTGAAACTGGTTTATACTTTAATCATGATAATTCTCCGTAATCGCAATTGACTTTGAACTAGCTGTCATTAACTGCAGGAATTCGTTACTTTTATTTGTTAGTCTTCTGTTGTCGATCAATTGAGTCAATCCTTTATCAACTGATTGTAACAGTTTTTTCTTATGTTGTGCACCACATTTCCAGATTAGGGGACGGTTGGGTATTCGCAATCTTGTTGAAACCCACATCATTCTGGACGTGCCTGTCCGAAGTCAGGATACTGTAATTCAGTGGTTGCCGTTGGTTGCTGTTTGTCACATGTGTTTCGTCTATTGTTTTGTACATAAACCCATCCCTTTTAGTTAGCGGTTAAAGTGCCCGTCATGATAAAATGTGAATTAATTCAAACAAAAAAAAAAACAAAAACACCATCGGCCTGATTTATGACAAAACAATAAATATAAAAACAAATATGACAGACTGCTACAACCACTGAATAACATGTATCCGCATGTTTAACAAAAGCTTCATGGATTGTGCGTGTATCATTAATAAAAACAGCCCAATATGGTTCTAATGACAGACTGTAAATCCGTCCATACTTTTTTGATATTTGTTTTTTTTTTTAATGAGTCTCCTCCAAATAAACATAACAAATTCCCTATCAAAGGCAGCGGTGTTGGCCCTGGTGGTAAGTCCGACGGACGACGCGACCGTTTCCATAAAAATATGGCTGTCAATATAAAAAGAAAAACCAGAAGAATCCATCTATTAGTTAGTTTTACAGCAATATCATCCATAACCTCGAGTATGTGTATTTATATAGATGAAAACTTGTGATTATGATATAGGTAAAGAACAAGGGGCGATAAGGGTCATTTTTGGCCCCACCCCCAAATTTCATGTTGTAACTCTTTACCACAGACCTTCTGAAAATTGTGGCATTTTGGGTCTATCTCGTATATCCTGTTGCCTAGGAAACCAGTATTGCTAAATATACAGCTTAAATCTTTTCATATTTGAAATCCACCTTGTTTAACATACAGTAAATCATACATTTATACACTGTTTAAATGTAACACAATGTAATGCAAATTTCTTGGCAAAATCATTGCAATTTCTCCCTAGTAACAACACTTTGCCCATAGCAACGGCAACTTACTTTCTATTTTACAAGAATCAACTTTTGATATGTTGCAAAAAAAAAGATAATTCAAGATGCACATAGTAAAAAGTTACAAACTCCAAGTAAATGTCAAGGATTAAAATCAATTCTTAATTATCAACATAGCCATCCAAACTGTAATTCTTCAAGAGAATGTGGTAACGAAATGCACTTCTAAAGTCCATCTGTGGAGTAAAAAATGTACTATTGCCCTTATAGTGAAATTGCTGTTTATTACATTTTTCATGAATTACTACGTGTATATATTCTTTGAATTATACCGGTCGGGTATTGATGATATAAACAGATTTTGTCTCTAGTGCTGGGTGGAGTCCTTTATATATAAAGTTTTAATGCCCCAGCCGTGGCGAAGGGGCATTACGGTTTACCCTTGTCCATCCGTACGTCCCGAAAATGGTTTTCGTTCCCTGATTCTACTTTGCCACAACCAAATGTTCTGCAACTCTTTTCACAAAAAATATCGTGAGTTATACTGAAATGTGTATGACTTTTTGTAAAAAGAGCCGCTGAAACTTATACACAATCCTTATTACTACCAAACACAGATCAAGTTAGAATTCGGGTGGCGTCACTTTCAATTTCTGGAGTAATGTCCCTTTATAAATGAAAATAAAAATAGGCGAAGTTGCGGTTTCCGTTCTTTAACTTTACTTTGCCACAACCAAATGTAACGAAACTTGTACTCAATGCTTTTTACCACCAAACACAAATCAAATTCGAATTTTGGTGATGTCACTTTCACCGTTTTTGGGCAATGACCTTTTATAAATGAAAAAAATGACGAAGTTGCCGTTTTCGCACTCGAACTTTACTTTGCCTCAACCAAATGTTATGAAACTTATACATAATAATTATTACCACCAAACACAGATCACGTTTGAATTAGGGTGGCATCATTTTCACTGTTCTTGAGTAACCCTATTATGGTTTGTTATTGAACAATGAGGCCACTAAAACCCTCGAATTATCTCTATTGACAACATAAAGAAATAAATGTAAAACAGTTCAAAAGAAAACAAAACGTAAAAAAATCAAGGTTTGAGTAAGTACATCAACACATGCATATTTACAAGCAAGGGCATCTGTGTCCCATGGACACATTCTTTTTTTTTTCATTTTGAGGTGTATACTCTTGTATTTTAACAGTTATGGCCTAACTCCCTTTTAACCTATTTGTTTATCAACATGCTTATGCTAACCACTATCCTACCGAATCTTTATGGAAATTTGTGTACGAGAAACAGTTTTTTATTGCCTTGACGGAGTCAAAAAGCGAGACTTAGTTATGCTATTTCCGACGGCATCGGCGGCGCAACAATGTATTAGTTTGTGATTAGGTCAGCTTATGGGGAACCAATAGTGGTATGTTAGTGATATTTGTTATGCAGTTGTATTAGAATTGGCACATCACATTTCAATAGAGATTATTTGGCCCCGCCCCCTCCGTCATGGTCTATTGACTTTGAAATCTTTGCTTACTTAACATGTATTAGTTTGTAATTAGGTCAGTTAAAGAGGAACCACTAGTGGTTAGTCAATGATATTTGGTATACAGTTGTATTAACATTTCCATTGAGATTATTTGGGCCCACCTCATCAGTCTTGGTCTGTTGACCTTGAAAGTTTTGCATAGTTTATATGTTTTAATATTTCCATTTGGATTCAATATTTGCATGAAACAAAACAAAATTACACAAAGGCGAGACTTATCTCTGTGTCACCAGAATATTTGTGTTGGGTGATGTTTTTTCTCTAATTTTGTATCTGTTGAATCCGTTGAACATTCATGTCACATGATGATACAGATATTATTCATAGCTCAAAAAGTCGTTATTTAACAGAAATATAAGCTTCTGGATGACGAAAGCATTCATGATATTATGAGTTATGTCTGATTTACTATCGTGCAACTTGGCTAATACTGATTGACATATGAAAATAAATACTACACCATTCTCTTTGTCTCCTAAACATATTTGTATAATTTGAAAATTTGCACGTCTTGTTTAAAACCAGTTTTTGTGTTTTAGTCTCATCTTTAAGTAATGTAGCAAACACAAATCTCACATCATTAACACAAAATGCTGAAAATAATGATACCAAGTGGCCAACCAAATTGGCTAGTGAAAAGGCATATGCCCCTCACTGTTTTGATCGCCAACAAAATAAATCTCATGTTTCTAACCAATTGTGCAAATTTAAGCAGAAAATCTTTTAAATCTTTTTTTTTTTTTGGTATATTTTATTTTCTGGAATTACCACCCCTTTATACCAGAGAAGATTGTCCAATTTCGAACACCTAATTTTGAATTGAGATTAGCAGAAACATAAGAAATGATCAGATTTTGATATATTGTATGTCTATCAAAATTTCATATTTTCCACAAAAAAAGTGTTTTAATCAAAATTATCGCTGACTCCTTTACAATATGTAGTTCATTGCAATATTGCTTTATTTTAAAAGTTAAAATAGATATACTTATGAAAAAAATTATAGAAATACATGTTACCGATTCATAAGCGAAAAAGTAAAATTCATATAGACATAAGAATGTATAAATTAAACTTTGTCAGAAGAATAGGTTGCATTTAAAGGCAACATTAAGTGTTTTATTGCTCTGCTTGGCTATGAAAAACTATCGCACCAAACTTGCACCAAAAGTTTTTTTATCCGAAGTATAAACTTGTCAAAATGGTATAATTTCAAATTGGTTCAAGAATGGTGCGGTGGTCAAAATGTAGGAAAACCATCCCAATTTCTGTATTTTTGCTTATTTTCACGATTATGACGTCATTTTCACCTACCATTGTGGCGTCATTAACCATTCTTTGTTGATAAAAACAGTGTTTTTTTTAATCATTGACTCATATTCTTATAATTAATGGAGAAAAAAATCTGCTTGGTTTAAATTTTTATTATTTTGTAAATCTGTGGCCATGTTAGGCCATTATAGCCCCTACTCCTTTAGATTGAAGTGTTAGATTTTGTTAACCTTTCACCTGCCAAATCACAGTGTATCGGTCATTCACCAAGTGCAAGGCGTATATTATCTACAAAAGTTGTATGAAATAATTTTCAATTGCCATTAGTAGATCCACAATTCTGTATTTACGATATTCAGAGGTAAAAAAAAAAGAAAAGCCTAAGGTGTATAAATATATGGAAAACTTCACAAAATAAAGAGACCCGAAAAAGAAAAGTGATGTCAGTATTGCCCGAGGAAGTTACAAACAGATCTTTATCATCTTAGAGTGAATTGAAATTTACATGTTATGTACTTTAAACTTCAGAAAAATTAATCATAGGACGGATACTATTGACAAAATACAGATAATAGATATTTCAACCTTTTAATCATTCTATGCACATTTAGTTACAATATGTAAAATATTTATCAAATTGATTGTTGTTTGCTTAACGTCAAGTGGCAAATAGTTCATGCATGTTCTGGACGATAACAATGTTTGTGGTTTACAATGAAAATTGAAATAACAGTTGTACGGACGATGATGAAACACCTTTTAGTTTCGGCAAGGTCAAAACAAATGTTTTGAGGTGAAACAAATTACTGAAAATAGGAAAAATGAAGAGGAGTAAAGCAAACTTGACGGTAGCTTGAATCTGTCTCGTTTACTATGACCCTTTCTTTGTTGTACACAATTAGGAAGAACATAAACTTGATCTAGCCAGCCAATCATTTATCTTTTCCCTCCTCCTTAAAGCCTTGTAAGAGATGTCTGATACAAATTAATCAACCTGATTTTTAATGTCATTGTCTTGAAACATAATCCCAAGGATAAATAATTACTTATTCTAATATAACGTTCTTCTTTCGCTTTGTAAACAGCACCGTGAAAATGGTTGTTACAATATAACTCCCACGTAAATCCACATGTATCTTAACCTTACGTGCAAACGCTATGTCGATTTTGCTGTGGTAAAATTGCAATTGAAAAAAAACTACAAAACCTTTATCCTTATTCTGACGCATTAAAGTCATTTCGAAACATGACGACATACGAATGAAAACGCCAAAGCTGAAGGTTTTTTCGTTGCGTGAACCCTCCAAATTCGGATAATTTTGCATTAAAATGGAATTTTGAGGTAGGTGTTATTCTATTTTCTATTCTTTTGCATTATTCGGACATTTACTGATTTTAGCCGGTCAACATTGTGGCTCATTAGTTACGAAATGTCAACTGTGGATTTGACGATAGCTTACGAGAAAAAAATGTCAATTAAGTAATAGTGCATGCTAGCTAAACATTTATTGACATTTTCATCTTTATCTAACAGGGAGTAAAATAGAACAGCCATACACACGGCATACCCACCCTCGCTTCAGTTTTTTAAATGACCATATTCGTCCTATTAGAATCGAAATAATTACATCCTGGTTAAACTAATAAACGAAAAATCAGTTACAAGATATAACACAATCACATATAATTCATGCATATTCTATGCCAAAATGTGAATGAAGGGATACTAAAATTTAAAGTAACTATGAGCACTGGTAGAGGTAAAGATTGCTTTCAATTTGAAATGTGAACTTACAATTAAACATTGTATGTTTTGAGTAAATTCTTATTTTGGCAATGTTGTGAATTTCATTATTTCCTTTTGTCCATAAAACTCTCGGTAGAATATATATATATATCTGTAAACACAAGTCTAAATTGAAAACAACGTTCAAACCTATGATTGCGTTGAATATCTGTATGCATATATATTGTCGTAAAGTTGTTACATGTTTAGACGTGTATAATAAAATGAAAATTTGATGTGGTGGCATAGTAAGTAACATTATTATACTTCATGTCAAAATGCCAGATTTTGATTGGCTAATACGAGGGTGTTAATTTACTCTATTACCCTTCATGGAGACGCTTGATCAAGTGTGCGCTTTATTGAATACGACTCTATCCTATGGCAAATACTCTATTACCTTTCACGGAGACGCTTGATCAAGTGTGCGCTTTATTAAATATGAATGGTTGTTATGTACAAGACGTCATAGTTTATTACTTTGAATTTGAAATTTAATCGACAGTAATAACAGAACATTCAGTATAATAAACTAAATAACACATATCTGAGAGGGTGATAGAGCAGATTGTTACCCCTCGAAAAGACATTGGCAACCTTGGCTTCGCCTCAGTTGACAATGTTTTCTCGGGGTAACAATCTGCTCTATCACCCTCTCAGCTATGTGTTATTTATATATTATCATCCTTTATGACAGATAAAGCCGACGAGAAAAGACATTACTCAACTAAAGAAAGCTATATTTTTATATGACCTAGTGCGTTGGGCACAATGCAGTTGATGTTAAAACGATGTCACAGAAGCAGAGGTATGAATTACAATGAGAGAACAACAAAACTTGCCTCAGCAACTTTACAGATCTATATAAATATTGTTTTCCTACATTTGAGACTAAATATGTATGTATATATATATATATATATATATATCTTTTTGTGTAAGCCCTGTATAACTACGGGTTAGCCAATGGAGAATGTCTGTCGTAAATTTGTCACATGGTTAGACGTATATATATAAATCATTAGTTACACAGTGTGCTAGTGAACTAATACAATAAATGCGGGGTCAGTAAATTCCATATGGAGCTCAAGAGCGATTTTGTTGACCCCATATTTATCGTATTAGGTCAATAGCACAATGTGTAACGAATTTATTTTACCGACTATCTTAATATGTAGCATTTCGACTAGTAGCCTGTCAAAATTATCAAGTCTTTAAGAACTTACTCCCATTGGTCTATTGAAAAACAAATGCCAACAATAACAATTTGTTAGCTTTAAATGTGTTTTCTTCATTTATTTCAATCGTTCATCATCAATTTCTTCATTATATTTCTGGAACTTGTGTAATGTTTAGTAAAATAGTTTCTTTTAAAAGTATGTTAATAAACACATTCCTTTTGTAAATTGGTAAACTGAGCATATATCATCAATACATTTCTTGAAATGTCATTGATTTAGTTGTTTACTCCTTCATCCTTTGGTCGCTTGTCGATAGTTTGTCTTATTGGTTACATTGTATCATGCTACATATCCTTATCTTTATATGGATATGAATTAATATACATCTCACTGTACTTTGTTCAGAGTATTCACTAAAACACAGGTAGATAAGACTTCGAAATATAGCTTCCAAGTCAAAAAGGGGGCAATCTTTACTCACAATATCTAGACAAAGGTTGTAAAATTTACCACTGTTCGATATTTTCTGATGGACTTCTAGTCCCAGAGGGTATCATGAGCTTAAAAGTCACTGCTTTGGTACTGACACGATGTTTAACGTAACATTTTTAAGTTCTCCGTTGACAACTTTATTCATTATTAATTAACAAAGGTTCAAACTCCTTCGGGAAAAGTTAATCTTATCCGGATTTGATTTTTCTTCAGTATCCATTGTCATAAGTATAGGTAATCACATATTCAAATACGTATCGCTCTAACCTTTAAAAATGTGTGGGTTTGACCGTTTCCTGAAAAGTACTTCAGATACAGAAATATTGGTACCGTTAATGTTTTTTTTAGCACGGAGTGGATACCACTGTTGCTGGATTGTACCCCCCGAGGGTATCATCAGATGATTAGTCAATGTTTCAGTTCTGAGATTATTTATAACATATCTGTTTTAAAATTGTTCGTTGATAAACTTAGAAATGATTAAGAAACTAAAGTTTCAACTCCCTCAAGAAAAGTTGATCTTGGATGGCTATTCTTGAAGTACTCTTCAACTTATCTGCATTGGCTTTCAAGTGTTTGTGTTTGAGCGTTTGACAGTTGTTGTCCATTCGTTTGATGTGTTTTATCATTTGATTTTGCCTTTTGATTAGGGACTTTCCGCTTTGAATTTTCCTCGGAGTTCAGTATTTTTGTGATTTTATTTTTTCCTGACGCAGGTTTATCCAGAAAAGAGCATCAGACGCAACCCATTTATAAAGTGTAAATTAATTTTTTGGCACTGAGTCGATCGCGCTAATGGTAGACTGCCAGTACCCGTTTGTATAATCCGCGCAGAAGTCAGTGCCGTGGTAGAGACATTTGATTTTAGACAACAGTAGTTTACCGATGTAAAAATCTAATGAATCGATTAGGAAGACAAATATAAAGGTATTAAACATTAAACTGAGGTAATCGCATAAAACCCAAACGGAGCGAGACCGGTTGCTTCTTCTTAACTAAAAACTAATGTCACACAAGTGTGAGGTTTAGCAATACATAAACATGGTTTACCAACAATTTCCTTTGGTAAATACCTGTACTAAGTCAGGAATATGACAGTTGGTTTCCATGTGTTCCGTTGGTTGATATTGTCTAATGTTTGATTTAGTTAGTTTTTATGGACTTCCCCTTTTTGAAATTACCTTGGAGTTTTTTGTGAATACCTGTTTTGTAATATATTCATTTTTTGAATTCGCTGCTGATAAAATTAGAAATTATTAAGAAACTAATTAAGGTTCCAACTTCCTTGGGGAAAATTGACCATAGATAGATATGGCTATTCTTTTTAAGTCCCCTTTTGTCACGTATCTCTTCACTTGTTTAGGTATTTGTACATCCCTGGCTTAAAAGATTTTGGGTTGGAAGTTCCTGATGAAGGTAAATCAAGAGAAGCCCTTTGACCCAATCTATAAAGTGTTATTTTCACATAATAACATATAATATTCAATGACAGAAAATTCCACACATTGGAAACCTGTTGCAAAATGATTCAATCTGTTTAAAATAGAAGGTTTTCATTTGTTTGCAACTACTGTAATAAGTTGAAGTAAAACTGTTAGAGCTACGGATGACTAGGTACCCAATGTGTGTTTTGGAGGGAATACATTTTTGAAAGATTGATGCCATTTATCGTTTATTTGAATGACTTTACACTAGTCATACATTTTTTGTGGTTTGCACCTAGGTCAGTTGAAGGATTCCATATATTTGTGGGTGTTTTGAAATTATGCCGTTAAGGAAGAAGAACATTATTACTGATTATGCTATACTTTCAGTCCTTTTTGGTTTTATCTGTTCTTCAATGTTTGTTTTAAGTTTTGGATTTTCAAATTTGTCAGCGAAGAGACATTAATTGTCAACATGCGCATTTGGTGCAGTGAAATTGGTACCGTTTATGCTATTAGACAAGACAAAGTAAACACATTAAAAAATTTCATTTTTATTTATTTTATAACAAAATAAAACAATTTGTAAACACATTAACATAAACGAATAACATTAAGAAACATAGTAACTTTTGACATTATTACATGTACCCAATAAGCATTTGAATGACACATTGACAAATAACCGTATTGCTGTTGTCAGCCATAGCTATATCACAATAAAATAAATTTTGTTCACAAAGTCTACCGTTTCCTTAGTACAGCATGTACTATTGCATCAAGTTTTGCAGAATTCTACCATAACCATGAATCAAAACGATACTTTTCTCTATATATGGATCTTAGTGCATATCGCTTTAAAATACCATTGAAACTTCACTATTTAATTCAGATCAGTGTATGCGATTGTATTTGTCGTCACTCGTTTCAACATTATTATTGATATAATTCCCATTGCAATAAAAAGATTCGATGAGGGGTTACAAATTATAACTCTAAAGCAACGAGTCATGACTCTATAAATATATTTGAAATAAGAATCCGTTTTCAATTGATCGATTCCGTTTCCAATTTAGAAATCTCACCAACGGTCGACAACGCTTGATTGAGACTGGCTGCTATTATTGTCAATGCAAACCTTATGGGAGGAGCATATTTTGATGTACGTAATCTGTTGAGAATATTATTCCGAAACTACAAAAAAACCGTTTTACTTTACATTTGCGATGCACTTACAAAATCAAAATTATCATTATGATTATTAGGTCCCACAGAATATACCATGATCGTACCACTTGCTTTTTATAAACAGGGACCACAGCATGTACTTCCTAACTATGATTTGTTTCCTATTTGTAAAAAAATCTATTGTCGGAAGAAAAGTCGGTTATTTTGAAAAAAAAACAAAACACTACACTGAAAAAAAACCTCGCGTTGAGAAAGGTATTAGTACTTTTAAACTCGGCGTTCTCAAATAAGACCACGAAATATCAATGGTGAAGTTATGCTGCATGATATATTCAGAAACTAGTTTTATAACTAGTCCATATTAAAACAAATTAACGGAGCAGTAAAACAGAAAATTGTTAACAAAATAACATTACAAATTGAACTACGGCAGCATTAATAAAAAAGTCAATAGAAAATTGCACCATTTAATGAAATCGACAAACAACATACAGACCCGTTATAGGAACTTGTTTTAGCCTTGCTTAACATGTTACGAGCGTTCATATGCATAATCCAAAAAACCTATCTTGATAAACAAGGTAGTAAATCGCTTTTATAATTTTTTGATATATTAAAGACACCTTTGCAACATATTATAGTCATATATACTGTAGCAGTATTACACTTAAAGGCTTGGTGCAGTATTGTTTTGTGAGGAGTCAAACATATGATCAGTAATTGGTTCTTATTTACATTTTTTATATTTATGGTCAAGTAGTAAAAAAAATACAAGTAAAGTTAAATCTTTTTAAATTAGATAAATTTTACAGACAATCATATAGTACATTTCTTTAATTTCAAATTATTTCATTCGAGTATAACTACCTGTTAACATTGTTCTAAAGATAAAGTTTACAGACAATCACATAGTATATTTTTTAATTTCAAAATATTTCATTTGAGTATAACCACCTGTTAAACATTGTTCTAAACTTACAAATGTTCACATTTCACGTTGGTTTAATTTTCTGATATTGTCCGACTTCTACGATATGATAGATATATTTTTTTAATCAGTAGCCCCATCTATTTTTAACAAAACTTAATTCCTAAAATATTTGGTTATTTTATTTTAAGATTTTAACATGTAAACAATTCTATATAAAACATATGCAAAATTAAGAGAATCCCGAAAATTATTAATGCTTACACATTAAAAACATGCGCACGTAGCAAATATTTTTCGATATATCACAACTATTTTTTAACCTTGTCATTTTGAAGCTTACTATCGAACTTTCCGAAGAAGACTATACATGTATACAAAATTACGAACTAGCACCGTATCAATTAAAAAGTCCAGTGATTGACACAAAAAAGCTAGGGATACACTGGCTCAAATCTCATTACTTAAGAAAATTTCTCAACTTGTCTCAAATAAATATTTTTAAAGAAGAATGGCCTTCTGAATGTCTGCAGATTACAAATGTTTTAAAAATGACCAATATGCTTAATTGTGTATAATTTATAGTCGCTATTAAAGTGTCAATTTTGTCCTTTTGAGTTAACATCCCATTTAGTAAATTGGTCACCATTGGGTCCTATATTTCATTCATTGTTTCAGATAACTTTGTTAACTCTGGTTTCATTTAGGCACAAGGAATTAGTTGTCTTTTGACAGTGCTATCGTAAACTGTATGATATCTTTTGGCTTTTATCACACAATATCTGATTCAACGTCTGAAAATACGACATGTCCAATGTAATTTTGGTAAGGACTCTCTGGTGGACTTATTTCCGATGGTTTCAATATTGTTATGCCAGAATCCGAGCCCGACGAATCATGCCTATCTTTAGCCTGTTAATAATAAATTGATATGATATACATGGTATACAGGAACATGCTAAACAAATACAAAACCATTCTATGTATTATAAGTGGATGAATTTCATATCATAGACACACAAAAAAGTAAAGCCAAGGTAATGCCAAAATTAATCAATCCGTTTGAGTATTTTGACATTCTTTCAAAGTGTGGATTCGCATGTCGGAAAGGCACCTACCCTATCGATGTGTTATGTTTTTTAATCATCTAGAATGGATTCAAGATATTTCAACATCGCTTATCTACTGATGCTCCTAATAAGTCAGCTTGATCCTATGAAGACTTGTTGACAAAAATGTGCATACAACTAACTGTTTTTTAACTGATCAATTCAAATTTGTGATAAAAATATACCTGTACGATATTCTACCTACATTTATTAAGCCAAATGTCATTTATGTCCCATTTCTACGTCGCGAAAAATGGCATTTTACGTTAGCGACGTTATTACCGTCCATATAATTACATCGTATGCTCTTTAGTTTAGAAATCAGATGTGGTAAAAGTGATAATTTTCTAGATAACATAACGAGATGTGGTATGATTGCCAAGGAGACAACAATCCATTAGAGACCAAATGACGTAAAATGTTAATAGGTCATCTATGAGTTAGGATAGCAACAATAATATATACATATATAAACCACAGCGAAAACATAAAATGAAAGTATGTATTTGACAAAAGTATCGGGAACATTGTACATCGAAACATAACTATCATTTCATCAATAATGTACTTCTTTTCGAGATGAAGAATATATTTCACAGGCACGATTCACCGACGGTTTTTTTTCTAGTTATTGATCTTATTATTGATAAACTACAGTACACACCTGATCATCTGATAACTGAGGATGCACCGCCTTACTTCGTACCAATGGGCTCCGTTTGGGTAAAACACATTTATCAGCACCAACACCAACAGGAGCCAGCAATGGGGTAACTGATTGTTTTCTAACAGGACATCGATCTGTAGCTATATATCCAGTAAGGCACGATAAGGGGATTTTGTAGATGTAACACGGTGGGCGTGTCATTTTGTCTGAAAAAAAAATGATCATGTTTCTTTTGTAATTATGACGTTTAGTTAAGACAGAGAGATGCCTATCTGCCACTCTTTTACTTGTTGCAGATTTATTTAAATGAAAATATATGGCTATACTGTCCGTATCTTTTAACAATACTTACATGAAGGTGATGATGGTGGTGTGTAAGAAAAATCCTTTTCCTTGCTTTTGTCTATTGGCGAATTTGGTCCTGCCGAGGTTGAAAAGAAGATGTCGTCCTAAAATATAAAGGTAATTCTGCAATTATTAAAGGGTAGACAAATGTTGAGAAATCTTAAGAATCCATGAATCAATATTATAATGGATTACGTGACCTGTAGGAAGTCTGGGATGTTAATACTTTATTTTTCACATGAAATAAGCCATCTTTGGCATTATATGCGAACTTTGAAATTTCAGTATACAAAAGTTTTAAAGGTATCAAATTTAATGCACCTGATGGGCAATATCACAATTATCATTTTGGCTATTTGTTAGGTCATTTTTGTTATTATAGCTCTTGATCTGTTTCGGCTCTTATAGCTTTCAAATATTCGGCTCTGGACGTTCCTGAAGAAGGTTACCTCAGAAAAACGCTTCGGACGCATGACGTTTATAAAGAATTGTTCTCAATTTAGTAATATCTCTTCAATGATGCTTGAGGAGAAAAAATTTGAAAATCAACAACTTATTACAACAATGAAGAGTTTGGAAACCAAAAAAGCTATAATTATATAATCATCCCATTTTCTCGTTCGGGAAAAACAAGTTAAAAGGGATATATATGTAGTTACAGAACTAAAGGGGCTAAATAGTCTATGTCGCTCAATTAGGCTTATTTTTATCTTCAACAATGGACTCTCGTAGAATAGATTCATGTAAAAAATCTCATATTTGTTGATCTTGTATTGATGATATTTTTCTCTGTTTACATTTTATCTCTATCGTCTTTAGCTTTTGCCCAAAACACAAAAAGGGTAAACAAAATTATCATTTAAGGGCAATAAAAGAGAGGCGAAAGATACCAAAGAGACATTTAAACTGATAAGTAGAAAATAAACAGACAACGCCATGACTAAAAAAAGAAAAGAAAGCAACAGACAAAAAACAGTACACAAAACACAACATAGAAAACTAAAGACTGAGCAACACAAACCCCGTTAAAAAACTGGGGGTGATCTCAGGTGTTCCGGAAGGGTAAGCAGATCCTACTGGACATGTGGCACCCGTTATGATGCTCATCTTAGTACAAACCCGGTTATGAGTCTAATTTGGTAGGTCACTAGATAGGAAATACAAGCCCTAGAACATCGTATCAACTTGGATATATATATTCCGTATGCAGGAGCTGCTGAATGGTTACTACATAAAAATAGAAAGTGAACAATTGGGAAGCTGAAATCATCTCTTGTGTCGTAAAGTTTTGTTTTCAAACGACCCTCATTGTAAATTTTTAGATGCAAGTCAAGATATAAGGCAGATTTAACTGTATCTGATGCATCCTTTAAAATGCGTATTAACGATTTCGAAAAATTTAACTTATTTGTAGATCTTGTCTTGCTGATAACTTTTGGTATCATATATAAAGTGTCTATTCATCTATTATAATTTCAATATAACAGGGAAAAAGGCATAATTTGGTGAAAATCATCATTAAAGAGAAATGACTCCAAATAGGAGTCGACTGACAAATTCGACAATGTAAACTTATTTTTAGATCTTGTATTGTTGATCATTTTTGTTATTCAAAGTATATCTCTATCTATCATAGTTTTAAAGTTAGGCAACAATGACAAAAATGATAAAATATGGTAATTTATGGCAATTACTCATAAAAGAAGTCGTCTGACAGTTTGATATGTTAGACAGTAGCTTATGATTAGCATTTTGAACATTTCTTGTCTTGTTATATTTGCTATGTTATAGCGGTTTTCATGGTAATAGACAAAACTTGCATCTTATCCCTATGTTCTATTTTTGAAGGCGGGGTTATAGGACACATTTTGTTTTAAACGAGATACCCTAATAATGATTGTAGCAAAGTTTGGTAAAATTTGGCTCAGTGGTTTCAGAGGAGACGATTTTTGTAAAAGTTAATGAACGCCGACGGATGACGACAGACGACGGAAGCCAAGTTTTGGGAAAGCTCTTTGGCTCGTTGGACTAGAGAAGTATGTATTGGTATATAAAACATTGTTTCTGGATTCGTCTTTATCATACAATTTGAATTGGAACGTATTTTAACACTATTATACATAAACATAATTCATTGTAATTAATATAACAAACTATAGGGATACCCATTAGGAAAAGCCTTGGACATGAGTCTTATCCGAAGCACCTCATATAAAAAAATATGTGCGTAAAGAATTCTATACTGTAGAGAGAGAGCAAATGTTGTATCATCCTTACAAGATTAACGGGGATATTTTTATAAAAAAAGGCCTTAATGATTACATCTTTTCCGAAACACCTCATATAACCAATATTTTATAGTATTGCATGAAAAACTAATTCCGTTCCCTCTTCACAATATTAAAAGAGATATAATTTTAAAGATCTGAACATAAGGAGTTGATTGTAGTATATAAAGGAACGGTTATGGACTCATATTAAATTTTACAATATTCGAGGCATTTGATTATTGTTCTACAATTTCCAACTTAGTACATAAACATTAATGGTTAAAATCTAACAATCTGTATCACTTTCTCTTATCGCTGTTAAAATTAATTTACAATGTTTTGCCCTTTTTGGTTATATAATTTTCTGTTATTGTTTTTTTTAGTGGGGAGGGGGGACTACAGCTTTTGTTCATTTAAAAAAAGCAACATACCTTCGATGTAATGAGACATAGGTCTGGCATGGTCATCGTATGTACCAAGTTACCGTTAATAATCAGTCGTATCTCAACCGTGTCTTGGGTAAATGCAAGGATATATGGAAAGGCACAAACTGAAAATAGTTATAAAACGTATTTAACACTTGCCTAGTTTGATTCAATACTGTATTTTGATAGGGAAATAAGCCTGTAAAAAAAGTAGAAAATTAAAGTTTAAACCATGATTTATCATGAGTTTGATATATAAAACTGTTCACATGATAACTGGAACACATTCAGACTCAGTGAAACGCAATGTTGTTGATAAATTGGAAAGCATAATGGTTCACTTTAGATGAAACATATGCATGTTATCTTTATATCGCTTAACTTAATCAGACAGTTTTCTACTTTTAATGTAAGGAAATGTTCACAACATTTGTACCGGATAATAGTTCTTTTAAAATTTATTTAAGATGACACACAGATTATTAACACGAACAGCCATGTTGATATGCATATTATATTGAATTATATTTGAAATCACTGGCATGCTAGTAAAAAGTTTGACGAGTTGCAATACTTGATTCAAACCACTATCAGCATTCAAAGGTGCATCTACCAAATCAAAACAATTGCAGTCAATCGATGATCAATGGAAGAGATTTCCCCATAAATAACCCTTATTTATATGGAAATTAATTTGTTTCTGAAATACATTGGTATTAAGTTTAATTTTTATTTCCTTTTTTTATCTTAAGTAAATCGATGATATTCTAAAATTATATAAATTTATTTAAATATACAATGTGTTTACGCTGATATCCAAATAGACGATATCAGCTTAACAAGTTTATATTGTATGTAGTATTCGATTAGATAAGCTTACCAATTGATTTCGGCTCAGAATTCCAATGGAAATCAAAGTCAAAGGTGATGTCTTCAGACAGCTTTTGAAAATGACTTTCATCTAGAAAAATAAAATCCTATTTTTACAAAGTATACAAAATGTCATATCTGAAATATTTTACATTGCAAACATTAACGACTATGATTGCATTATTCATAATCTTTTAATCCCTGTAACTTCTTAAGCAATATCTTTATTGAGTAATAATTGTGAAGACTCCGTGTAAAATATTCTCAAAATGTTAATTTTATTGATCTTATAGACATTAGTTGTTATTGGCTTTGAACTAGCTGTAAGTAACTGCGAGTACTCGCAGATCTGTAATTAGTGTCTTTTTGTTGTGGGGATGTATAAGTACCCTGCCATGTCCACTCTGTGTTTTTGTTACTTGTTTTTGCTATGTATCTATCATGAGTTAGGCCCTTTTCAACTGATTTTTATAGTTTGTTCATATGTTGTACTGTCCCAGGTTAGGTAGAGGGTTGGGCGCCCGCGAACATGTTTAACCCCGCCAAATTCTGTATGTGTCTGTCCCAAGTCAGGAGCCTGTAATTCAGTCGTTGTCGTTTGTTGCTGTTTATCATATTTGGTTTTCGTCCATTATTTTGTACATAAATCAGGCCGTTAGTTTTCTCGTTTGAATAGTTTGCTCATTGTCGAAAGCCGCACGGAGACCTATAGTTGTTAATTTCTGTTCCATTTGTGGAGTGTTGTCTCATTGACAATCATACCACATCTTCTTATTTTTATATATTCCATTTCTTGAATTTAGTGAAATAAAAGGCGTAATGAATAAAGTTTTATTATGAGATTATAAGTGACGTTTGTATTTGTTTTTTAAGTTTTCCTATAAGAGAAAAAGCTTATCCCCCACCCCCCAATTACCACAACATATATCACAACTAGTTGACTGCCAATCAACTATGCATTAACAACCCAGTAGTGAATACAACATCTCAGATACTGTTATTTTCTCATTTTTATAGAAGGAAAAAACTACTAATTTATTAACCAATTTTAACATTAACCTTTGTTTGCTACTATCGTAGCTTCTATATTAAGGTTATATCTTCCAATGAAATATATACACGTGTGGCTTTATTAGTTTTACTGGTGAAGGTTTACCCTAAAGAACATCACATTGTACACTTCCTTATCCTGTATCATATCACAAATGGTATCAAAGAGATGACATAATATTATCAGGTTTAAACCTTTGATATGATATGACAAGTTTACTGAGAACATTCCTATAACAATATTGTGTTACCAGTATATCATGTGTATTAAACGGAGGAACTTAAAAATTTTGAAGTATAACCTTTATCGCTTTTCACATTGCTAAAATGAATTAACTAAAAAGCATCTACCAAAAAGCCTAAACATCAAATTTGATATCCATTCTTTTATGTTATTCATTCTACATTTTTACATTAACTTTCTGTTCTAAATTAAACATATCTTACAATTATAGCTTAACAGTAACTCCACTTCTTCATCTTCGTAGATATCTAACGATGACACAAGGTTTACCTGAATTAATACAGATCAGTAATTACCATACATGTAAGTGTGTTTCTTTTACTTTATAAATTTGCCATGCAAAGTTTTACATTATCGATCCAGTGAAACATAATATTGATCAATATTGCATTGTAAACAATGAAAGTATGTAAAATTTTATGTAAAATTTAATTTTTGTGCGTCATTTTAAAGAATGAACATTTAGCTCTATAATCCACCATTTTCTTCATAAGGAAATGCCCGTACCAAGTCAGGAATATGATAGCTGTTTTCTATTCGTTTGATGTGTTTGAATTTTTAAAATTGATTTTTTTAGTGTCATTTTGAAGAATGTACGCTTAGCTCTATAATCTACAATTTTCTACATAATGAAATGCCTGTACCAAGTCAGGAATATGACAGCTGTTTTCTATTCGTCTGACGTGTTTGAACTTTTGATGTTGCCATTTGTTAAGGGACCCTCCATTTTATATTTTCCTTGGAATTGGGTATTTTTGTTATTTTACTTTTGAATATCATAGAACATTTAGAAACTGATGCCAGAAAATACAAATTTTCAACTTTACAAGAAATTATCGACATATGACTTTTTCTTCAGAAAACGAATGAACTATTTTTCACATAGGATTGCTTGCATTATTTAGTGAAAAAATAGTGACAGTTATTACTGAAAAATATATGTTTATAATCTTCTCTTATTGTTAATAAATAAATAAAATACATCAACATATAGATAAAAATTAGGGATGTCAACTCGGTGAACAATTACTAATCGAGTACTCGTTGGTTTCATCGAGCGATACTCGAGTAATCGCTCGGGAATATATCTACAACAGGGGAACACGTATTTTACATTCTGTGGTTTGTTGTTCAACGGACGAAAAACCATCAACATAAGAAACTGGGACAAGGAATTACACACCATACTTAATAGCTCATTAGGTACAAGTACTAATTAAGTAAAACAACAATAATCTTATCAAATAATTCAATGAGTACTATTTAAAAATCATAACAAGGAAAAACCATATCAAACAATAGTATATGGTAATCGTTAAGAAAACACATTTAATGCTTACAAAGGCGTAAGGATTAGAAGTGTAACTACTCAGTCACTGAGGATCCCCAGAGGATTCAACGAATTTATTCTATTTGGAAATGTTTTCTTGTCAACAATTATTGGGGACAGTCGGATTTGCAATTTGTAAATTACACTCTTGCACTTGTAGACGAAAATATTTTTTCTGACGGTACTGATTTGACGGAATGTCTAAGACATGTTTAGTTTAAAGTGTTAGCCTAGGTATAGCCAACGTATTTTCGGAGACATCTTAAATGATAACTTAGCGCAAGCATTCGAAACAAAATGTATTTTATTTACTAGTAGGTTATTCGGTGATGCCTATTTAATTTTCCGAAAGAAAATTTCAAGAAGATCAATTTTATATAAAGAAGACAGCAATATTCTAACATGAAACCGATTAGTCGAGTAACGTTTTGGTATTCGATACTCGGTACGACCGAGCGATACTCGAATATTCGAGTACTCGTTGACATCCCTAATAAAAATATATAATACCTTGTTGGCATCAATACTGTACATCTGTAACGTATCACCATTTTTCTCGTTTATTAAGTCAAACTGATTTTTGTACCCAACACATATTTGGTTATCATCTTTACTACCATCGATCAATGTTATAAGTTGAGGCACTTCGAAAGACTGCAGTTCCTGTGAAATTAAAGACATATAAAGTTATCAACGGATGTTAGAAATCTGCATACTAGTGTAATAAAGTGTATTACGTGATTCAAATTTTAATTAGTACAGACGATTTACTACACATAAATATATATATATATATATATATATATATATAAAGTGCCTAGAAAATCAACCTAAAAATGTTAGAGTAGATTTGATTCTTTCTTTCCTCCCCGAGCGGGGCTGGAACCTGTACTTTTCACTTCATACTTCTACGGTAACACCGCCTAGCATTGCGCAGACACCTTATCCCCTCCTCTAACTATAGCTGATAAAAATCAGCTTACGTTTCGGGAGGTTTCACCTTCTCGTAGGAATTAAACAAGGACATCTAGACGCAATACACAAAGTATTTTTAAGTGTACAGAAATGATCATCTACTCATCTCTTTAGTATAATTACAGGATGCTGTACTATTTTTAGAAGCATACAATCACTGTAAATTTATATATATGTATGTTGCCTATGTGTAGTGACAACTGTAAATTATACCTTATCCATCGGATTTCTTATGATTAAGAAATACCAGGCTTTAGAATATTTATAAAGTGCCTAAAAAATCAACCTAACAATGTTAGAGTAGATTTGATTCTTTACTTCCTCCACGAGCGGGGCTGGCACCTGTACTTTTCACTTCATACTTCTACGGCAACACCGCCTAGCATTGCCCAGACACCTCATCCCCTCCTCTAACTATAGCTGATAAAAATCATAAGCTTTATATATATATATATAAAGACATCACACATTTTCATATATAACGACCAGGTACTCCAACCAATATGGCCCATTAGGGTTCTGCATAGGAACACATTTTTTTGTAGTTTTCTGTTTTCAATGAGGTAGATCAGAATTAGCACCGATTCTTATATTTCATTCATAAATGTACTCATGAGTGTAGCGATGAATGTCAGCTTTACAAAGCAATCGACAAATCTATTACAGTAAGGAAGGTCCACGAAAGTGACAATTTCCATCATTTCCATCACCAGAAAGAACTCTTACACAACACGCTTTTTTACGTCGTTTTCGCGTTTTATAAGCAAACTGGATCTACACAACATTGAACTGACCATGTTATTTAACTGAATAAGCACCAATAAACTCTTAAAAGGAATTATATATATATAAAGAAGAGAGCAAGAGTGTTATCAAATTGATGCTTACCCTAACAAATGTAAATTCATTGGCAGGCTCAATATCGACAGTTGGACACCATGATGTCCATGCGGAAGAATGTTTCCATGTGAACAACAATAGACGTCTTTGTATAGCAACTATCATCCTAAGGTATCTGGACTCTGGTCGACTAAGAGCATATAAATGGCAGCCTAAAAAGAATTGTTTACAAAATGGTAATTTGACATATTGACAGATAGTGCATAGCTGCTGGTTGACGATAAGTCTTTGCGTTAACCATCCGCTATGTAGACAGTATTTAAGTTACAGTCGGATTCGCATAAATCAATTTGCGATTAAATTTAGTGTTCATAGAATAAATAGAATTTTGTGAATGTGCTTCAGTGGTTGCCGTATGTTCATGTCTGTCATATTTGTTTTTCGTAAATTGTTTTGTTATACATTAGTCCGTTAGTTTTCTCAATTGAATTGTTTCTTAGTTTCATGTCGGGGCCTTTTGTAGCCGACTATATGGTAAAGGGCTTTCTCATTGTTGTACGATTGTCTGTAAGTGCCTACATCCACTTCATTTGAACTTTTGTGTATATTTGTCTCATTGGCAATCATACTACAACCCCTGATATTTACATTAATCTACGGTTGCAAATCTATGCAACAGTAGATTACTGATGTTCAAATCTCATAAACCGATTTAGAAGTGCATATCAAGGTTAAAAACTAAAACTAAGAACTTGCATTCACTCAAAAAGGAGCAAGACTGGGTGCGCCAATAATGAAAGCATCTTCTGGTGCATTCATAACCCGCCATGTGAATCCACAATCAGTGAAAATGGAACAATCTGTCATAAGTCACAACTCTGTCAGGAAAATTTGACATAAGATATGTCTTGGCTGTTCTCATTTGGCACTTGTGGTATTTGTTCAATAAATTATTGAAGACCTTGTAATTTTTAATTCAAAATGGTATTATTGATATTAAAACTTACTACATAAAGGCAACAGTAGTATACCGCTGTTCGAAACTCATAAATCGATAGAGATAAAAACAAATCCGGGTTACAAACTAAAACTGAAGGAAACGCATCAAATATAAGAGGAGAACAACGACACAACAGAAACACAACATTAAAATGTAACAAACACAGAAACGAACTATAATATAACAATGGCCATTTTCCTGACTTGGTACAGGCCATTTTAAGAAAAAAATGGTGGGTTCAACCTGGTTTTGTGGCATGCCAAACCTCCCGCTTTAATGGCAACGTCAAACACAACACCAAAACGACAACATCACATGACAGGACCACAATACAAATAAATGGGAGAACATATAGGACAAGGAAACACACGGATAATAGCTAACAAAAGGTACTAGGCTTAAAATTCAAAACGCCAGACGTGCGTCTCCTCCACACAAGACCATCCAGTGACGCTGAGATGAAAAAAGCTTGAAAGCCAAAACAAGTACAAAGCCGAAGAGCACCGAGGACCAAAACTTCCAAAAAGTTGCACCTAACACGGCCAGGGTTTTCTGCCTGGGACAAGAACATCCTTATTATTTAGAATAATTTATAATTTTGCAAACAGTAAATTTTATAAAATGACTATATAATAGATATACATGATAAAACCGAAGTGGGGACTAACTACAGAATAAAAACGGATACATTACATAAAACAACTTAATCCAACATATAAAAATACACAGCCGAGTTAGCCAAAGCATCAACGCACAAAGTGACGTCACATTTGAAATTCTAAAAAAAACACACAAAGTAACGTCACATTTGAATTTGTAAAAAATATTTCCCAAAAATAAGATAGGATTAGGATTGATTCAAGATTAGATATGTAATACTGACATTACATTTATTAATAACAATGAAAATTACAATACTCATTAATATCAAATTGTGGTAGTAATTAGATAATTAATTGTATTATCTAGCTATGTCGGTGTTTCTTCTGAATCAAACTGTAAACCAAATATATCGTATAAATTTCGTTGAACCAAACTAAAATCTTATAAATGAAGGGGATGATTAATTATCTTTACCATAACACACGAATATAACAGAAAAGACGTTAAGACATTTGACAAAATCCGACGAGAATAACAAATATAACATCAAAATTAAATACATGAATTTGGGATAGAAAGGTACCGTGACACGTCTTATAGCAATGCGGTTTCACACTCAGCAAAACAGTCACAATCGGGAATAAGTCACGTTCGGTAATTAAAAGATCAGACGACGTAATGACAAACCACAATCTAACACGTGGTAAAAATATCCTTAGTTAGTTTGGACAAAGACACATCGTATGGACTAACCAATTCGTGATGGTGTCCGTAAAATTTACGGAGTGTCATTTTTAATCTGTCCTCCTCGTAACTTTTTTGGAGCAGTTTCTGTGTAAGGAGCACACTCCTGTATATGAAGTCCGTATAGTGTGAACAAGCACGAGAATAACGTATCAATTGAGATATGTAAACACCATACGAAGGGGCAGAGGGTATGTTACTGCTGAGAAATGGGAAATTGATAATTGGGAAGTTGAAATCGTCCCGTTTATCATAGATTTTCGTGTGAAGTCGTCCATCTGTGTCAATATTGAGGAAAAGATCAAGGTATGAAGCAGTCCTTCTAGTATCAGTAGTATCCTTAATTTCAAGTTCACTGGGATATATGAGATGTAAGTATTGGCTGAAATATGAGTTATTCAATGATAGAACATCATCAATATATCGGAAAGTAAAATTAAAGAATTTCGCAAGGTGCTTTTTCTTTTTGTCTTTTAGAAGGTTTTGAATGAATTCTGCTTCATACGAGTACAAAAACAAATCGGCCAGTAGGGGTGCACAATTAGTTTCCATTGAAATACCGACTGTCTGTTGAAATATAAATCCTCCAAACTCAACAAATATATTGTCGATCAAAAAGTCCAGCATTTTGATAATATCATCCTCAGTATATTTTCTGGTAGATTCAGTGTGGTTTTTCACAAAATATGAATTATTGTAACCCAAAACAAGAAATTTGTATCTACGATTCCCATTTTTATAGAAAAAGATCTGTTTAATGAGATGGTGAAGTCGATCTTTCAACTGAGCATGGGGAATAGTAGTGTAAAGCGTAGAAAAATCAAAAGTCTTTATGTTGCTGCAAAATTGCAAAGATTGTGATCGAAGATTAAGCAGTAGATCTTTCGAATTTTTGAGAATCCACATCTGGTTAACACCACTGGTAGAATATATCTCATCACAATATTTTTGAAGCCCATCTTTAACTGTAGAAAGAATAGTAGTCAGTACTTTAGAAAGATGTTTAGTCGAACATTTTGATGACCCAGCTATGTATCGTTCTTCATATGGAGTTTTGTGTAGTTTTGGTATCCAGTATAATGATGGTAAATTTTCTTCGTTTTCTTTGATGTTGATACCAAAAGAAAGAAGGACAGATTTGTGATTTTGTAAAATTTCGTCCTTGGTGAATGATGTTAAAGAATATTTAGGGTTACCAGTAGTTCTATTTATTCCAAGCTCTGTTGTGAGACATTGCAAATAATGGTTTTTACATATGAAGACAATATTATTGGAGGCTTTATCTGCTGGAACAACGACATATTTGTCATGCAAAGAGGATAAAGCATCCACAACATCCTGATTTTTGAAAGGGTTAGTAACTCTTGTGCTCATATTGCATCGTAGTTTTTGAATGCTCTTCTAAATGCATGATCAAATAGCTTTGATCCATTCAGACAAAGTGTCAAGGTCTGGTTCGTCTGGTTCGCGCTTTACCCATTTTCTTGTACATGTTTTTTCTTTAAATATTGTATCACATTCAAAAATAAACAAAATATAAGGTCCTAAAATGAATATTTGAAAAGAAAATAACCTTTGGTCTTCTCAAGTGTGTGATCTTTAAACTCTGTACGACCTCTTATTACTTCTTCATTGCTCTCTCCTTCAAAGTCAACAAGTCTGAAAATAGCTATTTTCCCATCTTTTCCTGTTGATTGAAAATTTAAAAGAAAATCATACAAGGCAGATGTATCTTCACTGCTGGAAATATTAGATTAGACAAAAAGCACCTGCTCATATCATCTTCTATTTTCTATATAATTATTTTATGAAGTCTACTATCTCCGGTATAATTTCCTTTACATCAGCAAATTTTGAAGAATACTGACTAGTTAGGAACAAAAACCTGATCAATCAAATTGTATGCCATGCTAGGCAATATTCCGTGTATTCAACGCACTTCTCGTTTTAAGTTCTTTAAATTGGATATGAAATGATTTTTGTGAGAATGCAACTTAGGAATAATACTGTGTTAATGTTCATATTCGTGTGTTTAGGTTTTAATTAAAGTAGAACAATTGACTTTTTTTATATAGATAAGTCAATGAAACTTAATTAAGCAATTTCTTGATATATTATCAAATTCCTTAAAAAAGAGAAAGAATGCGAACTTTAGAAGTTAATTTTCAATACGGAATCTTGTCTTAGCTTATCATTGTTTATATTTGAGGGCTTTTGTCCAATTAGAAATTTCGTCTTGACTCCAGGTTGTACTAGTCATTGTTGAATTTATTAATAACTTGTTTAATGTCAAGATGATTTAGAGCTAAACAAAAATAGTATTGTTATTGAAAATGTTTTCTACTTGAGTTCTAAGATTATTTCTTATATAATTGTGTTATTGGGATGCTCCCTCTTATTAATTAACCCTTCACATTTCTCCATTATTTACTTTTATATTTCAAAACTGATTAAAATTTGAATAACATAAGAAGAGTTTCCCATTAGTCTATTTACCTTTATCCATCCTACATATTAAAATACCATAGTCTTCTATTACATCTAGTTGCCTTACTGGAATTGTCTTATCAAACAACATTCTAGACGGTGCTCCTTCTAAAATGGTAAAAAGTTAAATGAGAACCTGATATCTGATGACAAAACAGATGAAAGCAATACATAAGGACTACTCCGAGACACAACATTTTCGTGATAAATTATCATTAACCTAATAATGAGAACATTGATATCAAAATCATAAAATTAATATCACGTGACGTCTGTACAGTAGAAAGGAAGGTCAGTGTATATTCGAGCCATCCTGGGTTTGTTGATTAACAATCATTAGTAATTCGCAGCTTGTTTTCACCTTACATGTTGTCTGAGGTATAGAAGTATGTTTTCATGTTAATTTATTCTCGTCATTTATATGTAATATCTGCCCATTGACTTTACGAAAGCAACAATCAAGCAATACATCTTATTTGTATTAAAGATGTGATAAGACCAGAAAACATGACTAATTGTTTGGTTTTTCAATTTCTAATGCCAATTGAAAACACAGATATGGTTAAGTGTTAAAAAAACCCTCGTGCAAATATACACGTATGATTTAATCTACAATTATGAGATTGTGAAATATATTTTTCTGTGTATGTTTTGTAAATCATACAATGTGGAAAATGTTTGTTTGTTCTCATAGTAAGTTGTTGTTGATTTTTTAACTGTACATTGCTTAAATAAGGTTTAAAGGAATGAAGTCACATACATACCTTCTAAAAGAAGCATTCCTGCGTCTGTTGCCAGAACAAGCTTGTCGCCTACAATATCGATATACTTATTAAGATATCTGTATTACACTTAGAACGGTGGCTTAAAACCCTGGCTCATTGCTTGACAATTGAGCCAGGCCTAATACAACGACATGCATTCGTTTATTGGATGTTAGAGTGAGGCATCGTGGGATTGCATTATTTCTTGACATATTGCGGGAAATAATAATATTGCCAAGAATTTATTGAAAATTATTTTCAAATTCCTTAAAAACGCAAATTCCAGAAAAATATGGCAAAAATAATCCAAACAATAGGATTTATATCGTGAATCTCCAGTATTTAAACTATGCGAAAGATATATTTATTGCTTATATAACACGCAAATGAGCAGTAATTCAGTCTTGAAAAGTGGTCATATGGATTGTATTACTCCTGGACGTATTGACGCGAAGAGGAAGCTTGACCAGGATGCCAGGCTATGAGAACTGTGGTAGTAAAAGTGAATTTCTTTTAGGAAATTTGATTCTCTTGTTTTAAATATTTCATTCATAATTTGTTACCCCTCTGGTTTCATTCCAGTCTTAAAAACGTACATGTATATTAAATACATCTGTTTATGGTTTAAAAAAAATCCAGTTATTTCTCATATGTCATTCATTTAATTTAATTCATTTCATCCTTAACAATCCATCTAGGAAATCCTTAGTGATCGCTCTCTTGATTCTAAGGTCATTTTATATACTCTCAGTTTTTTATGATTTGTATATCAAAAAAGGATTTACTAGTATTAAACATCTGTATACTACTATTGCTCTTACTTCACGTCCCCACCCCCTCCCCCCCCAAATGATGGTAATTGTTCAAATTCTTGACCACTTAATTGATCTCATATGGATTTTATATTGAATTAGCATTTTTAATGAATGTGTTGGTATTTTGAATATCAGCAGTGAACATCCCCAAATGTTAAACGTCACTATAACATGAGAAATAACATGAGAAAACGAGTAGATTGCCTAAACATTTCAAATCATATTTATGAAAAAAATTCCGTGCAAAGCTGTATCATCAATTCTAAATTTAATCTTTGTTTCACTGACGTGTTCAATGAATCATAAAACTGATTCTCCAGTATGATAATTTAAATTTACACCATGACGTCATTAATTGTAATTGGAAATCCTGCATTTGTCATGCGTTATTATACAATATGATCAAATTGCAGAAAGATTCCTCTCCTGAATTATAGAAATCTATCATTTTGCAATTATCATAATATCCGGGTGTAAATAAGATAACCAACTCGTACAAACACCCTGACTCAAGGGTGTATCTAATACATAAAACCATTGCATGAGGATATTATTCATACACTGTTCATAAACATCTAGCTACTTTACAGATTTATTAATTGCATTAAAGATATTTGACATTTGAAATAATTCTAGATTTGTATAATGCAGTTGAGAATTATAGTAAGTACTCTTAGAGTAGGAAAAGTTAGTAAACGGGAAAATCAAAATTAATTTATTAGTAAAAGGTAGAGTAAAACTTTAAGTTTAAACAGGAAACCTGAAATTCAAATTTCGCAGCATTGTGTAATCATTTTACAAATTAAAAATGATAGTTAACTTCTATGCAAGACTCCGCACTACATTTAAGAAACTTATTCGAGATTTCCCGTTTAAAAATCTTTATCAAAACGATATGACTGTTGATGATTCCATTACACATACAGGTACGAAAGGTGATGTATACTAACGCCGACGCCGTTCAAAGTCAAATTTCAAAATGAATCTTATTTTGATTTAAAGAATCAGTATCATGACTCTCACTGTTATTAGTTTATCTTGTTATTTTCGCAGACATACTTTGCTGTAAAGATAATTAACTGGTTCTGTTTTATGATGCGAAGGTATTAATCAAAGCATATTAATCAAATAGTAAATCTTACCCCAAGAATCACCACAATGTATTTGATTTGGAAAATCCATAAAACACTCTTGCGGTTCCCAGGGCTGCAAAAGAGTTGAAAATTAATTCATTAGTGTTTCAAAACTGTAATTACTTAACTGAATAAAACAAATCTAATAATAAATAAGATGAACGCCTAGTACATTTGAAAATATATCAGCCTTAGGTATTAAAGCTTTTCCTGAAAAATTAGATAAATAATTATTATAGCGTACTTGCAAACATTTCTAGAAAAACTTAATTGCATTAGACTTATAATCTCAATATTCAATTCCAATGACCAGATTCTAGATTAATTTGCACTGTGCATAACATGCTATATATTTAAAAATAAACTCAGAGCTATAATTTCATTGAAAAAAAAACGCTACTGTCAACATTTACTTATTTTTATCGAAAGTATATGATGTATAATACTACTAGTCATAGTCCATTGTATGCGTCATATGAATAATATGGAGTCTCATATTGATACATTTCACGATATAAGTAGATTAATGAGAATATAAGATGATTACCAAATTAAAAGTTGAAAAAAGCTAACACAAATATTAGCTGTAGATTTAATAGATACAAACCTGAAGGAAATATGCAGTATCAAAGGTTTTTTTTTTATAAAAGTAAGTAATGGCGAAGAAGGCTGTGACATAGCAGAGCTGTCTTGTTAAATTGGTGGCTTTGCATTTAATATAAACACTTTCTATTTTCAGAGCTTTACTATGTATGAAAATATATTTGCGCCAGTTGACTTAGTCACTTTCTATGAAAGCTGTTCTATTGTAACGCAAAAAAAAAACAAAAAAAAAAACGGAAAAATAATTCTGCAATGGGAACTTGATTTATTAATAACAGTACCTCTCTTTTAAGTATTCCAGTCGTTACTGTGCTGGTTGGAGCATCACCTTTCAAAATAGTTTTTAACTTCAAAGTCTGAAATTAAAAAAAAAAACAAAATACAATTAAGTACTAAACAATAACTTAACAGCAACTTTTCCCCTAAAAAAACAACAAAAAAACAAAATAAATAAAACCCCCAAAAATGGACAGCTATGAATTTGTTAGTTACATTTACGTGCATAACTCTCAACATCGGACTTGAACTATTATCATTTTTCTCATATACGACACAATACGGTTACAGTAATATGTTTTCACAGAGATTGCTTACTCTTTCAACACATCTGTGTTCATCCAAGTCTGAAGTGGGTTTTATTTATGTCGATATTTTTTTTTTGTAATGTTTTGTTGGTTCAATTATGTTTCTCTAGTCACTTTATCACTAGTTTCCTTCGATTTGTAGTTTCTGAGTTCCCTCCAAGACTCGTCATTCATAAGCTATTGTTGGTGTAAAAAAATGAATGGTCTGAATGTTGAAAGGTCTGACATTACATTCGCAGCTTGGAATCGCCTGTCGGGTGATTAATGCATAGCAGGATACGCTTACACTGACGACGCACCAGGTACCACTCCAGTTAAAGTTCATGCGATTCTTTCAGTGTTTTTATCTTGATTTATGTATTTAAAATGACTTAAAGAACATCGATAGTCAGCTGTTGACTATTACTAATTATCTGTTAGAAATCAGCATATCTGTTTATTATGTTCATTTACACCTGCTGAGAAATCTACCATGAGACGAATATAAATGAAAGACTTTTCCGGGTAACATATGTTTGTTTATGATATTTCTTTGTATTGATCAAAGGTAAAAATAAAACAAATAATGTATGATATCAGCATATCCGTCTGATGTTTCAATAATTGTCATATTTTCCCCATGGAATAGATCATTAATTGACGAAGAATCTGCTCCAAAATAAGTCTTGTGACCTTTTGACTTTTAAAAAGCAGGGTGAAGATGCAAAATTCATAAAAATAACTTGACAATGATTCACAAAAACCATATAAATAACTTATCGAATATATGTATGACTACTATGGTTTGCAATTTATGTATGATGTCAACACTATATATTATTTAAAAGAAGGAGGTGGATATGCCAAAGGGAGGATGAAAACGCGTAAGTCCAAGAGACAGAAAGAATCATTGCAAAACCGAAACACGACGAAAAGACAATATTCATCAAAAATATCATACGAATAACTCGTGTCAATTTTTTACAAAACAGTGTCGGAGGGCTTATAATTTGTATAGACTGATAGCTCAACAGCGCCAATATATACGCAGTATAAGTAGTTAGAACAAAATATACCAATGTTACTGGGCAATGCAACAGTCTGCAAGATAATTACTTAGTTTTAATGTGTCAAACTATCAATGCCGCAAAGTTGGAATTTCTTTTTGCAAATGAAAATATGTGTTTTATACTAGCGAAAACTGTAATGAAACTGATATAAATCGAAAATGTATTTCATACCCATGATAGTTTAAAATAGAATTGTCTTATAATCTCTCATAATCTCAGTATAATATTATCATATTGTATATTCTATCTGTAACAATCAAAGAGGCTTGAATAACGTATTTGTCTTGTCTTGCTAGTTTTTCAAATTACATAAATAAGGAAAACACTTTCGAAGCTCAGCATGTGGTATCTGATAATCATATAATCGTGGTATTAAAAACAGTAACCAAATAATCAATAAGTCATTTCTGTAAATATGGCAATTAAACAGCTTATCGTCATAAAGATATTAATAATTAATCATCATAATTTAGACCATTTATCATACAATTAGCATAAAATTAAAATATTCACGGGAAAATCAACCGCAGAGACCCATCATCTAATTTAGTGTTGCCATGAGTTATCTTTGATTTGGTCGTAATTATGAATTAACTGTTTACAAAACTTTGATTTTTTTCGAAATACTAAGGAATTTCTACCCCAGGAATAGATTCCCTTAGCTTTATTTGGTAAAACCTTTCGGAAATTTGGGTCCTTAATGCAGTTTAATTTCGTACTTTATTTGACATTTTTAACTTTTTTTACTCGAGCGTCATTAATGAGTCTTATGTAGACGAAACTCGCGTCTGGCGTAAACAAATTTAATCCTGGTATCTATGAAGAGTTTATTAGTCAAGTTTACTACTGTGCCTGATATTCAAACCTACAATAAGTTTAAACTTTCGAAACAGATCAAACACATTTTTTCTTCCAGTATTGAATTTTATACAATATGTTTTAATCAGTCATATCTACCTGCCCGACTCTAACAAATTCTGCCCGTCTTGCTTCTTCTTTCCGCGAACTTTGGACATCTTGAATAACATCACTAAATGCTCGCCGGTACAACATATTATTCTACAAAAAGTACATAACATATATTAACCAATATATACTGCGTATGCCTGTCACGGTCTCTGTTTTAATTTGACAATATACAGTTGTCACAAGGGACCTGTACAGTCTGGTGTAAATATCCAGCTTCTTGCAATATGGGAATTTAATGAATATCTGACGTTGTTATGTCATAAATATTACGGGTTCAAATACATGAAATAATCAAAGAAGGAACCAGTCCGGAATAGAATTACCAATGTCGGCCTTGCAAAAAAAGAGTAATTTATCTAGCTCTTATATTGTGAAGTGTAAAATGATACATACAATGTTCAGTTATTCATTTCCGTTTGTTCGATAGTTTGTTCTTTGAACAATCATATTAAAGTCACCAATTTACAGAATTAATCTATGTGGTCATAGGATTTCTATTATTACGTTTCCAGGGTTAATTTCCCTCCGGTTAATTGATTTAATTAGCTATTCTTTCCAAAAATATATTTAAATGTGTATGTGAGCTATTGCTGTATGCTATTGTATACATATTTTGCATAATCAAACAGTGACAGAATAAAATGTGTTAACGCTGATTTTGACGGATATATATTTATTGTACTAATTGCTAAAATATATAATCATGTGTTATTAGGTAAGAGTTATAAGGAAACATTGTTTGGAGGGCAGTATTAATGGGAATGACCTATTGTCGTTCTCTGTGAGTAGATTGACTTAGTGGCATATATTAAAGTAGTTCATATCATATAATATCATCTGAGCACTCTGGGTATGTGATTCCTTGAATTGAATGAACTGGCATGTTTAGAATAGGTATCTTACATTTATTTATTCTCTGTTAATGAACAGTACATCCCAAATGGTATTATTGTTTACTGAGTCGCTAATTTTTTCAGATATTTCATATTTAAGGGCTTGATTAATAGAATGAGTTTTTTTTTATTTAATGCTTCAAATAATTTACATTTTTTTGGGGTTTAATTTTATCAACAGTCACACGTACCTATTGAGTTCAATACTGCAATTTGAACTTTTTTATAATTGGATTGCAGTCTTGTAAATATTTAACCAACATCTTTGTCTAATTAGTTCTTTATTAGATATTTATGAAAAAATAATCAGCAAAATCCTTGCTTTGTTGTCTTGCTTTTCAAATGTGTAAACACTAAGGTTTGATGAGTTGGCAGTAACAATAGAATGAAACAACCAATGCATTTAAACAGAGGCGACATGTATTTTAAACCTATTTATTTTTATCAAAATATTGGGCCAATTCGTTGTTCATTCTTTATCAAAACTAATCAAACATTGGCAATCATACCACTTCTCTTTATTTTTATAAAGCTTATAATTTGGAATGCCAGACACGTGTTTCGTCTACTAACGACAAAAGTAAAGGCAACAGAATCAAAACACTTGAAGTAAATATTTCAAATATTTTGTGGGATATTCGACTTATGCCATATATAATTGATGATAGAAAAACAGTTAGTGTTTTGGATAATGTAAACATTCTACGAAAAATTGATTTATAGAAAAATGACTGTGTTTACAAATTAAACTTGTCCACTTTATTTATAATGGCCGTGTATCAAAATTTTGAAGCTTGTTGGTCATTTCGCTTGTTTAGTGCATGACCTATGATTTTAATCTCATCTACAAATTTATTCAACTAATTACACAATTAACATAACGTTTACAACCGCAAGATTCTCCAATTTTAAAATCAATTCAACTCCGGAAATGATCCATATATTACCGTTGTGAATGAATTATTAGGTTTTATCCTATTGTAGCAACAACTACTAGTAATTGAAAATAGAAAATAGGTACGTTACATCATGAAACTGAACAATATTTTGTGATGTCACAAAAGGTGTCTGTTTTGGTTGAATCACACTGATCATGATACTGATCAAACAATATTGTGTTCCTAAAGATTCGACAAAGAAACATATTCCCACAAAATACTACAATATGACAATAAAATATTTTTAATTCCTTTCCACATAGCACCAAAGCACAAAGATTGTTGGTCCTATTAGAAGGAACATCTTATGATATAAGTACATCTCAAAACAGTATAATAGGTCAATATATCATTTCATAATCTATATATATGCAGACATAATATTTTACTGTACTGAATGGCCAAGTAGCAAATTAGTGAACATTACTATTCAACTTTATGAGAAAATACTGCTAAAAGCAACGAACAGCCCTTTCGTAGAGGGAGGGAAAAACATAATCATTTCTAGACTAAAGAAGATATGCTGTGTATGATAATTTTAATCAAAAGTCAAGAAATATCCACATCAATTTATCAATCACTATATAGCTATACAGAAGTGTTTTTTTATTTGTATGGGAGGTAATGCTCAATCTATTTGATTTTTTCTCTCACAGATGGTGGCAAAAAGTTATGTGAGCAAATATGATTTCATATTTTCTTTCCTGGCATTGGGAAAGTAAAATAAGTGTAACAAAAATATCAAACTCCAAGGCGAAATTAAAAGGAGGAAGTCCTCAAAAACTGACAAAGCCATACATTATCAACCAACGAGTGAAAAACAACTGTCATATTCCTGACTTGGTACGGGCATTTTCAGACGAAAATGATGGGTTAAACCTGGTTTTATAGCTTGCTAAACCTCCCAATGATATGACAGTAATTTTAATACGAAAAAGTGTATATATTTTGATTGGAATAAATATAACCAATGTTATAACTTTGAAGAATAAGGGGTTTCAACCGATATGAAAATCAAATCATAAATTTGAGTGACCTATATAAAAAGAGATACAATATCATAAAGTATAACTAATAAAAATACTTAATTAAGTGTTTACCTTGTTGATTTCTGACATATAAACTTGGTATAGATTTTTAATTAACATTTCCAACGTTCGTTCTCTCTTTTGTGCAAATAAAGGGTTATTTATTGCCGCCTTTTCACCATTTATTACTGAAATAAAGATAAAATAGAAGATGGAAATGCAATTACGCGAAAATAGTCTTGACTAATGGGCTTTGATCGCCATTAGTATCAGCTGTCTTGTCTGATGACTAATAACCGATTTACATAAGAATGGATTGTTTATTTCCCAGAATAACTTCGACAAAAGGCTGACTATTTATTTTTGCCAAATATGTCAATAAAATAGCAAAATAAAACAGATACAACCCTAAATTATTATAGACAAATGCTTAACATGACACCTACAAACCTACGCGTCATTGTAATGTTTCCGTCATAAGATGCGCATCTCGGATCCTGTAGAAGTATCACGAAAAAATCTAACAAACACAAATGTTGTTTGAACATAAAAATATTGAAGAATTAATGAACCCAAATTTGCACATGGTAATAACACATAATCTACACCTCTCAGTTTTGGTGTAATTTTATGGATGAGAAACTATCTACTGATTTTTAACCTTTTAATTCCATAGTTTTCTATCATAAAAAAACTCACAAGTCACCAGTAAAAAATCCCTAAACTCTCGATGGACATAAAAATATTGAAGAACTAATGAACCTAAAAGTGCACATGGTAATAACACATAATCTACACCTCTCAGTTTTTGGTGTACTTTTATTGATGAGAAACTATCTTATGATTTTTAACCTTTAAGTCCATATTTTTCGATCATAAAAAAACTTACATTTCACCAGTAAAAAATCCCTAAACTCTCGATGGTCGTAAAATGTCGGTGGTGACGGCAGAGGTGGCCCAAATAACGGAACAGATTCTTCTGAAAATACGACGAGCCTACAAAAAATAATATGTTATTCAATTTTAACTGCCATACACGAGGTTAAGACGAAGTTTTCATATCAGATTTAATTCACGAATTCTTCATGATTGTAGTAGGGGTCAGCATTCATGTTCATAATATGTAACAAAATGACTTGATACCGGGTAAACTTAGACTTGTTTTCCCAAACATCTTCGATTCAGCACCTCTATATGGAGTATATAGTATTTAGTTGATACGACATTACAACGCTTTTATTTCTATACAACATGTCATTGGTAGATGGTTTCTGCAGAAAAAGAAACTACTGATTCGATGGTTCTTGATGGTACAATTGAAGTCAGAATCTAACGGATGCCATACTGAATTGGTTGACCGTCAGTGAATATCTGTGTCATATGTTACATGTGTAACCAAACATGAACATGCTACATTTTTCGAAATACCAAAGTACCGCCATCCTTCCCGCGTACATTAAAAGCTTTATGAAGGTATACATTATATCATTGCATTTTGCTTACCATATATAATATGAGTAGTGTCAGTATTTGAATAGGAACTATTTACTTCCGGAAATCGAAATCACAACAAGGTTTCGGTATTGTTATTGTCAAAATCTTTAGTTTTCTGTGAAATGTTATACGAAAAAAGTCAAATAACAAAAATACCGAACACCGAACTCCAAGGAAAATTCAAAACGGAATGTCCCTTATCAAATGACAAAATCCTTAGCTCAAACACAACAAACAAATGGAAAACAACTGTCATATTCCCGACTTGCTACAGGCATTTCCTTATGTAGAAAATGGTGGATTAAACCTAGTTTTATAGCTAGCTAAACCTCGCACTTGTATGACATTCGTATAGAATTCCATTATATTATCACAATTGTGCGAGCAAACCAAACAGACATAATAGATAAAAATGTCAAAAAGTGGGGTACAGCAGTCAACACTGTGTTATAATCTTCATCACTTAAAACAAACAACTATGTCAACAATAAAAAAAAACAAAATGGCATATAGACACCCTATAAACAAAGCACATCAGCAAAAAATGAAAGACAAGAATACAAAAAATGACCATAGCACAAAAGCACAATGGCGGGATGTATAAATACCAAGCCACACCAAAAGGATATAACCAAAAATGGACTAAACAGTTAAGGTTAAAAATAAACAAAGACAATTAAAACGAACCTTGTAACACATAATTAAGACGATAAACAACGTCAGAACCTAGAATCATTACTTCAAGACCATCATGTATTATTTGTGAAGTTGATAAGGAATATTTATCCACAAGGTTTTGGTATCTCCCTATTTTTGATGCATTGTTTTTGTTTGTCCATTTGATTTGCACCATTGTGTTGTCTGTCCGTATTTGACTTATGACTCCTGATAGACCCTTGTTATCTTCGTTTGTTTATTAAAAAAAAGAGACAATAAACACCATGTATAAATCAACAACAAAGTCACGAATGTTTTCATATTCACATAGCATACTATTTACGAATGAAGCAAGTACAAGATATATAGCTATATGATTGGTCCGTTATATTTTTTTCCCTTGCTTTTTACTTTAATTTACCAAGTTTTGACGACACTACGATTGTTAAATAATTAAAAGACTGTGTCGATTTTACCTTTATATAGTCATGTGCATACAATAAGGGTTCATGAAAGGTAAAATGTAACGAAAAATAATTGTTTGGGTTAAAGATTATTAGAATTGAACACATCGTTTAATCAATTAGTAGTGCATCGTCCCAGTTTACACATCAATAACATCTAGAATAATTGTGTTTAATCATAAAATGTATTCAGAATTATTGACATGTAATATAGTGATAACGGAAGACAATTACAGATTTGCAACATTCCCAGCGTCAATCGTGTATACATAAAGATTTAAACAGTGGAATTTGATTGTATATAACAAAAGCATTGTAGTTATCTGATAGTACCAATTCAATAAATGTCTTGCTTCAGCTATAAAGTCGTTTGTGTGAATTTATGTCATTATGTAATGGGGTTTGAATGTTTTTCTATATCGATTAGGAATAACAGCAAAAACAAAATCTTAGAGTACATATTGAAGACGCTATCTTATTAAGATGTAATGAGTATAACAATTAAAAGCAAGAATATACAAATCGATAAAGAGGACAATTCTGAATTCTATACTTTGTGTCAAATCCTTTTGTCTTATTCCATATACCATAAAATATTTTAAACCATTAAAAACCGTCGGTAAAAAATTGTAAACAACAAAAAGTCAAAAAGAACAAAAAAACGAAATTACAAACAACATTACACATAACACTCCAAAAAACCGATACAGCAACCCCACAATAAAGGGGAAATCTTTAATTTAACTCGAAATCTAAGGTCTATAGACGTATTTTTGCCACATGGCCACGACTTTTGGACGAGATATAAGAAGCAGTTTTAAATTTAAAATTCAATTCCACCGCCCAATCTGTAGTGTTACTATCAGACACAATCTAATTAATATCCTACTTAATATTAGATTATCGGGAATAGACACAAAACAACCACCTGCACTAAATTGCAAAACAGTTGAAGACATGTCATTATTTGCATAATCAATCAATAGTTTGATTTTGTTGTCGGATACTGTACTATTAACTTTTAGCCAAAATGACTTTTATTTGGTCTGACCGATAAAACGAACTATATTACAAAGAAATTTTATAGAGAATTCTTTCGACTTTTTTGGTTTAATTCCTTTGTATGAAATTGAATGGAAAGTCAGCATTAGCACTGTAAAATATAGCGAATCGATCTGACAAAAAAAAACCCTCAGTTGTTTACCTTGAAAATTCTATTGCAAAATGGATTAATCAGAAAATGTATATAATAATTCATAACTTTGTAAAGTCTCTATCGCTTTACATGATTAAGTGGCTACATATAAATTAGCGTTACTAGATTGTTAATCAGCTCATAAAATAGTTTCATACTATTTTGACTACTTTTATTGACTGAATACACGCACACATAAATGTGCTTTCAAGAAATGCACTTCTACGATAAATATTATGAAGCAAATATGACTAACTAGTGGTAGAGTGATGGTTAAAGTATTAGGAAAGTTGAATTGTTAGTTCTCAAGAGGACCATTCGTCTAGTATCAAATGCTTCGGTAATGACACAATTAAGATTCTATGATAAATTTTCACGTTAACAATTTTTTGATAATGAATTCTAAAACGTAGTGTTGTGCGCATTCAAATTGTTGTAATAAGTATATGTTACAGAGGAAATCGTTCTTATATTCCTCAGTTTTCTTTGAAGTGGTCAAACCTGTCAACGATAGGTTAACAGACCAAGAAAATAGAATTGCCAATCCCGAATTGATGCAACTCTAACGAGACATTATTGACTCCAGTTATTTCATGTGGCAATTTTTTATTTTAACAGCTTACGATTTTCGAATGTCTTGTTACATTGATACAATTGACAATAATTTATTTCTGATGTAACACGTCTTCTGATTGGCTGAACGTTTTTGTCTATCACCTCATAGACATAATTTTGTCCTGTGACCGTGACGTCACCAACGTTTTTTTATGATTTACTCCTTAAAAATGGAATTTAGAATTAAATCATAAGGAATAACTGAAATATTTTTCTGTCTATTCGAAATAACATTAACAATGTGGTGCATACTTTAAAATAACGCGCTGCGCGGGTAATTCATTGTGCAACACACTTTTAATGTTATTTCTTCATCTACATAAAAATTATTATAGCCATTCCTTAAAAATACCAGCAAAGTGTTAACAAGTAATGATTCATGGAATAATGATAATAACTATCATAAATGGTTACCTGTAACTGTTATCCTGTGTACAATATACAACAACTGCAAATATATCTGAAACGCTAAGGAAATTTAAATTGAACATTTGTCTTTAATATCAAATACAAATTTATTCCGCATGATCGTACACTTTTGATATTGAAAGTATTTTAACATTATATGTTTTATATGATTTGGTCTACCACAATTTCAATATGAAAACATAAAAACTTTTTTTGTTCAACTTTAAAATATATTTCAAATATAATTTCTGTAAATTTGACAACCTAGCCCAATGTTTCTAATTACCCTCCCTACCAAATGTATATCAAATTCCTTGTTTCAATTCCAAAAGAACAAATTTTCTAAGCTAAAGCTAAATGTTTTCATATTGTAGTTCTTTGATTACCTTATACACGTTCCAACACAGTGACATATTGTGAAACAAGAATATGTGTCTTTAGACTATATGTTATTGCTGTTTTGAAGACTGAATAATAAATTATTAAGTTATGTTCAGTCTTTCTGTAAATTTTAAGACTGTTCGCAATTCACTTGCAGTTAATTCAGTACAGTTCGGTAGTTTTTTCAGACAATTCAGGATTGCATTCATGTGTACAAGTAAATAACAACTACTGAACAGTCTAAATATAGACTGAACGGATCTAATTGACTGCAATCGAATTGTCTGTGCAGTACAGAATCTACCGCAGTGGATAAGTCTGAAAATTTAATGACTGATAATGACTGAATAGTTTACAGTTCAGTCTTTTAACAGCTGTTAAGATCAAAATGATCGTTTCAGATCAAAGTTAACGTTGGTTTACTAGTGAGCGAGTCACATCTTTATCATGCAGTTAATTTGAATTTTCAATGTTGGATCCGGTTTATATAGAAGTATTGCTCATAACAATAAAACCTGTTTTTGCAAATAATGTTTAAGTATTTATGTCAAATGTCAAGAGCATCAGGACTCGGAATTGACTTTAAATGATTTATTAAAATTACGTCTGACAGTATCCGATAGGTTGTTCAGATTTGTGACTGCAGAATAAATTGTTGACAATATCAAATTATTGACAGTTTATGAATTTTGTGTTATGACTCATTAGGAATCGAAAAGCATTCAATACAAAATGAACTCTCACTGAACCTTCCGTGCGTCAAAAAAAATAAATAAATGGGGAATGTATCCATTGGACACAGATGATGCCCCCGCTTGCATATAACGTTATAAAGGGACATAACTCAAGAACTGTAAAAGTGATGCTACCCAAATTTGTACTTGATCTGAATTTTGTGGTAATAAGCATTGTGTATACGTTTCATAACATTTAGTTGAGGCAAACTGAAGTTAGAGAACGGAAACGAAAAATTCAGCAATTTTTCCATTTGTAAAGGAGCATAACTCTAGAACGGTGCAAGTGACGCCACCAAAATTCAAACTTGATCTGTGTTTTTGTGGTGATAAGCATTGTGTATAAGTTTCATAACATTTGGTCGATGCAAACTAAAGTAAGAGAACGGAAACGAAAAATTCAGCAATTTTTCCATTTGTAAAGGGCATAACTCTAGAATGATAAAAATGACGCAACCCAAATTCAAACTAGACCTGGGTTTTGTAATAATAAGCATTGTGTATAAGTTTAATATCATTTGGTTGAGGCAAACAAACTAAAGTTAAAGAACAGAAACCAATTTTGGGACGTACGGACGGACCTACGGAGTACAGACGGACAAGGGTAAAACTTAATGCCCCTCCGCTACGGCGGGGGCATAAAAAACATTGTAGATTCTTTAAAATATATGTCAAAACAAATGTAGCGATTACAATTGTTGTTAGTTATGAAATTCTATTTTCGAATATAGTGTTGAATTTCCTTTAAGCAAATGATCCATTTGTTGATGTGAATCTTCTATGGGTATTTTGGCATACTTTTAACTGTTTAGATTGCCAAGGGTTTCTTTCAAAGACGTAAACAGACTATAAACAAAACGTGCTTTTGTTTAAGATAAGACCGGTGACCTACTATATTTTCATATCGTTAAAACAGATATATCTACTGCAAGAAAATATGATCTTAGTTTAAAATTGTGTTAACGGATTGTTTTAAAAGTCGCAAGTTAAAGAAAAATACATATTTTCTTCCCTTTTTACATACAATCCATATTGCTATTTACTTATTCGAAATATTTATCGGTGGTTCTCTCTAAGCACTGCAACGTCCTCGTCCAATAAAAAATGATCGCCACGAAATAACACAATAGTGCTGAAAGTGACATTAAACACCAATCAATTATTCACAAATTTTTAATTGAGTATCTCTGCAAATATTTATGCTACATATATCATGTTTTCGATATTCAGATGCAGTTCAAAGAATTCTTAATGCTTATAAAAATTTCATAAAAATCCGAAGCATCTCCAATTACGTATATTTTGCCTTAACTTGACGATGCCAAAAATAAACTTAGAATAACATAGTACTATTGCTCGTCATATTAAGGCATTAGACATGTCCGATTTCGACTTTTCCTTTTTCTGCTTTCAATCTATGATCTTTTCCTGGTTTTGGTTTCAAATCATAGATACTAAAACTGAAATTGGCCTCATATTTCAATGACAATTACTAGGAAAATATCACTAACAATTACTGGAATGAAAACAAGAAAATGATTGTATGAAACACCATGGATGATAAATTACCATAGAGTATTAACATCGAATAAGCAAGTTATTATCTCAAAACTGAATCTGATAAAGAGGACAAAACAACTAATTAGTTTGTTTTTGTACGTAAAAGTCATTGTTATTATTTTTTTCGTTTTGTTTTCAGATTTTAAAACAACATAACAATGAGAATTTATCGTTAATTAAAGTATCTGCGTAAAGAAAGATTAACATAACAAGCATAACAATCATACCACATCTCCTTTTTTTTATATAACATAACAATGCTCAACTAAAATATAGTTGGGAAACATCAGCGAATCAAATAAATAATTTGGGACTATTAAGATAATTTTTAACACAGGTACCAATGCTATAAGATAATACGACTATAACTGTTTTCAATTACCATGAGGTTGCAGGCACTTTTAACGTTAACGACATCAAAATCAAGAGTAGGCCAAGCAAAGCTAAAAATTACACTAAGTCCTTGTAAAAGCCATAATTTAAAAAAAAAATCAAAAAGGAAATTTGAAGGTGAACAATTGTTTTACCAGGTTGAGATTCTGAAAACGTTTTTTCAAGTTCTAATACGGAATTTAGGAAGAGATATGTATGTGTACTATGGCATATGGATGTGACGAATTAAATGTCAAGTTAACGTATTATTTATTTAGATGAAGAAATAAAACAGACATTGCAAAAGTGAGTAAGATTCATTGAAAGATACACATAATTTGTCGAGTTGATGATACCAAAGTTGAAATTCAATTTGAATATTTCACCAAGCTTCATAAGCTTGCTGGTGTTGTCTGTGGTCAAAACACAAGACAAAATTTTCATACCTATACATTTCCAATCGTCTATAAATCATTATTTAAAGTAGATTCAATTACAAAAAGTTCGATAGCATTTTGTCCATCTGCGGTATTATTAATTTGAGGAAGATTTATACATTTACTAAACATACTAGTTATAAATAACCATTTAACAGATATGAGTGATTGCAACAAGTGCTTCATTTTGTGTGTTCAGATAAGTAAAAGTGACAAAAGGATCAAACCAGAAATAATTATCAAATGGTAATGAGATTGTCTTGTCGAGTGACAATAACGTATATATATCAAATATAATTGTAATATTAATATTGTTTGTGATGAATCTCGTTTTAATAATGAACGTCATGGCAAATAAAAATTTAAAACATGCATACAGTTGTTGTACATGTAATTCATAAAGAATGTATATTATCTGAATTAATTGATGTGTAAATGTGGTCTTTCTCTCAAAAACTTAACATAAAATAATTTAGATATTTATTTAATTTATTAGCGATTCGACTGCGTTCACACATCAATATACACCTTCAAAATAAAGTAACTCTACCTTCACTACAATTTTCAGACAGCAACGGATGTAAAATTGCATGTTATTTTTCTAAAAGGCATGCATAATAGATTGATTTATTGTTGGCTACTTAATATTCCGTTGGTAAAAATAAGTTTTTTTTCAATTGAAGGATTAAAACAATGAATCGTTTCAATTTTATGAAATACAATTTATTTGATGACGATTTGGGGTGGGGGCACTTTTGCACAAATGTAAATGAAAGATATTTGAAATAATTCGATCTACTAATAATAAATTTGAATGATTATTTTGAACCGCAAAAGTGTTATTTTCATTTTATTGCCGACAGTCAAAGTAGAGATCTAACCCGATTGTTCTGATTTGTTTGTTTTATGAACTATTGAATTACCATTCGTGCAATCTTTCAAAAAGGATACGAGTAAACCTTGTTTTCATCATAGAAGGCTTAAAGCTTGGACTGTCCACTTTATCACATTCATAAAACACAATATTTACAATGTCGTTGCCTATATGTCTTTTCCGCTCAACCTGAAAATAAAACATAGAAAAATTTAAATGAATACTTTTAAGATTTACATATTTAGTTTTACAGCCAGATAGGCATACTTAGACATCAAAATACGTTTTTAGCTTCAATCGTGAAGGATATATACCATAACTAGCATATTTAATCACAAAAATGAAGTTCGTCTATTACAATGCTTGTATAATGAAGCTATAGGAACCCTGTTAATTGACTGGTCCAAACATTGCAAATTGGAGCTATCGTTATGTTAGTAGAAATGTAACATGGGATGAAACGGTCTTAACGAGACAAAATAAAAAGAAGAAAAAACATGATGTAATCAATTCAACATTAAGATAACTTTAAGGTTTAATGAAATAAGATAATTGGTTTGTTATCTGCTCATTCCATTGAATGTATCTAATAACCTATTTTATCAAATGAACATCTGTTGGATGGATCAATTCAAACAAGTGATGACGCAGCATAGGAACGTCATTTTTAGCGTGAAGACATCAAGAACGATGACAATGTGTAACGTTACTTACCAGGAAGAAAGTTCAATTTATTAGTTGATCGTTTTTATAGTTTTCTAAACCATTTCATTTTCATGTATGGTATGCCTACTAAGTAATATTCTCAAATGCGTTCACCAAAACGTTGTGATTGTAAACGTACTTAACAATAGAAATTCAACCAATGACGTGCCGTAATGTTTACTTTGGTGTACGAACAATGAGATTAGTCATACTCTTTTAGATTCTGCAAGGGCGAATTATATATGTATTATATGTAAAATGTCTACCTTAGAATATCTTGTTAAATCCATAAATCGTTACTATGAACTAAATAGCAAAATCAGCAATTCATTCGATTTGTTTACGTTTTACTTACTTTAAAATGAACATAGGACGGACCAAATTTATAAAGTGTAATTTTTATTATAATAGCATATTTATAACACACCATTGCTGGTACAGTGGTACTGTTTGGAAGAAAATTGGATTGATGATGTCCTTGGATTAGTTTTAAACACTTTAAAAAGTTAACATAATTAACTATGACAAACAAGGAAGTTTAAACATTATTAAGTTTTACGACGACACTTTAGAAAATCTAGAAAACATGGTTGCTTCAATTTAGCAAACCTTTTTAGAAACAAATTGGTTAAAGAGCTGTATTTTTCTAGTCTTAATTGAGTTACTTTAAGTTTTCCTGTGGCACATTAAAGCATCATTCATTTACCATATTCATCCAATAACGTGTAAGCAATATCTCCGAAAGACGATATCATTGTAGAAGATCCGACTTGAATGGTATAGATTGAATATGACATGCAATTGTTGATTAGAACTTCATCTATGAAATCGAGCAATTAACATGATGTTTATTTTATAGGTTAAAATGTCATGTTTAATCACGTGTTCTACATCCATTATAGGCTTGGTCGTACAATTCAATAGTCAATGCAAACATGCATTCTACTTCACAATAAATTATATTCGATTATACTAACGGTAATGTTAGATAAACATTAATCAACACACTCTTTCTGGCCTATCCAATGTTTAGATTTTGGTGCAATTTATATTTTCCTGCGCAATATTATTGTACTTCACAGCATACTTCTAAGAAATACACAGAGGAAGCAATTTGTATTTGAAAAATAATACTCGTGGAATTTTAATCCAAATCAAGTACATGGTTATTATGGTGTAAGAGAGAGAGAGAGAGAGAGAGAGAGAGAGAGAGAGAGAGAGAGAGAGAGAGGACTTGAGCTATTAGCTGACGAGCTAGTTTGTAAATTATCTATTATTAACACTGCATTTGAAATTAAACAAATGTGTATGTCTTACATATCTATTTGTCATAATTTCATACTTCAAAATATTAAACTGTTAGAGGAAACAGAAAAGATATTTTCAATCCTAGTCTTTTCGAAGAATTTTATTGAAGGAGCTTTTGTGATATCGTTTTACATTTACTATTTTAAAAGTCCTTCTACGATAAATAAATAAAGGCAACGATACATAAAATGTAAAATCGGAAAATAGGTGATCATCGATATTTTCCGTAAAAGAGGTATACAGTAAAATTAAAATGTTGCGCAAATACCTTTGGCGTACTATATATTGTTGATATGATAATATGTACCTTAATGCGAAAAAAAAATTACTGTGTCTTAAACATGACACTTGTATAAAGTCAACAGCTTTAATAGATACAGAATATATCACAAAAATTACTCAGACGTTAATTCAGTTTTTTTACCAAGATAGTGAAGACTTGCTATAATTGAATTTGGTGCATATGATTAATACATTATGAAACATACCGAAAAAAATACATGAAACACTAAACGAAACAACACCTCATATTGGTGACAATAATGCTCTACTTATCAAAATGAGAAATACATGTATTGTATTGGATAAAATGTTATAGCAACAATTCATTTAAAACATCATTTAAATATCCAGAGAAAAAAATCTCTACACCAGAATGAATATTATAGTCGATCAAACATGAAATATAGTACATGTAGATTATCCTATAAGAGAAAAAAAAAACCAAATGAAAAAATTCTTGGAAGCAGAATCTAAACACAAAACATTAAATTCCAGACGTACGGACGCACAAGTGTATATAAAATATTCGTGGCGTGTCATAAGTATCTCTGTAATAGTCTGAATATATTTCATATTTGTTTGTTAGTAACGCTTTCATGTCAAAATATCACGAATATGCAAATTTTGTATCTCATTTGAATTTTGCTGCAAACATTTCTTTCAGTGCATGATTCATTAGAAGGAAAACCTGAAACTCTTAAATTAGTGTTCCAATGTAATGAAAATAAACAATATTATGTTTGCCTTAATTGACAACGTTCACTGTATAAATCATTAGTAATTGAATTCGTATTGATACACATTGCAGATAACAAAATGTTCAGTTTGAAAAAGAAACTCATTCTTCTTACAGCCACCGAAATGTGTTAGAAAATTAAATTTCAGGCAAAAGCAAATCATCTTAATCAATCATATTCCTTTGCAAAAATCAATATTGACTCTCTTTGACGACTATTGTGTTTGTTGGATTAATTCTGATTAGTTACTTACTTGTACTCGTAATTAAAGAATTAATTATAGAAAAAAGTGATTTCAAAGGTCTTCTGGGTATCATTTGTATTATAGTTCTTAATTCTGCTGAAAGAGCTTCTATAGCTAAGGACATTCATCCCATTAGAATGACAGATAATTCTATAGATTAACCTGGTTTACAACATATGCTTTTAAAAGCTAACAATAAACAATAACCATATGAATGTTATTTCATTTTATTCATTAATGAACAGCTCTATATTTAGCAACATCAACCAAAATACTTCTAAAGCATTAGCTAATGTACATCTATAGGAAATCTTATTACACTTGGTAGGAACAAGTTGCAATATTGGATATGTCTTAATATGCATAAACAACTTTATAACAGTTAATCATGAAATATGATAAAACTACAAGCGTAAAGAGCTAAAATCTGCTCAATGTATTCTCTAACTTGAATCGACAAAAAAGAGAAGTTTTAAAATATGACCGACAGGCACAGAAACATAAGTTACCATAGAAAAAATTCCAAAGAAAACTCATGAATAAACAAAATGAATGCAACTTAAACGAAAGTACATGTCCCGGAGGCTAAGTAGTTTGTGCTCCTCGAGTGGGACTTGTCTATAACGATAATAAACTGCTGTATAACACGTTAGATACATACCTGCTGCATGTTTTCTTTAGAGATAGGCAGTAGTGTAGACACATGGAACATTATCTCATGCCCCTCATACACTGTATAAACTGACTCAGTTCCAGTAGCATTTGCTGAAACATAACCACAGATAGTAAGATTATTTGCACATGACCATTAACGTCATCTTGTAATTAATTTGAATACCGTTTCTGCGGACTATTATTTCAAGATGCCTCTTATCCCAAATTAAATTGTCTCTCTAAACATATATAATTGTGTTTAATGTGTTTCTAATCGTCAACTTTAAACAACGAGACTCGACTACATGCTCGTGTAAAACATGACAGTTTCTTTCGTCACAGACTGATGGATCGTTGTAAGATTCATGACAACATGTTTAATATTGAATTGGCGTCTTATCATTTTCTAGTTTCGATTTTCTAAATTTGAATAATTTCAGTGATCTTCACAGCAAACACTATCACTATAGATTTGTCCCACTGTTAATTTCATTGATAATAAAATCAACTTGACAGTATTAATCATTAAAAATGTTATATTTTGTTATCTTTTAATATCTTTTGTTGTTTTTTCTTTAATCTAATATATTTTGTCTCAAACATTCCGTGGGAAGAATGTGTCACTGTGGTATCTTTGGCGAGTTTTTATACTTTCTTACACCTAGCAAACTTCTCTGTATCTGTTAAGCAAGATATCTTTATATGAGGTTATTCAAGGGTCATGGTTATCTCATTAGCATATATAGAAATGACTTTTTATTGAATTCATATAATCAACAATATAATGCAACTATCAATTTGCATGTTGTAAATTATAGTAATCAACCAGGGCAAAAATTGATGCTTATGAATCAAATAATCCTTTCAATAATATATTAGTAAAGAATAAACAGACCAGGTAATAATAAGCAATACTAGTAACAACAAATGAGACGCCTATAATAACTCAAACGTTTTTTCTTTAAAAATAATGCCTGTACCAAGTATGGAATATGACAGTTGTTTTCTACTCGTTCCGTTGGTTGAAAACGTTTGATTTTGTCAGTTTTGATGGACTTCCACCTTTTTGAATTTAACATGGAGTTTTGTTATACTTTCACTTACATTTTACGTCCAATCCACCTTTGAATTTCTCCCATCCCTTTAAGGAAACAGAAGAACCCAGTAAGTGAAGAAAGCTGCTGAAACTGTCGGTTGTCTCTTCTGAAAAGAAATAAGAAATCAGTTCTTCCTCATTTACACATATACTAATCATGGACGTTTAAAGAAAACATATTTTGGTAACGGATGGCAGCCCCAAATACTTCATATTCAAATAAAATCAAATACTAAGCTCATAAAAATTGGTAAAGATATACAACTAGAACAGTACGAGACATTTATAGTGTGAATACATTAGATATAACTCATACTTGTGTATATATAGTTGACAATTTCTAACATATCAATCATACTTTTAAAGGATATTGGAATGTTAAACAGCAGTCTACAAAAGACTGAGTAATGCCAACCCAACCAAAAACATTGATTGAATTCAGGTGCTGCAGATTGGTCAGTTTTGGTATTTCTTTGTAAATTTCAGATTTGTTCCAACACAATCGTTTCTGTACCAAGAACTGAAGCGGTTTTAATATTTTTTTTCTAGTTATTTTGACCAGCACTAATATAATTATCATACTCCCTTTCATGAGTGGTTTTATAACATTAAAAATTAAAATAAATGTTTAAGAATCAATGCATTTCTTAAATGGGGGTAAAAAATATTGATGAATAATTCATTTCTACTATGTACTCTTTCCTATTTGGACATTTTGACTGAGTGTTAATTCGCATGGAGGAAGATGCATACATAGCAGAAGATGATCATCCTTTCGTCGCACCCAGTCTTGCTCCTTTTAGAGTTCAGCAGAAGATGCTTATCCTTTCGGCGCACCCAGTCTTGCTCCTTTTAGAGTTCAACAGAAGATGCTCATCCTTTCGGCGCACCCAGTTTTGCTCCTTTTAGAGTTCAGCAGAAGATGCTCATCCTTTCGGCGCACCCAGTCTTGCTCCTTTTAGAGTTCAGCAGAAGATGCTCATCCTTTCGGCGCACCCAGTCTTGTTCCTTTTAGAGTTCAGCAGAAGATGCTCATCCTTTCGGCTCACCCAGTTTTGCTCCTTTTAGAGTTCAGCAGAAGATGCTCATCCTTTCGGCGCACCCAGTCTTGCTCCTTTTAGAGTTCAACAGAAGATGCTCATCCTTTCGGCGCACCCAGTCTTGCTCCTTTTTAGAGTTGATGCGATTTCCTCAGTTTTTGTTTTTTACCTTGATTTGTCTTTTCCTACTCTATTTACGATATTTAAACATCTGTAAACTACTGTCGCCTTGATTTTAAGACATATACTAGTAAAGATCTTGTCCTACTTTAGGGGAACTGATCTATTTCGAATTGATTAGCTTACCATTGCTATAGAATTCATCATCAGACACCTGAGACTCTTTCGCATAAATAACTCCGAATTTGAAATTCACTGATCCCTGTTAAATGAAAACAAATCATATATTAGACGTATTTTTATCATGTAGGTTTTTATATTTTTCATTATCAAAGGTTTTTTTGTTACAACAAAAACAAAGTGGTGTAATAACTAAGAACTTATTTTCAACATCAAAGATGTCAATATATATTTGAAATGTTATCTTTCTGTTTGATTGGATTTTTATTTATTACTGTATTACTATAATAATCGTGAAAGACCGAATGACACGGTCGCTGTAACGTTAAAGAAATAACAAGAAGAGAGTTAGTTTTCATATGTTTAATATCATAACATTGCGTTATACTGTAACAATCACTGAAAAATCAGAGTTATAAACATCATTCAGATAAAGTAATTTTTTTACTTGAATTTACCATTACTAAAAAAAACTGTTTTATGAATATTTCATCATACCTCTTGTTCTTCCAAAACAAGTAGTTCTTTCTGTATTTCAGAGTCAAAGATCTCTTTTGGTCCTTTTTCAGTTTTATTAATATTAAAATGACTGAAATCAAAAACAAAATGACAGCATATCGCCAATACATAACTATATAAAAAGAAAAAAAATCCTGTCGGATATAGGATAGTTATGCTTTAGGAGTTGCTCGTCAGAATAGTAAAGATTTCAGTATGAACACACATGATCATTAATAACTTTTTTTTTCTAAGGGACATTCATTTTCATTTGAATCAATTATATTTTATATAAAGATGTTCCGATTTTCCATAAAACATCTATGATCTAATTTTACAAAAATAACCTAGAACTGCCCTCTGTATTTATCAGTAAAAAGAATATTTTACATACAGATCTCTTAACAATACAGCCTTAAAAATTCAAAGAATCTTAAAGATGAAAGTGCATAAACTAATTCAAAAGTTTGATTTTAAAGACTTCGACGTGTCCCTTTCTTCCCCGAACAAAAATCTAAAACAAATATCAAACAACGCCTTGTGTAGGTCTCAGCGCTATGCTGTTTCAAAACATCTAGATTCTTAATTAATGCCTTATATTTTTTTCCCATATACTACTCATATACATGCTATCTAAATTAATCCACTTTCAGTGTTCTGTGATAAATGATGGGTTACAATGTTGCATGAAGCTCTTAAACTGGCAATAATAAATCGACCTGCAGACAGATTTAATGACACGTTTTTATTGTCCTACCTTAGGATGCCTTTAACGGTCTGTGGTTTGCTTTGATTATAAGGCAACGCTATCTTCTTTGCTCCCTGAAAAAAAAACATAATTATTCAATCTCCTGTTAAATAATACAAACAACACAATATCATGGTTAACGTTACAATTCGTGTAATACATAAATGCGTATTACTACACTCGCTAAATAATCGGATACAATACACCTTCGTATAGCAAATATCAAAATTCTTGCAACTTTCTATTTATCAAAAAAATTACGCTAGAGATATTTTCTTTTTGAAACTTTAATTCAATTACTTTGATCCTTCCGAAAATGCTTAAAATAAGAGTGACGTTGCCATTAAAAAATAAAAACCACATATAGTCATTAATAATCGAGATGTATAATGGTGTTACCCGAGAAGGAGATGAATACTTACAACAATGTATCGCTGCATTCATCAGTATATTGCCTCGCATAATTTTCAAATTTAACAAAACAAAAAATAAAAGTAAATGAATAAAAAAACTAACTTGTATACATCCGAAATTAGTTTACTGTTAAACCTAACTGAAAAACTGACCCCAAGTTTGTAAGATGTCTCTTCACATTTTGTGTATGTATCATTATATGATGAGCACTCTTCACTAAACCACATAGCAAAAGTTCTTTCCGGTGAACTTTTAAAACTATTTCGTTCAATATATGACATGTATGAGCCAAGCTTAAGAATATTCGAAAGTACTTAAATATCTATAGTTGGTTCGACACGTAATAGTCAAAGTTGTGACTGAGTGCAGAATGATGAAGATAGATATAGAGGTTCAATTAACAAGGAGGAAAACCTTTACAGTATTCAAAAGTTTAACCTGCTAGTATATCTATAGTTTGTTAAGAGAACCATATAGAAATAATTTGAGACTATACACATCTGCGAAAAATGACAAAAATATAATGAAATTAGAAATTTGGCTTTTAGTTCATTTAAACAAAATATTTAAACAGTAATTGCATGATGTCGTTCTAATTGTTTGATTGGATCCCTATTTTAAATCATTTCTAGCAAAAAACCCACAACTTTACGAAACATATATGATATGTTAAAATATAAAAGATACTCAAATGCATCATGTTAATAAACAATCCCAATTCCTATATGTCGGAAGTACCTTTGGTAAAATATACTCATGAGTCATACGAAAGATAAATAATTATAAGTTAGCTATATATTTCCATTGACAAGATCATTGAAGACTTACTGTCTTGCACCATAAGATAGTCCTGTACTGTTGTACATTATGGTTATTTGCATCTGTGACGACCACGGACAACAGGAATGGCTCTCGATCAATATCTGTGCCTACATAGTTCTGGTGAACTGAAAGTTAGAGAAAGATTTATCTGAAATTATGTCTAGATATATGAGGTTAAAAGGGTATTTTGGAAAAGCAGTGGGAAGTTAAACTACATTGCGTGTAAATACAGATCATGATTTATACATGATGTTTTACTTTTAAGAGGAATTTATTGCACTATCAATGTTTTTTTCTCAACGAATGAGACGTGGACACGAGCTCAAAACAGAACGATCTTTATAAAACACATGGTTACCTTCATTTAAGAGTAAACATGTTAAATGCATATATACATGTCCAAATACTAATGCAAATTTACAATAAAAGGCTTCCATAATGTAAAATACGTAAAAAAAAATTATGTTGATATCTTTTCGAGTACATTTCGTGAAATCAAAGTAAGAATATTTCTTTTTGTGTATTATTTTATGAGCAGTATAATTATATTTATGTACCTTTTTGGAAAATAGGGTTTGACGATCCTTTGTTATATAAAACATTTTAAATATATATATATCAAAAGACGGCATGAAACTATTTAATGCTTTGATATTACTTTGTGTCAATCATATTCATAATCAATGATGTCCAAGAGACAGTTTTAATCATAAAAATATCCTAGATATGATCGTGCTTCAGGTCAAGAATATGAGACCACAGATATGTCTGCTATAACGATCACAATTTGCATAATCTGTTAAGCTTTGAATAAGATTAGATCCTCAATTTTCTTTGCGTTGAAATGTCTAAAATAAACTCTTGTATTTAGGTCGTGTCCTGTAAGGATACGTTGTATTTTTATATTATCTTTTTATCATTTTAGTTTCCTTGCTCTGAATTTACTAAATCAAAGAATTCATTAGAATTATATTCATTAGAATTCCATAATTCCTTCCTGTTTACGAGAGAGAGAGAGAGAGAGAGAGTGAGAGAGAGAGAGAGAGAGAGAGAGAGAACATTTGCTTCGTTCTGGTAAGAATGTGAGTTTGGATTTGTTATCCGAATCAAGGCTTAAGAAAAATGTTTTTTGTTATCAAAGTCGTCTCTGATGAGGAAACAACCCAGGGTCAATATTTCCATTATTTAGTTGGAAACTAATTCCGTCTATTGATCTTTAATCAATAATGTAACGAATAAAACACTTATATTAAATTTAATTTAATTGAAAATATTCGTCAATATTAAAACGCCATGTCCCGCTCAGCCTCGCCATGTCTCGCTCGCACTATCACAATTAGATAATGACGCACAATATCGGTCCAATGTTAAAGTTTACAATTATGTTCTTTAAAAAGTTCATATCATCATGCACAGTCATATGTTTAAAGTTTTAATTGACGTGACCATAAACTCATGGTAAACTATATGAAACTATATGAGACCAAAATTTTAACTTGAGACGGACGCATAAACCGGAAATAATAATGCTCCTTCTATCGTTGACGGGGCTTAAACAGATTTTGGACAGTGATATGTAAAGGAGATATCCAAATAACAACATAAGTTCTGTATTTACTTACGTTTTCCTAAAAAATATTTGAAGTACCACCGTGTTTGGAATTCTGGATTCTCTAAATGAACTGGGCTATTAACTGTACTGGAGATCTGCAAACAAATATATCTTTCTTATTATTTAGTTTTTTGTAAAGTTAATGTTCCCTTGGTTGGGTGGCAAACTTTCACATATGTATTTCTTTTGTTTTCTCTGTTGTTTGCAATTTACATGACGTCACATGTGTTTTGTACTTAATGAATTGTTTTGTGAATTTAATTTAATTGAAAATAAGTGGTATATATACCTCCAACTGTTTTAGACTTTTATTGATTTATAACCAAATCAAACTGATAACTTGTTTTGAGTTTTTGTTTTATTATTTATTCAAATTAAACTTAACAACTCGTATACTTGCTGTAAAACCAGAATGAAAAGAAAAAAAAATGAACCGGAAATAGAAACAGAATAAAAATTGTTTACAGAGACAAATCAGTATATAAAGGTAATAACGGTTCAGCTTGTAAATCGAACAGCGCTTAGGTAGCCAATAGCAGTACACCATACTATCAATTCAGTTTTCATGTTCAGATACAAAAACAGCAATTAGCAACGAAATGATACGGTATATTTATTTGCACTGTAGACAAAAGCCTGGGTTTGGAATTCCATCTGTATATGTTATGAAGAAATCTTCGTCGTAAACAAATATGGAATACAAAATTTAGATAAACAACATGTACTAAATATAATTCTTTTAAACACCGATATAGAAAGGTTACCCGAAAATCCCAAGGACAACAGTTCTTGTTTACTCCAATAATGTCAAAGTGCAAATTTCAAAATTGAATTCAACATCCCCGTTGAGTTTTTTTAATGCAATGCAGATTGAATCGATAACACATGTAAACAACATTGAATTACAGTTAATTCAAAGATCAACGATAATTGGATTAGAATTTAAAATGTTATTCATGATCACGTTATCATAAATAATATTGTTTACTGTAGTTGCTGCAAACTGTGATGACCATGAACTATTGACCTTTAGATTGCATTAAACGAAGTCGGTATTTTATAGCTAGTGGCGCAAATCTTCCGTTTTCTGTTGTCTCCAACTGTTGTCTTTATAAAAAGGTGGAGTATATTTGATGAGGGCAAGTCCAATTTGGATAAATTGAATAATTGTATTCTAAAAGTGTTTACCAATTTAGGTACATGTATTCTCTCTGGTAAAATAAACATCATAAATTTTAAAAATATAAATAAATATAAATAAATTCAAGTGGACGTAATTGCAATCTTCTTCTAAAATGGCCAAATAGGTGATAAACTTTTAATTTTCCGATATTGAAAGGTACCTTGAGTTTCGTAACATTCATATGACAATAATTATAGCATTTATAATTTATTATCGCTATTATTACCGATAAATATCGATATTTATATTAGAAAGAGTATAATTTATGGACTTTAATAATCTCGATTTACCGAGCGCCAGTAGGTTCATTGTCATGATTACCAAAGGAGTCTTTATGAACCAAATGACAGAAATTACCTATGATTTTTTTATCAAATAAAAATTCATTTCACAATTAAAAAAAAAAAAATTTCATTGATTTAACAACTGGATTGTGGTCACTGAAGAACATGTCAAACTAAACAAACACGTGAATTTTATTTATAACTATGGTCTATTAAAACTGTTCGTTGCTGTCAAGATATCAAATTGGTCCACATCAATTACTTATTACCATGAGGGTAAAATGATATATCTGTCTTTGTTCACGTGAACTTCTTATACAAAGTCTGATACTCAATTATGTATATAATTTTTTGGAACCCTAAATGTGTAAGGGTCTGGATGGGGTTTACAGAACAGAAAATAATGGACAAAAAGCGCAGAATAAAGCGCCAAAAAAAATAAAGACTAGAGAAAAATGGACCAAAAATAAAAAATAGAGAAAAAAAAGCCAAAAAATAAAGAATAGAGAAAAATAGGCCAAACAATAAAGAATAGAGAAACAAAGGCCAAAAAATAAAAAATACAGAAAAATAGGCCAAAGAATGAAGAATAGAGAATAATGGGTGCTAAAATATAAAAAAAACTGAAAATAATGGACTAAATAAATAAAGAATAGAGAAAAATGGTATAAAAATTAAAGAATATAGAAACGAGGGACCCCTTGCAGAACCTCAAGTATTCTATTTTATAAATTTAGGTCCTACTTTGTTATGTCATGGACTTTTTATACTCATATATTCATTCAATTTTGTCAGCGCTCAGTACACGTAAATATTTTGGAATGAAAACTATACCATTTTTTGTTATTTGTATCAAATAAACTGCAACGCTGTCTTTATTGCCTGCTTTTCTTATGTTTTTAAAGGTCAAATAGTTTGGCTATCGTTTTTCGTTGGCTAAACGGACCCTGGAATGTGTCGATTTTACCGATTGACCATATCAAAAGAATGTCATCTAATTCGTTACAATTTATTAATAAATTTTAGACATCTGGATTTTTCACAGTTCTGAGACTATCAATGAAAGTCTCTAATTCGATTAATTGTGTTTGCATCCAATAAAGCATTGAAAGATCAAACGAAGATAATTATTGTTTATTAGCGAATAAACATATCCTTATTAGTTCAAGGCAAAGGAAAATAACTGTACATGTATACAATAGAATAGAATAACAAAGGATAAGGGGTATACATCCATGACACAAAATCAGTACATGCACAGCAAAAAACTCACAAAATGTATATGATTATTTTCAGGGTCACAGATTTTAAGATTTTTATAACGGTATAATTTTATGGGTGTCTTAAGCTGCTACCAAACACCTTGACTAGAATTCATTTGGCTCGTTTAATTTTCATAAAATTTTGACAAAATATTTACTTTGACCCTTTGACTAAAAAAATAAAATTTCAAAAAACTTGAACCACACACTTTATCGAAGAAATTTCATTGGATATATAGCAGTTTGACAAACACTAATTTTGATCATTGAGAAGCTTAATATTTCCTAAACAATAGAACGTTATTAAAACGGTCAGCTGAGTTTTACAGAGTTACCTCCCTGTAGTGTTATGTACCACCTTCAAATCTTACCTCATCGCCATCTATGTCTCCTGTTTCTACACGAAATCTGCCAGCAGTTTGTGTACCATCACCTTCTACAGCGTTTAACTGAAATAAAAGATAGGTAAAAAAGTATTGATAGTCATACGATATAAGTAAATATGTTAGCTATATTTTTATGGAAGATAAAAAGGTGCAACTAAAAAGTATTATTCAACCAAAGTACAAGCAAATACTTAGTTTTTTTTACTTGATTTAATTCCTGTATTCTGATTTTCTTGCTGTGTTGAAGACCCATTGGTTGCCTTGGGCTTTTTTTTTTTTTTGCTCTTTGGTAGGGTTGTTGTCTCTTTGACGCATTCCCCGTTTCCATTCTCAATATTAGTTATTATATCTTAAATGTAAGTATGCTAATATATTATGACTCCTTCGTCGTTCGGGTTAAGTAGGGTCACCCATGTCGTGAAGATTAAATGACATATACCGATTTGCTTGTTCAATAACTATAACATATTACAAACGATAATTAGAAAAAAAACACCGTCTCCTCACTGGAAATCATTGCATACAATTTTTTGAAACATGCCAGCATTAAGTAAACATTATTATTCAATTGCAACGGAACTTATGTTAAGTGACGAGGGACAGACAATGTTTACTCATCGCTATAACACGTAAAATTAACCTTTAGAACTTATAATCTTAAAACCATGCACAACAATTATGTCCACATCACAAATTTTATGAAACCTAACAGAACTATTTCACTTGTGTAGAAAATCATACGAATGACGGTTTGAAACGGATTTACACTTGTTTAAACTTTTAGTTACCAAGACTCCCTCCAATGCAATAAGATGTGTCCACTCATCATTATATGTTTCAAGTAAGCCAGTTAAAACTATAATTGTTACATTTTGTTTTAATTGTTTGAAGTTGTGGTACTAAGTTAGGTAGGTGTAGCAACAAGTGCTAAAATTCAAGGTAAAAGCAGACCTATATTCCGAATTGAATTGCTGTAAAATAAATGCGCTCTATCATAAATTCAAAAATACGTTGGCACAAGTTTAAGTGAACAAAAATACCATTTTAATAAAGACTCATATCAGGTATATCTCTTTAATACGTGATACGATTTGTAATTCATAAAAAGACATGCATAATACAGTTGTATTTTTTATTTCCAACGTAACAGTTATGCCGCTTTCTGCAGAAAACCAATTTTGCCATAAGATCATTTTTTTTAATAAAAAAATAATAGCAACCTGCTAATTACCCCTTGAAATAATATCCAATAATATATTGTTATATTAAAACAGTGGTATGCTAAAAAGCAATAAGTATTGTCTTAATAAATAATTTATGTAAATTGTATTTAGTACTTGAAGTTCTTGAATACTATACATTTAACAGCGACCTGTTAATTACCCATTGAAAGGAACGAACACAGCAGTATAAACTGTCTAGATCTATAAGTTATTAGAAGGTCATGTAAAACAAATACTAGAATGTATATCAACCTACTAATCATGGTCATCAATAGTACTAACATTGAATTATTAATGTGACAGGTGCAAAAACCGACTTAATGTTCCTTGCGAACAACAAAAACTGAATACCAGATGAAAATATACTCGTAAACAATGTTCAGTTATCTGAGCTCTGAACAAAGTACCACGTCTACTTTTCATGTACAACTTGTAATGCCTTTATTGATTGATTGATTGATTGATTGGTGTTTAACGCCATTTTCACCGTCATTGTCAGGATCGTGGCGGTCAGTATTTAAGCAATTATTAGTGATGATATTACATAAAGGCTTTTTATAGAATATACCAAAAGAATTCTGAATCGTTATCAAACGATTGGGCAATATATTCAAGGAACAGCATAACTGTGTTGCCACGGTCAACTGATGAATTGGTTGTGGTACACGTATTTGGAGTTTTACTTGTGAAGAGGAGCGGATATTTTTGACCGACAAATCCCACATTGACGTCTGCAATTCTTCAAACACAGTAATGTTTTCCCTGTATTATTGCAGTACCAGTTGAATAAACAGTATAAGAAAAGCATGACCTTGTACAAGGGCACAATATAGGTATCGACACAATGTAGAACTATAAGTGTGCATAACAGTATTGTCATACATGTTCGAAATTGTTTTCATTTATTAGCAAAAAATAAATGTCAGTTCCGATGATTTTTGTCTTTTTTCTTTTGTTTCGTTCGGCTGTTGTCTTATTGTCGCAAACCCCATATTCATATCGCATACTTTTAATTGGCTTTGACTTTGAAGTATAATTTCAGATTAATAAATCGATATTTAGATCTCATTTACTTTTTGTTTTGCTTTGATTTACCCAGTCTATAGTTATCTAAGTCATGAAACTAACAAAAAAATTGTATAGCTTCCTGTCAATAATCTTTACTGTGAAATATAAGTAAATTGATACATTATTAACTTCCTGTGCCTCGCAAACAGCATTTCCGATTCGTTATAGTTATTTTGAAATTGAAACAAGAAAAGTTCATTACAAACCAAATGGAGTTAGTGAATTGTGCAAAATTGGGAATATTTACAACAAACATTAGGATATATGGAAAACATTATTTTGGCAAAAAGTATACCATATATACATGTATAAAGAAAGTAAAGGATTATCGATATTTTATGTAAAGGGCTTGTCGTTATCTAAATATTCTTCGTAACTAGTGTAAAAATATTCTCATAAAACAAAATGGTTTTAATCAATTTAATAATTTGTTCCAATGTCATCGTGTGACACATATTCAAGATAATGGTACTTTTGAGACAAAATAGACAGGCAAACCTTAAGTATGATACCAGGCTTTTAATTTTGTACGCCAGACGCGCGTTTCGTATACAAAAGACTCATCGGTAACGTTCAAATCCAAAAAGTTAAAAGACCAAATAAAGTATTAAGTTGAAGAGCATTGAGGACCAAACATTTCGGTTGGTTTTGCCAAATGCAGATAAGCAATCTATTCCTGCGGTAAAAAAGCTTAAGTCTTTCGAACAAATCAAAGCTTTGTAAACGATTAATTTATTAATATTAAATATCAATGATAATTGATGTCGACACAGAAGTGATACTGAATACTGGGCTGGTGATACCTCCGACAACAGTGGCATTGATCCAGTGGGTTGTCAAAAAATCTCATCAAAGATACAAGGCTTTTATGTTTGAAGATTAAGCTGTTTGTTCCAACTGAAATTGATTTGCAAATATACCACAGTGTTATTTCTCAATGTTGTATAACTGACCATTACCAGATAGCAGTGACCATTAACAGATAGCACATAGCTATTACACAGCCTAATGAATTACTTACAGTAATATAAATATACAGTATTTCGAGACCTTAATAGCTAGGGACCACATAAACTTCATTTACATCAATAAAACTGATCATATCAACTTGACTAATTTGTTTATATTACAAAAAAAAAATGGTCAATAAATGCTTTACTTCTACGCAATCCTTTCGAGAGAAAAAATACAATTATAAGTGTATGCAAACTGTAAGTTTTAAGGAATATGAAAGTAAGTGTTGTAATTGTACTTATTTTAATCAACAAAGGAACGTCATACTTAAATACGTGCAAAGAAACTTGTTTATAGTAAAAAATACTAAAGTTTCATTTTGAATGCAATTCAGGAATAGTCGTTAAGTGTTTGTACTTAAATGTACCGAGCTGTACTCTGCCAGCTTGGGAACGTCCGCATTTTATTCGATTGACTTTACTGATACCTCGGTATTAAACTGTAAAAGCTTTAACTCAAATCCAGCAGTGTAATAGTTGAACAAGTCTCAATAGTACTTAACCGAGTAGGATGTTTTCTTAACTGCACCTGAAGTAATCATTCTCGAGTTTGGACCGTCCTCGACCTCAGCTTTACTGCACTTGACAATATCTTTCTTTCGTCTTTGTCAAGAAATTTTCATCGTTTGTCTAACATTTATCAGGTGCAGTTAAAATTTGTCTCTATTGATAAGATAAGAACCAAGTACATGTACATGTACAATGTAAGTAATGTTTAATGCAGATAAATAATCATGTACAAGTTAGCTTTTGAAGCCTGGTCCAGTATAATTCGGTACAGTACAGTTGAGTACAAAAACTGCTCATAGTCTGATTCAAGCTAGTTTATTTGTCGTTGATTTCTAATCAGTATGCATTTATTTAGCTATGAAATAACGAAGATAAAGGTTATCGCAGAATACATGAGCAACACGACGGAAGCCACATGAGGAGCAATATATGTTTACCCTTTCGAAGCTCTTTAGAAGATCGCCCACCGGTTTTTATGGGGTTTGTGCTGCTCAGTCTTAAGTTCCTATACAAACATGAGAAAATTTGGTATGATTGCAAATGAGACAAAAAGTTTTCATTCCATCCTATTATTTCAAGACGCACATCCTATTATATCAAGACGTACATCCTATTATATCAAGACGCAGAACAGTATGGAACACTTCATAAGTATTAGTGGAGTAGTATTGCAGACCGTTCATCAAACGTTTATAAGGCCAAAGAAAATTATTAAAATTAATGCTTGTTTCTTGCCTCTTGGTACAAATGTAGACAATAAGGCAAGGATATACATGAAAATATAATATAGGGTAAGTAGGAAGAAAGGAAATGGAATTGTATTTTGTGTTGTCTGAGATCTGTGACTGAGATTGATCTTGTTCTTATAATCTTTCGTGTTCTTAAAAGATTAAACGAGTGACATCTACATATCTGATTTTAGATTATGCTTTAGGGGTAGTACCGAGCTGTACTCTGCCAGCTTGGGAACGTCCGCATTCTATTCGATTGACTTTACTGATACCTCAGTATTAAACTGTACTGATAAAGTTGTAGATAGAATTACAAATGTTCAGAGCTGTACAAGCTTTCACTCAAATCCAGCAGTGTCATAGTTGAACTAGTCTCAATAGTACTAAACCGAGTAGGATGTTTTCTTAACTGCACCTGAAGTAATCATTGTCGAGTTTGGACCGTCCTCTACCTCAGCTTTACTGCACTTGACAATATCTTTCTTTCGTCTTTGTCAAGAAATTTTCATCGTTTGTCTCACATTTATCAGGTGCAGTTTACATTTGCCTCTATTGATAAGATAAGAACCAAGTACATGTGCATGTACAATGTAAGTAATGTTCTTAAAAATATGTGATACGATTTGTAATTCATGAAAAGACATAATTCAATAATTTTATAAAAAAAACGAAAGAAACAAAAAAAGATAAACGGATATAAGTAAATCAATAAATCGTATTGATAAACAAGATTCATGTCTATGATAACAAAAACTTAGTGACCCATCATACCAAATACTTAATTTATAGCATATAAAGTTAACAATAAGTGTATGCCTATACATGTATATAGAATCCATTTTATATTAAAAAAAAATCCATTTAAACAGAGTGAAAAGTATGCAAAGTTTGAAATGATCTCAACACTAATACATTTTTAAAATAAGCTACCCTGGCTGGGATGGTGGATATATACTCAGTTCCCAAAGTTTCTGACACTTTCAAGCTGAAACAGTCCACCCTATTCAATAGGAAAAATAACTGAAGTATCTTGTATTTCCAACGTAAGAGTTATGCCGCTTTCTGCAGAAAAGACAAGTTTGCCAAAAGATATTTTTTTTTTGTAAAACAAAATGAACTTTCATAGCAAACTGCTAATTACCCCCTATAATAATATCCAATAATATATTGTTATATAAAAACAGTGGTATGCTTAAAAGAAATAAGTATTGTCTTAATAAATAAGTTATGTAAATTGTATTTAGTACTTGAAGTTATTGAATACTATACATTTAACAGCTACCTGTTAATTACCCATTGAAAGGAACGAACACAGCAATATAAACTGTCTAGATCTATAAGTTATATACATTTCATAGATGTATGAAGGTCATGTAAAGCAAATACTAGAATGAATAGCAACCTGCTAATCATGCACGAGGTCATGAATAGTACTAACACTGAATTATTAATGTGACAGGTGCATAAACCGACTTAATGTTTCCTTGCGAACAACAAAAACTGAATACCAGATGACAATATAATCAAAACAATGTTCAGTAATCTGAGCTCTGAACAAAGTACCACGTCTACTTTTCATGTACAACTTGTAATGCCTTTATTGAAAGATTGATTGATTGATTGATTGGTGTTGAACGCCATTTTCGTCACTATTGTGCTACATCGTGACGGTCAGTATTTATTGCCTTTATTAGTGATGATATTACATAAATAAAGTTGAGAATGGAAATGGGGAATGTGTCAAAGAGACAACAACCCGACCATAGAGCAGACAACAGCCGATATATAAAGGCTTTTTATAGGATATACCAAAAGAATTCTGAATCGTTATCGAACGATTGGACAATATATTCAAGGAACAGCATAACTGTGTTGCCACGGTCAACTGATGAATTGGTTGTAGTACACGTATTTGGAGTTTTACTTGTGAAGAGGAGCGGATGTTTTCGACCGACACATCCCAAATTGATGTTTGTAATTCTTCATACACAGTAATGTTTTTCCTGTATTATTGCAGTACCAGTTGAATAAACAGTATAAGAAAAGCATGACCTTGTACAAGTGCAAATTATAAGTATCGACACAATGTAGGACTATAAGTGTGCATAACAGTATAGTCATACATATTCAAAATTGTTTCAATTGATAAGAAAAAATTAATGTGAGTTCCGATGATTTTTGTCTTTTTTCTTTTGTTTCGTTTGGCTGTTGTCTTATTGTCGCAAACCCCATATTCATATCGCATACGTTTAAATGACTTTGACTTTTAAGTATAATTTCAGATTAATAAATCGATATTTAGATCGCATTTACTTTTTTTTTTGCTTTGATTTACCCAGTCTATAGTTATCTAAGTCATAAAACAAACAAAAAAATCGTTTAGCTTCCTGTCAATAATCTTTACTGTGACATATAAGTAAAATGATACATTATTAACTTCCTGTGCCTCGCAAACAGCATTTCCGATTCGTTGTAGTTATTTTGAAATTGAAACAAGAAAAGTTCATAACAAAGCAAATTGAGTTAGTGAACTGTACAAAATTGAGAATATTTACAACAAACCATAGGATATATGGAAAACATTATTTTGACAAAAATTATACCATATATACATGTATAAGGAAAGTAAAGGATTATCGATATTTTATGTAAAGGGCTTGTTATCTAATTTTTCTACGTAACCAGTGTAAAAATATTCTCAGCCAAAAAAAAAAATGGTTTTATTAATTTTATGATTGTTCCAATGTCATCGTGTGACTCATATTCAAGATAATGGTACTTTTGAGACGAAACAGACAGGCAAACCTAAAATATGATACCAGGCTTTTAATTTTATACGCCAGACGCGCGTTTCGTAAACAAAAGACTCATCGGTAACGTTCGAATCCAAAAAGTTACAAGGCCAAATAAAGTATTCAGTTGAAGAGCATTGAGGACCAAACATTTCGGTTGGTTTTGCCAAATGCAGATAAGCAATCTATTCCTGCGGTAAAAAAGCTTAAGTCTTTCGAACAATTCAAAGCTTTGTAAACGATTGATTTATTAATATTAAATATCAATGTGAATTGATGTCGACACAGAAGTGATACTGAATACTGGGCTGGTGATACCTCCGATAACAGTGGCATTGATCCAGTGGGTTGTAAAAAAACCTCATCAAAGATACAAGGGTTTTATGTTTGAAGATTAAGCTGTTTGTTCCAACTGAAATTGATTTGCAAATATACCACAGTGTTATTTCTCAATGTTGTATAACTGACCATTACCAGATAGCAGTGACCATTAACAGATAGCACATAGCTATTACACAGCCTAATGAATTACTTACAGTAATATAAATATACAGTATTTCGAGACCTTATTTGCTAGGGACCACTTTAACTTCATTTACATCAATAAAACTGATCATATCAACTTGACTAATTTGTTTATATTAGAAAAAAGAGGTCAATAAATGCTTTATTTCTACGCAATCCTTTCGAGAGAAAAAATACAATTATAAGTGTATGTAAACTGTACGTTTTAAGGAATATGAAAGTAAGTGTTGTATTTGTACATATTTTAATCAACACAAGAACGTCATACTTAAATACGTGCATGAAACTTGTTAATGGTAAAAAAATACTAAAGTTTCATTTTAAATGCAATTCAGGAATAGTCTTTAATTGTTTGTACTTAAATGTACCGAGCTGTACTCTACCAGCTTGGGAACGTCCGCATTCTATTCGATTGACTTTACTGATACCTCGGTATTAAACTGTACTGATAAAGTTGTAGATAGAATTACAAATGTTCAGAACTGTACAAGCTTTAACTCAAATCCAGCAGTGTAATAGTTGAACTAGTCTCAATAGTACTTAACCGAGTAAGATGTTTTCTTAACTGCACCTGAAGTAATCATTCTCGAGTTTGGACCGTCCTCGACCTCAGCTTTACTACACTTGACAATATCTTTCTTTCGTCTTTGTCAAGAAATTTTCATCGTTTGTCTAACATTTATCAGGTGCAGTTAAAATTTGTCTCTGTTGATAAGATAAGAACCAAGTACATGTACATGTACAATGTAAGTAATGTTTAATGCAGATAAATAATCATGTACAAGTTAGCTTTTGAAGCCTGGTCCAGTATAATTCGGTACAGTACAGTTGAGTACAAAAACTGCTCATAGTCAGATTCAAGCTAGTTTATTTGTCGTTGATTTCTAATCAGTATGCATTTATTTAGCTATGAATTAATGAAGATAAAGGTTATCGCAGAATACATGAGCAACACGACGGAAGCCACATGAGGAGCAATATCTGTTTACCCTTTCGAAGCTCTTTAGAAGATCGCCCACCGGTTTTTTATGGGGTTTGTGCTGCTCAGTCTTAAGTTCCTATACAAACATGAGAAAATTTGGTATGATTGCAAATGAGACAAAAAGTTTCGAGTTTTCATTCCATCCTATTATATCAAGACGCACATCCTATTATATCAAGACGCAGAACAGTATGGAACACTTCATAAGTATTAGTGGAGTAGTATTGCAGACCGTTCATCAAACGTTTATGAGGCCAAAGAAAATTATTAAAATTAATGCGTTTCCTGCCTCTTGGTACAAATGTAGACAATAAGGATAGGATATACATGAAAATATAATATAGGGTAGGTAGGAAGGAAGGAAACAGAATTGTATTTTGTGTTGTCTGAGTTCTGTGACTGAGATTGATCTTGTTCTTATAATCTTTCGTGTTCTTAAAAGATTAAACGAGTGACATCTACAAATCTGATTTTAGATTATGCTTTAGGGGTAGTAAGAGAATATTTTTTGACGATTGCCGTTAGCTATGTTATCTAAGTGTTAAGACCTTTTTTTTTTTATCTTCATGCGTAACACAAATCTGAATTTGTACGCATTGGAACTTTTATTTTCTCCATTGAAAATAAGATAGGAATATGAAAAAGGGAAATGTGGGGAAAAGGTCAAGCAGAGTTAGTAATCCATTTGAATAAATAACCAAAAGACATGTAGAGGAAACTTACTTGTTCTACAGAACCGTATTGTCGTCTGCTAAAAACATCACGTCTTCCGGTGAGGTCGGAGGCCGGGGAACTGTAAAAGTAAATTATGAAAAATGAAATATCATTCATGCAACATAATTGTTTTAAATGTTTATCTGATTCTTAAGGCAAATTGAATCACACAATTGATTAATATTTCTTGGAAAAATAGTCAAGGTTAAATTGATATTCAAGAAACAGTTTGATTTATTTTTCTGTGTGTCATCACCAACGTGATAAAATACATTTCATTTACTCTATATATATCGGATAACAAATTAATTGAGATATCTATGGAGTATGATTATAATGATAATAGTGTACATTTGATATCGTGTTTATTTATTGTTTTTTTATCATAATCCATTTAACCTTGAAAAGTCAAATGAAATAGGGTTGTTTGGTAAAAATTTGTTTTAATGGCAAAAATTAATTTGAGTGTAGGTTGCTAGTTAGATTATCTAAACACCAAAAAAAAACATTAATAACGAATTATTACAAGTCATGACGATGAAAAAATATATGAAAACATATTTAGCTTTATATATAAGTTTTTTTTATCAATGCGGTTAGGCCATGTCTTTTCAAACTCGTATAAGTGAGAATGTTTTTTTTTTAATTTCATTTCCGAACATGCCTGGACGGCGACATCTTAAAGAATAACTATTTTTTTTTTATTTTTGACAATGTGAAATAGGTGACAAATTTTGCGGTATTTCCCAACAGCACAAATGTGTCCCCAAAAAATGTATTTTTAATAAAGTTTAACAAAAATCTAGTTAGGACTTATCCGGACGTTACATCGAACGCAACGCTGAACATCACACTTATTATTATTCCTATTGTCCTATTTTTCAAGTGGAATTGAATTCAAATATTCCCGAAAAAACTCTATGGTGAGCAAGAACGAAAATAATTTGGTTTGTAAGAGCGGGGAGGGGATTCCTAGCCTTTTAAAGCGTGTGGTGATCACTGGGTGTACATGTGGATATTCAAGAACGAGAATGTACTCCGTAAGTTAGGGGTCGCGTGATTATGCGTGAATCTTAAGTGTCACTCTTTGTGAGAATCAATTTAAAAAAATGGCCGTAAAAAAACCCGCCGACCCAACCATCTTATTTTGAAGTTACCCTTATCCTGATTTCGAAATGGTAGGGCTTTCGTTTCTGCGTGTCTGGTAATTCGAGAAATCTCTAGATAACTTTTGGTAAGAATGATAGCAAATTACGGAGTTATCTCCCCTTGATTGGTAATTTCTAGTGCATTTCAACCAAATTGTATCTTGAAATACCAGAAAAGGAATAGGAAACGAATGTTGTATTCGTGCACCTTTATTCATTATGAAATTGAATTAAGGTAAAATTGAGCGAGTTTTTGTTTGTCATGTGTCCACCACTGCCTGATTTTAAGGCAGACTGGCACTTACATTTATGACGCATATGTTTTCAATATGTGTGCTTTAATTCAATTGTTTACCGATATGTAATGTACATCTATAGATTATTGTACAGTTATAGCTATTCGTTACTTTATATTTAGAACCGCCATAATATATTAAATTAAGCTAAAGAACTGCTAATGTCTTTTATTTCAAAAAGTGACTCCGACGATTCCTAGAAGTACTAGTATATATTATGCTTAATTTGATCACTGTTTTCACATACACATTCATTATCAATATTTGATAGTATTTGGAATGTTTTCAGTACGTTGTTTCTAGATCTCCAATCGATCCTGGCACAACACGGGTTTGACTCATAACCGCAGCTGACAACTTACAATGTAGAAGAACCGTACTTTAGTACATTTATAAAGTTTTTTTTATATCACATACGGTGGTTTGCGGCATTACCTACATTTAGATTCGATATATTGTGTATACCAAAAAAATCTATCTACAGTATTTAATATAAAATTATAACAGGAATTTCTATATTGGACAGTTCAACAGAACACCAACGTCCGACTCCTCCGGAAAAAAGTCTAAAGTCAAACAACGAGCAACACACGTTATCTACGGATGCCTCGTTTGTGTATTGCCTTTTGATTTCTTGATTGTGAAGTTCCTATGAAAACAATTTTACATCTTCTGCTTGCTACAGTATGATAATTATAGAAAGTTTATTTTAGTGTTTGCATATCCCCCTTTCTAAAGAAATTTCCATTTATGTTCTTGTCGAGTTCAGTCTGAAAGAAACCCAATTAAGATGACCTGTCGATAAAACTCACAGTTTTAGCTATACATAGATTTTTCGATATTAAACTGAACATTTATTACAATGTTTTAATCGATTACACATCATGTGCAGAATAAATTTCTAAATATTAGAATGCTTATCAAGTATAATACAAATTAATTGTTAGGCCATCATATATATTAAATGATGTCTTTCTTTATGTGTTTGTTGACGTTTCCAAACTCATAAAGGTTTAAAAGTTGGACAGTTCTCTGTATCATTCGTTAATGTTTTTCTTAGACTTATCAAAATCATGAGTCAAGAGTGTCATCAGTTCGCCAATTTAGCATCTAAAGGATTTTTTTGTGGGTCATTGTTCATACACTAAAATGTAAAATAACGTTACACAATTTTTCAAATATGCATAATTGTTTAACCAATTGGTCCCCTAGCCAGTCTGCAAGCGTGATTGCAACAGCCATCCTTTATAGCTCGTACGGCTATCCATACCATATTAAAACTGCCCAAGCTTAAATGTGTTGATAGCAGGGAGCTCAATCTAACCATTCATGATCTATAATCCTTTTCCAAATGTAATTTTATGAAAATATGACAACCTGTATGTGCCTTCTCGCAGATACAAATAGGAAAACTGTGAAAAGTAGCCAAATCGGGTGGTTAATACGGGAATAATTTGGTGGCCACAACGTTAATGGTAAAGACATTAGGTGTTTACTATTATCTTTAATCAGTGAAGAATCACAAGGATGTATAATAGGGCCAGATAAATTCTGGTATGTAAAAACTAGGTCGCTGTGTTTTTCTTCTTCCAGATATTTGTAAAAAAGGAAAATTTGGCAGGTCTGGCTTGTCATTAATGTTTTCCGAGCAAGACTAGGAAGTCACATTTAATTTCAACAACACGGATATGTTGCTGTAACTACAAGGTTATAATTAAATGACGAAGAATCACAGATTGGTAAATTTTCACCTCACTTCAGCAGGGATGGGTTCGTAAACACCAGCACACAGCCGCCACCCTTATCATTCCTTCCCATCCCTTACTGTGCCATCCAGCCCCAAATCACAATGCATAGTGGTTATAGATCAGTATCAGTTACGTTATCAAGAGTGTACTAATTTGCATACCGTATTTCAGATTTTTTTGAAAATGCCTGATTTTCCAGAATTCTCTTGGGGTCGAAACAGTTATCCTATGAAACCCTTTGTTCGATAGTCAGCCGTTAAAGTGTGTTTTGCCGTTTTTACGCCAAAAACGCTCCTAAAACTTACAGAGGTCAAATTTGATCGATTTCGAAAATCCTATTAACTCATTCGCACCAAATCCTGTCTCAGTCCTGATAGCAACATATATTCTTTTATAGCCCATATGGCTTCTATACTTTATTAATTTCAACAGCTTGAGTTTGAAGACCGCTACGAGGACAAAACAAATTTGCAAGGGAAACATGCAGTTCTAGTAATTTTGTTTGGTTAAATGCAAAACGAAATACGCCGCGTTTGCGTGTGTGTAGTATTAAGTACGTAAAAAAACATTGAAAATACACATGGAATGTGTGTCTTAGATAAATCGTGTTATCTTGATATCTGACCTTATCGTCGTGAACTTGAACATTTTGAAACAATAATTAAAAAAAACTGATATAGTTGTCGTGAGATTGACATTAAATTTCCTTCCTTATCTTGCACTTTAAATCACAGCTTACTATTTCGACATCTTGCTTCGAGTTGATCATTGCATAATTTTCTGATTTGTTTTTAATTTTCAATATGGTAGAGATTCTGTAATTTCCTTGTCCTGATGCTTGTGTATATGCTTTTTTTTGCTAAACAACAATGGTAGAAAACTTTCATTTGTATGAGAGGTGCAAATTGAGATGTTAAAAAGCCATTATATGTTACATGTAGCTAACCAAAAACGAATATTTTGAAAGTGCAAAAGGACAATATTCAGCATTTGATATGCAACGGTTTCATTATTTCTTATGAAAACTACAAATTTCTTCCATATACGTTAGCTCTTGTAGTTACACTTTTGTCAGATACACATAGTTTTACAGTCCACAACGCCGTTCACTACTTCCATATTTACATTAAGACATTGTCTCCTTTTGAAAAATCAATTCATTTGTACAGTAAATAAGTAAGTTAGTCAATGGAAATGCATACACTATGAAATTTAGTGCATGGGGCTGTGCCAATTTAGGACATATTTATAACTCGAGCAGTCTAATACTTGGTCTATTGGTAGTTAATTTTTGCTCGCTACTTGTCTCACGGGTGTTTGAAAACGGAGTTTATCAACTAAGTTTTATGTAATGTAAATTAACTCACTAGTATCATTACTGTCATATTTGTTCAAATTTTGACAGTGATTTACCTGATCATGATTTTATAATGCAACCATGACGAATTGTGAATTTCACGGTTTATGTCAACCAAACATAAAAAATGGTGATTTTAAAAGGTCCTTGGCTCCAGAATAAAAAGAGGGTTGCTGCTGGTGTAAGTATGTTTATTGAGATACCCATTCGGGCCAACGGCCTCAAGGTTCATCTACTACATAAACGAAGCGATAAAAGATCATATGTCGAAAAAGAACAGACAATTTCATACTCGAGGATAAAAAAAAAGAAATGAATGGTAAACTATCCCCATACAAAAATCTGGTGTATTGGTCTTGGCCCGTAGAGATTCAAATCCATTGTTTCGTCACGATTATAACGAAAAGAGGACGCAAGGGGTGGGATTTGGTATTCGGGTGGAAGGGGTGACAGGAGGAAATTTCGGGGAAAGAATATTAATTTTTCACTCGTTGACCTTCGTGCGAAAATTTATTTCAATTTAGGACACAGTTATTTTCTACATTTGGTGGGGAAGAATGCTCATTTTCCTCATGTTTAAATCGAGATTATTTTTTTTAGTTCTTCTCGGGCCAAAAATATTCCTTTCCAAAATCATCCCTCCCCCCTCCCCCTACCCCCCCCCCCCCCTCCACACACACTGACAAAAAAAAATAAACAAACGGGGAATGTGTCTATGAGAGTGATGATGCCCCCACTTGCATATAATGTTATAAAGTAACATAACTCAAGAACGGTAAAACTTGATCTGAGTTTTGTGGTAATAAGCATTGTGTATAAATTTCATAACATTTGGTTGAGGCAAACTTAAGTTAAGAACGGAAACCAATTTTGGGACGTACGGACGGACGTACAGACGGACATGGGTAAAACTTAATGCCCCTTCCGCTACGGCGGGGCATAAAAAGAATTAAACGATCTTTCCCCAGAAATAAAGATATGAAAATACGCACACTCAAGAATAGCTTCACCAAGCAAGTATTGTGGTATTGCACACTTTAGGTGATATATATATCCCAAGAGCGTTTTTTTCAATAATATAGTTGTTTGTTTATGATTATTACATTCGATCTGTTTTTTGTAGGTAATGACCAAAGACAATTACTATCATTAGATAACACAAATACTGTATTGTATGAAATAGACCTGACGCGGCAATTTATCGTAATTGTTCTGTTGTTCAAATAAAACTGTTGCCTCATTTGGTTATTGAATGTGTTTAAGTATAAAAGTGCCTTTTTGCTTTCCTGAAAAGTTATTTCCTATCGAAAGGGATTAAATTTAATAAAAGAATTAATGTTAAGAATTCCAATTGATTAACATCGCATGCAAAACGTTTGATTTTTGTTAGTAAACACCAACATGTAAGAATAAGTGGAATGAATACCATCACATTTTTGGCGGTTTCCCTGAACATCAATTTCACGTTGTAAAGCAGATATCATATCTGTATTGCTTTAGCATGGCGAAGTTATTGCTTTGTCTTTGTCAGTGTTAATCTTGTTTTCTTTTCTCACTATGACATTACCAAACGAATATGGCTAGGAAACTGCTCAGAACCATACATCAGACCAAAACAAAAATAAGTTTGTTTATGTATAATTTCTAATTAAGAAAATAGGTTAAATAGGGATTTTCTACTTTGCTGAACTATTTTACCTTGAGTATGTGTTGACCACTTGCGACTTCGTCACGATTAACTACCAAAAATGCAAACAAAAACTTTAAAATGGTTAATTTGAGGAATAAAAATAGGGTAGGTAGGGAAAGTTACCTCTAAACACAAGTTATTTTTATTTTGATCTAATGAGAAATGTTCTCATATACATTTGTATATTATATCTTCGCATCTTTGTTGTGAAACAGTTTATAAAATTACAACAATGAGGGAAATAAGAATTAGTTCTTAAAATAGCAGTTGTTTTGTGAAATTAAAACAAATAAAGCCCGATATAATTAAAAATGAATTTAAATCAACAAGAGTTTTCCTAAAAAATTTGGAACTGTAAATTACACTTGTATAAAATTGTTTCTTTAGTTTAAATCAATATAAACAAAAGAGTTACCTTGCACATCGTCGACGAAAAAAGTCCTCTTTTGTCCACGTTGTCCTCCGTAATGCATCAACTTTAGATAAGTTTGGAGATTTTTTCTTAAAATTTGTGAAAGATTTAGAACGAAGTCTAAAAATGTCCTCCATAGTTTTTCTATCCAGACGGAACAGAATATGAATAAAAAGTGTAAATCAACTAAACACCCACAATACTGTTGTAAAGTGGACGCCTACTTAAGAATTTGCAACCATGCTATCTTGTCATTTAGTGTCCAGTAAGTCTCCTCCCAATTAAGTAGATATTTACAATTTTCAATACATAGCACATCGATATCAAATCGATATCAAAAACAATTTCCAATAGTATCCGCCTGCATTTATCATGAAAACAATTTAAGGCAATCATTAACAGCGAGGAATCAATGCTTTATTATTTGGTCATGAATTATGATACAGCAATTCAGGTGAATATTATTTATTATCACTCCATGTTAATAAATAAAAATTCTTGCCACAAACAACATTTCTATTTTTCTTTTTAACACAAAAAAATGAATACTACCAAGGACAGTTCTGACGTATTTAAAGCATACAATGGTCAACACATTATTCTATTCTTTTCCATCCTATGCTTGACGTTTTCTTTCTTGTCTCCTCTCCTTTCCCCCCAAACACAGTACATCACGCAGACACATGTTATTGTGTACAGTCATGCACACAATTATTATTGTATATCATGCACACTATTATAATTGTATTCTTTCCAAAATAGTTTTTCAATAAGACTTCCAGACGTAATCTTGTTGTGATACATGTAACGTTTGAAACAGTCATAGCAGATGTTGTTAAGTCATAACCGATCGTCCTTCATTGACATACATTTTGAGTGCTACGTCGTGTGGTAAGGACCCTTCTCAGCAGTAAATCATATTCAATTTTCATTAATAAAAGTCACTTAAAAGAAATGACGTGTCTAAGGAAAGATTTCTAAATTGTTTTGAAAATATAGTACACGACACTTATATTTATGTACAATTTTCATCTCTAGATGAAATGGATTTCCATTTTTTACGAGGATGACCGAAAGCGAATACTTCCGAACCATTTCGCGGGTTTACTCATATTGGTAGAAAAATAATGAATTTCTTATATCAATTAGTTTGTTTAACGTTCAGTGGCAAATATATCATGCGTATTTAGAGTGATATAATCATATTTTTAGTTCACATGTATATTATGAGATCACGGAAATTATTATTAAAGCGGATGCAGGTGAATACACATCATTTCACAATTAATCAAGAGTAACTTCTATTTTCAAATCACAGGTTACATACCTGCCAACTTTTCAATATCTCCATGAGAAATTTTAAGCACAAGAGGATACAAAGCACACCTATACATGTCATTAGTGTACTTAATTAGAACATCTATTGTTTTGAATGAGTAAACATAAGTTTAAAATGTATTTTTACTCCTCTTTACGCCTTTTTCAAAATATTCAGTCTTACTATATAATTGAGTTTTATAAGGGTCAGGTCAACACCTCTCATTGAGATATACCCCTTAAAGCGGGAAAGTTGGCAGGTCTGTTGTTGTCCAGTGAGAAGTTAACTCTTCGTAAATAAATTTATTTTTTTATATAATCTTGTTTTAATACTTTTTTTTTACAAATATGCTTATGGATCTGGTCTGGCTGTGGTCTAAGATCATAAACTTGAATTGATTATATCTATATATGATTGTCAAAATTATTTGTGTCTCTCAATTATAAATAAATGGAGAAAGTGTCCATGGCACATAGATGATACCCCCGCTTGCATAAAACGTTATAAGGGGACATAGCTAAAGAAAGATAAAAGTAACGCCACCCTGATTTGAACTTGATTTGCTTTTAGTGGTAATAAGCATTGTGTATATATTTCATAACATTTGGTTGAGGCAAACTTAAGTTAGAGAACGGAAACGAAACATTTAGCAATTTTTCCACTTGTAAAGGAGAATTATAACTCTAGAACGGTAAAAGTGACGCAACCCAAATTCGAACTTGATCTGTGTATTGTGGAAATAAGCATTGTGTATAAGTTTCATAACATTTGGTTGAGGCAATTACACTAAAGCTAGAGAACGGAAACCAATATTGGGACGTACGTACGGACGGACGTACGGACGGACGGACAAGGGTAAAACTTAATGCCCCAGATGACGACGGGGCATAAACATTATTGTAATAAATTACTTTGCTCATCATTGGCCAATTAATTGGGACAAAATAATATTGATCGTTATACATTTACAAGTAAGTGTATTGAACATTCTGTATTTTGAAGGATCTGACAATTAATTATTTTGCGTGAGTACATTTGTACATTACATATTAATGATAAAAAGGCAAACATAGAAAAATGTTAGGAAGCGACACAACATAACTTTTATAACAAATTAAATTTTCTTTTAAGAGGGGTGCATATATCATACGTAAGTGATAACATGTAATGCATTTGTAAATAAAACAATTTGAATTGTCGTCCTTTGACCAAAAGAAAATCAACACGTCACGTAATGTATCTAAGCTTTCACTTTTATGGCATTACGCATCGTCAGCACTTATATAAAACAAAATTAAACGTCTATATATATATATATATATATATATATAGCAAGGAAACATTATACCTCTTTACAAGTGTGTTCATGAATACACTTGTCTAATACACAGATGATCGAAATATGATTTAAAAGTAGAATTTTTAATAATTATAAGTAAAATGAACTTCAAGCACGACTGTAAAGTAACCGATTAAATATGCCATTGTGGTACAATTCTATTTGATATCTTTGCAAAATTAATTTTTACGATTGTTTGTGGTATAATAAATCGATACTTAAAGAAATCTAATTTCAAGTCTCCAGTAATTGATTTAAATCAACCTATAAATATACACATAAGGGAACGATCAACTTAACTTCAAAAAAAGGGGGGGATTGTTATGGTTTTTTCCTAAAAATATATTCTGATCAAAAAAATATTGTGGTCAAGCAGATGACAAAAAAAAATATTCTGAATCCAGATTTTCCAATACCTTATACTGTTAAATTTTGAAAAAATAATTTGATTGATAGTCTCGAAAAATTAGAAAAAAAATTCTTACTAAGACAAAAAACCATAACCACCACCCTTGAGGTTAAATGGTTGCTCCCTAATATTGTCAGTGCTTTTCTTTGTTTGGTGGCAGGTCTCTGATATTCTCGGTTTAAATCATTCAAAACTTTTTCAGGCGCGGTGCGTTTTAGGGCTTGACATGGTTGACATTGTACAGATACCATCCTATGTTTAAGATCATAGGTTGACCTCTTGATTTTTGTTTGTAAATTGGTTGTTGGGTTATTGTCTCTCTGACGTAATTACCCGCATCTCATTTGTACAAAATATATTAATCAAATATAATTGAGAATGGAAACGTGGAATGTATTAAAGTGACAATAGCCGGACCAAAGAGCAAAAAACAGCCCAAGGCCACCAAAGGGTCTTCAACGCAGCAAGAACATCCCGCACCCGCTTATGCTAGCCCCTTAATAATAATTTATACTGCACTCATTCTATTTGAGCAGTCAAAATGCGTTGACCGTATATTTCTATGTCATATACAGTCACTGACCTGATATCACTTTTCCTCATGAATATTTAAATAGAAATTGCCGAAATTATAATTAATTATTCATACGATCTATTCAACCTGTTCTTGTTTCCAATGTATTCAACGACTCAAACTTATTTCTTTTGCAATTTTTAGAGAAAAAAAAACATATTTCACTTGTCAATACTTTTGGTTTGCAAACAATAAATCATTATGTTTTATGCTTATTGTTGATATTTTAGTTCATTCTCAAACGAATTCGTTCACCATCGATTGCGGGTTTCAACAAGTAATGTACATTTCATTGTGTTGTATATTTCTCCGCCTGCATGATATGGGGCCTTTTTATAAAAGGGGGAAGTTTCTCAGTATTTAAATCAAATAATAACAATAACACATTAAACAACAATTGAAAATGTTTTTTTTAAGATTGTAGTATAAAGACAATAATAGTGCATTGACTTGACATATCAACGATATAAGGATTCGGCCCGAAACGGGGAAAAAGCTCGGCAGAGCCTCGCATTTCCCCGTTTCTAAGCCTCATCCTTATATCGTTGATATGTCAAGTCAATGCACTATTATTGTCTATGTATACTAGTTCAGCGAAAAGGACTCCATCAAAAAACGATAACGAGTCCTATGTACACCTTGTTTTTTGGCCTCAAATTTGGGACATCATAGATGTATAATGCGGGTTTTGAGGGGGTGCTATGCAATCAATTATACTTAAAACAAATAATTACAACATTCTTCAATAAATCTTTTCTTTAAAGTGATGCAACTTTAGTAATGGTTCTTATGTTATTTTCTTAACTGCACTAAACATGTCCTTTCTTCGTAAGTGATGATCGCTTACCCATTGGTCAAGCCCAAAGAACTTATGCCGACCAAGCCCGCCTTTAAATCTGATATCTATTCTATAAGTTTTTTTCAAATAAAGGTTAATACAAGCGATATGCATATGCTTCCAGATACATGTAACCATCCTGTTTAGAAGAGAAAGTATAATATAGTATGGCTGTTTACATCACATTTTAGTGTCAGACTTGAGGTCCGTATTCATGCAAACAATTTCGATTGTATTGAAAAAAAAGACGACGACTGGGAATTCAAATGTTTTAAGAACAAAATGAGCATCCACATTTAATATTGAGGGTAAAAAAAGTTACGCACATCGTCGGATAACATTTGATATATTTGTACTGGTTTCGAAACAAAAGAAAAGCTCAACAAACTTTGCTTTTCTTAACGTTTTTTAAAGATCGTTTAAATAAAAATATTTTCTGACATTGTACGTATATTCTATAATGTATCTATGTGAAAATTAGACCGAAGAAGTGTCTACGTATATAAACAAAAGTTCACGTGTAAAAAGGAGAATATCTAAGTATTATTAAGAATTTAAATGGCGAGGAACGTGAAGAAGCAAGTGAAAAACGAAAAAAAAAAAAAAAAAAATTCCAAACAACTGTACCTTGCACATCGAGGTCTAAAACCATTTTGGTAAATCCAATAGGAACGTCTAGTTACAACTTTGGATGTTGAGATGGTACTTTTTCTCTTCCTTGTAATACAAGACTTTGATCTTACCAGAAACATTTTATATTAGTCCAAAAACTACTCCGGGTCACATTTTCAGTTAAAACGAATATAGAGAACTAAGCAATATCGTTTACTTCGTAATATTCTTATCAATTATACGCAGGAATCAACGTCCTTTACACTTGTCAATGTCTATTTCCTGAAGCCATAATTTCCAATCATAAATGTGCATTTGCTGATTAAATAACACAGGTCCATTGTCTTAAAAGTGGAGATCAATTTCTAGACAACATGTCCGTTTTAAACACAAATTTACATACTATTTAAGTCATTATACCTCCGCTCCTTTATGCACGCACTTACTGATCTTAAATGATCTTTATCAAGTAAGTGTTTTTTTTACTAATCACGTATTTATATACATATATATCTTATAAATTGAAATTTAATCGGTTACAACATTGGTTGTTTCGCTGCTATAACAGTCGTTATATTTTTTTTGTTATGATTGGTGCTGGAAATCTTTCTATTGAAGTTCTGTATTAATTGACATTAGTTTTTTTTAAGTACTATCGCTAGATTTTATTCGACGAAACCATCAGATTTTGCAATGTTCTACTAATTCAATTTGTAACAACTAACTAATGGCATAAATTGCTTGAAGCTATTCTATTTAGATTATATACTAGTTACATTTAAAAATAATTCAATATCAATAAATATGTCTAACATATGATCTATGTACAAATGTACCAAGGGTTACATTTGGTCAAAGGGTATGACTCCTTATGAAGGCGTACCCAACACATATGTTAGCCCGTTTGGCTGTGAAGGATGTCTGTGAACCAAGCACCTAGGTTCGCCCGTTTGGCTGTGCGGGATGTATATGTACCCAGTACCTAGGTTTGCCCGTCTGGTTATGCAGGATGTATAACTACATACACGTATGTATGCACAATCAAGTGGGTTGGAAAGGGGTTTTAATCTCTCATGCCTCGTGTAGGGAAAGTGACTCGCTCAATTACCGACATAATTATTTGTTGGAATGATTGATTATTAAGCTCAGGCAATACAAATAAACACTAGACTGTGTTAAATAAGTGTTGTGAGTAATCAGTTCTCCCCTCATATTTCGATCAATTGAAAAATAAAAGGTGCAGATACAACGCGTAACAACGTTGTTAATCATTAGTGTATTTAGGACAACCCTCATGGACATGTTTTTGGGACTATATAGTTGGTTTTTAGATAAGCTGTGTTACAAATCACAGCATTTAAACCAATTTTGAGAAAAAAATCCTAAATGATTACATTTATTTCAGATAACTTTTGGTTCTGACTCCCAAAATATAACCGCATAGACTTTGAACCATCAATGCACAACGTGTTCATAATAGCGTGATGTCGTTTTAATTCATTCTGCCCATAACTGGTGGCGAAAAGTTTAGTCACTCAGACTAAGTACAGGTTACAAACGGAAATCAATTAAAACTTGAAAAAAAAATTTCCCGGTTTTTGTGCCTGCCATTTCACTACTGCAACTTTAATATATTATATTGCGGAAGACCTCATTTCTGAGGAACCATCTGATAAAAAGTGTAAGTTTTGCGTGATCAACCTAATTGTTGGGCAACTGGGCAACTAGGCCGTGGGTAGTTTCTGTCCCATTTCAATGAACAGCTTTATTCACACCATCCGAGAATTTACATACGTGATGTAAAGCAAATACTTACATCAAGATCAGAACTCTTGATATACCTGCATCCGATAGAAATTAGGAAAAGGAAAAGAAATGTATTTAGTTCTTAAAAAGTATCAGAAGTACCGAGGTGCGATCAATTTGTGGTCCAGTTCCATAAAAATAACAAAATTTCTTTGTTTAGTTTATTGGCTCGATTTTAATTTGGCACACCTATGCATACTTTCTTAATAAGCTGTGCGTGTTTTATTCTAAAACTTGCCTAAAATGGCTTAAATTGTAATTTTGAGAAATTGTTGCAAATTCGAGTATTTACCTTCAGATTGAACGAGAAGAACCGTTTTAAATCAAAACCAAAATTGCATTTGAAGTAAAGCTATATATTTCCTTTGAGAACGTAGGAAGATAAAATTGTAAGTGTTTAATCTTTTTTAAATGTATAAATAAATTTTAACGAGTATTTGAAAATTTTAGTATCATATGAATACTTTTATTATTTAACTATTCATTTTTGAAATTTCATTATAACATATATTTTTATTTTGAAAAGGATGAAAGTGTATCATATGTCTTAAAGGCAGGGATCTGATATGGGTTTAAAGATTTTTATATTGTGTATGATAATGTAAACTAGATTGTGACGCTATAATAAACTCTTTACTTACTATTTCCTTTCAGATATTATTAAATAAATTTCGGTCACGGCATTTTTCGATGCACAAGTTTTAGAAAAAAAAGTTAAATTAACATAATGATCTTCTATACCAGATTATCGCACAGAATAACATTTTTAGTTTTATGCTTATAATTATGGAAAATTGTTGCAAAATTCTTTAAGCATTTTATTCCGACTCTTTAAGATTCAAATTACTAAAATTTCCATGAACGTGGGGCTTTTGACCTCGTGGGGAAAAACAAATTTTGTGAAAATGGTTCATACATCTTTCACAAAACGCGTTAAAGTTGCTTCAGTGGATTATTTTCAATAGCAATGTAATCTAGCACAGAATAAGATTTAAATGATTTGGATTAAATTCTGGATTAATGCAAAATTGTCGAAAAAGTCTTTTGATAAATAAATTAATATTATTCTGATTTAAAGGAAACTAGTTTGTTTTAAAACTGCATTGGAAGGTCATTATCTGACCAAAGGTCAAAAGATCATGTATAAACAAAACAGATTAGGAAGGTTATAAAGGCCAATCAAAAAACTATACGTTAAAAAAAAAAGAAATAAAAAACAAACAGACAACACCATGGCCATAGATTAAAACAACGGAAAGACAAACAATATTTCACAAAACACTACATCGAAAACACGAACCCCACAAAAAATCCGGGGTCGAAATCCCTGTGTTGTTTTTTTCCTGAAATGAATTTATGAGTCATATCCAGGAAGTAGGCGTCTTACAATAGCGGATTGATATACATATCTTGTCTAAACCTTAGACATCACCAATTTCACAAACCATTGGTATACATGTTAATTTAATACTTGTAACCTTATATCTTTACATAATATGAAAGTTTGATAGGAAAACAGGGTTTTACATGGAAAAAACTTGTACCTGGAGACAACACTTGCATTGAAAAATGAAAAAGCTCATAATACTACACTGAAAAATAAATCAAAAGCAACACACACTCTTTAAAACAAAACTAGAGGTGCAATCATGTGCCCAGTTCCTGTCCTTGTATTTTGTATTTGTTTTCTTTTCCAGATATTCCCAAAGTAAGCTGGAAGGAGTTTATATTGTGAATATTGTTTACAGGTATTCTGTCGAGGTTAAATTTGCATGAAACCTCTCTCTTTGAATTACGAACAATACAAATAGATAGATCTCAACGGATGATTTAAACGCGCTTTGGGATTTCATCAATTTATCGGGTCATGCCTCTTTCAAACTATAAATCGACCGAACAGCAAACATGTTTTTTTGTCTTATATCAAATCTTTCTATACATAAACAAAAACTGTTAGTTTGTAAAAAGATCAAGGTCATAATAAAACCATAAGATTCAAAACATGAGAAAATGCTCAGAAATAGAAAAAAAAAAAAACAATTTATGTATATGTAGAAATAACCTAGCAAAGCGATCAACAACCTGCAAAGTTTTAAGATATGCAATTAGAGGTCCTACGATGTTTCTTCAGTTACGACATGTTTGTAGTCAGTTTTACAAAACGATCAATTTAAATTTAGGAAAACAGTCATAGCTTTCTTTGATGTGTTCGTCATCAACTAAAGCCAAACCATGAGGGTCTATTTGCATCTTATTTGGGGTTTTATTATGCTTCTAAAACAGCTGACATTCAGTAAGGCTTAATTCAAAATGACTCACGACTCAACGGCTAAAAAATCTACAGAACGTTATAACAATGATACTTAAATATTGCTATCTGCAGTATCGTATTTTAAGTTTTTTTTATAATTTCTATCACAATAGTCGGAAAATATCATTTTTATTAGTAATCGCTTCAAAACCGGAAAAAAGTGAAGATCTGCGAGTTTCGTATTTCTTATTGATTTGAAAACTTTTAGAAATGAATTTTATATTTGCCTACAATATTTGTAGATTTTATGACAATATGTGTATATTTTATATCATGTATATTTGAAGCAAACTTGATAGGTGTCTACTGTTGAAATTTCGTACTAATGCATTATGTTTAAAAATGAGTTAGTCATACTGTTTAAAGGTTTTAAAATCCACGTCGGCCAGCATGTAAAAGCAATGTCTTGAATTCATTTAAGGGAGCTACCATTTGATTTTCATAGGGAGCTAGGATGAAATTTGAAAAAAAAGGCAGGACAGGACAGAGATTACAACTAAAAAAAAGGCAGGACTAAATTTTTCATCCTAGCCCCCACCCCCCATAACATCAAATGATAGCTCCCTAAATGTGAATTTTCTGGAAATGAACTTTCTGAGTATATATAAAACATATCTATAGTCTAGAATACACATACATGTAGTAAAATGTTATCGACAGGAGAATTTTTAATTTTTAAGTCCTGATTCTTGTATCCAGGCGATTGAAGATTTTCCCAGTATGAAATTGAAAAAACTGTCTAACATGTACAGTGACCTGAATTTTGACTTTGTCTGTGCGTTTTACAATATCTGTTGTATATCGCTACCGCATATTTTAATGTGCTTTAATGTATGTCTTTTCATGATCGTGCTCATTTGAAGATAACAGTTTTTTCCCAGTTTGAAATTGAAAAAGGCGTACTGAAGTTTAACCTTGTCTCTGCGTTTCACAAAAGCTGTGGTATAAAAGTATAACAAAAATACACAACTCCAAGGTTAATTCATAAAAGGGGGAAGTCAATAAAAACTAAAAAAATCAAACGTTAGACTTCATCAACCAAAGGAACGAATGGAAAATAACTGTCATATTCCTGACTTGGTACAGACAAGATGACGGTATATCGCTGCCGCGTATTGCAATGTACCTTTGATGTACGTAGTCACCTGAACTTGCCGTATAAATTGTTGTCTTTAAAATCTAAGTTCATTATTTTCATGATCGTGAAAAATTATTCCCGTGAGGAAAACTTACATTCGCAATCAGTTTCATCCATCATTTGCATATTTTCTTGATGCAGCTAATGTCTCAATTGTTTTACTGTTTATCTACACGGAAGGTATATCCATCGAATATCAAGGACGTTATCCCTTCATTGGTCTCGAAAATGGTTAATGCTGATTTTCACCTTGTCATTTTAGTTTACCTTTTTACCTAATTAGTATTATTATTTCAAAAATCGTAGTTTTATATAAAAACTCTACGATTTTTTAAATATTGTTGTAATAGAAATTTTTAATAATTCGCGCAAATAGTAGTTTTTCAACAAATAAATTTCGCGCAAACGTATGATATATTCGTTCAAACGTAACGCACCGGTTGGACAAGTAGCATAAAAATGAAAATAAACAACACAAAAGAAAAACACGAGAAAACAAAAAACATAAAAGAAAAAACACGAGAAAACAAAGCAAACCCATGGAAATAAAAATATCATTGAAAAAAAAACAACAAAAAAAAACAAAACAAACTGTACCTTAAACATCGAGGTCTAAAATCTTTTTGGTTAGTACAATATGACCGTCTGATCACAACTGAGATGGTTGAGTTGGTGCTTTTTCTTTTCCTGGTACTAAAAGACTTTGATCTTAACCGAAACATTTTAGTTTCGTCCAAGAAAACATTAACCCGACACCCTTTGTCAACTTAAAACAAAGAAAACGAACACAACAATGTCCTTCAGTTCATAATATCTTTATCAACTCTACGCAGGAACCAACATCTTTTACACTTGTCAATTTCTATTTCCTGGAGCCATCATTTCCAATCATAAATCTTTATTTGCTGAATTAACAACAAAGTTCACTTGTCTTAAAATTAGAGATCGATTTCTAGAAATTATATCCGTTTTAAAAAGAAATTCATATAAAATACAGTATGCCTTCGATCCAGCATGCATTTACTGATATAAACTGATCTTTATCGAATAAATCTTGTTTTTATACTTGTAGTGTATAATCATATCTTTTAAAGATCATCAGTACTCTTACAAAAAAAAATTGTTTTGCAGCTATTAAAAAAGCGTTTTATAGTTTTTTTTTGTTGGTAGAAATGTTTTTATTGTAGTTCACTGTTTTATTGCATTTATGCATATAACATCACTTGCTTGTCTTCGTAGAAATTATGGGATTTTTAATTTTCATATTTCATGTTGATAATAAAGCTAATAGACTGAATACTAGAAACGGTTCGATTTAGTTTAAATAGAAGATATGGAATGAGTTGATGAACTATTTTTAGGGGCTTGGTGGTCAGAAAGTAAAAAAAGTACTAAGTAACATTTTATTATTTTAAATAAGCATATATATATACGCACTACATGTAACAAAGCACATATGACCTCTAGCAAAATGTCTAACCGACTTTTCCTACCACCAAAATAGTAGGTGTGCAAGTTCCGATCTTGTCGTCTGCAAACTGCAAAACATGTTATTTACCGTTGTTCAAACTCCTACTTACTATTTTCCTTGGGTTCACTAACACACAAATAATGAAAAACTCACAGGTAATAAAACGTTTAGTAACAAAAAGGGGTAGGACCCCCCCCCCCCTTTTTTGCATTTGTTTCACTGCAAGTATAGAATTTCCAATTTAAAAAAAAAATCCCTAAAATTTTTCTATACAATCAAATCTTTATTTGACGCTTCATGTTGGTGTTGAGGGTATTTTAAAAGACGGATTTTACATGAGTTCGTAACATTTTCCATTGAAGGATGTCTCTAACCAAAATTAATTGATTTGTATCCGAAAACAATATATAGTTTTAATTACTTCCAACATATATTGGTCAAGAAATTCAATGTACTTTTTACATATGAGTTTTTTATTATAAAAAAACTCGAAATTTACCGTCCTCTCTCAAAATTCCGGTTTTTGAGCTATCGAACGTTGCTGCGTATTCATAAATCCCGTTAAACCAAACAGACGCCCCTCTTAATAATGGTTTACTGCCAGATTAAAGAAGTCTATCATGAATAACCATATTTTATACCCGTCAATCTTTGGTCCCGATATCTTTGCTGCAAGATATTTTCCTTGTAAAATGACAATTAACAAGGAAGTCCCATAACGTGCAATGTCTGTGTATATAATTGTCTCTATTGTTTTAGTTAAGTGTAAGTGTTTCTATAACATATCGCACGACAACAGGAACACAGATACATCGTCTGTATAAAAATCTTTTTCCTGTGCACTGATCTTATACATAACATATCTTATTTTTAGTATGTACTTAAAAATAAAATTGACCAACTTAACATACTTTCACATGTATCAATTTATTTTATTTCCTTCTTGGAAGTCTTGAATTTGTCTTGATTTACACATGCAAAATGAAAAAACCTAATACCGCATCAACTATGATAAACGGTAAATTGATTGATTTTTGCTTGACGCCACTTTCAGCACTATTGTGTTTTTTCGTAGCGGTCAGTTTTTATCGGTGGAGGAAGCCGGAGTGCCCGCAGTTAACAACCGACCTACGATAGGAAAACTGACAATTTTAGTCAATTAATATTGGAGTCGAATGCACCTACTATGTGTGGGATTCGAACTCACAACCTCAGTGTTGACAGGCTAGTGATACAGTAGTTCGACTACTTAGACCACTCGGCTACCGAGGACCGTCAAACGGTAAACCGATAATCGAAGTGCACCATAGGACCAAACAAATCAATGAAATGGTGTAAACGGGGAAAATAATAAAAGTGAAGTATTGGTTGCGTGAACACTCTATAAACTCAAACTTTCATCTCGTGCTGAAAAATTGGCACCGTTAATGATGGCTCTGCTGGTGGACTGTGAGTCCCCGAGGGTATCACCAGCCCAGTAATCAGTACTTTGGTACTGGCATGAAAATACGGATTTTGTGTTATTACAATATGCTAAATTAAGGAATATATCTCCCTAATGCAAAGCTCTGACTCCTTGCCCGGATTTGGCTATACTTTATTGTCTTTATTGGTTTATAGCTCTTCATCTTTTTAATAAGCTTTGGATTTTCAATTATTTTGACCACGAGAATCACTGAAGAGACATTTAATGTCGAAATGCACAATTGGTGCAGACAAATTGGTACCGTTAATGTTATTATTCAGCAAATGCAGTAAAATATATGGAATGGATGCACATATTTAAAAATAAATTGTAGATGATGTTCCTCTCTAACGGGATGTTCTACTTTTTCTCGTTTTTACAGATTTTGTCCTTGAAATTACACTTTGTAAATACACATTCTAATATGACGCTCTTCGCTGTTTAAACACATTTTCGTATGGGTTCCATGTATATTTGCCATTACTTTATACATTGCTAAAGCTAGGTATACATATATTGACAACTATAATACCTATCCATGTTAAAATGAACTTACAGCACGACATAAACGAATTTATTCTTACATCTAAGAGTACACTATCTGGTTAGAGATTCACGGTTTTTCTGTTCTTTTCTAGAAAGGCAATAGTTAGAACACGTTTCAGGTGTTACGTGTAGTTAATAATTGACCGATATACCATCAAACCAAGGAGGTTATAATATAACTTCTTTGATCAAACTGATATTCTCGTAAAATTGCAGACAACCTGTAAACAAGTCCATCAATTAATTGATACTCGAAACGCGTTGTGACGTTTTAAGTGTATGCTGATTCGCATGGCGGTTGATGTTTACCCTGTCGAAGGCACCCGGTCTCGCTAGTTTTGGAGTTTATGCGATTCCTTCAGTTTTATGCTTTTTTACCTTGATTTTTATCTGTTTGGGTTGCTCACCCAATTTTGTCAATATAACGGATATATAAACAACTGTCATACATATGGGAGGTTTAGCTAGCTATAAAACCAGGTTTAATACACCATTTTCTTTAAAAAATGCCTGTATATTGTCAAGAATATGACAGTTGATTTCCATTCGTTCCGTTGGTTGATAAAGTCTCACGTTTGATTTTGTCAGTTTTTATGGACTTCCCAATTTTAAATTACCATTGGAGTTTGATATTTTTGTAAGTACTATCTTAATGAATATATGATATATTAACATCGATCGACTACTACTGCCTCTAATTAATCTTCAAAGAAAATATTGACCAACAATTTCGATGTTGATCTTTCACCGGACTTTGAACTTTAAAATCGATGTAAGTGGTATAAAATCTTGACCATTTGATTAAAGATAAATAATACTTTTATCTATCTTACATAAAAATCTATAGAGGAAAAAACTAAGAGGCAATAAAAAAACCATTTGTCGAAGAAAGACCGACAGCACAAGGCAGAAACCAAACAGATAAAACTAAATACATTTGATCCAAATCATTTCCATTACCAGAAATAATCTTTTACTATACGCTGATTTCTCACGTCATTTAAACGTTTTATGGGCTAACTGGATCCCCGCATCTTTGAACTGGTAAAGTAAACGTGACTGCTTGACAATTTTCAAACACCCGTCTTCATTCTTATGTACATAATCCAACTCTGCCTAAAGAAATATATCAGTTTTATCATTTGAAAATAGTTATCGAAGCAGTCATAAGGAAGTTATCCCCATTAGAATATTCATCCCTGTCGTAAATTTTATGCCCAAAAAAAGCACGAATGACGTCAAATAACGTCACCTAAAACCAAACACTTTGTCGGAGAGATAACGATTGGAATCAAGCGTATTGCGTAACCATTCCATATGTCTTATTGAATTTGCTCAAAGTTCTAGTTGGAATTGTTCACTCTACCGATACGACATTTTACTTATTTTTCCACTGCACACCTGATTCTTTGATTTGCATTTGTCCTATAGTAGCGCGGCTTTCTCCTATCTCCTATGACTTTCGATTCAACGTTTCACTTCGTTTGGTTTAGGTTTTAGATTTTCAAATATTTGGTGTCGAGCATCACTGAAGAGACATAAATTGTCGAAATGAGCATCTGAGGCAGTAACATTTGACCGTTTTTGTTATTAAAAACGTTTGATAAAAAGATTATTATGTTTAAAAAAATACCCATCTGCTTGTTAGCTATTTATTTTTTTTATCTTCTAAATCTTAACAAATAGAAATAGATACCAGTCGCTTCAAACATGCTATAAAAGGTGATTTACGGAAATAGATGTTCCAAATCAATACAAATGTAAAACTATGAAAACTGATATCTGATCAGACTATTGTCTTTTGCGTATCTGAAGGATTTTTTTTTCTTTTATAGATTAATGATATCTTTTGATTTTCGAATTTTAGGGGCAACAAAAGCCTTGTCACACATTCTTTTATTATCAAAGGTGAAAAGTATTGAAGTAAGATCACCGAGTAAATTAATGTTATCTAAAGTTTACAATGGACCCTCAACTGAAAATCGTGTTCAACGTCAGCGATGATGGGGTCAGTTTTCCTTGATTTTTTCTGATGTTAGGCCATTTCAAATGTATAATTTGTTCTGTTGTATACTTTAATTAGAATAAATCACCTAACCAATCATAAATCTAATGTATGGAGGTTTCAAGGACTTAATGGTGATGATGTTTCAATGATTATTTCTTTACTTATGTATATTTTATAAAAGAGAGGCGGGAGATATCAAAAGGAAAACCACCAATAGACAAACAACAGTCTACAAAACAACATTATACAATTAACTAGGTAGTGTTCTTCTTAGATACACTCCTATAGTTAGACTGGTTAAAAAACTGTAGCTTGTTACTAGTATTGTATTTGTTTTTTTATAGATGATTTGTATAGTTACTTCCTGTTCTCAGAATCCTCTTAACTAATTATCAATAAATGTATTAAACGTGTGATGAAATAAAAAAATAAAAATGCTGAAATCCTCTCACAACTGTAAGTTTAAAAGATCTCATTTTTGCACACACCCTCCCCCCTCCCCCAAACAAAATCTATAAAATAAGAAGAAAGAAGGTTTTGCCTTTTGAGGTTTTGGTTCAACATGATATTTGGAGTATACTTTTACTAAACTCAACAGAAAACAAGAATAACCCAAAACAATGTAACATTTGCGAGTTTGAAATCTTCAGCAATGTTTATCGATTGAATAACATTTGATTTTAATGGAACATTTTAATTGATATTCCATTAAAATTATTAGAAACGCAAAAGTACACATTAGATTAATTTAGAAATCGAAATACATCTGCGGGAAATTATCTGTAAAAGTTCACGGCATTTTATGTACTTTAAATGAATAAGAAGAGCGTAGCAAATGTCAATCAAGACAAATTTGATATACTACATTATCATTAGACAAATTTGAGAATAATACATGCTTTTAGGTATGTTATTGGAGTGAAACATTCTCAAACAAGTCTTCTTTAGGAAATGAAACAAATACCAAATGTACGATTATAAATAATGAATCGCAGAAAGAAAAACATGGCCATAAAAGAAATCTGCAATATTGTAATGACAGTACCTTATACGATTATGAGAGTAGTTTTAACACCAACTATCATTTAACCATATACGTCTCTAATTAATTGCCAATGGACTAATGGTTTTTGATTAAACCCTAGGTACGTTCTCTCTTTTTGTTAAGGAACATTTAAAAAGCCGGCAGTGATTGTCATGTTGTCTTTTTTGTCTATTTAGAATTCGTGTTGAAAAAAACCCATTAAAGATACCAGGCTTATGATTTTGTACACCAAATGCATGCTTCGTCTACAAAAGACTCATTGGTGACTGTTTTCAATTGTCTCTATGGAGTGCATTCGCAATCTATCCAGCCATAGAGACTAAAGATCTATTTATACGTCGGTAATACTCTTAGACTGACTCCTTGGTCATACTAATATGTCAGTTTGAAGGAGGCATATCAATACACAAGATAAAACATATACTTTTTGAAAAATTATGTATTCAAGTATTCATTAAATGTGTACACAACTGCGTTGTTGGCATCAAAGTTGCTACGACCCAGGAAATCTACCTTACTATCAGTTATATAGAACGTCATTCGTAAGGTCAACGGTATACGTTGAAATAACAAATTAGATGCAGTCATTCCTAACTCATATGTTTCACGATAATGGTCTATCGTGGGTTGGGTTTGATCCCCGACTTGGTCTGTACATTTTTCGATTGTGTTCTATTCCAAAATATATAAATAGACTAAGCCTGGATCCGCATGCCGGGTGATACACGCATAGCAGGAATCCCCTACCCTGACGATACACCAAGAGTCGCTCCTTTTAGAGATACTAAAGTTACATTTGTATTTTCTCTTGAGTTCTATCCACAAAGTTTTGAATAACACGAAAACTGATGGTCTTTACTTTACGCAAAGTACGCAGCATTTATTAAACCAAGAGTTCCAAATGGTGAAGTTGAAATCATCCCTTCGTAAATTTTACGGACGCCATCACGCGTTGGTTGACCGTTATAGAATAACCGTTTCACAGATGATATCGGAAATGTTCCTTATGTCGTAACTACAATACCCTTCCCTTTTCACGAATGTGACCTACCGAATTAGACTATTTACCGGATTTGTAATAACATAAGCAACACGACGGGTGCCACATGTGGAGCAGGATCTGCTAACCCTTCCGAAAAAAACTGAGATCACCCCCAGTTTTTGGTGGGGTTCGTGTTGCTTAGTCTTTAGTTTTCCATGTTGTGTCATCTGTACTATTATTTGTCTGTTTGTCTTTTTATTTTTGCCATGGCGTTGTCAGTTCGTTTTCGATCTATGAGTTTGACTGTCCCTCTGGTATCTTTCGCCCCTCTTTTATAAGAAATATGAGCAAATTATTAAAACATCTCTTGCTTAGAGTTAACATAAACTGTCGGGGTACAGTAATATGTTTCATGTTTATACCTTAACATCTAAAAGGTTGGATCTAGTAAGTTATAGCAGGACTCCAATCCTATCAAATGATTGAATGTTTTCAAAATTGATTTGATGTTTTATTGGGTTTTATGTAAATGAAATAAAAAAAAAACTCTAATGACATTTAACTATGATCGTAGCCCTATTCCCCCAAAAAAGTAAAGAGATTAGGTCATGCAAGTCCAGTTCTCAATTATACCAATTACAATGATAAATTATCCTATAATTACGCTTTCAAGGATGTTAAATTTGCAAAAACAAATCAGCTGTTTCCGATGGATCTTACACCATCATCAAAAAGCGGTACCCAATCTTTCACGATTAGTTTATATCAAATATTTATAAATAATCTGCTTATTGCTGACAAAAATTAGAATAATACTGACATTGCATAATTGTCTTCTCGATAAAATTTCTTTCGAGATCTGATACCGGATCTTTCAAGATTAGCTCTCAATACTTGACCACCGTTAATTACTTTCGATTTTCCGAGTAAAGGCTGTGATTATATTTCAAACTCTTGACCTTCGGTCAGTACAATTATTTCAGATGGATGTTATGTTTGGGCTCTATCATTTGTGTCTCTTTATAACACAAATGTAGAATATAATAAGGTGTGAATTGCCTGTAAGTTCTACTTATGGTAAATTAATCATAATGATACTCTTTTAAGCCTCATAATTTACCTACACTAATTTACTCATTTTGGACTGTAACGACATTTTGATCTGAATCAATCTGGAAAGACTGGACAATAAATTAGTGATATGCTTACATTGGAAAATTAGGGTATGTGAATAGGACAGCAACTCATCGAAGCAAGCATCAAAGATACTGTCTTCAACAATATCCATCAGTCTATTAATGTATCAAATTTAACAAAACTTCCAAAGATCTACCAGAACACAAGATTTCATAAAATACAAACGAAAAATATAAATACAAAAAGAAGTTATTCACATGATGTATGTTTGAATACAAATATAAATTAAAATATATCTCAACACAATCACCACAATGGTTCCTGAACATGTGACGTGCTAACGTAATTTTTACGCACTCAGTCCTCCCATTTTCAATCTCCATCCGTGAAATTATCAACGTTAATTTGATAACTTGATTATTGTCACATTAACCTATTATCCCTTTTTGGGTTGCTCAACCAATTTTGTCAATATAAAGGAACTATAAACAACTGTCATACAAGTGGGACGTTTAGCTAGCAATAAAAGCAGGTTTAACCCACCATTTTCTTCGAAAAATGTGTGTACCAAGTAAGGAATATGGCAGTTGTTTTCCACATGTTTCGTTGATTGATAGCGTTTACTTTTGTCAGTTTGAACTTGCTTTGGAGTTCAGTAGTTTTGTTATACTTTTTTGTATAATAAAAAGTCGACCAATTCAGGAAAAACCTGTACTCTTAATATCCTGAGTATCGACAACAAAACACAGTTGTATGAAATCCATTACAAAAAATACCGTATCGACAAATCATCGAAGATTCTGATTTACAACTCATGCATTCCTATGCTCTAATAACGAATGCTGTTTGTCTGAATACATCTCAAACAGCAATGTCATGAATAGTGAAGGGAATTTCATGAATGCTCAAATTAATATGTACAGATTCAAGTCAAGTCAGAAAAGTTAAAGGTGACATTCAAGTTGTGTATCAAACCTTATCTTTGTAACCTACCAAGACATTTCTGCTGCAGCTTATTCATCACTATTCTAGCGGGAATTGAGTTCAGATTTGATCGGTCTGTTTTCAGAATGTCCAGTAGCTGTACACTTTTGCAAGACTCTTTGTATATAAAGTCTGAACAATGACCGAACAAGCTTGAATTAAAAGCAAAACATGTGAACGCTGCTGAATTCAAGGCTAGCAATATATCTGAAACATACCGTGACATTTTAAAACAAGACGTATCGTTTTTATTTTAAAACACAAAAGGTTGCGTATTAAAATTAGATCAAAACTGCCGTTTCAAACTTAAACTTATTTCCTAAAGTGCTAAATAAATGTGAAAACTAAGTTTGTATTCATTCAATATAACTTCAAGACAAAACTTCATAGTAGAGCCCATGGAACAGAACTTTACTTAAAAGAAATCTATAGTAGGGTCAAAAGATAATCAGAAGATATAATCTTTCTAAAACTCTAGGTACATTGATGATATTTCTCCTTCTAAACTTGGTCTTATTCTTAATAATTCCAACACAAACACGAACGTGGTATCCTTGTCCAGACTGGAATATAAGAATTCATTAAGGAAGCCACCATACCAATATATGCTTGAAACAAAATCACTGGTCTTTCCCATTTTACTATTCATGGCGTTGCTACATGAAATTTATTTAGACATAAAGTGTTCCAAATTTAGATTGTAAAAATATATAATTACTTTATCAACAGATACATTACTCGCTAAGTGCAAGCATTGGAGTTCTTTTATGTGATTTAATTGTATAGCATTGACTTTTGTAAAAGTACGAGTGTTTGTCGATAGTTTTAAGTCGTGAACTTTCGAAACCTTTCGATCTAAACACGTGTTGAACTGCTATTTTATCGCAAAAAGAGAGAGAAATTTACCAAGGAAATAAAAACGATAAGTTGAAAACATACAGACAATACCATGGCCAAAGAACCAAACGAACAGGCAACACCATAGTCAAAGAAACAGACGAACAGACAATACCATGGCCAAAGAAACAGTCAAAACCATGGCCAAAGAAATAGACAAAACCATTGGAGAAGAAACAGACAAAACCATGTCCACAGAAATAGACAAAACCATGCGCAAAGAAACGGATAAAACCATGGCCAAAGAAATAGACAAAACCAATGGAAAAGAAACAGACAAAACCATGGCCAAAGAAATAGACAAAACCTTTGGAAAAGAAACAGACAAAACCATGTCCACAGAAATAGACAAAACCATGCGCAAAGAAACGGACAAAACCATGGCCAAAAAAAACAGACAAAACCATGCCCCATGGAATAGCCAAAAAAGCCAAAATAAACAGACAAAATTATGCCCAAAGAAACAGACAAATCATGGCCAAATAAATAGACAATCAGACAAACATCAGTCATGGAAACACTAGACAATAAAATAAAGATTGAGCAACATAACCCAACCAAAACAAATACAGCAGATAAACTCGGGTCATGTGCTCAGGAATGGTACGCAGGTGAGGTTTGCCTTTGACGAAAAACAAACATATTGATTGACATTTTGCAAATGGGTATTTCATATTTTGCATATAGCAAAAATTACTATACAACAGGGAGAATTCCAATCCTGTATAAATAATTCGCAGAAACAAACAATAAATAAAGGAAAACTGTACGTGTTATTTAAACAAATTATATATCATATGCGCATCTAGCCCTTGAGCTACATGATGATACGTATAGCAATGTCAGCCGGCTTTAATAACATTTAAGGTACCAATTTTACTGCACTAGGTGCGCAGTTCTACAACATATGTATCTTCAATGATGCTCGGAGCCTAATATTTGAAAGAAAAACACAAAGCTTATACAAACGTTGGCGAATTGATCAAACCAAAAAGTTTCTAAATTATACCCAAATCTGGACAAGGAATCAAAGCTTTGCATGAGAGAGCTTATTCTTTAATTTAAAGTGAATTTTCATAACAGCATATCTCATTCAAATAATATCCATATTTTCATGCCAGTACCAAGGTAATGGCTACTATAAGATTACCCGGCAAGATTTTACCACTTATCTTCACCATAAAACGTATGGCAATGTCAAATATAAAATTACCCCGTCCAGGTTTTACCACTCTTGGTCACGCAAATAATTGTGGTTAACCATCTGACGTAAAGTTGATTTATATTATTTTTCTCTAAGAGTGTTTAATTATAATTATGTTTAGGTAACGCAATAAAACATTATTAACAGATATTCATTTTCCATTGCAGATGAAGAGGATAATTAGAAATATGTAAAATATATTGAAGTTACTGTGCCATCATATACATATTAAGAATATTGTAGCAAAAACAAATTACATGTTATATGGATAATGATAGTACATGTATACGCATAGTGTGTTCTTTTAAACTATCTACATGTAAGTATTTTACATTCTTAGGGGCCAGCTGAAGCCCGCCTCCGGGTGCGGGATTTTCTCGCTGTGTTGAAGACCAATATTGGTGGCCTTCGGCTGTTTTCTGCTCTTTGGTCGGATTGTTGTCTCTTTGACACATTCCCTATTTCCATTCTCAATTTTATTATAAACAGAATTATGCAATTTTAGCTCGTATCAATATTTTTTTTCTCTCAGAATTTAGAAGAAATAAAAAATCTTATCATCTTCGTCTGGTCTTGTTTAACCGTAACAAAGTTTGTCCAATCGATTGTCTCGGTAATATATCATTTATCATGTAACAGCTAGATATATATTCCTTTTCTATTCATGCAGGGGTAAATACAACAGTCAACGACACGGTGCATTAAATATAATTTTCAAATTAGAGTATTAAAAAATAAAATTTCATAACAGCTTTATAACATTTTCTTGATCTTATAAAACTTGTATAGTACATTAAAAAAGTTTATCTTAGGCAATTCATAATATACATGTAGAAAAATTATGAATTGCCTAAGACGACATTTTAATTTAAAAAGAATATATATATAAATTGTCAATTTTCTATGACAATATTTGCAAATATATTTTGACCTTGTTTAGATTTTATATATTCATAAAAATAAAGAGATGTGGTATACTAATCAATGAGACAACTATAGATAAAGACCAAAGAAAAGAGATTCATAAATTACAGGTCAATGTACGGCCTTCAACGATGAGCAAACCCATTCCGTATAATAAGCTATAAATTACATTTCAAATGAGAAAACCAGCGGCTTATTTATGTACATGTAATATGTAAGCAATTTGAATTCTGGAATTGTGGATGCAAACTGTTCAATTTCATTTCTTTAATAAATCATGCACGTTATTTTAAATTTTAGAGTAATTGTTTTAAGTTTAAAGAAAAGTGAAAATAAAAGTACTTGAAAGACAAATAACTGCTGTTTTATTTCCTTCCGTACTTCCTTTCAAAGAATACTTGTAGGCGACCTATCATAGTTCACCGCAAACGACGCAAGCGGAAAGTTACGTCAAAGTGCATCCTATACAGAAAAACTAGGCTAAGCAATTTCTGTTTGTTTACTTCATATTATTTGTACAAGTTTGTCATTGATAAAATGTTTATCAATGAATTTTTTTCCTGTATTTAAACAAGTTTCGATACATTGCTTGCAGCAATAGGACCACCATTTAAATATCAACAGATTATTTTGTAATATGTTTAATGATTCAAATGGTTTAGGGTGTTTGGGGGCACTAGTAATCAAGTGAACACATGTACCGAAAAAGGTAAAGACACATCAATTAATATAAATGTAATATCAGATGATTGTATGACAAATGAGAGTAGACAGATTTCCCACAGTGACTATAATTCACATTCTTTTTACCGACATTATACAGAAATCTGTTACTGCAGGTATCGCTAGTGAAGCAGGAACTGCTGACCCCGCTTGGGCGCCCAATAAATTCCCCCAGGTTCTGATGGGGATTGTTATGCTCAATCTTTAGTTGTACTTTTGGTGTTTATTTATGGCCATGGTTTTGTCAGATCTTTTTTCCTGTAATAATTTCACTTTTAACACGCTTATAGAGAACAAGATCTATTTCAAGCTTAGATTACTGGGAAATACGATGGGTGTTGCATGCTAAACGTCTGATACGCTTATCCTTCTAAAGCGGAATATGTCCCTTTGTTAAGATAGAGGTTCGTCAGTACAAATGTAGTTTCACTGCTTGACAACGTTTTTCAAAATATTTTGTTTCTCTTTCTGGTTGTATTTGATTTTTGTCACGTTCATTTAATATTAGTTTTCGATTCCTGTTTTAGAAGATTTTGTTCGGTAATTTCTCTACCTGTTGTTAAGTTCAAGATAAAGTCTTGAAATGTTCTTTGGAAGTGATGGAATTAAGAATAATGGTATTCATGACACTTTCTCTGTGTTTGATTGCTGACCAATAATAATGCTACAACTGTATAAAAGTCTCCTATTTATTTCGATATGTCATGTCTTATTAATTCTTTGAAATAGCAAAATACAGATTTCCGCCAAATTGAGTTTTCCAAATACAGATTTAGTCTGATACAAATAAGCATTTCCCATTTTACTGTTTATGACAGAAAACGATAAATACTGTGCTACTGTCACAACGATTAAATGTCAAACACGTGAACTCTGAAAATGTGGTTAATAATCTGCTGAAATCAATGGAATCACACACTGTGTTTTTCACTCAGAGAAAACCCCCTAATCATTTCAGTGTATAAATATAAGTTTATCTTTACTCCCTATGTAATATTAAGACTGCCGACACAAACATCGGAAAGTATATTACACTACAAAAAGGAAGAAAAAATGTTCGCTTCGCTTTATAAAGCATTGCAACACTGAATATGTAGAACAAAGCGGCATAACTCAATAATTACTTTCGACCGCTAACAGAAGTCTGAATGGCAAGAATATTTCGCTCTATAAAATTTTATCAATTGGATTAAAACATTCAATTAATAGATGCATATTAGATATCAAAGATTAAATCAACACTGGTTTAAAGTTCAATAAATATTTAAACCACATTAGCATTCTATGTAATGATATTTTGATACAAAGGTAGTTATCATTAATATGATAATAAACACATTTTCTTTTGTTCAAACATTAAAATTTCTTAATAATATAAAGCAAGAAGTTCTCCTAATTTATCAGTTGCTAATACAAAAGAAAGACGGATAGATGAACGGAAGGACAGACAGACGACCGAGTAGATTACAAAACGGATGGAAACTTTATAAAGAGGGGATATCATGATCGGTAGCAATGCGAGATATTTCAATAAAATTGAGAATGGAAACGGATAATGTGCCAAAGAGACAACAACCCGACCAAAGAGCAGAAAACAGCCCAGGGCCACCAATGGGTCTTCAACCAATAGTGGACATAAAAATATCCTAGCAATGATAGAAACATCATATATGAAGAAAGGATGAGAAATACAAGCTTATTTCGATGCACAAAGCGGAATAACTCAATAACTATAAATGTCTTTAAAAAGACGACCAAAGTCACTACCAAAAATTGATTAATGGTTGTCCAGTGGCAAATGTTAAATCCATATCAGGATGAAATTACGCGGGTGTGGAATGAATATGAGGCGGATTTAGAGGGAGGGCAGGGGACCCGGCCTCTTTTATGAAGCTACATATTATATGTTTAATGCATAGATATTTTTCTACTAACGTTGTCTAGTTTTGGGGCCCACTTTTTCTAAATCCCGGATCCGGATCTGTTTGCACAAAACCTGCACAACAAGCCAGATTGTTAACATAACGTGTTATTTCACAAGTAATACTACGCAGAAAGACATATCACCATACCCGGAATGTCTGACACAATATTCTGACTCCGAGCCGACAAGTCTTAGTTTGCCGAAAAGTCTTAGTTTTTACTCCCAAATACTGTACCACATGCTTCGTGGAGGAGAAGTCAATATTAATTTTCAAGTCTTCGGTTTGGCCCAGCCAGAGATCAAACCCACGACCTCCTGCAAATTTATGTACCACGCTACCACGCGACAACCGAGGCGGTACGAAAAATGATTGTGTAATACTAGTACTCAAATAATGAACTGAACATTCCCCATCTGTCTTTTCTGTATATATAACAATTTTATGTATTAAGAAAATATTGACGATCTAATCTCTCCACTATTTTCTGTTATTAGTATTTGTAATGAGAAAGAGAAAACACTATCCAATAATTTACACATAAACACATATCTTAATCGATATCTTATTTAAGGCAATTTGTCCTTGTTTAATAAAATGAATCCCAAAGTTTGAATATTTTCTCCAAACGATAAAAGTTAATATATTTGCACATTATCAATTACGATTTGGAGTTATGCAAAGACGGAATTCGCCGTTCCAGAATCTAATGCACTATGGGTAATATTCTTTGGTGTACGCTGCAATACCATTTTGTTTCTAACGACGCCATTCTGTTTACCGTAGCTGATACATTATACGATTATCACATACTAGTAAACGAAATTTGTTAGCTGGAATATTATCTGTTAGTCCATGAATATTTTATTCTAATGATTAATGAAATAATGGTTCCTATCCAAGAACGCATGAGACTTATTTCTTGAATAAAATACTTTAAAAAACATCAAACCAAAAAGACATAAAAAGATCTCTTATAACTTTGTAAAGTCTTTGCCTTCGGATATTGCAGCCTTGTTTTTAGTACCAGTGCATATTCAATTCATAAACTGAAAATTTACAGACAATAATCATAGTTAAGACACTTTGATATTACTGTGAGAGCTCTATGGTGACAGCCTGGGAAAGCCTGCTTCGCGTTGTTCGAACACTGAAATTGCTCATAATACATAGAAGTTTTAAAAGGAGAATTGGCTGTAAATTACTTGCAACCACTACCTTTACAAGCGTATACACTTTTGTACGTATTTAATCAATAGAATTCAAACAAAAGAGATAGAAAATGCTAGAGATGAACAACCATATCAATGTGCTTAGGTGCTCCCCTGGCTAATTACAATCAGTATAATTGCAAACAGTGTACATATTTTGCTCTCACTGTTTATTTGTGTATTTATGTCTGTATTTATTGATGTCATGTAGTGTATGTATACCATTGTAGTTATTTGACAGAATAATGATATATATATATATGTAAACAAAATATTAATATGAATTAAATTGATAAAAGTATTGTCCGTTGGGTGCTGTACATGCGAAACGTTTTATTTGTATACATCTTTGCACTGATCTTTAGTGCTTGACGTTTGTGAAACCGAATGTTAACGTCACAATGATTGAATCATCTATTAAAGCTTAATATGCAATGTTTGTATTGCCCCAAGAGTAAATTATAGACCGACTCACCAATAAGTATTCACAGATAGAGAAAAAGTCTATCCAGAAAAACAAGCTTATCTACAAAAATAGTGTTCAGTATTAAATGAGGAGATTTCGTATGATTGGCAATGAGAAAACTATCCATCAAGGACCAAATGACGTGAATGTTTTCAAATGTGGGTCACCGTATGACCTTCAACATTGAGCACAAGCCAAACCGGTATATTGAGCTTCAAAATACCCGGCATGAAAAAGTGTGAAATAATTTAAGCAAGACATCCAACGGTCTGGTTTATATTAAACAAGAAAATGAAAAACAAATTTGACAGACATGTAGTATCTAACGATATAACGGCTGAATTATACAGGATCCCAACTTCGACATATAGACTCGGTATGGGTTTTGCTCATTGTTGAAGGCCGTACGGTGACCTATAGTTCTTAACTTCTACGTCATTTGGTCTCTGGTGGAGATTTGTCTCATTTGAATTCATACCACATCTTCTTTTTTTACATTAAGAATGTATCGGAGTTAAACATGTACAATCTTCTCCGTAACTGGTGTAACAGCACAATATAAAACAAACAGTAAAAAACCAGTTTCAAAGGTCTTGATGGATTTAATTGATAAGCCATATTCCAACTACCCGTGATGTGCTAATAGCTGTTATGACTGTAGTTCAACGAGGCACAATATTTACTAACTTATTGAGTAAGCAGATCATGCATGATCGACCTTTTACAGATGATCTACCTTATACAGATGATCGACTCTTTGCAAGTATAATATACATTGCATGCCTTTGTTAATGTATATCAGTATCAGTAAATATAAACAAGTCTAAATTGAAACAACGTTCAAACCTATGATTGTGTTGGATAAAAACCGCAATTTTTATACGTGTGCACGCAAAACAATTTTCTTGGTAAAGGGGTCTAAATACAGCACAAACAACATTTTCCAAAAGACCAAAAAAGTGAAAAAGTATATTTTAACAAAACGCATTTGACTAGCAGGTCGAACAACTGATGTTCTTAAACCCTGCTGACTGCCATTGGCGATTGCCAAATAAACGGATCACCAGATGTAACAAAACGGATCTTATAATAAATTATTACCAAACAGAAAACAATAAACCTGCGGAAAAGATGGTATACCGCAAACATGAGGTGCAAAAATTTGTACACCATATCCGGATTTCGACAATTAATGTCTCTTCAGTGATGTTAGGAATCGAAACGGTATTTGGAAGGCCATATAATTTACCTCAATTTAAGTTAGACTCTTGAATTTTGAAAGAGTCGAAATAGGATGAACGGATCATATAAACCCGAAGGCAAATATAGTACAAGCCCAAACGAAAAAATATATACAAGTCTAAATTAAAAACAACGTTCAAACCTATGATTGCGTTGGATAAAAACCGCAAATTTTATACGTGTGCATGCTAAACAAATTTCTTGGCAAAGGGGTCTAAATACAGCACAAAGAATATTTTCCAAAAGACCAAAAAAGTGACAAAGTATATTTTAACAAACCGCATTTGACTAGCAGGTCAAACAACTGATGTTCTTAAACCCTGCTGACTGCGATTGCCAAATAAAATGATCACCAAACGTAACAAAATGACACCATCTTTTCCGCAAGTTTATTGTTTCCGTTTGATATTAAATTAATATTTAAGATCCAGTTTGTTACATCTGGTGATCATTTTATTTGGCAATCGTCAATGGCAGTCAGCAGGGTTAAAGAACATCCGTTGTTCGATCTGCTAGTCAAATGCGGTTTGTTAAAATATACTTTGTCACTTTTTTGGTCTTTTGGAAAATGTTGTTTGTGCTGTATTAAGACCCCTTTACCAGTAAATATATATATAAACTATATAAAGTTGAAATACTACAGTCAAGTATTTTGTCGTGTGAATCTTTTAATGTAATATATACACTTTATGTACAGATGGAGATGGCTATATAATTGAGATCCAGGTGCAGTGGTCTATTTCCCTATACAACAATAATACGAGATTTCTACACTCTACGAGTTTTTGTCAGAACTACACTGTTCTATCTCCACATTCCCATTGGATTATAATAGCTTATTCATCTAGTTACAGTAGTTCAGAGAACAATATTTTTAAAGTGTTGTATCTACACTATTTTTCAGGTATTTTTGCTTTAAAATACTTAAAATAAAATTATCTTTAATTAACAGTACTATGCTTAAATTGTTTGCACGGTTTGAACTCAATCTATGATTAATTCTTAGAAAAGCAGCCGTCCAGAACTGGGGATATTTCACAGTTAAAAAAAATCCATGGTCTATCTCCAATAGAAATACAGAGATAACTTTCTAAAACATCATTTGTTTGTAGTGAAGTGATCTATCTCCAGAAAAGGAGATGCATTGTTTATTTAAGTTGCTGGTCTATTGAAAAAATAACATTCGAATCGAGACAGATTTACTCTTCATGTACGTAAATTCGATTCCTCTATAACTTTTTATGTCTCAGTCCAAAAAATTATGATATTGCGCTTTTAAACTTCATATGCATTTCCCAACAGTTAGAAAAATGAAAAAATACATTTTAAGATTCATTCTACGATTTATTGTCTATCAAGCTATGCAGATCTTTATTTTTTTCAAAGAATTTTCAGGTTAAAAAGATTGTCCAGATAATACAATTGATTTAAATCTGATTCAGGATTTTACAGAGAAATTACTTTAGCATTGACATTATCGATTTTATTTTCATCGGTTAAAAACCTGGTGAATTCAATGCGGTTTCTTTATCGTTGAAGTATTTACAACTGGCAGATTGAATTGATTGTAAATTAAGTTGTCTCTCTTAGCATCATTCATTGCAGACGTGGATCTTTGTTTTGAAAATCAAATGAGACATAACATCATGAAAGGTTTATCCAATCTAATCAATGGTGGATTGCTTGGTTCTTTATTATAGTTAGTTTACATATTAATTAAAATGTTCTGCTACAATTTTTACAACATAGAATTAAAAAAAAAAAAGACGGAAGAGAAGATGTTTTTTTTATATTCTTATGACATTCAAAACTTTTTGCTTTACGCTACCATATAACGACAGTTTAAAATCTGGGGATTAAAGTCCTATGTCTAATAAAGCAAACCTGCAACCTGCATACCGGTATTTTAAAATATAATTTTAAGCCTGTTTGTTTTCTTATTTATATCTATATAATAGTTATTGAAGAACTGGTCATTATCGTGATATATGGACTGCCCACAGGACAGTCGTATTGACTAAGACAGCGATAATGACTGAGCCGTAGGTGAGGTCATTATCGCTGTGGCAGTCAATACCACTGTCCTACGGGCAGTCCATGTATCACAATAATGACCAGTTCTTCAATAACTATTATGTTTATTTCATTGAGGAACCATGTTTTTAAAAATTATCATAAATTCAAATTTTTCAAAGCAAACTCGAGTTATTGTACGATTTCTATAGGAAAGAGTAAAGACCAGTCATAGTGATAACTATAAGTCACTGTCATTCATTTAAGTGCAATTTTTTAGTATATGAATACAAAATAAAGTTTTCTATAATTTTATAATTCTTGTTGCTGAGTAGTTTGTCTCTATCAGCATCGGAAAGTACGACAAAACGATCATTTGAGTTGTCTGTAGCAGACGTGCCTTCCAGATCAGTCATGTTCCAAACGTTTGAATCGCGATTGCGTTTAATTAAAGGGACATCACTCTAAACAGAAACCACGCCCCACTGTCCATTAACATGTAAAAGTCCGTTAACGACCGGTTTTCTGGTCCGTTTTTTACTGTTAAAGACCGATGGAATTTTTTACTAAAGAATAAAGAATGTCATGTGGCCCCTTGTTATCCAATAAGAGAAGCTAATTCTCAACCGATATGCAATAATTAAAAAATAGTATATAGTAGTCAGGGCAGTCTTATCATTACTAATGCAATCAGTTTAACCAACAATTTATAATGTATACACTACATTAAGATTTAATTATCTTATCTTGATATTTTGTAAGTTAATTAGAGGTTTATTGATTATTAGTTTAATTTAATGATATTATTTGAAGGTTTTAGTTGTTATTGGTTAATACGAGGGTAGCGCTCACACAAACCACATGGCGCAGAGGATAATACTTATTTTAATGTTACTTTTTTAATGTTTTTAATGAACTTCCAAGTAGTTTAATAATCTGATAACACTTATCTGAAAGGACCATATGGTTACCAAATAAAACAATTTTCTTCGGTCCACAATGATGTTTATGGGGTGCTAATCAATTCCATCACCCTCTCATCTATATCTTATTTATATAATGGCGATTTTTTCCAATAGGCGACAATGGTAGAACTTTGCGAGATACAAATTTCATAAAGTGAATATTTAGAATAAAATTTGTTAGAAATCGAGAAAAAAATATTTGGTCAATATATTTTACTCCCTAAAATAGTAATATAGGTTCTTGATGCTTTTCTTTACTCGATTTATGTCATCTGCCTTGTATGTCCATTTTGGACTTAAAAGAAAATGTCTTGTCACAGTTTAGGAAATAATACAAAGTTGCTGAGGACAAGAAAAATATATCATTTTGCCTTAGAAGTTGACAAATGGACGAGGAGTCTACACGGTGTCTATGAATTATAAATAAATATCAGGTAACACAACGACCATGTAATGAAAATTTGTCATAATCTAAATTCTGAATACTAGCACGTTATCTTTACTTCAATGAATGTGCTCGTATTACGTACTCTTAAGGAATGACTGTAATATTTTTTCTGTCTATCAAGAAATAACATCAAAAATGTGGTGCACACTGAATAACCCGCGTAGCGGGTTATTTTAAAGTGTGCACCACATTTTTTATGTGATTTCGAATAGACAGAAAAAATATTACAGTCATTTCTTATAATTTAATTCTAAATTCCATTTTAAACTGTAGTAAACCATGAAAAAAACGTTGTTGACGTCACGGTCACATGACAAAATTATGTCTATGAGCTGATAAACAAAACAACGTCAGCCAATCAGAAGACCCGTTACATCCAAAATTAAATTATAATGGTTTATTGCAGACTATAATATGGGCTACGGATAGAAACCCTTAATTTAAGAACAATTGACGTGTACTCCAAAATACGACAATCTTTAATCACCACCATGCATTTTAAGATATACTTTTATTTTGCATGCATATTTTTCCAAAAATATTTTTAACTTCCATATGTCATCTATATTATCTTACCATGCCCTGTATGTAATAAATTGTGTTGTTGTCATGACTTTTGTATATGTGTATATATTTTTATTCAGTCGATTTGAAAAGCTCACTAGAGCTTTTGTATATGTATAGTTTAATGACTATTGATTTTAAATAAAACTTTGAATTGAATTGAAATTGAATTTACGGAAAGTGAGAACCGAGAAGTTGTTGCTTTGTGTATACAAACTTTCTCTGCGAAACGATGACATATTTGATTTGTGTTTATTATTGGTTCAAAAAGAAAAAAAAAATCATCCATTTTAATCGGATCGCATATTAAGTTTATCATTTCTACTTTTGCAATTCCCGTTTATTGATCACTAGTTGGCTAACTTTTTCACACATTGTATCCCATTTCAAAAGGGATATGATTTCGTTAACCGGTTTAGATGCATTATGAATAATTTTCTTATTTGCCACTTTAGTGCGTTTGCACGTTAAGAACCCTTGCAACAATTCTTTAAGGGGCCCGTCAGTGGCCTATTTGCAAAATTTGCTAAATTCCTACCCCTTTCCAATATACCTACATTTTTCAGCGGCATTCCCCCTGGCCTTTCATCACGACCGACTTCCTTTTACAGGACTTACATATTGTATTTTACAGCAATTTGTTCTTTTTCTGAACATGCATGAAATGTTTGCCACTGGACGTAAAGAAAACAGTATTCAATCAATTAATTGTATACACATATTGAAAAGTACTGTATATTTAAATGGGTAACACATAATTATAGTCTAACACAAAGTGTCTGTTAAACTTCATGATATCATTAAAAAGGTCAAAGTGTGGAGAAAAATATTCTCTGTGTGGTTATGTTGCTGTCACACTGACGTATTCACATCTCTTTTTATTAATAAATGAATATTAAATATAAATACAATACACTTTGGAAAACTACATAACACCTATTTGGGGAATTTATTCTTTTCTTGCGTCAATGATCTCAAATGGTTTGTAGTCACACAACATTTCAATTTAAAAGCGGAATAAATTTCCAATAAAATTTCAAAATGAATTATTACTATCACCAAAGAGTGTCACTTCATATTAAAAAAGATGTTAAGGCATCGTATTTACTAAAGTATAAGGAAATTAGCGCAATTCTGTTTTTAGTTTTGCACTTTTGAAGTTGGGTATACACTGACTGTACTTTGTAGAACGGGTCACAGTCATCTTTGAAGAAGTAAAAGTAAGACAATCAATTTTAAAAAGCTTTATGTGTTTTTGTGACAAATCTAAACCTCCGATATTTTACAAGATAGTTAATATGTGCAGAGATTGGATTCTCTTGTATTGTGCGCTTTTCTTTTCTTTAGTTTATGTTGAGTGGTAATCCACCCATCTCCTTCTATTCATATTTAGGTTTGCAGTCATTCAGATTTTTAAAATAGTTCTTCTACTGCACTACATGTACCTATTGTCTACATATACGTCCATACTTGCATTTTAATTAAAGGTGTGTCCAATACCAATGCAAGCAAAATTCTACAAATGCTGATCTTGATATAGTATATATGTATTTTAAGAATATCTTCCTCATTTTTATTAAAGACGTGTCCATGTTAATTAAAGACGTGTCCATGTTAATTAAAGACGTGTCCATGTTAATTAAAGACGTGTCAAATATTAATCTTAACTAAATTCTACAGATGCTGATCTTGATATAGTATACATTTTAAGAATATCTTCTTCATGTTAATAAGGGATGTGTCCAATACTTGTTTATCTTTCTTATAGATGTGTCCCATCTTAAGCTTGATACATTGTGTATTTTGAGTTATAGATATTTCATATCTTTTGGATAGTTTTGCGGTGTTTCGTAAATTATACCACAGCCTTTGTTGAAACCCCCGGCAATAACCTCACGAGACGAAGTCGATACACCGAAAAATTATCCATAAAATATGGAATATCTGTTTTAACCTATCGCATCTTTTGCTATTTAAAATTGCATATTTCATATTGTGTTGTTTGTTTACTTTAAAAATAGTTTTGATAAATAGTTTTTTAGTTAAATAACCCCTTTCGGGCCTTACACATAAAGCTCCACCTACTTTCTAAAATAAGCACGGGCTTCTGAAACAGCGGGAAAGTCAGTTAGACAAGATTTTTCGACAGCGATGGATGCACATTTGCATTGGTGACGGATAACGTTACAGACGGGAAAATGTTGAAGGAATTAGATGTTCTGGATATGGACGCAAGAGACTACAGATTTCTGATATTTTGAAAGATTTCTGGGATCCCAGATTAAAAGCTGAACTGCAAAGTGTCATTTTTTTTTTATTTTTATTTTATCAAAATGTTCGAAATGTTTCATTTTTTTTTAATATTAATTTATAATTCTGAGAGTTCGGGTGAATCATTCCTCCTTTTAATTTATACCATTTAACCAAAAAAATTAAGCTTAAATTAGAGTAACCAGTCGCTATCTATATTATTGTTATTACTTAAGCAACATCGCTAAGTCTAGATGTCCGCTGTGTATTACAAATCGGTGCGGATCCAGGATTTTGAAAGGGGGAAAAGTGGGGGAGGATGGGGGGTCTAGCGAGCTAACATTTGGAATAATACTATGAAAAAGGTTACGCATTAACCATATATGAAGCTCCTTAAATGGAGTGTGCCACCTGAACCCTCCCCTTTTAAAAAAAAATCCGCGTCGTCAAATTTAAACCTATATATATACATGCTGTACAGTGGAGCCTATGGGTATACAACCCAAGTATACATTTCAATAACCAAAAATCAACTTATATTTCCAGTATAATATATATATATATACATATAAGTACGTCTAAACAAGTGACAACTCTACGACAGATCCATCTATTGGATCACCAGTGAAGGTGATACACGGCTGAAAACACATATTATATTCATAGTTACTCTAAATATCAGCACAACAATGTTAAATCTGCAAATTTGCTTCCGCAAATTTTTGTTCTTTCTTCTTGTACCTTGCTTTAAAATGTGCCGTTCTGCAATCATTATGAAGTAGTCAGTGCTCCTGTAATGTGTGTAAACATGACATATCTTCGATACAATCATTTCTTGTAAATTTACTGTTAATTAAAGGTTAAAATCGTTCAAATCACAGACATAGTTAACATAGCTTGATTTAGCAAAACTTACTGGAATTTTCGATTTCCTAATTGATTTTGGTCTCTTAACTGTTTTCATTCGAGCGCCACTGATGAGTCTTGTGTAGACAAAACAATCGTCCGGCGTATTAAATTATAAGCCTTCAAGTTGTATCTTTGATGAGGTTTTTTTTTCGCTTTGACAAACCCATTTAACGTTAATGTGTTTATAAAAATGTTTTCTTGATATAGGATAATCCGAGAAACGTGTATTTTGTTTATATTCGGAGTAATCTTTATGCTTTATCGGGTAATCATTAAAAGTCTCAGCGTGAGTACTTATAATGACATCTATACTATTAAAATAACGAGATCGAATTTGCTAGCCGACTTGACGTAAAAACGACGAATCAAAGAATTCAACTTTATATATAATAATTAATAGAGGTCAATAGTGTTGATTAAAAATTACACCTTCCAGGCCCTTTTGTTTTCCACATGATTAATATTACAAATAATTAACCAGTTCCGGGTCGAATCCGATACCGATACCAGTAGTATAATTTTGTCATGTGTAGTTTCCGGTTGTAGTAAGGTTCAAACAGCAAGATTTTGAAATCAGAAAAACTGTACACCTTATGATCAGCATGACTTTATCAGATGACAATACAAATACTAAAAATCCAGACTAAAACTAAGGCGTAGGTACTTTAATTCAGTCACGGACCCGCAGCGGTTGTGTTCTAGTGTTATTAATATTAAAAAGTATTTATATGTCATGTAATAATCACAACGCTTCTAAAGGATTTTTTACGATCGACCTTGACATTTGGTCTTTGGGGGATAGTTGTTTCGTTGGTATTCATACCATATCTTTTTTTTAAGTAACAAGGAAAATGCATGTGTACGTTCAGCCAAATATCGATATCCATATGTCTGTTACCGCCATCAATTCTAAGATTGTAATTTTAAATTTCATAATTAAAAAAAAAAAGAATAATTTTACCGTTGTTGTGTTGTTATAACGTAAAATACAGCTTTCAAAGTTTTACTAAAGCTACATTGGGATATACAAACACCAGGCATATATTATGATTGATTGATGGTAAATTAACTCTCAGGTAATATGGGCAATGTAGTTTCGAGGAAATTTTGCATTAAGTAAGGCAGCTACCATCTGATTTTTATGGGGGGGGGGGGGGGGGGGGGGGCTAGGATGAAATTTAAAAAAAGGCAGGACAGAAGAAGTTTTGAGTAAAAAAAAGGCAGGATGAGCAACTTGGCAAAAAAAAAAAGACAGGAGGACAAATTATGTATAAAAAGTTGGGATAAATTAATAAAAAAAAAAGGCAGGACGGAATAAAGTGAAAAATAAAAATGCAGGACCGAGATTACAACTAACAAAAATGCAGGACACAATTTTTCATCCTAGCCTCCCTCCTAAAAATCAAATGGTAGCTCCCTAAGCGAGATTAAAACTATCAAACGATTAACATCAACGGATCACATGGATAAAATCGTTACTATCCAACTATTAAAGAAAACCATTTTACAAATAAACTTTAAAAACACTAAACAAATATTTTTCTTCAGATTTCTTCACTGGTACAGCTATTTCAGTGGAGATCCCTATATATTAGTACCTAAAGACCAGGGTATCTTCAGGTATATATTTATAATTGTGTTAGTATATATATTATTTGTCATTAATACATTGTTTATCATTAATACATTATTTATCATTAATACATTATTTATCATTAATACATTATTTATCTAATACATTATTTATCATTAATACATTATTTCTCTATTATTTTACTATTATAACTACAAAAAATGTATAAATATGAACTTTATATCAAAAATAGTATCCCTTAATATATCATTATTAACTATCTGATGTTGAGAGTAAAAAAGAAAAACGCGTTATAGTAGCATTTTCTGAATTCGGTTTGTGGTTTAATATGTTTCTCTATCGTCCTGTATAACGGTATTTTCAGTTTTTTTTGTCTAAACAAATATTAAATAATATAAACATGATAACAGGTGAAACATTAAAATAAAAACCTTTTACACGATATTTTCTCACAATTGCTTGTTTAAGTGTCTGTTGCTACAAGTTGTTTAGTAAACTTTCGTCTTAGAAGCATGATTTTTTTATTAGTTGTTATTGGCTTTGAACTAGCAGTCAGTAACTGCAAGAACTCAGAGATCCGTACTTAGGTCTTTGTTGTCGTGGGGATGTATAAATATCCTGCCACGTCCGATCTGTGTTTTTTGTCATATGTTTCTGCTTTGTGTCGTTCTGATAAGTTCAACCCTTTTCAACTGATTTTTATAGCGTGTTATCATGTTGAACTGTAACAACATGCACTGTCCCAGGTTAGGGGGAGGGTTTGACGCCAATAAACTAGTTTAACCCCGCTACATTCTGAATGTGCCTGTCCCAAGTCAGGAGCCTGTAATTAATTGGCTGTCGTTTGTTGCTGTATAGCATATTTATTTTTCGTTTATTTTTTTGTACATAAACCAGGCCGTTAGTTTTCTCGTTTGAATTGATTTACATTTGACTGTCCTTTTGGGCCTTTTACAGCTGACTATGCGGTATGGGATTTACTCATTGTTGAAGGCCGTAAGGTGACCTATAGTTGTTAACTTCTATGTCATTTGGTCTCTGGTGGAGAGTTGTCTCATTAGCAATCTACCATATCTTCTATTTCTATATTGAATGTCTTGTGGCCTTTCTGTCTCAATTACGCATTATCCCCATATCTTCTATTATTCATATCGAAAATCCAAATGTCCTTGGCTTGTATTATACAATTATGGTATGTGTATCTAACTAAATTACAGTGTATTATAAATCATAAAAACAGTGAATATAACAAGATTCTAGTGTGAACTTAACAGATGTGTAAACATTATAAATTAATGTTTGAGTTTATATAATTTAGTACTTGTTTCTTTATGATCTCATTTTTTGTTTAATGTAAACACGGACAAATTTGACACGTAATCTTAACTTGAAGATTTGATATATAAACCCGATTGCAATAGCAAATAAATATAGAATAACTATGTCTCAAAATATAAGACTTATAAGTACAAGGCTTAGAAGCTGGTTGAATGGGTGGTCTCGCCGAGCACATCTCTCCTGTTTCGAGCAGAGTATAGAAACATATAAAGTTTCTATATAATGCGATTGATCTGCAAGTGAGAAATACCAGATGGTTTTAAAAACGCACGCACATAATAATTATACACGTCACCTCTCTTTTTTGACTTTATTTTCTTATTTCTTTTATTTCCCTTAATTTATATGCCTTTATTTAATAACTTATAAACGGTAAATAGTTGTTCATATTCACATGCTTTGAAATATATTGTTATAAACTGTATACAAAGATTAGAGTTCTAAGGTCGATTAACTTGTGTTCTAAACCTTTTGCTTTGTTTTCGCAAATAAAATATGTTTTAAGTTTCTATTGTTCTGATTGACGACAGATGATCTATCGAGCCATTAGACATGGAACTAAACTATCGAGAAACTAGAAATCGAGCTGATCTATCGAGACACTAGAAATCGAGCTGATGTATTGACTCACTAATTATTAAGCCGATCTATCGAGTCACTAGGATTCCTGCTGATGTATCGATATACTAGAAGTCGAGCTGATATATCGAGTCACTTGCAATCTAACTGATCTATCAAGTCAATAGAAATCCAGTGATGTATCGAGTCACTAGAAATCGAACTGGTCAATTGAGACACTAAAAAGAGACACTAAAAATCGAGTTGATCTATCGAGACACTAGACATCGAGTTGATATATCATCTCACTAGAACTTGAGCTGATCTATCGAGACACTAGAAATCGAGCTGATTTATCGAGACACCAGATATCGAGCTGATCTATCGATTCATTAGAAATCGAGCTGATTTATCGAGACACCAGATATCGAACTGATCTATCGATTCATCAGAAATTGAGCTGACAAATTGATTGTTGTTTGCCTAACGTCAAGGGAAAATATCAAAAGCTTTTTTAGTACAATAAATTCAATTATTAGATTTTGCACATTCTGCAAAGTGGGATTAACTTTGGTGAAAGGCATGGAATTTATACTGATACCATGGAAGAGTATTTTAGATAGGAGCAGACATTTTGTCTCACGACAGCCCACTTATGGACCTCTCCAAGAGTAGTTTCAAGGTTTTTGTTTAACATTCAGAGAGCGTTACACTCTCCATACGAAAGGCATTTGATTTAACGTCCCCAATCCGGCCAGACGTGTCTGCGTATCAATACATTCCACACAGTCAACCGGTCTCCCGTCCAAACCATTCATTCTACCATCGGAGCAGTAAAGGTGACTATGTGTCTATATCCAATACAACTCTTGGTGTTCAAGCTCGACTGGTGTGTATACATAAATTCAAAGTTATTCTTAACTTTAAAATTTGCCTCGCCGCGATATAACCCTTTTGCGCTGATGTGACGTAAAGCTAAGTTAACATAAATCAATCAATCACATTTGCAAATAACGTTTTAATTTCTTTTGAAAAATGTAACCAGTATTAACCATCTATCACGACGAGTACAATCATTTCAGTTGTAAGCCCAAGGACTAAAATATAGATGCCATAACACCTCGAAAGAGACGCGTACAATCATTTCAGTTGTAAGCCCAAGGACTAAAATATAGATGCCATAACACCTCGAAAGAAATGATCACGACTGTATCATAATATGCTTATTGTTTATTGAAATTAATTGAAACTACATTCCATTTCATTGCGGCATGCGAAGGTTCTGGCATATGAGCGGAAATAGCTAGAACATTTCAAGAAAGTGCAGCTCTAACGAGTTTATTGTTTAAACATGGAGAACTCTGAGTAAGAAAGTCTTGTCCAGATTAGTATGGTCTCCTATTCTTTCTCGTAGAGAGGTCATATATAGTTCAGATGTGTCTTATGTTGACAAGGTTGTTTATTAGTCAGGACTGTTTTATGAAAAACAGTGAAAAACATACATCGATATATCAGTTGGATATCTAATTTTGTTCTGCATGATATAGCCATTATCTGCTAAATTGGGGATAAAAACAATGACTGAATGAATGTATCTAATTTGGTTATTTCCATATCAGAAACATAAATCTGATGGTACGTTAAGTTCTGATATTTATACATTTGTTTTTTTTATTTTATGATACATCCCTTAATTGCAAGAGTTACTTCTAGTTACGAATGTTATTCAAAACGATACTAGGTCAAAAAATACTATTCTACGTTTATTATCATATTAAAGATTAGTGTGTGTTGCGCACTTATTCCAGCGTTTTGATGAATACCCACAGCCTACGCCACTGTATCATTAGATTATATAAAGCATATGAATATACTTTTATAAATTTTCAAAGTATTAAAAGTGAAAAAGTCATCTCGGTATTCATTTTTCGATATAAGATATATGTATACAAGCATCGGAAATTAATATGTTCAAAACGCAAAATTAAATCAATGAAAGATGTTCGGAAAAAACTAAATTCCGAATATCATTCTGACAAAGAGTCAAAAACAAGATGAACGAACAACTTTAAAGATAGACACAAATTTATTACATCTACGCAGCTTTTAAAAAGCATCAATAATAAGTACCATTTTCTACATCAACACAGCTTTGTATCAAATTAGTACCAAAGTTAATGGATACCGGATATGATATTTACACCAGTAATAACACGATAGGGTAATTATATTATCTGCTTGAAGTCATAGATCTTACTGTGTATTCGTTAACTAAAAGCTATCTGAAGGCACTGGAAATCTAATGTCAGAAGAATATTGAATTCAATTTTTAAAAGGCTTGTTCCTATTAATGTAGAAAGTTAGACTAAAAATTGTCTTTAGAAATTCGAAGAAGAATTAATTCTGTATATCTGCGTCATTACTGACTATTCAAACAGTTATCTAAGCTAGGAACAAAATCATGGTAACAAAAGTTCTTGCCTTTCAAAATGCAATCTAGATTTATTTTAAGAACATTTTTGAAACTCCTTCAGGTTATACAAACTGAAATGACCTGTTACGTTAGTCCTAACTTAATATGATATAAAGCAGTTTTTAACATAACTTTTCAGTGGAGCATTAACTAGAGAGTTTTGTGTAAGGTTACAGTATTTTTAAAAATAAGGAGTACTGTAATTTGTGTAACATTCAGTGACAAATATTTCAAGTATATCCAGGGTCATCTTGGTAATCTTCCTCATTCCAAACTGACATTCCTTACGCTAAGTGTTTCGTTTAAAATCAATAATAATTCTGCAGTTTTATCATAATACCTACAAGTAACTGTTCAAATGTATCGCAAGTCAATAACGAGCTAGATGTTACGCCTTAGACATTGCCAAAAATGCGAGCTAAGCATTTGCGTGATTTCTTAACTAATCTCGCTTTACCTCAATTAGTTATTCCCAATAACAAGTATATATAATAACATGCAGATGCCCACCAAAATAATAGCATTATCAATAATGATAATACAAATTAGCCAGCCCAAATTGTAATAAATACTAACATGTAGAACCTCACCAAAATAATCATAATAATATTAATAATAATGATTATAATAATAATACAAATGATGATGATATTAATTTAATTAAAATCAAATTAATATATATACATAAATGTCTAGCATTATGACGACGTGAGAATTCATCATGGCGCCATGTTTCATGTACAATCTTGGAATAACGTTTTGTTGTCAGATATAAAATGTAATTTGAATATTTACACAGCTCAATAAACAATGCAAAGATCGAGGAGCAGATGCAATATGAACATCATAACCACTTTAATGAATATTGGATTCAAGTTTTACGTCACAGACTCGACTACACTAAAATTTACATGTAAAGGATAGTCATGAACAGGAAAAATAGATTTTATAATATTAAAAACATTGATAAAGTAGTAACAAGTGGTAGCAACCGTTATGGGTAATCGCAAACTCGGTGCGTTATAGAAAATGAAAAAAATGTAGGTTCGTAACTGAGGGTCTGGATTTCGGGGGGGGGGGGGGGGGGTCCTTTATTTCTGTATTCTTTGATTTTTTTTAGGTCATTTTTCTGTATTCTTTATATTTTTTGCCCATTATTCTCTATTCCTTATATTTTAGCACCTCATTATTCTTTATTCTTTATGTTTTTACCTTATTTTTCTCTATTTTCATTTTTTTCCCATTTATTCTGCACATATTGCCCATTATTCTCTTTTCTGTAAAACTCACCCAGACATATATTCTTTATATGTTATTACTTAATTTTGTTTATCTTCTTTAACTTAAAGTTATTAATTAATAACCAACTTTTTTCTTAGGGAGTGGGGGGATAATCGAAAAATAATTTATAAAAAATTCTTCCTTATACATGCTCTTATAAATGGAGTATGAATGAGAGTCCTCCCCATCCCCTTGGAACATTCGGTTGTGAGACTACGACTACTTTTGTCAATGTTGAACACTGACATGCCGTAATATTTAGAGGAAAATGATGTAAAACTTTCTAATCTGAAACCACTAGATAATTCTTTAAAAAAAATTATTTTATTACTTCATATTGAGACATGTTAATATTTTTTTTTCATATCTTTTAATACAGCTTGCATATCACGACTTTTTTTTCAGAATATTATACGTGTTTTTTTTTTATATTTATTTTCTACAGATATAAAAGCAAAGGCTATGGTATTAAGTTTTTTTTATCTTAGTTTCAGGAATAATCCTTGATTTTGTAGGAACATGTTTTGTTGTTTGGATGATTGTCATGAAAGAGGGTCTGGATGGGGTTTAGATAATAGAGAATAATGGGTGAAAAGTGCAGAACAATGGGCAAAATAAATAAAGAATAGAGAAAAATAGGAAAATAGGAAAACAAAAAAAAATAAAGAATAGAGAAAATGGACAAAATAAATAAAGAATAAAATAAGCAATAAGAAATGAAGGACCCACCCCCCTTTTTTCCTCATTCCAGACTCTCGTGAATTACTTTTAAATGATTTGTATTTTTATATCATCACTTTTTATTATTAATCTTTCTCTATATTTTATTTTCATTCGATATCGTTCTTGCACTTGTCACATTTTCATTATGAAGCATATGTTAGCATAGTGTAGATGTAGTTTTCTCATACATGTATCTGCACGATATGAGACGACATCATCTGATTTACATAGAAGTAATAAATAATTATTTTATCTTTTATCTTGATCTAAAAAGAGAATGATTTGGTTTTGATAAAACAGGAAAAGTGTAGTAATTTCAAAATTTCCAGATGCAGTAACACTTTCAGAAGATGTTTTATAGTTATGGATTTGAAATGAAAATTAATTGTGTCTTTTTTTCTTTTATCAAAATTGATGCCTTAAAACATGAGTGTGTATGATTCTTGCGTTTTTAGTATTCACTATTGTATAATTTACCGCAATGTTTGATTTGAGTATATTCTCTTCACCATATTAAAACGGGGCGTGGGGGATGTATAAATACGCAGACACGTCTTGTTGCAATGGCGACATTAAACTCTATGCCTCGAAAATGCCACGATAAAAGCACGTTAAAGAACCAGTTGTTTGCAAATAAACATGAAATAAGCATCTCCAAATAGTAAAAATTATTCAATAACGTTAATTCTTATGCAGGTGTGATTTCCTACCTTCTTAGTGCCAATGATTTTAAAATAACGAATAGAATAACAAGCTGCATACTTTTATAATTACATGTATGATGACAAACTAACTGTCAATTGCATAATTTTTAGCTAAAGATTCTGTGACGGATAGATATTATCACTACCTTTTATAAACTGCTTACTCAATGATTTATAACGCATGTTGAGAAAAACAATGATTTTCATCTTCAACCTTCTTTTACTTCAATGTTCACGAATTCTTATTCCCTTTGAATTCGTTTGTAGCTACAATCTCTATTTCCAAGAAACGGGCTCTTTATATAATATCTTTCTATTTTCAAAATTATATTGAAGAAGTATTTATTATCAATAAGAAGATGTGGTATGGGTGCCAATTTGTCTATTTCATATTTTTTTAATAATTTTATTGTAAAATGTAATATTTTATTTTTACTGCTTTCCTTGGTTGATGTCAATTTTGAAAAGAATATTTTTAAATACAGGAAGGAAACTACTGTCATATGAGTTGCAGGCTTTGTGTTGGGTTATCTGGTACAATGTTCAACTCTTTCATTCGGAATTGTCCGTACAAAGTAGGGCTTAGCCAAAGTCGGGACAGTCAGTTATCCCAATAATGATCATTTGAAGAGACATTCAAAACGATGAATTTTAGAATATATCTTGTAGTCAGTATCTTTGTTATCCAAATTCTTACATATTTGTAGTTATAACCTTGTGTTTTATGGATTTTTTGTCTTATGCACACCGATAAATATGCAGTGATTTCCAATATACCGTGGGTAGTACTTGTAACTTGAATTTTTGGAAGCATAATATTATACTTAGTTAAAGATAGGATACTTGCAACAGTATATGTGGTAACTACTTGATTTTATAAACAAACAAATATTTTGTTTGATACAAAAACCAATTTTGTATAAATTGAAACATTTCGTATATATATATATATATATATATATATATATATATGACGTTTGGGCTTGTATTATATTTGCCTTCGGGTTTATATGATCCGTTCATCCTATTTCGACTCTTTCAAAATTCAAGAGTCTATCCTAAATTGAGATAAGTTATATGGCCTTCCAAATACCGTTTCGATTCCGAACATCACTGAAGAGACATTAATTGTCGAAATCCGGATATGGTGTACAAATTTTTGCACCTCATGTTTGCGGTATACCATCTTTTCCGCAAGTTTATTGTTTTCTGTTTGGTAATAGAATAATTATAAGATCCATTTTGTTACATCTCGTGATCCGTTTATTTGGCAATCGCCAATGGCAGTCAGCAGGGTTAAAGAACATCAGTTGTTCGGCCTGCTTGTCAAATGCGTTTTGTTAAAATATACTTTTTCACTTTTTTGGTCTTTTGGAAAATGTTGTTTGTGCTGTATTTAGACACCTCTACCAAGAAATATGTTTTGCATGCACACGTATAAAGATTGCGGTTTTTATCCAACGCAATCATAGGGTTGAACGTTGTTTTCAATTTAGACTTCTTTATATATATATATGACATATATCCAATTTCTTATGGACATGCATTGAGATATTCTAGTCTCAGAGAACATGATTATTCATTAGTTGTTGGCTTTGAAACTATAAGGGATAGCTTTCAATAACTGCGTGTACTAATAGATCGGTACTCTGTGTCTTTTGTCTTTTTAATAAATCGTTTTTGTGCTCCTTTCCAACTTGATGAGTTAAGCCATTTTCAACTGATTTCTTACAAATTGTTCTTACGTTGTGGTGTTATACAGCTGTCTTATGTTAGGGGAAGGGGGAAGATTAGCCACTCACAAGTATCATTTATGTGCCTGTCCCAAATCAGAATTTTTTAATTCAGTTGTTTTTGTTGGTGTCTGTCTGTCATATTTGTTTTTCATTTGCAGGCATAACTCAGGTCGCTGTGAGCTATGTGATAAAAAAAACCGGCCATCAATTCCTGTTCTGCCAGTTTCAACCGTCATCCTAGCACTATTATAAATACTCATATAATTGGGTGGTCTTATAACGCTAGGAGTTTAATTGAAACTTCAAATATTTTCTGTTTTAAATTCCATTAACTAATGGCTTATCGTCTTTCTGTTTAAATAATTCTACAGTAAAAAGTTGAATTTGTTCACTCAAGACAGATGAGACAAAAACAAAAGGATTCGAAATTTACAATTTATACAATGTATTTCCGAGTTTTATCAGTCAACATTAAAAAGTATACATTCTTACCTTGAAATGGACGTGCATGGTACGGACTGAACTGCCCTAAGCGGTTTATGTGCACGTGACGGTATTGGTTTGTGTTCATTCTGTTTCCGGTTTCTTGTGCGACGTTTGATTGAGGAAAACGTCCTTTTCAATTTATCCTTAAATGTTATTTCTTCGTCTTCTTCGAAGACCTCTAAATTCTGCATGGACGTTGACAATTTAGAATAGATTTTAAAATTTGAATTCATTTCCAACTTCAAACTCCCTTTAACTCACAAAAGTCGTAAATCACCACAGATTTTTATCTGACTTGAAAAAATAAACATATTCCATTACACTCTATGTTTGATCTTGTGAAGTGAAATAATCAACATTTCCGACTTATTCCTCAAAAATAAGAATCAAAAGATAATAACGACTTTCCAAATTGCCGTATCCACGTAGCGTATGATTGAAAATCGGTCACTAATTCATTCGTAATTATATAATCCATGAAAAATGATCAAGAAATAGGAAGAAACAAAAGATAAAACTTTGTCTGTCAATGAAAATTCAATAAAGCACGCACATCAGTCAAAATCGGAAACAGTACTAATAATCTGAAAACATTTTGATTGCCTTTTCAGTAGATTATGCCGAATACACTTGACACCTATTGCGTATAAACTTGATTTGTTGTAAACATGAAATAACTGACTTACTTTAATCAATACGCGACATTTAAATCATTTTGACCTGTTAGGGGTCTTTCAACAAGTGTCATAATTTACCTTAAATTCGTGGGATTTCTAATAGCAAATTTATTTTTTACGACTACAGAATTTGTACAAGTCTTATCGCTAGTTGAATGAGAGAAGTAATCTGTGTTTATTGACGTTTATACTAGTGTGTTATTTAATTTTGATGCAGCACCTATACGTCTTTCGTTGACGAGGTTGCTTCATAACGTATCGATCGAAACATGATACTTTATAATATCTTAGAAATAAAACAATTTTATAGTTTACGTATTAAGTATTATATATAAATAAAATCACATTAAAAACGTTTTTGTAACTTGAATAATTACTCAGTCTTCAGTTATATCTATTGTGATATTTATAATTCATTGTTTCTAGACGTCAAGTTAAATCTCCCAACTTAATCTTTCCGTATACAAATAATTGACATTTAAATGCAGCTACCTAATAATAATAATAATAATAATAATAATAATAATAATAATAATAATAATAATAATATCTAAAGGCTCTCAAGATATGAAAATGAGAAACATTACTGAGCCTGTGTCGATCACCAAGGTCTATGTGCATCTTAACAATGGACACTCTCTAACATTGTAAACAAGATTAATAATGCATTACTAAAATTTAAAAATATCTCTTTTGTTGATCTTGTATTGCTTAGCATTTTTCTGTTTACATTTTCTTAAAACACAAAAAGGGTAAAACAATCGTCAGTTTAAGGCAATAACTCATTTAAGAAGAGAACTGACAATTTTATCTATGTTGACCAATTGTAGATCTGGTCTGGCTACTCATTTTTGCTTGTTTAAATTTCTATCCATCTCATAGTTTAAAAAAAAATAAAAAATTAGGCAACAACGCAATAGGATGGTAAAAATAGTCATTTAAGGTAGTACTACGTGCTCCTATAGAGTTGACCAATGATTTGAGTAATATTGACCTTTAAATTTGTAGACTTGCCTTTGGATCTTTTTTGCTATTAAAAGTTTTTCTCTATTTATTATAGCTTCAAACTTACAGGCAATAACAAAAATAAATGTTACAAAAGTCATCTTTTAAGTGCAATAACTCAAATAAGGAATCTACTAAAGATTTCGGCAATTCGACTTATTTGTAGAAATTGTCTTGCCGATCATTTTTGCAGTTTAAACTTTTTGTCAATCTATTATACTTTTCAAAATAATAGAAAAACGTTGCAAGAAATTGACAAAACACGTCATTGAAGGGCAATATCTCCAATAAGGAGTCGACTGACGATTTCGATCATGCATGACTTCTTTGTAGATCTTGTCTTGCTGATAATTTTTTTTTATTTAAATTTTCTATCTATATTTTACAATTTTCACATAATAGTCAAAAATGAAAAAAAAAAGTATATAGGTAACAATCATTATTTAAGGGAAATAAACTCTATAAAAAGTCGTTTGACAGTTTGACGTAAATGGACAGTATGAAGATCTCAACCTTTGATGCTGTCAAATTTTCTCTATCTATAGCGGTTTTCAAGATAATTGACAAAATTTGCATTTTACCTCAATGCTTTTTATTTGCCATGTCCGCCATTTTGGTTGTCAGACGGGGTCATTAGAGTAATTGCTTAAACTTGATACTCTAATGATGATTGGGACAAAATTTGGTTAAATCTGGCCCTGTAATATTACAGGAGAACATTTATTTTGTAAAAGTTAACGGACGAAGGGCCGGGTGAGCTAATAATTATCATAAATACTATGAAAACGAAAACTAAAAAAACAAAAGAAATGTAACAAAACAAAACAAAATAAATTTAACGAACAGCAACACCGTTGCATTCGTAGGCGATCTCCTAATACTTGTCAAGATAATGATTTTTTTACCATATGTAAGAAAACTAATAAAAGACGATTTAAAATTTATGGTAGTTTCAGAACTTTAAATTTGGGTCTTTAAGCGGAATTCGCTCTCTAATTATTGGACTTGCATATTGGTTAGGTATCAACTGACTTTAAATACACTGAAATATCTGATTTTGTTTGGGAAAACTATTTTTTTTCGGATTTTGTCATGCCGGTGCCTTTTATTTATTACTATACTGTATGGGTTTTGCTCATTGTTGAAGGCTGTACAAACTTTAGTTTCCAATCCACGCCCTTTGGTATCTGGTGGATTGTTATCTCCCTTTTTTTAATTTATGAATATGAACTTTAAGAAAGCGAACAAGATCAACTATACGTCAATGAACAATAGAGCAATTGTCATTTCAATTCGTGCGTGATATCACATTCAGATGACTAATTCTGTCACATCAAATAAAACATTTCACACTAAATTACCCATTACGTCTTTGAGAACGTTAATATTCTAAGATGATATTGATGATATGTCGTAAACACTAAATTGATGATATGTCGTCGACATCACCTACATGTAGTTATCGCCAAGAAAGCGCCTTAGTTTTTGTCGGATCTTCATCAAATTTTTATGAAGGTTTTAACTCATCTTAAGATCTTATGATTTCAATAACCAGTAATATTTCAAGTTAAAAAAGAGTATTTTTTGCGGAGAGGGGTGGACATTTATTTACATTGGAACTAACCGTTTAATTATAAATGAACATACTTATATTAATATCAAAACACAAAATTACTCTCTTAAATCATAACAGAAAAAATAAAAATCCCTTATGTAGCTAGCGGTAGACGAGCTTCTTCGCTCAATGTTTTTTTTCATATACTTGCCGCCGTCTATCATTGATTTCAATGTCGCTAACATTAAAATAGATTTAGTAGAGACAGACTTGTAAAAGCAACTTTGCTTGTTTTTGAATCCTAGATATTTATTTCAAGTGTATTGTATGGTAATGTGATGATGTGTGTGAATAAATAAACTGTTTAAACTCAAATAGATTCCTTTTTTTCAACTCCAACCAAACATTTTCAAATATCATTTCTTTTGTGATAGTGAATACATGAGGGTCTGGTTGGGGGTCCTTCATTTCTGTATTGTTTCATTTTTTAGGCCATTTTTCTCTATTCTTTATACTTTTTGCCCATTATTCTCTAATCTTTATATTTCAGCACCTCATTATTCTCCATTCTTTTTTTTTGTCCATTTTACCCTATTCTTTATATTTTTTGCTCGTTATTCTCTATTCTGTAAACCCCCATCCACACCCTCATACATAAAACAACTATGCTTTCTTAATTCTCTTATGTTAACAAAACAGATTCATATATGGTCGGGTTGTTGTCTCTTTGACACATTCCCCATTTCCATTCTCAATTTTATCATATATGGCGAAAACATGTACAAAAATATAAACATTTGAAATTGAAAATTTGATCATATCTACCACAAGAAAGAAATGTGGGTGTATTATACATATCTAGACTATCATCTGGTATGATCGCCTACTAATGACGTTGGCTTATACTCGTAGTTCTGATTAATATTTAGACATTTTCTGTTAATAATGTTTGGGTGGGCTGGTTTATACAATTTCAATAAATCGTGCCATCGTAAGATCTTTCAAATGCATGTTTCTTGAAATGTTTCTATAAACAAACTACATTTTTCCTTTGTAGAAGGTGTTATGGTCGATCACGACATGAAAAAGATATAAATGTATATATATAACCTGAGATGTATAGTTGAAAAGTTAACAACTAAATTTTGTTTGGAAGTTCTTATTTGATTTTCAGTTTGTATCTCTCACTTTAGAGTTATATATTTGAAGCTGTAATGTCCTTAATTATGTTAAAAATGTAGTTTTCGAGAAAAAAAAATGATTTTGAAGGTAAATACTTGATGACTGTGAAACCATCAAAGCGTTTAGCGTTACTCTAAGAAAGTCCTGCTTATAAAATAAATGTAGTTTGTTCCCTTCGAGTTTTAATTCCAGTAAAGTGTTACTTAAGGACTTAGCATATGAAAATCAGGCTTAATATTTCAGTGTGGTACAAAACAGGGATCTTGCCCATATCCCGTCCTGAACAGACATGTATTTGAATGGTTTTACATTAGTCATTTTTGGGGCCCTTTATAGCTTGCTGTTCGGTGTGAGCAAAGGCTCCGTGTTGAAGGCCGTACTTTGACCTATAATGGTTTACTTTTACAAATTGTGACTTGGATGGAGAATTGTCTTATTGCCACTCATACCACATCTTCTTATATCTATGTAATACTAGTCACTGGACGTTAAATATCAAGCCATTCATTCGAAAATCGTTCAAAACGACTACCACGTAAATTTATATAAGCCTGCGGCTCTTTTCACAAAAAATCTTAAGAGTAAACATACTCGTAAGTCATACACATTTCAGTATATCTTACGATCAATTTTAATCGTAACATTTTTTGTGAAAAGAGTCACTGTATCTGAGGTGATTTCTTTAATGTAATAGTATATACTTTTCATCACGAAAAATTGAATTACAAAGAACAGCATGAAAAAAAAAGAAAAGAAAAAAAAGAACAATCAAATAATCAAACAAGGATTATAAGAAATCGTTGACTTACTGATTAAATATAATGCAATTTTCTTGTTATTCTTAAATATTATCACAAATCAATATTCCTTTTTATAAAAAAAAAATAAATTAAAACAAATTGATTTGCACGATTCGATTTAAATCAAATGATTATATGCCCTCTGGCGGCCAACAGACTTTCGTAAGTGAGCGAAATGTAACGACTGAATTATTTGGGTAACTTTATATCAATTATTTATCGGTGATGTTTCCTGGAGATCTATTATGTTTAGTTTATTTTGAAACCAGCATACAGTGATATCAGAAATATACATGTAAATTATAACAGAATATTTAAAATACAATCGGAAGCAAGACGACAAGTATAAAAAGTTTTATTTTTAATATTTTCTTAAATTAGAAGATCTAACAATGCGTTATTAAACAATACAAAATTATTGTCACAAGTTTTGATTTCAAATGACGATAATCTAACCACATTTGTAGGTAGCTATTATACTTTCACAGTTTGTATCTAAATTAAACAGTTTTTTAGGAATAACATTCATTTTATAATATAATGCATTATTAACAAAATTGCCTAATAATTCTTTCTTAGTGTCTAACAGCTGGCGATATAGTCTACTAAAATTTTCACCATAAATGACCCCCACCCCCAACTTAAATAAAATATAAAAAAATAAAAATGTATAGAATTTGTCATGAAATGGAAATAATTTCTAAAGGGAGTTGATTTGATGACTTCGGCTATTAAAATTTGCTTATTATATTTGATTATTATTATAAATCTTGGCTTTCTGATTATTTTTACGGTATAAGATGTATCTCAATCTATTATAGTTTTCCTGATTATAGCCAACAACTATAAAATTGAAAAAACTCATCGTTGCAAGGAAATTACCCCTATAACGACAGGATTATTCGGGTAAATAATATTCAATTATTTATCGGTGATGTATGCAGGTGATATACCAATGAATAATTAAACAGTACAAATAGCTGCACGTGTTAATTTCAAACTACAATAACCTAGACATGTGTATTATTATACTTTCACAGTTTGTATATAAAATTAAATGTTTTTAACAGTTTTTTTTGGCAATTACATACATTATGTAATAGTTCTTTCTTATTGTCTAACTTCTGGCTATACGTCGACTTATCATTTACAGATCTTGGCTTTCTGATTATTTATACGGTATAACATGTCTCTCAATTTATAATTATTGTTTTCCATATTATAGAAACGAGAAAATTGATAAAAATCATCATTTCAAGGCAGTTGACTGTCTATTTTGGCATGTTGACTTAAGTTACTGTAGTTAATTTCCTGCTGACCATTTTTGCTTTGATGGTTCCTCTATCTTTTTTCATAGTTTTCAAGAAAATATCCATAATCGCTAAAATTGTAAAATCCTTATAACAAGCAACAATTCTTATTAGGAGTAGATTGACGATCTAAGTCTTGCTGTTTACAGTTTGCTCTTACTATCTTGTATGACTCAAGTCAAAAACAAACAAAAATAAGTCAACATTGCCACTATGTAATATGCAGTCACGTCCGGCCAAGATGTGGACGCGCTCTCTCACGTGGAATAAACCTTTCAACAACTCAATTGCGTTTCAAAGTTAGTGAAAGTAATAAAATGTAAAGTAATTATATATTTCATTTTAGAGTTGGTTTTTTTTTTGTCGTTTTTTGGATACGAATGTGTATTTGGTATATGTTTCCCTCATGTGTCACATGTGCATGTGACAGAGTGTCTTTGAATAAAGCATGACTGTATTGTATATTACGAACGCATCAATATGCTAGGTCGTATAGTATATTGCAAGGCAATATGATAATGCCTTTATTTTACAGTGACAGTCGAAATTTCCTGTACATCATCCAAATCGATCATCTTTGCAGAGCTGACCTATAAGAACTAGAATTATTGCTTATTCTTGTGTTGAATATGCATAAAATATATGCAATGTATACAACGTTAAGTAAACAACATTCAACCTATCGAGTGCGCAAGAGCATTAGGTTCGATCCCGACTATGTTAAACAAACGTACCAATGATACCAGGTTTGTAATTTGCACGCCAGACCCGCGTTTCGTCTGCAAAAGACTCATCAGTGACGTGCAAATAAAAAAAAGTTAAAAAGTCAAATAAAGTACGAAGTTGAACAGCATTGAGGACCACAATTTCCGGAAGGTTTTGCCAAATACAGCTAAAGTAATCTATTCGTGGGTAGAAACTCCATATCATTTCGTACAATTTAAAGTTTTGTTAACAGTAAATTTTTAAATATGACCATTTCAATGATAATTCGTGTCAACACAGAAGTGCTGACTTCTGGGCTGGTGATACCATGGCAAAACCAGACTTCATATCGGTAATTAATGCATCTCACTATAAGCACGTGTCATTTTGCATGTGCAAATTGCTCTTCTTTAACCTTTGACTTGAAGGTTAAGACCCCCCTTTTTTTAGGGAAAGATAAATAGAAACATATGCCTTTTCTTTTGCCGACTGACAGTATGGAAGATATATATAAATATTATTGACATTCAATATGATATGACCATGTTTAACAAACAAAAAATGTATTACTACAGATTCTGAAATTGATAAATGATTTATTAGTTAATCTCTGTTTTAACTATGCATTTCAAGGATGGAGAACATTCACGTAAAGCTTTAATTAAATGGAAATATTGATATTCAGTCATTGCTCTGAAACTTTGTACGTAACAAATGTCAATGCTGGGATTAATGTCTGCTGCAGAAACTTATTTATGAATATACAATGTAAGTACATTTTCGGAAAATATCAAATTTATTTGTACGAGGTTTAGAAACAGGACGGAAAGCGAGGTTCACCGACCTCTTCTCCTGTTTCGTAGAGAGTACAAATAAATTTTATATTTCCGACAATGTACAAATATTGCTTTTATTTTGTATTTTACACCTGACATTTAAAAATGTTTAGTTTTATAAATCCAAATACACGTAGTTGTCTATGAATGAAAATCGACATAGTATAAACGCATACCGCGAAGAGGTACTTGTAATTTTGCAATGGATTGCTGATTGCAGGATAAATTCTAATATGATATTCTTCTTTTGCCTTGAAAGCAAAGCTGTCGCTCGGTATAAAGCTGTTTATAAAACACATGCCTCCCAATGTTAAAATAAACACACGAATTCGACATAACGAGGTTCGACTGTAATTATATAATGCCGGGGAATTTAATATCTTCCTATACGGCATGGTTGTGATCTTTCGTTGTTTATATTCTCGTCCTTTAGCTGTCAATCATTACATGTTGTACAACGTCTCTTTTTTCTATGACATGAAAGAACTATTTTTTAAAAAGATCTTCTTAGATATTATATTACAATAAAATTCGATCATCTGCACAAAAGTTGACATACTAAGTGAAATAGCAGAGCATTAATTTCTTTCCAAAATTTACAACTGAACCAACTGAACATTAAGCTACCGCACTACCAACCGAGATAACAAAATATTCCACAAGTGCAGCTTTTAGAGGACAGCTAAATGAGAAACCCCGCTACAATTCTAAAAAAATATAAGCTAAAGGAAACTAAAAAAACGTTTTAACCAAAATGACCAGCTTAACAAAATCTAAAAAAATCAATCGACAATTTATAAGAGCTATTGCCCGTAATTGACTCTTTCTGGCCATTAGTTTGACTATAATCTTGAAATTTCAATCGATAGATAGAAATGTTAAACTACAAAAAAAATCAGCTAAACACGACGTAGAAATAAATCAAGGGACCGCAATCGTCAGTAAAGCCCTTATAGGAGTTTTATGGCCTGCAATAATGTTTGTTTACCCTTTTTACTTTCCGTATTAGCAAAAACTAAAGTTCATAAAGGGAAACTGTAAACGATTGAAATGATCAGACAGGCAGGATAAACATATATGACTAAACTATTTTTTACAATTCTTTCTTAAGTTTCGTCTACATATTAAGAAGCGAAAAATCCGTAAATATTGTGTCGAATACGGCTAAAAAACATCTGTCTTGGGGGTAGAAAAACTTTAGTGTTTTGAATAATTCAAATTTTATATACAGTTAATTTACAGAAAATTAACAAATCAATGATAGTTCATGTCAACCTAAAAGTGCTGACTACTGAGCAGGTGATACCCAAGGGGAGGAAACTCCACCAGGAGTGTCATCGACTCATTGATTTTTGAAAAGTCACCAAAGATACCAGAATATTAATTTGATACGCGCATTTTGACTACATAAGACTCACCAGTGGCGTTAAAAACAAAATGGTTAGAGGCCGAAATAAATACGAAGTTGAAGAGCAATAAAAACAGTAAATTTACAGAAAATGCACATAACGGTGATATTTAACGTCAACACAAAAGTGTTGGTTACTTGGCCGTCGATATCATCAGGAACGAGATGTCAACTAGCAGTGGCATCGACCCAGTGGTTGTAAGAAACTTATCAAGGAGACCAGGCTTATGTTTAGGTACGCCAGATACGCGTTTTATATATAAAATGTAATAATCCAACACTCTTGTTCCAGTAAGATTATTCATATATAAATAAATACGTGCTCTTCTACGCTATTGATTTTGTATTAATTTCATATTGATTCATTGCATAAAGTCTGCTCACAGGCAGTCTATACAAAGCCTTCAGACGATTAAATAATAGTCTGATTGTCATCAAAAGTGTAAGGAGCGTTGTATTTCTAAATGTGTCATATATTTTAAGAGTTACAAGGACGTCAATGTAGTCTTTTTCTGTCAAGTTTGAATTCCATTTTTTACGGGACCTAAATGGATCTCATTGGCAATCATAGAACATATCCTTTATTTTTTTGTCGAGCTTGCAAAATTTATTTCGCGGAAGCGAAACATAGCGATCCTCGATTCCGGCGTCGGCGTCGACGGCGTCCACTTTTATGTTCAGTTTGTGGTTAAAGTTTTTTTAGACATCAATAACATACATGGAATTTTATGAAATTGGGACAGAAGCTTCTTTATGACCAAAATACAGTATTCAGGGCAAAATTTTGAAATTATTTATTTTCATTTTTCCGTATTTTACTTGTAAACCTTCATGGATTGTTATGAAACTTGTACAGAAGCTCATCTTCAAGACAAAAAAAAAAAAAAAAAATAGCATCTAACGAAAAAGTTTGATTTTCTTTTTAAATTCTGTATTTTACTGATTAATTGAGTCTTATTATTATGGACTCACTTTTTAAGTCAACTTTACACTTTAACACTGACAGCAGCAATCGCAAGACACAGGGTTCCGCGGAACCCCTAATGATTTTTTATATTAAACAGTCTTTTACATGTAACGGTATTAGCAATAACTGTTAATTATAACAGTAAAAAAATCCCCTTCTTCATTGAAATCAATAAATATTTAAAAATCATATAAGTTACAAAAAAATGCTACATTTCTATGTCACTTCATATATCTTCACTACCTTTTTAAAAGTAGTAGGCCTGAGCCCCGGTAAGACCCCTTTTTGGCCCCAAAATATAGTGTTTTTACAAAGTAGTTAAAAATGTCACTTTTATCTATTAATTGGAAAGTAGAATACTTTTGTTACATGAATATGGGCTGTTTTTGACAAAACAATGGACATGCATCCGGTACTAGCATCATTTTTTCATGCAAAAATACTGTAATCTTCACAATTTTCGCATTTGTGCTAATTTTAAGACGGTTTTTGTCTAAAATGGAAGTGGCCGCATTTGTGTTCAATCTTAATATTTAAATATATGTTGTATTTAATGATAATACATAACATATATAAATGTTGAGACTGAACACGAATGCAGCCAATTCCATTTTAGACAAAAACCATCTGAAAAGTGGCATATGTGATAGATTTTTCATTATTTAAGCTTGAATTTGAGCCCCTTCAATGACCAAATGAGTTAAAATCTTTAACATAAACTAATTGAATCGACTAAAGTAGACACTTGAGTGCTTAAAAAATGTCAAAAATCTTTTATCAGATGTACTTCAAATTTTTGGCCGAAATAAGCCCTTATCTGACCTTCTCCTTTGGTGTGTACGTCAATGAGACAGCAACCCATTAAGAAAGATAAGAAAAGTACATCAATATTTGTATTTTCTGAAAGTTTTGTTGGACTTGAACATTGAATTCAATAGAGTCCAATACATCTTCAGAACTTGTCCTTGTATTTAACATATAATCTGAGTCGTATTTAAGGAGATGTTCTATTGTCGTTATTATACTCACATTTCTGAAGATTATTTTGAAGTTTTATCTTCAGGTTGACTGTGAGGGTTTGGATGGGGTCCTATTCTATATTCATTTTGCCTATTTTTCTTTATTCTTTATTTTATTTGCTCTTTATCCGCACTTTTTGCCCATTATTCTCTATTCCGTCAGACCCATCTAGACCCTCCACTATGCTTTTACTGATTTCAGGAAAATCAAACGATCACGAGAGATTTATCAGAATATCTTTGCACCCAACTCAAACACACTTTAAAATTTAAGTACTGATAACGTAATATGTCTGCTACTAGTACGACAGTGAATGAACTATCTCTAGGTTAAATTTACGGATTGTGCACAACTTATTAAGATTGACAAGCCCCATGTGACAAAAAGCATAGCGTGTTCAATAATTCTTACTTAGCTTATTGTTAACTTGGCATTCCATACATCATTCCAATCCCTTATCAATGTTTTGATAGTCTGTGCTTCTATATATAGACATGTTGAATATAGTTGTTACATTCAATTAGCCATTACTGATATTGAAGATTATATATTGCTAATTATTTCCATCTCGGCTAACAGTACAGTATTCAATCACATGTTGTAAATTATAGACGTGCAGACAGCACTACTCAGCTACACAGGAATAAATGTTGTTTTTTTTTCAAACTAAATAAAAACGTCACTCTACACGGTTTTCATAGACTAATACCATATTCTAGTTAGAACTTATCATTCCATTTTTCTTCGAACGTAAAGTAAAGCAACCATATAAACTAAACACGTAATAAATTAAAAAAAACCACGATACTGAAAGCAAGTTACATAATTTGGTAATTTTTTATTTTTAAAATATTATTTGTATTTGCAAACACAAATCTTAATATAGTCGATTAAAATACATGTTTTATAACCTCTTTAATACTTCTGTATGCGTTATTGATATGTTTATTTTGTTTGAAGGTTTTATATTAAAGTAGAAGATAATAAATCTTGTATTGGATTTGTCTAATGCTGTTTTTAATCAAAACCGTAAATTGATGTCATACAAGTGAGCTGCTTGGCAGGCCATACGACCTTGTACAACCCATTAATTTCGTTTTAAAAATTCTAGTAAAACAAAAAAAAAAATCAAAAAAAAAAAATCAGAAAGATACCAGGCTTCCAATTTTATTCACCAGAAACGTGTTTCGTCCACATAAAACTCATCAGTAGTGCTCGAATCAAATACAAAGTCAGCATTATGACTGTCAATAATCAACATAATTATTTAAATAGTGATCATGAAGTGAATTTCCCGGAAATATGTACACGGATATTTGTTTTGCAATATACTTTGATATTCAATACATTTGTGATTCCCTTTTTAGGGAAAACGGTACTATTTATTCTGCCATAGGCGACAATACTAACGCTTTCTAAATTTACCCCTTTTTATAATAAAAACCTGGACAAAACAGTTATGTGTGGTGTTAGTACTTTATTACTCTGTTTTAAAAATTGAAGCCAAATAGTATCATGACCAACTTCCAACGGAGCTTGTTTATGTTATCCATGCCCACCGTCATTTTACATTAAATTTATGAAATTTTGGAAGTCTTTTCGAATAATTCTCTAGAAAATATTTCAATGGGTTTCAAAATTTATATTGTAAATATACACACTGCAGTTATTCATAGATAAATAAAAAAATATATTGTACCCTTACATCCAATCACAGCGCTCCTAAGTTGACTTCCTTCACCTGCCTTGGGTACACAAAAGGCCAACCTAATGCTAGGAAAATGTAATAGTACCGTTTTCCCTATACTGTGACATAAAGATATAAAGAATTCTTATGACACCATTAATGCTATACTGGGTTATTGTGAAAACCTTGGCTATAATAAATTCTTGTATGTCCCCATTACCTAAAGAAACATGGACCATTTCATGTCCCCACCCCTATATGCTGGTTTACCTCTTTCTGTACTTCTTTCAGATAAGGCTTAATAAACTACCTGTATCCAATCATATCTTATCTTATTTAAAAAGAATAATAAACAGTACCATTCAAACAGATAAAAATGACAATTCCATTCAATTTGTATTCAATTTATCCAAAATTTACAACATAAGCACAAATTCAAGATTTTTCATACTAATCTCCATTCCATGCTTTAGTATATGCCATATTGTGGTTCAAAATTTCAGAACTTGTTATAAAATCCATTATTCTGTCTTGGGATGATAAAAACAAAGATATTAGACACTTATAACATTAAATATGCAAAATACTCAGCTGTAAAGTTGCCTTTCTTGCCTGTATCAGTCTATGAAAAAGCTGAATTATGTCCCTTGGGAGTATTCATTTCCAACAAAAGTCTTTTCAAACAGTTGAAAATGAAAAACTATATATGCTTGATATAATAAAAGATAGAAACTACAAAATGAAGCACTATTCAAACATTTGCTGCATGAATTGCCAAGAATGTGATCAATTCTTTACACAGGAGAATATAAAATCTACCTAAATTTAGCCTCAATTGGGCCTCTTTTTTTCTTAGATGGACAAATTTTATACTGAAAATGCTTCTATTGTGACCAAATATTGCCTTACTCCATAAACAGTACAAACTTAACCAGACAATTTCCCAATTTAATAGATTATGTCTTGAGAAATACCCAAGGGATACATTTAGGGAATTACACAGCAAAAAAGGCAAATATTTCAGTTAAAAATATTTGTCGCGACTTGAATTCTGGTGTTTCCAATTGAATTAATCATTGCGCAAGGTGAAAACAAATACAAAAGAACTAGAGTTAGGTGCATTTTATACAATATAGTTAATATTGAAATCCTAGAATGAAGTTTTATATCAGTACCCATCAATTTGACTTATTATGATGACTCAGCACTTTTCTCAACACAGTATTGGTCTCAGTGAAAAATTTCTATTCTTGGTGATAAAAATCAAACGTATTAATCAAAAGCTTCAAAATAGTGTAATATAACTGAAGTCTGATTGATTTTGATTTCCCTTGCTATCTTCAGTATAGGGAAAACGGTACTATTTATTCTGCCATAGGCGACAATACTAACGCTTTCTAAATTTACCCCTTTTTATAATAAAAACCTGGACAAAACAGTTATGTGTGGTGTTAGTACTTTATTACTCTGTTTTAAAAATTGAAGCCAAATAGTATCATGACCAACTTCCAACGGAGCTTGTTTATGTTATCCATGCCCACCGTCATTTTACATTAAATTTATGAAATTTTGGAAGTCTTTTCGAATAATTCTCTAGAAAATATTTCAATGGGTTTCAAAATTTATATTGTAAATATACACACTGCAGTTATTCATAGATAAATAAAAAAATATATTGTACCCTTACATCCAATCACAGCGCTCCTAAGTTGACTTCCTTCACCTGCCTTGGGTACACAAAAGGCCAACCTAATGCTAGGAAAATGTAATAGTACCGTTTTCCCTATACTGTGACATAAAGATATAAAGAATTCTTATGACACCATTAATGCTATACTGGGTTATTGTGAAAACCTTGGCTATAATAAATTCTTGTATGTCCCCATTACCTAAAGAAACATGGACCATTTCATGTCCCCACCCCTATATGCTGGTTTACCTCTTTCTGTACTTCTTTCAGATAAGGCTTAATAAACTACCTGTATCCAATCATATCTTATCTTATTTAAAAAGAATAATAAACAGTACCATTCAAACAGATAAAAATGACAATTCCATTCAATTTGTATTCAATTTATCCAAAATTTACAACATAAGCACAAATTCAAGATTTTTCATACTAATCTCCATTCCATGCTTTAGTATATGCCATATTGTGGTTCAAAATTTCAGAACTTGTTATAAAATCCATTATTCTGTCTTGGGATGATAAAAACAAAGATATTAGACACTTATAACATTAAATATGCAAAATACTCAGCTGTAAAGTTGCCTTTCTTGCCTGTATCAGTCTATGAAAAAGCTGAATTATGTCCCTTGGGAGTATTCATTTCCAACAAAAGTCTTTTCAAACAGTTGAAAATGAAAAACTATATATGCTTGATATAATAAAAGATAGAAACTACAAAATGAAGCACTATTCAAACATTTGCTGCATGAATTGCCAAGAATGTGATCAATTCTTTACACAGGAGAATATAAAATCTACCTAAATTTAGCCTCAATTGGGCCTCTTTTTTTCTTAGATGGACAAATTTTATACTGAAAATGCTTCTATTGTGACCAAATATTGCCTTACTCCATAAACAGTACAAACTTAACCAGACAATTTCCCAATTTAATAGATTATGTCTTGAGAAATACCCAAGGGATACATTTAGGGAATTACACAGCAAAAAAGGCAAATATTTCAGTTAAAAATATTTGTCGCGACTTGAATTCTGGTGTTTCCAATTGAATTAATCATTGCGCAAGGTGAAAACAAATACAAAAGAACTAGAGTTAGGTGCATTTTATACAATATAGTTAATATTGAAATCCTAGAATGAAGTTTTATATCAGTACCCATCAATTTGACTTATTATGATGACTCAGCACTTTTCTCAACACAGTATTGGTCTCAGTGAAAAATTTCTATTCTTGGTGATAAAAATCAAACGTATTAATCAAAAGCTTCAAAATAGTGTAATATAACTGAAGTCTGATTGATTTTGATTTCCCTTGCTATCTTCAGTATAGGGAAAACGGTACTATTTATTCTGCCATAGGCGACAATACTAACGCTTTCTAAATTTACCCCTTTTTATAATAAAAACCTGGACAAAACAGTTATGTGTGGTGTTAGTACTTTATTACTCTGTTTTAAAAATTGAAGCCAAATAGTATCATGACCAACTTCCAACGGAGCTTGTTTATGTTATCCATGCCCACCGTCATTTTACATTAAATTTATGAAATTTTGGAAGTCTTTTCGAATAATTCTCTAGAAAATATTTCAATGGGTTTCAAAATTTATATTGTAAATATACACACTGCAGTTATTCATAGATAAATAAAAAAATATATTGTACCCTTACATCCAATCACAGCGCTCCTAAGTTGACTTCCTTCACCTGCCTTGGGTACACAAAAGGCCAACCTAATGCTAGGAAAATGTAATAGTACCGTTTTCCCTATACTGTGACATAAAGATATAAAGAATTCTTATGACACCATTAATGCTATACTGGGTTATTGTGAAAACCTTGGCTATAATAAATTCTTGTATGTCCCCATTACCTAAAGAAACATGGACCATTTCATGTCCCCACCCCTATATGCTGGTTTACCTCTTTCTGTACTTCTTTCAGATAAGGCTTAATAAACTACCTGTATCCAATCATATCTTATCTTATTTAAAAAGAATAATAAACAGTACCATTCAAACAGATAAAAATGACAATTCCATTCAATTTGTATTCAATTTATCCAAAATTTACAACATAAGCACAAATTCAAGATTTTTCATACTAATCTCCATTCCATGCTTTAGTATATGCCATATTGTGGTTCAAAATTTCAGAACTTGTTATAAAATCCATTATTCTGTCTTGGGATGATAAAAACAAAGATATTAGACACTTATAACATTAAATATGCAAAATACTCAGCTGTAAAGTTGCCTTTCTTGCCTGTATCAGTCTATGAAAAAGCTGAATTATGTCCCTTGGGAGTATTCATTTCCAACAAAAGTCTTTTCAAACAGTTGAAAATGAAAAACTATATATGCTTGATATAATAAAAGATAGAAACTACAAAATGAAGCACTATTCAAACATTTGCTGCATGAATTGCCAAGAATGTGATCAATTCTTTACACAGGAGAATATAAAATCTACCTAAATTTAGCCTCAATTGGGCCTCTTTTTTTCTTAGATGGACAAATTTTATACTGAAAATGCTTCTATTGTGACCAAATATTGCCTTACTCCATAAACAGTACAAACTTAACCAGACAATTTCCCAATTTAATAGATTATGTCTTGAGAAATACCCAAGGGATACATTTAGGGAATTACACAGCAAAAAAGGCAAATATTTCAGTTAAAAATATTTGTCGCGACTTGAATTCTGGTGTTTCCAATTGAATTAATCATTGCGCAAGGTGAAAACAAATACAAAAGAACTAGAGTTAGGTGCATTTTATACAATATAGTTAATATTGAAATCCTAGAATGAAGTTTTATATCAGTACCCATCAATTTGACTTATTATGATGACTCAGCACTTTTCTCAACACAGTATTGGTCTCAGTGAAAAATTTCTATTCTTGGTGATAAAAATCAAACGTATTAATCAAAAGCTTCAAAATAGTGTAATATAACTGAAGTCTGATTGATTTTGATTTCCCTTGCTATCTTCAGTATAGGGAAAACGGTACTATTTATTCTGCCATAGGCGACAATACTAACGCTTTCTAAATTTACCCCTTTTTATAATAAAAACCTGGACAAAACAGTTATGTGTGGTGTTAGTACTTTATTACTCTGTTTTAAAAATTGAAGCCAAATAGTATCATGACCAACTTCCAACGGAGCTTGTTTATGTTATCCATGCCCACCGTCATTTTACATTAAATTTATGAAATTTTGGAAGTCTTTTCGAATAATTCTCTAGAAAATATTTCAATGGGTTTCAAAATTTATATTGTAAATATACACACTGCAGTTATTCATAGATAAATAAAAAAATATATTGTACCCTTACATCCAATCACAGCGCTCCTAAGTTGACTTCCTTCACCTGCCTTGGGTACACAAAAGGCCAACCTAATGCTAGGAAAATGTAATAGTACCGTTTTCCCTATACTGTGACATAAAGATATAAAGAATTCTTATGACACCATTAATGCTATACTGGGTTATTGTGAAAACCTTGGCTATAATAAATTCTTGTATGTCCCCATTACCTAAAGAAACATGGACCATTTCATGTCCCCACCCCTATATGCTGGTTTACCTCTTTCTGTACTTCTTTCAGATAAGGCTTAATAAACTACCTGTATCCAATCATATCTTATCTTATTTAAAAAGAATAATAAACAGTACCATTCAAACAGATAAAAATGACAATTCCATTCAATTTGTATTCAATTTATCCAAAATTTACAACATAAGCACAAATTCAAGATTTTTCATACTAATCTCCATTCCATGCTTTAGTATATGCCATATTGTGGTTCAAAATTTCAGAACTTGTTATAAAATCCATTATTCTGTCTTGGGATGATAAAAACAAAGATATTAGACACTTATAACATTAAATATGCAAAATACTCAGCTGTAAAGTTGCCTTTCTTGCCTGTATCAGTCTATGAAAAAGCTGAATTATGTCCCTTGGGAGTATTCATTTCCAACAAAAGTCTTTTCAAACAGTTGAAAATGAAAAACTATATATGCTTGATATAATAAAAGATAGAAACTACAAAATGAAGCACTATTCAAACATTTGCTGCATGAATTGCCAAGAATGTGATCAATTCTTTACACAGGAGAATATAAAATCTACCTAAATTTAGCCTCAATTGGGCCTCTTTTTTTCTTAGATGGACAAATTTTATACTGAAAATGCTTCTATTGTGACCAAATATTGCCTTACTCCATAAACAGTACAAACTTAACCAGACAATTTCCCAATTTAATAGATTATGTCTTGAGAAATACCCAAGGGATACATTTAGGGAATTACACAGCAAAAAAGGCAAATATTTCAGTTAAAAATATTTGTCGCGACTTGAATTCTGGTGTTTCCAATTGAATTAATCATTGCGCAAGGTGAAAACAAATACAAAAGAACTAGAGTTAGGTGCATTTTATACAATATAGTTAATATTGAAATCCTAGAATGAAGTTTTATATCAGTACCCATCAATTTGACTTATTATGATGACTCAGCACTTTTCTCAACACAGTATTGGTCTCAGTGAAAAATTTCTATTCTTGGTGATAAAAATCAAACGTATTAATCAAAAGCTTCAAAATAGTGTAATATAACTGAAGTCTGATTGATTTTGATTTCCCTTGCTATCTTCAGTATAGGGAAAACGGTACTATTTATTCTGCCATAGGCGACTATACTAACGCTTTCTAAATTTACCCCTTTTTATAATAAAAACCTGGACAAAACAGTTATGTGTGGTGTTAGTACTTTATTACTCTGTTTTAAAAATTGAAGCCAAATAGTATCATGACCAACTTCCAACGGAGCTTGTTTATGTTATCCATGCCCACCGTCATTTTACATTAAATTTATGAAATTTTGGAAGTCTTTTCGAATAATTCTCTAGAAAATATTTCAATGGGTTTCAAAATTTATATTGTAAATATACACACTGCAGTTATTCATAGATAAATAAAAAAATATATTGTACCCTTACATCCAATCACAGCGCTCCTAAGTTGACTTCCTTCACCTGCCTTGGGTACACAAAAGGCCAACCTAATGCTAGGAAAATGTAATAGTACCGTTTTCCCTTTACCATATAGCAATAAAAATCAAAGGCGTACGTACTGCTGGTATTGTCTCACACAAGCTTCGTATGGAGAATGAATAAGCAGAGCATTGAAAACATGAATTTAGAGTTGTCTTTCTTCGTGCAATAAAAATCTTGACAATAAACTCTCCCATATCTCGTACTTGACCAACAAAATTGCTATAAAATGTGTGTGAATGTAACTTTCTCTAATTCTTTGACAATTTATACCTTTCTGCACTCATTGTATAAAAAAAAAATTAATCAACGTGTGGTTGCCGGTGATCTCAGAAGATGATTGGATGAGTTTAAGGGTCATAACCTTAATCAGCTAACTGAATGAATCAAAATATGCTAACAGGTGTTAATGAAATTGACAACTTTGTGAAATGTGGAAGGCACTTGAAGGGGATTTTCGTTTAACAAAAAAATAAAATTTTATTTTTTAATCATTAGAGAAACAGATTCTTACATAGTTACTCGTGGATTATCGGATTTATCCAATCACGATAGTTAAATTATAAATTTTAAAGTCCTCGACGAGGCTTGGACTTTAAAATTGATAATTTAACTATCTCGATTGGATAAATCCGATAATCAACTGGTATCAATGTAAGAATCTATATATAACAAACCAATGAGATTATGAAAAAGGAGATTGATTTTCAAGACTTACTTTTAAATTTAAGAAGCACATGTAACGGTATTTCGCTTTTATGGTTTAGATGTGTCGGTGCTCAACTCACTAGGAAAATTTGTCCACGGTCTTAGATCATTAGATACCAGTTTAGTCTTTTGGACTGTTATTTTGTCGATTGTGTCCTATTCTCAATTCTAATATGACGTTCTTCTTTCGCTTTGGAAACAAAGCCATGCATGTTCTAATTCGAATAAAACATGGGCTGCACGTGATTGACGTCACTATTGAAATTGTAACGTCAGTTGTATATCGTTTTGGCTTCATCAAATCAAACTGGCTGCCTTTCGAACGTGTATTATAGGTCCGGTTCAGTGGATAAAAGCTCCTAATTTTCCTATTAGAATCGAAATAATTCTATCATGCCATGCTCTATGCTCATTTTAACATGGTAAGCTTTATATTTGTCAACATTTTACACCTTGCTAGTGCTCGGTATAAAGATATCGACAAATATAATGCCTATCCATGTTAAAATGAGCATAGAGCATGTCATGAATGAATTATTTCTTAATTGAAAATTTTGACTAAGTGTGAATTCATATGGCGGGTCTCGCTACTTTAGGAGTTTATGCGATTCCCGCAGTTTTACATGTTACCTTGATTTGTCTCTTCCGTATTGATTTCCGAGATTTGAACATCAGCAAACTACCTTCGTCTTAATATATCTGACAGCATAGATGCTTTAATAAATGATACGAGTTAATTATACCAGTTTTATTTTTTTTGGCCGTTGATGGAACAAAATACATATAAATTCCAATTGAAAAGAGATACAGTGTTATTGTCAAAATATTACAGAATATAATTCATGTTGACTCTATATTTTTAGAGGTTAAAGATATAGATCGTTCAATAAATTTTGTAAATAAAAAAAAACAATATTATAATCAGATAACTCGTGTTTCAATTACCGATAGGTTAATTAAGAAATATATATGGAACATTCCCATTCCAGGGCATACATTGTAAAACAGAACTGGGGCGTTTCTTCCTACATTATGATATTGTAAAGTCAATTGTTAAATACTTGTATAGTTTTGAAAATCTTCCAACTGAATTAAGTCTGTTGAAAGACGCTTATAAATGCAGACAAGAGCTTCACAAATCTAACATAACTTATTAGTTCTCATTTGTTAAAGATATATTAGAAGTTTTTGAAATTAAAGAAGAAGTAAAACATTTTGGACAATATAACTTTTTGAATATATCTAGCAAATTAATTCACACTAAATATATTAACAATTGGTATGTTAGCCAAAAAAATGCTTCTGATGGAAAATTGTTCAATTATTTGAAATTTAAACAAAATTGTGGTTATGAAAATTATCTCTCTTTGGTTGAGAACTTTGATTTTAGAAGAGCTATTTGCAAATTACGTGTATCTGCTCATAAGCTTCAAATTGAATTTGGCCGTTTTTCAAATATTCCATGAAATGAAAGAATTATGCCAAAAATGCTCCTCTAGCTGTGTTGAAGTCAAAATCCATTTTTTAACTTCATGTGAAAAATTTAACTCTGACAGAGATGCTCTCTTTGACTTTGTTTGCCAAAAAAAAAAATCCAAACTTTTCTATTATTTATTAAGCTGTGAATACAATCAGGTCCTTAATGCTGTTGGAAAATTTATTAAAGTCAATATGAGTTAGATCTATTTACTAGATACTATAAACCAAGGGCTTTATTACAGTCTAATCATATTGTGATTGTGTATTTATATTCTATGTATCTATGGTAATCAATGTTATTTTCCTTATAGATATATGCTCTATATGACCCTTGTGGGCCCTTTATTGGTAATATAATATGTTCCTATTCTTGTTCTTTAGATCGTTAAATGTCCTATACTTTTAAACTTTTCGCAAGCTTGTAGTTTTTATATATCACAATGCTCTGTCTCTCTCCAACTATTAAGGAGAGTACACACATCAAATGAATTGGTAATCGTGCTGCATTACCTTCAGAATTATCACAAGACGTAGTCAGTTTATTTGTTTGGTCAGACCGGTAAGCTAAGTTTACTCTTGAAAATTGGAAGAAGATGAGAAACTAGTGAAAATTGTCGTGAACTTAATGAAATAGGAGATAAATGTAAACGAAATTATTTTCCTTGGTAAAAATCAGTTTACAAATAATACAATGTCAAATCTAAAAGGAAACGAGGAGGAAGTACCTAAGCCAAGTAAAGGTTTTGGAATTTACCTACGTTGATTAATTCATACTAACTCATTTTATATTCGTAGTTATACACGATTTGTCTTTCTTTGGAACAGAAAACATATTTTCATTTGTTGAATAAATATGCATTTTTGTAATGTATTTTTTAGCAGGCTATATCTTTAATCATCCCGAAATAAGTGATTCAAAACACAAATTTATATTTTGTTAGATTTGTCTTTCTTTGAAGCAGAAAACATGTTTCTATTTGTTCAATAAATATGTATTTTTGTAATGTATTTGTTAACAGGCAATATCATTACTCAAACCGAAAAAAAAGTTTTGCTGACACGCCAGAAAATTTATCAATCTGATGTATCTTCCTTGTACAATAATTATCAATCATCAGATCATAGTTCGGTTAAGGTTATTTATAGTCCTACATGATAATATCAATACAATAGAATGACATAACGCATTTGTTTTAATTCGATGAGTTATGTTAGTCCGTCACAAATACCGTGAAGAACAACAGAAGCCGTCTTTTTTCTCAAAAACTTTGCTGTTGAGTGTTATTTTAAAATAATGTTGACCGGTAATTTTGCCTGCTTATCAGTCCGTTCATTAAAATTTCAGTAAACGAAATGCACGGACTTATATGACAGATGAAATTACAGGACCTGATTGTATGAATTATCTGGTTGGCACATACACGGCTCTCGTAGAACATATTTTCTTACATGCTTTAACTTTTCAAGAATTTAACTCTTTATTGGTCATATTCTTAGTGAAATGGTCGGTAGTCATAATGCAAAAGAGGATATGGCGCACTTGACGTCAGTTAGTTTTGATGGAAAGTTTATAATGAAGGATGTTCTCTATTCATAATGTGTTTTTTTGTTCGTTCGTTCATATTTCGTTTTTGGTTAAGATTTTATTTTCATTTTCGAATAAGTCTAGTATTAACCAAACTCGCGTCTGGTATCTTTGACGAGTTTATTTTAACTCAGATTATAATGTGCTTTAGGTTTCAAATTATTTGAACTGCTAAATAAAGGCCACAGTAGTATACCGCTGTTCAATAGTCATAATTTGATTAAGCAAAAACAAATTCGGGTGACAAACTAAATCCGAGGGAAACACATCAACTATAAGAGGAAAACAACGGAACAACAGAAACACTTAACTACAACAAAAGCAAAAACCAACATACATAGAAATGGACTGTCTGATTACAACTGCCATATTCCCGACTTGGTACAGAACATTTTAAGAAAAAATGGTGGGTTGAACCTGGTTTTATGGCTAGCCAAAAGCAATGTTGATTGATTTTGGTGGAGTGTGCTTGTGCAATCATTAGTTTTCTTTGGTGTGTTATGTAAACTGTTGTTTGTGTTTGTGGTTTCATTTTGGTCATTGTGTTGTCTTCTCCATTTTTTACATTCAGCATGAATAGCGTAACTGAAACAATGCAACAAACAATCTCATTACAGGACATGACGTAAATACAAGTTCATTAGGACACTTCCCCACAAAGAAAATTGATGGTCTTGTCTCATTCAAAGATTAACAGCTTATGCAAATTTGTTCGTAGTAGCAGACTTATATGACATCTCATATTTTAATTTGCAGCACGAAATATGAGATTGATTTGCAGATACTCGAGCTCATAACTGTCTTTTGGCCATCATTGATTATGAATATAAAATCTAAAAAGGAATAGGAATCTATAAATGGCTTCATGCTTTCCATGATAACAATTTAAAAAATGCGTCTATTTACCACTGTATTGAGATAAACAATTCTTTTTTTTTATTTTCAAAAGTAACTTCATTGAATATAATTTTGAACTAGAAAAATATTAGTCCTATTCTGCCGTAATTGGTTGGATAAGTTTACCTGTTAATAACATGCTTTTAATCGCGTGTCTGGCGTAAAAAAATAAACTGGTGTCTTTGATGAGTTTTATAAAATCATTGAACGCATCAATCCTATCGAACTTGAGATAAAGGATACAACAGATACAATTTAGTCTGCCTCATATCTTGACATCTAGAAATTGACAATGAGGATCGGTTGAAAACAAAACTTTACGACAAAAGAGATGATTCCAGCTTCCCAATTTGAACTTTCAATTTCTATGTAGCAGTATTAAATATTCCAGCAACGCCTGCATACACAGTATATAGCTCAAAGTGGACACGATATTCTAGGGCTTATTTTTCTATCATGATTTTCTTGATAGAGTGTTGCTGCTCACAAGGAAGCTATTAAACCAAGAGTTCCAAATTACGAAGTTGAAATCATCCCTTCGCTAATTTATTCGGACGCTCGGACGCTTTCGAGAGTTGGTTGACCGTTATCTGGAGCCAATGATATCACCCTTATTTTTTGGTGGCCAGGGGTTCATGTTGCTCAGTCTTTTGTTTTATGTGTTATGTTTTGTGTACTGTTGTTTGTCTGTTGCTCTTTTACTTTTTTAGCTATGGCGTTGTCAGTTTATTATCGACTTATGAGTTTGAATGTGCCTTTGGTATATTTCGCCTCTCTTTATATTGGTTAGGAAAAAGATATCGGAAGGCAATCATAAACATAATATAAGAATTACTGTGGATTCATTATTATTTGTTGAATACCAGAGTTCGTGGATTTCGTGGGTATAGGTGAATCACGAATTTAAATGATAAACGAAGAAAAAAAATTTCATCAATCCACATAAATTTGTACTCACAAAAGATTACTAACAAATACAAACAATAGGCATTTTTGTTCTGAGCAACAGGTCAAATATGCCCTCTTATTCTAACCACATATACTTTTTATTAACCAAAAGAAACTTTAACAAGGGTTCTATAGTGACCCCAAGTCATTAATCTTTCATTTATTCTTATGTGCTTTGTCTATAGAGTGTCTACATGCCATTTTGGTTTTCTTTGTTGACATAGCTGTTTGTTTTTATAGTGATTTAGATTATTATACAATGTTGACTGCTGTATCCCAATTTTTGACATTTTTATCTATTATGTCTGTTTGTTTGGCTCACACATTGTTGTCAATATAATGGAATTTTATGCAACTTTCATAAAAGTGAGAGGTTAAGCCACTTATAAAACCAGGTTTAATCCACCATTTTCTACATACCAAGTTAAAATTATTACAGTTGTTTTCCATTCGTTTGATGTGTTTGAGCTTTTGATTTTGCCATTTGTTAACGGTCTTTCCGTTTTTAATTTTCCTTGGAATTTGTTTTTTTATACCAAAAATACCCTAATATTTTACTTATTGACAAAGTTATAGGAACTATTTTGTTTAAAATATGAACTACTTTCTTGTACGTTCTTTCTGACCAGGCCCAAATTAGTGGTTCTAAACCTTATATCTTGAAAACATTCAAAAGTGTCTTTAATTACAATATCAAAAACAAAAAGTTTAAAAAATGAAGCCAGATTAAGGTACGTATTAACATCTCAATAATACGACAAATGCCGTAAAACATCATCATTCATGTCACTGTCATCTGAAAATCTATCGATTCCTTCACTTCATCAAAGTTCATTTAAGAATTGAATGCTTCTTTTTGTAACTGCATTGGGGTGTAAAAGCGTTGACCGAAGTACATTTTGTATGAAGCGCTTCATTCTAAAAATGTGCGCACGGTCAACGCTTTTACAACCCTATGAAGTTACAAAAAGAAGCATTCAATACTTATAATTACATTTTTAAGCTAGGATCATGAAAACACGTTTTTTATCATGTTTTTATTTAATTTACCTGTGTACTTTATTGTGGGACCTCATGTCATTATGAATGATAAATTTCATTGTGTTATGAAGTTGATTAAGGAATAACGCGAGATTGTAGTTAGCCCAGCAGAATAACGTATTATAATGAAACATACTCCTAATGTAATTATTCTCATTTAATTACATATAAACAGTAACACAATAAAACTAAAAGTGAAGCACATGTCCTTCCATTCATCCGTTTGTCACACTTTTGGTTTCCTGAAACTAATTAAAGTACTTTTAGAGCAAATATTTTGAATTTAAATACAGTAACAAAGATTATAAAATACAGGTCAAATTCGATTTTGACGTGTTGTCCAATTACCGTGCAACAATTATGATCAATAATTATTTTTTAAAATTGGATATAGTTGTTTTCCAGCTAAAGTACAAAGAATTTTTTATATTTTACCACAAAGTCATGAACCTTAAGATTCATATCAAGTTTGAATTTTGAAGATTTTTGCATTTACGTTCAAGAGAAATGCCCCTTAATTATCTTTTCAAAACAGAATTGTTTGAATACTTAGAGGATTGCATGGCATAGTCTTTTAAGGTTTCATCACAAGGCTCCTATTTATGTTTTGATTTTGACAGTTCTATGTATGTTGGCGTTTGTTTTTGTTGCACTTCAGTGTTTGTTTCCCTCTTATAGTTGATGTGTTTCCCTCGGTTTTAGTTTGTAACCCGGATTTGTTTTCTTTCAATCAACTTATGACTTTTGAATAGCGGTATACTACTGTTGCCTTTATTTGACATCTACCGTTCATAAATAATTCTAAAATTTAACAGAAATGGCTTTATTTATACATTTTTGGGGTACGGGGAGGTGGGTTATTTTGGATGATAATAAAAGTACTACTTGATATACTCTTGTAAGATTTAAAATGATGTAATTTAACAAAAATTACAGGATAAGTGTGATGTTCACGCATTTGTCATTCACTGATCAAGCGGAATATCCCTAAGTTTTCTTAAGATTTTATTTGTCTTGTTTGGATATTAGAAGATCTTTTTGAATACAAACACAGTATTCTTCACCATTATATATATAGATCAATTTTGATTTAACAATAGAAATTTATCATTAAATTACAGGCAGGGGTTTCTGTGATCACTATGTTAGTTTGCATTAGAATTTAATTGAACTGGGCGAAAAATGGTTGTCTAGAAGAAGTAGCAAGTAGGTGCTACTACCACAGTTTAACTGTTTCAGAGACTATTATGGACTTTAAAAAAAGGGAGACGGTACCAGTAGGGTATTGAAATAAAAAATCCTAGAAAAACCAGACAATTATATTGCAGAAAAAACGATGAAAAAACAAGACTGGGCTAGACAAACGCAACCAAAAAACCGGGTTGATCTCAAGATCTCTGGAAGGGTTAACAGATCATACTCTACTAGTAGCTCCCGTCATGTTCCTCACGGTAAGTATTTGGTGATGTTACAATCTAGGAAAAGAGGATATAATTGTACCTAAAACAATTGGAATATATGCATGGTCATCTGTGAAATAGATATTCCATAACGAATTGACAATTATCAATAGTGAGATTATGAATCCTTTAGCAGATAAATCGATGTTCGAAATAATTTTTAGTTTGACTATACCTTCTCTAATTTTTTATATAACGGAACTAAAACAAATGTCATACAAGTGGGAGGTTTAGTTTGCTAGAAAACCAGGTTTAACTCACAATTTTTTTCCGAAAATGCCGGTACTAAGTCAAGGAATTTGACAGTTGTTTATCACTCGTTCCGTTGGTTGATAACGCTTGCTTTTGTCATTTTTTTATGAAAATTCAATTTTAGAATTACCTTGGAGTTTGGTGTTTTTTTTATACTCTTCCCTTTAATGATTTTTTGTTTTGTTTTGGTATAAACAGTGTAATTCACGACCATTATCCTTAGGAAAAGGTGAGTTGGAACTGTTAAGAAACAAAGGTTTCAACTCCCTCATGCAAAGTTGACCTAAGATGGATTTTGATAATATTTTTAGGTCTTTTTAATAATACAGCTCGTTAGCTTTTTCGGTTCTTATACGTCCTTGGCTGGCAAATATTCGGCTTTGAGTGTTCCTGATGAAAGTAAATCCAGAAAAGCGTTTTGGATGCATGAAATTTAAAAAGTGTCGTTTTAATTGTTTGATATATAATCGCCATCGAGACATCAATCCAAAAACACACAACTAATGAAGATGATTTTGTTAATTAATCAATTAATATATCAGTTGTGATAATATAACATTTGAAGTATCATTCAGGTAATTAACTGTCGCATAATGAAGACAAAGTTTCAAGGGTTTGCCTTACAGATCTTCCTGTCGTGCTTTCGATAGAATATATTCTAGTGTAGAACTGTTTCAAATTTGTTCTAGGCTGGACCAGTTCTAAATCATGATGGCGTCCTTGAAATTCTGAATGAATGATTTCTATCTTTACCATTTTGAACCATTTGTTCAATAGCTTGTTGGTAAGCAACAACCCTCTATATGCATAAGTTACTTGAATGATGCTACGGAAAAATTGAAACTTCACAATGGGAATTGAAATTATCTCTTTTGTCCAATATTTCTTTTTCTCAATCGATGCTCATTGTTAATTTTCTATATGTAAGTCAAGACTTCACTGTATCTGTGTTATCCGATATTTCAAGTTAAATGGTAAAGATTGAATCGAAATAGTCACTAAATATTAAGGGATACTACCGGCTTATTTCATTTTTTCTGATAAACTTTTGTATAAATAAGCGTCATACGAATAAAGGAACAAGTTACCAAGAAGATAAGCAAAAATGATTCCAATGGAAAAACCGATATCTGTTGAGAATGACGTTATTAAAAAAAGATGTAGAAAATACTAAGGGGACATTTAAAACTCATAAGTCAAAAGAAACTGACAATGCCAAGGCAAAAAAACGAAAAATCGGGGAATGTCTCAGGTGCGCCAGAAGAGCTCGTAAATCCTGCAGATTTGAATGCAACACAATGTTGTCAAGTTGAAGAAAGTATCAAGAAGATGTTTATATCAGAGAACTTTTTGTTTGAATCAGTTAGCATTAATTTGATAAAGAATGATTTTCACTTCCTAAACGAGATATTTGCAACTGCATTCACTTTTCTTTATGAAACAAAGTTTGTGACCCGACCTAGTGTAAAATAGAAACCATTTCGGTTAATGTCTCAAACTCCAGTAAAAAAACATGCCACTTAAAATTGTCCGTCTTCCTCTTAATACACGTTCATACAATATTACATAATAAGTTACATTAACCAGATCCGTGACACAAAATAATCGATCTCTTCGAGGGAAAACACCAAATAAACCAGAAAGACATAATTATGTATCACGTCGCGGGACTTAACATTGTAAGATTAATGATTTTCCGCTGTCTTATAATCTTTCAGGATTTCGAACTACAATCAGTTTATCTGACCAATTAAGGTATAATTTCCAACGATGAAAGTAGAAACAAAACTTAAATGATGATTGATTTTGTGGTTTTCGTCTGTGGAGTACTATTATCTTTTTTATCTACAATTATTCATTATAAATCATAGACATTGTATTAAAAAGTATGTGTATTATAACAAAGACATTGTACTAAAGAGTATGTGTTTTATAACATAGACATTGTATTAAAGAGTTTGTGTTTTATGATAATGCCATTGTACTAAAGAGTATGTGATTTATAACATAGACATTGTACTAACGAGTATGTGTTGTATAATTCTTCAGACAATTTTTTTTACAGTTTATTGTTTACTGAAAGATGATAATCTTTGGTGAAAAGGTTTTAAAAGAACCATCAACAAATGAAACTGTAATTTAAGATATATATCAAGTGTGTGTTTAGTGATGATAATAGTGGAAAAATGTTTTTCATTATTAAAACTGATTTGGCCAGATCAATATCAATTGTAACAACTGTGGTCAAAAACGTGAAGGCTTGTCCAAAGCCGACAAAGTTGGAAAATGATACTAGTCAAAACTAGAAGTACTGCTAGCAAAGGTTGCAAATTAATACCCCGACACTTGCAGTCCATAATTTGGAAAGGGAAACCCTAAATATTATTTGAACCAAAAATCTTTCAAAAGGTGACAATAACATTATATGTTTAAGAATGTGAGAAAGTTTCAATATTTGTAATAAAGGCTTTATGAGGAATTGCGAATACTCAACGAGTATACACCCAAAATTAATCAACTGTAAAGTTCGTGGTTGGTAAAAAGAAACACCGAAATATTCTGATCAAAAAACGAAATAGGAAGTCACAATAGCATTACATGGTAAATATGCATAGAAATGTTCATTAAATAATGACAAGAAGAAGCTGATACAAATGTGTACTATAATGTGCATACATGTCGAAGTTCATATTCCTATATTCGATAGTAAACCAAAAAAATTACTTTACCCTTGCAAAACATGAAATATTGAAAGTGATATTAACGAGTTTTGACCAATTTTTAATAAAAGATAATTATAATGCTTTCAAAAGTTTTACCTTAACAAAATATTTAACGTAATAGAATATTTGAAAACTAAAAAGAGTACACTAATAATACGCAGATAAACTTGATCTTTGCGTTGGCGCTGCATTGCCAATGATATTGTAGGTCCCTCTTAAGGATATACAACTCCTTCCAATGGAAATAGTTCTAGTAAATTCGCTTGCAGCCGTACATTACTGTGCAGATGTCAATGTATTAATGACGTTTCATTAAGGGATTTATATTTCTAGACATAACAATACAGGTAGATCGTCCAGACAAAACCTCTACATTACGTCTAAATGATAATATAGTTAGATACTTGAATGATATATCAAATGTAGCATTATCATGACTGATATGATATTTAATTACTTAACACAATCTACATCGATTTCAGAAAACATATTTTGGGTCTTTGTGGTGGATTGCTGTCTCAATGTAGATTATATATCAAGTCATTATTCGAGAGGATAATGATCGGGAATTACACTGTTTATACAAAACAATATAACATTGTCGAAAAATAGAGAAGGCAGAGTCAAACAAAACAATATTTGAGAAAACATACATAGGGATTCATTATTGATAATTGTCAATTCGTTAATGAATATCTGAGTCACAAACGATCACGGATATGTTCCAAATGAAAATAACACTTTTATAATTACATGCTTCCGAAACTTTCCTTGATTTACCTTCATCAGGAACAAACACAACCATTTGAAAGCCTATGACGTATAAGACGTATACACGTTAAGAGAAATATGAACAAAAAGGACCAAGTAAATAGCCAAATTCATTTTAGGATTTTTTCGAGTTTAAATTGGCAAATGGAATTTTAAAAACCGAAACTATATTAAGAATTAGCTGAAAGTTGTTCATCAGTTGTCTGTAATGGAAACACAATTTTAGTGGACGGAGTGGGGTCGGGATAGATTCTCGACTACGACAATGTATAATATTTTATGTCACAGAAATACGTGTTCTACAACGATCAAAAAGCTGTTAAGGTAATCGTATACGTTCATGACGTCATTTTTACAAATATAAACCTTTTGTTCAATGGCTTTGTTTTAAAATGAATTCACGAAATATTAGAATACGACCCAGAATGAAAGCAATATATCTTTAACACTTGACTTTTTTGTATGTTTTTTCGTTTACTAGTACAGCAATTTAAAACAATACAAGAGAGGCGAAATATACCGAAGGGCTACTAAACTCATAAGACGAAAACAAACTGACAACGCCATGGAAAAAAAAAAAGAAAGGAAAAACAATAAAAAGACAGTATACAAAACATATCATAGAAAACTATTGACTGAACACGATCTTCACAAACACCGGAGATGATGTCATATATAGTGGAAAATTACATGTTTTTTTTTCTCGAAACAGCCTTACATTTTATAAAATAAGATAAAGTTTTAATATGTCATGCATGTGAGCAAACAGAGCGCATATAATTTTGGAAATAAGTGAGATTAAACGGATAATTTTGGATACAAATTGGCGAAAGATAATAAAATTGTAGAATGTGTAGAGGTGTTGTCGCTATTTACCAGCAACAAAAATATATACCATCGTAAAAGGTAATTTAAGCGCCCCTTGCGCTTGGATAATACCACTTCATATAGTGATATAAAGATATAGAACTAACATATCTTTCTATTACACACTTTTCTTATATACATTGTAAACTCTCTACATGTACTTCGAGCAAACTTGATGAAAGCTTATATTTTAGAGAAGCGTTTTGAGTACAAACAAACAACATTTTTCAATCTAAAGATGTATAACCAATTTCCTCTGCACTCTTTTAATTTTCCGGGTCAAAACCTGAAAGTTAATGAAACCTTCGGGAATTTGAATATTAAATAGACTAGATAATATCTTTACAATATATGTTATAACAATTTGATACACATAATGTTGAAGACAGTTTTGATACAATTTTGCAAATTTTAAATTTGTTTTAAAATTTGCATTGACGGATATATTTAATGAAATTTAATTGATCTTCTTATGGAAGAAAATACATAGATTTCTTTCCATATACCATAATATTGAAAAATGGATGAGTTGTTGAAGTCGGACAATTTTGCACATCATCAATCATTTTGATCGTTCCGAAAAACATTTGAAAAAGACAGACAGGAAATGTATTCAGTTCTAGTTTAGTTCTCTAGTTATATTTCAGACATTTTATTGTAGCAAAAAGAACTGTTTAGATAAATAGTTTGCGGTCATCTAAGAGTTGTTCTTTACATTTTTAGAGTATTGAGAATATTTTACTAACCTCGGCTAAACAATATATAGTGAACTTCCTGAATAAATGACAAAAGTACTACAGTAACTGAAAAGAGTTCCTCGACAGTACTAAAATTCCGGCTAGAAAATCTTGACAAGATAAAACTTTCTTATGTTCAGGAATTTTAAATCAAGTTCAGATCGAAATTACCTTTTCAATATGCAATATGTTTACTAGTGTTTGAATCTACATCATCTATTATTCTTTTGTTATTGTATTTATAAAATTACTTATAGATATGTACTTTTAGATTATAAAAATTATTTCAATTAGTAATTATATACCTATATAAGCCTAGATTGTAACATATTCTCCATGTCTAGTTGTCGATCTTATAATAGCTTGCCTAACTTTACCACGTTATGGAATCGTTTCAGTTTTCTTGAAAGTTATGTATATTTTTATGTCTTTCAGTGGTCTTATCCTTGTTTGAGAAATGAATAATACCATTCTCAATTCAAAATAATTATAAAATGAATACAGGAGAGAAACGTCGGCTCAATTGAAATAATACAAAACCTGTTTCATTGAACACTTGTGTTATAATAAACATTTATTTTGACTGATTCAATCATCCGGGATAAATGCTTTTGTCTGCCAGAGTAAAACTGACACCTCAGTAATGTAACACTTATTTGCTACGGCTTCTGATTTTGATAAGCAACGTTAACTTCCGAAGAGATTAATTTTTCCAATCAATACGCGTTGATAAAAGATCTGATGTACTTTATTATTGAAAATGTTGTCCTTGCATGAACATTGCGACACAGATAGCATCTGTTTGATATTGTTTTTCCATTAAATTCGATAACTTATACATGTATTAAAAATACATACTAAATTTCATAATGCACCCGACTTACAAAATTTTATTTACATCCAATATCATATTGATGTAATGATTCGTAATGAACTTTGATGTTTTGTGATATAACTCATTTACAAAGCGAATTATTTTCTGTGAAGTTTTTATCTTGTCTAGTGTATCTATTTTTTTAAACCTAGCTTCAAAGTAACATTTTCAATCAGTAAAACTCAGGGCTGTCATCGCTGTAACACCACTGTGATAGTTGTTTATAATGTGAATCGCGTGATTTTTTTAAATATTGGCAAACACAGAAGTTATAACTACATAAGATGAATATAGTCTTCAATACGAAATGACACTAATTGTTGTTTCATACCCTGACTATATGCAAGGACCTTATATAATCATCAATGCATATTGTGGAGAGAGAGAGAGAGAGAGAGAGAGAGAGAGAGAGAGAGAGAGAGAGCCAATTGATTTTACTGCTCTAAACATAAGTAAATCAACAACCGGCTAACTTAATGTTTTCAGAGTAATTTTTTTTCTATACAAATTACAGGATCTAAAGTATCAAATTATATATATCAATCCTCATAATCCGCGTTTTACCTTTACTTTTTTGCATAGAAATCGAGAGTTCTCTATACTGCAATTTACAAGATATATATTATTTTACATATTTGGATCTGTCTATTTTATCTGTTGATGCACCCACCATAATTATAAATATCAAACTCTGTCAAGTATTTGTACAATGCACTTAAGAACTGCATTTTTAGTTGTTTTCTCAAATGGTGATATTTGATTAATAATGAAACAGATGAGAAATTATCAATAACACATGTCTCTCATCTATGTTTTTATACGATTTGAATAAATGTGCAGTTGTGCGATGGATTCTTTGTGATATAATTTGTGACTATATATTCATTTTTTTTACCCTTCACTCAATCATGTCAATTGAGTTACTGCTTCGCTTAACAATTGAACTATTTTGAGACTATACGAAAAGGCAAGGTTGGCAATTACCATATATAGATATAAGAAGATGTGGTATGAGTGCCAATGAGACTCTCCATCCAAGTCAAAATTTATAAAAGTAAACCATTATAGGTCAAAGTATGGTCTTCAACACGGAGCCTTTGCTCATACCGAACAGCAAGCTATAAAGGGCCCCAACAATTACTAGTGTAAAACCATTTAAACGGGAAAACCAACGGTCTAACCTTTATAAAAAACGAGAAACGAAAAACACTTATTATCCACATCAACAAACGACAACTACTGAACATCAGATTCCTGACTTAGGACAGGTGCAAACAATTGCAGCGGGTTTAAACGTTTTAATGGTACCAAACCTTCATCCTTATCTGAAACAATAGTGTAACATCACAACATAGAAAGACACACTATAAAATATCAATTGAAAGAGCTTAACTCAATCAAAAGACATATTTACACCAGTGAACATACACTGAACAAATAAATTTGATCTATGATACAATGTTAATACAAAATAAATAAACTAAGGGAAGAATAATTAAAGTAACATGTTATACCGCTGTGAAATGTTAAACAATTTAAGAAAAACAATATGCTTGAACAAAAATATCAGCCATTTGCAATTACTTTAAACACAGGTAAATAATTAATAAATAATTTTGATGTTCATAGTACGAAGAAGTGAAAATGTATAGTAAGACCAAACACTTATCAAAGCTGGTATATAGACCAGATAAACCCTGAATAAGTAAACATTAAATAACAAAAAAGCATTACACTTAGTATCAACAGGTCAAATAAACAAGAAAGTACGATTTGAGAGTACTCGAAGTTACTGACAGCTAGTTAAAAGCCAAAAAACAATTAATAATAAAAAATCATGCATCAGAGACTAAAATCAACTAAAACACATCCCAGAGATTTAGTATTTTAACGCCATGGACAGTCAAAGAAGACATGACTTGTGCAATGCCAAAAATAAATGTATCGACAGGCAGTAGGATAGTTAGGAGTTAACCTCTTTATGATCAAAATGAACGTGGGTGTGTCTTTATACATCCCGTTTGAAAAGAATACAAATTTATTTATGTCTTAATTTGCTGATGACAAAATCGATATTAGTGCCAATGTAAACTATATTCAAAGATCTAATTACAACATTGGTAAGATAACCTTTACTAATAAGTTTGTTTAAAGGTTCGATGAGTTTACAATTAGGGGAATGAAAAGTCGTCTCTTTTGTCGTAAATTTAAGTATAGAGTTTTCTTTTAGAGATTGAAATGTCCAAATCTAGAAAAGGACAACTACTGCCGTTTATGTTAGGTTTAGTTAAAGTAAGTTCTTTTGGGTAAATTTCGGTAGTATATTTAGAGAACTCTGGATTATTTAACGAAAAAATATCACCCAGATAACGGAAGGTATTGCTGAATGTATCAACCAAATGTAACAATGAGGTGTCTTTACTGAGTTTGGTCATAAACAGAGATTCATAGCAATACAGGAATAAATCTGCTATTAAAGGGGCGCAGTGTGTGCCCATAGGAATACCTACTACTTGTCGATACACTTTATCGACGAAACGTGCATATATGTTGTCCAGGAGAAAATTTAAAGCTTCAATCATATCTTAACATTTCCAGTAAGTGTATCTAGCATACTTTCCTTTTTCGTTACAGAAAGGGGCTTTTAACGAGTTACAGCAAATAAATTTGTAATGAGATTTTTCAAAAGACCATTTAATTAAAATATAAAAGCGTTTTCTTGATTGTGTGGAAGTGTAGTAAAGAGAGTAGAAAAATCATAACTGTCAACAGAATTAAAAGGACCATTAAAAGCATGTATTTTATCTAAAACCTCTAAAGAATTTTTAACACTCCAAAAATAATTAATACATTGAAGACCTGTTGGTGACCTTCTGCTGTTGTCTGTTCTGTGGTCGGGTTGTTGTCTCTTTGACACATTCCCCATTTCCATTCTCAATTTTATTATTTTCATAAGCTTTATTACAAAAGTTAATAACAAGTTCTTTGATAGTAGTAAGGGAGGTAGTTAGAAGCTGGGTAGTGGCAGTGATATACTTGTTTACAATTTGACTCTCTGTGGAGCGTACGGACCTGAATGTAGAAGAATTTGTAATTTCGTTTTGGAGAACTTCCGTGTAGTATATGCGTCACACCACCACTACATTATTTGCTGCTTTGTCTGCCGGTACCAACACAAACCGCTTTGCGAGTAGTTCGAGCTTATTTTGTATTCTAGAAATGGGAATATTATGGACCCTATTACTTATTTCAGAATTGTTTTCAAAATGAGATATACGAAAACTAACATGATTTATGATTTTCAGATTTATCGATACTAGGAAATAGCCTATGATGACAAAAGGCTGTAATAATACGGGTGTATATATATGTAGCCCTTTGTCATGTGCACTGAATCAAACTTGGTCATAATGGACAAATATTTCTGCTAGATTGAAGGTCACCTTGTCAGCAATTTGTTTTTCGATACTTGTGTTATCTAGTGAACTCGATTGCTGGAAACTCACTGTTTGTTGCATAAGTTAATTGATCCCCAACCTACGGTTTATGTCATTCAAGTTACTTTAATTTAAATTCATGTAAATATTCATTGTACTATAATGATGAAATTATAAGTTCCCTAGATGAGCCTTTATGTAAAATGTACAATATATGGATGTGTTAAGTACATGCGTTTTTTTTAAAGGACGTGTTTTACTGAACAAAATATGAATTGATACTAGGATAAACATTAAGTAGACCAGACGCACTTTTCGTCTACTTGTGACTCGCCAGTTTTGCTGAAATAAAAACAGTTGAAAAACCACATTAATTACGAAGTTAAATAGTATAAACACCTTCTGGAATGTTAACAGTAAGCATTAAAACGTCCTTTTTATAATGGTACAAAAGATATCGTAGTCCATCTGTCCTTTCCATCAAAATTTCCTGTGCTAGAACAAACTTGCATCAACTAATTCCTATGAAATTTCAACACGACATCAGTATTGACAGATGAAAGCTTTCTTTCGAATTTTATATATTTTTAGTGATGTCGCTGATTAATGTTAGGATTTAATTCTTTTTATCACATATCGCGCAAATCTCCAGTATACTTTGATTGATGTCCGTTAATCTTTAAATAATTGTTGAAATGGATAAAAGAAACCACCCTTTCGATTTGGAAATTTTCTGGTTGTTCAAGAGTTACAAGACTGACACTGCCATATTCTAGTAAATACTTTACATGTTGGGCGATAACCTGAGTATCCTTGGATTGGTATTTTGGAAACTTTAGATATTTGTTTGAAATGGCGAAAGTTAGACAAGTTCAATTTTGAATAATTTTCCATTTAATGTTCCAAAGTTATGAGACTTAACCATTAGAGTAATAAAAAGATATTGCTTAATGTCATGCACTAACTTAAGTATCCTTTGTTCTAGAGTTGTGGTAACTTTAACAGTCATATGTGTTGCAATATTTATATCCCTAAGGATATAATCATGCAAGTTTTTTCTACGGCGCCATTTAAATAACTTCTGAGTAGACGCCTTCTAGACATTTCTTATATCATTCTTTTAAATTTTCTTCTCTCAACAATTTCAATATGAACAAAACGGACGTTTCATACGCTCTTGGTGCAGTTGATTAGCCTTCTCTTTGTGTGACATTACCACATAATTACAAATTATAAGCAACTAAAACAGTACATTTTATATCTATGAAAACCATTTGTCGTTTGCCCTTCATATATAAAAATATAAATCTTTTCGAGGCTAGTAACACCTGATGGACATACAATGTCATTTATCGAAGAAGTAAAGCGTCTTGTTAGTCTTTTAAAGTTCTATGTCCACGTTTGATCGATGATAATTGAAATTGCTATATATTTGAGATCCAGGTACAATAATCTATCTCCTTTTACAACTATAATACGAGATTTGTTATGTCACTTTAAATGATCGCCATAATTATACTGTTCTATCCAGATGCGGATCCAGGATTTTGAAAAGAATGGGGCGGCCAAAACTAGACAAAGTTTGGAGTGGAACAGGTAAAAAGTCTGGATTAACCATAAATGAAGCCCCGTAAGGGGGGCCTAGGCACCCTGCTTCTCTAAATCTAGCTCTGCTATCTCCACACTTGCTATTGAATCCAAATGTAGCTGATCCATCTAGTTGGATAATGGAAATTCAGAAAAAAATGTTATCAAAATTATCTCAATCTATATGTTTTTCTTACCAAATCATTCTTTGTAAAATTGTGGGATATTACATTATTCCCGAATTCATGATATATTTCCAATAAAAACTTAAGAAATAATTTCAAAAAACATTTTTTGTATTGTATTATAGTGTTCTGTATCCAAAAAAGAGGGTGCTTTATTTATTATAGATGTGTTTTTATTCAAAACACAAGTAGAAAGAGTTGTTATTCAAGACAATAAAATACATGACTTTTCGTATCCCAGTAAATTTTAAAAAAAATTGCCCTTTCGACTTTATACTCTAAACTATTGTCATTTTATAAATGTGCCATTAGACAGTAAATCAGAATTTGAACAGCTTTGCCCGAAGGCTGACACAAGGAAATAAATAAAAAAGTTTTATCATTGAAAATCATTACGTTCTGCGGAATAGAAGCAAATCTTCACTTGAAGAGCAACTATAAATGTAGATTAGATTAACACTTGCGGTAAAAAAAAATCCATTTTAAAGATGCTTTTCTGAAGACAAAATTACTGTTCATCAATTTAAGAAAGATTGACTAAGATAGCCAAAAGACTATCTTGTCTAGTATCTATAATGATTGTTGTTTTCAAACGCACACATGCTTCGATGATTGTTCATTTTGTTATTAAGGAAAACAGTGCTTTCAAATAAAGGTTCTAGGCTTAATAGTATCTGAATAAGTTGATGACGGCAACAAATCCCATGTCACTATATCAAAAATCTGTAAAAATATATTCGTAAGATTTGTATTTAAAAAAGATTGATGCAATATCAAAAAATGATAAATACAAGCAACTGTGTAGTTTTTTCTGTAGAAAGGCCCCTCCGTATTTCAATTTTTCTAATAAGTTATAACTTAACTGCTGTTTCTAAATCAAAGAGGAGCGAAATATACCAGAGGGACATTCAAACTCATAAAAATAAAATAAAATGACAACGCCATGGCTAAAAAAGAAAAAGACCAACAGTATAAATAAATGCACCTTTTGCATCTTTACGGATAAATTGCACAAGGTATTTTTCCGAGAAATGCTAAATTTCAATCATCCAACAAAAAGGTTATTCTTAAAGTGCTGCAATTTTGCAAAATAACACACACAATACTTGACCATACACCACACAATTATAAAAATCCAAGTCTTGATCATCGAATGATGACTTGATATATTCTGAACTAATCCCCAGAACGCTCAAACTATTGAAGGGTGTGTACAATGAAATCGGTTATAATGATAATTTAGAATATATATCAAGAGCTTTCGGATCAACCGACGCGTAAGTAAGTCAAATGACAGCATATTATTTTTTCTACAACCTTTACTAGCAGAATAACTCTTGGGAAATTCCAAGTATTGTCGCCATCAGGTTTTTAGTGCAAAGATCTAGTACGTGCTAGCTTAAATGTGTTGACAAATATTTTGACATAGACATATGCACATAGGAATTGATAATCAGAGTAAAACAAATTATCTCCTGGTGTAAGAATTCAATCTTGCTAGTACATTTTTAAAAGACAGTATTAGTAATCCTTATACTGATACTTCAGAGAAATTTAAAGTGTGATTGTGGTTTTAAGTGGTGAAATATCGATTACATCATTACCTTAAGGGACAATTGTGGTTTTATAATGGAATATAAATCAGTAAATGAGATAACAATTACTAGTATAACATAAGTATGCTTCAGTTATATTAACTTTGCAAAGAATAATGTGTATATAATTATGTAACATTTAGGCTCTTGTATTTCTGTGTGTCTCTGTATCATATTTGTTTTCTTTTTTACGCGTTTGTAACTTTGAAATGAAGAACATCGAAAAGCGCTGTTCCTTTGTGTTAAAATTCCACGTGTATGTTGTGAATTTGTGTCGTGAATAGATGCACAATATCTTTTCGTTTGCATTACATAGGCTTGTTTGAGATTTAGGCTCAATTTTTGTGTGTCTTTGTATCATATCTTCTACTTTTTATTTACTCGTCTTTATCTTTGATTCGAATAACAGCAAAACGCTCTGTTCTTTTGATTTAAAAGTCCTAATAAGTATTATGATTTGTGTCATGCATTTATCCATCATACCTTTACCTTCGTATTACTTATAATTTAGTTTCTATCTGATGGTGTTTCTGTGCTTTTGTGTGTTTGTGTGCTTGTGTGTTCGTGTGTTTGTATAATGATATAACTGTTTTTCTGTACGCCAATATGCTTTCAGACATAAACCGATACAATGTAGTTGCTCAAATAATTTATCTCTTGTTACCTGCAATAAACAGCGTCAGTATAAATATTGCTGCCAGATTCGGTCTAAGTAAATCATATCATCAAATAGCACAGAAAATAAGATATACCTTCTACAGTTAGTTTGAACATATTGCAATTATGCATTATTCTTTTTGGTAATAATGAGGTATATTTAATATTTATTCTTTTTCTATTTTATTCACATTTTCACGTGTCTGTTTGCTTACTTAATTATTTATTTCATAAATAATGGAATTGTTTGGACAGTTTTGCATAGACTACACATATTTTTCTGTTCGAGTCAGCGGACACGGCTGCGTATTTTTCATCTAACATAGCCAATCAGACACACCTTTTCGGGCTTAGGTTTTATCTGTCGGCTAGATTGCAGCATGAACATATTTCTTTCACTATATAAACAAGTCAACTCTTTTTTTTAATTCAATCACGTTTACATTGTCTGTTTTATTTGCTTTTACAATAATGTAATATCTATAATAGTATATTACAATGAGACCATATCTTATTTATTACACAAATACTTTATATAGATTCGAGAACACTAAACTAAATACAAAATCAATTTTCTACTTGAGGTTGATCATGTTATACTGACGTTGCTATGAAATTTTCATCAGCTTGGCTAAAATGCTAAGTTAATGCATAAGAATTGTTTTGAAATATAATGAACATCAAAATAATTGGATTTCAACGGAAAGAAAACTTTACAAAATAATGCCACAAAAGGGCAATAATTCATTTCTATATAATGAGTATAGCAAACAATAGTAAAATATATCTCTCTGAATGGTACAAATATGAATAAAAATACATCACGCATTTTTGTATAAATGATATCCTTAACTGAATTCCGAGGAGCGGCTGGTTCGAATTCTTTGACACAAAAATATTTGGCAGTACATTTTATGTAGTGGGCTAGGGCATAACACTTAAAAAAAATCACTCGAGACGAAACACAACTTACTATGTGTATTATATCAACATATACTGATGAACTGTTGCCCATGTATGCACACTTATAAAAAATCTTGTGTAAAAGTAGACCCATTATACCAAATGGGAAGACGGATCAAATAAGAATTAAAAACCAATTGTTCAAAGAACAATTGAAGGTCTTTCCACATCAGTTTTCTAAATAATTGATAGGAAGCTACTTCTGGTTTACTCAAAGTTATTAATAGCGTCAAAGTATAGATTTCTTCATACTGATTCAATAAATAAATGGTTTCTATATACTTTTGCCTGAAATAAGGGAGATAATTGTCAACTTCCGGTTTAGAAAATGTCACTTCCGGTCTCATATGATAGCTTTATTCACAATGATTCCAAAAATATATAGTGTGTATACACTTATACCTGTAAAAAGGAAGATAATATGCTACTTCCGGTATATAAAATGTCATTTCCGGTCTCAAATGATAGGTTAACCTATGATCATTCAAAAAATATATGGTTTCTAGGTACTTTTCCATGAAAAAAGTGCAAAAATTCTACTTCCGGTTCACTCAAGGTCACTTCCGGTTTACTTTTTTCAAGGTCATATGTCAACCAACAGTTTGCAAAAGACACTATGGCTTTAATATGTACCAAGTTGGAGTAATAATCAATTAACCTTATATTGAATTATTTCAGGGACAATAACTCCTATAAGATATCATTGGATTGTTTCAGACCAAATGTATCATATCTTAATCACAATTAAGCAAACATTTTACACTAGTTCTTTAATTTGTAAATTTTAAAAGTGACAGAGGAGATCAAATAACAAGGAAAAGTCAAAATTTAGAATATGACCTTGACAATTTCATTTAAAATGAACCAAGGAACTCAAATCAATATACCTTAGGTCTATATCACTTACCATTCAAGCTATACATTAATATATTCCTTATGTCAAATAGAGAAGGGAAATAACTCTCATATGGAGTTTACGTATCGCTTCGGTCAAAATTGGACAAAACATCCTGCGGATATAACGAGCAATTTGGTAAAATAAATTTGTCTCTTTCTTTTACGGTTACGGAGGAGATGCATGCACAAGGAAAACAGTGTTCGGGGAGATAACTCCTACAAAGAAAAGTATACGGTTAAGCAGGGTCAATTTCAAAGGCGCATAAACTGTTCGATATCATATACCAAACATCAAAGCGACATCTTGCGAAACAAAAATTTATCGCAAGAACAAAATTTGGCGGAAGAAAAAAAAAAAAAAATAGTCAGAAGAAAACCAATAGGTCTTTCCACAGAAAAGTGGAAAGACCTAATAAACAGATATAAGTAATGACCACATATTTATTAGTATCGAAATTAAGATTCTTTTACAAAGTTTGTGAGCTTTCGTATATTTAGATTTTTAAACGATTAACAGCAGCCAATAATCTATCAAATTCATTTGACTGTGCGTCTTTAAACGGCTCTTTCAGTATTAAACATTCAATAGTTAATTAGTCAATTACCGATTTGAATCTGGTCTTACATACCATTAATATGAGTTGTATCCAAACACAAATGTAGACTGGTTCTTAACCGGAAACAATTGGCTGTTGCCAAAGCACAGCGTTATAAGTTGAAAGTTATATATTGGAGTTTGAACCGATTTGAATAAAAAATAACAAATGATATCAAAAGCGTTTATCTTAACAAAAGAGTAATTGTAAATAAAAGAATTGAAAAAAAAAGCGTACATATTACACACATTACGCACAGATAAATTTGATATATCTAGTAGCTCCTCAGTCTCAATAAACATTGATGTCTCTCATAAGGGAAACAACTCCTACACATGTATCTCTAATTGCGGAGTCAACTACAGAATTGTCAAACAGACTATTTGTAACTGTGATGTTAAGCTACGGCATATTGAGTGGAATAATATTACATACCGACACACAATTTAAGCCTAGATAAAACAGCAAACATAAAACATTTTACTAAGTATGTTTAATGCAAAATTATGAGACGTAGCAAGTTCTTCCATGTATCTGATTTAGGTGCATGAGAAATTGTGAACTAGATTTGCACTGCTCCTACATTTACTGCGCACTTTATATTACAACAGTGCGACTGAAAAAAGAAAAAAATACAGAAGAATATTCGAAAGACATAAAGCCATAAAACGTTTGCGAAAATATTTGTCATTTTGAATTCCTCAGATATTTTTTTTTCTTATATCTTAATAATGATATTCCTTTGGATTCGTCTTTTTGCGTAATGGGATATCTTTTATTATTCATTTAGATTATGAAAGTCATGGAAACCTTATAAGTCCATCTGATTAGCTATTAGATTACATACAGCGTAATAAAATTGTGCTGCGCTTTAGGAATTTCAAAGTATCTCGATTTCATTGTCATTTTAAAATGACAGAATATATCCATTAAAAATGCTCCAAATGTGAAATTGATGTAATATTAAAGACATCTCATGTGAACAAACTAGATTTAGTCATATTTAAGTCGCTATAATATCTTTCACGTCAACAAATTATGCCAATGATGCCCCTTGTTTTTTTAAATTTAATCAATTGTTTGTGTTTTTATATTTTGCGTTGTGTAAATCATTATTTGCACTGTTTTCTTTGCGCTTTAATACGTTGTTTTGTGAATCACTCACACATTTGCTCGAGTGTTTTCCAACATTTGCAAGAGCGTTTCTCTTGTTTGTATTATGCTAGTCAAGGTTTGTATGATACAAATAGAATTTCGTTGGTTTGCATATTATTAAATTATATGCTATTTTAGTATTATATTTCGATCCTTCTACGTATCGTTTGTATTTAAAAGACAAACGTGCTTATGTAAGTTTCTGATTGATCAGGATGCAAAATTCAATTATAATTTCAATAGGCGACAAATTTTGTACATTCCAATAAAAAAAAATTGTCTCCCTTTACTTTTCTTTATGAAATCGTTTGTTGTCATCATTATCTATTAATTTTGCTCTGAAAAAAAGACATATCTTGTCATAGCTGATTTAAGACCTGATTTTCAAATACGACACTTCGTAATTCACAGGTTGTGTCTGTACTCATTTAGCCTTTTTTATTTCTACTTTCAAATATAACAGTTAGGAAACTTTTTTTTTTTCTGCAATGAATTCTCAATATAGACTAAAGCCCCCATCACACTAGACCAAGACCATGAAGATCCCACTACGATCTATAAAAAAATAGATCGCGGTGAGATCTTGGTATGGTCGGCTTGAATATTCAATATTTCATAGTTTTCACGTTCATACCACGACCTTGCTACGATCCTGATAAGATCCTGCTACGATTCCGCTACGACAGTAAAACGTTCTAGCTACGATCTTGTCACGCTCTTGCTACGTCTAATAAGACCACGACTTACACGATCTCTGTACGCTTCTAACAAGACCGTCCCGATCGCATTACGATCTTAATACGAGTCTATTACGATCGAACCACGACTCAACTACGTTTCCAGTACGTTGTCACTACGCTCTTCGTCCCTATAAATATCTTGACTTTCCTATTATACACACCAATTTCCTTGAGAAAACATGCCTGTTAAAGGTATCAAAAACACTTAGAGGTCGTGTTGATAAAGGAAGAGGTTCTTAGAGAACTACACGAACATACAGCGCCAATATTACAGCTTATATTAAAAAAATCATTTGGCACTGGGCAAACTCCTATAGACTGGAAACATGCCAACGTCGCTCCAGCTTTTAAAAGGGGTGACAAACATGAAGCAGTAAATTACAGACCTATTTCATTAACTTGCATATGTTCCCAGTTAATGAAACACTTAGTTATAAAACATTTAATGAACCACCTTGAAAATAACCAAAATTGAGATGGTCCATCGACGAGCAGCTTGGTATATCTGCAATTAATTCCACAATACGAGTAGTGTTACAAACATGCTTACCACATTAAAATAACCATCACTAACTCCAGCTGTTCTCTGTACTATAATTTTAAAGCATTGAATAAAATTGTATATAGTTTTAATCACAAATTTGTTATTTTCATTGCACTTAATAATTATATTTTGTTTTAATTGGAAATGGAAATAGTCCACGTATGCAACAATATGTAATAATCAGATGTCGATGGAATATTGTATATTAAAAGAAGAAGAAGAATAGAACGATGTCGTGCAATTATCGTGGGAAGGACGTTGTAGAATCGTAGTGAGGTCGTACTGAGGACGAAAGGCGCGTATTAACAGCGTATTATTGTCGTCCTAATCGTAGTATAATCGTATCAATATCGTAGTAGAAGCGTAATAAAGACGTAGTGAAATCGGTATAGACGCAGTGAAATCGTTATAAGGTCGCAGCGAAATATTTTCCATTGGCTTCCCCGATTGCACCACGTTTCCAATACGATGCTTCTACGCCCATCCCGATCTTACTACGTCCTCACTGCGACCTTCCTACGCTTCTACTACGACTCGTTTTGGCCACGACTGCACTACGAATGTTTTGAGCATGTTCAAAGCTGGTCGTGGACCTCCACGATCATGAGGACTTGGCACGTCCTTACCACGATCACCACGATCTTACTACGACTTCCAAAAATTTTTCACAATTAATGGGGTCAAGGCTGGTTAGTGGTCCTAGTGTGATAGGGGTATAAGATTCGAAAATATTGAGATTATTTGTTCACATTTTGGTTTAAAGCTACTAACTTACCGATTCTTACTACAGATATTTCCCCCAAGTTACAGATTTTTTTATAGCATGAAGTAACAGTTTATGAAATAAAACGACGGTTTATTGCCTATCAGGTTGCATTTTGTAAATACAGCTGTTTCACAAGCCACGAAGTTCAGGGCATAAAGATGTTGAAAATATGCCGCACAGCCCTATATTTTGACCTTTGAATAAAATAGTAGTGCATATCAACTTTTCGTTCTCGGATATAATTTTTTACGAATCTTCACAGTAAAAGTGGCACAATTTTAGCCGCAAAGGGAGTTCCTATGGGAAATTGCATTGTCTACATTTACAGAATTGCAACCTATCACGTGAATCAGGAAGTTACATTGTCATCTATTTCTCCATATATATATATTTCCAATTTGGATTCATGGAATTGCCAATGAGAAAATACATTTCTGTTTGATACAAAGCTATTATATTTATTGAAGTGTTCAAAGGGTCAATTGTTTGTCAACTCATTGAAATGTAGACTTCTTTCACAAATAAACAAAACGACCACTGAAGTTCAAAAGAACCTTTTCGTCAACAGTGTCGTCTATTCAAATAAACATTCATTTCAGAGGGAAACCAAATAATTATTTCTATATAATCATTAAACTGGGTGATGTGGAAAAATCAAATTGCATTGGGCATGTAAATCTATGTCAAGAACGATGTGACCTATGGATTCGTGTTTTTATTTGGGATCAGGATAACAAACAGTTCAACGCTTATAAACGTTGATCTCTGATTATATGTGCACATATATTTTTTTGTTTTGTTTCCAGGACAATAAAATAATCGTCGAAATTACATTTTAAATAGACATTTATACTACAATTTTTAGGAAGAAAGTGGGATATAAAAGGAATAACGCTGGGTATAATCTGACTTTTGTTTATATTGCATTATTTAAATTCTCACAATTTCAAGCATACATTTTAGTATTAGCAATAAGTCAATACTTTTAAATCCCAAATTTAACATTTTTTTTCTGATACTGATTTCATTTCTCACTGTTGATTTTTTTAGTCTTGCTATACAGGGTGCAGAATCGCGGAAACAAACCACAAGATAAAGAATAACATTGATACAGAAAAAGAATCTGACATGATGGCAATATATATATATATATTTATATAAACAACCCATCCTAGACACATTTACAGTTTATAGGAACTATTCAATTGTATACATTTTGCTTCTTTATATTTTGTTATTTTGAATCGGATTTTGATTCCTTCTTCAACCTATAAGTTCCAGAAGTACTTCCTAATGGTGTGTTGTTGAATTACCAGATTTTAGAATTCATTTACTTGTTTGGTGATATTTCTGACAATTAAAATGAACAATAACGTATTAAATCATTTGTAAATAACCAAATAAAATTTGTTTGATTATTACCCGAACATACATGTCCCTCAAGCACTATACATTCATAGATTTAATGGTGATTGGTTCTAACTATGAGGACATTGAAGAATGTACTTTTCTTCGTCGAAATAATTACAAAAAACAAATTTTCATTTGTAAAAGACAAATTAAAAAAAAAAAACAATGTTTAAAATGGGAGAATTGGTCAACTTTACAACAGTGGAAGAAAGTAGTTGTTCAATGAAAGGATAGCTGAATTGTATTTATTGTACGTATTATATTATTTCTGTAGACCAAAAAAAAAATGACACTATATTCTATCTTTAATATTAAGTCTATTAGATATTAATTTATTTTTGTATTTAAATGTTTGAGCATATAATATCCATTTAATTGCGAAGAGCATGTAATTTCCTAAGTGACTATTGTCAGGTACGCTCGAGACGAACAGTTTCGAATAAAAAACCTGAAACATTACAGAGGACTTACGTTAGATCGGCATACATCATCTAAGTTAAGAAAAATTCTGGAAGATACCAAGAGGACATTTAATACTCATAAATCGAGAGAAACTGCCACCCCCGCGGCAAAAACAAAAAACAAAAACAAAGATGAAAAGACAACCAAATTAACAAAACGCTACATAGAAAACTAAAAACTGAGAAACTAGAACCCTTACAAAAACACTGACGGTGATCTCAGTTGCTCTAACAAGAAATTTCTGTTCCATATAGTGTAGGAAATAAAATATCAATACACCAGTTTATAAATGTTGGTGCGTCCGAAGTGCTTTTCTGGATTTTCCACCATCGGAAACACTCAAACTTGAAGAAAAAAAAATGAAGGCCAATGATGTATAAATACTTCCATTCGTTCTGTGGGTTGATATAGTCGGGCATTTAGGTTTGTCACATGTTATGGCCTTCTCCTTATTTAAGTTATCTTGGAGTTCGATATATCCATTTGAGGTCAGGATAAGGTCAAATAACCACCATTTGAATACTGATTACAATGACCACTTATTCACATATATTTGCATACGATCATGCATGAGCCTCTGTTATTTTCACTGGTAAACGTTCATTTTTTTATTTTTTGTCATGATTTTCAGACCAAGACTGTTATTAACGTATAAGCACAATCTTATATGTTTAAAAGTAATAAATTGGAATTCCTTTCTTCGTTTAGGACTGACATATATCATTTCAATTAAACATGTCCTGTGCAAACGACGAATTCAACTATGGTTTGTATACTAAAAAAGTATCAACAACAATACTGAACTCAGAGGTTAATTCGAAAAGGGGGAAGTCCATGACACCTGACAAAATCAAACGCTAGACTTTATCAACCAACGAAACAAACGGAAAACAACTGTCGTATAACAAGGATTAGATTACCTTAGCTGCATTTGGTAATAGATTTCGGGATTTTGGGTCCTGAATGCTCTTCAACTTCGTACTTTTTTTGGCCTATATGACGTAACGCGCGTATGGGGTACAAAATTTAATCGTGGTATCTACGAGGAGTTATTCCTGACTTGGAACAGGCATTTTAAGAGTTTTCTACGTAATTTAATATGGTTGTTTTTTTATTTTTGTCATTTTGCCAATATTCTGTAATCCCTCTTTGACTGATCACAATATCTAAAATTGTATATCTAAATAAACATTCTATCGTCTTATTTTCCAAAAAGAATCCGTAAGTCGCCTGTTGCAAGGAAAGTCATCATCCTTTATCAAACGTACTGTCTTTTGAGTGGCAGTTTATATTATCCTCTGTTCATGCCCATCGTCCGATTTTGAAAAGCTTACATTAAAGATTGTTGGTTTAAATAACTGAACGGCTGAAAGATTTCTTGTTCCGCCTAATCCATGTTTACAAACCAGTTTTTAATGATCCTCTGAATCGAGGAAGCGTTTTACTAGTTGATGTTCTGCATCAATTAAATGTAAAAAGGAAATGGTCATAGATACAAATAGTGGTTGAAATGCGCTATTTCTGTAATCTGTTGTCAACCGGTGAGACTACTGATGGCCTTAAGTGTAGTTTCATATTAACATATTACAGCAAGAACTATGAATAAAGTGAATAGAAAGATAAACAGAATCTCACCTATAAAGCCATTAACAAAAATAACTGTTTTAAGAAATACACGCTACGCACCCTACCAAAAACGGGAATAGGTCTCAAGTGCTCCTGTAGAGTTTGCAGATCCTGCACATTGGGACGTATCATTGTGTTAGAGAACACTTTGTTTTAATCAGGGAGAATGGTTTATTACCAAACACTATTTTTCAATTCATAAAGCAAGAAATTTGTATTTGCATTCACTTGTCTTTATGAAACAAAGTTTGTGACCCGACCTAGTGAAAATAAATAATCTCTTTCGGTTAATGGATCATACATCAGTAAAAGGCATGGCACTTAAAAATGTCCGTCTTCTTCTTAATACATGTACCTACAATATTACATAATAAGTTATATTAACCAGGTCCATGGCACAAAATAATCAATTTCGTCAATGAAAATAACAATAAAACCAGAAAGACATAATTATGTGTCACGTCTCGGGACTTATCATTGTAAGATTAATGGTTTTCTGCTGTCTATAATCTTTAAAGATTTCTAACTACAAAAAGTTTATTTGACGAATTAAGTTGTAATGTTTTATCAATTTCCAACGAGGAAAGAAGAAACAAATCTTAGATGATGATTAATTTTGTTGTTTTCGTCTGTGGAGTACTATTATCTTTTATATCTACAATTATTCATCATAAATCATAGACATTGCACTAAAGCATATGTGTTTTATAATTCCACAGTCGAATGTTAACAGTTTAGTGTTTACTGCAAGATGATCATCTTTAGGGAAGGGGTATTGAAAGAACCATAAATACAAGTAAATGCAACTTAAAGTTAAGATAAATATCAAAAGAGTGCTTAATGATAATAATTGCGAATAAATGTATTTTTCAGTATAAAAACTATTTTGGCCACACCAATATCAATTGTAGCAACTGTTGTTTAAAGCGTGAAGACGTGTCCAAAGACGATACAGTTATTCACATAAAAACTCTAGGTACTGCTCGGAAAGGTTTCTAATGTGATACCCCCGTCATCTGCAAAGTCCATCAATTGTTAAGGGAAGAAACCTCATATATAATTTAGACCAAACATATAAATCATAGGTGTACAACAGCATTAAATGATTAAAAATGTTAGAAGGTTACAATAAATTGTTATAAGGGGTTTATATGGAGTTGCGAATATACAATAAAAACTGATACAAATGTGTACTATATTGTGCATATATGGAGAAGTCTATGTTGATGTAATCGAAAGTGAACCCAAAAAATAATTATTAATTAATTAATTAATAGGTGGTACTTATGCAAAACATTATAACTTGAAAGTGATATATACGCGTTTGGACACATTTGTGATAAAAATCAACTATTTATATCACAAGATTTAGCTTTAAAAAAGATTAAACATACTAAAATATTTGAAAAACTTATAAGATAATACAAATAATACACAGATACACAGATACACAGATAAATGTGCTCTTTGCGTTTGCGCTACATTGTAAATGAAAACGTATGTACCGCTTACGGAATACAACTCCTTCTAATAAAAAGGAACACTATTAATATAGTACTATTAAGTAGCTTGGTGGATTATTAAATGTTATACTAGTAATAGTATGTTTTGTACAGGTAAAAAACAATTACCGAAAAAAGTCTCAAAGGACAGTTTAATTTACTGCACTGAATTGTCTGGAAAGTGCTGAATTCACCGCTGAGGATTAGTCTAAAATTTTAATTTAAGACTGAACTTGACTTATTTCTTTGTTTTCGGTCTTCTAATATAACATCAGATTAATTAGCCGTTACAGTTCAAAGTCAATGTACGAATAACACTCCATCTAGAGATAAAGTTCTAGACATAACATGACAGTTAGATGTACCAGGCTTACCTTAAAACTACGTCTTAATTATACTTAGTTAAATACTTGAATGGTAAATCAGATATAATATCATCCTGACTGATATGTTATTCAATTGATTAACAAAATCAACATCGATTCCAGGGAACATGTGTTGGGTCTTTGTGGACTGCTATTTCAATAAAGATTGTATATCAACTCGTATTTTGGTAGGACAATGCTCGTGAATCACACTGGTTTTAATATACCAAACAAAATAACCTCATAGAAAAATAAAAAAAATATTTGCGAGATCGATTTATCTTTCATAGGGATTCATAATTTCATCATTGATAATTTTGAAATTTGATATGTATATTAAATAAAGTTTTCCTTTCTAAGGTCTGTGGTTTTCTCCGGGCACTCCCGTTTAAAAAACTGACCGCCAAGAATAGCCAAAAGTGCTGAAAATTGTGTTAAACAACAATCAATTAATTCGATATAGAGTATGTGTGTCACAAATGACCACGGGTATATTTACTAGCAACAAAATAGCATCGTAAAAGATACGTCACGCGCCCTTTTCTCTTGGGTTATATCTATTCATATAATGGTAAAATGATACAGAGCTAACGTATGTCTCTGTTAAACACTTTTGTTACATTCATTGTAAACTGTCTTCTTGGACTTTGGGGGAACCTGATGAAGGCTTATAATTCAGATAATTTTGTAACAAATTTATAATGTGTTTAATCAAATTTTGCATCGACGTACATCCATAACTAAATTTATTTGATCTGATAATTAAAGACCTTTCGGGATTTTTAGGTCCTCAATGCTCTTCAACTTCGTACTTTTTTGGCTTATTTAATGTGTTTGATCATTTTAGTCTATTGTAGACAAAACACGCGTCTGCCGTTCAAAATATTAAGCCTGATAACTATGAGAAACTGGATGGGGTTTTCAGAATAGAGAATAATTGGCAAAAAGTGCAGAATAAAGAGCAAAAATATAAATAATAGAAAAACACAGGCTAAAAGGATAAAAAAAAAATAGAGAATAATGGGGTGCTGAAATATAAAGGATAGAGAATAAAGGTAATAAGAACATGAACAATAGAGAGAAATGGTCTAAAAGGCCTAAGAATAGAGAAATGAAGGGCTATCAATTCTTTCCTCATCTTTGGTGAGTTTATTTACAATACATAGATTTCTTCTCAAAAGACTTCTGGTTAGTTAACATCATTCTCTTACATGTGTAAGATAAAAATTATACACATTCTTAGAACTATGATAACATTTAATTTGGAAGTTTTTAGCTTACTCTATGCATGTTTATTTGTCATATTTTTATTACACACTATAATATTGTTAGAATCTCTACGTACACACATGAATGAAACTGTAATACTTTGATACTGTGAATTGTAATAAAGTTTAAAAGACTTTATTCACGAAGGGAACATTTAAATATTCTAAAGGAAACTGGCTTTACCCAATCAATAAATTTTATCAGGCAATTCGAATCAAGTATCATATATATTGCCAAAGAGATATAAAATAAAATACAAGTACTCTTGATTTTGTTTGTCGGTAGTTGTGTTCATAATTGAAAGCAAGTTGTTGCCCATGTTGTAGTAACATGATATATGTGTACGTCTATTTGTCAGTGTTGTTTCAAATTTGTTGCCCTAATAGAGTCGGGTATGACTTGTTTACGTCGGCCACTTTTCACAGTAGCGATAATTTTGACAGTTCTGAAAAAACTGAACAAGACATTATTAAGTACCTTTTTAATTAGTTCGCCAGTTATATTTCAGACGTTATTGCAGCAGTTTCAGTACTGCTCAAATACTTAGTGTGCGGTCATTTAAGACTTCAGTTCATTTGAGAGTATTAAAAAGATATCATTTACCTAAGCTCAACAATAACTAGTGAATTTTCTGCAAAAATGACAATAGTACTGAATTTACTGAAAGGAGTTCCTGGACAATATTTAAATTTCCAACAGAAGATCATGACAAGACAAAACTTTCTTAACTTCAGGAATTTACAATTGAGTTCAGATCAAAATTGTCGTTTTAGTATAATAAAATTGAGAATGGAAATGGGGAATGTGTCAAAGAGACAAAAACCCGACCAAAGAGCAGAAAACAGCCGAAGGCCACCAATGGGTCTTCAACAAAGCGAGAAAATCCCGCACCCGGAGGCGGCTTCAGATGGCCCCTAAACAAAAATGTGGACTAGTTCAATAAAAATGGACGTCAAACTAAACTCCAAAACATATAAATGAACTAAAATAAGAAAGAAAAAAACATACAAGACTTTCAAAGGCCAGAGGCTCAACACTTGGGACAGGCGAAAAAATGCGGCGGGGTTAAACATGTTTTGTGAGATCTCAACCCTCCAAATATATGTTTATTAGTGTTTGAATCTACAGCATCTATTATTCTTTTGTTATTGTATTAAAAAACTACTTATAGATATGTGCTTTTCGAATATACCAAGGATTTCAATAAGAAAAAAATATACATCTATTAAAGCCAAGATTGACTTAAATAAACTCCGCGTCTCGTTGACTATCTTATGAACAGCTTGCCTAACTTAACCAGGTGTTGGATTCGTTTCAGATTGGGAGTTTTGTAAAAATTAAGTACATTGTGTATGCCTTTTACTTGTACAATCCGTTTTTGGGAAGTAAATAATACCATCTCCACTTTAAAGACAATTATAGAATGAAAACAGGAGAGTAACGTCGGCTTAATTGAATATAATGCAAAACCTGTTTCACAGAACAATTGTGTTATATCAAACATTTATTTTTACTGATTCAATCATCCAGGATAAGTGCGTGTGTATGTCAGAGACAACCTATCATCTAGAGTTTTGTATCACCTATTTACTACGGCATCTGGTTTTGATAAGCAACATTAACTTCCGGACAGATTGATTCATCAAATCAATACTCGTTGATAAAAGATCTGATGTACTCTGGTTTTTTTTACAAATGGTGTCCTTGCATGAACATTGCGACAAAGATAACATCTGTTGGATATTACTTTTGCAACAAAATTGGAGAAAAAAACCACTTATACATGTTATAAAAAAAAACTTTATTTCATAACGCACGTGACTTACATGATTTTTTTTATATTCAATATCATATTCATGTAATAATATAATTCGTAATGCACTTTGATGTTTTGTTACACAAAGGAGGCGAAGGATACCAAAGGGACATAAAAATTCATTTAAAAAACGAAGTATTTTCTGTGAATATGTTATCTTGTCTAATTTATTTTATTTATTTGAACCTAGCTTCAAAGGAACATTTTTAAATAAATCATTTTCACGGATACTATCATTGTAAAAATCGTTGTTGCTTATAATGTTTATCTCGTAATTTGTTTAAGTATCTGCTAATAGAGAGGTATTAACTACATAAAATGAATATAGTCTTGAAACCTCATATGAAATCACAATAATTGTTTGAATATAAGAGTTTTCCGGTAGTTTTTTTATACACCAATGTTGATACTTTCGAATTAAACCCAGTTGTTCGTGCACAACTGACAAGAAATGTTTAGTGACATGAACACAGGGCATATTAAACTAATATAGTACATGTTATTTATTTCCCCTGATGAATTCATACCCTGACTATATACATGCGAGGACCTAAAGTGTGAGCATCAATTCATATTGGAGAGAGAGAGAGAGAGAGAGAGAGAGAGAGAGAGAGAGGCCAATAGCTATTACTGCTCAAATTAAACCGCACAGAAACATGGTTGTTTCTGACTAATTTATTCACACTTGTTTAAGAATCATTGTATCCAATGGTACGAATCACAAGTTCTAAAGTATTAAATAATACCAATTAATTCTCAGAATTCGCGTTTTACCATTAATTTGTTACATATAAATGGAAAGTTCTCGATACTGCAAACTGCCAGATATATCATAAAAATTAGAAGATGTGGTTTGAGTGCCAATGAGACAACTCTCCACCCAAGTCACAAAGTGCAAAAAGTAAACAATTATAGGTCAAAGTACGGCCTTCAACACGGAGCCTTGGTTCACACCTAACAGCGAGCTATAAAGGGCCCTAAAATGATTAGTGTAAAACAAATCAAACAGGAAAACCAACGGTCTAATCTTTATAAGAAAAATGTATATATATCTAGGTCTTCTTTTTTACATATCTGGATATGTATAGTGATGCAACCAATAATATTATCAATATCAAAATATGTAAAGTATTTGAACATTGCACTTGGGAACATACAAAATAGTGTTTGTTTAGTTGTTATCTCAAATATTGAAATTTGATAAAAATGAAATAGATGAGAAATCATCAATAACACATGTCTCCCTTCTATGTTGTTATACGATTTGAGTTAATGTGCTGCTTTGTAGTGGATTCTGTGTGATATATTTCAAGTGACTGTATAGTTTTTTATTTTGACCCGTCACTCAATCATATGAATTGAGTTACTGCTTTGCTTAACAATTTGAGCCATTTGGAGACTACACGACATGAAAAGATCGGCTATTACCATATATGTATATATATACAAGTCTAAATTGAAAACAACGTCCAATCCTATGATTTCGTTGGATAAAAACCGCAATTCTTATACGTGTGCATGTAAAACAAATTTCTTGGTAGAGGGGTCTAAATACAGCACAAACAACATTTTCCAAAAGACCAAAATAGTGAAAAAGTATATTTTAACAAAACGCATTTGACTGACAGGTCGAACAATGTATATATATTATATATATGTATGTAGCCGTTTGTCTTGTGCACTGAATAAAATATGCTGATAATGGGTAGATATTGTTGTTAGATTAAAGATCACCTTGTCAGCAATTTGTATTTCGATACTTGCATCATCTGGTGAACTCAATTGCTGGAAATTCACTGTTCATTGCGTGTGGTAGTTTATTCTCAACCTACGGTTTATGATACTCAAGTTAATTCAATTTCAAGTTTATGTAAATGTTCAGTATCTTATCCTGGGTGATTTCATCAGTTGCATTGAGCATTTATGTAAATCAAAACAGATTGGAATAATAAAATCAATTACGAAGTTGAATAGTATAAACAACTTAGGGAATGTTTATTCTTCGAAAGATTTACAAACTCTTTAGAAATTATTGTTTGCTTTGTTTGCAGTAATCATGTTTAAACTTCCTATTTATAATGGTGCACTCGATATCGTAGTTCATTCGTCCGTCCGCCAAAATTTTCTGTGTTTTCTCATATTTACTTTAGCCAATTCCCATGAACTTTTTACACAACATAAGGATTGACGGATAGGCGCCTTTTAATATTTAAATATTCTCAGTCGTTCAAAAGTTATTTGATCTAAGGCTTTTTAGCACATATCGCGCACTTACCTCAGTATGCTTGCATTTTTATCTCAATTAATCTTAAAAACTTTTTTTGAATTGATAAAAGGAACCTCCCTTTCATTATTGAAAAGTTACAAGACCTTAACTACAAGATTAAGATAAATGTTTGAGATGATGTTCGATAATATGAGTATGCTTCGATTGGTAAACTGGACACGTAACATAATTGTTTGAATTGGTGAAAGTCAGACACAGTCAATTTTGAAAATTTTCCTATTTTGCGTTCCAGAGTTATGGGACTTTAACCATCAGATTAATAAAAAAGCAAGATTTTACATGTCATGCACTAAATCTAGTATCCGTTGTTAAAATTACTACAAATTTTAGACAATGAAAATAACACTATATATATATAGAAATATGATGTGTCTGAAGTACTTTTCATTATTCATCTTCACAAAGAACGCTCAAAATACATTTAAAGACTGGATTGTATATATATCTAAGGAGCTATATGGCGTAAAGAACTTAACAGTTTTTTTTAAAGTATCAACCAATGGGCCTCCGCTCCATTACTTCCCAAGAATGAACAGTTATTCGGAATTTAATCAAAGGATATATTGTGGAAGTGTATTACAGATAAAGCGGTATATACTGTACATTCAGAAATTATTGCGTGCATTTATTATTGCGATTTTTCAAGAATGGACAAAAATGCGAGATTAATTATTACGATATCATGAAAATCTGCATACAGATATATATAGCAGACATCAGAATGCAAGTTCTTATTATTGCGATAGTTACCGAGTCGCATTATTCGCATTAATAAAAACCTCGCAATAATTTCTGAATTTACAGTATTAGGTATTTATAGTTGAAACCTGATTTAATCATTTCATGTGTTTTCTTTTTGTGTTTCTCCAATAACAACTTCCGAAATAATTTTAAAAAAATAATTTGATTTATTGTAGTGTTCTTTATCCAGAAACGGGGGTCCTTTATTAATTTGGATGCGTGTTTATTCAAAACACAAATGAGCAAATGGTTGCTAATCAAGTCAATAATTACATAACTTGGTTTTTATTACAGTCATATTTCAAGACATTGCGTATTTCCTTACATTTCAAAAAATGAGAGTTTAACCTTATAAACTCATATACCGAAAGGTGAATTATTGTCAACTATAGAAATGTGTCATTAGACGGCAAAGGAAATTGGAACCGGTATGCCTGAAAGCTGACATAACGAAATAAATGGAAAAAGTTTCATTATTGAAAATCATTACGTTTTTAAGAATAGAAGCAAATCTTCATTTGGATAGCAGCTATAAATGTAGACAAGATTAACATTTGCGGTAAAAAAGATGCTTTTCTGAAAACAGCATTACTGTTCACCAATTCGAAACTGTTGACTACAACAGCAAAAAGACTATAATATGCCTAGTATCTATTGATTAGTGTTTTTAGAAATGCACATATGTTTTGATGATAGGGTTTTTTTTTTGTTTTTTTATAATAATGAACAACTGTTCTTTCAGTAAAAGGTTTAAGGCTTTATAGAACCTTACTTATTTGATAAAGGCAAAAAATAGCATGCCAATATATTAAGGATCCGTAAACATTTTTCCTTACACAATTGGATGCCATTTTAAAAACAAATTAGTAATTGTAGTGTTATGGAATGAAGGAAGGACCGACAAAGATAAATAATTAATGACCCGTCCAATGAATGGTAAGGGTATACCACTAATAATAACTACTAATAAATTAGATGTAAACAGGAATTTTAGTCTGCAGAACTTTTACCATAATACAAATACCTGATTCATTTACTAAAAACTACTCTCAGATTAAAGTTATGCAGGACAATATCTATTCCTGTGTTCACTTTTCACGTTCTAAGCAAATTGTGATTCAACAGATGCATATTTCATATTTCATTATTCATAATTGTTTACTTATTTTTCTTGAAGTACAATATTCAAAACTTCTGATAACAATAAAACGATATTACACTTAAATAAGGTAAAATAAAAATAAAATTGGAAACTAGAAAGCTGCGAAGCTGTTTATGATTTCTCATTTTTTCAACCAAAAGAGCAAGCTTATCATTAGATTGATAAAAATTGTATGAATTATCAAGTTTTGAATATCGATGGAAGACATGATATATTCTAAAATATTCCACAAAACGCTCAAAATATTGAAGGTGGCGCACAATGAAGTCTGTTATAAAGACACTCTGGTCGGTTATACTAGATATTAAGAGCTTTCGGTGGAAAGATCTATTGCGTGTTAGCTAGTATGTGTTGACAATATTCTGTCATAAACATATGCACTTAGAAATTGATAATCAGAGTAAAACAGATTATCTCCTGGTTTAAAAAAATCAATCTTGGTAATACACTTTTAAAAGACAGTATTATTAATCCTTTTAATGATACTACAGATATATTTATAGTGTGATTGTGGTTTTAGTTGGTGACATGTCGATTACATCTTTACCTCGAGAGGAAATTGTGGTTTTATAATGGTCTATAAATCTTTAAATGAGATAGCAATTACTAGTATAACAATTGATATGATTCAGGTATATCAACTTTGCTGAAAATATACACAGTCTATGGGATTTTGTGACATTTAGGCTCTTGTCTTTCTAGGTGTTTCTGTATCATATGTTTTTCTTATAATACAATGTAGATGCTCAAATCGTTTTTCTCTTGTTAGCTGAAATATACAGTTTCACTTTATTTATTGATTCCAATCTGTTGATGCTCAAATAAAGCTCACGACTTGGTCTGGATAAATCATAACATCATATAACAGTAGAAAATATACCTACTACTGTTAGTTTGAACATATTGCACTAATGCATTATATTTTGGGCTCATAATCAGGTATATTTTATATTTATTTTTCTTAATCTGATCATTTTCTAATTCGTTGTCAAGAGTTTGTTTGCTTTCTGAACTATTTCTGTTTGGGCAGGTTTGCATAGACTGCACAAATCTTTCTCTATAAGAGTCAGCGGACATGGCTACCAATTCTTTATACAACACAGGCAAACAGACATCTCTCATCTGTCAGATTCCATGATGACCATATTTCTATAACTATATAAATAAGTCAACTATTTTTTATTATTAAATCTCGTTAAAATTGTCTGTTTTATTTGTTTTTACAATACAGAAATGTTTGTAATAGTGTATAGTAATGAGATCATATCTTATTTATAACACAAATATTTTATATAGATTCGAGGACATTAACTAAATACAAAATCAATTTTCTACTTGAGGTTGATCATGTTATACTGACATTGCTATGAAATTTTCACCAGATTGGGTAAAAAGCTGAATTAATGTTCAAAAATTGTTTTGAAACATAATGAACATCAAACTAATTGGATTCCGACGGAAATAAAATAATTCGTTTAAATGTAATCAGTACAGCAAACAATATCAAAATATATCTATCTGAATCGTATAAATATGAATAAATAATCACATCACGTACTTGTATAATGAAATCAATAACTGAATTCCGAGGAGCGGCTGGGTCTTTTGCACAAAAACAATTGGCAGAACGTTTTTTGTAGTGAGGTAGGGCATAGCACTTAATAAACACAAACGAGATGAAACACAACTTACTATGTGTATGATATCAACATTTATCATATATTTAGTAGTAAATACAGTAGTTTTGAATATTTGATAAATAGCCTGCTGTTTAATCCGTATCGCTCAACTTTGATGCGCACCCTTTATCACACCCCTACTCTAATTTCTCATTTATGTCAGTACTAGCGATTCCGACTCGATTTACATGAAGTCCATGTTTTAATTTATGCAAGCTTCTCAAGAAATATTTTTCCTCAATGGGTCCTAAATGAAACGATGATTAGGGCGTGACGTCATTTACCGAATGACGTCATTATTTGGCATGTGACGTCACAGACGTCGAGTTTTCATATTTTCTGACACACGAAATGCAACAACAAAAAAGAACTCAATTAAATACCATACAAAACACAAAAAAATACAATAAATAAAATATTTCTATGAACAACAGGACGCAAATTGCTTCGGATGAATGATGAAGCAGTTCTTTTAAAGTTTTTAAAACAAGACAAAATTAAATCTGATGGTAACCCAGGTGCTAGGGATCAGAAAGCAGTTCATATATACCATCTGTTTAAATATATGATAAAGCGTATAAAACATGGCAAAATCCGTACCACATGCCGTATCACCCTCGACCAATATCATCTCTCGGGCCTAAAGGCCCTCGAGCTAATATTGGTATCTAGGGATGATACGGCATGTGATACGGATTTTGCCATGTATTATTCTCTATATAATGATAAAGGCCCTCGGGCTGATATTGGTATCTCGGGATGATACGGCAGGTGATACGGATTTTGTCATGTATTATTCTCTATATAATGATGAGCTGTTGACACTTTATGCACACATAAAAAAGCTTGTGTAAAAATTGACCCATTATACCAAATGTCAAGACGGATCAACTAGGATTGTACAGATAAAAGTAGTGACAACATATTTATTATTATCGAAATTAAGATTCTTTCATACAGTTTGTGAGCTTTCATATATTTCGATTTTTAAAGGATTATTTATCAATTTCAATGGACTGGGCGTCTTTAAACGGCTAACTCAGTACTAAACATTCAATAGTTAATTGGTCAATTACCGACTTGATACTGGTATTACATACCATTAACATGAGTTGTGTCCCAACTCAAATGCAGACAGGATCTTACCCGGAAACAATTGGCTATTGCCAAAGCACAGCATTATAATATGAAAGCTATCTGTTGGAGTTTTAACCAATTTGAATGAAAAATAACTAATGATATCAAACGTGTTTTTCTTAACAAAAGAGTAATATTGTAATTAAAAGATTTGAAGAAAAAAAACTTGCATATAACACACATGACGCGCAGATAAATTTGCTATATCCAGCAGCTCTTCATTGTCAATAAACAGTGGTGTCTCTCATAAGGGAAACAACTCATACACATGTATCTCTAAATACGAGCCAATTACAGAATTGTCAAACAGACTATTTGTAACTGTTATCTTAAGCCACGGCATATTTAGTGGAATAATGCTACATAATGACACACAATTTTAGACTAGATAAAACAGCAAACATATAATATTTTACTATTATTCTAAGTATGTTAGTTTTTACCTATTCTAACATCGGACTCGGATTGCTGTGAATTGAATTTTACTATGCGTATTGATGTGTGCTTGTTTATTCTACATTTGCTAGAGGTAAAGGGGGAGGGTTGAGATCTCACAAAACATGTTTAACCCCGCCGCATTTTTGCGCCTGTCCCAAGTCAGGAACCTCTGGCCTTTGTTAGTCTTGTATGTTTTTTTAATTTCGGTTCATTTATATGTTTCGGAGTTTAGTGTAATGTCCAATAGCTGAACTAGTACACATTATTGTTCAGGGACCAGCTGGAGCCCGCCTCTTGATGCAGGATTTTCTCTCTGTGTTGAAGATCCTTTAGTGGCCTTTGACTGTTTTTGCTCTTTGGTAGGGTTGTTGTCTCTTTGATGCATTCCCCGTTTCCATTCTCAATTTTATCAAAGCAAAATTATGAGACGTATAAAAATTTGTTTCCTTATTACACAGTTGACCTACTTCCAGGTATCTGATTTATGTGAATGAGAAGTTCTGGTCATACATTTACTGTGAACCTTATAATACAACAGTGCGCCTGAAAAAAACCCAGGATAAGAATATTCTAAAGACACAAAGCCATAAAACGTTTGCAAAAATTTTTTGTCATTTTGAATTCCTCAGATATTTTTTTTTCTTATAGCTTAATAATGATATTCCTTTGGATTTGTCTTTTTGCGTAATGAGAAATCTTGTATTATTAATTTAGATTATGAAAGTCATGGAAACCTTACATTCCAACTGATTATCTTTTAGATTACATACAGCGTAATAAAATTGTGCTGCGCTTAAGGAATTCCCAAGTATTTCGATTTCAGTGTCATTTTAAAATTGCTCCGAATGTGAAATTGATGTAATATTAAAGACATGTCATGTGCACGAACTAGATTTATTCATATTTAGGTCAATATAATGTCTTTCACGTCAACAAATAATGCCAATGATAACCCTTGTGGGTTGTTTTTGAACTTAATCAATTCTTTGTGATTTATATTTTGTGTTGTGTAAATCGTTACTTGAACGGTTTCTTTGCGCTTTAATACGTTGTTTTATGAATCACTCACACATTGTTCGAGTGTTTTCGAATATTTGCAAGCGCGTTTCTCTCGTTTAAATTATGCTAGTCAAGGGTAGTATAATACACATAGAAATTCGTTGGTTTGCATATTATTAAATTATATGCTATTTTAGTATAACATTTCTATCCTTCTACGTATCATTGTAATTCGTTTGTATTTAAAAGACACACGTGCTTAGGTATATTTCTGATTTATCAGGATGCAATTATCTTTCCAATAGGCGACACATTTTGTACTGAACAATAAAAACATAGTCTCCAGTTAATTTTCTTTATGGAATCGTTTGTTGTCATTTTTATCTTTTAATTTTGCTCTGAAAATAACATATCTCGTCACAGTTGATTTAAGACCTGATGTTCAAATACGGCACTTTGCAATTAACAGGTTGTGTCTGTACTGTATCAATGTTAGCCTCAAGCATAATTGTTGGGTAACTGGTTTTTTTTCTGCAATGAATTCTTAATATAGACTAAGATTCGTAAAAATTGTGTTTACATTCTGGTTTAAAACAACTTACTTGCCGATTTTTACTGCAGATATTTTCTCCAAATTTACAGATCGTTATTATAGCATGACGCTTGCAATTAATGAAATGAAACGACTGTTTATTGCCTATCACGTGAATCAGGAAATTACATTTTTATATATGTCCCCAACTATATATATTTCCAATTTGGATTAATGGAATTGCCAATGAGAGCAAATACATTTCTGATTGATACACAGCTATTATATTTATTGAAATGTTCAAAGGGTCAATCGTTTGTCAATTCATTGAAATAATAGACCTCTTTCACAAATAAACAAAACGACCAATGAAGTTCAAGAGTGCCTTTTCGCAAACAGTGTCATCTATTCAAACAAATATTCATATTACAGAGAAACCATATCATTAATTCTAAATAATCATTAAACTGGGTGATGCGGAATAATCAAAGTGCTTTGAGCATGTTAATCTATGTCAAGAACGATGTGACCTATGTATTCGTGTTTATATTTGGGATCAGAATAACAAACGGTTTAATGCTTATAGACGTTGATCTCTGAATATGTGCACATTTATATTTTTGTTTTGTTTCCAGCGCAATAACGCTATCGTCAAATTCAAAATTTAAGGAAGAAAGGGGATATGATAGACTGAACAACGCTTGATGGGAACTGTCGTCCATATATATTGCACGATTAAATGTCTCACAATTTAAAGCATAAAAATTTGTTATTTTGAATTTAATTTTGTTTCCGTCTTCAACCTATAACATATATAAGATGCAAAAGTACTGCAACACGGCATGTTGTTGAATTAATAGATTTAAACACATGTTTTCTTTTTTTGTGATATATCTTACAATCTAATATGAACAATGACGTATCAAATCATTCGTACATAACAAAATAATTTTTATTGGTAATAAAGAAATGGTCAATATTACAACCCTGGAATAAAGTAGAAGCGAAGTAAAAATAAAAGGAAGAATTTTGTCTATTGTATTATGTTTTTTCTGTAGACGAATATAAAATGACACAGTATTTCTTGATTAATATTTTGGCAAATATTCTATAAGATATGAATTTATTTTTGTTTTTAAATTTTTCAGCATATTTTATCAATTTTATCGCGAAGAACATGTAATTTCAGAAGTGACCGTCGTCAGGTACGCTACAGACGAAAAATTTCGAAAACAAAAGACATTAAACAGTACAGAACATTTACGTTAGAGCGGCCTACATTTTTCAAGATAAAAAAATGCGCAGATAATAAGGAGACATCCAATACTCATAAGTTGAGAGAAGCTGACAACCTGATGGCAAAAAGCAACAAAAGACGACAAAATCTCACGGAAGTTCAGAAAACACTACATAGAAATAGAATATGAAAATACCACTTTATAAATTTTTGTACGCCCGAAGCGCTTTCCTGGTTTTTCTACGATCAGTAATTCTCAAACTTAAAACAAAATGACATCCAAGGATGTAAAAATACGTTGAATTTTTCCATGGGTTGATAAGTCGAGCATTCAGTTCTTTCAGATGTTATACTTTTTTTTTATTAAATGAGTGTACTACGAATGATTTTTCACTTCCTAAAACAAGATATTTGTATCTTAATTCACTTTTCTTTCTCAAACAAAGTTTGTGACTCGACCTAGTGTAAATATAGAATCCATTTTGATTAATTTTTCACACACAAGTAAAAAGCATGGCACTTAAAATTGTACGCTTTCCTTTATGTTACATGTACCTACAATATTACATAATAAGTAACATTAACAAGATTCATTAAACAAAATAATCGATCTCTTCGAGGAAAAACACCAATTAAAACAGAAAGACATAACTAGGTATCACGTCTCGGGACTTATCAATGTAAGATTAATGGTTTTCCGCTGACTTATAATCTTTCAGGATTCCGAGCTACAATCCGTTTATTTGACGAATTAAGTTGTAATGTTTTATCAATTTCCAACGATAAAAGTAGAAACAAATCGAAGAGGATGATTGATTTTGCGGTTTTCGACTGTGATTTACTATTATATTCTATATCTACAGTTATTCATTATAAATCATAGACATTGTACTCAAGAGTATGTGTTTTATAATTTTACAGTCGATTGCTTTAAGTTCCGAGTTTACTGCAAGATGATAATCTTGGTGATTAGATATTGAAAGAACCATAAATAACGAAACTGTAAATTAAGATATATATCAAGGGTGTGCTTTGTGACAATAATGTGGTTAATGTTTTTTCATTGTTAATACTAATTAGACCAGATCAATATCAATTGTATGAACTGTTGTTAAGAGTGTAAAGACTTGTCCAAAACCTTTAAAGTTGAACAATAAAAATTATGTAAAAATGATTTTTACGAGTTTACTGCAAGATGATAATCTTGGTGATTAGATATTGAAAGAACCATTAATAAACGAAACTGTAAATTAAGATATATATCAAGGGTGTGCTTTGTGACAATAATGTGGTAAATGTATTTTCATTGTTTATACTAATTTGACCAGATCAATATCAATTGTAACAACTGCTGTTAGAAGTGTAAATACTTGTCCAAAACCAATAAAGTTGAACAATGAAACTTATGTAAAAATGATTTGCTAAGGAATACTCCAAAGATAATTTGGACCAAAAATTTAAATAATAGGTGAACAATATAAGGCTACGAATGTGAGAAAGTTGCAATAATTTATAAAAAAAAATAATTTAGATAGGTGGTAACCGTGCAAAGCATGCTTAATTGAGAGTGATAAATACTCGTTTTGACCAATTTTGGATACAAAATATCACTAAATAAAAGGTATTACAAGATTTAGCTTAACAAAAGATAAAAACGTAATGACATATTCGTAAAACCTTATGGTTATACAAATAAAAAACATAAACATTTACTCCTTTCGTCGGCGCTACATTCTTAATGAAAGTGTATGTCCCTCCTAAGGAGAACAACTCCTTCTAATAAAAATACCACTATTAATTTCGCTTACAGTCATCAAGTACTGTTCGGTAGCTTTTAAGACCATTTAGAAGTATATAATAGACCATACTAGTTCTAGAAATGTTTGTACAGATGCATAACAACTACTGCAAAGTCTCTCAAAGAACAGTTTAAAATACTGCACGCGAATTGTCTGGATAATGCTGACTTCATCACAGTAGATAAGTCTGAAATCTTACTTTAAGACTGAATATGACTTACTTCTTTGTTTTTAGTCTTCTTATGTCATGATTTCAGATGAATTACCCTTTTCAGTTCAAAAGCAATTAAATGCACTAATGAAGTTTCATATAGTGATTTATAGTTCTAGACATAAGAATACAGGTAGATTTGCCGGACAAAACCTTGGAACTACGTCTAAATTATACTATAGTTATATACTTGAATTATAAATTAAATAAAATATTTTCATGACTGATATGCATTTTGATTAATAAACAAAATATACATCGATTTCAGAGAACATGTGTAGGGTTCTTTGTGGATTGCAGTTGAAAATGATATATATACATCAAATCGTTAAAGGAAGACAATGATCGTGATTTAGACTGTTTACAATGTAACAAATCAAAATAACATTACAGAAAAATAAAGAAGGCATACAAAATAATATTTGCGAGATCGATTCATTTTTCATAGGGATTCCTAATCTCATTATTGATAACTGTCATTACGTTATGGACATGATGGAATACATGTGTCACAACTGACCACGGATTTGTTCCAAATAAAAATAACACTTAACATAATGCGTCAGGAGCGCTTTCTTGGATTTGCCTTCATCAGGAACGCTCAAACTCAAACGTTCTAAAGCCAGGTATATAAAAGACTTAATAGTTATCAAAGGTACCAGGATTATAATTTAATACGCCAGACACGCTTTTCGTCTACATAAGACTCATCAGTGACGTTCAGATCAAAATAGTTATAAAGCCAAACAAGTACAAATTTGAAGAGCATTTGGGACCCAAAATTCCAAAAAGTTGTGCCGCATACAGCTTAGGTAATCTATTCCTGGGATAAGAAAATCCTAAGTTTTTCGAAATATTCAAAGTTTTGTAACAGGAAATTTATAAAAATGACCATATAATTGATATTCATGTCAACACCGAAGTGCTGACTACTGGGCTGGTGATACCCTCGGGGACGAAACGTCCACCAGCAGTGGCATCGAGCCAGTGGTGTAAATAGTTATCAAAGGTTAAACACGTTAAGAGCTATATGAACAAAAGGGAACTTATAAATTGCCAAATTATTTATAGTCTTTTCAAATTGATCTCAAATTGAAGAGTCAATTACGAAATTGGCAAATGGACTTTTCAAATTAGAAACTATTTATCAAGATCTGGAGAATTTGCTTAAAACTTTTAATCAGTTGCCTGTAACGGAAATGTAAGTTACAGAATCGGTAATAGTTGTAACGATTATATACCCTTTGAAATTAAATATATGTAGATCTAAAATGCTTTGTATCTAGTTTATTTTGTTTCTATGTTTTAAAGATACTACTACTTGCCTATCGTTCTTTTGTTAATTAATGTGGAAGAAACAAGAGGTCATATAAATCATTGTGAAATTTGGAAATAGTGACACAGTGGTGTAACCTTTTTAGAGGGATGGGGGGCTTAAATTTTGATTTTCGACCACGACAAAGTATCCTATTCTGTGTCACAGAAATACATATTCTACAAACGATTAAAAAGTTAGTTAGGCAATCCCATACCTCCAGGACGTCATTTTACCGATAGACACTGTATTTTCATTGCCTTTGTTTTAAACAGAATAATAGAATCCGACCTAGAATGAAAGTAATATATCTTTCACACTTGTATGTTTTTTTCGGTTATACAAATATGGAACAGTACAAGAGAGGCAAATGATACCAAAGGGGTATTCAAACCCGTAAGTCGAAAGCAAACTGGCAATGTCATGGAAAAAAACAGAAAAATGAAAAAACAGACAAGCAACAGCATACAAAACACAACATATAAAACTAAAGACTGAGTAACATTAATCTCACCAACAACCGGTGGGTGATGGCGTAAATAGTGTGATGTTACAAGTTTTTTTTTCGAAACAGTCTAAACATTTTATGGAATAAGATAAAGTTTTAAAAATGTCCTGTGTCTGGTCAAATAGAGCGCATATACTTTAGGAGATAATTGAAATGAAAAGGATATTTTTATTGCAAAAAATTACCGAAAGATTATAAGTTATAGAATTTGTAAGGTATTGTAGATATTTATCAGCAAAAAAATAGCATTATAAAAGGTAACCCAAGCGCTCAATAAGCCAGGATTATATCACTGCATATTATGGTAAAATTATTTCGAGCTAACCATCTTTCTTTCACACTATTTTCTTTTATACATCACAAACTGTCCACATATACTTCGATGAACGTTTATAATTCATAGAAGCGGTTTGAAGAAATTTTGTTGCAAATTGTAAATGTTTTTTAAAATTTTGCATTTTAACAAAATTTAATTGATCTTCTTATGAATAAAGGCAACAGTAGTATACCGGTGTTCAAAAGTCATAAAACGATTGAGAAAAAACAAATCCGGGTTACAAACCAAAACCGAGGAAAACACATCAACTATAAGAGAAAAACAAAGGAACAACAGGAACACCGAAATGCAACAAAAACAAACGCCAACACACATAAAAACGAACTTTTTGATAACAACTGCCATATTACTGACTTGGTACAGTACACGCTAAGAAAAAATGATGGGTTGAACGATATGAAAGAAAGTACATTTTTTTCCGCGCCGACGAAATGTACCTGATCCTTTGAATTAGGTATTATTCATATTGCCAAATAGTATAGATAAAATGCAAGAAATCTCGATTTTGTCTATCAGTAAGTGTGTTCATAATTTCAAGTTGTTGCCAATCGTAACAAGTTTTTTTTGTTTACATCTGTTTGTCACTGTTGATTAGAATTGTTGACTGAATAGAATCATGGGTGACTAGTTCAAGTCGGACACTATTGCACATTAACAATCATTTTGATAGTTCTTAAAAAAAGTTTGAACAAAAATTTATTAAATTCTTTTTTAGTTCTCCATTCATATTTCAAACATGTCATTGCAGTAAATAGTACTGTTTGGATACTTAGTTTGCGGTCATTAAAAAGTTTTTTAGTACGTTTGAAGAGAATTAAGAAGCTGTTATTTACCTGAGCTAAACAATTAATTGTGAATTTCCATAAAAAATCGCGACAGTACATCAAAATTGCTGTTTCAATAAAAGATATGTTTAGAAGTGTTTGAATCTACAGCATGTTTTATTCTTTTTTTATTTTTTTATATGAAATTACTTATATATATATGTGATTTTCGAGTATAACAAAGGATTTCTCTAAGAAATTGTATTCCTGTATAAACTTAGATTGTAACATATTCTCCGCTGTTTCGTTGTTGATATCATGTTGAATATCCTGCCTAACTTTACCAGGTATTTTTAATCGTATTAAGTTGGTTGTTTCGTGAAAGTAAGGTATAATTTTTATGTATTCCAGATGTCTGATCTTTTTTTGAGAAGTAAATAATACCATCTTCTCTTAAAAAATAATTATAAAATGAAAACAGGAGAGTAATGTCGGCTAAATTGAATATAATATAAAACGTGTTTCATTGAACACTCGTGTTATATTAAACATTTATTTTGACTGATTCAATCACCCAAGATAAGTGCTTTTGTCTGACAGAGACAACCTGACATCTAAAGTTTTTGATACGGCTTCTGGTTTTGATAAGCAACATTAACTTCCAAACAGATTATTTTTTCTAATCAATACGCGTTGATAAAAGATCTGGTGTACTTTATTATTGAAATGTTGTCCTTGCATGTTATGAAAAAATCATACTTAATAACGCTATAGACTTACATGATTTTATTTACATCCAATATCATATCTATATAATGAACTTCGAAATCAATTTCACGTCATTTCTCAAATGGCAAAATCAAAAGCTCAAACTAATTAAACGAATGGTAAACAACTGTCATATTCCTGACTTGGTACAGACATTTCCTAATGTGGAAAATGATGATGAAACCTGGTGTTTTAGCCAGCTAAACCTCTCACTTGTATGACAGTTGCATAGAATTCCATTATATTGACAACAATGTGTGAGTAAAACAAGCAGACATAATAGACAAGAATGTCAAAAACTTGTGTTAACAGCAGTCAACGTTGTGTTAAAATCTTACTCACCTAAAAACAACAAAAAAACTATTTCACCAAAGAAAAACAAAATGGCATAAAGACACTCCATAGACAACGTACATAAGCAAAAATGAAAGACAAGCTTACAAAAATGACCATAGCACAATAACACAATGGCGGGATGTATACACTCCTATCCACGCCAAAAGCATATTACCAAAAATGGACTAAACAATAAAGGTTAAAAATATACAAAGGCAAATAAAAAGAACACTATAACACGTAATTAAGATGATAGATAACGTCAGTACCTAGAATCTATACTTCAAGACCATCATGTATTATTTGTGAAGTTGAAACGGAATATTTATCAACAAGGTCTTTGTATCGTCCGATGAACTTTTTTAGAAAAAGGACTAGGCGTTCTTTGACATAACCCCTTATTCATCAACTTTCTCAGATACTGATGACGTTTTATAAAGTCTGACTAGCATCTGCAAGCTCTTGGATATCGAATGAGATGGAAAATGTATATCCCATATGCAGGAGAAGTTGGAATACTGCTGCTAAGGTGGGAGACACTTATTATTTAAAAATTAAAATCGTCTTGTTTGCCATAGATTCTGGTACAGAGATGACAACTTATGTCAAATTCGAGGTATAAGTTTAAAAATGAAGCGGAGGAATCTGTGTCTGTCGTTTCCTTAATTTCTAGTTCGGGAGGATATATCAATGGAACCCAATCAAAAAAAAATTGGATTGTTAATGGAAAGAACATCATCAATATAACTGAATGTGAAATAAAATGATCTGGCTTCTTTGATCTTTTTGTTTTTATAAAGTGTCTGAATGAACTTTTACTCATATGAAAATAATAAGGGGTCGGGAAGGAGAGGCTCACACGTCGTTCCCATAGGAATGCGAATAGTTTGTTGAAAAAGTCTACCTTCAAATTCAACAAATATATTGTCAATAAGAAACTCTAGCATACTGATTAAAAATCAAAATTTTTGATAGAATAAATTTCAGAGAAAGATCGAGATTTAAAATTATCAAGAAGTTCTTTCTAGCTTTTTTAGGATCCACGTATGATTAATACCACTACGCGAGTTAACAGTTTCACAATATTTCTGAAGCCCCTCTTTCACTGCGGTTAGAATTTTTGTCAATCTAATAGATATATTATTATACCACACCAAACGTTCGATAATGATATTGTAAATGATAAACACACATATATAATAATTGCACTAAAATATTTCTTTTGAGGTCAAAAGAATTATTTATTGATAAAGGTTATGATTAAACAGCTGTTTTGAAATTAATCTGTCTTGTATTTTATGAATGGAAGAGATTATCATTTATAACTGAAATACGATTGAATCTTTTCATGTGTTGAAATTCTGTACACAGATTTTCTGCGGTCCGTTAAGTTTGCTTTCACTATTATTGCAAAAAAGTTATGAAAATACACTGTCATTTCCACAGCGTCGTGTGAGGAGTCTTACAGTTTTCTTTGTCCCTTTTTGATCGATAAAAGAGAACTGAAGGATAACAAAGGGACATTCAAACTCATAAGTCGAAAACAAACTGACAACGCCACGGCTAAAAAAGAAAAAGACAAACAGACAAACAACAGTACACCAAACACAACATAGATAACCAAAGACTGAGCAACACGAACCCCTACAATATCTGGGGGTGATCTCAGGTGCTTTGGAAGGGTAAGCAGATCTTGCTCCACATGAGGCACCTATCGTATTGCTCATGTTACAATGGAGAAAGTTATATATTTGAGATCCATTTACAATGATATATCTCCTTTAACAATTTAAATACGAAATTTGCTGTCACTTTAATTTTTTTTGAGAACCATGCTCTTCTATATTGACACCTCTCATTGAATCAATATATAACTGATCCATCTAGTTTGACACCAGAAGTTCAGAAAAAATGTTATCAAAGTTCTTTCAATCTCCATGTTATTCTTACCAAATCATGCATTGCAGAATTGGGGGATATTACATCATTCCCGAATCCATGATTTATCTCCAATAGAAAGGAAATAATTTCATAGTAGAGTTCTTTTTTTCAGAACTAAGGGGGAGCTATAATAATTTGGATGAGTGTTAATTCAAAACACAAGTAAACAAAGGGTTGCTATTCAAGTTAATAGTTACATAACCTTTTTTTTATCACAGTCAAATTTTAGATATTGCGTTTTCAACTTTATATTCAATTTCCTGAAATTTGGGAAATGGGACTTAAACATTTTATTTTCACACCGAGAGGTAAATTATTGTTTATTATATAAATGCTCCATTAGATGACAGTGGAAATTTAAACCGGGTTGACTGAAAGCTTACACTAAGAAATAGAAAAAAAAATCATCGTTGTTAATTATTGGTTTCTGAGAAATAAAAGCAAATTATCATTTGGCATGTTTGGAGAGCAGTTATAAATGTAGATTAAATCAGCATTTGTGGTAAAAAAAAATCCACCAAAGATTCGTTTTTGAAAACAAAATTACTGTTCATCAATTCGAAACGGTTGACTAAAATAGCCAAAAGACTTTATCTTGCTTAGTATCTTTGAGTAGTTTTTTTTTTTTACTAATGCACATATATTTTGATGATAGCGCTTTTTTTTTATTATTATTATTTAAGGAACAAAAGTTCTTTCAGTAAATCTTTGATTAGTTTTTTTTACTAACGCACACATCTTTTGATGATAGTGTTTTTTTTAAAATTAAGGAACAAAAGCACTTTCAGTAAGAGGTTAAAGACTTTATAGTACCAGAAAATGCCATTTCACTAAATGAAAAATAGGTAAATATATTCGTAAAGTTTTTGTCCATAAAACATTTGATGTCATATATAAAGATGATGAACACAAGAAACTTTGTAATTTGTCCTGTTGAATTGCCCTCTAAAAATATAAATATAGGTTATGATCAAACGGCTGTTTCCAAATCAATATATGCATCTCTTGCTTATTTTCGGAAAATTGCAAAGGGTATTGTTCCAAGAAATTTTTATTTTTTTCATTCAACATGAACTTTTATACATCAAAAAGCAGCTAACTCAATACAGGCAGAACGAATAAAGCCAATAATTTTGGAATATTTGGGAATAAAGGAAGGACTGAAAAAGTTAAATACTCAATGACCCGTCCCATTAGTGGTCAGGGTATACCACTAATAGTAAAAAAAAAATAATAGAGGTAAACAGGAATTTTAGTTTGCAGAACCTTTCCCATGAAACAAAATTCCTGTTTCATTTCTTAAAAACTGTTCTCAGATGAAAGTTATATAGAACAATATCCATTTTTGTGTACACTTTTCCCGTTCTGAGCAAATTGTGAATCAATCGATGTTTGTTTCATTTTTCATTATAGCACCCTCAACGGAGTTTGGGTGCCATATTGTTATTGTTCCGTTCTTTTTTTTTCTTATTCTTATTCTTCCACACATTTTGCCCATGCTATTTCTCGGAATTGAATGGACCAATGCTGATGGAACTATACCATAATGTGGAACACTATGTGAAGTTGTGCAAGAGACATTGGAATGGTTCAAAATGATCGCCGTTACCATGGAAACAGCAAAAAAATCTTTTGTTATAAGAACCAACCTATTGAAACTTTATTCAAAAGTTGGCAGTGGTGCCTTGAGGTACCAACAGTACTTAAAAATTCCAAAATGGCTTCTATTGCCATGGCAACTGGAGAAAATTTGAATATTGACTCTATGAAAAAAAACATCAAAGCAGCATTTTCTTAAGGAATATTAGATCAAACTCAATGAAACTTCATGAATATATAACATGGCAAAGGTCAATGTTGCAACTGTTGTTGGAATTTTCGGAAAGATCACAGTAACCATGCAAACGGCAAAAATATCCAAAAATTCCAAAAAAACTTAATGAAACTTGAAATAATTGTTGACTGGTAAGTAATGATGAGTCTTTTCAACTTGAAATTTCCAAAATGGCCGCCGTTGCCATGGAAACTGAAAAATGTGAAAAATTGAAAAATGCTCTAAATTTCCTGAAAATTTACAGACAAATAGTCTATGTTGTGATGTATTTATGTGCTTTGACTGTTTTAAATTTTCAAAATGGCTGCAGTTCAGTGGCAATGTGGGAAGGGTGCCATCCGCTATTGCTTGCAATGGCAAATCTATTTATGGCACCCTCAACGGAGTTGGGGTGACATATTGTTATTGTCATTTTTTTTTTTTTTTATTAAGTCACCCGATCGACAATGTCGGGTGACATATTGCTTTTCCTCTGTTTCTTTGTTATTATGGCACCCTCAACGGAGTTGGAGTGACATATTGTTATTCTACGTTTCTTTTTTATGTCACCCTCAACGGAGTTGGGGTGACATATTGTTATTCTACGTTTATTTTTTTTCTTATTATTTTTATTATTCTTCCACACATTGTGTCCACGCTGTTTCTCAGAATTGAGTGATACAATGTTAATGGAACTATACTATAATGAGGACCCCCATATGAAGTTGTGCATCTGACTCTGGAATTTTTAAATATGGCCGCCGTTTCCATGGAAACTGCCAAAAAGTGAAAAATTTTCAAAACTCTAAATCTTTCATCATAAGACCTAGCTGGATGAAACTAAATGGTAATGTTCCTTGGTATGCCTAGATGTTGTTACAATATTAGGAAATCCCAAAATGGCCGCCATTGTCATGGAAACAGGGCGAAAGTTTAACATTGAGCCTATGGGAAAATACATAAAAGCTGCATTTTCTAAAAGAATATAACATAGAGATCAATGAAACTGTATTGACATGTAACATGGCATGTGCCAATGTGGCGTCTGCTTTTGGAATTTTGGAAATATCCCTCGTTACCTTGGAAACAGCAAAAATGCGAAAAAAATCAAAGTGTTCCAAACTCAAAGAAACTTCACAGAAATGGTAACTGGCATGTGCTGATTTGCAGTTTGACTTCGGAATTTTCAAAATGGCCGCCGTTACCATGGAAACAGCAAAAATGTCCAAAATTTCAAAATGCTCCAAACTTAATGAAACTTTACAAAAATGTTGTTGGGCATGTGTGTATGCGCTCTTTGACTTTGGAATTTTCAAAATGGCTGCCGTTACCCTGGCAATGGCGGGACCAGGGTGCCATCCGTTATTGCTAGCAATTACAAATCTAGTTATGGCACCCTCAACGGAGTTGGGGGGACATATTGTTATTCTACGTTTCTTTTTTTTTCTTTTTTATTATTTTTCTTCCACACTTTTTGTCCGCGCTAGTTCTCAAAATTGAACCACCAATCTTGATGGAACTCAACTTTAGTGAGGACCCCAATGTGAAGTTGTGCACCTTGCTATGGAATGGTAAAAGATGGCCACCGTTTCCATGGAAATAGCAAAAATGCGAAAAAAAATCAAAGTGTTCCAAACTGGAAGAAACTGAACATAAATGGTAACTGGCATGTGCTGATTTGTAATTTGACTTTGGAATTTACAAAATGGCCGCCGTTACCATGGAAACAGCAAAAATTTCCAAAATTTCAAAATGCTCCAAACGTAATAAAACTTTCCAACAATGTTAATTGGCATGTATAGATGCTCTTTGACTTTGGATTTTTCAAAATGGCTGCCCTTACCTTGGCAAAGGGGGGACGAGGGTATTATCCGTTATTGCTCGCAATTACAAATCTAGTTATGGCACCCTCAACGGAGTTGGGGTGACATACTGTTATTCTACGTTTCTTTTTTTTTTCTTATTATTTTTTTTGCACAAATTTTGTCCGCGCGAGTTCTTGGAATCCAATGGACCAATGTTGATGAAACTCTACTATAATGAGGACCCCAATGTAAAGTTGTGCACCTTGCTATGGAATGGTAAAAAATGGCCGCCGTTTCCATGCAAACAGCAAAAATGCCAAAAAAATCAAAGTGTTCCAAACTGATAGAAACTCCACAGGAATGGTAACTGGCATATGCTGATCTGCAGTTTGACTTTGGAATTTTCAATATGGCTGCAGTTACCATGGAAACAGCTAAACTATCAAAAATTCTAACTCTTCCGTTTTAAGACCCAACTGGATGAAACTTAATGAAAATGATACCCTGTATGCCAAGATGCCAAGACAATATTTGGATACTCCAAAATGGCCGCCGTTGTCATGGAAACTGGGGGCAAGTTTAACTTTGACCCTATGGGAAAATGCATAAAATCAGCATTTTCTTAAAGAATATATCACCAAAGTCAATGAAACTGTATTGATATATAACATGACATGTGGCAATGAGATGTCTGCTTTTAGAATTTGGAATTATTCACTGTAACCATGGCTGCAGCATAAATGTCCAAAATTTCCGAAAAAATCAAAATGCTGCAAACTGGATGAAACTTTCCAAGAATGGTAACTGACATAGGCAGAGTTGCATTTTGAAGTTGAAATTTTCAAAATGGCCGCCGTAACCATGGAAACAGCAAAAATGTCCAAAATTTCAAAATGCTTCAAACTTGATGAAACTTTACAAAAAGAATAATTTGCATGTGTAGATGCACTCTTTGACTTTGGAATTTTCTAAATGGCTGCCAATCACCTGGCAACGGGGGAAGGGTGCCATCCGCTATTGCTTGCAATTGCAAATCTAGTTATGACACCCTCAACGGAGTTGGGGTGACATACTGTTATTGTACGTTTCTTTTTTTTCTTATTTTTCTTCACACATTTTGTCCGCGCGAGTTCTTGGAATCCAATGGACCAATGTTGATGGAACTCTACTATAATAAGGACCCCCATGTAAAGTTGTGCACCTTTCTATGGAATGGTAAAAAATGGCCGCCGTTTCCATGGAAACAGCAAAAATGCGAAAAAAATCAAAGTGTTCCAAACTGGAAGAAACTCCACAGAAATGATAACTGACATGTGCTGATTTGCAGTTTGACTTCGGAATTTTCAAAATGGCTGCCGTTACCATGGAAACAGCTAAAATACCAAAAATTCTAACTCTTTCGTTATAAGACCCAACTGGATGAAACTTTATGAAAATGTTACCCAGTATGCTAAGATGTCAAGAAAATATTTGGATAGTCCAAAATGGCCGCCGTTGTCATGGAAACTGGGGACAAGTTTTACATTGACTCAATGGGAAAATGCACAAAATCAGCATTTTCTTAAAGAGTATTTCATCAAAGTCAATGAAACTGTATTGATATATAACATGACATGTGGCAATCAGATGTCTGCTTCTACAATTTTAGAATTATCCACTGTAACCATGGAAACAGCAAAAATGTCAAAAAAAACTAAAATGCTCAAAAATGATTGAAACTTCACACAAATATTGACTGGCATATAGAGAAATGGTATTTGACTTTGGAATTTCCAAAATGGCCACCGTTACCATCGAAACAGCAAAAATGTCAAAAATTACAAAAATGCTCCAAACTAAATGAAACTTTTCAAATATCATTATTAGCATGTGTAAATGTGCTCTTTGACTTTGGAATTTTCAAAATGGCTGCGGCTCGCCTGGCAATGGGGGAAGGGTGCTATCCGTTATTGCTAGCAATTACAAATCTAGTTATGTCACCCTGACGGAGGTCGGGTGACATATTGTTATTGTTCGATTCTTTTTTTTATTATTCTTATTCCACATTTTTTGTCCAGCTTAGTTCTCGGAATTGAATGGACCAATTGTGATGGAACTATACCATAATGTTAACCACCATGTGCAGTTGTGCACCTGACTTTGGAATAAATAAAATGGCTGCCATTGCCATGGAAACAGCAAAAATGTGAAAAATAGAAATGTGTTCCAATTTATATGAAACTTCTATGGTATTAAGAGACTCATGCACACTTCAACATGGAACATTTTTATTTCAACTGGGGGGTCTCCTTGGCATAATTTGAGGGGGGTGAATTTTTCATGGAACATTCCAGAACATTAGTGTTAAAATAGGTCTACAGACATTAAATGTAATATGATGGTATATTATTATGGGGAAAACAATATGCAGCAGTAGTTTGACTTTGGAATTTTTAAAATGGCGGCCGTTACCATGGAAACAGCAAAAATACAAAAAATATCAAAATGCTCCAAATTCATTGGAATTTAAAACAGATAGATCTGTTGTCATGCATAAATCTGCATTCACTGATGGAAAATTTCGAAATGGCTGCTGTTTAGTGGCAATTGGCAGACCAGGGTGACATCCGCTATTGCTTGCAATGGCAATTCTAGTTATTTTTATTATTCTTCCACACATTTTGTCCACGTTATTTCGCGGAATTGAGTGATCCAATGTTGATGGAACTATACTATAATGAGGACCCCCATGTGAAGTTGTGCATCTGACTTTGGAATTGTCCAAGATGGCCACCGTTTCCATGGAAACAGCAAAAATGCGAAAAATATCACAAAGTGTTCCAAACTGAAAGAAACTTTACAGAAATAGTAACTGGCATTTGCAGAGTTGCAGTTTGATTTTGGAATTTTCAAAATAGCTGCCGTTACCATGGCAATGGATGACGAGTGTGCCATCTGTTATTGCTAGCAATTACAAATCTAATTATCCATACTTCTTTACTTATTTTTCTTTAAGTACAATATTTAAAACTTCTAATAACAATAAAACGATATAACACTAAAGTAAGGTCAAAATAAAAATGATATTGGAAACTAAAAAGCCTGATTTCGGTCATTGGAAAGCTGCGAAGCAGTTTAAGATTTCTCCTGTTTTCAACAAAAAAAGAAAGCTGAGCATTTAATTGACAAAAATTGTATGGCTATTCATCAATCAAAATAATACTTAAAGTGCTGTAATTTCAGTGTTGCATGACATGAATTATCATTGATATGGTCATAATTGTAAATTAACTGTTCGAAAGAATAAGGATTTTCTACCTCAAGAATAGATTACCTTAACCTTATTTGGCAAAACCTTTCGGAATTTAGGGTCCTCAATGCTCTTCTACTTCTTACTTGAGTTCGTCTTTTAAGCTTTTTTTATTCAAGCATCACTGATGAGTCTTTTGTAGACGAAAGGAACGTCTGGCGTCCACAGTTTTAATTTTGGTGACCATACACCACACAATTTTAGATATGATTATTCAAGTCTTGAGCATCGAATGAAGACATGATATATGATGATATATTCCCCAAAATGCTCAAAATATGGAAGGCGGGCACAATAAAGTCGGTTATAAATAAACTCTGGTCGGTGAGAAAAGATATTAATAGCTTACCACGCGTAAGTAAGTCAACTGACAATTTATTATGTTGTACACATTTGCTAGCAAACCTACCATAGGGAAATACCAAGTGGCGACATCAGGTTTCTGTTGGAAAGATTTAATATGTGTCAGCTTGTGTGTGTTCACAAATATTCTGTCATAGACATATGCACTTAGGAATTGATAATCTGAGTAAAACAGATTGTCTGCTGGTGTAAGAAATCAATCTTGGTAATATATGTTTAACAGACAGTATTTGTAATACTTATAACGATACTACAGAGATATGTATAGTGTGATTGTGGTTTAAGGTGGTAAAATGTCGATTACATCATTACCTCAAGGGATAATTGTGGTTTTATAATGGACTATAAATCTGTAAATGATATAGCAATTACTAGTAGAGCAATAAATATGCTTCAGGTATATTAACTTTGCTGAGAATAATGTGTATATAAACATTGCATACTATGTGACATTTAGGCGCATGTATTTCTGTGTCTCTGTATCATTTTTTTTTTCTTCTTTACGAGTTTTTAACTTTGAAATGAAGAAAAGCGAGACGCGTTGTTCCTTTATTTTAAAATTCCACGTGCGTGTTGTGATTTTTGTGTCATGAATAAATGCACCATATCTTTTCTTTTTCTTTTGCATTGCCTATTTTCTATCTAAGTGTATATGTGTGTTTTAGTTTTTTTTTGTTTAAATATAGAATTGTTTTACGGTACACCAAGATGCTTTCAGACATAAACTGATAGAAATCGTTTATCTCTTGTTACCTGAAATAAACAGCTTAAGTTTAATTATTGCTGCTTAAACTGTTGATGTTAAAATAAAGCTCATGACTCGGTCTAGGTAAATCATACCATCAAATAGAACAGGTAGTAAGTGGAAAATCTACCTACTACTGTTAGTATGAACATATTGCACTAATGCATTGTTCATCATCAGGTATATTTAATATTCATTCTTCTACTCTTTTTCTACTTAATCTTATTTTTTTTAATCAATTGTCACGAGTCTATTTGCTTACGTAACTATTTAGTTCCTGTTCAATGAAACTGTTTGAACAAGTTTGCATAGACTACACATTTCTTTCTCTACAAGAGTCAGCGGAAATTCTTTATACAACAAAGGCAAAAATCTGTCGGCTAGTTTCCGGCATGACCATATTTCTTTAACTATATAAACAAGTCAACTCTTGTTTTTTGTTGTTGATCTAATCACATTAAAATTACTGTTTTATTTGCTTTTACAAGAAAATAATATTTATAATAGTGTATACAAATGAGATCATATCTTATTTATGACACAAATATTTTATATAAATTCGAGAACACTAAGCTTAATACAAAATCAATTGTACTACTTGAGTTAAATCATATTATACTAACATTCCTATAAAATTTTCACTAGCTTTGCTAAAAAGCTAAATAAAATTGAGAATGGAAATGGGGAATGTGTCAAAGAGACAACAACCCGACCATAGAGCAGACACCATTAAATGAATGTTTAAGGTGTAATACCACCAAATCATAGTACGTCGCATCCGGTTTCATATAGAAAGGGTCGAAACAAACATATTCCATTGAATTTGACAGTTGTGAAAAATTAATCCTACATTTTCATTGCAATAAAAAAATTCTGAGTCATAAACATATATCTTGTGTGTTTGAAAGCACCGTTCTTTTTTTATTTGGTGTTTCTATAAAATATTTTCGGAACTTGAGATTACATGGTTACTAAAGCTTGTAAACCGGGAAAAAAGGGGTGAAAATTGATTGGTCTACTTCCATACAATGAAATGTTATGTGAAATTTTCACTGTAGTACTGGACTGGATAAAACTTTACTCATGCCAAGTATTTCTTTAAATTGAAACAAAGATAAAATCTGCACAGTTTTTATTAAAATGCCAATCTAACAAAGAATAACAGAAGAAAACAATGGTGATATTACTCCTTAAGAATTGTTTTGAAATATAATGCATCTCAAACTAATTGGATTCCGACGAAAATAAACTCAGCAAAATAATATTACAAAAGAGCTTTAATTGATTTATATGTAATCAGTACAGCAAACAACAGTAAAATATATCTCTCTGAATGGTATGAATATGAATAAATAATCACATTAAGCATTTGTGTAATGATATCTTTAACTAAATTCCTAGGAGCGGCTGGTTCGAATTCTTTTGCAGAAAAACATTTTGCAGTACATTTTATGTAGTAGGGTAGGGCATACCACTTAATAAACACATACGAGACAAAACACAACTAAATACGTGTATCATATCAACATATACCATTAACACTAGATGTCTCCAAACGCAATTGTAGACTGGTTCATAGCCGAAAACATTTGGCTGTTGCCCATGCACAGCATGATAAGATGAAAGTGTTATATTGGAGTTTTAACCAATTTTAATAACAAAAAAATAATTGTTATTAAAATATTTGAAAAAAGTTACATATTACACCAATGACGCGCAGATAAATTTGCTATATCCGGTAGCTCTTCATTGTCAATAAACATTGGTGTCACTCATAGGGGAAACAACTCATACACATGTATTTCTAATTACAGGATCAATTACACAGAGTTGTCAGATAGACTATTTGTAACTGGCATCTTAAGCCATGGCATATGTAGTGGAATAATACTTCATAATAACACACAATTTAAGAATAGATAAAACAGCCAACATAAGATATTTTACTTTTATTCTAAGTTTGTTTAATGCAAAATTATGAGAATTAGCCAGTTCTGTTTCCTTATTGCACAGTTGACCTACATTCGGGTATCAGAATTATGCAAATGTGAAGTTGTGAACCAGATTCGTACTGCTCCTACATTTACTGTGAACTTTATAATACAATAGTGCGACTGCAAAATCCAGGATAAAAATACTCTAAAGGCATAATGCCATAAAACGTGAAAACATTTGTCAGATAGTTATTTTTTCTTATAGCTAAATAATAATATTCCTTTGCATTCGTCTATTTGCGTAATGAGAAATCTATTATTAATTTAGATTATGAAAGTCATGGAAACCTTACTTTCTAACTAATTAGTTATTAGATTACACATGTTACATACAGCGTAATAAAATTGTGCTGTGCTTTAGGAATTCCCTAGTATTTCGATTTCATTATCATTTTAAAAGGACAGAATCTATCTCTTTAAAATGTTCCAAATATGAAATTGATGTAATATTAAAGACATGTCATGTGCACCAACTAGATTTAGTCATATCTAGGTCAATGAAATGTCTTTCACATCAACAAATAATGCCAATTAGAAACCTTGTAAAGTTCTTTTAAAATTTAGATTAACTCATCATAGTTATAAGAAGTGACCACAGATTTAATCGATTGTTTGCGTTTTTATATTTTGCATTTTATTTTATGTTTTATTATGTTGTTTTGTGAACTACTCACGCAATTGTTCGAGTGTTTCCGGACATTTACAAGCGCGTTTCTCTTGTTTGGATTGTGCTAGTAAAGGGTTGTAACATTAAAAGAGCATTTTGTTGGTTTACATATTATTATATTAATGCTATTTTAATATTACATATCTATGCTTCTACGTATATTCGTTTGTATTTAAATGACACACGTGCTTAGGTATATTTTATCAGGATGTAAAATACAAATTTCTCTCATTTGCCACATTTCAGTCCTATAGAAAAAGACAGAACCTCGTTGATTTTCATTATCAGATCGTTTGTTGTCATCCTAATCTTTCAATTTTGCTCTAAAAACATATCTTGTCACAGTTAATTTGAAACCTGTTTTTTGAAATACGTCACTTCGTAGTTCACAGGTTGTGCCTTTACTGTTTTGATGTTAGCCTTTTATATTTCCACTTCCAAGCAATGCTGTTTGAGTAACTCACCTGATTTGTCTGCAATGAATTCTTGATAAAGAGTAAGATTTGTAAATATTGAGATCATTTGTTCACATTCTGGTGTGAAACAACCTACTTGCCGATTCTTACTGCAGATATTTTCTCCCAATTTACAGATCTTTTTTATAGCACGACGCAACAGATGATGAAATAAAACGACTGTTTATTGCCTATCACATGAATCAGGAAAGTACATCTATATAGATTTCCAATTTGGATTCATGGAATTGCCAATGAGAGTAAATATATTTCTGATTGATACAAAGCTATTATATTTATTGAAGTGTTCAACGGGTCAATCGTTTGTCAATTCATTGAAATAATAGACTTCTTTCACACATAAACAAAACAACTAAAAAAGTTTTAGAGAGCCTTTTCGCAAACAGTGTCATCTATTCAAACAAATATTCATTTCACAGAGAAACAAAATCATTACTTCTAAATAATCATTGAACTGGGTGATCCGGAAAAATAAGATTGCTTTGAGCATGTTATTCTATATCAAGATCAATGTGACCTATGGATTCGTGTTTTGTTTTGGTATCAGGATAACAAGCAGTGCTTATAAACGTTGATCTCTGAATATGTGCCCATTTATATATTTGGTTTTTTTTCCAGGACAATTAAGCTATCGTCATCGTTACTTTTTAAATAGATATTTATATGACAAAATGTAAGGAAGAGAGGGGGTTATGAAAAGAATAGCGTTGAATAACGTGTGAACTGACCTACATAAGTATTGTACTGTTCAAAGTCTCAGAATTTAAAGTATAAAAATATATTTGCTGACATATTGTCGTATCTGCAATAAGTCAATGCGTTTAACTCTCAAATTTAACATTTATTTTCTGATACTGATTTTTTATTAGCAATTTTTTTACTTTAATTTCTGAATTTTTGCTGAATTGCGGGAAAACCCAAGACGAAGAATAGCATTAAAATAGAAAAAGAAACTGAAAGGAAGAATGTAAATAAACAACCCATCGAACATATTAGGAGTTTATAGGAACTATTCAAAAATATACATTTTTCTTCCTTCATATGTTTTTATTTTGTATCTGATTTTGTTACCGTCTTCAACCTATGAGGTCAAAAAGTACTTCCTAACGGCATGTTGTTGAATTATTATATGTCACAATTTTTTTACTTGTTTGGTGATATTTCTTACAACTTATATGAACAATAACGTATTAAATCATTCGCACATAAGAAAATAAATTTGTTTGATAATTGGCCGAACATACTGTCCCTCAAGCACTATACATTCATAGATTTAATGGTAATCGGTTTGAACTACGAAGACTTTGAAATGAACTTTTCTTTGTCTGGATAATTGCAAAAACAGATCTCCTTTTCTAAAAGACAAATTGAAAGTATTAATCCCTGGAATAAAGCAGTAGTAAAATGAACATATGGCTGAATCGTGTCTATTGTATTACTAGATTAGTAAATTATTTCTGTAGACTAATAGAGAATGAACCAATATTCCATGTTTAATATATTTGGCAAATAGTCTAGAAGACATTAAATTATTTGTAATAGTAAAAGTTCAACGATAAGTTAATATTGATATTAGAAGACATCAGAACAAAAACAGATGTTGAACAGCTCTCTTTGTGAGGAGGTCTCTTATTGTCAATATTGACTTGTCATTGCACTTTCACTGGCTTACAAACCGTTAAAAACGAAAGAAAAGTACACAAAAAGAACTTTCAGAAGCCTAATTCTTCTAAAATGGACGAGTCTAAATCGGATTCAATTTTAATACTAGTACTCAGACTGATATATATACAAATAACTGTCACCTAATTGCATCGAAAACGGACCGATTAAATGTCAGTACATCATTTAATTCTTTGATTATTATGAATTTTGAAGGTTTAAATCAATATCATCGGATGGTTTTGAAAAAAAATAAGGAGTAAATTACTATTTTTGAATTCAAACTTTTCAAAATTTGGATTCTTTATTTTTATAAATTTAAACTAAAACCCTATACTGACCAATAAAATTGAGAATGGAAATGGGGAATGTGTCAAAGAGACATTAACCCGGCCATAGAGCAGACAACAACCGAAGGCCACCAATGGGTCTTCAATGCAGCGAGAAACTCTCGCACCCGGAGGCGTCCTTCAGCTGGCCCCTAAACAAATATGTATACTAGTTCAGTGAAAATGGACGTCAAACTAAACTCCAAATTATACACAAGAAACTAAAATTAAAAATGATACAAGACCAACAAAGGCCAGAGGCTCCTGACTTGGGACAGGCGCAAAAATGCGGCGGGGTTAAACATGTTTTTTGAGATCTTAACGCTCCCCCTATACCTCTAGCCAATGTAGAAAAAACAAACGCACAACAGTACGCACAGTAAAACTCAGTTTAAGAGAAGTCCGAGTCCGATGTCAGAATAGGAAACAAAAGAAAATAAACAAAATTACAAGAATACATAAATAACAACAGACTACTAGCAGTTACTGACATGCCAGCTCCAGACCTCAATTAAACTGATTGAAAGATTATGTCTTTACAATGAATGTTCTGTACAAGAATTTCTTGTTACATATATTTGAAACTTTTAATCTGTCAGTAATCATGAAATAGATTCGTAATGCACATACCGCATGAAAAAAGTAAGTAAATCTCTTTAAATAATTAGTTAGTTAAACAGCTCTTACACAACTTCTAATAGAACAAACCTACATGCATAAGGTCCTCAGAATACTCAGATAAATGTTCATCTTAGTTTTGATTATGTAATTTTCCTGCACTAGGTGACGTGCAAATGCTTAGTAAATGGTGTTCTCTGTTCAGTCCAATTAATTAGAATATTTTTACATTATAGCATTTTGTCATGAAGTTGATTTATTGTTGTTTGCTTTACGTCCATTTCCAAATATTTCATGCATCCTTTGTTTTTCTATTAATGACGAGAACACTTACATATTAAATAAAATTAGTAGGTATTGCAATATAAGGTCGACTATGAGATTGGACGGGAAACTCGGAATGCCACTGGAACATTAAAGATATTGAATAAGAACAGAAATTAAGTCTTGCAACAGCTGGGTACATACGGACTTTCAGAGAATTTGTTCAAGTGTTATTAGTGTGCAGAGAGCGTTGATGCATGAATTCCTTTTTTTTTTTTGGCATGATATTCTATTCTACCGACCACCTGGGTAGTTTCGAAGTAGCGTGTTCGTCTCGAATAAGGGAGGTTGTTGGTTCAAAGATCGACCAGGTCAAATTAAGACGTTAAAATTGGTGTGTGCTGTTTCAACGCTAAGCACACAGCATTATTGAGTAAGAACAACTACAGGTCGGCTCGGATTCAGAAATGTGTCCGGGTATAACGACGTTTTACCTAGTGAACTTAATCGTTAAAAATCCGGCTAAGCGTTCATATCGGTCTTTTACAAAGTACACTTCCAGAGCACCTGAGATCACCCCCGGTTATTGGTTGTGTTCATGTTGCCCAGTCTTTAGTTTTCTATGTTGTGTTTTGAGTACTGTTGTCTGTCTTTTTGGTTCCTGAAGTTTTTTTAAATCCATATAAAGCTTTCAATGGTCTTGGTCTATGATTAAGAATAGACGAAATAGGAAAAGCTAAATTTAGATTGAAATGAAAACTTACTTCTGTTAGTAATTTTTGACAAATAAGTGCGTACTAGCAGTTAAGAAATGCGTATATATAAAGGTTGTCTAAACCGCTCTATCAGTTTTGGAAAAGTATGATTACAAACGTAATTCAATCGGAATCTATATGGTGCTATCAATGTCAATTAATATATGCCGCCTGATTAGTACTTTGAGGACAATCGTTTCCAAATCGACAAATAATTGAAAACTTTTTTACCCTAATTGCTAAAGAAAACTGACATAAAACAGAAGCTAGGGTCTGTTTTTGGCAGCAAGACTGTGCCCGATTGGAATATGCAAATGATTTTTATAATAGAATCTTTTATTTATTCTAATTTTCTTGTTTGGTTTTTCCAATTGGAAGATCAAATATGCATATATTTGTAGTAAGTGTTTCGCGCTAATGGTGAAACTAAGATAGATCTTTGAACATTTTAATCCATATTTCTTATACGAATCTGACAAATACAAGACTTTAGAACTATATATCGAATATGTTATTGTTCAAACGAAAAATTTGACTTGGTTATATATAATGGCTGTGAACTATTCAAATATATTGATGTCTCATGTTCTACTGTTTCAACGCTAAGCACACGGCATTATTGAGTAAAAACAACGACAGGTCGGTTCGGATTCAGAAATGTGTCCGGGTATAACGACTTTTTTACCTAGTGAACTTAATCTTTAAAAATCCGGCTAAGCGTTCATATCAGTCTTATACAAAGTACACTTCCAGAGCACCTGAGATCACCCCCGGTTATTGGTTGTGTTCATGTTGCCCAGTCTTTAGTTTTCTATGTTGTGTTTTGAATACTATTGTCTGCCTTTTTGGTTCTTGATTTTTTTTTAAATCCATATAAAGCTTTCAATGGTCTTGGTCTATGATTAAGAATAGACGAAATAGGAAAAGCTAAATTTAAGTTGAAATGAAAACTTACTTCTGTTAGTAATTTTTGACAAATAAATGCGTACTAGCAGTCAAGAAATGTATATATATAAAGGTTGTTTAAACCGCTCTATCAGTTTTGGAAAAGTATGATTACAAATGTAATTCAATCGGAATCTAGATAGTGCTATCAATGTCAATTACTATATGCCGCCTGATTAGTACGTTGAGGACAATCGTTTTCCAAATCGACAAATAATTGAAAACTTTTTGACCCTAATTGCTAAAGAAAACTGATATCAAACAGAAGCTAGGGTCGGTTTTCGGCAGCAAGGATGTGCCCGATTGGAATATGCAAATGATTTTTATAATAAAAACTTTTATTTATTCTAATTTTCTTGTTTGGTTTTTCCAATTGGAAGATCAAATATGAATATATTTGTAGCAAGTGTTTCGCGCTAATGATGAAACTAAGATAGATCTTTGAACATTTTAATCCATATTTCTTATACGAATCTGACAAATACAAGACTTTAGAACTATATATCGAATATGTTATTGTTCAAACGAAAAATTTGACTTGGTTATATATAATGGCTGTGAACTATTTAAATATAATTGATGTCTCATGTTCTAATACAGGTTCTATACTTCAATGAAACGTAACCATATTTGTACAATAAAGAGTTGCTTACTAGGAAAATGATTTCCTCATAAAAATAACAATCTAATTCAATAATATTTTTTCACAGAAACTAATTATATTTTAGTTGATTAACTGGAAAGGCAGGGCGATAAGTGCTACATAGCGAACAAATGTTTTTATGCATTAAACGGAAAATTTCATTTAATGGATTTCGTGCGTCCTGAGTGCTGATCTATCACCTTCATCTCGAACGCTCAAACCTAAACATTGGTAAATTAGAGATTTATAAATAAATTGAAACGTTATGACCAAAAGGAACCCTAAAAGGATAGCAAGCCTAATCTAAGGTCAAATTAATGTGAGGGAGTTTGAACCTGAGTTTCTTGATAATTTCTTAATATTTCAACTCCACGGGGACTTTTAGTAAAGTATGATATAAATCATGTTAACTTAAACTGATCGGTTAACTTATTTGTTAATAGGATAAAGTAAATAGTATTGACTATTAAAACACTTACCTCGGCCAGGGGCTACTCTGCCTGCTCGCACCCTCAAAACTTGAGCTTTTATATTCATATTTCTTTCTATGTATTGGCAGCATGCTTACACGTTTCCTCACCAATGGTGTATTTTTGTTGTTGGTTATAACACAAACTTATATAAGAATCAAACGTTATACTTATTGTTATAAATTACTAATCCCTTTGTGGTTCAATATCAAAATAAATTTGCATACTCATTTGCATGAGAATAATCCCATAAAATAAATGCCATTTTGACAAATCCTATAGATCGGTGTTTCCATAACTATCATTTGTTCCTGCAAAAATATTTCCTCTATAAGTCCTCGTTTGCATTCCTATCACTGTCGTATATTCTATCATACCATTTAGTTACAATACAATCCTAATTATTTCATGTAAAGACATCCTTCTTGATATAATCTAATTCCATTTTAATAATTGGATTATTACGTCAAATGTTTTGTATTCATTTTTTCTCTAAAATTATCAGTGTAATTAGGTTCAATCCAATCAACGTAGAAGTAATGAATGCAAATATGTTATTCACACAAATATCTTCTATTCCATTAAAGTAAAACCACTAGAGTCTTCTTTGTTAGTTCAATTGATGACGGAAACATTGACACAGATTGATCATAAAACACCATAGTGTCAATGTAACATATTCTAGAGGTTCAACTTGACCAATTAACCAAGTGTTATGTCAACTGATTTAGAGGTCAATGTTTTCCAATTAAATCTCAGCAACTTTTTGAGTAATGCCCTGTTAATGTATCATCCCTTACGAGACATACTATTAATTAGAAAACAAAGACTTGATGAGGATATACGGGAACGTGATTCCAATATTACACAGATTGATGGCTGTGTTAAAACGGATAGAGACGAAGTATAATTAATATACTGCCATTACATAAAAGTTGAAAAAATAATCACATCCGATTTTAGGACATGTTAGTGAAAAATCAATTTTCCGACGATATAAATATTTGTATAAATATTGCCTTTGTAAAGTAATGTTTACTTTTATTTCTAATGTCAATTGTTAATTTTATTGTAGTTAATTCCGTTTGAATTTAAATATTTAACACAAAGGCCAAAAGCTAAGATCTGAATTTAATTCGCATAGACTAGGATACTGTGTTTTGTTGAAAATTTATCACATAATGCTGATTTCAATTTCAAGAAAAAAACATGTATCCCATTCATTTCATTCTAGTAGTTGAACTTTGACCTTGATACTTGAAAATCCAACCCGACATTACGTGTGTAATTGCATTATAATTAACAATGCATATTTGTTAAAAAATTCAGTGAATAGGGTAGGGAATGATTTACATAATGATAGGTTTAAACCAAAAGACAGTTTACATAGCAGACCACAATATAGATCGATATTAGAATGTACAACATGGAACAAGAAATTTGACTTTTGACCTTTTAATCATTTACTGCAATACTTTGTACACATTAAATGTTTGAAGGTGTACTCTTTTCATAAATATTACGTTTCTCGTTCGGTAGGTGAACCATGATCTTTTTTAGCGTTCCTGGTAAAGAGAAAGATCAAACAAAAACGCTTCGGACGATCGAAGCTTAATAGCTATTGTAAAAGTAAAACAAACTGTTAAAACAGGGGTTTTCAGTCAAAATTTTGTGACAAACAAATGATTTGATGGAATAAAAATAAAAATTATTACTCTTCCATAACGTAGTAAAAATGTTAGCTGTAAGGTACCGGTCTATATAGCAAGCAAAAACTCAATCTTGTGTACGTTATCTTGTTAAACTAAGAAATATCAATAAATATCCAATGATTATTTAACTCGCCACTTGTGCTGACCTAAATCACGAACTTTAATTGATAGTGGTCTTTTTTCACTCGGAATTTGTTTTTGCTTCATGTATTAGATCTGTACCATATCTGTCCATTAAAGGCGTGCAATGATCGGGATAATTTAAAGCTATGCATGGATTGTTTGTTTGCTTTCATTTTATCGATTTCCATCGTTTTTGCCTTATTGATGTTAATCCAATTCTTTTTTTTTTTATATCTATCGTGAATTTTATTGCATCTAATTAATGAAATAAATAACCTTATAATAGATACCAGGATTTAAATGTTGTATGCCAGACGCGCATTTCGTCAACAAAAAGATTCACCAGAGTGCGCTTGAATAAAAAAAAGAGAACTCTTAGTCCAGCAAATAGTTTAAATTGAGTTGTAAGTCCTCTTTTATTCGAATGTGACCTACCGAATTTGAATTATCATCAAGTTTGTACGAACATTATCAACATTATTGGTGCCACACGTGCAGCAGGATCTGCCTACCCTTTTTGAGCACCTGAGATCCCCCCCCCCCCCCTGTTAGGTGGGTTTCGTGTTGCTCAGTCTTTAGTTTTCTCTGTTGTGTTTTGTATAGTGTTGTTTGACTTTTGGTAGTTTTTCGTTTTTGCCTTAGCGTTGTCAGTTTATTTGCGAATTATAAGTTCGGATGTCTCTTTGGTATATTTCGCCTCTCTGTTGTAATTGCCTCTGTTTTCAGTTGGGTTTGTTTTGTTAGTTGACTGTTGTAATGTTTCAGATTGATATTATTCCGATCTTTGCATTTCATCGAATATTGATTTATTGAATGTATCTCTTTTCCTGTTCATGCTTGTACCCTGGTTTATTTTGAAAATATTCGTGAAATGTTTAATTAAAGACCTGAATCTTCTCACACACACACCTTTCTAACAGTAATTATTTAACATAAGAAAGGTCAAATCAGGTTACGATAGAAATAACCACAAAATAAATGTATAGTATACGCAGCATAACTTTAGAAAAGTCTGTACAGAAATTATATATACGAACACAATATATATTTTACCTATTGACAAAGGTGTTAGTATGTTTTGCTGGGATTGGTAATGGACACGGCTATTTATAAACCGCAGCACAACTTTAGAAAAGTCTGTTCAGAAATTATATATACGAACACGATATATAATTCACCTATTGACAAAGGTGTTAGTAAGTTTTGCTAGGATTGGTAATGGACACGGCTATTTTTAAAATATTTTTGTATTCCATCAAAAAATAATAGCAGGCTTTTCTTTTGTGTGTTTATTATTAGGTATTTATTACAACTGATTACAAATCATGAATTTTATAGCTGTCTGAGAACATCTTCTGGCATGTCTAGTTTATAGATTGTGAACTGAAAATGTCATTTTCATATGAACTTAATTTGAAAGAGCGAATAATAAGCCATTTAGTTTTGTAACATTGTTTGAAACTCTGAATATCATATTTTGTCAATGGTTTGTTTACTTTTAGACCGTAATATCTGAAATGTTTCCCTTTTGTTTCATCAGGAACATCGTTTGCGATTTTATAAGACATAACTCCGTACTTTTGGTAATTGGGTTCCTGACTTAATTGAACCTTTCAAAACAGCTCGATTGTGTTTATGTTAAGTTGTTAAGTTGTTAACATATTTGGGTGTACTTAATTATTTCCACGAAACAAAACCCGATTACTTAGAAACATAAATTGGCATGTTCATATATTTAAACTATTAGTAGAAGCATTAAACAGTTGAATAAAAAGTACAAATAATACAATTATACAGTGTATAGTTGTGTGTCTATCCTTTTTTTTATATAAATAATTGTTAAAGTTTTCCAATATAAGTTATTAAGCATCATTGAGGAGAAACAAATGTGTGCTATTAACATATTGTATAACATCTTAATGTATGTATCTTATTATTTTGTTAACTACCATTAGGTTGATTAACTTCAAGTTCATTATTGTTGCACTACTCCGGAATCAAGTGTATACACCGCTCTCATATTACTTTCAAACTGGTACTTACGAAATTGTTAGTATTCAAAAAGGTTGTGATAGGTTTTTTTTGTTTTTTTTTTTGTTCTATGACTTTCTCGATGTTAAGGTGTTGATGATCCATTTGAATTGTATTTTTTTGGTTTTTTATATTTTCAAGTTTATTGCTCTTCACAAAGTGTTACTTTCAGGTATTCTTTATTTGGTTTTAACTTCCGCTGACGACAAATAAGTCTCTGAAATTTAAACTTTGTATTAATAAACCGTTTCACAACAATATATATTACATTCGTTTCTTAAAAAAAAATTCTTTTTATAATGGAGTTTGTCATCAAGTCCTAATGTATACTCAAAACCTTGTAGATTCAAATGGATTGATTTTACTTTATTGATTATATGTCTGAATTCTAGACCCTGAGAGTAATGTTGTCAAGTTTGTTATTACAATTTCAATGTTTGGCTTAAAATTTGTCTTTCAAGGATTCTAACCTACGTTTACAGCTTCCTCCTCTGAGAAATGAAATTAAGATATCTGTAAAATGAGTTTCATAAAAAACGGTTTCAAAATAAATACCGTAGAAATCGATTGATGAAGTTAATCATTATAAAAATAAGAAGATGTGGTATGATTGCCAATTAGACAACTATCCAACAAAGTTCAAATGAAGTGGATAAAGGGGATGTACAGATGAGCGAGTAAACATTACGGAAACAAAATAATGTTTATAATAATTTTATCAATACAATTATGGCATTAATTGCAGTGCAATTTAAATACAATTCTTGTACGTTTCACTTTTTATATTGGAATAAGTTATAGGAAAAACCATATCAATGAATATATGCAATACATGCAAATCCAAAATCATCGAAATATGTATAATGTTTAAACATATATAAATGGCAAAGATGCAACCACCAAAACATACACAAAGAAGAATGGCGTTCCAACTTTTGGGACTGTAAAGTTTTTCGCAAGGGTTATTGAAAATGATTGATTGATTTTTATTTTCAATGTACCTCATATCACGTTGCAAATCTTGCATTCTTATTTAGAACAAAACTGCTGGAGCATAAATAAAAACGTTCAGACAACAAAAAACAGAATAACGAAAAAAGAAGGCGTTTACATGAAGCTACACGACCCCAGAAAAACTATAAAAAAAAACCTGAAATCTAGAAGGTCTTGAATCTTTATATGTATACTATGTCATTTAGCAATGCTAAATCAATTTCGCAGACGTCGACTTTCGTTAAAGAGAGGCGAACGACACCAGAGGGACATTCAAACTCATAAGTCGAAATAAACTGACAACGCCATGGCTAAAAAAGAAAAAACAAACAGACAAACAATAGTACACAAAACACAACATAGAAAACTAAAGACAGAGCAACACGAACCCCACCAAAAGCTGGGGGTAATTCCAGGTGCTCCGGAAGGGTGAGCATATCCTGCTCCACATGTGGCACCCGTCGTGTTGCTCAGTGTATTTTTGTCCATGTGGTTTAGGAAAAAATATTTATGGGTAACCATGCAATATCCAGATATATTGAGGCTAGTCACAAATACCTCAAGTCGGGATAGGCATTCTATAACTGCGGAATATAACCCTTAGTGTTTCAAATAATTGAAACTTTTAATTGATAGTTAATTTTACAAAATTATAGTAATTTGAAACTAACATTAATGTTAAGGAAATTATAATACCAATGCAAGCATATATAGTAAAGAAGGTCATCTGTCCTTTTTTTATTACATTTATTACAAATCCAAAGCGTATAATCGACAAAACCTATTTATTATGTGATTGTAGATCAAAACATTTGCGTCTTCTTAAATTTTGGATTTGATACCGAAGTTTTCCGATCGTTATCTTTTGATAAACAATCAACACATCATTATGGAACACGTGAAAAACAAAACGTTGATATTAATTTGTTTTTATATATATTTTCCAAGGGTTCCCATGTATGAACAGCTGTAAACTGCTGTTAATTGGTTTGATGTTTTATTATTTCGTTCGGAATTTAATAATATTATAAAAAAGTAAAATAACATAAATACTATCTTCATTACCAGTTTTTTTTTACCTTTTCATTCATCACGTTTTGTTCTCTAGCACTTGCGCTGTGCAGTTGTCGAATTTCTAACGAAAGGGGTCATTGTTAAGGTGTCTGCATACGGAAATGATGTCGGCGAGTAAGAGTACGGGAAGACCCTAATTCAATAGTAATACATTTATGAAGTGTTGGATAAAATGAAAGATTTTCTGAAAAAAAGAAAATCTATGTACATGTGTTCTATTGTAAAACGTATACAAAAAAAAAACTTTTGTCATAAATTGAAGTACTATAAGACTTTGTATATTGATATTTCATGACTGTAAAGAATCCGTAAGTTCTTTTCTAGTTATACACTCGGGATGAAACGTACGCTAATAGTGACATCGACCCAGTGGTTGTTAAAATTATCTAAAGATACAAGGCTTACAAGAATTAAAATGTAGTACGTCAAACTCGCGTTTCGTCTTCAAACGGCTAATCAAAAATGCCCGAATCCATGATTTTGAATGCCAAATCAATAACGCAGTGTAAGAGCATGCAAAACAAAATAAATCAAACAGTTATGTGTACTTGCGCTAAGGTTATCTATACCTTGGAAGAAAAAAAATGTTAGGAATATTTTAATTTCTTACTGAATATTAAAGAAAGTAACGTAACGATAATAACATTCATGCAACTACTGGTGTAGTGATTCAACAGAGAATCATACGCCATACGGCAGTGACATCAGCCCAGTGATTGTAAAATCTTATCAAGATATCATAGTATTTAGTATGTCTATCGGGAGCGTCTTGTCTACATATAGGACAAAGTGCATCGACATTGTAAAATTTCAGCCATTCTTCCTCATAACTCTGTACAAAAACTTTTGTGTACGTAGAACAACCCTACTGATGAATTCCATATAGTGTGAACATACACGAGTAGTTATATATATAATATCAATTGAGATATGTTAACGCCAAACGATGGAACAGAGTGTATAATGCCAACAAAAGGGAAATTGACAATAAGAAAGTTGAATTCATTACCTTTGTCATGGATTCAAGGTTAAAGCCGTCCATATGTGTCAATATCGAGGAAAAGATCAACGTAAAGCAGACCTTCTATACACTATTGATTCGTTCCGATTGATTATCAATTTACTATGTTTAAAGGATTGATAGCTCATTGATTGATTATCATGTTAATATGTTTAAGGATTGATAGCTCATTGATTGATTATCATGTTAATATGTTTAAGGATTGATAGCTCATTGATAGATTTTCATGTTACTATGTTTAAGGATTGATAGCTCATTGATTGATTATTATGTTACTATGTTTAAGGATTGATACCTCATTGATTGATTATCATGTTACTATGTTTAAGGATTGATACCTCATTGATTGATTATCATGTTACTATGTTTAAAGATTGATACCTCATTTGATTATACATTACATGTCTTTTTTCATAATAGATCAACGCGATAGTTGTTTATGTTTAAGAAACATACATTGTACTTCAATTGTTGACTTATTCATGAATTAAGGGGTTTGTAAATTTGCAAGGGGGAATAACTGTGGCACACATAATTTCCAGTTCAACTGCCTATTGTTTGAAATCAACCATATATTACCATTTATGTGTTCAATTAAATAGCATGAAAACAAGAAAATATATTTGCTTTCTTAAACCGTTTCATCTTAAATAATGTCCCTCAAACGTTAGTTATTTCTCTTTTGCTTGTTTCTGTTTTATTCTCTAAGAATGATTTTCTGAATACGATCGTTGCAAAAAGTAAAATAACAAAAATACCGAACTCCAAGGAAAATTCAAAACAGCAATCCTTAATCAAATTGCAAAATCAAAAGCTCAAACACATCAAACGAAAGGAGAACAACTGTAATATTCCTGACTTGGTACAGGCATTTCCTTATGTAGAAAATGGTGGATTAAACAATGTTTCAATTCGAACTAATATTTCTCAAAACTGGTGACCCGTTTTCAATTGAATTTTGAATGTATGTATATTTAATTATACTGCAGGGAGATCTAAATTTATATTGTGACAATAAATCTTAATTGTTTTTTTGTAAATGTTTTCAAAACCTTGTTAAAACACAGTAAGTATTATTGTTCTTTTTAAAAAAAAAAATGAGGGAAATGAACAGAGATATAAATATCAATGATAAATGTTCATTATAGTTGTTGAGGGAGTATACATGTATAAATTGTCTCCCCTGCTTGGTATATTGAGGTACATGTAAACAGTGATGTTGTCTGGTGGTAAGACTTTAGTTTATTGGAAGTAGTTTAAGGTTTTGTAAATTCCTTATTATGGAAAATTGACGACTTGTTTTAAATTTGAAATGCAATTCCCACGAGACTGTAAACATACAGTTGCTAAGATAGAAAACTGATACTAATCAAAAGAGCCCATTATGATTATCAACTGATATTTAACAAATTAAACATACAGATTATTTGGTTTTGTATAGAACATGTAGAAAGAGAAAAGAAAATGACAAGTTCAGTAACGTGCAAGATCCTATGTCAGCAGCATGTGTTGCTGTAAATCTTAGGTCAACTTAGGTCAAACGTGACTAGGTTAACCGATCTTAACTTTAATGATCTTCTTTTTACAATTTGCGTCTTTTAAATAATGCTCTATCAATATATTATTCCTTACGATAGATACAAAGAATTAATGAGGATATACAGAAATGGGATTCCAATATTACTTAGATTAGTGGCCTGTATTAAAATGGATATAACCCAAATATAATATATTACTACTATTACATAAAGGTTGTATAAATAATCTCATCCGATTTTAGTGATTTAAGTCAAAAATTTATTTTCTGACGACAAAAATATTTGAATTAATATTGGCTTTGTTCATTAGAGTTTACCATCATTTCTATCGTACGTCGTAGATGTTGTTGTCGTAAATCAAGTTTGAGCTGATATTTGCAACAGAAAAAAATTACAGACTGAGGTTTGCAACTGTTTTAGTTTTACTAGCAAATCGTTATTGACGCAAATGTTTGGATAAAACTGTTTTCAATTTTCATCATTGTATTCCATGTGATGTATTCCCATAGATAAACCGTAGATAACCATCAAACATGCCCTCACGAGTGTAATGCATATATGATGGGTACATTTATCAGCCCTAACAATTATCTAAAATTCTTTTTTATTTCAGTCAATGTATTGGAAAAAAAAGTTTTGTAATTTTGTTATATATAATGCATTTACATAGCTTGGTTATCCGTTGTTTACTGTGCTTGTTATGGAAAAAAATGAGGTTTAAAATTGGGAATATTCGTAATTTTGCTGAAGTATTCTATAATATTTTCTAAAGCTGATATTTTAAGTAATAGATTAGTCGAATTGGTTTTATTTGCAAGCTGTGGTAAGTATACGATATCAAAACATTACAATATATGTAAGCTGTATTTTATCATTTCAAAACACTTAAATGAATTTTCTTATGATATGACCAATTAGTTAAATTTGCGACTTTGTTAAACAGTTTAACATGTTTCTTGTAATGTCAATTGTATTATAGATGTCAGCATTTGTGTGGATTTTTATATATATATATAAAGCATAAAAGGGATATGTTACCGTGCCTAAAAGAATGTTTCTCCCATTATCGTTTTTTTTGTTTCCAACTCTTTTCCAACGCTCAGTAAAGGTTATCAACGTCTGTCCCTAAATTATAAATATAGAGCGAAATAATAAACAAAAAATAAAACGTAATGTATGTGCCTGTCCCGAGTCAGGAGCCTATAAATCAGTGGTTGTCGTTTGTTGCTGTATATCATATTTGGTTTTCGTTTATTGTTTTGTACATACATCAGGTCGTTAGTTTTCTGGTTTGAATTGTTTTACATTTGTCATTTTGAGGCCTTTGATAGCTTACTTTGCATTTTAGGTTTTGCTCATTCTTGAAGGCCGTACTGTGACCTATAGCTGTTAACTTCTACATCAGTTTGTCTCTGGTGGAGAGTTGTCTCATTGGCAATCATACCACATCTTCTTTTTTTTTATTAAAAAACCACAACAAATTTATCTTTTATCTGATTCGATTAGTAATTATGCGGAATAATTTAAGTTCAGATTGGCAGTACTTCGGTAAGAATCCGTTATTGCGACGTCTTTATAAACAAAACTAATAACATTGGGACATTAGACGTTTATTTAGCGCGTTCATAACTATCTCCCCTCAAACTGCATTGATTTCCTTTTAAAGAGGTGACTGAAATGTACTCTCAATTTTTTTTCGTACTGCAATATTCAAATCGATTGTGAAGCCAGATTAAGGGCAACGCGAAAGGAAACATTTTCCCGATTATGTCAACAATGTTTAAGGGTGTTACCTGGTTTCGTAAACATGTTCCTGTAAAATGAAACAACAATGTGTCATCATAGACAAACCACGGTCTCTTTAGCAAGAAAATGTTGCGTGTTAATTTCTATTAATTATAGAAAAATGCAGATCCAAGATTGTACTGCGTGTAGATAGTAGAAGCTTCCATGCGACTGTTATACAAGTGAAAGGTTTAGCTAGCTATGAAACTAGTCTTTAATCCACCATTTTCTTCATAAGGAAATAACTGTACCAAGTCAGGAATATGACAGTTGTTTTCCATTCGTTTAATGTGTTTGTACTTTTGATTTTGTCATTTGTTAATGGACTTTCTGTTTTGAATTCTCCTTGGAGTTTGGTATTTGTGTTATTTTACATTTTACAAAACAGATTATTGTATAAAAAAAGCAGTTCAATTGATTCAACTAGAATATAAGTTCTACATTGGTTTTGTTTAAAATCTTCATTTGGATTCAGCCTGAGAACAAATTAGCAATAACATATATGATAGATAAACCCATAAAAATCAAACGGCGGGGAGAAAGGATTGAGAATTTGGACTGTCGCTGGAAATGAGGGCATGCTGCATAAGCCAGAATTTTGACCTCGCAAAAGGCAACCTTCTGATCTCTTAAAGAATTGTTTGAGAATCTTGAAACAAGAAATTTTGTATACTGAAACGGTACATATATATGTCGAACAGAATCATTTTGAATAAACTCATTATAGATACTGTGAACCCTCGAATCAAAATAATTTAAAAGGCCAAATATAGTATGCAGCATTAGAGCATTGTAGACCCAAAATTCCTGAAGGTGTTGCCAAATACAACTAAGGTATTCTATTAAGGTAGTCTGAAGCAACTTGTCAAAAGCGAATTTGTGTCAATTCTAATACCTTTATTTGAATTTAATATGAATTTGTAAGAGTTGTTTTGTTTCTTTGTATTGATTGGTTTTTATTTGTTATAATTATTTCGATATTGGCTTGTTTTGCATATATCCTGTTTAATTGAATATTTTTCTTTTTACTCTTTGTTTCATATTGTTATTTCAGGACAATAAAAAATATTAACTGTGTTCAGGTAATCGTAGAACAAAAGAATATATTGAGATATGTACGTCATCGTTTGTGCTAAAAAACATCTGATGATATATGTTTTTTTTCCTAATCCGTAAATATCGTTTCATAGGTTTATTTTTATTCTAGGTATATAATATAGCTTATCATTATAAAAGCATTCTCCATTTCAACATGAGGTCAATAACTTAATGCTAGACTGCAAATTAATATCTGTCTAACATTTTCTGCAGTTAAAAGACTTCAAACTAAAACAGAATTTTTCACATGAAATGATATGAAAAGGCCGATCCATAACTACAGAATTCACGTTCAATTCAGAAATTATAAAACGATATATTTTTTATCAGTGACATTCGAAAAGACCAAACTTTTGCCATCTTATTTGATCGTCATTACTATTGTTTGTAGACAGTAACTTTCCGATTACATTCCTTCCTAGTCGATTTTAATATCGTCTACATAAAACTTATCACGGGTCGCTTATATCAAAACAGTTGGAAGACCTTATCAAATACGAAGATGAAAATCACTTAAAACCAAAAATTCCGAAAAGTACGCCCAATGCAATCTACGCCTGGGGGAAAAGTCCGAAAAGTTTTAACAAATATGACTGAAACAATCTTTGGATGGGTTACAAAAACCTTAGTTTTTAGCTTTTAGTATAATTCGACATTTTAAAAACAGTTTACTTACAAAAGAATTAACAAATCAATGATATTTTATATCAAGCTAAAAATGCTATGGCTATGGGTGATACCCTCGAAGACGAAACATCCACCAGCAGTGATATCGCTCATGTGGTAGTTAAAACCATATCAGATACCAGGGGAGATTAGTATTGACCAGGTTGGTGGTAAATACAGGACAATACCGGGCAATACAGATAAATACTGGGAAATCCCGGCAAATACTGGTCAATTGAAATTATGACAAGACGTTAGTTTGGAAACTATTTTGATCATTTACTGGGTAGATCCACATGGACAGATATAGTCACATTACAGAAAGTCACTTAATAATTGCATTGTCATCAGTTTCTGCTTCATATTTGACAACTGTGGTTTTCATCTTGTCAAAATACACTTATGAGTCAGTTTTAATGATTATGAATATTACAATAGCAGGTTGATAAATCTTTTCTAACGTTAAACGATCCCTTAATACAAAAACAATCAGTAGATGTAAATTGTCTAACCATCAATCGTGACCAATGTAAAAATTTGAAATGAAAATGAAATGAAAGTTTACAGAATTATCGTCTGTTGAAAAAAATCCGTATCTATTGAATATTGTCATTAAACACTGTTACATTGTAGAGATCGATTAATGTTATGTAAATCGTGTTCATTTGTATTGATAATAGAGCGAATTCTACGGAAGCAAATAATATGCCTGGCAATACTAGTTTGATATAAATTTTAGAGATTACAATGCACTTTTATTAGGTTTAAGTCTTTTTGTAAAGGCTGAAATTCGAAGAAACGCGTTATAAGTGATTAATCATGATTGTGTGGAGAACTATTTTAAAAAGAATAAAAATGCAATTCCATTGATAATGTAGGGGAAAATGGTTCATTTTGGGTTGAATATCGTCTAGTAGCAAATTTTATTACAAAATTTAGGATGATAACAAACAAAGTTAATATGTTATTTATCCTGCCTTTCATTTGACCGACACATTCGTCAAATACAGCTACGGTAATCTTTTCTGGGGGGGGGAGAAAATCCTTAGAGGACATTTCGTCCTTCTTTGATGTATTATTCTGATTGTGATCCTGGATAACCCGGTTCTGCTTGTACTACTAAACAACGTTTGCATAGAAACAAATAGAAATAGAAATAAGAAGATGTGGTATGAGTGCCAATGAGACAACTCTCCATCCAAGTCACAATGTGTAAAAACTAAACAATTATAGGTCAAAGTACGGCCTTCAACACGAAGCCTTGGCTCACACCAAACAGCAATCTATAACAGGCCCCAAAATGACTAGTGTAAAACAATTCATACAGGAAAAAAGATGTATATATGACTCTTTGTCAAACCCAAAACGTCCTACACCCACCTAAAGCATGAAACCAATCGAGGCATCAAGAAATATGTGTTTGATTTAAGACTAAAGCTACCATTATAGATAGTATACCGTTGTCCGTTAAAAAGTGAACTTTTTTGGGATAGTAAATCATAGTACGTTGTATTCTCTTCTTAGACCAAAATCAGTTTTGACCCTTTACAGATTTGAATAATGTAGACCTAAAGTGAAAAAAGTATATTTCCCAATCGTACTAGCAATATATTACTTCTGGTGAACCGGCAGGCAATATAAATGAAAAGTATTTCACTTGAAATTTTAAAGATTACGGTGATGAGGATGTAGATGATTATGTTCGTTGTGATGATTAAAATGATGATGTTGAATAAATCCCGTATTCTCATTTAAAAAACGGGGAAAAAAAGTATTAGCAGAAATACCTAACTCAATGGTAAATTAGAAAAAAAGAGGTCCATAAAACCTGACAAAATCAAACGTTAGACTGTATAAACCAACGGAACAAATGAAAAACAACTGTCATATTCCTTACTTGGTACGTTATACAGGCATTTACCGAATGATAGAACAAAACTTATCGGTACCGATAAAGGACATACTTAATCAAATTTCATAGATTATTATTTTAAAATAGACGGAATAAGCATGAAATTTCAACAAGATCAGAAATATAAAATTGATGTGATCTTATTTAAATAATATCTCTCCTAATGTTATCAATGTTTAAAGTTTTTTTATTTATTCGCAATTAAATAATCGTTCCTAATATAATCTAAAGGAAAATGGTGAAATTTTTAATTGACCGTTTACTGATTAGGAAAATATCGATACTTATATTAATCAACTTTGAATTTATAGTTTATCAATATTAGCATGATAAGGGTCTGTCAATCTCAGAACGTTTTAGAAAATATTTTCAACTTTTTTGTTTTTTTTTGGGTTTTTTTTCAAACAATACCATACAGTAATAATTGTTTATATTGTTCAAAGCTTTCATGGTAGTGCAATCTTGACTTGTTTATGTATGTAAAACAACGATGTTGATAAAAATTTGTTACATTTGAACTGGTTTTGATCATTTGAATGCCTTTATATTGAAAGTAAAGGCTTGTTTTAAAGGTATTAAAAATATTTGTAAATACATGTCTCTCGAGACTTCATGAATATTTAAAAGTTTAACAAAACTAAGAGTTTACTATTATAACAAATGACTGAAATTCAGCAGATTTTTTTTATTAGGAAAGAGTTGGTGCCATCCGACCTGCATCTTGTTTGTATTCCATAGCATGCATTTATCACCTCGTCAACTTCTGTATAAAGTTTTTGATTTTTTTACCTCGAGCATACTTGGACGACATTATGTCTCCATCTGATGCAGTTAAATTGGTTTCGATTAATTATATTTGAATAAAAATAAGGAGATGTGGTATGCTTGCCAATGAGACAACTATCCACCAAAGTTCAAATGAAGTGGATGTAAGCAATTATAGGCAACAGTACGGCCTTCAACAGTGAGAAAAACCCATACCGTATGGTCGGCTATAAAAGGCTCCGACATGAATGCCTATATTCGGGATAATTCAAAGCAAGAAATATGGCTTGGTTGGTAAATTTAATTCAATATCATACTTTTAACATCTGTGATTTTGTGTTTTTATCGGTTTTCCTCACATTTTTTTAATTTATAGAAATACCATGGAAACAAATTTCCGTAATTAGAAAGAATGTTGATTCATTATATGAACATATTAAAGCCGCTTTAGTATAAAATATTTTGATTCATTTTTTAGGAATTAAGAGAGATGCTGATCGAAAGTTTGAACTTTAGTTTCTACAGGTAGTAAACCATTACCAAAAAAAACCAATATATTTATAATAAAAAGTGACAGATAATTGACTGAGATCTTCTGTCAAGAAGAATATCAGTGCTATATTGCCTTCATTTGAAAATTTCATATGGAGTAAAAATTAAGCTGGCTATAGGCTTAATATTCCAAAAAAAAAAACAGTTTTGAAGAATATAAATCGAAGGAATCACTAATTTGATTCAACAATTTGCGTTTGAACCAATTTTATTTGAAATATTTACTTCAACTCATAACTGTAAGTATCTATATTTCAATTTGACGATTCAATTCTTTAAAACAATAATACTGTCCAGAACTTGAGGCTGTAAAAATGCAAGCAATGGATACAAATCATCAATACACGGCATAAACATTGAGGACTAAAATGGAATTTCTGTCATTTGACAAATATGAATTATGTATTGCTGGTCATTCATGCTATGACAGTTTCTCTTTATCTATTAGGGCGAAAGAATTTATAGATGTTCGTATCTCGAAAATCGATTAGGAAGTGACAAATCAAGGTAACAAACAAAATTGAGGGAATCGGGTGCGTCGATAAGGTATGCGTCTCTTGATATGCATGCATCACCCATCATTTTAATTCACACTCAGTCAAAATGTCACAATCAGGAATGGGACATAACTGGTGATAGTTTTAAGGATAATAAGCAATAAAGCAACAAATTGGTACACATCGTGTAACGGGGCAATTTCTCCATTAAGTAGTCAACCGACAAATCGGTCATGTTGACTTATTTGTAGATCTTGTCTTGTTTCTCTCTATCAATTGTAGTTTTTAAGATAAAAGATAAAACTTGAATTTCACCCTTTTGCTTTTGTTTTATTTGAGTCATATCGGCCATTTCGGTTCGTAAGCGGGATCATCGGACACAGTATTTTCCTTAGACACACAATGCTAATTTGGTTTTAGTTGTCCCGGTAGTTTTAGAGATGATTTTTGTAAAACTGCAAAGAGGACCAATATTAAGAATTTAAATTTGGTCTGCTACTGGAATATGAAGGTATCCTGTTATCATCGGAAAGTTTGCCTTACCACAAGCCACCCCCGGTCCCTTCATAAAATTTTAAGGTATCTTTAACACACAGAGAGTCTGTCATTATTTCTTCATGATACTTCTGATTGAACTTTCTCATTCCATCTGGACGTGTCTACGTTTTTATTAATCCTTCAAAGGTAAACGTATCCCCTCTTTATTATTATTTCTAATGCCGGTTGGAAGAAGTCAAGTTGAACGTATCTCTTTACACAGGAAGACCCTTTAATTTTCTTTAAATAAAGGTTTGAATAATTTGAAAAAGAAAAAAAAAACACAAAATGCATTGAGATAAACAAAAACTATTCATAAAAAATACCAGACTGATATATAATGTCTGGTTTTACAGATTAAAAAACAGTTCAACATCTAGCTTCAATAACTTTCCACACATTTTGGTAACTAAAATTTACGTTTTATTTTCATTTGAATGGACTTCATTAAAAAGCCAAAAAATGGTAAAGTGCACTACTGTTATATTTAGATTGTTATGGAGACTGAAAGAGTTTTTGTAACTGATATTTAATTTGTATAAAGAATAGTTAGTAAGATAATATATGTTAGCTTCAGTTACATGTGCACCGAAATTGTACATACAACAAAATAAGTCTGATGTGATGACTGGTCAAGCCGACTTGAATATAAAAATAAGAATATGTGGTATGATTGCCAATGAGACAACTCTCCACCAGAGACCAAATGACATAGAAGTTAACAACTATAGGTCATCGTACGGCTTTCAACAATGAGCGAAACCCATACTGCATAGTCAGCTATACATAGACCTTGAAGCATATTTTTACACCTGGTTTTATTTGAGCTTTGATTTGTTATAGTCTTAGTTCTCATATGTTATGTTTCATTGTTTTTGTTCTCTATTCTAATTTTCTTTCTTAATCTTGGCTTGTCCTGGATATCCTGATGAATTGAATATTTTTCTTTTCTTCCCTATCCTCTTATTATTTCAAGACAATCTTGATAGATTTACAGCTTCAGGTAGCAATTGAACAAAATAATTTAATGGAACAAGTACGTCATCATTTGCTCTTACAAAGGCATGAAACATAATAAGTTATTTTATATTCAATGAAAGTAATATCAGACTTTCCATGGAGTTGTCTATTCTCAGCTTATGTACATGTATATAATATAAATGATAACTTTTAATTGATCTCTGTTTTAATATCAGGTCAATATCTAAAGATAGGCTTCAGTTTTTCATATATTTGAAACGTTAAGTAGTTAATAGATTTCAAGATTTCAAACGGATACGACAATTTTGTTATGAACTGATCTTAAAAGATCAAACCGTGAATTAATAAGTCCCTTTGAATTCAATACTTTGAAACTCTAAATATCACATTTGCTATTTTTCTATTCTAGGATGTTTTACTCTAAAAACTTGCATTAATTTTGAAAGTGGGAAAACCGAATTTTAATTGTTTATTAATATCGTTGTATTTGCACTGGAAATTCCTGATCAAATCTTCTGCAAATCATTTAAAACAGCTAACATTAAATATATCATCAGTAAGGAAGCTTTTGCTAATGATTGGATGGTACCCTAGGGACTAGATCTCTACCACAAAACAGCGCAATAATTCAATGATGATAAAATAATTGTTTGGAACGTCAAGTCTAAAACAACTACCATTAATCGTCAAAATGTGTAACCAAAATAAGTAAAGCGTTTAAGAGGATGAACACCCAAAAGGACCGAAAACTAATAATCAAAAGGTCAGTTAAGTAAATCGTCTAAAGAAGTTGTTTCAGTATTACTAAAATAACTAGTAACATAATAAATATATACTTTCGATAAGAATGAAAATATTTATTCAGAAAAATAGATATGCTAAAATACTTTTCATGTATCTAGAACCAATTCTTGTTATTATCTTCATCAGCGTGTTTTGATAATTTCAAACTACTGAGAATCTATTCAGATTGACCTTGAAGTGGTATGCCCGGGGTTGTTGTTTGTGATATATCTGTGTTTTGGTATGTAAATGTTGATAGGAGACCTTTGCAAGTTACTATTATATGTATTCACCAGTCGTCATCACTCAGGGCAACTTTGAGTTTGTAATATGGTATTGATTCTAATCTATTGTTGAATGAACCTTCATTGACCTCTAAATATGAATGATGCAAATGAGGGGTATACATCAATGTGGTAATAACCTAATTACACAAAAAAAAACCTAACGAAATATATAGGAAAACATATTAAAGTCTTCAAAAAAAAAAAACAGGTGCCCATACAGTATGTTTAGCTTTAAACCGTCCGCAGCCAAAACATATCTTTTCTGTATGCGTGTTGTTAGGTCGTTGTCTACTTTTCAAATACTCTATATTTATGTTTTCTTTTGAGGTGTTTTGTATGATTTATTGTAGTAACCGATTCTTAACTTCGTTTATAAATCAAAACAACATAAATGTAAATCTTGATAATCAAGTCAAGTGATAAAACATCGGGAGCACATACATAAAAACCTTCGCAATGATAGATCATACTAAATACTGGATTATAAAATTATGCTCGTAATTTTACATGAAGCAAGCTCTAAATACATGTACTTAATGTTTCAGATAAAGCAATGTTGTACAGCTCACGAATATCGACTTTCGAACGTAAATGGAAAAAAACCCCAAAAAATACAACCTCATATACCAATTTTAAATTGAGTTTTAAAAAATACTGTCTAAAAACCTGAAGTAGATATCCTTTATGGAAAAACACAATGTTTTGTTTTGTTTTTAAATCCCGGAAAAATCTAATATTTATTGATATCAACGCTGATGCACTTGAAGCTTTTTTTTCTATCGTCAACATCATGAATTATAAATTGTTTGTCTCTGTACTGTTACAATAACTTACAAGAGACATGTTTACACAATAATGAATTACATGTTCATCTTAACCGTTTATCTTTTATTTGATTTTTATTTGATTTTTTCTTAATTTTTTATATAAAACTTATTACCTAATCAGATTGAAATCGCATGATGTCTTAAAAAGAGTTGATTGTGGTATGCACATGAAAATAGAATATTCTGGTAAATGTCATATATATATATATATATATATATATATATATTATCACTATATTTTAACTTGTTTTTAGCAACATGAATGGTGCATTTTTTTGTGGTAGGAATTACTTATACTTCGGAGGATATGGTTTTCCTACTGAATTGTGATGCTGTGTAATCCTTAGATGTTTGTCTAAAGTTTTGGGGAACTGTTTTAAGACTGTCTTTCTTCGAGTCATGGTTTCAGACTTTTCTTGTGGTATTATCCTCTTTTTTTTGTATGCAATTTATTAAATGATCATCAGCATTACTGTAATCTGATAATATATTGTTTATGAATCCATCTTCGTTCGTATATTAAAATCCTACAGACAATTGATTGATAAATCAAACAAGTAAACATTGTTACCAATCCTTAGCTGCGTATAGATGACATTATTAATAACAATTATTAGTGTTTGCGTTACAGGAAAACTGATATTATCTCTAACGAAAAGGTTTCCAATATTTGGTGTCGAGCATACATGACGAGAAAAGTAGTCCTGAAATGAACGTTTTGTGTGGGAATTTTAATTTGGATGGCTTTTATTTGAATCAAATTGTGTTTATAATACAACTAGGTTAATGATGTATGATGGAAGTTCCAGAGTGTATCACTAGCCAGTTCTTAAAGATTTCATGTTATTTTGAAAACGGATTGGACACGTGTTTGGGTCTTATGTTCCCTTTCTGAATAAGTTCTTGGTGTCCTTTTTGATGTTATGTATAGTGTATTGATTTTCATAAAGGCATAAAGTTAAACTTTCAGATTTATTTTATTTTTAGCTTAACCTCCGCTAACGAGAAATAAGTTCTTTCGTGCATAAATAAACTTCAGTAAGTAATACCTTAATTGTTCATATATTATTTTTGATAAAAACAGGGATATATCATGATTCCTTGATAATATTAAAATACTTGTTGATTAAAAATGTTGTTATTACTGCCACATGAGAAGTTCACGACTATTGAGTATTAGAGTAAAAATATTGATATTTAACAAAAATACCGAACTCCAAAGAAAATTCAAATCGGAAAGACCCTTATCAAATGGCAAAATCAAAAGCTCAAACACATCAAACGAATGGAAAACAACTGTCATATTCCTGACTTGGTACAGGCATTTCCTTATGTAGAAAATGGTGGATTAAACCTGGTTTAACAGCTAGCTAAACCTCTCACTTGTATGACAGTCGCATACAATTCCATTATATTGACTACAATGTGTGAACAAAACAAAACAGACATAATAGGTAAAAATGTCAAAAATAAGGGTACATCAGTCAATATTGTGTTATAATCTTAATCACCATTAAAACCAACAAATATGTCAACAAAGAAAAACAAAATGGCATATAGACAAAGCACATATTAAGCAAAAATGAAAGACAGGAATACAAAAATTACCACAGCACAACAACACAATGGCGAGATGCATAAGTACCGAGCCACACCAAAAGGATATTACCAAAAATGAACTAAACAGTAAAGGTTAATAATTTACAAAGACAAATAAAATAATTAATTCTGCGGAACCAAGATAAAATGCAATGCATTACCAGTTTGTGAATAATCATAGAGATTAAAATGCAAGTTGATTGAGTTTCATCATCATTAAAGGATCATCATGATTTGGCAGATTGTTTTTAAATAAATGAAATTCCAGTTTAAACTTATTTTGTATCATATATCATGACATTAGCCTGTGGGATTTGACTTTTATAAACAAAGCATAGTCTCTGTCTCTAACGTCGACTTGTTTAGTGTTGTAAGGTAGTATGTAGTGGTTTGTTAATGTCCATTGTTATGATAATATTTTAAATGGATTAATTACATCTCAATAACTTTCCCTGGGTAAATTTATTCTGATATACTTATGCGGTATTTTAACAATGATGTTCTCTCGAATAAGACTTTTAGTACGTTTGGACTAGTTTTAAGTTTTGTTATCTAGTTCAAGAAATATGCAAGACATATGCAATTATCGAACATTATAAACAAAATGTAAGTAAATATATCAACCTAAGAGCTTATTATAATAAATATCTGATACTAAAAAGATAAAGTCATACCATTTGTCTGATTTACTTTATATATCGAGAAGAAGAAATACCGATTTCAGTAAATTTCATGGTCAAAAGTCAGCATATGTTACTAGTCATCATTACTCAGTCGATTAAAGGGGCATACGTTTCACCTGGAAAGACTCAATCTAAAAAAACATACTAATAATTTGAAATAATGCAAGTACAGTATCAAAGGTTAACTAAAACATGTATGATTGAAAAAGGGGGTAAGGAAAATATGTCAATAGTGTCAAGATAGCTTATATTTTAGGTTTAACCTGTCCAATTAACGTTAACTATGATAACAGATCTGTAAATTAATGTTCTCTTATTTAATCGCATCATCTATAAAATTATGCCCTTGTAATGTATCATCCCTTACGAGACATTACTGTTAATTATGAAACAAAGATACGAGAACGCGATTCCGCTACTAAATAGATTGATGATCTTAGCGGAAACTGACAATCATTATTGGTATACTACCATTACATAAAAGTAGAAAGAAAAAACACATCCGATGTCAGTACATGTTTTTTGAAAAATGAATTGTCAAACGACTGACACACTTGCCTAAAACTTGCTTTTAAAAGAATAAGGTTTTTTAACTAACTATTCTTTTTTATGTCGAAAAATCTGTTTGAACTCACATTTAAAACCGAGGCTTCATATAATCAAAGTAGACTTCAAATCAGATTTTTTTTTCCAGGACAGTTCTGATAAAATTGTTCTTTAGATGCAGAAGAATCCGTGAATCCCATGCCATGAATTCCCATATATGTAGGTGATCTTTACTCTTTTAAAATAATCGAATCTGACCTTACGACTCTTACTGCATTATATCAATTGATTGTTTGATTTGTGTTTAACGCCACTTTCAGCACTATTGCGCTATTTTGTAGCGGTAAGCTTTTATTGGTTGAGAAAGCCGGGGTGCCCGGAGAAAAACTAACAATCCTAGTCAATAAAGATTGGAGTCGAATTGACCTTCCAACTGCGGGATTCTGAATTGTAACCTCAGTGTTGACAGGTTGATGCAGTATTTAGACTAATTAGACAGCTCGGCCAGCGACGCCCCTACTGTTTTATAATTCATGATGAGTAGCAATAAAAGCATATTAAAGTAGGAATTTGTTTTTCTTTTGATTAGAAATTTGACTCTAAATGCAGTATCCTTAAAAGAACATGAACATTGGTCGATAATGTAAGAAGTCACGATTTTATAAACTTTTCCTCTAACTTCAATAACCAAGGGAGTTCTTCACAGGTAGAATATTTAAATATGCACTTCATGCATAAAATCTTAGTTTGTTTGAATGTTTAATGACGCATGAATTGTTTGATGATTGAAAGCTATTTTTAAAAATGAAACAATCTTCAACATACTGTTCAGTCAATAATTTGGCTAGTTTCTTATGAAAATTGTTCCTCTTCCATTAGGTAATAAAACTATTTATATGATTGTAAAAATCTAGCTAACACTCCAGTATATTACTTTAGTTAAAAATAAAACATTTCCCCTAAATACAGTAGTTAATGGTCAAATTTCTTTTAGCATCACGCCTAGTGGTAAACATTTTATAGATATTCCAGACAATAAAAAATTATCAATAAAGCTCCACATAGGTAGGCTGTGAAAAATGAAACGACCGGGTTTTCGGGATTGCATGCCACGTAAAGACCCGTAAGTTTTGTTGCAAGGTTTTTGTAATGTGTTAAGCGATCTGAACATTCCTTAGAAGACAAATTGGTTGAGTCCAAGTGGTCAAAGGAGTAGAAGCAGTAACCCTAATAAACAAACCATATAAAAAGGGGGGGGGGGGGAATTTACTAAACTTCAATTGTTTGGGTAAGTATTAAGTTTATTTAATGCAAAATGTATTATTTTTGACAATATAAAAGAAACATTATATATATATGTTTGATATATTATAAATGAATAAGCCTGAAATAGGAAGAGATTTCATTTTGTCCATTTTTCTCGAAATTTGTCACCTTTTTCTACCTCATTTTATGATTTATATGTGGAGTATATGCTTGATATATTATAAATGAATAAGCCTGAGCTAGGAACAGATTTCATTTTGTCCATTTTTCTCGAAATTTGTCACCTTTTTTCTACCATATTTCATGATTTTATATGAGGAGCATCCTCTCGAACATTTGAATTTTGGTGGAAAAAATAATTAATTTTCAAGCACAAATATTTGTGGACGAGCCACTGTTAATGTTTCATAAAACTGTCATACATTTTGCCATATCATGCAGGAAATAAGGTTGTAACGAAATTCATCTACATCTATGACGTCACAAATCCATCACTTATGAAGCAATTGGTGAAGATCGTCTATAGCTGAAAAAATTATGCATTTTTACACTTATTTTCATTAACGATTCAATTCATTATCGTAGCTAGAAAAATCAGATTTTTGGGTCTGTGAACCAACTCCTTTCTAAATCCCAGTAGATCCTTGAGGTTTACTTAAATATGAATCCTTTAAATGTTGACAATGCTTAGTTTAATATTTATTTTCTAGTGACTTCAGAACATTTTGATTACTAAACTTTACTCAAATGGAAAATAGTCCACTATAAAAAAACAAACCAAAAAATTTGGAGATAAACAGTGCCAAATTGAACTGATATTTCATTTGTCAAGAAAACCGTTAATATCTTAGCTTGAATCTCATATGCATTTAAACTGTACACACAACAGAGGAATAGTGTAGCAACAACAGTATAGTTAAAGAAATTGGCACAGATCATAATTATAAACGAGTCAAATAGAGTTCAAAAAAGAGACTGAAGATACCAGAGGGACATTCAAAAGTCGCGATAAACGACAATGTTATAACAAAACATAAAAAAACAACGGAAAGAAAAACAACTTTACGAAAAACTACATACAAACTAACGACTGGTTAACACGAACCCACAAAAATCTAGGGGTGACCTCAGGGTCTCCAGAAAATTTTAAATTGCAGAAAACTTTTTTTTTACATTGTTTGTTTCGTTGGGTTGATCTTTTTATGTTGATCTTTTATTATTTCCATCTGTGCTTGTCCTGTATAAATTCTCTTTAATTGAATGTTTCAGTTTGCCTTTCTCGTATCCTGTTGTTATTTCAAAAATTCTTGAAATATTTACAGTCTTTAGGGCATCGTGGAACAAAATAATCTATAGGGAGATCTGTATTATTTTTGGCACATACACTTACTTGAAATACTTGTTTAAATGTTGTTTTTATACCATAATAGTAATATTAGAATTTTTTACTATGTGTCTATTATTCATTGACTAAATATGGTGAGAAATACAAACATACATAAAAGGTTAATGTGAAAATAATAGGGATCCAATTCGGATGACAGTGATGATTTGTAACGTATGTGGCCTTTTCGGATCTGTCACTTTTTCCTGTTTACCCATACTTTAAATTACGAGTAGGAAACTTTTTAGCACGCATGCATTATTGTTTACAATACAACAGGAGGAGGAGGAAGAGGAGTACAACAGACACTTCTCTAGAGACAAAAAAAAAACAACACAGAAATCGAATAGCACTCCCAACCTCAACCTCCAAAAACTCCTTCTAATCCGTCACAACTGATCACCACTGTTATTCAAATTTAATTTCAAAATTAGTACAGATTACTTCATTAATTATTTAAATTCGGATTTTTCAAACATACCATTGCATTTTGAAGCATCCCAATATGTGTTAAAATAACATCTGTCGATACAATATATGTTTATCAAAGAATTAAATTATTTCAAGGTAAATGACTTCTAGAAACAAATAAGGCATCTGCGTCAATGTATAATTTAAAAAAACGGATAAACTATAAAGAGGCATTAAAGCTGTCAGAACAATAGACATGTAGGAACAAAGAACAGTGCACATAGCTCTGGGAAATAAAATTTATTTCAAAACAGAAAATTAATAATTAGATCTGCTTCAAAGGATAAGAAAGTCTTTATCTAAATACGTTTCTTTTAGTATTTTTAAGTGTCAAGTCGAATTTCAAACTCCGAAATACCGTTTTACATGAAATGTGCGTAAAAGTAATTTTTATTATCAATTTCAATGCTTACATGTACGATCGACACGAGGTTTAAAAACAAACGAATAAAGAGGATAGCTCGATACCAAACGAATAGGTTACCAAATTAATCTAATTTTAAGACAATCAAAAGGGGCACAACAGAATATCTTTGTTTGTATGAGTTCTGTTTTGCATACAAGACTTAAGTCTTGATAATATGTATTGTATTCCAAAGGACTTAAAGTCCGTCAAGAATAACACACTCTGGGTGTTAATCATATTACAATGTAACTTTTGATTCCAATCACAGGAAAAAGGGCGAATGTTTCTGAAAGGAACATCATTAAAGCTCGAAAAAGACTCTCAAATTATAGTAAAAAATTTTAAACCAGCAAAACCTTTAAGAAAGCATATCAAATAATCAAACTAGTTTAAAGTAAATATTACAATAAAAAAGAGGTGCAACATTACTATTGTTAGTATAAAGAACCCATATTTTGTGAATTTTGTATAAATTGCGAAAATTATGAACTGAAAATGTTTGTTTGAAAAGTATACTCCGAATAATATTATTTTGTATTTCCTTTTTTATTGGTTATTTCCTTCAAGTTTTTCTTGTTTGGGCAGTAATTTTGTCTAATTGCTATTCTTCATGTTACACACCCTAAAAACTTGAACTATAATATATATAACGTATATATATGTTTTCTTGATTAATAGGACATATCGTATACCAGACATAAATTAATTGACCAATACTGTTGTTTACTTCCTATATTCAGCATATATACATTGTACATCGTACTTTTCAAATTGTCTATATGTAGTGTATGTAAAAATTATTTCGGAGCGATGGCAATATAACAAAGATGAGCTAAACATATCTCGAAAAAAAGATGCATTACCATAAAAGGAACCAAAACTAAATCATAAATGGAAAGAAGACACAACAGCCGAGCCAATAAAGATAAGACATACTACAAAACAATTCATGGAAAACAACTAACAACATTAGTAAACATTTATATGAAAATAAGGAGATATGGTATGATTGCCAATGAGATAACTATCCATTAAAGTTCAAATGAAGTGGGTGTAATAAATTAAAGGCATCCGTACAGCCTTCAACAATGAGAAAAGTCCATACCGTATAGTCGGCTATAAAAGGCCCCGACATAAAAAATATGAAACAATCAAATTAAGAAAACTAACGGCCTAATCTATATCAAAATAATTTACGAAAAACAAATATGACAGACATGAAACAACGCCAACCACTGAATTTAAGGCTACTGACTTGGGACAGACACATAACGAAAGTGGCTGGGTTAAACATGTTCGTGAGCGCTCAACCCTCCCCTTACCTGGGATAGTGATGTTACATCACAACATAAGAACAAACTATAAAAATCAGTTAAAAAGGGCTTTTCATTTTACATATACTGTGGATTCATTTTTATCCGTAAAAACACAATTTTCGTGGGTTTCGCAAATGAAAGTTATCCACGAACATCCGTGTGGTTATGCAATGTAGTGTACAAACTCAAAGTCATATCCGGTCGGAATTGAACCGTTTTATCTGATGTATTGTAACAGAAAAGTGTAATGTTCGTTGCACGTTAAACTATCCAACTAGCAAGTATTTGAGGGGTCCGTTGAAGACCTGTTGGAAGGTAAAATATATGTTCCTATCAAACAAATTTTTTTTTTCCATTTAACAGAACTTAATTATTTGATTTATAATTGTTAATATGTTTTTTTAGTAAATTTTCCTAAAATTTGTGCCACTGGACGTTGGCACATAATTACCATTCAATAGTCAATATATCATTATTCAAGGCTACTTCCTGTTCGCTTAATAAATAGGTTGCAATCAGCCAATAGAGTGAGCCGACTTATATATTTCACATCATGATAATCTATATATATCTTACATGTTTTTCTATGCAACATCATATACAATATGATATATGTATAACAGATAAAAATATTGCTAAGACGTTTCTCATAATCCCCTTTTGAAAACTGTTTTGTTGCCTGAGTGTCAGGTCTTAATATCACGCAAGGAATGAATTTAATTATATCAAATTTGCCATTGATTCTTTAATTGTTTTCTTTCAACGCAGACATAAGTTTTTGATACGAAGCAGAAATCATTTCAAAACTCTTTAAGTATTATATTATGTTTTACTATTTGGTGCATTATAAATGAATTGTTAAAGCAATTCCATACTAAAGTTAATAATATGAGTATAGCCTTTGGAAACACTAGGGTGCGTTTAGCTTACAGGCATATTGAGAAAAAAAACTAATAGTAGTCGTATGTAATGGTTAAATGTTCGTTAGATTGTAGCAAGTTGACTCTCGCAGTCCAAAGTTGATACAGGCATTTTCGAGTAAAAATGTTTAGTTATAAGGGTCTGGTTTACAGAATAGAGTTTTAAATAGATATAAGAATATGTGGCACGAGTGTCTATGAGACAACTCTTCATCCAAGTCACAATTTGTAAAAGTAAACCATTATAGGTCAAAGTACGGCCTTCAACACGGAGCCTTGGCTCACAACGAACAGCAAGCTATAAAGGGCCCCAAAAATTACTAGTGTAAAACCATTCAAAGTCAAAATTATTAATGTTAAGAGAATATTGACAGAAAAAAAGAATAGAGAATAGTGGAGTGCAAAAATATAAAGAATAATTATGGAAAACAAAAGAATCAGGTAATAAAATACTGATTACAGAAATGAACGATTTTACAGAATATAGAAATCAAATAATGACATATAAATTTAATGAAATAAATGTGAATGACAATTTTACAGAATATGAGTTATTTTTAAAAGACAAATGCCCCAAAAATGAAAGAAACTAGAAATGAAGAAAACCCCGTCGGGACCATCAGTTATCTGGTGAACTGCGCTGTAAGTCCTTACTTGGATTACAGCTTTACATTGCCTTAGTAAGTTGCTTAACGCAATCATGGCAATGGTGATGTGTGTAACAGTATGTTTCCTTTATAACTAAACTGATTTTAGTTATGTCAATGGTAAGTAATTTTTACTTATTAACCAAACACTGCTTTGGCAATGCATCATGGCTTGTGTCGTTACCATTAATATGTATTTTATCCCCAGTAAACTACTGTTGTTAATTAAGTGATGCTGTATAAATGTTATATTTCTGCTTTCGAGACAAAATATGTATTAGAAATTAAGGACTGGATAAAAATACACGGTAATGTGATTGAGATATTAAACTGATTGATGGATTGGTATACTGTATTATAAGCCATGCTTATGTCTAAGGTAACAATGTCTGTAATTGTTTTACAGTTAAAGTTAGTTATAATAAACCAATACGCTACAGATATAAACTTTTACATGAAACCATTTTAGTCATTTTAGGTGTAAAATTAATCTTTTGATATTTTTTTTCATAGTGACAGTGATGATCAAATATTTTTTTATCAGAAGAACTTTCGATACAAAACATTGTATTAGATAATAGTTGTTGTTTTAATAATGTCAATGTTTGATAAATTCAAATGATTGTCATCGTATAGTTTAAATCATAATTCACAGCCAGTTTATATTGATCAATGCTGTGATAGTTATAGTAATTTGAAAAGTTTATGCCAATAATCCAGTAAGGACACCTTGTGTAGACAACACCTCATAAACAGTTTGAAGAAAACATTTCATAATCAATAGTATTTTTTTATTTAGCAACTTCTGTCATTTGGTCTTTATTGGAGAGTTAAGAACATACGGTTTTTGTTACATTTTGGAGATCTAGAGTTATTTTAAATTGAGGATTATATTTCCGTCATAAAAAGTTCTAATTCCTGATCTGGTGCAGTAAAATTGACACTGTTAATATTATTTAAGGAATGACTGTAATATTTGTTTTGTTTATGAAGAAATAACATCAAGGTTGGATCAAAACTTAAAATTCAAAGAGAGATCTCCGAAATCATTGCAAAAAAGTAAACATGACGTAAAGACACACAAATCTACAAAATACTACAGAAAAAAGCTGAATACTGAGCAACACGAATCCCATCAAAACTCGGGATTATTTCATGTGCTCCAGTCGCGTAGCAATACAACTAAATCAAGATATATCTTCAAATACAATGGAAAAACGCGTTTAAATACTATACATGCATGCATAGTTTTACAATAAATCTCTGCAATCAAATGATTTTATTGAAATGAGAAACGCAATACATGTAACCTAGCAGATAATGACAGATTAACAATACTTGAATTCATACATGATTGACTGTTTCCAATTCATTCATTGTGCCACAAATATTAAAATGACTGAAAAAAATCAAAACAAAAATAATGGATGGATATTGGCAGGAAATCCTCTGGTAATACACAGATAACATTTCAGTAAGAAACATTTAGTACAATTGCTGTAAACCGATAACTATTGTTTCTCTTAAAATATTGGTTAATTGAAAATTGAGGTATATATTGTCGTGTTATTGTTGCATACAGGTTTTTTTTAGCTCACATTTTCTTTAGAGAGCCGCAATTTAAGTCGTAGAAGTTATCATTAATTGTTGATTGAAGACCTTCAGAGAAAAACGTATCATTTCGATTGTGCTTACAACAATTGGAACATTTCCGTCATCATCTGTGAAACAAATATCCAAAAATGGTCAACCAACTCGTGATTGGGTTTGTAAATATTTTGAGATGCAAACCTCTATCAAGAGTCTTGATAGGAAAGGAAAGCGTTGGAATATTGGATCAACTGGGAGATATAAACTCAATGTGCATGCGCTGCTGGAATGTTGCTAGATACAAAGGAAAAGTTCACAACAGAGTCACCAAAACTTTAATTTATATAGTAAGAGGTTATCATTTACATAGCGGGAAGTGAAGTTAAAGGATAGCTTTAGCTTTATTTCATTCTTCCTAAAAAGCTCCTGTATGAAGTAAGTCGGCAACAAGAGGCACACAGTAGGTTCACATGGGAATGCCGATTGTTTGTTGAAAAACACGACCGTCAAACGTAACAAATATGTTGTCAATCAGGAAATCAAGTATCCTGATAATATCAATTTCAGAGAATTTTTTGTTTGAATCAAAGTGATTTTGATGATCCCTCCCTTAGACAAGATAGGATATTTTATATTTTTGGATCTACGTTGGCTGAAAATATCAGATTCAGAATTTTTTTGTTTAACACCCACAACCAATCAATAATTAATTTTTGAATAACTGGATATTTTTAAGGTGGTGGTACATGTATTAAGAGAACAGTTAACAGGGCTGGTCAAAAAGACTGTGAGTGGATCATTCCTTTGTCTATTCTCACCAAACTTTAAATTAATAAATGACAGGACATCATCTATTCAGCGGAATGTAAAGTTAACGGATAGTTCTAGATTCTAAAACGTTATATGTTAGTTTTCAGACGTTTGTTTTGCCTTTTTGTCGTTTTTCGTTTTTTGCCATGGCATTATCAGTTTGTAATCGACTTATGAGTTTGAATATCCCTTTGGTATCTTTTGCCTATCGTTTACATTCTTCCACATATACACTGTAATAAAAACATTACATAATAAAAAAAAAAACAATTATCTGCAGCATAAAGATGAGAATAAGAAGGAAGTCGTCAATGGTAATCAATTTAATCAAGTTTCAGTGTACGTCAATATCAAAATAAGGAGATTTGGTTTTATTGCCAATGAGACCTATCCAGCAGACCACATAGCAAAAATGTAAACAACGTAAGGTGACTATACGGCCTAAAAAACGTACCCACACCGTATCGAAAGTTTTAAAAAACCGCAGCATGACAAAATGTGAAAGAATTCAAACAAAAAAAAAACAAAGTCCAAGTTCAAAAATCAAATATAACAGACAGCAACCTAATACAACCATGTGCACTGAATAACAGGCTCTGGATTTTGGATAGGCTAATCAGCATGTCTTTGTTGTGACCACGGTACTTATGCGATTAATATAACTACAATGAGTAATAAGGTTAGCGTCAGTAGCCAACCAATCATCACAAGTTCACCACGCCTCATCTTGTTAGAAAGCTGCTCACTCTAACAAGATACATTCTAAGTATCTGTAGGCAATGTATTGATAGGCAAAATGTATGCCCCTACTCAACAGTCTTCTTCTTCACTTATAGTTCCATAAGATGTAAAAAAAAACTCTCGTCCTTCAACCCTGACATATTAATATTATTCTTCAATTTGGTTATATTTCTCATCCTGGAGATACAAAACATATTTGATACTGGACTATCAAACAACAATCAATCAGTTTATTTTAAGATGCGAAAATAATTTCATGGAATATATGAAATAATCCTTTTCAAATAGGAAAATAATTATTAATAATATAATCATGCTTCCCTCTTTCAATTTATGGAAATACTACATACATTTAATACTTCAACCTATTCAACATTTTACTAAAACAAAAAGAGCTTATATATATGAACGTCCCTTCGGTGGATTTTTCACTATGAAACGATCAATTCGGCTCTACTGCCACATAAAACTGGTTTATTTAAATCTTATTTCACTGTATTTATTTATTTTCAGTCGGATATATGGAAAAGAAGAGGTATACAAACATGAAACCACAGGCTGTTTCACAATGACGTCGTAGCAGAATTTGTTATGCGTTTTATCTGCACTAGTTACAAACCATTTCACCAGAACAATGACAAATGTTTCCATGGTCAAATATTTGATAGATATTTCATAAAAACGAACCCAAGATTTTAAGATACAGAGTTTTATAACTATGAAATAATAATAAATTTGAATTGTGCGCATTGTCAACAAAACTCAGCTGGTATTGATATGCACCATTAATATCAATTATAATATAGTAACAGTTTAGAATATTGATAAAATTTGTTTTCTCAAGACAATTGAAATTTGTTTGATAAATAGTTATGTTTGAGTACAAACTGCTGTTTCAACGTTTCATGTACATGGATACCGTACGTGGTTATACTTCTTAGGTGTAGTGTTTCTTTTCTGTTTGTAAAGTTGATATTTCAAAGTGTGATATGAAGTTTTTACTGGTGGCTACTATTTATTAGCAATCGATATATAATGGTCAACATAAGAAACGATACAATGTTCATTTTGTCAATATCTTTTTATTTTTCAATTCAAAGTTTCTGTTATAGTTTATTTCTGTATTCAACGCCAAAAAAGCATCTGTTAATTCTTCTTTTTTTTAAAACAAAAATTCCGAAACGGATACGATGAACATCCTGAATGTTTCTTTTCCGTCCGGTAATCGAGTTCGCCGTACAGCAATAAAGCATTTGAATTGTTTGATGTCAATAATATTCTACTGCATCAGGTAAACACTTCGCCATCTTAAAAAAAGGAAAACAAATCTTGAATTTGATGTCACGGTTGCTCTAAAATGAGCATGAACAAGCAGTTGGCATGGTCAGAGCTTGGATGACGCACGCTGACGTTGCAAATCATTTTCATGTGGCAAGAATAACAATATCAAAACTGATGATTCGTCTTAGGCAAACTGGCTCAACAAATGATAGAGCACGTAGCGGCATACCACATGAAACTTCGCAACGTCAAGACCATGCAGTACGTATTTTACATTTGTGCAACCATACATTGAATGCAGAAAATACGGCCCGATGAGTACCTGGTCATCACAACAACAGAATTTTAGGTCAGACAGTTCGTCGAAGACCCAGAGCGCATGAACTGCGTCCAAGACGTATCCTAAAAGGGCCACTCAACGTCATAGGGCTTCAAGAGTTGAATGGGTTCGTGCAAGACGACGTTGAAGGTTACGCACTTGGCAGCATATCCTGTTTACAGATGAGTCTCGATTTGCTCTCCGTTTTAGTGATCGAAGCATGTGATTATACCGTAGGCAAAGTGAACGTTTTCCGGACCATTGTGTCATAGAAACGGATCGTTTCGGAGGCGGTAGTGTGACGATATGTAATGGAATATGTCACAACGGACGCACACAGTTAAAAATCGTTGATGATAACTTGAACGCTTTGAGATATAGGGATGAAATTATTGGCCTTTTTGTTCTGCATTTTATTCGACAAAGTTGTTACCTATTTACTAAACATTGAAAATATTTTCTCATTTTATAGCTGACGATTATCATTACAAAATCTATTTCAAGGCACCCCCTTTTCTAAAAGAAATTTCAAAACACAAAAAAATGCAGAAAGCAAAAGTTTCAACCATCTTTTCCAATAGGATAACGCTATATGTCACATGACAAGGATTTGTATGAACTATCTTGAACAAAACCATATTCGCGTTCTCCCGTGGCCAGCATTATCACCGCATCTTTCTACTGTAGAACATTTGTTGGATCACCTTTGCAGACGTGATCGAGAAAGGCAAAATCACCTGGAAACGCTACAAGGTTTGCGTATAGCACTCATACTGAAGTGGAACAATATTCCCTAAGTCAACATTACGACTTTTATAAGATCTATGCGTCGTAGGTGTGAAGCTGTGGTAGCTTCAAGAGGCGGTCATACTCGCTATTGAGTTCTGCAAACTAAAATTCCAGATAATGCCTATGATCCGTCGGTATTTGGTTCAGGAACTTCTGGGACGTTATTTTGTGTTACTGTGTCACGTAGAACGTTAAAAATACATATTGTATGTATTTATTTTTGTTTTCCGTCACATTTTAGTGCATCATCAAAGAGGATTTTGTTTCTGTTATGTTGTTAGGAAAATAGATTTATAGATTCTAATGCAATACCCTTTAAAGTTATTTTAATCAACTCCGAAACTCTTAATTTACAACATTGTAAACATGATTAAGAAAGACAAATCCTCGCGTAATCAAACAAAGTTATACATCCTTGGCTTTATGATTTTTAGATTTGAACATTTCTGCTGAAGGTAAATCCAGGAAAGCGCCTCGGGCACACCAAATCTAAAAGTTTTTTGTTTCTTCATTTTCTAGCACCTGAGACTCTACCGGTGCTAGTTGCCTATTTGTCCCCGAGGGTATCATCAGTTCAGTGGTCTAGACGTCAATATTCACATGATTTATATCGTACTTTTCATATTGTTTCCGTTGACAAATTTTGAATTATTACAAAACAAAAATTTTAACACACTCATTTTCATGATCTTAAATGGATTTGGCTATTAATTAGAGGTCCGCAATTTTGCTATAGCCCACCAAGTTATCATATAGTTATACATCCTGGACTTTTACATTTTTGGACTGAAATGGATAAATTAAGAAAATCGCTACTGACGCAGCCTATTGAAAAGTTTGTTTTTTTATTTTATAAATATGAAAACTAATATGATAAAAGGAAAACAATGTTTATCTAATGATTTAGTAAGAACTCTCAGTATAATATCCCGAAAATATTAGGCAGGATATAATACGCGACAACTTCACCAACGTTTGATGCATGAAGAATTAAGTGGTCAAAATTGGTTTAAATGCATTAAAAATGAGACTTATTCATTTTCTTAATTTCATGTTTACTTACGAATACATATAAGCAAAATAAAATACTATTCCCCATGAAAATTTGTTTTTAAACAAACTCAATAATTATGTAGTTTGCAAAAAAAGTACCGTTCCTGATTTTAGAAAACAAGATAATATCTTCAAATTCTGTTTATTAGACTCTGAAATTAGGAGATATTTTTGTTGTATTTTAAGCTTTGCCTAGTTAAACGTACGTTTTACAGACGCAACTTGAGGTTCATTCAAAGACAATATTTTTATATTATGCAAATCCGTAACAATAAGCATATCGACGTATTGGAAAACTTAAAAGTAAAATTTTCGAAATAATATCATGCAAAAATGTAGAATATTCTTAAAATTGGTTCATGAAAAGTGCTTAAGATTTTGTGTGCACATGATTTTCCCGATATTTTTTTTATCAATAAGCAGCAAGGATTAAATTTTTTTTTTAAATCAGTGTAATAAAATCTTTCGATAGGCCTCATTAGTTCATCTACAGTGATTAAAAGCTTGTCAAATCTGAGGTTGTGAAGTGGATGTCCGCTTGTGGTGAGGTGTGTTCGACTTAAGTCTTAATTGACAAGAATTTTCCTTCAAACGGGCGGGGGTTGTCTCCAAGAACTCTGGCATCCAAAACATTATAGCATTATTCTTATTTACACAAAATGGTTGCTATCATCTGAACAAGGTTGCTAAAAAGTGCGTTTAACACAATTAAACAATTCTCAAATAAACACCAAAACAAAAGATTTTTCTAATTACTTTTCTTAGCAGCTTGCTTACCAAGGTGAACAAATTATTTATTTTGATATAACATAAGAAGGAATATTTTTCTGCGCTGTATACCTTTGCGGGTTCATTTGTAGTTAGTCAGCGTAGACAAGTAAATATCTTTAAAGTTATTCAGTCTGTAATAATCTACTTTGTGTTTTGTGTTTTGTGTTTTGTATTCTGTTTTTTGTCTTTTGATCTTTTACTTTTTTTGCAATGTCGTTGTCGGTTTATTTTCGACTTTTGAGTTTGAATGTCCCATTGGTATCTTTTGCCTCTATTTTGTCTATGCAATTGCCTGATATGGAATGATATGACTATGCCGTATTTCACATTCTGAACATGTATAGAGTTATTGCTATTTGGATGAGTTGACAAATTTGTCGGTGGTGTAAAAAATGTTTCTATATACTTATTGTCAAAATCGCTGGCATACGTATTTGATTCATATTTTGTTTTGTTAGTTTTTGTTATTTCGTTACTATAAATGATGAATAAGTTGAAGCAAATATAAAAGCCAAACACTTCGGTATAGCGGATGTTAAATTAAACACATATCATCGTCGTCCAGATTATTTGTACTCAAAATTTTATTCTAATCTGCCCCTTGACATTTAAGAGCTAACAGTTCTCATTTCTCAGCAACGTACGTAAAATATTGTTCTTGTAACTATCGTTTTACTATATATGAACCTAACAGATATGTTGTGTTGTGTTGCGGCTGATCGTATAAAGAATATCACAGATAATCGAAAATGTTCCTAAACACATATAACAGCCAAGTCTTATCTGACGACATAACATCATGTCATTTTAATATATCAGAGCCCTATTCATTTAATTGCAACATCTTTGCAACAATAGTGATTATATTGATGTCCTGGGTTGTACCGACATATTTGTCAATACCATAGTATTTCATCTTATTCGTATGAAATTACCATTTATCAGCATTATTGCACAAATTGTTAGATTTTTATCTGTGTGTGCAGATTTGTCAATTCTAGACGATCCTAATCCTTTTGATATATTTCTGATTGGATGTTTTTCTTTAGACTCTTTGTATAAATAAATATATGTTGATATGCAATACAATCTTATTCCGCCTTAAGATTAATCACAGAACAAAATGTTCAGTGTAAGCCTATTCATCAGTTACACAATTTGAAAGAAAAGACAATAGTCAGTTGATCTTCTACTATGGTTCATTGACCTTAGTGATAGAAATAAATCCTGACAAACGTTGATTCAAAATGCAACTTCATCAAATTGTCCTTTCTAAGTCACTGATCTTTGTCATTTATTAGGATCATGGACAACGTGTGTCAAGGTCAGACAAGGTCACAAACCTGGTCACCTGTTGATGTTTCAATTCGAAAGATGTTTTAACCTTGTGACATTGAATGAATTTAATCATATACTTCACGGATTTTACAAATAATATTAACATGTGCATGTATCTGTTAGTCAACATATTATTCATCGCTATACATTGTTGTCAAAGATAATTTTGATCGGGTATCGCAAATTGTGTATTGCAAACCTGTAATAAAAAACAGGTATTAATTTGGATCTGATAAAAACCTATTTTTCAATATTTTTACGTTTTGGTTTTGTTAAGAGTGTCCTACATAGTATTTTTGCTATTTTTTAAGAATTACTCAATTTTTGGTGAAATATTTAAAAAAAAACTATTCAGCAATCTATTAGTGTCATCATGTTTTACAATGTTCATAAATATGCCATAATCTTGTACGAACCAACAAGTGCACACATGGAATTGTCATATTTTGATTTTAGTAAAGATTAGCAAACGTTATGAAATTGCCCTGGTGTGAAATGAATTTAGGGAATATAGAACCTACTTTCTGTATCTTTATGAATCGGTACTATTATAATATGGCGTGTATTAAATAATCATTTAGATTATTTTCCGTTTTGACAAATACAATGTATGGTTTAATGTTCTCAGACATCATGACTATAAATTTGGATCTGCTTTTGGAGAACAACAACATATGTGGATTATTTACTAATTGAAAACATGTGAAAAGTAATTAATAGTTTTTACAAAATTAAAACAAAAACTGCTATTTTTGAAAGCTGCTTAAGAAAAACACGAACATTATCATAATCGTTAACACATTAATTCAATATAAACCATTGTGTATTATACATTTGAACACATTTTAATGTGTTTTTGTTTCTCTGTTTGTTTTAATCTGCTTTGTGTTTTGTTGTTTGTTGTTTTGAGTTTCCTACGGTTTTAAGCTAATTTATATGGAATATATCTAAGATAGTCATTTGTAACTTTTTATTTTAAGATTTGGTAATATATCACATTATGATATATTTTTATGCGGCAGTATCTAAAGACGGATAATTATAAAATGCTCAAAAACAAGAATACTACAAGAAAAAAAAACTGCATTAATCAATATATGGCAAATATTTAAAACATTAATGTTATATGTTTATAATGTAGATGATTTTTTTTCAACATATTGGAAGGTGTTCATGTGTGATTCCACTTTTTAAATCTCGTTAGTGTCAATGAACACACACATTTGATATAATTAAGACATTGAGCTAGATCGTTCACGAACGAAATTACATCTGTTCGTCACATATGTTGGTGTAACGGTCTGACCAAACACCGGCATAGGAAGCGGAAGATCAAAAACTGCCACAATTCAGAATCTTTATTAAATCCCCAAATTATGTTCACCTTTATGTCTTTATCCCTTTTAACAACTATATGTGTATCCAAATAATGCCATGTGATTCATGTAATGAAATAGGACAGAGCAAACCAAAGCGAGTTTTCAATTGGCCCTTCTCTAACTGTAACACCAACCATTATTTCCAATCTCCTAAAACGCTTGCAAATCTATTTTTCCGCAAGCAGAAGTTTTGATTGACAACACCATTCATACATTTAAGCTCCATCATTTATATTGTAGTTCCTGTTTTCGAGAAGCGGCATGCGTTCAACCTCTTTTCTAGTAGTATCTTTCACAATCAATTAATAGTGTAACTAAAGATTTTTTACATATCTGTTGTCTTTATATATTTCAAAATATTTTCGTTTGACACCAGCGAAAGCGAACCAAATGAACTGAAACTGTTCAAAAAGGGACTAATCCCCCACAGCTCTCGAAAGTGATAAATATAAAACTTGTGTTTCACTCACTTTTATGGAAAATTTTGAAAATTAATCAAAATCTAGAAATGTATCTCCCTCGTGTATAGCTCTTATTTGTTCCCCTGGTTTGGCTATACTTACAGTTTTCTCGGTTGTATAAGCTCTAATTGTATTAGGGTTTTGGAAGTTCAAATATTATAAATTCACTGATTGCTTGAACTGCGCATCTGTTGCAGTAAAATTGGTACCGTTAATGATTGTAACGTATGCATATTATTTTAGAAAGCCGTTAGCATGTAACGACCATATGCTGGTTTTATCGTTTGAATTGTTTAACATGTGTTCATGTCGGAGCCTTTAATAGATTACTATATTGTATATGTTTTTTTCCATTATTGAAGGCCGTACGTTGACCTATAGATGCTTATATCTACGCCTTTTGGTCTCTGGTCGATAGTTGTCTGGTGTGCAATCAATCTTCTTTTCATTTTTAGAAAATCTTTTTGTGACTTCTTAATATTCTATCATTCATTTGCATGATTAATAAAATATTTCTTACTATTTAAATTGCATATTTAGAATGTATTTTTTAGTTCAAGCAACGTTTGTATTTCAATATATCATTGAATACATCTAGACTTCAAATTTTGTAAAAATGGAATTCTTAGTTTATCCAAATAAAGAAAACAGTAGTATACCGCTATTCAATAGTCATACATCGATTCAACTGAAACAAATCCGGGTCACAAACCAAAATCGAAGGAAACACATCAACTATAAGAGGAAAATAACAGAACAAAAGAAACACTGAACTGCTACAAAAGCAATCGCCAACATACATAGAAACGGACTATTTGATAACAACTGCCATATTCCTGACTTGGTACAGGACAATTTAAGAAAAAAATGGTGGGTTGAACCTGGTTTTATGGCTAGCCAAATCTCCCACTTATATGGCAATGCTAACAATACCGCTAAAATGACAAGTTTGACTTAATATTTGAGATATGTGTTTTTAGGTATTTACAGCAAAGTCGATTTTTTTGCTTATTTTGCAATATGAAGAGCGATTACAGAATAATGTTTTTAGTACTTTATAGTTAAGACTATGAATTTCAAGATCATGTGCTTGCATAGAAATGTCATTTAGTTCAGGTAAAAACATTTACTCTATCTTGATTTGGTATATTATTTCCAGACCAATTATAAACAAAGCCATACAATAATGTCTGAAGTTTAACAAACTAGTCTGACTTATACAAGTGCTTTGTCGATGTAGCTGGTGTTTTGTAAATATAAGTTAGTCTAATTAATCTAAAGAGCTATTTAAGGCTTCAGTTGTCACAAAGTATTAAATTAGCTTGTACCAAGTAAACAACTATTTTTTGTACTCTTATTTCTAAGTTTAATTTTTATTTTTTACTGATCATTTTACTGATCAAAGGATTATTGAAACATCTTATTCGGCTATTGCACGAATGTAGGTCAATTTTCCTATGAGTACATTATAATATTTGACTAGCCTGAGAGTGTGATAATGTTCAATAATTATATTTTTTCAATCATAACCTTTCATTTAAGACACCCTTTAAACCTTCAAGAACATACCTACCAATGACATAGCCATTGTCAGGCGATACTGCACTGACACAATACTAAGAAATATAAATGTTTCTTTGTTTAAAGAGAATCATCTTATGTTTGTTAAGTATATGAACTGAGAGAATATAATAGGCATTAATTCAGTTCATGTCCTTTCTATTGAATATCATCTTATATTTGTTTATTAAGTGTGTGAATTGATTTTTTGGAGTCATGAAGGTTAAAAGTATTTTGACGTCTGAACGGTTAACATAAAACCTTTTACGAAATCATGGTTTCTTCTTCATAAGATTGTATTATAAATTGCAATAATATTATTTTGTTCATTTGGCTGCACAAAGCTGTCATTTATTTTCCTTGTATTAAGTAAACATTAACCAAAAAATATGATTCAAGGTTGAAAACTTGAACTACACTCATTGTAGTTTTGTTAAACTCTTAAACATAAGTATATCAACGAATTGATAATGTCTCTTCCAGTAAAATGACAGTCTCTGAAGTCTTCAGTTATTGCCCAATTACTATTATTACCGCATACGATTATTAGTTGTCCATGTTTTGTTTCGTAGATGACGTCTAAGTATATTAGTTATCATATGTTCAATATTTCATGTATTGTTAATTAAATATTGCACATTTAAATGTTGAATCGTTTCGAGGGGATCATCTTCATTGTTATGCAAAAGCAAATATTGCTGTCGTTATTCTCAACATTAAAAGGTATATTAAATGTTGTTTTTATATAATGCGATACTAAATGAGCCAAAAAATTCCAAAGAGCATCTGTTGACGAAAAACAGGCAAAACCATGACCAATGAAAAGAAGACAAACAACTACAAGACACTACACATAAAACTAAAGAATGCGCAACATAAAAAAACTGGTTTATTTCAGTTGTTCCTGAAGGGTAACAAATTCAGCTTCAACAATGACACCCTTGGTACTGCTAATGACAAGTAGACATTCGGTGATATTACAATCGTGGAATCGAAAACATGATTGTGACAACGAAAATTAAAACAAATTCGAGGTTATATATGAAACAGATTTCCATAACGTTCAATCAAACCATGATAGTGTTATTACAACTTTTGAAGTGATGACTTCAAGTTAACCAAGGTTATGCATGAATGTTCGTAGGTATACATTGTAGATTTCAATTTAAGAACTTGTTTTCCGATTAAGGTGCAGTCCGGTTGTTCGTATTTCGCTCTTTTTGTTTCAAAATATTTTTATTCGTCTATAAGAGACATTAATTATCGAAATGCGTATCTGGCGCAGTTAAATTGGTACCGGTAATGTTATAAATTAATATTCAACAATAATTAAAGAAACTTACTTGAGAATTACTATGATAGATGTATTAAAAAACAAATATGATATTTCATTTTCAGTCAAACATTTGTCATACCGCAAGTTAGATATAAGAAGATGTGGTATGAGTGCCAAAGGGACAACTCTCCATCCAATTCACAATTTGTAAAAGTAAATTATATCAGCACATTTTGCAGACTTTACAATTCGATATGCATACACGTGTAGTTTGTTTGTTTCTTTTTCTTGCGGATTCGTGTCTGTATTTGTGCATCTTTTTGCTTCTATTTTATTTGAGATTTTCTAACTAGCTTTTATCACATTTAGTAATATATTTTTAATGACAGTACAATTGATGACGAGTAATTTCAGAAACAGTTGTTCTTAACACCTTTATATATTTATTAATCAGGAAATATTTGCATCCGGATTATTTGATTGGGACGTAAAATATAGCCTGGTATCTTGACCCGATCTAATCCTTCGTTGATAGGGCCAGGCGTAATACAATCCACACGACCAACTATCAGCGCTGAACAGGACTGAATAACTGCGTATGTGCATGTTCTATAAACAAGTAATATATCGATCGGATCGTTAATCAACAGTTGATTCACGATGTTAATCAATAACGTTTGAATTATTTTACTAAATTTTTCGAAATTTGCATTTTGTATGAAATAAAAACTAATTTTCAATAAATTCGTGACAATATAAATATTTCCCGCCATGTGTCAAGAAATGACGCTATCCCACGATGCATCATTCTAACATCCAATAGATGAAACCATGTCGTTGTATTTTGCCTGGCTTTAATGTCGAGCAGTGAGCCAGGATCCCAGACTACGTAAAATACACTACATGTCAGATAATGATAGATTTACAATGCTAAAACTATAAGATAATAATCGGTTTCCTTTTAAATCATTCGTGTCCCGAATATCAAAATGTCTGCAGACCCTATTGAAAAATTCATTCATTATGGACGAGTATTGTCAGAGACTATCATCTGAAAATAAAGCTGAAGTACATCAAGTCAATGATGTATGTAATAACTTAATACGACAATAAAATACTGATGAAATTTGTATTCTCTAGACATAAAAATTTGATGAATACTCATTTTAAAATACTTATTTACAAAAATGTAGTATTGCACTGTTCGACTTTGGTTTACGAATAATTTTTTGGGGTTAATAGGTTTGAATTTGTATTGTTTCGTGATTGTCTGATTTCGATTTAAATCGCGTGTTTTATAGGTTTTCCACAGAACATCTTCCGCACAGCCAGTTGCATTAATATAAAACATGATGTTGAGAAGATTAAGTTCCAGAAACTTGCATATTATATCTGCAATCATTCTTCGTTTCTTTTGTATTCCAACCGAGTGTTTTAAAAGTTTTTAATGGCCATCTTCCGCACAAAGAGTTGCATCGAAAAACTATACGATGTCATGACAATTAAGTACTTGACGTTTTTTAAATACGAACATTCTACAGTAATGTTTCTTTCAGAATAGTTTTATCGTTCCAAGTGTTTGCTCGTCTGTTTTACCGGCATGAAAGAAACTAATTGTTCCTGTTTTTTAGATTTATTTCTTTACTTTAACAAAGAATATGATCGAGTGCGTAACAACATGTGAATAGGGTAAACCCACGCCAAGAGCCTCATACGTGCTGGTCTGTAGAAGTATCAGAAAGATCTTTTCTGCTTAGCTTTAATAGAAACTGGTGGCAGATTGAAATCACGTGAACATACAGAGCATCAAAGATGCATTTGTTATGAGACCATATGATTTGATGAGTTTTTTTTTTATTGCAAATGTTTTATTTAGTTTAATGGTTCTGTAGCATTCTAACTTTCTAAATCGATTGAACTATTAAATATGTGATACGGTATGATTGCCTACAAAACAAATTTTCCCAAAAGATCAAAGGACATACAGGTATGTAAAAAACAACTATATGTCTAAATTTACCGCAGTCCATAAATCTGAAAATCAGCTTAAACCCTGAACATGTCTAAATAATTGATTGTTAATACATTTACAATAATGTTAAGATCAAAATGTCCATTTAAAACTAAAATTCGTTTACTAGTGTAAACGAAAACAACTATGATGGACAGTTTCAAATGACAACCCCTATACTACAGGATATTTGCTTGGGGGTAGCACATAGAAGAATATGGCGATGTTAAACATGATTGTGAGCGCTCAACTGATTAAAGATTAATCGCTGTAATAGACAATGTGTTTTAGAATTATACATCAAGTGTACACTAAAACAAATATGGATTAAAGACTTCATACTTGGAAGAGTACGACAGTGTAAAGTCCCTAAATATAAATATCAACAAAATGTAGAAGCATTTGTGTTAATGTCTGGGAAGCAACGTTACTATTGATGAATAAAACAAAACAGTGTTAGTACCAATAAAGACAATATTTAAAGATCACATTGACAGACTTTGTGAACTTGGTAATTCGTAGAACCAATAACATAGAGAGTATCTTAATACGCGAACTAAACAAAAAATATCACCGTAATTATAAGGATACGATATCCCATTTGAAATAGGATTTTTACAGCAAAACTTCGAAACAGAATCTAAGTATCTTTGAAAAGAGATGTTTCAAGTGATTTTTTTATTTAAAATAAAATCCCTGACATAATAATTCACCAATTAAACATTGATAACGTGTATTTAGGTCCGTAACATGACAACAGACACAGACAAAAAATATACCCAACGTACAAAGAGATCAAAGGAACTGAAGTATAATAAAAGGTCAACACAAATGGGATTTTTGTCGAAAATCGAAGTTAAAGATATCAAAATACCATATGGACAATTATTTCTATTCAAATTAGATTGATTAAAATCAGTCTCCTATGGTATTTTTGTCGCTGTAAATGTAAAGTACATTTATTCTTGATAATTAAACGATCTAAAATAAAAATATAATCATTCAATAACTCATGCAAGGAAAAATGTAACAGTGCATAGGTAATGTCAGATAAGGATATACTATCAATGCTAGTATAAACTATGATAATCAGTACCTTTTATTCATTTGAGTCACGAATGTAGAATTACTGCAAAACAAAAATTTCAAATGAACATACTAACATAATAGACTGGTATTGTTCGAAAATATCTCCTGGTAATACAAGTATGAATTCACAATTATATCGATAGTAATTCAGTACGACTGTAGAATACCGATTACAGTAATAGCTTTTGGATTATACTTTTTCAAAACATTCATATTGCAATACGAATTCTACTGTAATAGTTTGATTTACGTATTATTTTATTGTAGGTTAATACGTGTTAATGTTTTTTTGCGTATTTGATCCTGATTTTAATTTAATCGGTTAAAAGGTTTTCCAAAGTTTTCAAATACGAATAATATCGAAAATAAGCAATGATAGAAATGATTAACTAATTAAGACTAGCTTTTGTTACTGCATGCATATTTATGTCACGTTTTATTTGAAGGACTTTTACCGATCCCTTTTTTTGTCATCTGTAAAAACAATGTATATACAAAGTGTTTCCTTTTTCAGAATTAATATAAAAAATGAAGATGTGGCATGAGACAATTATCCATCAAAAACAAACAGACAAAGATATAAACAACTATGGGTCGCCATATGGTATCAAACTATCAGTCAAACCTATACCGAATACATGTAGAACAGTTTTTGTATCTTCTATCATGATCTGTCTGTTAATCTAATCGAGATAAGAAACAAAAAAAAGGATTGGCGTTTGTACTTTATAACATGTAGATTTTATTGTCTCAAATCACACACAAAGCGCTTCAAAAGTGGTTGTATGTAGTAATATTTTAGCGTTTTTAGGGAGATCAAATTGAATTGGCTTTCAAATGAAATAATAATCTCTGCTAATGTAAGTTGCATGTACTATTAGCCTCGGAAATGTTTAGGCAAAACAGATAGCAAATATACCTGGGTTTCTTTAAGACCTAACGTTGTCTTTTCGATAAGTTTTTTTCTATTTGTCTTTCCTTTATTGTTGGAAATGTTTATTGTGGATGATGAAGTAAAGTACATTTGAAAGCAACTGCTCTCGCGAGTAAAATATATACTCTGCTATCCAGATTAGAAAATAACGTGAATTTAATCGTCCCCTATATGTCCAACGTTTGTCTTCTCTAAAAATACATCAACAAAGATAATTATGAAAACATTATCCGCTAAAATAAGATAGTTTGCACTGTTCTCCATTTCTCGTGGCAGTCAATAACTTTGACTATTACTTATTATGTAACTAATATAAAAAAGACTTAAATAATGTTTGTTAGAAATAAATAATCAAAACGTTTTTGTAGCTTCAAATTCCATCTTAGCCATTCATATTGAACATCATGATTTGGTTGACCTGTATGAAAATCTGTACCAAAGACGACCAAGATATGTTTCATCAGTCTTTTGTGATTCCCTCAGTTTTTGTTTTTTTCTTGATATGTATGTTCTACGATATTTGAACATTTACAAGTACAGTTCCCTAAAACTATCCTTCTGGAATATCTGTTAATGTTTCTCATACTTTAGTTTTCTGTTAACTGTTTTGCTGACTGACTTTTTTTCTGTTCGTAGAATTTTATTTTGTTATGAATTTGCCTATTTTGGTTTTTGGTTGTTTTATCACACACTGGTCAGACATTCAGTTTTAATAAAACACGACTATATGCCCTTTGAGATTGCTATTTAATCGATTTATCTTTGTAAACATGCAAGTCTCTATTGCGACACCGGTGTGTGAGTCAAGTAATATACAATTCTATTTTACGCTTTATGTAAAATTAACAGAAATACAACAATCAATGGGCTAGAAACTGAAATAGACATCCAAAATGCATGATATGAGGGTCTGGTTAGGGTTTACAGAATAGAGAACAAAAAGAGTAGAATAAGGGCAAAAGAATATAAAGAAACCAGATTAATGGGGTGCTAAATAATAAAGGATAGAGAATAGCAAAATAATTTAAAAATAAAGAAATGAAGGAACCCCGCACTCCCCCATTCGGCCCCTCATGATATATACAATCCTAACATAAATATTCACAATCAATATACATATAACACATCTCACGCTTTATTCATGCACACCATCATATAGAGATAACCTTTCAATTGATGTGAAATATAACATTGTATGTACAAGACTTAGAAACAGGTAGAATACGAGGCTTTTCCGAGAATTTTCAGCCTGTTTTGAGCCGATGAATAATATGATTAATATTTTGAAAGAATTGATGATTGTTTTCTATATACTTCAAAAGAGAGGCAAAAGATAGCAAAGGGACACTCAAACTCATAAGTCGAAAATAAACGGACAACGCAATGTTTAAAAAAGAAAAAGACAAACAGACAAACAAAAGTACTCAAAACACAACATAGAAAACTAAATACTGAGCAACACGAGTCCCATCAAAGACAGGGGTGATCTCAGGTGCTCCGGAAAGGTAAGCAGATCCTGCTCCACATGTGGTAGCCGTCGTGTTGCTCATGTTAGTACAATTTTTTCAACTGTTTCGAGAAAATGCATGCATCTACTCTTTTAACTGCAACTCTTACAACTGTTTCAAATGAATTATTAAGTGAAAAAGAACCAATTTAATCAAAGTAACAAAGAAGGCTATATAAGTGACATTAAACAACAAATGAATATACGGTCAATGCAATTTGACTGCCCAAAGAGCACAATTACAGCCTGTATTACAATATTCAACGGTATTGCTACAAAAGAATATACAAGTAACTCAAATCACAAATAACACATAAAATAACACATATCATCAAACATATGGGGTATTATACAAAAGACCGCACCAACGACCGACTATTACGACCAAATAGACGTACAAACAAACAAAAAACTCATGGTTCAGATAGCATTTCGTATTTATGTATAAATTTAGCTATCGATAAAATCAAGCTCGGAAATCATAAACAAACCATTAGTATTACATCGAAGATTAATATATTAAAAGCAATGAAAAGATTAGTCTTGTTGCGTGGAATATGTGTATTTCGTGACACTCTCAAGAAATACAGCTGCAACATATTTTAGAAAATGTAGTCATAACTTGGATAATCAATAGAAAGAATGTAATTAGAAAATTTGAAATACACATCCAGTTGTGTATTCAAACAAAAATTACACATGGTTTTGGCGAAGAAGTTGCTTAAATTTTTGTCCTAAGTTTACATTTCTGCCACTTTGATACCAATGTTTGTAAACTCATCCTAAGAAGTAACACCGTCCAAGAAGCCAGGAAATTCTTTCGCGGTATGATCATTTATTTTCATCAGTTGCTATGCATGTTTATTTTTTTCGCTGCTCGAAAATTTATTTATCTTGTATGTACTCCTTTTTTCCATAAGGATACGCGGAATGCATGTCCACTTTTATTGAAAGAAGAACACATTTTTCTAGACAAAAATAATTTATAAAGTTCTGATTGATAATGATAGTTCAGGTACATACTTGATTTAACTTGTACCTTAATGTAGATATAGCAATGTGTTTCAGGTAAACGAATCAAAGATACAAGGTTTATAATTCAATACGCTTGACGCTCGTCTTGTCTACACAAGACTCAACAGTGGCCCTTGAATAACAAAAATGGACGGTAAAATCAAATCCAAAATTGAAGATAAGTGTAAACCTACTATGCTTGGGAATAGAAAAACCTTAGTATTTTGTATGAATTTATAATTTTCTCAACTTAAAATTTGCAGGTAAATGAAGATTTTTTCTGATTAAATGAAACATACAAAGATTTAAACTTTATACATTATATACAAAGAATTTTCCTGGGCTTAAACGAAATATATTTAGTGGCACATAGGAATTGTGGGTAAGATACTAGTAAATAACATGTATAAAGAGCTTATTCGGTCGGATATCGTTTTCTTTTATACGAAAGTATGTTATATTCAAAACACAAACAAAACAATTTACGAAAAACAAATATGACAGACATGACCCAACGACAGCCACTGAACACATGTTTATTACAATAGACATCCCATGCTTTTGTTCATAAAACAATAGCAGCAACATATCTAAATTTTTTTTTCTAATTGAAACTGAATATCACCATACATTACGCTTTCCTGGGCTAAGGTGAAATTAAACATTTTATCCATATACGACTTCAATTAAAATATTCAATGAATGTTGTATCGTATTAAAAGTTTTGATCAAACTGTTTCACGTTTGATTTTGTAGTACAGGAAAAAACTTTCTAAAACGTACGTACCAATAACCTATTCCGGAATTACACCGTTGCAGGATTTGTAATGTGTGATAATCTGTGCTATAGACAACCTAATTTTAAAGAACAAAATGAAATGCTTCTATAATTGTACGATGAAGTAAAACATACTCGGATGTTGCGACCACTTTATACTTACTATGAATTAATAGCAAGTATATCTCACGTGCTAATAAAAAATCTTCTCATATAAGTTCCTAGAAATTCCAATTTAATATGATGATAAACATTTGAAATCTATTAAATGCTCATCAAAAGTTAAAATGATTCATCTGATCGCACGTAAATATAAAAAATAACAATGGAAAATCCTTTACTTTAACAAGATCGCATTACTGAAAAAACATCAGGTGGTTTTGAACTGCTTCATCAATACCAACGCAAATCTGCACAATTTACGAGGTAACAAATTGTCGTATTCTCATGAAATATTGTTTTGGTAAACATTTGTATTATAGTGCAACTCATTATCAGTGAAACATACTTGTTAGAAATTCCCTTTCTGGTTTATCATAATTGACATGTTGGTTTGGTAAAAAATCATATCAAAGTGCAACTTGTTATCCAAGTATTTACTACAACAGTAATATTGTCTGTGAAGTACTCTTGTTAGATATTAATTTCTGGTTGATCATAATCGTATTCATGGCCTATATCTTCTATGTTTTCCTCATATTTTTAATGTGAAATATAGTAACTAATGAATTAGTAAAATTATCTTCTTAAATGACGTTTTCGTCAAATGACGTCTCATTATTGTCTGGGTTTTAAATTTACTGACTATTTTTGTTACTATGTGCTTAATTTTTGTTCTATAAAAAAGGTATAACAAAATACCAACTTCCAATGCCATTTCAAAAAAGGGGAAGTCCATAAAAACTAACAAAATCAATAGCTATATGTGGAAATGATCTTGTATGTTTACAACATACTATAAGTCAACAAGACATTGTGTTTCGCATTAAAACAAATCAATAAATACTCGACCATTAAAAAACCAAAAAAACTATGTTGTCTTCACGATTAAGAGTAAAATTAAATAACTCTCCCTAAACTTGTTTAATACAATAAAGAATTATGTTATTTTTATTTTCAGTATACATATTTGCATTACATGTATGATCAAAAATAAAGTAATCTTTTTGTCTAGTAGATTAAAAATGTTCAAAAGACAAAATTTTTAAACTGTCAAGGATTGTAGAAATATTCAATAGACACATTCCTTTTCATATGGATCGTTTTATTGTCTTTTGACTAATCATACTATCACCTAATTCTGTTTTTCGGATACTTGAATGCTACTGCTATTCTGATTTATTCTATTTGAGGTATAACTAAAAGTAAACTGGTGTAAAACTGTAAAACATATACATAAATATTGAAATTTGATAACTTTTTTCAAACTGGTGGCGGTTTTATAAGCATGAAAAAAAAACACATTTTTTCATCAAGCATAGCTTGTTCTACTGGGATCCTTCTCGTTATGCATTTTCACTGTTTTACATAATTATGTCAATTATCAGACGCATATACTTTTTTTAGGAACATCGGAAAAATTATTTCAGTTAAAGACACTGTTATTGAATAAATAAAAGAAAACCCGTTAATATATAGATAAGAAATATTTGATACATGTTGCTCAAAGAGAGTCATCCTTACAATAGTCTGTTTAAGTACAGGAACCAAAGCGATAAGAAATGAGGAAATCCGAAGACTTGGCAAACCCAGACCACGACAAACAAAAAATATACAAATGTTAACACAATATTATATTTAAATGATAACTGATCGCTTACCTTGTCCAAGAGGTTAATCTTCTGTATGCATGTATTCTCATTCTTATTGGTAACATGCTTTCCAATTTAGAGAGAAGTTTGAGGAACTCTTATATAGATACAACATTCAATTTAAAGTTAGAAGAACAAGTGGCAAAAAACGTATAAAAACTTATTTGTTATTCGTATATATGTATCACTTATATGAATTGATATAACAATGAAGTTTTTCACACTCTGTATATGTATGAGGATATTGCTGATGAAATAGAGTTCGATGTTTTCATCAAATTGTCTGAGTTGCTAAAAACATGTCCATAAATGCAATGTCAAAAGGTAATGTTTATTTTACATGCTGTGTGCTCGTCTGAGTTTAATTTGCTTGCTATATATGATCAACTATGTGTAGCAATTCCTAAAAGACAAACAGTTTGAGATCACGTGTTTGGTATAACACTAAGCATTGTATTTTTATAAAACATAAACACAAACACAAATAAACAACACGTCTGTTCTAATCTACCCGGTACGTTAAAGGTGCATAAGCTGCCAAATTCATGTCCCCCGAATAGACTTAAACTTTAAAATTTGATTTATAAAATAATAAATCGTATATTTGAATTTTAATAGTTACGCAAGAAAAAAAAACAATGCATATAATAGATAAAAGTATCAAGTTTTGGGACAGGGCGCCATCAAATTAACCATCGGTTGGTATGTGACTCCAGTATAAATAATATTATATAAGTATAAAAATATAGATAGTACGTGCAAAATTAAATTGACAAAATATCTGGGTTTTTTTATGACAGAAAAAAATGTAATGTACATCATATTTTTCTACTTGTAACCTGTATAAGAATGATTTTTGCAGGTCGAAACAGGCAGCTTAATGGATCGTAATTTTCCTTTTTCAGCTGAAACTTTATTTCAATAACCGGACATACTGAGCACAAGCATAATTATTCTCAAACGAGGTATAAATAAACCTATGCATGCATATAGATCTAGATAAGTTCTTTATTGTTACAATTAACTTGATTTGAAGTCGAATTATTGTCCTTCCAGTCAATAATATATAAAAATGTTTTGGTGATTTTATGACAAAATTGAGACAAACTGACTTTTAATCACGATTAATTATTCAATGTTAAGTTGTTGTAAAAGTTTGAAGCCAAAAAAACAAAAATTATTTCAACTCATACATGTATTGTCAAAACCTTTGTTAATGTCATGTTACATAACCAATCACTCATTCAATCAATCAATCAGTTCTAGTTCAATTGAAATGTCAGTACAAATTTTCCTATGTGATTTATCTAAATAAACACATTTGACAACAACCACTTACTTAGTATACATTATTTATCGTGTTACGGCTGCTGTGACACAGATTATTACAAAAATCTATAATGTTCATGTTATACTACAGACACAGCGCAGTTTGCAAATTAAACCAATGTCAACTTTATATTACTTATATGATACTAATATTAGCATTGGCCATGTTGGCGTTGTCAGTTTATTTTTGACTTATGAGTTTGAATGTCCCATTGGTATCTTTCGCCTCTCTTTTAAGATCTCTGTGTCCTTCTTTCGGGTTACAGTAGTATCCATGTAATGTTCAGTTAATGCTCTATTTTTTATCAGACAAATTAGTACCTATGGTTTAAAACAAAACAAAATAAACGTTGTATACTGATCGCATCGTATATTCTTTAAATCTGCAACACATGCAATACCAAAAACAGTTTTTTAAGAGATAAGTACATGTTTATTCCATTTTGTCTCTCTTTTTTCTATTCAAACGATAATATTGATCTTGTAGATTTATAAGTTCTTTCAGTACCAACATGGTCGGTGTGGGCCACTGGCGAGAATATATGGAATATTTTTTATGGTGGTTTGTCATCGCGCTTAGTTTTATGAGATAAATGTCTTCCAATTTGAGTGTTCCTTTGATAAAACAATTACAGCATGACGTTTATCTTTCCGGATGTGTTAATATGATTCCTGGAGCTGAAAATAAGCAGCCGAAGCTCTTCCTGCAGTTTTTGATTTACTGATTGCTTTATTCTATCAATTTAGTAAAAGTGAAACTCGAAAGTTTGCATTAAAAGAGATTCAAGCTCTCAATGATACCGATCAATAACTATATTACAGAAACATGTATATGACTCAGCATTGGCAGGTGCATGAAATGACTATTAAATAACTGGGATCCCCTGAAAAAACTACTTCAACCTACAGCATGGCCTATTAAGGGAAAGAGCACTACGCAAGCTGGGAACAGCAAGCAGATCCTAAAACAAAATACAACAAAGACATCTGAAACAAACAAGTAGGGCTCAATAAAAAAGAAAAGAAAATTAGATGCAACAATTACTGACACAAGTAGTGCTACAGAACCTCTTAATAAAAGCATACAAAAAAGTTGATATAAATATAAGGAGATGTGGTACGATTGCCAATGAGACAACTGTCCACCAGATTTCAAATAAAGTCGATGTAAGCAATTATAGGCAATTCTACGACCTTCAACAACGGGAAAAAACCATACCGTATAGTCTCCTATAAAAAGACCCCGACATAAAAATGTGAAACAATTCAAGCGACTAAACCTACAGCCTAATTTAAAACAATACAATTTACGAAAAACAACTATAACAGACATGAATCAACTCCAGCCACTGAACTACAGGCTCCTGACTTGGTACAGGCACATAAAGAATGTGGCGGGTATAAACATGTTTATGAGCTCTCACACCTCCATTAACCTGGGACAGTGGTGTAACAGCACTACATACGAACAAACTGTAAAAATCAGTAGCAATTAGCTGAACTCAAAAGATGATCGTAAGATGCACAAGAACAACTAACATAAAAACAATAGAAACAATGCACCGAAATAAGAGTACTCTTTTTAACATTAATTTTGTAAAATCACTAAAAAAATTGTGAATTCTAATTTTTGATTTCATAATCGCTTACCTGAAGAGTCAATGATTCAGGTTATAAGGAAGAAAAAATTACGTAGTGGTATGCGCAACGTTTTTTCACCAATTTTAAAAACCATGAACAGTGGTAGGAAAGTTAGTTTGATATCGGTTATTTTACATACAATTGTTAAAAAAATACTGCTTATTAGGGAGACTTTTGAAACTTTTATTGAGTTGAAGTAAAAACAATTATCTTCGTATTAGTCACATGAATTAGTTTTATATCAATGTTGGGCAGTATTTCATTCGTGCATGTGATGATATTAAGAAAATCTGCCTTTCAGTGACCGATTTCATTGTCATGCTGTGAATTATTCCACTGTGATTTCATTTTTTATAAAAACAAATCTATATTCTATATACATTAATATGCCATTGCCCCAGTTTTGTCTAATTTAATATTACATTTTATGTTTGTGTTAACTTCCAAAGTGTTTCCTTTGTATTATGAAATCCTTTTTTATGTATTAATGTTTCCCTTTGTTTCACGTTATTACTGCTAGAAACCGGTAGTTTTTAGATTAGATTTGCCTCAACACCTCATGAGAACTATTGATTATACAATAAATTCGTCAGCTTTCAGAGAAACATTGCTTTATGTGTACATTGGAGAAGTCTGGTTTGATTCAAATGCTCTCTATTAATATAAAACTATTATTGTTGTGAGCTTGCAAGATCTTTTCCTTATACAGATATTTGATGTACTACGTCGGATGTGATTTTTCACAAGTAGAAACGATGTCTAGACTTGACATATGATTTAGATTAATCTATTATGTATCATTACAGTTCATACATTGACCTCTTGATGTCTCCTGTGGTTTTTTTCTGCTGTTCGTTTGCTGTCACTTTGAGATTCTCTTACGTCTATTTCAACTTGTATTAATGAATGAAACACAATTTAAGTCAAACGACCTCAGAAACAGAAAGGTATGTTTTTCCCGGTAATAGTAGGAGCTTAAATTGTCTATAGCTTTGATATAAATTTTGCCTTTAACGATATTATACATTAAAATGACAACAAGAACCACTTAAACTATTGGATACTATAGCAGTCGAACCAACCACTTACATCCGTCTGCTTCGATAAGATAGATAAACAAACAAATACAAATACAAATAGCAACGGAGAAGACATTGTACAGTTGGTCAAACTTGGTACAAGCTCAATACATGTTGGAATAAACCAGGTTATCCTGCATAGAAACCTGCCCAAATCTGCCTCTATCTATACGATATGTCGTAAGAGTAAAATACTTTAAGGTAAAATGTGTCCATAAGACGCCATGCACTGCTCGCATGAGCACATTTATATGTTCAATGGAGCTTGCACTCAATTCCTTATTTGTTATATATTCCATGAAGTTCAGATCATAATCAACTTATGATAAGGCCACTTTGTTGGTCCAATAAAATTGAGAATGGAAATGGGGAATGTGTCAAAGAGACAACAACCCGACCATAGAGCAGACAACAGCCGAAGGCCACCAATGGGTCTTCAATGCAGCGAGAAACTCCCGCACCCGGAGGCGTCCTTCAGCTGGCCCCTAAACAAATATGTATACTAGTTCAGTGATAATGGATTCAGTGTAATGAATTCAAAGATCAAAATTATTTAAATCTTCCAAATAAAATCCGTCAAATGTTCATAATTATGACAATAGTCCGTCATAAATTAATATATCTGTATTTGAATTTTGTGCTTAATATTTGTATGAGACTTCAAATTGTTTGCATTTAATGCAAATTGCAAAATAGACTCCTCTTCATATTTTATCATTAATATTTACATTTGAGTCAATGCCATACCCAATATATATATATTTTGCTACGTTATGGCTATAAAAAGATGTTATAATTAGTATAGGTAAAATACCTTTCTCTATTATTTTTTTCACTATTTTCACATTTCCCAACCGATTGTGAAAAAAATGTTTTCCACACTAATGAAATAACTGTTCTCGGCAAATGATTGGTCGAAATTTAATTTTGATGTCAAATTTTCTCGGTTTCTTCTGAATTTCCTATTGTGACGTCATGATAAAAGGCGACCATGTCTGATTACGTCACATGTAAAGAACACAACTTTCTGCAAATCTTTGAAATGGAAGGATAAAAATCGGTAGAGAAACAGATTCCACCACTATTACTCGTATATTACGATATTTCTCCACTTTCAACAGTTAGATTTTAATTATTTAAAAAGCTCGGCAAGCCTCGCGGTTTAAATATCAAAATGTTTCGAGTGGAGAAATATCGTCATACACTTGATGCAGTGGTGGAATATTTTTCGTTTAGGTCTTGGTTCTAAACTAATTTTGAGGAAAACAATGCATAAAATTACCATTTTAGGTCAATTATGTCAATTAGACTTGTTTATGACATTATTTCTGACACCACACGTGATTTACTGCATGTAAGTATCCATATTATTTCATCATTTATATATGCATGTCAATAAAAGTAACATATTTTTGAAAGACTTAATGAATTTGATTAAATTTGCAACTTCAACGGACAATCAATTATAGCTCTTTCTACCTTCTCTTTTAGCATACGTTTATCAAAGTTCACACCTTGTTAATATGTGAGCAGCGTTCAAGTTCATGAGACCATTATTTCACGGTTAACTTCTTTTCACCAAGCTTTAAACTGCCTTTAACAAAAATGTTTATCTGATCAGTAATGTGCAAAATCTGAATCAAAACTATAATTTGACGTTTATTTTAAAAAGTTCACATGATGAATGTCTGTATAAAGCTTCAGATTGATTTTAATACATTGTACAACTCAATGGTTAACTATATTCAACCAAAATCAACCAAAGATATAAGCCGAATCGGGACAGACACATGAACTAACGGATGCATATACCAAACATCATAATGCATCATCGTAGCATAAAAACCTGTACACTCCAGCTACCACCAGGATGACCACAAACTTTTACAAGAAAGGGCAATTAATGTAGGTAGCAGGTTCAACATGTGCTCGCTACTACAGAAAGCTTTTAAAGTTAACAACTGCTGTCGGTTGAATAGTGCTGCTACAAAAGAAACAAAAAAACAAAAAAACTCTTTTTTTGGTACAACAACTTATATTTTGCAACTTTTCATCTGTTTCTTTCGATTCTGAATTTTTATTTTTAATTGGTAACGTTTATTTGGTTTCGTATATCTGATAAGAATTTTTGTAATCTTATTCCACCAGAAAAAAATTAAGATGTATTGTATAAAAAAAACGAAAAGTGTAGGTAAATTCAGGTAACTTGGTTTTATTCTCAATTCTTTTATTTGAACATAAAATTCTTATATTCACTGCTACTTTGTATGAGAATTTTATGTTATTTTCTTTGATAAAACAATAAGATCAACCATGATCAAAGGACAAGGATGTAAGGCACGGACCATTTGATCATCTTGGTGGCTTGGGATTTTATATCAAGCCAGATTTTTTTTTTGAACCATGCAAACCAAGCAAGAATATTTGTTTTCAACATTCGTTTAAAATCTTCTAGCTGTAGTTCCAAACATTGAAGGTTTGTATACTCACCTCCCCTTCCCCACAAACAAAGTTTGGGGGGTATATAGGAATCACCCTGTTTGTTCGTCTGTCTGTCTGTCTGTTTGTATGTCTATAGATCGTGTAAGGGCAACTCCTCTTAAACGCCGGGATGTAATTCAATGACACTTCACGCAAGACTAGCATAAAAAGATATGCATGCAGAGGTTTGGTTGTTACAAGGAGAGTTAATTGGACTTTTTAAAACCTTTTCATTGCTATAGATAGTTGTACTTCTCTTGCGCACAACTCCTCCCAAACGCCTGAATTGATTTCAATGAATATTCACCCAAGTAAAACACATTATATACGAAGATGGGTACCTCTCACAGTACCTCTAGTTTCACTCTTTTGTAGCTAAGTGAGGTTCTAATGGAGCAACCTTGGAAACAGTTTGAAAAATAACTTTGCAAGCAATTGACTGATGTTTTTATTTTCTTTTATCTCAATTGAAATAAACCAATCTGTTCTCAAATGTTTTAATATTTTAATATGACTGTTCTTCTGTTTAAATAACATTGAAATTAAAACACAGGGAAGATGCCTCAACACCACAAATAAAAAAAAACAAGATTTAGATACGGCATTTTGTACTCTGGGTATGCATCATGATTGTATCGAGAGACAAGTACTCGTACAGTGTATCTAAGACAGAGCAACACAAATATCATCAAAAAAGTAGGTTTTCTCTGGCAATGCGGTCATAAAATTTTCGAGTATTATTATTATATTCAGACAGAGAATTCAACCATTCAAACTACTGGAGTTGGTGTTACGAGCACAAATTTTGTACTCCGAGTATTGAGTTAAGTTTAAGGACCGAGAGCCCTGGTGTCCGTGAGGATAAGCAGGTCGTCCCTCCACTGTTTCTTTAATTTTCTTTTTTAAATTATTATGTATGAAGCCTTTTCCTTTTATTCTACACTTATTACCATCTGACCATTAATTGAATAATTTACTAAGCTGAACAGAAGATGTTTAGGTATTGAGCTGAGGAAATTTACGTGCACTCGAAATTACTTCCATTACAACGGAATGAGGTAGAAATGATTAAGTTTTCGTTTGTCTCCATCCGCACTGGATTAACAATCTCGGACCGGTAATCAGACAGACGACCAGACACAAATTAATTGTCCCTAACATGATAATGACATACTTACTTTACAGTATTCTATGAATGGTCACACGTTTGTAATTAGAAAACCTCTATCGAATCCCTAACCTAATCGTTCATTAGACAAATAGTATGTCTTAATCTTTTCTAATGTATTCATTAGATAATTTTACGAGACTATTTTATTATGGAAATATTTTGATTTCTTTTTTTCTTCTATTTTTATTTTTTTATTATCTAGTAAGCGTATATGTTTGCTCTTCTCTATTTTCTTTCTCTATTTACACTGTTATTATTTTAATCTCAATAAACCATGTACATAATTGCCTTATAAGCATTGCAGTAAGTCATAAAAACATTACAGCATGTCAGACAATAGTTATCTATGGCCATAAAAATGTCACTGCTTCATTTAATATAGAATGATCTTTATCATCAGATGTAATAACCGTTTTTTAACATTACATTTGGATTGTTCGTGTGTGTATATCTGTTTTTCAGGTCAGTTAATGTACCATTTTAATTCAATATATGGACACTACAAAGTCTAAAATAAGGGGATACGGCAAGTTTTTGAAGTAAATGAGTGTACTACAAAAAGATGTATAAGTTACTCAATATGTCTGGAAATGTCTAAGAGTCACTTGATTTGCATTAAGTTAAAACATTACTTGACATTGATTAGACAAATTTACAACTATATATTAACTGTATTCGATTGAATCTTAAGTATACAGATTTATATTTGAGATACTAGGTTAATTGATAGAATAGAGAATAAAACACGGAATGTATCAAAGAGACAACAACCCGACCAAAGTGCAGAAAACAGCCCAATGGGTCTTCAACGCAGCAAAAAAATCCCGCATCCAGAGGCGGGCTACAGCTAGCTTCTAAATAATAATGTGTATTAGTTCAGCAAAATAAACGCCACACTAAACTCCGAAACAAATAAAAGAACCGAAATAAAAAAAAAACACAAAAGGCTAACAAAGGCTAGAGGTTCTCGACTTGAGACAGGCCCAAAAATGCGGAAGGGATATTCATGTTTTGTGAGTTCTCAACCCTCCCCTTTAACTCCAGTCAATATGGAATAAACAAACATGCAGCAAAACGCTCCTTTTTCTTTTTTATAATATATTTTATATGTAGCCCTTACCATTTCGTTCTACATCTTATAACCCTTTGACCATTGCGCAGTCTGTATCTCAAGCTGCTTCAGGGGACATAAATTCCACCTGGAAAGACTCCATCAATAAAACCATACTAATATTGGGAAACTAGACAAGGTTATACAATAACAAGGGTTAACTAAAACGTTTATAATTGAAAAGGGGGTAAGATATGTGCCTATAGTGCCAATATAACTTAAACTTTAGGTTTAACTTGCCCAATTAACGTTAACTATGTCAACTGAACTGGAAGTTAATGTTGTCAAATGTAATCGCAGCATCTATTAAGTAATACCCTTGATACATTTGAGACATAACTATTAATTAGGAAACAAAGATACGGGAAAGCGATCTCGTTATTACACTGATTGATGACCTGTACTGAAACGGATAGATAGTATTTATAATTGATATACTACCATTACATAAAAGTAGTAGCAATGATCCCATCCGATGTAAGGAAGTGTTATTGAAAAATATATTGTCAAACGAATAACAAATTTGTCTAAAAGTTGCTTTTAAAAATACAACTGTTTACTCATTTCTAGCGTAAATTTTTCTTTGTGTGGTCGAAAATAATGTTAGAACTCATATTTAAAGGCGAAAAGATATAATAGTTTACGGTTGATCTACTCAGAAGGCCTGCTACGAATGATTCCGACAACAAAAAAAAGCTTGCCATACATCATTTTGTAGATAATTAAATTAGATTTAATAAAAAAAAATACAGTGGCATAGACAACCACGGAATCAAAATATAACTAAAACTTTGCGACTGAATGTCACTTCTCAAAATTGCGTGTTGGGCACCATGTGTTATGTTATGTGATAATCTGTTTTCAGATACAAGTGCCTGTGATCTAACGGCCAATCTAGCAAGCAAGTTATGTTTTGCACACACTGAAGTATATATGTCGTAATGCAGTAAAAATTGTCATTGTAGCTTTAAATTTTTGTTTGGTCTCTTTCCTTACCAATATACATATGTAGATCGACATAAAAGTATGGCTTCGGTTGAATATCAAATAGCCAAATTTAATGTAACTTGTTAACATGTACCTCGTCTGTCGTATCTTCTGTCTGATAACGTTTTTTTCTCTCTTTCTATTCCGAGTAGACGGTGCTTTTCTCTGTTTATTCATAGCTTGACTATATCAGATCTTCAATGTAAGTGTTAGGTTCTAGATTTCAAATTATTTTTGCCTGGAGCATCATTGACCCCAAAGAGACGTTGTTTGTCTAAATGCACATCTGCTGAGTATAATTAGAACGGTTTAATGTTATTTATGGCTACAGATAATTTAGAGCTATACGTATGGTTGTGTTGCTTGTTTTCTTTAAACATCGTACTTTAATTAGCTGTCTTGTTGTTTTATCGTTTGTCTACGTTGTTACCTCATTTACAGTTTCTTTTGTTTATAGATAGTTTCATGGAAAACATTTCCCTTAAATAAAAATGTTATGTTATTGTAGACCTCACTACGTCACTTTACAATTCAACTGTTCTGTGCGTTTTTTTCTTAACTTTTGTGCATTGCAGATAGAGGCTTTGATGAAAATGAATATTATAATAAGAAGTGTCAATATTTAAAAAACGTAATATTGAAATAGATAATATTCACAACTTTTGAGAAATATTTTCCCCGGAATACAACTGTTTATAGGCTTCAAAATTCCTTAGAGATATAATTAAAGACATCAATGGACATACAGCTGTCATTTAACAACTGTCATGCGTTTCATTGATTTTATTTAAAGATCATAATTTTCCTTGAAAATATGATTTAATGATTGATTTTTGTGGCCTCACGTTCAGTGCCAATGTTTCACAGATATTTAGGATGAGAAAATAATGAACAATAAATCAGGGCAGTTTATGCAAAATATTGCGACCTTGAAAAACAATGGTGGTTTGTCTCATAAGGCCTGAAATTGTGACATTCAACAGACCATCTACGGACCCGTAAAAGTTTTGTTGCAAGGACTTTTTAATTAGCAGGGAGCTTTGAACATTTCCTACAACGAATAGGTTGAGCCCAAGTGATAAAATTGACGTATCACATGCGACTCTTGTGGTTTCCCTACATATAAGCTAGATCATTGTAATATGGGCAATGCACTCAAATACACTTTGATAATAATTAATATATAGTTTCCACTGACTTTCGAAATTTTGGTAACTACATTGTATGTCAATTGGAAGTAATTCACTTTAAACGACGGTTTAAAATGAGTTTGAAAAAGAGGCGGACGATACCAAAGTGACATTCAAAACTCATAAGTCGTGATAAACTGACAATGTTATGACAACAAACGAAAGACGGTGGAAAGACAAACAAGTTCACAGAACACTACATTGAATCATAAGACTAAGCAACACGAACTCCACCAAGAAGAAGGGGTGACCTCAGGTTTTCCAAACAAAATTAAAATAGCAATTGCAACAGTCTTGGTTTTCAGATTGTTTGTTTCCTTGTATTAATCATTTTTTGTTTAATGTGGTTTCATATATTATTTCAGCTTTGCTTGTCATTCCCATTAAAGGAATGTTTCTATTTTCCTTACTTTTATCATATTGTTATTTCAAAACATTCTTGAAATATTTAGTCTTCGGGAAATAGTGGAACAAAGGAATTATAAGGAGATGTGCGTCATCTTTTGCGAAAACAATTACCTGTAACATTAAGATTTTTTATTCCATGAGGATAATATAAAGATTTTCGTCTATATGTCTATCAATAGTCTTTGTATATTATCATGATAAAATATCTGATTATTTAAAAAAATTCTCCGTTTTAAGAATGTTTAAGTCAAAATAATAATGGATTCCATTGATGGCTACGCCAGAGCACGGGCTAAACGAGGAGAAGTTGAACTGGACACTTTGTCAGAATGGGTTAAAGCTATCAGGTTTCTGATAAAAACGTCAATAAAAAAAAACATCTTAATTGCTCCCACTCGCCTTATATATACAGCCCCTCTGGCCATGTCATTGCTGGGGATCTAAACATAATTCAACATGAACATCTCTGAAATGTCATATATCATGGTCCTAAGTTCAAAGAACCCCAACACATCAATTGGAACCATAGCTTCAAAATAATTATGGATTCCATTAAGAACTATGCCAGAGCATGGGTAAACGAAAAGAAGTTGAACTGGACACTTTGTCAGAACGGGTTAAAGCTATCAGGTCTCCGATAAAACGTCGAATTTAAAATTGAAAAACTGTAAATGATCGACCAAAGTCCGTATTTAGAGACAGAGAAGCTGTGAAATGTTTATCATGATCAAATCAGCACAAACTACTTTTTTTAATTCTGCATATTTTGTTATTAAATTTGGGATGATTTCATTGACAACAAACTTTAAAGGGAATAATTAATTCAGTTACCAGTAATTAAATGCACCGATGATTATTCGTCATTTCACTTGACCCATATATTTATCTCTCAAACGATGAATTCTTAAAGCTACTAAATCAAAATTAAGTTTGAAAAACTAAAAATAAACGAATCTGAAGCGAGATCATATTCCCATTTTTTATTTAAAAGTTATAAGATTAAAACAAGAGTTTCAAACACGCCGGAATGTAAAAGGTGTACACGACTTGCTTCTTTTTCTTTTTTTTTTAGCATACTTCTATAATTTTTTTCAAGATACTATTGTCAAAGGCATAAATTCAGATCACTGATGTATCTTTCTGATAGTAATTTGTCACATTTCCGTAGAATTTTATCAAATGGAATTTATGAGGACGCATCTTCAAGAAAAAATATGATTACACTTTATTGAATCAGTTAATTTTTTATATCTTGTCGTTATTTTTAATGATGCATGGATTCTAAGGAGAGCCCGTACAAACGGATGCATTTGTTCTTAAATTGTTTTTCTAAAATGTTTGGCGTTTAGGATGATCAATTTAGTTTTATGACCAACTTATGATAGCAAGGGGATATTAAATTTACTAGTCTGTACATCCGTCCGTTCTTCCGTTCTATTCAAAATATCAAACGTTTAAAAGTAGATGCCAAATTAGAGTTTGACCCGGATTAAGTGGTTCACTGAACATGTAAATATGATCATGTAATTGGGCACGGTTTCTTAAGGCCACACATTCTTGTTGCAAATGTTTTGATTAATACACGTACATGTATAAGTATCTTCCATATTCATAACTGTCTCCTTGATCGCGCGCTCGCCTCTACAGTAACCACTCAAAGGGGATCGGGGAATATAAATATGGTCACTATTGGTCTTGTTTCGATCGGTAGTTAAACCATTGCCAAAGTGGGGAGTCCGTTTGGTTGTGCGGGATGCACACGTACGCAGTCCCGTCCGGTCAGAGTGGGGACGTTAAATCCAATGCCTCTTGTAGAGAAAATGCCACGCTCTCCACATGTTAATTATGCATGAAATATTTGCCACATGACGTTAAACACCCAGCTATCAATCAATCGACAGAAGCGTAACTTGAATTTTATTTCTGGTGAGGCAAATGATTTGAATCTTGCCAGTCAAGCCTCACCTAGGTTAAAATACGTCAATGTCAAAAGGGAGTGGACGTTTAATTGAATATATGATAGGTCACACACTGGCAAAAAGATCCTGTCTATGAAAAATCCAGATTTGTGGAATTTAATCAAGAAATGATAAGTATTTCTAGTGCGCATCAAATCAATATATTTCAATGAAACTGCTGGTTAAAGGTTTAATTCTCAGTATTCAGTTACAGACAGGTCCTGATCATAACAAATATAATTGACAGAATTATATGTATGACCTCCTCTAAAATGCTTTTGTACAGATTTCGGGATATTAAGTTTAAGATCCGCTATGTCTTTTAACTTTATACGTTTAGCTTTTGTCAAAATGTATGGATGATAATAACTGGATGAACTATGAAGTCTTGCTTATATTAACCAAGGTAGAAGAGTACTACATAAAATGAGCTGCGTCGGATAGAAATCGACCTTATGCACATTAATATCAATATATCTGTTAACCTATCTCGGGATGAAAAATCTCTACGGAAATTCTGTTACTGTTTGAAAATTGAGTTGTTATAAGAACCCTACAAACCAGACTGACATTTATCTTTTATTTCGTATTTGAATGTTCCATAATTAATCAAAGTCGTATATATGTACACGTATATGTGTACTTGCATAAGGTCGATTTCTATCCAACGCAGCTGAAATGTAGGAATGCCAAGTGTCTGTTGAAAAATTTGTCAACCAAAAGTAACAAGTTCGTTGTCAAAAAAAATTTCAAGAATCATATCAGTTTCACAGTTATGACCTCTTGTTTGAATCAGTTTTATGCGAGGTATACTTTGTCTGTTACTTAAAAAAAGATATTTGCATCTACCTTGTTCGTTTTAGAAAAGAAAGTTTTCAAGACATTACTAATGAGGAATGAGTGAGTAATGAGTAAAGCAGTCAACGTTTTCAACCGTCGTCACTCAGTATACTTTATACTATGACGTACATGGTATATAATTCTCTTTATCTCTATTTTTTAATAGTAACACATTTGGTGAGGCGGTTGCCTCATTGCGTCTATGAAAGCTACACCACTGTTTGAGTGCGGGATATCTTGGGCTCGATGATCGCCCGTTTCAAATAGAAGATTGGCTGTCTCTCTGCCAAGCACCCAATATTTAGGAATAAGAGCAAAGATTGGTCGGTCTGGGGTCAAAATTATGTGTCCAGGCAGGATGACATGCCTACCTACGGTATAATACAAAGTCTGGTTCATATTCATCTTCTCCTCCTAAATGTGCATATGTAAAATACATTTGCAACGAACACTTATATATATGGCCCTACATCCTATTAATACTCTTATGTTTTGTTCCACTTCCAACGTTGCCTATATCCCCCCTCTTTTTTAAAATCCTTGATCCGCATCATGCAACGAAATCTTATTATATTATGTTGTTCAATGTTTATACTTACCTTACTCATTTCCGTTAATGATTTATTCAGTAAAATGAATTCGGTGACCCCCCTTTAATTGTTTATTTTTTATTGTTTTAAATGTCTTTTGTATTTGGACTCCGAAAGCATTCCCGTTAAACAAATTAATACAGAACAATCCCTAATCGAACACACCTTAATTCTAAACAAACATATATATATTTTTTTATCAATACATTTTATAATAAATTAAATGGAAGCGATAGTTTTATCTCAATTTTCAACTTTTATAATATTTCTGAAATTGTCAGAACAATATCATACTAAATATTTCCCCGCAACAAATGTAATAAAACGATAGATAAACTATAAAGAAAGACAGAAAAAAATATAATGGGGCGTTCATCTGCAATTAAAGTATATTTGAAAAATAATTGTCTTAATCAAAACCAAGAAAGATAACTCAAATCGTACGTATGATAGGTATGTGATACGTGTGTTTATATTTGATCTTATGTCAGTGAAAATAAAGGTGGGAATCCGGAAAACAACTTTATAAATAAAAATGCAAGATTTCTATCATTTTTCGTCATGATAAAATTATTTTATATGGACTAAAATTCCAGTGTGTGATTTTAAAAGTCTTGGAATACTTTGTTTAAACTTGAGCGACGTATTTAATCAAATTCAATGGTTGGCAGTAACCAGTCCCATTAGGTCCGTACGTCGAGTTACGTGCGTATGTCATTTTATTGGAAATCTCTATTACGAAGTAGAAGTCATTTCAAAACTCGTTGAAATACTATTAAACAAGATTAAACTTGACATTGATTCTATTTTTTTTTTCTTTAAACGCAAAGATAAGTTATTTGATTCTAAGTAGAAGTCATTTCAAAACTCTTTGACATGCGATTAAGTATTATATTATATTTTACTGCTTTGTCTGTGATTAATAAAGTTTTGTAAAAAAATATTTCATACTAAAGGTAATGATATGAAAATAGCCTCAGGAAACACTGAAATGTACAAAACTTTCAGGCTTATTGAAAACAAACGTTAAGGGTCGTATATTATGGTACATTTCTCGATAGATTGTAGCAACTTGTAGTTGACTGTCGTGGTCCAAACCTGATACTGACATTTTCGAGTAAAGGGATAGCTATGAAGATCTGAACGAGGTTTACAGAAAAGAGAATAGTGGCCAAACTAATCAACAGTTAGGGGCCTTACTTAAACAAGTTAATTTATTTAGTTACTTAAACAGGTAATTTTTGTTTTTATAAATTATAAATTACTCAATAGAGTTATTTTAAATTTCAATAGAAGGATGGACTAAATATAGTTTTTGTGAAATTTTACATCATTTTATCACATAAAATTAAGAATTTGTATAGGGATAAAGGGTTACTTTAAAAATAATGACGAAAATATTACTTGTTTAGGTTATTTTATACATTTTTGAAATAAATAAGTAATAACAATTATTTAAGGAACATATGAAATTGTTTTGGGTTACAAATTATTCAAGTCTTAATTAAATCAGAAGTTTTTATCTTTTTATAACTATCAACCTCAAGCTTTTCAAGTAAAATGATATTTTAGTAGTCCCAAAAGACCAATCTTTGACCTAGAAGCGTCGATGTGAAAGATAAGTGCGTCAGAAAATAGATATAAGAAGATGTGGTATGAGTGCCAATGAGACAAATCTCCATCCAAGTCAAAATTTTATAAAAGTAAACCATTATAGATCAAAGTACGGTCTTCAACACGGAGCTTTGGCTCACACCGAATAGCAAGCTATAAAGGGCCCCAAACATTACTAGTGTTAAACCATTCAAACGGGAAAACGAATGGTCTAATCTATATCAAAACGAGAAACGAGAAACACTTATGAACCATATCAACAAACGACAACATGAAAGGCAATTAGTTTTTAAGGAAGATTAGTTTCCATATTTCTAATATTCTAAAATAAGCAGATGTCTGTGAAAATCTGTTGAAGCTAATAAAATCTGTATGAATAGAAACCTATATAGAAAAAATTAGAGAGAACAAATAGAGAATAAAGGGGTGCATAAGTATAAAGAATAACCATGAAAACTTAAAGAATTAGATAAACAATACTGATTACAAAAATGAACGACGTACAGAATAAAGAAAAACATATGATTACAGATAAATTTGAGTTAAAAAAAAATTTGTATGATCATTTGACTGAATAAGCGTTAGTTTAAAAGATAAGAAAGGCCTAAAAAAATTCAAGAATATGGAAAAGAAAAACTCCATATCCAGACCATCAGTTATCTGGTTTACTGCGCTCAAATCCCAACTGTACAGCTTTATGTTTCCTATGTAAGTAGGACTTAACGTTTTAATATTTGATCAAACCTGACTTATTTATACGAAACCAAATTTAAACCCTAATTTGACAAACATGATACAGTAATGGTGATGAATGTAACAATATGTTTCCTTTTAAACTAAACTAATTCCAGTTTTGTCGATGGTAACTAATTTAACACTAAATCAAACACTAGTGTGTCAATGCATCATGGCCTGTGTCGTAACATTAAGCTTAATCCCAAGTAAACGACTGTTGCTAATTAAATGATGTTGTTTAAATGTAATATCACTGCTTTCAAGGCAACATACTTATTAGAAATTAAAGACTGGAAGAAATATACTGTGATGTGATAGCGATATTACACTGATTAGTGGACTGATAGACTGTGTTATAATAAATGCTGATGAAAAGGTAACAATCGCTCCAGGATGCCCTCTGTAAAACAGCTCATTCACAATCATGCCTCTTTAGGGGAGATACTTGATATACATGGATATTTTGTTTTATTTATCTATTGGTTTCCAGATATGATCTCCCTATTTCATCTCATAGAAACACAACTTTGGAATTTAACCAGTTAATAACTACAGTTGAATAGCGGTCAATCTAAATTCTCAGGAATACTCAAAGTAAGGGAGAAATAGTTTTAAGTTTAAACTCTTAGAAATTGGAGGCTTATACATGTCGAAAATATGCTGCACAACTTAATGTTTTGATCTGTAACTGTTTTACAGATGAAGTTTTTTAGAATTACAAATACGCTACAGATCTGTCCTTGCACTGCAATTTCGGATTTATTTTGTTTTACATGAAACCATTTGTAAAACTGATCTGTTGATTCTTTTGTCCATACATTGCCTGTGACAATCAGATATTTTTTTACCAGACGAAGAACTTGGGATACGAAACTTGATATTAAAATATATGTGTAATGTCATTAAAGATCAAATGTATTGCGCCATGAATATCAATGTATTTACTTGGGATACGAAACTTGATATTAAAATATATGTGTAATGTCATTAAAGATCAAATGTATTGCGCCATGAATATCAGTGTATTTTGCTCACTGCTCGATTTAGTTTAATTTTGTACAATTTAAGGTACTTTTAGAAACAGCCTGATATATGGTATCTTTGTATCCAAAAAAAAAAATTGTAATTGTCTTCAACTGTCTGTCCTTCTGACCGTTCGTCGGTCCGAAATATACCGTTTGACCATACCTTTCATTCATGCAGTTTGTTTGTTATCAGATTTCCTTGACAATACTGTTCCGTCATATTTATTTATTTATGTAACGACACTTTTATGCAACTTCTCCTTTTTGCAAAGCTTTCGTTCTCAGTAAGATTTTTTGCAATCATGTGCAATTTACCGTACTACACCTTAGTTTTGATTTGATGTTTGCTGAAGATAACTATTTTGACTCGAACGTCACTGATGCGTCTTTTGTAAACGATCCGCACGATTGGGGTACAACATTATAAGCCTGATATCTTTTATGAGTTCAGTATTTATCCTCGGTTGAATTGTGCATACTTGCACGTACTAATAAAGTGACCGCTATTCTTCTGAACTTGTTATATACATTATACAATGTTTAATAAATAGAATTGATTGTCAGCGTATAGTTTTGATTATAATTCACTGCCTTTCTTCTTTTTTTTTTTGTTGTTGTTATAAATGAATTAGTTATTGTAATTTGACACGTTAAGACCAATTGTCCAATAAGGACACCTATGTGTACACAACACCTTATAGACAGCTTACTGAAAAACTTTTATACTCCATAGAATTATTTGTCATTACATCCATTTACAGTCCCCTATACTGTACTGACCATATTATAACATCTATATCATTCCCATATCCGGTATTTAATTGCATAATCCTTGATAGGATAACTGATATTCGTTTTTTTTTATTTCCACAATTTCATGTATGACAATCTAGTATATTGGTCTGTCCTTAAATTTGCAGAAGAACCACATTTTCAAAAAAATGTTAAGAAAAAATGGAAACCTTGCAAAAGTTCTACAATGTGATTTTAATGTAATATATCTGAATACTAACAGCAGTCTATTTTTCAGTTAATTGAATTCCGCTGTTACACAGCCATAATGGATTTTTTGCTACGACGTAGTAATCGTGTTGACCTTCCTTTAACATATTCAAATATGAATCAATAGTTATATATGAAATTATACAAAGGTTGTACTCTATGTTTGACTATAGCAATCACCTACATGATCGGGCCTAGTTATTTTTCGATAACAATAAAAGTCTAATAATGAATTATTATGATTTCAGCTTAGAGCTAGATTGGTCGAGATAAATACATATAATTCCTTTGACTTAGGCTTGGTTATGTTTCTGTGGGTAGCCAGACCCCTTTTTTGTTTTTGTTTAGAACTATATTCCTGGAAATAATGAACATAATTAGTGTTATTACAATAACATTTGTTAATATTGTTCCAAGTACAACAGTTTTACCCAATTCGGCAAGTGCAATTAACATAGTAAGAAGCAAAATAGTTATCAATATTTAGAAATAGTTGTATATGGCAAACAAATTCAAATGACAGGAGTACTATTGCATGTTTAGTAAGCGATGACACGGTCAATGTGAAGCAATATGGTTGATGGGTGTAACATTTAGGTAATTCTAATCACACAAAAATTTGGTGGGTTTGGAGATAATATTATACATTCATTGAAATTGTCTACATCACCAGCCCAGTGGATTGTACTTCGGTACAGGCATGAACATGCGGATATGGTGTTACTGAAATTTGCTGTTACAAAAATATGGAAATTATCTTTAATTAAGGAATATATCTCCCTTATATGCTTATGCAGAGCTCTGATTCCATTTCCGGATTTTGCTATACTTTTTGTCCTTTTTTTTTATAAGCTATTGTAGTTTTGAATAAGTTTCGGATTTTCATATATTGTGACATAAAAAGACATTGATTGTCGAAATACGCAACTTGTACAGTAAACGTAGTACCGTTATGTTAAAACTAACACTAGACGAAACCTTTGCTGATGGAAACTTACTCTCCGAGGGTATCGCCAGCCAACTAGCCAGTTTTTTGGTACTGTCATGAAAATACGGATAGTGTGTTATTGAAATTTGACATGAAGAGATATTGAATACTAAAAAATTACAGTATGAGTATTCAACATCCGATCTGATACCCGATCAATAAAAAGTGTTGCCCTTACTGGTTTACCTTGCTATATAACGCCGCGTCAAATTCATATTGTTTAATAGGCTCAGGCAGTTAATTCTAATTAATTGATAAGGATAAATAAATGCTTTATTTGTATTTGCTTCGCAGCTCGGTGTGAAGCTATAATATTCATTCGATATTCACGCCATCTTGAAATTGCTACTTAACAAATGTCGGTTCTGATTGATTGTCTTAAGATGTGGCGGTTGTTCTAAAGGCTAGAATGAGATCTTAAATTAGGATCATGTCTCGGACAAAAGGTGATATTAAATACTGAAGATAAGGAATAAGATTGCAGTAGGAGTATTCAAGACCCGATCAACAATGATTGTTTCATGTTGGCATGATTAATGATACTACGAATAACTTAGTACCTTTTTAGAAAGGTTAAACTTGTATAGCGTTGTTTTCATTTTTTTTAAAGTGCATAAAGTCTATAAAATTTCAAAAACAGACGTTTTGTCTCATTGGCACACATACCACATCTTCTTAATTTATAGTTAAAACCAAACACTGTATCAATTTTATGTCTGTTTTCGTTTTTGGTGTCTGATTTTGATTTTAACATCAACCTTTTTTTTAAATTTATGTCTGTTTTTGTTTTAGATGTCTGTTTGTAAATCTTATGTCTGTTTTCGTTTTTGATGTCTGTTTGTAAATCTTACGTCTGTTTTCCTTCTTCACGTCTGTTTTCGTTTTTCGCCTTTGTTTTTAATTTTATGTCTGTTTTCGTTTTTGATGTCTGTTTTTCTTTTTTTTTATTTTAACGTCTGTTTTTTTTAAATTGTATGTCTGTTTTCGTCCTTGACGTTTGTTTTCGTTTTTGACCTCTGTTTTTAGTTTTCGAACGTCTGTCTGTACATTTTAGATCTGTTTTTGGTTTTAAAGTCTGTTTGAAAAGAACATTTAGTTTTGCCCGAATGGCTGCTCATAGTAAACCCATGTTTTTTAGTTTTACTTAATTTGTACTTTATCAGGAAATTTTATATTTTATAAATAACACATAGCTGAGAAGTTGATAGAGCAGATTGTTACCCCGAGAAAACATCGAGAAAACATTGTGAACCAAGGCGAAGTACACTGCTTCAATATGACGTCATGGACATAACAAAGTTACAGTTATTAGAAAAACAACAAAAGTAAAGCAGGTGTCTTTTTGATTTTGACATCTATGAAAAGTTCTACGGGCAAAACGTAGAATGTTTGCATTGTCTTTAAAATTATTGAAGTAAATTCAATTCATTGTTCTTTAAAATATCGATTTTGATTTGTCTGCACGAGAGGGTGACATTGAAAAAAATTTCTTCCGCTGAGCCATGGGATAGATCAAATTATCCCCCGCGTATTAGCCAATCAAATTCAGACATTTTAACGTTAAGTTTAATAAATCATAATGTTTTACTATACTGTAATATCAACTTCAAAAATTGTTTTTTGTTGACGTCTTAGTCATATTTATTTGTACGTTTGTTTGGATGTTTTATTTAAGTTGTGTTATATATCTATGATTCATTGTCGCGTTCACCAATTATGTCTGTTTGGGATCCTCACCCAATTTGGTCAATATAACGGAACTATAAAAACAAAACTGCTATACAAGTGGGACATTTACCTAGCTATAAAACCAGGTTTAACCCATCATTTTCGTCGGGAAATACTTGTACCTAGTCAAGAATATGACAGTTGTTTTCCATTCGTTCCGTTGGTTGACATAGTCGAGCGTTTGTTTTGTCAGCGTTTATGGACTGCCCCCTTTTTGAATTTACCTCTGAGATCGGTATTTTTATTAATTGTTTTTTTGCTGTTTTGCTGTTACAAATTTTTTGGATTTTTTTTTTAATTAAGGCACATATCTCCTTCGTGTTCTGTTTTCTTGTCCAGCTTTGGCTATACGTTATGTCCATGTCCTTTTTGGTTTTATTAGCGTTTCATTTTTGTAAAACGTTTTGTTTATTAACTGTTGTTGTCCCGAGAATTATTGAAGAAACATGGGCATCTGGTCAGTAAAGTAAGTAACGTTACGTTATTTTACAAAAACGCACAATACCGTCAAATAATTGCTATTTGCGTGATAACGTGAAAATTAATACTAGTAATAAAATATGATGTCTTTGTATCATGTGTATAAATACGATAAAAGTACAAAATGGGCAAATTTCCTGTAAGTGAAGATAGCCATATTATACTATTTGTTTCCTGTTTAAGGAATAAAACCACTAATTCATAGGTCCATTGCTTTCTATGTTAAATTCTGCCATTTCAAGCATTTATGTCTACTTTGTCTTAAATTCAAATAAAGTGGCAGTCATTTCATGTCAAAACTGTACCTTGTGATGAAAAATTCAACATACCTTTTATTGCATATTAGAGCGCACTGGTTCCCGGAAATTTGGTAGTACAAACATATGTACTGCTGATCTGAATAACAAGGCAAATGTGCCCTCCCATTACTATTTCATATATATTTTTTATTATAAACAAGAAACTTTCAACAAGGGTTGTACAGTGATCCCAAATCCTTAAGCTTCCATTTGGTACCAACATTACCCAAATGTTTTAGTTATTGATGAAGTTACAGCTATGCATGGGCACTATTGTGTTTAAACTATGTACTATTTTTTTTGTATATTCTTTCTGCACGGGCCCGAATTAGTGGTTCTATACCTGTAAACTTAATTGTTATTTGGCTCTCAATGTTTTTTCCTTTGATTGTTTTAAATATGTGTGTGTATGTGTGGTTTTTTGTTATTGTGTACTAAATTATTATTTTTTTTTAATTTGATTTTTTTTTTATGGTTTTGTAACTGTGATTGACATATACTATTGTCAAACACAAACATAGTGTAAGGTCTACTCTGTGTTCAATTAACATCAATTAGTAATTTTGTACGAAAAGCAAAACAATATGTTGTGCGTCGTGTGTTTTTTTTAGGAAGCACCTTGCAATTGTATGTTTTAAACAATAAAATGTATTTACTTGAAAATCATGTTATAATGTCTTATTCCTGTTTCTTGTTAAGACGAAAATTATAAAGGAACGAATTATCATTTAACTTATTAAACAAATTAGGTTATTCAAATTTATTTTAGATTATAGATATTGAGTAAACAATTCATATATACAAAGTGGCGGAAGAACCAAAGGTTGAATCAAAACTGCGAAGAGAGATCTACAAAATCATTGCAAAAAAGTGAAAATGACAAGCAAATCTACAAAATACTACATAAGAAACTAAATACTGAGCAACACGAATCCCATCATGTGCTAGAGTCATATGCATTTAGTTTAATTTTTGAAAACTGATAACTATTCTATCTCTTAAAATATTGGTATATTGAAAATTGTGGCATAAATTGCCGTGCTATTGTAAGGTATATATAATCCTGGCCGTGTTAGGCGCAACTTTTTGGAAGTTTTGGTCCTCGGTGCTCTTCAGCTTTGAACTTGTTTTGGCTTTCAAAATTTTTTTATCTGAGCGTCACTGGTTAGTCTTGTGTGGAAGAGACGCACGTCTGGCGTATTGAATTTTAAGCCTAGTACATTCTGCTAGCTATAATTGTGTGTTTCTTTGTCCTATATGTTCTCCCATTTATTTGTATTGTGGTCCTGTCATGTGATGTTGTCGTTTTGGTGTTGTGTTTGACGTTGCCATAAAAGCGGGAGGTTTGGCATGCCACAAAAACAGGTTCAACCCACCATTTTTTTCTTAAAATGTCCTGTACCAAGTCAGGAAAATGGCCTTTGTTATATTATAGTTCGTTTCTGTGTGTGTTACATTTTAATGTTGTGTTTTTGTTGAGTCGTTGTTCTCCTCTTATATTTGATGCGTTTCCCTCAGTTTTAGTTTGTAACCCGGATTTGTTTTTATCTCTATCGATTTATGAGTTTCGAACAGCGGTATACTACTGTTGCCTTTATATACCGATTTTATTAGTTTAAATTTTCTTTAAGGAGCCGCAACTTAAGTCATAATAAATATCATTACTTGTTGACTGAATACATTCAGAGAAAACGTATTACTTCAATGAAATGAATGAAAATACTGTCTACACGATGCAATGGTACCCCTGTGAACTAATAGTTCATCAACCGAGGTATTGGTTTCTTTATTTTAATTTATGAACAGATTTGTTAAAATATGTTTTTCTATATTCCATTTTTGTGATTCCATTGATCGCGAAAAAAAGAAGACATGTTCGATTACTAAAGCATGTAACCGTTGTCGCGGTTCTTTATGTTTCAATAGATACACTTATAGTACAAGTGTGCCATGAATAAATTGTGTAATTGTGCTAAAACTTTTACTAAGTTGCAACGCCGTTAAGCAAAGTGGTATTCATTAGCAATATCAATATTTCATGACGATCGAAAATATGCGTTCATGATATGTGGAAGTCATGGATTTCGACCCTTTAATTTTGAGTTAATGAAGAATAGACATAACTTGAGATTTAAGAGAGGCAAAAGATACCATAGGGACATTCAAACTCATAATAAGTCGAAAACAAACTGACAACGCCATGGCAAAAAAAGGAAAACGACGAAAAGACAAACAACAGTATACCAAACACAACATAAAAGCTAGAGACTGAGCAACTCGAACCCCACCAAAACTGGTGAGTAATCTCAGGTGTTCTGCATCGGTAAGCACACCCTGCTCCACATGCAACACCCGTCGTTTTGCTCATGTAAGTACAAACCCAGTGATAAGTCTTATTCTGTAGGTCACATTCGAAAAATAGGACCGGATTTTGCTTACAATAATTGAAAATTATTCGTTGTTATCTGTGAAACAGATATTCAATAATGGTCAACTAACTGGTGATAAGGGTCCGAAAACTTTTGGAAGGAATGATTTCAACTTCACCACTTGGAACTTTTGGTTTAATAGCTTCCTTGTACGCAGCAACCCTATATCAAAGAAATCATAATAGGAAATACATGCTATATATATTATATCGTATCAACTGGGAAATGTATACTCAATATGCATGCGCTGCTTGAATATTGCTACATAGAAATGGAAAGTTCACAATTAGAAAGCTGAAGTCATGATTTTTGTCGTAAAGTTTTGTTCTCACTTATTATTAATTTCTAGACGTAAGTCAAGATTGATTTTACCCGTCTGAAGCACTTGAGATCATCCACGTTTTTTGTTAGGGTTCATGTTGCTCAGTCTTTAGTTTGTTGTTCTCGTCGGATTTTGTCAAATGTCTAAACATCTTTTCTGTTATATTCGTGTGTTATGGTAAAGATAATTAATCACCCACTTCATTTATTAGATTTTAGTTCGGTTCAACGAAATTTATACGATATATTTGGTGTACAGTTTGATTCAGAAGAAACACCGACATAGCTAAATAATACAATTAATTATCTAATTACTACCATTTGATATAAATAAGTATTGTAATTTTCATTGTTATTAATAAATGTAATGTCAGTATTACAAATCTAATCTTTAATCAATCCTAATCCTATCTTATTTTTGGGAAATATTTTTACAAATTCAAATGTGACGTCACTTTGAGTGTTTTTTTAGAATTTCAAATGTGACGTCACTTTGTGCGTTAAGGCTTTGGCTAACTCGGCTGTGTATTTTTTTGTGTGTTGGATTAAGTTGTTTTATGTAATGTATCCTTTTTTATTCTGTAGTTAGTCCCCACTTTGGTTTTATCATGTATATCTATTATATAGTCATTTTATAAAATTTACTGTTTGCAAAATTATAAATTATTCTACATAATAAGGATGTTCTTGTCCCAGGCAGAAAACCCTGGCCGTGTTAGGCGCAACTTTTTGGAAGTTTTGGTCCTCGGTGCTCTCCAGCTTTGTACTTGATTTGGCTTTCAAACTTTTTTCATCTGAGCGTCACTGGTTGGTCTTGTGTGGACGAGATGCACGTCTGGCGTATTGAATTTTAAGCCTAGTACCTTTTGTTAGCTATTATTCGTGTGTTTCTTTGTCCTATATGTTCTCCCATTTATTTGTATTGTGGTCCTGTAATGTGATGTTGTCGATTTGGTGTTGTGTGTGACGTTGCCATAAAAGCGGGAAGTTTGGCATGCCACAAAACCAGGTTCAACCCACCATTTTTTTCTTAAAATGTCCTGTACCAAGTCAGAAAAATGGCCATTGTTATATTATAGTTCGTTTCTGTGTGTGTTATATTTTAATGTTGTGTTTTTGTTGTGTCGTTGTTCTCCTCTTATATTTGATGCGTTTCCCCCAGTTTTAGTTTGTAACCCGGATTTGTTTTTACCTCTATCGATTTATGAGTTTTCGAACAGCGGTATACTACTGTTGCCTTTATTTAGTTTTCTATGTTTTGTTTTGTTTACTATTGTTGGTCTTTTGGTTGTTTTCCTTTTTTTTTTGCAATGGCGTTATCAGTTTATTTTAGACTTGAGTTTGAATGGCCCTTAGGTATCTTTTGCCTCTCTTTTTTAACCAATCGGTCCATTTCTCTTTTGGTGGATATTTTGTCCCCGAGACATTTTGGACTGACAAGACTCTGAACAACACTGTCTCATTTCTAAATGTGTAATCAAAAACTGCAAAACCAGTAAAGTTTTAGATGCTCAATTTTACTAACAATTTAACTAAAAAATCGTACTTTACCAGAAGCTACTTTGATCTGAATTGTAAATCAACAAATATCGTTTACTGATTAGAATGTAACCTTTGCAGATTCGTAGGTATGTCGATGAAACAAGGAAGGCTTTTAATAAACGTATGCTCGGGTATAGATCAGACATTGAAAACAATGTAAATGACATTATTTGACAGCATTTTAATCAGCTGAATCATTTAATCCGTTCTGTGCAAGTTAGTATCATAACAAAATACACCACAGGACTAACACTACTTATCTTGCAACACCGTAGACGAAAGGGGGCTACTGGAAACAGATCGATGCCTTCAATTTGGGCAATATCCTTCGTCATAAATCATAGGAATAAGAAGATGTGGAATGAGTGCAAATGACACAACTCTCCATCGAACTCACTATATGTAAAAAGTAATCAATTATAAGTCAAAGTACAGCCTTCAACACGGAACCTTGGCTCACACCGAACAGGAAGCTATAAAGGGCCCAAAAATGACTAACGTAAAACAATTCAAACAGATAATCCACCGGTCTTATCTATATAAAAAATGAGAAACTAGAAACACTAAAGACCACATCAACAAACGGCAACCACTGAACAACAGGTTCCTGACTTAGGACATGTGCAAACAAATACAGTTCACTTGTAAATAACTCCCTACTTTGAAGATCTGAACCTATCATTTCTTACACCTATATAAGGACATGTGTCTATGTACATAGACAACTAAGACAATGAAAACAATGTCCAGGATAATGTTAAAAACTTTAAACAAACATAAAAGAATTAAACTCCGTCTGGTGAACCAACGCCTGCGTGAATCCTTTTGGTAGAGTCCATAAAGTGGATACCGTTTCACAGATGATATCGGATATGTTCCTTATGTCGTAACTACAATACCCTTCCCTTTTCACGAATGTGACTTACCAAATTATACTATTTACCGGATTTGTAATAACATAAGCAACAAGACGGGTACCACATGTGGAGCAGGATCTGCTTACCCTTCCGGAGCACCTGAGATCAATATCAGTTTTTGGTGGGGTTCGTGTTGTTTAGTCTTTAGTTTTCTATGTTGTGTCATCTGTACTATTATTTGTCTGTTTGTCTATTTATTTTTGGCCATGGTGTTGTCAGTTTGTTTTCGATCTATTAGTTTGACTGTCCCTCTGGTATCTTTCATCCCTCTTTGGTATGCCGGGTTGTCAAATAATGCAAATAGTACCTTGCAGGTGGAACATGTAGATTATAGTAAATAAAATTGCAGACCAGTTGAAGTGTTGTTGTCAATTTTGATTATTATTTAAATATATAAAAAAAGAATAACAGACAGCAAAAAAGGGAGGCGAAGGATACCAACGGGACATTCGATGACAATGACAACCACTGAATAGCTGGCTCTGGAGTTTACACAGGCACATCAATATGACTATGTAAGACTATGACCAAGGTACTAAGGCTATTATAACTACGATGAGTGGTCAAGTTAGCTTAAGTAACATCAACCAATCATCACAAGTTCTAAACGCCTCATCTTGTGAGACAGCTGCTCACTCTAACAAGATACTTTTTAAGTATATGTAACAATTTACAGTAAGGCAAAATGTCTGCCCCTACCCAACATTCATCGTCTTTCCTGATAGTCCCATAAGATATAACAAACTCTCGTTCTTCAACCTTGACGTATTGACACTATTCTTTAGCTAGGTTATATATCTCATCCTGGAGATACAAAACATATTGGACACTGGACAACCAAAGAACAATCAATCAGTTTATTTTGAGATGCTAATATAATTTCATGGAATATATGAAATGATCATTTTCAAATGGGAAAATGATTAAATATAATATTATCATTCTTCGCTTTTTCATTTAATGGAAATTTATACCGGTTGTATACATTTACGACTTCAAATTATTCAAGATTTTACCACAAAAAAAGTTTGGGGTATGAATGTCCCTTTGGTGGACACTGGTAAACGATCAACTCCGCTGTACTACCACTTAAAAGGTAGGTTAATTTGATTTTGTTATGGTGATTTTATTTTCAGTCGGATTTATGGAAAAGATCATGTTTACAAACAGGGAACTACAGGCGTCTTTATCTGCACTAAAGTACAAATCATTTCACTAGAATATTAACAAGTATTGTCATGGTCTAATATTTTATACATATTTCATAAAAAGCGAACCTCAGATAATGATAAATTTAAATTGTGTGCGTTGTCATCAAAACTCAGTTGATATTAATTTGCAACATCAATATCAATTAAAATATAGTATAAGTTTAGAATATTGATAAAAGTTGTATCCTCAAGACAATAGATATTTGTTTGATAAATAGTTATGTTTAAGAACAAATTGCTGTTTAAATATTTCTTTAAACAGGGATACAGTATATGGTAACACTTGTAATATTTTTTTCTTCTGTTTGTCGAGTTGATATGTCATTGAGTTTTAAATCCTTATATTTGTTCTTTATCTTCTCATATTCAGCATTGTTTTAAGCATATACGTTGATTTATTAACGAGTTCAACTGATAATACCTTTGCAAATGAATTTCATGCCCCATATTTTTCAGAGTGTTATTTGGAGTTTTTGCTGGTGACTACTATTCATTTTTCTGTAATTAATTGATATATCTTCACAATTGGAAAAAAAATATAAAAAGCTGCTTTTTATACTGTATTTGATAAGAACACAACATATTTAATTCTCATTATTCGTTTCAGCCAACTGTTATGTTATTACTATAGATGATGAATTAGTTGAAGCAGATATAATAGCCAAACACTTCGATTTAATAAACAGTTTTCTAAAATAATACATATCACCGTCCAGAATGTGTGTAGTGACAATCTTTACTCTTATCTGTCACTTGACGTTTATGAGCTAACAATCAGTTAATTAATCAGCTCTAATTTCCTATCAACATAAGTAAAATATTGCCTTTGTAACTAATGTTTTACTATTGATGAACCACTAACATCTCCAATGAGACGTTTAGAAATTTCTTTTTGGTAAAACACATTGTTTGCGATATTGGAATTACTAATAAGAAAAACGTTGTAAATACGATTGTTCAAAATATAGAAATAAGAGTGTTAAGCAAAAGATTTAATAATACAGAAAAATTAATTCTCTAAGCAAGATGGGTAGTTTAGTTGTACACAGTTACAATATGAGAACAAAATAAATGAGACTTATTTTCTAATCAGTATTGATGATTATAAGACTTAAAAGTATATTTAAATATCAAATTGATTAATTCTGGTACTAAATATACATGTAAATGATAGGAATATACATAATGACTCATTTAGCCCAGTATCTTCGATCAGTTGCTATAACCATTGAGTCGATGATCTTCAATTTCGTTAGTGTTTTGACTTTCCAACTGTTTATTCGATCGCGAAAGCCACTGGTGAGACTGATGTAGATGAAAAAGCGTTTGGCGTACATAATCAAGGAGAGAAATGTTAACCGAAGTTCTAATCGTTAATCGAACAGGCAAAGAAAAATCAAGGTAACAAACAAAAACTGAGGGAATCTTAAGAACTCCAAACGCAGTATGACTGTATGCGTCGTGAGGGTAAGAGTTTACTGTTATGCATGCATCACCCGCTATGCGAATTCACACTCAATCAAAATGACACATTCGGAAAAAAACACAATCGGTAAAATAACACATCAGACGTCCATATTGGTATATACAGATCTAAGACCGCTATTTAGTTGAAACACCTGCACATGCATTTGAGATGATACCGATTTCAGTCACGTCTTTAAAGGCTTAAACTTCCCAATTGTGAACTTCCAATTTCTATGTAGCAACATTCCAGCAGCACCTGCATTCGGAGTTTATATCTCCCAGTTAATAAGATATTCCCAGACTTGTATTTCCTATCGTGATTTCCTTGATAAAGGATTGCTGCTCACAAAGAAGCTATTAAACCAAGAGTTCCAAATGGTGAAGTTGAAATCGTCCCTTTGTAAATTTTACGGACGCCATTACGAGTAGGTTGACTGTAATGGAATATCCGTTTCACAGATGACAACGGATATGTTCAAATTGTCGTAACTACAATCACGTCCTCTTTTCCCCGAGTGTGACCTACCGAATCAGACTTATCACCGGGTTTTTACTATCATGAGCAACACGACGGTCTGCTTACCCTTCCGGAGCACCCAAAATTACTCCCAGTTTTTGGTGGGGTTTGTGTTGCTGATTTTTCAGTTTTCTATGTTGTGTTTTGTGTACTGTTGTTTGTCTGTTGGTTTTTTTTAGCCATGGCGTTGTCAGTTTATTTTCCATTTGTGAAAGAAAAAAAAATACTAAACTCCAAGGAAAATCCAAACCGGAAAGTCCCTTATTTAATGGCTAAATTGAAACCTCAAACACATCGAACGAATGGAAAGAAACTGTTATTTTCCTGACTTGGTACAGGCATTTCCTTATGTAGAAAATGGTGGATTAAACCTGGTATTTACAACAATGTGTGAAGAAAACAAACAGACATAATATGTAAAAATGTCAAAAAACGGGTATAGCAGTCAACATTGTGTTATAATCTCAATCACTATAAAAACATACAAATATGCCAACAAAGAAAAACAAAATGGCATATAGACAAAGCACATAAGCAGATATGAAAGACAAAAAAAAAACAAAATGACCACAGCACAACAACACATTGGCGGAATGCATAAGTACCGAGCCACGCCAAAAGGATATTACCAAAAATGGACTAAACAGTAAAGGTTAATAATTTACAAAGACAAATAAAAGAACACTATAACACGTTATTAGGATGATAAGCAACGTCAGTACCTAGAATCTATACTTCAAGGCCAACATGTATTATTTGTGAAGTTGATACGGAATATTCATTAACAAGGTGAGTTTGAATGTCCCTTTACTGCTCACGCATCGTTGTCAATATAATGGAATTTGATGCGACTGTCATACAAGTGAGAGGTTTAGCTAGCTTTAAATTCAGGTTCAATCCACCATTTTCTACATAAGAAAATGCCTGTACCAAGTCAGGAATATGACAGTTGTTATCCATTCGTTTGATGTGTTTGATCTTTTAATTTTGCCATTTGATTAGGGACTTTCCTTTTTGAATTTTCCTCAGAGTTCAGTATTTTTGTGATCTTACTTTTGTTTTGGTATCCTTCGTTTTTTTTCATATGTATGAAGTCATGAAAATGCCATATGATACATAATACTTGGGGTATGTAATAAAGTGTATATGATATAGAATTTTCAGTATCACACACCATATCGACCCCATGCTAGTATATCCCTTGAGCAGAGTTTTTGTAATTATATTGGTGTCTCGGGTTGATATAGGCGTGATATTGAAAAAGTCCACATGATGATCTCCATATATGACACTGACGAAGGTCATTTGTTGCGCCAAAATATTTGTAAATATTTTATTATTTCATCTTATTCGTTTGAAATTATCTTTCATCATTATTATGACATAAATCGTTAGACTTTTATATTGTTTTCCTGTTCGTGCAATATTGTCAATCCGGTACCTTTTAAAGTTTCTGATTGGTAGTTTTCTTTAGACTCTTATATATTTGAATGAAAAGGCTTACACAGAACGTTTTGTACTGTGATTAATCTTTATACAGAGAACGATAATACTGCATATGAATATATATTCATATGCAGTATTATCGTACTTTGTAAAAAGATTAATCACAGTACAAAACGTTCTGTGTAAGCCTTTTCATCCGTTACAAAATTTGAATGGAAGAGACAATAGTCCATTGATCTGCTAAGTTTGGTTGATAGACGATAGTTATCGAAATAAATCCTGACAAGCATTGATTCACAATGCAACACCATTTAATTGTCCTTTCTAAGTCAGTGATCTTTGTCATTTATTACGGCACAGCTTTGTCATGGTCAGACAATGTCACAAGCCTTGTTACTTGTCGTTGTTACAATCAAAAATTTATACAAACCTACTGGAATTTAGTGAGCCTAATTATACACATAAAACGTTTTACAAAGAGTTATAATACGTTCATGAATTTGTAAAGTCTAAACATTATTCGTCGCGAAATATTATGGTAAAAAATAATGTCGGTATCGCACATTTTGTATTGCAGTGCATTTTTATTAGGATCTGATAAAAACATTGCTTTTAATATTTTATAGAGTTTTTGTTTTGGTAAAGAATGTCCTTCATGATATCTTTGTAATTTTGTAAGAATTTCCTAATATTGGGTGAAATCTATACAAAAATTGATTGAGCAATCTGTATGCGTGTACACTTTTTAAAATGTTTAGACATATGCCATATTGTAGTGTGAAAGGTTATCAAACGTTATAAAATGGCCTTGGTGTGAAAAAAATCAAGCGAGAAATAGAACCTACTTTCTGTACCTTTATGAATCGGTATTCCTATAATATGTGGTGTATTGAATAAACATTTAGATTATTTTCAATTTTTGATAAATATGGTTTGATGCTCTTGAAATCATTAACAAAAAATTGAATCTTTAGAGAGCAACAACAGATGTAGATTATTTACTAATCGAAAACATGTGAACAATAATTGATTTTATTACAAAAATTAATATTACCTAAAATTAATCAAAGCTGCTTAAGAAGAGCACGTTAATCATCAAGATTTTGTAACCAATTAATTTTTATATACCATTGTTTATTACACATTTTAACATATATTTATGTGGATTTGTTGTTTTCTTCCTGTTTTAGTTTGATTTGTTTTTTGTTTTGTTTGGTTTTGAGTGTCCTGTGGTTTAAAGAAAATGTATATGAAATGTATTTAAGATTTTCATTTGCAACTTTTCCGTTTAGGATTTGGCAATGTCTCATACTATGATATGATTTTATACTGAAGTACCCCCAGACGAATACTTGTAAAATAAGTATACAACCAGAATAAAGAAGCTGTGCATTTCTCATACAGTGACTTGGCAAATATTTCAAAAATTAAGGTTTATGATGGCAGTTTAGCTAATTGATTATGTTTCGAGAGTTTTTGTTTTCAAGATATTGGGAGATTTCTCTTTTATTAAGCTCGTATTGGTCAATAAACACACGCTTTATATATATTTGAAAATGCTTTATCTAGTATAAATATCTAAATAGATTCTAGTGAAGTGACTCCTTTTTTATGTACTACATCAAGAAATTGAACTTGATCGCTTACGAAGGAAATTAAACCTGCACTTACAATAGATTGGCGAAAACTGATACAGTTGCGGAACTTGATTTCATCCCAAAATTAAGATAATCTATTGTCTTTACCCCTTTTGCAACAACTATACATGTATACAATGAATACCATGTAGATTATTTAATGAAATTGGACAGAGCAAACTAAAGCAAATCTTCGGTTGACTCTTTTCTAACTCTAACACTTACAATATTTTCCAGTCTCCTTAAATTGTTTCCAATATATTTTTCTGCAATCAAACGTTTTAATTAGCACATCATTTATACATTTTGGCTCCATTATTTATATTGCAATTCTTGTTTTTCGAAGCGACGGCATGCATTAAAACCTCTTTTCTAATAAAATGTTTTAAAGTCAATCAATAGTGCAACTAAAGATTTTTTCATGTCTGTGTTTCTTTACATATTTCAATTTTTTTCCGTTTGACACTAGCGAAAGTGAACAAAATAAACTAAACCCGAAAAAAGCAACGGAGCAAATTCCCTCTCCGCTCTCGAAAGTGCTTAATATGAAATCTATGTTTCATCGACTTTTGGGAAAATTTTGATTATCAATTTAAATCTAGGAATGTATTTCCCTGGTACATAGCTCTGATCTGTTGACCTTGTTTGGCAATACTTATAGTTTGCTCTGTTGTATAAGCTCTGCAAGGTTAATTTGTATTTGGTTTGGGATGTTCAAATATTTTCGACTCAGGCATCACTGATTATTTCAACTGCGCAGCTATTGCAGTAAAATAGGTACAGTTAATGATAGAATGCATATTTTCAGAAAGCCATTAACATGTAACGACCATAGGTTGGTTCCATCGTTTAAATTGTTTTACATGTTGTCATATCTGAGCCATTCATAGACTACTATATGGTATCTGTTTTACTCATTACTGAAGGTCGTACGATGACTTATATGTGCTTACATCTTCTTCATTTGGTCTGTTGTGGATAGTTGTCTTATTTGCAATCATTGTTCTTTTAATTGTTAGAATCTCATTTTGGTGTCTTCTAATTTTATCATTGTGCGCGATCTAAAATATAGATGTTACTATTCGAAATGTAAATTAAGAATGTATTTTCTATCATTTATTGGAGAAACCTTTGCATTTCAATATATAATTGAACACATCTGGACGATAAATGTTGTTAAAATCAAATTCTTATTTTATCCAAGTTTAAGCAAAGGCTTAGCGTGTGTCACGTTTTCTGCATATTTCGCAACATAAAGAGCGATTACGAAATAATACCCCTAGAAAAGGACAAAAGTATGAGTAATTTATAGATTTAAATGCAAACTTCATATAAAACAAGATAATTTGCTTGCATGGAAATTTTATCTAGTTAAGGTAAAAACAAAATTTTATATGCGTTATCTTGATGTGGTGTGTTATTTCCAGACCTATTATAAATGAAACCATACAATAATGTCTGAAGGTGAACAAACTAATCTGACTTATTCAAGTGCATTATCGATGTAGTTAGTGTTTTGTAAATATAAGTTTGGCTAATTAATCTAAAGAACTATTTAAGGCTTCAGTTGTCACAAGGTATTATATTATTATCTTGTACATGAACTTAATCATGTTTTTGTCGGTTATCTGATTAAAGATAAAGTATGATAGTAGAGTAAACAACTATATTTTTGTACTCTTAATTCTAAGTTTAATGATCAATTTACTAATCAAAGTACTTTAGAAACATGATAAATCACTCTATTTCATTTAAGACAAATCTTTTACATTTTCAAGAATATCATGTTGACCTACCAATTACACAGCCATTTAGTTCCTGTTTTTTTTTTTAAAGAATATCGTCTTATGTGTATTAAGTTTATGCACTGAAGGAATATGATAGTCATTAATTCAGTTCATGCTTTGTCAATGAATATCATGTTATACTTGTTTGTTAAGTTTATTAAATCCTGTTTTGGCATCATGAAGTTTAAAAGCATCTTGATTGTTAACATAAAATCTTTTATGAAATCATAGTTTCTTCTGCACAATATTCTTCTCATCATTTAGCTCCACATAGTTGTCATTAATTCTTTGAAGACACCTAGAAGTGGGATTCAAGATTGAATTAAAACCTTTGCTGTTTTTTTGCGCTTTTGATTTTGTCATTTGGTAAGGGACTTTCCGATTTGAATTTTCCTTGGAGTTCGGTATTCTTAACATTTTACTTTTTGAACTCTTAAAAAGCTAAGTATCACAACATATGGATAATGTCTCTTCTAGTCAGAAAGTAGTCTTTGAATCGTTCAGTTTTCGCCCAAATACTAGTGTTTCTGCATAAGCTAATTTTACGTTTTGTAGATGACGTCTTAGTAAAATAATCATCAAATAACCAATATGCTGTGTGTTGTTAATCAAATTTTGGACACTTACATGTAGTAACATTTTGAGGAGAAAAATGCAATGTTATGCAAAAAAAAATATTTTCTGATTTAGATGCGGTCTACTCAAAATGTTTTCTAGGTGCGGTCCGTTGGTTGGTATTTCCCTCCTTATGCTTCAAATATTCTTATTCGTCTATAAGAGACATTAATAGTCGAAATGTCCATCTGGAGCAGTTAAATTTGTACCGTTTATGTTATAAATAAATATTCAACAATATTTAAAGAAACTTTTATTATTCCGTGTTAAATTGTTTTTGAGAATTATTTTATTAGATGATTGATTGATGAGTAAATTCAAAATCAGTTGTTCTTAACACTTTTATATATTTATTAGTCAATAAATATTTGCAGCCGGATTATTTAATTGAAAGGTAAAATACTATATATGTAAAACGTCAGATAATGATAGATATACAATGCTACAAGAAAGGCGAAAGATACCAAAGGGACATTCGAACTCATCAGTCAAAAATAAACTGACAACGCCATGGCTAAAAAAGAAAAAGACCAACAGACAAACGATAGTACACAATACACAACATTCAAAACTAAAGACTGAGCAACACGAACCCCACCAAAAACCTGGGGGTGATTTCATGTGCTCCGGAAGGGTAAGCAGATCCTGCTCAACATGTGGCACCCGTCGTGTTGTTCATGTTAGTACAAACCCGGTAATAAGTCTAAAATGGTAGGTCACCTTCGGGGAAAAGGGGACAGGATTGTAGTTACGACATTTGGAACATATCCGCTATCATCAGTAAAACGGATATTCCATAACAGTCAACCAACTCGTGATGGCGTCCGTAAAATTTACGGAGGGATGATTTCAACTTCACCACTTGGAACTCTTGGTTTAATAGCTTCCTTGTGAGCAGTAACCCTCTATCAAGGAAATCATGATAGGAAATAAAAGCCCTAAGATATCGTATCAGCCGGGAAATATATACTCGTGTGCAGGCGCTGTTGGAATGTTGCTACATAGAAATAGAAAGTTCAAAATTGGGAAGCTGAAATCTTCTCTTTTGTCGAAAAGTTTCAAGTGACCTTCATTGTCAATTTCTAGATGTTAGTCAAGATATGAGGCAGACTTAACTTTTTGTGTTGTATCCTTTATCTCAAATTCGATGGAATATACGCATTCAACAAAGTCACCAAATTTTGAATTAATTACTGAGAGAGGATGTCATCTATATAGCAGAAAGTAGAGTTAAAGGATGCATACGGAGTATATATTTCCCAGTTGATACGATATTCCAGGGCTTGTATTTCCTATCATGCTTTCCTTGATAGGGGGTTGCTCCTCACAAGGAAGCTATAAAAGAGTTCCAAGGGGTGAAAATGAAATCATTCCTTCGCAAATTTTACGGACGCCATCATGAGTTGGTTGACCGTTATGGAATATCCGTTTCACAAAAGAAAGCGGATATGTTCCAAATGTCGTAACTACAATCCCGTCCCCTTTTCCCAGAATATGACCTACCGAATTAGACTTATTACCTGGTTTATACTAACATGAACAACACGACGGGTGCCACATGTGGAGCAGGATCTGCTTATCCTTCCGGAGTACCTGAGATCACCCCTCCGGTTTCTGATGGAGTTCGTGTTGTTTATTCTTTAGTTTTGAATGTTGTGTATTGTGTACTATTGTTTGTCTGTTTGTCTTTTTCCTTTTTAGACATGGCGTTGTCAGTTTATTTTTGACTAATTCCGTATGCAGGGGCAGCTGGAATGTTGCTACATAGAAATGGAAAGTTCATAATTAGGAAGCTGATATCATCTCTTTTGTCGTTAAGTTAAAAGATACTGCGAACTTCTTTTCATTTTTCCTACAGTTATCCGATAATATTCGGTTTCCTTTTCAATCATTCGTGTCACGAATATCAAAATGACTGCCGATCGTATTGAAAAATTAATTATTCATTATGGACAGGTATTGTCAAAGAATATCATCTAGAAATAAAACTGCAGTACAACAAGACAATAATACAAGTCTGTAATAAATTAGTACGACAATAAAATACCAATGAAATTTGTATTCTCTAGACATATAAGTTTGATGAACACTCATATTAAAATACTTATTTAGTATTGCACTGTTCGACTTTGGTTTTCGGATTTTTTTTGGGGGTTAATAGGTTTGAATTTGTTTTGTTTCGTGATTGTCTGATTTCGATTCAAATCGCGTGTTTTATAGGTTTTCCACAGAACATCTTCCGCACAGCGAGTTGAATCAATATAAAACATGATGTTGAAAAGATCAAGTTCCTGGAACTTGCTATTTGTATCTGCAATCATTCTTCTTTTCTTTTTTGATTCTAACCGAGTGTTTTAAAGGTTTTTAATGGCCATCTTCCGCACATCGAGCTGCATCGAAAAACTATACGATGTCATGACAATTAAGTACTTGACGTTTTGTAAATACGAACATTCTACAGTAATGTTACTTTTAGAATAATTTTATCGTTCCAAGTGTTTGCTCGTCTGTTTTACCGGCATGAAAGAAACTAATTGTTCCTGCTTTTTTTAAATTGATGCCTAATTCTTTACTTATCAGAATAAAAATGAATAGGATCGAGTGCGTAACTACATGCGAATGGGGTTAACCTACGCCAAGAGCCTCATACGTGCTGGTTTGTAGTAGTATCAGAGAGATCTTTGCTGTTTAGCTTTAATAGAAATTGATGGCAGATTGAAATCACGTGATTACAGACCATGACACATGACAAAGATACTTGCCTATATTTTAAGACCGTTTGATTTTGATGAGTTTTCTATTTTATTGTAAATGTCTGATTTAATTTGATGATTCAGGAATGTATTCTGTAAACATTTTTACTTTCGTTAATGCGCAATGATTTCCAACAAAACAAATATTCCCTAAAGATCAAAGGACATTAACTAAAAAACACCTATAGGTCACCGTTAGTTCTTCAGTATTGAACAAAACTCATAGTTCATATTGAGCTAAAATATTATAATATATATAAGAGCCCAATCAATTCTTCTGTAAAATATTAATGTGTACACTCAAACAAATTTGACGTAAAGACTTCATACTTAGAAGTGTATAGTAAATATAAATATCAACAAAATGTAGGAGCATTTGTGTTTATGTCTAGGAAGCAATAAAAGTTACGTTACTATTGATAAATAAAACAAAAAAATGCTAGTACAAATAAAGACAATATTTAAAGATCAAAATGACAGACTTTAAGAACTTGGTAATTCAAAGGACCAATAACTTGACACAGAGAGTATCTTAATATACGAACGAAATAAGCATTATCACAGTATTTATAAGGATGCGACATCCCATTTGAAATAGGATTTTTACAGCAAAACTACGAAACAGAATATTTGTATCTATGATAAAAGAAGTTTAGAGTGATTTTTTCGTAATAAAATCCCTGACATTAATAATGTATTAGTTAAATATTGATCATGTTTATTGAAGTCCGTGACTTGACAACAGACACGGACAAAAAATACACACAAAGTAAGAAGAGGACAAAGTTAAAGATATCAAAATACAATATGGACTATTATTTCTATTCAAATAATATTTCTCGTGGTCAGTCTTCTGTGGTATTTTCTGCAGTATATGTAGAGTATTCCGGACAATTAAGCGATTTAAAACAAAAGTATCATCATTCCATAATGCATGCAAGGAAAAATTTAATACTACTGATGTAATGTCAGAAAAGGATATACTTACAATGCTACCTAAAACTATGATTATCAATTACCTTTTTAGTCATTTGAGTCACGAATATAGAATGACTGCAAAACAAAAATTACGAAGGAACAAAGTAACATAACAGACTGGTATTGTTCTAAAAAATCTCCTGGTAATATAAGCCTCTGGACATATACGTTTTCAAAGCATTCATATTACAATACTAATTCCACTGTAAGTGTTTGATTTACGTATAATTTTGTTTTCATGTTAATACGTTTTAATGTGGTTTCCGTTATTCTTGCTGATTTTAATTTAATCCCATATTTAAAGTTTTTCAAAGGACCATTTTTCGCAATACGGATAACATCAAAAAGAAGCAATGATAAAAATGATTATTTAATTAAAACTAATTTTTGTAACTGCATGCATTCTTATATCCGTTGTGTCTGTAGGGCTTTTACCGTTCATAATTTTTTGTCATCTGTAAAACCTATATACATGTAGATAACTAACATTTCCTTTTCAGAATTGATATAAAAATTTGAAGATGTGGCATGGTTCACAGTGATACATTAATTCACAAGAAACCAATAGACGAAGGTGTAAGCAATTATTGGTCGCCATATCAGATTAAACAATGAGCAAAACCTATACAGGATACATTAAGTAGATTTTTTTTTAGTATGTTCCTTCTGTTAATCTTATTGAGATAACAAACAAAACAGGAATGGCATGTATACTTTATAACATACAGATAGTATTGTCTCACATAACACCCCAAGCACCTCACAAGTGGTTGTATGTAGCAATATTTTGGCGTTTTTAGGGCGTTCAAACAATTGGCGTTCAAATGAAATAAAAATCTCTGCTTGAGTAAGTTGCATATACTATTAAGCTCGGGAATGTTTAAGCAATACCGATAGCAATAATACCTTGGTTTCTTTAAGAGCCAACGTTGTCTTTTCAATATGTTTTTCTTTCTACAAATGTATTTGTCTTTCCCTTATTGTTGGAAATGTTTATTGTGGATGATAAAGTCTAGTACATTTGAAACCAACTGCTCTCGCCAGGAAACTATATACTTAACTATCCAGATAAGAAAATAACGCGAATATAAATCGTCTCCAATATGTCCAACGTCTGTCTTCTCTTGTAAAAACGTTTCCTCAGTCTTTTGTGGTTCCCTCAGTTTTTGATGTTTTTTTCTTAATATGTATGTTCTTAATAGATCTACAATATTTGAACATTTACAAGTACAGTTCCTTAAATCTATCCTTCAGGACTATCTGTTAATGTTTCTCTTACTTTAGTTTTCTGTTAACTGTTTTGCTGACTGACTTTTTTTCTCTTCGTAGAATTTCATTTTGTTGAGTAGTTGCCTGTTTTGGTTTTTGGTTGTTTTATCACACACTGATCAGAAATTAAGTTTCAATAAACCAAGACTATATGCCTTTTGAAATTGCTATTTAATCGATGTACGTGTATCTTTGTATACATGCAAGTCTCCATTGCGACACCGATGTGTGAATCAAGTGATATACAATTCTATTTTACGCTTTATATAAAATTAGCAGAAATGCAACAATCAATGAGCTAGAAACTGAAATAAACATCCAAAATGCATGATATGAGGGTCTGATGGGGGTTTACAGAATAGAGAATAATAGACAAAAAGTGTAGAATAAGGGCAAATAAATATAAAGAAAGCAGATTAATGGGGTGCTAAATTATAAAGGATAGAGAATAGCAAAATAGTTAAAGAATACAGAAATGAAGGAATCCCTCATTCGGATCCTCATGATATATACAATCCTAACATAAATATTAACAATCAATACACATATAACACATCTCACAATTTATTCATGCACACCATTATATGTTTTGAGCCGATAATTAATATGATTAATATTTTGAAAGAATTTATGATTGTTTTCTTTATACTTCAAAAGAGAGGCGAAAGATACCAAAGGGACATTCAAACTCATAAGTCGAAAATAAACGGACAACGCAATGTTTAAAAAAGAAAAGACCAACAGACAAACATTAGTACACAAAACACAACATAGAAAACTAAAGACTGAGCAACACAAACCCCACCAAAGACAGGTGGTGATCTCAGGTGCTCCAGAAGGGTAAGCAGATCCTGCTCCACATGTGGTAGTTGTCGTGCTGCTCATGTTAGTACAATTTTTTCAACTGTTTCGAGAAAATGCATGCTTCTTCTCTTTCAACTGCAACTCTTACAACTGTTTCAAATGAATTATTTAGTGAAAAAGAATCAATTTAATCAAAGTAACAAAGAAGGCTACATAAGTGACATTAAACAACAAATGAATATACGATCAATGCAATTTGACTGCCCAAAGAGCACAATTACTGCCTGTGTAACAATATTTAACGGTATTGCTACAAAAGAGTATACAAGTAACACAAATTACAAATAACACATAAAATAACACATATCATCAAAAATATGGGGTATTATACAAAAGCTTACACCGAAAACCAACTATTACGAACAAATAGACGTACAAACAAACAAAAATCTCATGGTTCGGATAGCATTTCGTATTTATGCATAAATTTATCTATCGATAAAATCAAGCTCGGTAATCATAAACAAATCAGTAGTGTTACATCGATGGTTAATATCATAAAAGTAATGAAAAAGACATGTTACGAATGCTTCAATTCAAAGACCTTGTTATACACACCAGTCAATTAAAGCTTTGAATTTATGTCAACCAATAACTTATCTATACCGCCATCTGAACCATTAAGTGCTACAACGATACAATTGTATAGATACATTTATTAGTCTTGATGCGTGGAATATGTGCATTTCATGACATTCTCCAGAAATACAGCTGCAACGTATTTTAGAACATGTAGTCATAACTTGGATAATCAACAGAAAGTATGTAATTAGAAAATATTAAACACACATCCATTTGTGTATTCTAAACGAAAATTACACATGGTTTTGGCGAAGAAGTTGTATAAATCTTTGTCCTAAGTTTACATTTCTGCGACTTTGATACACTTTGATAACACCGTCCAAGCAGCCGGGAAAATTTTTCGCGGATTGATCATTCATTTTCATCAGTTGCTATGCATGTTTATTTTTTTCGGCGGCTTCACTGCTCGAAAATTTACTTTCTTATTTGTACACATTTTTTTTTCCATAAGGATACGTGGAATTCAAATTTTAATCAATAGAAGAACACATTTTTCTGGACAAAATTGAATTTAGAAAGATCTGAATAATATTGATAGTTCAGGGTTTGTTTAATCTATTGACTATTTTTTTTAATTTGTGCTTTATTTTTGTTTTATATGTGATAATGGTATTGTATGTTAAAAAACATGCTATAAGTGAGCAAGATATGGTGTTTAGCATTAAAATAAGATGATTGGTTGTTGACCGAACAATTACTCGACCGTTAAAAAACCTTAAACCATGTTGTATTCATGATTAAGAGTAAAACCAAATTAACCTTCCTTAAACTTGTTGAATACAACAACGAATTATTTTATGCTTGTTTTCTGTATACATTTTTTTATGACATGAATGTTTAAAAATATATAATTTTTTTTTGTCTAGTATATTAAAAAATTTCAATTAATGAAAGACACTATTATAACTTACTGTCAAAGGTTGGAGAAATATTCAAAAGACAAATTCAGTTACATATGAATCGTTTTATTTTCTGATTTAATACGAGTTTGCTGCTTTTGTAAGGTACTATCATCTTACTCTGTTAAATGGATAGTTGAATGTTACTGCTATTCGATTTGAGGTCGAACTAAAGTAAACTGGTTTAAAACTTTAAAACATTTAAACGAATACTGAGAATTTGACAATGTTGAATCAACGTGGTGGCTGTTTGCATGGAAAAAAAACCAACACATTCGTTATATCTTATCAAGCATAGCGTGTTCTACTAGGGTCATACTCTTTATGCATTTTTTCTGTTTTACATAATTATGTCATTTGTCGAACAAGTGTACGGTTTTTGTTTTGTTGTTTTTTTGGGTGTGATATAACATGTTTTGTATTAATCTAAACTAGTAGCATTGTATATTTATAAAACAAAAATTAAAACACTTCTATTCTCATTTACCGCTGTACGTTAAAGGTGCATTAGCTGCCAAGTTCATGTTCACCGAATTAACATAAACTTTGAAATTTGATATATAAAATAATAACACGGTCATTAGAATTGCAAAAATTGCACAGAAATCAACATTCAATGCACGCAATCGTAAAAAGTATCAAGATTTTGGAACAGAGCGTTATCATAGAGATGCGAAAGATACCAAAGGGACATTCAAACTCATAAGTCGAAAATAAATTGACAACTCAATGGTTAAGAAAGAAAAAGACTAACAGACAAACAATAGTACAAAAAAAACACAACATAGAAAACTAAAGACTGAGCAACACGAACCCCAACAAAAGCTGGGAGTGATCTCAGGTGCTCCGGATGGGTAAGCAGATCCTGCTCTACATATGGCACCCGTCGTGTTGCTCATGTTAGTACAAACCCGGTAATAAGCCATTACCCATTGATATACCAATTGGTATACCCTTATATGAATATAGATATAAAAATATAAATATATAAATATGAAAAGCACGTGCAAAATTGTAATGACGAAATTTTGTTTGATTGTATAGCAGAAAAATATATAATGTACATCATCTATTTACTTGTTACCTGTATAAGAATGAATTTTTTCAGAAGACATTTTTTTTCCAATAACCGAATATACTGAGCATATGCATAATCATTTTCAACTGAGGTATAAAACAAAACTATATATGCATATGGATATAGAAAAGTTCTTTATTGTTAAAATAAAAATGATTTGATATCGAAAAATAATTGTTCAAGTCAATATGTTTTTTTTCAAAACATTTGACGAAATAAAACCGAGCTGATTGTTAATAACGAATAATTATTTATTGTTCACTTCTTGTAAATGTTTGACGCAAAACAAAACATATTTGGATTTTATTGTCAAAATCTTTGCAAATGATCCTTAACGTAACCAACAATCAATCAATCAATCAATCAGTTCTATTCAGTAGAAATTTCAGTACAATTTTTCCCTTGTGAGTGGTTTTTTAAATAAAAAACAACGACTTATTATATATAAGTTTACTATCGTGTTACGGCTGCTGTGACACAGATTATCACAAAAATCTATAATGTGCATGTAATACTACAGACACATCGCAGTTTGCATATTAACCAATGTTAACTTAAGATGTCAGTGTCCTCCTATTGGGTTCCAATCAATCAGTTCTATTTAGTAGAAATTTCAGTACAATTTTTTCTTTGTGAGTTGTTTAATAAAAAAAACAACGACTTATTATATATACGTTTACTATCGTGTTACGGCTGCTGTGACACAGATTATCACAAAAATCTATAATGTTCATGTAATACTACAGATACAGCGCAGTTTGCATATAAAAACCAATATTAACTTAAGATGTCAGTGTCCTTCTAATGGGTTACGGCAGTATCCATGTAATGGTCTGTTAATGTTCTATTATTCACGAAACAAAGTGTTGCCTATGGTTTTAAACATAAAAAAAAAACCTTGTATATTGATCGCATCGAATTCTTCTTAAAATCCGCAACTAATGCAATACTCAAAAATCTTTATTTTTAATAAATAAATACATTCTTATTCCATTTTGTCTCTTGTACTTTCATTCCGCTATATAGATGATGTTCTCTCACTAAATAATTCAAAATTAGGTAACTATGTTGAATGCATCTATCTCATCGAACTTCAGATAAAGGATACAACAGATACAGTTAAGTCTGCCTCATATCTTGACTTACTATTTTAATATGTACCACCTTTGATAAGTATTTAGTATGACGATAGATTTTCACTTCTGTACTCGTACTGTGAACAACAAATTTATTTATTTTGTAAAAAAATGTTTCCGTACTCCTAACAACAAAATTATAATATGTAAATTTACCTATGTACGTTATTTTATTTTAACGCCACTTTGTCCCATGTTAGAGTTGTCTTTTTGACGTGTTCCTACATCTTTTTTATTAATATTGTATCTATATTGTGTCATAGATCAAACTTATTTGTTCATGTATGTTTACTTATTTTTGTTTATATGTCTTTTTGATCGAGTTAGGCCATTTCATTTGATATTTTATAGTGTGTCTTTTTATGTTGTAACGTTACAATACTGTTTCAGGTTATGGTGAAGGTTGGCGCCTGTTAAAATGTTTAAACCCGCTGCATTTGTATGCACCTGTCCTAAGTCAGGAGCCTATTGTTCAGTGGTTGTCGTTTGTTAGTGTGGCTGATTAGTGTTTCTCGTTTCTCGTGTTTTTATATAGATTAAACGGTTGGTTTTCCGTTTGAATTGTTTTAAACTAGTCATTTTGGGGTCCTTTATAGTTTCCTGTTCGGTGTCAGCCAAGGCTCCGTGTTGAAGGCCGTACTTTGACCTATAATTGTTTACTTTTTATACATTGTGACTTAGATTGAGAGTTGTCTTATTGGCATTCATACCACATCATTTTTATATTTTTATCTAGAAATTGACAATGAAACTCTGTTGAAAACAAAACTTTACGACAAAAGAGATGATTTTAGCATCCCAATTCTGAACTTTCCATTTCTATGAAGCAACATTCCAGCAGCGCCTGCATACGGAGTATATATCTCCAAGTTGATAAGATATTCTAGGGCTTATGTTTCCTATCACGATTTCCTTGATAGAGGGTTGCTGCTTACAAGGAAGCTATTAAACCATGATTTTTAAGTGGTGAAGTTGAAATCGTCCCTTCGTAAATTGTACGGACGCCATCACGAGTTTGTTGACCGTTATGGAATATCCGTGTCACAAATGACAACGAATATGTTTCAATTTTCGTAACTACAATCCCGTCCCCTTTTCCCCGAATGTGATCTACCGAATTAGACTTATCACCGGGTTTGTACTAACAAGAGCAACAAGACAGGTGCCACATGTGCAGCAAGATCTGCTTACTCTTCTGGAGCACCTGAGATCACCCCCAGGTTTTGATGGGGTTCGTGTTGCTCAGTCTATGGTTTTCGATGTTGTTTTTTGTGTACTTTTGTATGTTTGTTTGTCTTTTTCTTTTTTAACCATGGCGTTGTCCGTTTATTTTGAAGGTCCCTTTGGTATCCTTCGCCTCTCTTTTCCAACTCTTTTATTTTATTCGAACGACACGGTTAAGTCTTAAGTAGACGAAACAGGCGTCTATTGTACTAATTCATAGACCTGGTATCTTCTATAATGGTTTTGGGTTTTTTTTTAACAAATGTTATTTGAAAATTATTTCTATATTAGAAATTAGATATTATAAAGTGATGCCGATTCCTTCATTATAGAGGGGACTAATGTTTCAAGATAATTGTTTTATAACTTGTAGTAAACTTATCTAATTATCAAATTGAAAATACATCTTTAATAACTTTGCACAAAAAAGCAGATACACGTCGTTCCTTATACATAAATTGCAATTAAGGGGTTTTTGTAATTAATGAATTAGTATAACAAAAATACCAAACTCCAACATTATGTCCAAGGCAAATTCAAAAGGGTGAAGTCCATAAAAACTAACAAAACCAAACGGTATCAATTAACAACACAAGCAAAAAAACAACTGCCATATTCCTGACTTGGTATTTGCATTTTCCGAAGAAAATGACGGGTTAAATCTTGTTTTATAGCTAGGTAAATCTCCCATTTATATGACAGTTGTTTATAGTTCTGTTATATTAACAACCCAAGATTAACTGGGATATCGATATATGGTTACCTGGACTCCTTCCCTCCTGCAATAAAAAGTGATAAAAATAATGTGACAACCTTGTTGCAAAGCCGTTTATTTTTGTGGACATAATGTGTCTGTAACAGTGATTTCGACCTCATGGTACAACTGAAGTCAACATCATTCATTAGATTATATAATATTTAAAGTGACTAGACATGACCATGATTGTTGTACGATTCCTTTTATGTATGCACATATTTCTTTTTTCTGTTTAAGTTTATAATCTGATCAATTACGTCATTTGCCTTTTGTTTCGACCCCCGAATATTGATCGGTATTTGACAAACGCGTAGATGTAAGACAGGTTTCAATGAAGCGCTTCCCTGATATCGACACAATGATTTCAAGTAACTATCAAATTTTACTCACATTCGTAAATTTTGAACCTGCAATCGTAAAAGTATATTTCAAATCGTAAAATTCTTTGAAAATACGAGTTGTCCAAACAGTTAACAGCTTTGTCGCGTGGCTGTGTAACCAACATAATCATGTTTGCTGACCTATTTATTTGTGTGAACTAGAAAATTCGATGAGAGTTAGTTATTTTTGATAACACCTTATCAACTCTTAAGTAATAGTAGGTGATGTATAACTTATTTAAATAACCATTTGTATTTCACAATATATATTATTTCAGATATGAAGTGTTGACGAAATAAAGCAACCACCTTAATTCGCTAAATTCAGGAAATTGCAGACATACGTCAGACATCATTAGGTGATGGGATAAAAACAATCCTTTTAGCGCGTCAATCAATTTAAGCAATGATGCTTCAAGCAAACGGTTTCCCAACGAAGTGAAACCTAGAGATGTAAAAAATTGATCTTGTTGATTCATTACTTCTTTCAATACCAACATGTTCGGAGTAGGCTACTGGCGAGAATACTTTGAATATTTCCTATGATGGTTTGTCATTGCGCCTTATTATATGGGATAACTGTCTTGTTTTTTTCAGTGTTACTTTGTTTAAACTATAACAGCATGATATTTACTTTTCCGGATGTGTTCTCCATTAGATTCCCGGAGCTGAAAATAAGCAGCCGACGCTCTTTCTGCATTTTTGACTTACTGATTGCTTTATTTTTATCAATTTAACAAGTGAAACTCGTAAGTTTGCATTAAAAGAGACTCAAACCCTGCATGATGTCGATCAAAACTATATGATAGAAACATGAACATGACAGCATTGGCAGGTGCATGAAAAGACTACTCAGTAACTATGATTTCCTAAAAAAAACCTCCTTCAGCACACATCATGGCCTATTAAAGGAAAGAGCACTACGAACGGCGAGAACAGCATATAGAGCCTAAAACAAACGACAACAAAGACCTCTGAAATAAAACAAGAAGAGCTCAGTAAAAAGGAAAAGCAGATACAATATCTACCGATTCAGTACGTGCTGAGGAACTTCAAAATAAAAGCATAAAAGCAAAAATAAAAAGCAGTGAACAACCATATACTGAAAAGAAAGCTGAATCTTTTAGAATTTACAAAACACCAAACAAATTGTGTATTTTATTAATTCTTGATTTCACAAACAATCAACCTAAAAAGTCAATCATGATTCATTGTATAGCCCTTTCCGATAACTAGGTTATTTCCCTTTAGGCGTTCTCCGCTATCGGAGATTTATTGCTTCCGGTAGGTACAACGTACCAGCGTTCCTAACAACACCCTATTCATCAGTTTTTAGTTTATTATATATCGATACCTACGTGCGCCAGGACAGTTTTAAGAGATAGCAATGAAAAGTGACTTTAGTACTTGGAAAAAGAAAGAGTTACAGGATTTTCTGAAGAAGTGTAACCAGCCAACTTTCGGATATAAGCCTGAATTAATAGAGCGGGCAAGAGGAGCTAAAGCTCTGGGCCTTGACATAAACAATAATGCACCCCGAGTGCTGGATGATATTAAGTCACCTCTTCTCACGCCATTAGGTGAAAATTTACCGAGTCCGTCAGAATTAAAAGAAGGTTGGTCTTCTAACTGTGACCAATCTCCGGACTTCACGCATAAAGAATTGTATAACTTTTTAGTGCTTAGTAGACATAGGTCCTACGATGCCAGTGAAATGGGAGCTAGAAGGCAACTGAAGGCAAAGGTTTTTTACCAGGAAGGACACATTTCTGACATAAAGTGACACCAAATATCTGCAAAGTGCTCCCACTGTATTATCAAGTGCCACTGTCTCCCATCTATCCCAACAAAGGATAAGAAAAAGAAGCCAGCATACCAGACTTGGGTGTTTTGTCTAAAATTACTGGGAGGGTTCATAATGCAGAATGTAACTGTGTAGCAGGGTAAGTCTCTTTAAGATAATTTTTGTTTGCAAAATCTATGAACAATCGTCAATGAAAAGCAAAAGTTAATTTTTTCGTGCACCACATGCATTTAATTCTTATTTAAAAAGATACCACTGCTAGAAATATGACATTTTTCATTTTGTAGATCTGGTAATTTCAAAACGGATCTGTAAAAAATATATAAAAATATTTTTAATTTTAATGATTTTCATCTCTTAGTTTGATTATTTCGTTTTTTTGACTTAGTATGATTATTCCCAAATTAAGTAATTTGAATTTGATTGGATTTTTTTTTTTCATTAATTTACCATTTGAGTAATACATACATTTTTTGTATTGCTTTTTTTAAAGGTTTTTGATATAGTCTACCTGGAGTTAAATTCACTAAACATATTCAATAAAAAAAATTAAACTACACACATAATAAATGACTTTTTTTTAATCTCATTTTATGTTTGATCAAATAATCATATTCAATTTCATTGTCACTATGTTATTTCCTGTTATCAGCTGTTAATGACCAAGCTGTGCAGACAGACTACATTTTGTACCTGTAAAATGACAGGTTTTCCCGTAATAAATTAATATACTGAACCAATCAAGATTAACTTACAGGTGTCAATTAGATTATATGGTCATAGGAAGAACATGTGTTTTTTGGACAAATTTTCACCATCAAGGTTCATGTTGTGAATTTAATTAAATCATGTCAACACTGTGATATCTTTATTTAGTGATCAACTGATGATTATTTAAAGCAACACGAAATAATTACATGTACTTACAAATCATTAATTAGAGCATGGAAGTAAAAATAATAACCATTTTTATAATGTAGAAGCAAGCTTATTTTTTTTTTACCTACATGTACATTCACTGCCTATCCCTAATCTAATTCCAATAAATTAATGTTATTAAAGTTTCCTTATTCGCAACACCACAGAAATTATATTTATTAAGAATGCATTTTTTACCCTTGGATGTTTAATGGTTCTTTAAATATTTCACATTTTTATAGATATCCTTAACACATTGCAAACTATGAATTTCTGGTGTGTCCCTTTAGAATTTAGAATCTAGATCCATCTCTGAATTTTTTTGGTTTATTCCATATTCTGGCCTTAGCAAGAGCTCTTATTATGGTAACACCATTGTTTTGAAGTGTTTTAACTATTTTTGCCTTTGTTTTTATAGCTATTTGACTACAAGTATTGATATAGAAATTTTTTCAGGGCTGGAGAATCCTGTAATCATATTGCAGCCCTTCTGTATGGCATATCAGACATTACACAACAAAAATATTCTGGAAAGATTGCCCGAACCTCAAAGGCTTGTGAATGGATAAAGCCACGCAACAGAAACCTGTCTCCCAAAAAATGGTATTCAGTAAATTTGAGTCTCCTGATAGAATAGTTTCCTTTTACAGTGTTAATGCATCTTTCTCAAAAGATCAGTGGACTCCATCAATTCAGAGTTTTTGGGAAAGCCTTATGAATGTAAACCCTGATGCAGGATGGTTAAAGAACTTTCCTCAAACTTCAACTTCTGATATTTGTACAAATATATCAACATTGCCAAAACTTCATAATATAAACTTTTCATACATGGATACAGTTGATATTACAAGTATTGAATGTGTTCAACATTTTTCATCCTATTTAGATAGTTTGAAAATTACGAAGGATGAATGCAATAAAATTGAAATGGCTACAAGAGAGCAACACAAAAACCCTCTATGGAAATAGGTGCGAAGAGGGCGTTTAACGGCATCAAAATTTGGGAACATTGTCAGGAGAAAGACAGATACTGAACCTGACAACCTTATTAAGTATCTTTTGGAGTACACACCATTTTTCACAAATGCAGCAATCAGCTGGGGCAGAGATCATGAGCAAATAGCTTTTGATAGCTATCTCATTCGTGTAAGGGAAAGTCATCCACCACTCACAGCTACAAAAAATGGTGTCATTGTAAATGAACATTTGCCTCATTTGGGTGCTACTCCTGATGGGTTAATTTATTGTCCGTATTGTAAAACATATCATGGTGTGATTGAGGTAAAATTTCCTTATGCCCTAAGAGACATGCGTCCGTTAGAAGCTGCAACACAGAGCAATTTGTTTTGTGAACTAGATAGTTTTGGCCGTTTAAGACTTAAACGTAGTCATGCATATTTCTATCAAGTGCAGAGGCAACTAGCATTAACTAAACGCATATGGTGCCATTTTGTTTGGACCAATAAAGGAATGGAGTTTGAGACAATATACTGGTACAAAGAACTTTGGGAAAACATCATGTTACCTAAGTTAAATGCATTTTTCTGTAAAATGCCATTGTACTAGAACTATTTACAAGCCGTGTAAAACGAAGGCTGAAATTGTACAATTAACTCTTCAGAATAATCCTTTAATGTGCAACAATGTATGTAAACAGGAGAAATTTTATGGTTTTAAAATTTCCAGTTCATCAAGTTACTTTAACACGTGAATAAGAGACATGTACAAACCTGTTTATATTTATATATTTCTAGCAAAAAAAAAATCATGGCAGCTGTGAGTGCACACATTAAAATTTAGTTATTTTTTCTCATAATATTTCTTATATGCACACAAAAAAGTCATATTAATTACTGTGAATTCATTCTTTATTGTTGTATACAAATTTTCTTGCAATTTGTGAAGGTAAAATCATGAATTTAAATTATCAAATGAAAACAAATTCTATTAAAAGGCGTGTATGCAGGCTTTATCAAAACCAAAATCAAATATCCAAGGAAATACAAGTTTCATTAATCCCCACAAATTGGTACCCATCAAAATGAAATTGAATCCAAAGTGAATTAGAAAAGTCTGAGAATGGGTAAACCTGAAAGTCATGTCAGATATCTGAAATTTATTCCGTAATGAACACTCAAAATCTGTAGCCTACGCTATAATTTGCAAAAGATGGTTCACATTATTCCAACACTTAAACAAGACTTTCACCATGGTGTGCTTCACATGTAAAAAAGCTATAAAAATTCTGTGAAGTACAGTGACCGATATTAGATATAAGCCTAGGACAGCATGATTGCTGTGTCAAGGATGTATAAACCATAATCCTTTTCATACATGTACATGTATTACTTTATGAAACAATAGTAACTAGTGGTTTTCTCTTTTAATTTTGTTTTACATTTTGTTGTCAGAACCTGTTTCAGCTTGGTATTGTGTATGGGTTGTGTTCATTTTTGAAGTTCTCAAGGCAAACTACATGTCATTGGTTCTCTGGTGCATAGTTTTCTCATTGGCAATCACAACACATCTCCTTATGTTATAAAATCAACATACTATGAATCAATGCTGAAAAATATTTAATTGTATCATGTGTATATTAATTTATTCCTTGTAAATTATGCTTATTATACATATGTAAACAGTATGTGCAAGTAAATATTTCTTAAAATCATAGAACTAGAAAACTTACATGTACTTTTAAGTTTATACATGTATATATATGTAAATGCAAAATTAACGGACACAAATTTAGAGAATTTCATCCATTTTTTTAAGTTGGTTGTGTATTATATTTGCTTAACAGTCATGTGACAATGTATTTACAAAGTAAAACAGTAATAACTTATTGTTGAATAAGAGGTGGAAGCAAATTGCAAAGAGCACAAACAATAAATACAATCTTTAACACTTTTTCTGACATAGAAATTGGCATTACTCCTTGTATAATACGAAAGTTTTTAATTCTTTCCATGGCACGCTCCTCGTGTATTCTAAGATAAGCTATCCTCCTTGTTTTTTCAACTTCATGTTTTGTCAATTTGCCATTTTTTGCGGTTGGTGGTACTATGAGATAAATTCCTTTCGGAGGTCAGAATGTCAGAAATAAGAAATCCTTTATCCCCCATTATTGCATCACCTGGTTCACACTTGTCAATAAGACCACTGGATTTTGTTATTTGTTTATCTGATATACTACCTGACCAAAGGTCAGATACATGAGTAATCACGCCCATTCGGGCTTATTCCTATTAAAACTTTCCATGTCATATGTGACTTGTAGTCAGAATACATTCTTCCTTTATTAGATAATGATTGTGGCGTTTCTGTGAATATTTCAGTACAATCTACAATTACACGACAATTTGGATACCGCCTTTTAAAACTGCCAGGCATATTACATTTGACAATTTCTCTATCAGGCCATGCAACAAGGAAATTTAAATGTTCATACATCAGGTCAATCCATTTGTTAAATATTTTACTTATTTAAATAAGTTGAAACTGAAACATTAAAACGACGTGTCAAATCCTGAGTAAGTAAACCCAGACGCAATCGCATAAGAACCATAAACAATTCATCTACACCTCTAAGTTTTTGAGGTCTGCCTCCAGTTTCTGGGTCAACATTTTTTCTATTTGACATTATATGTTCATACAATAAATAAAATGTCGGCTTATTGGGTAAACCTGTATAAAATGTTACTTCTTCACTACTGAGATCTTCAATAGCTAAAATTGGCAGTGTGGTGTTAACTTCTGCATCCGTGATAGGGTATACATTATAAGGTTTGTTTTCTGTTGTAAAAGTATCAGTCTGTGAACTAGTGTCATTTAAAATACAAGTACATTATTTTCGCATTGTGTTTTCTGATTAAGTTTTGAGCTGATATGTGACGGATTAATATAACCACAGTAATCGTTCAACATGACAGAAGTATTTATACTAGAAGAATTGTCAACAGCGAAAAAATGTTTACTTGGGTCATCAGCTATGCCATTATTTGCCTCTTCTTTGTCACCACAAATGCTATCATGATTTGCTTCATATTCAGTACAATCATTGGTTTCTTCAAATTTTTTAAAAGATGAATCAAACTAAAAAAAAAGGACAAATCAGATATACGAAGCAAAAGACTGCTAATCTATTAAAGGATTAAATACACATATACAAACGCATGGAATACAAATACAAACATATGCTTAAGGAAAAAAAAAAGATATTTTGAGTAATTGATATACATATATTATTCTTTCAATTGGGTGTATGCTACCGGCTAATAAAAGATAGGGATAAAAGTCCCTGGACAAACGATAATCGAAATCATGTACATGAAATTACACTTTTTGTACATGTCATGTATGTTTTGGACACCTTAAACATCTGATATGGCCATAGAAATAATATACACATATGGAATTATAATAAATCACAGCAGTATTGTAACAAAAACTTTTAAATAATTTCTTAAAAACACTAAAACAAATGATTCATAAATTATAGACATGTATATGTTGAACTTCCCACACCTTTTTAAAAACACACAATAAAAGTGTTTTGAAATAAAAACAAATACGTACGTTTGTTGTCTTAAATATCGTGTGGTCAAATATTGATGGCAATGGATGATCTTTTTTCGGACCTCTCTTGGTTATGGAATGCTCTGAACAAAGTCTGGAACAACTATGTAAAGTCACAGTATTGCCATTTACGCTTTTGCCACTATAGTTATGACAATTTGTAGCACAACAATATAGTTTTCCCATGACTATATTTCGCTATAATCTGACTTTATTTACCGTGCAACCAGTTACGTTTCAATTTGCCGGGTACCTATCGGAAGTACTTTGACCACTATCTCCTTTCACAGGAGAATTCCAAATTTCAGGAAAGATAACCTAGTTATCGGAAAGGGCTATAAGGAAAGCATTACATCGTATTATGCGCAACGATTTTTCACCAATTTGAAAAAAACCATCATCAATGGTTGGATAGTCAGTTTAATACCGGTTACTTTACAAACAGTAGTTGAAAAAAAGTACTGGCTATTAGAGATAAACTCATCATAGATAACATGATTAGGGAGACATTGAAAACATTTATTGGGGTGAAGGGAAAACAATCATCTCCTTAATAGTCACATCAATGAGTTTTACATCAATGTTAGGCAGTATTTCATTCTTGCATGTGATAGTATATAGAAGAATATGCCTTTCAGTGAACTAGTTCATTGTCATGCTGTGTATTATTCCACTGTGATTTCATTCAATTTCTTATATAACAACAAATTTATATTACTATTCTATATACATTAACATGTCATTGCACCAGTTGTTTTATTATTTTATATTACATTTTATGTTTGTGTTAACTTCCGAAATGTTTCCTTTGTATTATGACAATTATTGTGTTTATGTTTCACTGTTTCCCTTTATTTCTGTTGTAAAACGGCATTTTTTTATATATGTGCATCAACTCCTCATGTGAATTGTTAATTATACAATAAAAGAGGGACGAAAGATACCAGAGGGACAGTCAATAAATTAATCAGCTATCAGATATAACATTGTTTTATGTGTACATTGGAGAAGTTTGTTTTGATTTAATTGTTGTCTCAATTAATATAAAACTATTTACTGATAATATGTAACCATATGAGATCTTTTCCCTAGATATTTGATGTACTATGTCGGATGATATTTTTCATATGAAGAAACGATGTCTAGACTAGGAGTGATTTACAACTTGACATATGAATAGGAATAATCTATTATGTATCGTTAAAGTCCGTTCATTGAACCGTAGATGTGCTCTCTTTTTTTCTGTTGTTCGAGTGTTGTCACTTTGACGTTCTCTCGCGTCTATTCCTTTTTTTATTTATAAAGAGAACATACTTAACATGATTAAGGCAAAAGACCTCTGAAGCAGAAATTTAATATCATTCTCTGTAATGGTTGGAGTTTATATTTCCCTCAGCTTTGACTTTTCTCTAATTTATTATATCATAAATAAATTTAAAAGGATAACAGCTGCAGGATTAACATCAACCACTAATACCTGGTTGATTCGAGAAAATAGACACACAAAGACAAATAACAACAAACTACACCTGCATGGACCGGGTAGTATGACTAGGTTCAAACACAAACTATGGTTAGGTACGTTAAATCAACGTTTGTTCACAAGTAATTACAAAAATGTATGCCTGCTAGCACTTCAAAATTTCTGTGTTCAGTGAAGCATGAAAACCTCAATTTTCTATATGTATATGGTAATGCCACTTTTTTGCATGGCCCCTTGCAATCAAAAACCAAAACTATCATAGTATTATTTAGATTATTCAAACAAAATCAATTAGATGTTCATATGACATAAATCTGTCATAAATCAGTATTTAAGCTTTTCAATTTTGAAAATACATGTATTTGAATAAGGTTTCCAACTTCTAGCATTTCATGAGCCAAGACTATACCAACAAAAGATATTTTGCTACAAGATGTATATTCAAAATGTCAATATGGGTTAAATACCTTTTTGGATTAGACCTTGGTCCATATTTAATTATGCCGATAACTACATGACGTGTAATATTTCCATTTTAGGTCAAATACATGTATTTCAATTTCGACATGTAAATGGCATTATAGTGAAAACAATGACTTTTTGCACTTAATTGTGCAGATTATATAATCCTATTCATATATCATATAATAAACTTAATTTTTACGGGCTTTAAAAATTTTGCTAAAAAATTTAGTTTTCCATTGGTAAACATATTACTCTCATCATACCTTCTCCTTTATCATTGTCATATATGTTCCTTATGTCGTAATTACAATCCCGTCCCCTTTTCCCGAATGTGACCTACCGAATTAGGCTTATTACCGGGTTTTTACTAATATGAGCAACACGACGGATGCCACATGTGGAGCAGGATCTGCTTACCCTTCTGGAGCACCTGAGATCACCCCCAGTTTTGGTGGGGTTCCTGTTGCTCAGTCTTTAGTTTTCTACGTTGTGTTGGGTGTACTATTGTTTGTCTGTTGATCTTTTTCTTTTTTAGCCGTGGCGTTGTCAGTTTATTTTCAAGTTTGAATGTCCCTTCGGTATCTTTCGTCCCTCTTTTATCATGTGTGTTTAAAAGTTCACATTGTAATACACATGTGTACTAAGTTTCAAGTTGATTTGACCAAAACTTCATGAGTGGTAACTTGAAGAGGGGAAACCCCCTCAAACCAAAACTTCAAAACTTTAACCTGTTCACAGAAACGCGAAATCTTGGTCAAAACCCTAATTTTGCTTATATTTTTTCAAGTTGAAATCATAATAAACACGTGCATTTAGTTTCAAGTTGATGTGACCACAACGTCAAGGTAAACTACCTTAAACTGAAAGTAAAGCCTGGTACGGGACGGACAAATGAACGGACGGAATGCACGGTACAAAACTTTCACAGTTCAAATAACGACAGATTGACCAATAACTTTAATAAGTTTTTGGTTGGGTTCGTGTTGCTCAGTCTTTAGTTTTCTATGTTGTGTTTTGTGAACTGTTGTTTGTTTTTGTTTTTGTTTTCTTGTTTAGTCCTGGCGTTGTTAGTTTATTTTCGACTTATGAGTTTGAATATCCCTTTGATTTATGTTGCCTCTCTTTAACAAGGAACGGCACATAATTTAGAAACCAGGAAGTTAATTATGTTAACCACAACAGTTACTGTTGAACTGCCGCTCAAGAAAAAAATCACAAACGACTCTCCTTCATTTAGCTATTTTACCGTGCATTATAAAAAGTAACGTTTTCCTGGTTTATTCGGTATGAAATACGTTCTGATAAAACTAAAAATTGATGATTTCTGTTGCTTTCAAAAGTAACGTTTTCTTAGGGATATCCTCTTAAATATAACAGCCTACTACTACTTAAGACTTTCAGCCATGTAAAAATCATAAAATTCAGATGCGGCATAAGAATTTATATTTTTGAGATTTTCTTATCATTGCTTTCAACGATGAAAAATAAGATTTTATTTCATGTAAAAACAACATTCATTTGATACAATCAAATTAAAGGTATAACTACACCTTATATGATTACGCTGGATTGGTTGATAACCAGTGTATTGTTCATGTTTTTTCTTTTATCTACTACATATCGTTCGTATTTCACCATCGTTAGGGTATATGCACAGGGATATGCCTATTTTTATCCTCTCTGTCGTGGAATTTGTCAAAACGATAGACTGGTTCCCTGTCTTTTATATGTTTGGATCTGACAGATTGACAAGGGTGTCCCGTATGTTGCAAGGGAGAGAACCAGCCTAGCCAAAACAAATACTCTCCACTGAGACACTTGATCATTTATGCGTTTTATGAAAGGCAATTTCCTATGATAATATAAATCGAATGTTTACTTCCTATTTACATTCCTACTGATTCAATTATTCGATCATGTTCTCAAGGTCTTCAATTTAAAATGAAAAAATTTGAACCCGACAAAAATATCTAGGTTTTTGCAGTATGGGAATAGCAATTGTTGCCAATAACAATCATTCTAATTAATTTTGTTAAAGAACTGAAAATTTAAATTGACAATAAAAAAGTTCCTTTTTAATTGACAAACTGTTTACAAAGAACACTAGACTGGAAATAATCCATTTGACGTCATTTTATTTTTATTTTTGAAAACCAGAGGAAAATATAATGTTTAAAGTACTTTTGAAAACTACCGGAGAACGATTCATTAAGTAACCTAGTAATTTAAGGGTGTTAGAATGTTCGATTTCTGTACTGGTAGCATCACTGTGTACTGGTAATTTGTTGTTTTTTTTGTAGCATTAGTGGTATGGTTTTATTTTCTTGTTGTTTTTTTTTTTTTTTATATATAGCTGAGTTTAACAAACAAGACATATTGTATGGAATAGTGTCTAATATTGTAAGAAGAATATGTTCACCTCGTTTGTTTTATTTTAAATTGAAGCAGAAGATACCAAGGTGAAGATTACATAAAAATAAGAACTTAGTTGGAAGTTACACTATTGTTTCAGATAAGGGTGAAGGTTTGGTACCATTAAAACGTTTAAACCTGCTGCAATTGTTTGCACCTGTCCTAAGTCAGGAATCTGATGTTCAGTAGTTGTCGTTTGTTGATGTTGTTCATAATTGTTTCTCGTTTCTCGTTTTTTGTATAGATTAGACCGTTGGTTTTCCCGTTTGAATGGTTTTACACTAGTAATTTTTGGGGCCCTTTATAGCTTGCTGTGCGGTCTGAGCCAATGCTCCGTGTTGAAGACCGTACTTTGACCTATAATGGTTTACTTTTATAAATTGTGACTTGGATGGAGCGTTGTCTCATTGGCACTCATATACCACATCTTTTTATATCTATTAGCCAAAATGAAAAACTATAAAAATACTAGAACCAGTTTACAAAGCGCTACTAAGAAAACTAAAGACTGGGCAACACAAATCCCATCAAAAAGGTGGTTAACTCTGGCTATGCGTTCATGAAAATATCAAGAGCGATTATCGTACTCAGAGTCAGAATTCAACCAATCAAAATACTGGATTTGGAGTTTCAAGCACAAATTTTGTACTCCGAGTACTAGGTAAACTTTTGTACCGATAGCCACAAGGATCAGCAGGTCGTGCACCACTGCTTCTTTTTCTTGTTTAAAAATATTATATTAATAGCCCTTATCCTATCATTCTACATTTATTATCATTTATATATTTATCAAATAACTCACTAAGTTGTAAATTTGAAAAGAAGAAAAGTTCATGTATTGAGCTTAGGAAATTTACCTACATGCACTAAAAACTCTTCAATAACAACGGCCGGAATGACGTAGTAATGATTAAGTTTTCATTTGTCTCCTTCCGGACTGGATTAACTATCTCAGACCGGTAATCAGACAGAGGATCAGACACCAATCAATTGTCCCTAACCTGATAATGATATACTAACATTACAGTATTCTATGTCTGGTCACACGTTTGTAATTAGAAAACCTCTAGTGAATCCCTAACGTAATCGTTCATTTGACAAATAATATGTCTTAATCTTTTATAATCTGATCATAGGATAATTTAACAAGACTCTTTAAGAATGAAAATCTATGTTTTATTTTATTTTATTTTTTTTATTATTTTTTTTTTTATCTAGTACAGGTATATATTTGCTGTATGTAACTTCGCTATTTATTCTGTTAGTATTTTAACCTCAGAAATCATGTTTATTATTGCCTTATTAGCATTTAAGTAAGTCATAAAACCATAACAGTGTGTCAGATAATAGTTGACTATATAACAATAAAATATGTGCCTGCTTCACTTAGTATAGATTGATCTTAATCCTCAGATGTAATTCCCGTTTTCTACCATTTCCATTTTGGTTATTCGAGTGTGTGTGTGTATTTGTGTGAGTGTGTATGTGTGTGGTGGGGACAGGTTATTGTCATGCCCATTTGTTACTTTTATTGTAATTATCTGTTTTTGAGGTCTGTTATTGCAACATATGGACACCTAAAGTCTAATATAAGGGGCATACGGCCAGTTTTTGTAGTAAGTGAGGGTACTACATACAATTAATATGTCATTCTTTCTGGAAAAAGTCTGAGAGTCACTTTTGCATTAAGCTAAAACATTACTTGACATTGATCAGACAAATTTACAACTATATTAACGGTATTCGATTGAATCGTAAACATATATATATATATATATGTATCTATTTGAGATCGATACTAGTAGGTTAATTGAACCCAGATTTAGTGACAGTTTTATATATATATATATAACGTCATTTTTTTTTTACATTCCTGGACATGAATTCCTTGGAGAATAAGTCTGGGCACATACATTTTATTAAAAGATTAATGCACACAACTGTTAAACAACATTAAAACATAAGAATTAAAAATTCCATTATATATATGATTGTTAACATGTAAATGATTTCTTTCATTACATATTTTCCTAGTAAAATAAGGGACATGGACGTTTTAACCTAGGATAATGATGACATGGACATGAATTCCTAGGAAAACTAGTCTGGGGACATAAGTTACTGACATCGGACTAAATATACTAGTAAATTCCTTAACCGTGGACTTTTTATACTAGTAATATTTGTCCACCAGGACACATTTTACCAGGACTAATTTATCTTTTACAGTTGTATCCGATGTCTCTTGTATGGAGAGTGTTAAGCTCTCTGCAAGTTTAACAACCCTTGCAACAATATTCTTAGAGTCTGTAGGTGACGTGTTGCAAAGCAAAATTTGTATCCATATACACAATACCTGTTTTACAAGTGGCAGTCCTAATTTCCCACAATCAGTTATCATGTTCAACCCATTCTGCAAAACCTACCTATTTTAGTTCTTGTTAATTTGAAACTTAACCTATATAACCTGACCAAATCATGATTACGATCATAAATATGTAAAGATCAGACATGATAGTACATTTAAGGTAGATCATCGGTATATATTTCCTCAGATAGAATTTTCTTATACTTTGCCAAAATATAGATTTTACTAAGTAGAGGTCACCATGCTATTTTTCAAGCTACAGGTCGTGGAAAATTGCCCAAATTTGCATAGGTTGTTCATGAAAAAACACATTTTTGTGAATCAAAGAAATCTATGAGATAGAATTTTGTAAAAAACACAAATATTTGTTATTTGTTTAAACATTTATAAAAATGCAATACATCACTTATTTTCTTTATACATATAAACAGTCTTACACATAAATTGTAAATCTGTCTCAAAATTTGCAGATTAAGGCAAAGAACTAGACTGATAGTGTACTGCTATTGTACAATCCAAGATGGCGGTATACAGTGAATCTACCTTAAATTAACGTCAACTCTACAATACTGCACGTGTCATTAGTTCATGAGAACATTGTTACATTTCCGATACACCCGCCCTCACCAAGAGTTTAATGAAGGTCGTGTTAAACAATCGTTAGTTTTATATGTACACGTTTTGTTGATTAATGTTAGCCTTTTTTACTTTTCATATTGAGCGACGATATTATTGAGTTTGTGATTATTTTATTGCTTCAATATATCTGTGTATTTCTCTCAATAATCTTAATAACAAAAATAAAAACACACGACATGAGAAGACAAATTGGACAAATGTTTAACTTTCCAAAAACGAATCATACATAGTACAAATAGGTTACAAAATTGTCTTTTCTAATGGCGTATAGTAAAAATCTATAATTATTTTGTAAAATTAAAGACAAAATTATTCAAAATGTTCAAGGTAGTATTTGTCCCCCCGCTTAACGCGGTGCGGGGGACATAGAAATACCGGGCGGCCGCTCGTGCGTTCGTCTATCCACTTTTGTAAGTATTCTCATGAGTATAATTCTAGTCCGATATTTATGAAATTCATATCAGAGGTTTATTATGGAAATGTCTCGGACAAGTTGGAAAATCAGTGCCCATCAACTGATTTTTAAAAGAGTTATGCCCTTTTGAAATATATAGGCAGTTGCATTGAAAACTCTATTACTTGTTAATATGAAATGTATATCAAAGCTTTATATCTGCAATGTCTCGGTTGAGTTCGAAATTCAGCGCTGATCTTTTAATTTTACAGGCATTATGTCTCTTCGAAATGTAATTAATATTTAACATTGCATTGTTAGCACTCCGTCAACTACATTTCTTCGAATTGTATGAATATAAAAATATTATATCAAACTAGTCTTATGTCAGCAAGGTCTTTGAAGAGTACCAACGAATTATTTTTACAGAAGCTATGCCCCTTGGAAATACAAATATATGAAAAACATCATTGTTAGCAATCTCATGCCTACATTTCTTGTAAGATATTTATACAAAGTAATTGCCCTTGAACAGATAAAATATGTACAACGCAGGGGACATTTGAACGCTGTTTATTTATAATACTACATGAACCTTTAAGTATACTAGTATTTAGAAAATCTTCATAAGCTTTAGATGCATTTTTCATTTTTTAAATGGATGGTTAGATAGTTAGATAGAAAGATAAATATATAGATCTTTTATGTATATGATACATCAGCAATGTTATACAATTACCTTTGTATTAGATGAATAAGCCTGATTATCCGGAGGATTAAGGAAAATCTGAAACCAAAATACTGCAATGACGCACATTCCTTTTGTTAATCTATATACAATAGAATACATCTTGCGTCAATAGTGTTTCTTGAGGCTATAAGAACGTTAGCTGTTTTAGCATTAAAAGATTTAATAAGATGTTGTCGATGAAATTAAAAAGGCTAAAGGAAAGACGCACCTTTTATGAGCAGATTCTTAGAACAATTTGTAAGTGTATTGACGAGAGCTAATTATTATCCTCTTCATAAAATGTATTTTGCTAAATTGGGGATAAAAACCCTGACAATTTAACAAGTATTTATTCTTCAGTTAACTTTATCAAATCAACCAACTAAAAGCCGTATTTATCTTCTCCTATAAATATGTAGACAAAGAGCATTGGCGTCAAGAGAATCAAATACTTAGATGTTTTTTATGGTTGTAATTTGTTCTTACGTTAAGTAGCTTTTCCTCGAGTGTAAGAGGCGCTTGAGTTATCTATTACAATTCAGTTTTCGTTTCAATTCAACGAATACCCTGCAAATTGCTATAATATCTTGCAAAGACTTCGATATTCAAAAAATTGGCATTTCCACGCAAAAAACATTCTTTTCCAACTTATATGAATCCAACACAGAATTTGTTAACTACGGGCAGAAACCTTTAAAACTGGTTTGAAAATTGTTCAATACAATGCTCCAAATACATTCTGGTGCAGAAAGATAGGAGTACCCACAAAAGAGAGACCACTTAAGTGTTTTATTTTTTGTACGTTTAAAAAGTATTGCGTGGATCCGTGCAATATTGATTGATCGATTGATTGGTTGGTGTTTAACGCCACTTTCAGCACCATTGTGCTATTTCGTGGGGGTCAGTCGGGCGCAGCAGCCACGTGCGGAATTCGAACTCACAACCTCAGTGTTGACAGGCCAGTGGCGTAGCTAGGCCATTTTTACGTGTACGCCCAAACCTCGTCATGAGCCTGCGTAAACTCACGCCTTATCGAGAAAGAAATACCGTTAAGTTAACTTATCAATAACAAGATACTTTGAAGATAGTAGTCTGTAAAATATGTTTAAAAGGAGATGTGGAGTAAAACTTTCAATCAACAAAAAATCCATAACTTTAGAAATAGTACAAAAGCAAGTCTTCATTTCAATTTTGTCGTTCTAATTATTTTGACCTCTTTCAATTTCTCCCTTTTTTATGCACAAATTTCGTCAATGGACACATACAATAATTAATGTTCACAGACAGTCAAGTGTAATATAAATATGCAAACCACATATCGTATCTCAGTTTCCATGTATATTTAAGATAAAGATCACTTCAGTCAAAATAAGTACGTTTATCAAACAATCAAATGTAAAGTTTTCTAAAATATTGTGAATAAAAGTTACCAGGATTGTATAAATCACATGCAGTAGTATACTGGAACCAGAGCATGAATATCGACCGTCAATACTTAAGAAACAAAATACATTTGAAGTACAAAGCCGATATTAATACAGCAGAGACATTTGCCTGTGTTTGCGTGAAGCAACTGTTCTATAACTAACCTCTCTTTACATTATAATATTGGCGTAAAAAAATCATCAACTGTTTTTCTTGAACATTTTACAAGATGTAAAGACTTTACCGAAAACTACATATAAATCAATAAAACAGAGTTGACGTTCTTTAGTGATGTCTATATATGAATACCTCAGATTGCATCGAGACCTGTTCCCGTATATTAATATTTTTAATCCATGTGAAGTGGGACATAAATGAATAAAGGAGTTTTAACGTAAATTGACAACTTCAAGTCTTGAAGTGATTCATGGAACTATTTTTTAATATTTATTATCTTGACTTCAGTCACATATATAAATTTTAAATCTTTAATAAAAACTTTGCCTAATTTTAAATCCTTAATGTTGTCTCATCAGACTGTCAAACAGGGCCACTATCATTGTTAACGTTATATTAATTATAATTACTTTAAACAATAGGAAACTGAGTAGAATTCACAGTAAATTCAGACTTTGACAGAAAATGAACAAATATATAATATGATACCATTTGATTAAAAAGTAAAGGAGAAGGTCCGATAAGGGCTTATTTCGGCCTAAAATTCGAAGTACATCTGATAAAAGAGTTTTGACATTTTTTAAACACTCAAGTGTCTACTTTAGTCGATTCAATTAGTTTATGTTAAAGATTTTAACTGGTTTGGTCATTAAAGGGGCTCAAATTCAAGCTTAGATATTAAAAATCTATCAAATATGCCATAAAACGTCACATTTCAGATGGGTTTTGTTTAAAATGGAAGTGGCCGCATTCGTGTTCAGTCTCAACAAATACAACATATATTTAGATATTACGACTGAACACAATGGTGGCCACTTCCATTTTAGACAAAAACCGTCTTGAAATTAGCACTAATGCTAAGATTGTGAAGATTTCAGTATTTTTGCATGAAAAAAATGATGCTAGTACCTGATGCATGTCCATTGATTTGTCAAAAACAGTCCATATTCATGTAACAAAAGTATTTTACTTTCCAATAAATAGATAAAAGTGACATTTTTGACTACTTTGTAAAAACACTATATTTTGGGGCCAAAAAGGGGTCTTACCGTGCGTACTCCTTTCGTCATTTTTATCTTCAATTACAATTTAAGTCATTGAAGAAAGAATTACAAGGATAATGTGCTTTTAACCAATTCCTTTCTTTATTAAGATTATTTTGTTTTGTTCTCCAAAATTCATGTGTACGCCTAGGCGTTTTGACGTAAACGTAGCTAAGTGCCAGCAGGCTAGTGATACAGTAGCTCGACTACATAGACCACTCGGCCACCAAGGCCCGGTAGCAATAAGACATAGCAATGTTAATAATACTAGGGCATAGAAACATGGTCATCTGGAATCCCATCTGTCAGAATAAACCTTTACTTGAGAGGGACATATGTTTGGCTGTGCTGGGTGTATAAATAAGCAGTCTCGTCCGATCAGAAAAAGGTTATTTTTAATATTGTCGCGTTAAAAACCCATTGTAGCAACTCCTTGAATTGTCTGTAGGTTGCATGTTGCAAGACAAAATTCGGTCCCTATCCATAATGTACACTTTTCCAGTGTCAGTCCATATTTCCCGCCATTCATTTTTGTCAAACCACTTTTCAAACGTACACCTATTGGATCAATTGTTAAATTGTTCACGTCGAAAATATGCACGAAATATGTGCCACTGAAAGTTAAATTATCACTAATCAAAGAACATTTTAATATGTTGATTAAAACGTAGATGATGTACAAAGCGGCTTAACCCAATAATTACTCAAATACAACAAATATTTCGCAGGTCGCTCAAAATTAATTGCGTAATATGAATCACTGGTGTTAAACTGATAATCGTAACTGGAATTACGACGATCCCAATATGGCGACGGCAGAAATAGGTAAAATCTTTTCAGTCATTTTTCTCAAATGTTGCCCGTTGTTGTCAAGAGTTACTCAGCTGCAAGGTTTTTCTATACCATTACATCATATTTGAATCGTAACAGTGCACTTTAATTGTCTAAGCGCTTAGAAAATTGCCGTCGAAAAATTCGGGATGATAATCGTAATTCGATGGCATTTTTCTTGTTTGATAATAGTAATGTAATGTTTATTGGTCGTTATGGTTACAAACAAGAAGAACCTTGTTGTATCAATACATGTTTCACGCAGAAGGAAGCGTTGTGTCGATTTAGACGTTTGGCGGGAAAGTCAGTGGTTGGGTCCAATGGTATGGGGGTGTTTGAGAGGGATTCTTGTGTTCGGTATCGGGAACATTCAGAGAACACCCCTATCCAGTAAATATTGTATTCACCCTGGGGTATATAAGCGGGTGAGGATTACAATTCGGGTTCTGTCGATATTCTCATTAAGAAGACCAGTGTACAAGAGTAAGGCACGTTACATAGCTGTAAGTGATATTGTCGAGGACAACTTGTACTGGGGACAACTTGTACTAGGTACAAGTTGGTCTAACATAGGAAGTTGGCAGAGCAGACTGTCCCATACGGAGGACGGACTGCAATAATATAACCCGCACTGTTTGGTAGTGACAGACTGTCCCACTCGGAGGACAGCTGTACCAGCAGCACTGTCTGGTATTGACAGACTGTACCAGTCACACTGTCTTGTAGTGACAGACCGTCCCATCTGGAGGACAGGCTGTAAGATTGTATTATATTTGTGTATATATATATATATATATATATATATATAATTGTTAGTCGTTACTTTATATCGGCAAAGAGCCCGTGTGTATATTTTAGTTCATTGTGCATAAGATAGATAGTTATAGCTTTTAGTATTGCTGTATTGTTTGGACAACTTGGATCCAAGTATTTACTGGAACGGACGTTTGTGATATAAACGCCTGGTTACACGTTACATATTTGGTGGCTAGCGGTTGGGATTCAAGTTGTCTATCAAATACTATTTGATTGATTGATTGATCGTCATTAAATTTATTGTCAGTTGACATCAGTGTTTATTTAAAAGATTAAAGCAGATCAACCGTGAGGCATAGTTGTAGTTCACGGCTGAGTTGTAACACGAGTGTATTATTTGATAAAAGATTATAAAACTATAATTGTTTTATTTGAATTGCACTATACTGCAATGGAAATGTTAAATATTGACGATCAGATTGCTGAAATAAGTAGACAAATACAGTCTCTTAGTGAAAGCACAATACAACATGGACAAAGTTTTATATATTCCACACCTCGAGAGCAGGGTGTACGTCCAAAGGTTGTTGAAAACAAAGAACATGATTCAGGCGTAGTGACGACAGGGCCGTCTCTATCAACACCTGTAGGATTGGCCGTGGGTGATACACTGCCTTTGCCAGATGGGGATATCATATCAAATCCTCACGTAAATAATAGAAAATCCATAGGGCAAGACAAAACTCAACATATTAATCCTAAGCAGGAATTAACAAAAAATCAAAGTACTGCTCATACTGTTAGCTATGGTTCAAATGATGTTAAAATCAAACCTTCAAAATATGATGGCAATACTCCTTGGATGGATTACTTATCACACTTTGAGATGTGTGCCCTAGTCAATATGTGGTCTGAACATCAAAAAGGTTTGTACTTGGCCGTGTCACTGATTGGACAGGCTCAAGCAGTTCTTGGTGATTTACCAAAGGAAAAGAGACAAATATTTTCAGACCTAGTAAACGCACTGGAGGAACGCTTTGCTCCATCTAGTCAAACTGAACTATATCGTGTTCATTTCAAGGAATGTCGACAAAAAGCAAGCGAGACTTTGCCGGGGTTAGGTCAGTCAGTTCGAAGACTTTCTAATCTGGCCTACCCGACTGCTCCGTTAGAATTAAGGGACACGCTTGCCAAAGAACAGTTTATAGATGCGCTAGTAGACTCAGAAATGAGACTGAGAATTAAACAGTCTCGTCCAAAAGGTCTTAACGAAGCTATACGGTTGGCGGTTGAGCTTGAAGCTTATAACAAGGCTGAGAGTAGAACAATGAAAAGTATGGGTCACTTACGACATACTACTAGTGACGAACGGACAGAAGCACCTAATAGTCCTGATATGACTGTATCTATGGGACAAATGACGGCGTGGATACAGACGATTGAAAATAGTTTACAATCCTTAACAAAAGAACTTAGGGATTTAAAGTACACGAGAAAGTTCCAACCACAGGGGAAGATAAATAGCACACAAAGCAAAGGAAAAAGGCGTGGTCCTTGTTTCAGTTGTGGAGAAATAGGACACTTTGCAAGAAATTGTCCTAATAATAATCAGAAGCAAGGTACTCGGGGAATAGATAGCAACGGAACATATACGGACGGATCGGTTAATACACTGAAGTCTGAAGTTAAGTCTTCAAACAATGATAAAGGCGCTGTTGTTGTTTCAGCATCAGAGGATACAGGAATGTTTGTTGAGTTGAGCATTCAAGATGTACCAGTCAAGTTTGTGGTTGATACTGGAACTACACTAACTTTAGTCTCTACAAGAGTGTATGATTTAATTCCTGACTTGTGTAGGCCACATCTGAGTAAAACTAGGTCACAGATTAAGTCCGTCTGTGACAAATATCTAAGCCTTCGAGGTAAAGGTAGTTTTAAAATGGATTTTGGTAAAGAGAAGTTTACTTCAGAGGCCGTTGTTACTGACCTACAAGTAGATGGTATTCTAGGTTTAGACTTTATGAAGAAAAATAAGTGTTTGATTGACGTGTCTGCTAACTTATTACACATCGATAACTTTAGGGTTCCTCTAAATTTTCAAGGTACCCAACGTAGAAATGCTGACGCATTAAGTAGTGCTCCAGGCAAACCACGTCGGTTAACATCAGACAGTCAGTCAAACATGAGCAGTGATTGTTCTAAGAGGAAACATAGCCATGTCAAAATCGTAACCAGTCAGATGCCTGACAATGGTAAAGACTTGACTTTAAATGAGTTACAATCGAATGACTCGGACCTTAAACTTGTTAAGCGGTGGCTGACAGAGGGTCATAGGCCACAATACAATGAGGTATCCGGTAAGGGATTCTTTATAAGGTCATTATGGAGTCAGTTTGATAGTTTAGAGCTCCAAGAGGATATAGTAGTTAGACGCTTCAATGACCTAGAACTGAACGTTGCAAAATTACAAGCGGTAATTCCAATGTCGGAGCGCAAACAAGTATTAGAATACTGTCATGACACAAAGTATGCTGGTCACTTAGGTATTCATAAAACTCGAGAGAAAATACGCCAGTCTTACTATTGGCCTGGTTTGAAATCTGACGTTAGGGCATATGTTGCTAGTTGCAATAAGTGTACTAGGAGAAACCACCCAATGAAAAAGAATCGTGCCTCAATGAGATTAGAGGAGGAAAATAGTCGTCATAAGAGTCAGAGACCTGGATGGCTGATTGTGAAATTGAATAAAGTCAAGATTGTGTACATATATTTATGGATGAATTTTGTTTTGTAATTGTAATGTTTATATCATGCGGGACGCATGTAGATTGAGGCGTGGGTTATGTAATGTTTATTGGTCGTTATGGTTACAAACAAGAAGAACCTTGTTGTATCAATACATGTTTCACGCAGAAGGAAGCGTTGTGTCGATTTAGACGTTTGGCGGGAAAGTCAGTGGTTGGGTCCAATGGTATGGGGGTGTTTGAGAGGGATTCTTGTGTTCGGTATCGGGAACATTTAGAGAACACCCCTATCCAGTAAATATTGTATTCACCCTGGGGTATATAAGCGGGTGAGGATTACAATTCGGGTTCTGTCGATATTCTCATTAAGAAGACCAGTGTACAAGAGTAAGGCACGTTACATAGCTGTAAGTGATATTGTCGAGGACAACTTGTACTGGGGACAACTTGTACTAGGTACAAGTTGGTCTAACATAGGAAGTTGGCAGAGCAGACTGTCCCATACGGAGGACGGACTGCAATAATATAACCCGCACTGTTTGGTAGTGACAGACTGTCCCACTCGGAGGACAGCTGTACCAGCAGCACTGTCTGGTATTGACAGACTGTACCAGCCACACTGTCTTGTAGTGACAGACCGTCCCATCTGGAGGACAGGCTGTAAGATTGTATTATATTTGTGTATATATATATATATATATATATATATATATATATATATATATATATAATTGTTAGTCGTTACTTTATATCGGCAAAGAGCCCGTGTGTATATTTTAGTTCATTGTGCATAAGATAGATAGTTATAGCTTTTAGTATTGCTGTATTGTTTGGACAACTTGGATCCAAGTATTTACTGGAACGGACGTTTGTGATATAAACGCCTGGTTACACGTTACAGTAACTAAAAAATAATAAATGTGTCTTCCAGCTTGTCAATGGTATTTTGTGTGTAAAAACGGCAATGTCCAGTTAAACGATGACATTCACGCGCAAAATAAAAAATGATGAAGCAACTTACAGGTTAGTATTCAGGACAAATTTACTTACATGTATATATATCTCGATTTATAACTGACACCATATGCATAACCTTTTAATATATACATGTACCTGTTAAAGATATGGAAAATGAAGCAGCTGTCGAGTCAGTTATTGTGGTAAATAGATAATTAAAATTCTTTCAAAGTTTCAATGTTGTTTTCGCGTTTAGGGTTTTTTTTTTTTGGAAGTGGGGGAAAGGGGGGGGGGGGGGGTATAAGCATTATCCCATATCCCAAAAGTGCAATCCTTTCAAATGAAAGTCCCGTATACCACATTTCAATATGCCATATGTTTTGCCTCAAATATTGCATATATCCAATCGACTTTTAAATAAATAAAAAGGGCAATTTAACCTCCCCTATCTCAATATTCCCTATACCATGGGGGTGGCTATGAGTTACTTCCTATATAAATATATAAGTTATAACATGGATCAGATTTTTGGTCTTCGGCAATATATGAAAGGGGATATTTTTTTTAAATTTCAGCAGCACGCCAGAAGTGACACCACCCCTTCCCCCGTGCCTTATACAGACCTCATTTATCATAAGATAGCTGTCAGTTTTGAGTTCCCTGTTGTTTAAATTCGGGGATGGGTCCACAAATTATGTAAAAGGGAAATAGGGGGGGGGGGGTGCTATAAACGGAACGTTTATACTAAATTTCTGCGAGAAATGAACAAAATTTTCCAGCAGTTACTTAACTGCATTATTAGATTTAACAGTTGATACTTTGATTGGTGGATATTAGTTTTCATTTTTCCCTTTTCCTTATATTTCAATAGAAATCCATATAGTTTAATTTTGGAGTGAAATGTATCCCGGTTAAAATAGCCGTTCATATTTTTAAAGTGAATTCACTTTTGTTCTGTTTTACACTGATATTTTAAATGATTTTAAAAATAAAATTCAAATGTTTCGATTAAATACCCATGTATTTTAGGACGTTTCTTTAAACCGGGGTGGATCTGGGGCGTAGCTAGAGTAAAGGATCTGCACGCTATGTACTGCCGAGCGGAGCGAGGCGAAAAATTTTTGGGACCATTTTATGCTGAAAATATTTTTTTTTCTGTTTTCGGTCATAGGAGGGTTAAAAGAGGTGCTACACATACATAGGACTTATAGACAATTCAAGAATGCAAAACTATTCAGAATTCTTCTGAATAGGGTGAATCATGGTAAATTGAATACACAGACAACACATTTTTGTGAGACAGAATTTACTCAAAATTGTCCAAAATCTGCTCTTCGGGTCTTGGTGGAAACGAACTTCTCCATTACTTTGTCAATATTGACACTGAAATCCCGATGAATATGCATTAATGCCAGCGATGATAACCTGTCGTTATTCATGGTTGATCGTACATATGTTTTCAACCGACGTAGTACACTGAATGATCTCTCCGCGGTAGCACTTGTTACCGGCATTGTCAACATAATGCTTAAAATAGTATCTATAGAAGGATAAAGCACTGGGCTTACCGCATCGAGTGTCTCACACAGCGAAGTTGGCATCTGATCGCGAGGTGTGATAAACCAGCGTGTTCGCCATCGAGCGACCTCCCGATTGAATTCGTCTAAATTACATGTCAGGTCAGTCTCGTATGTCTCAAACAATGTTGCGATTTGTTCGTTTGTTATATTTTCTACAACACGAGGAAGCAGAAACTGCGCAAAGAAGCGATTTTCTGATGATATCAGACGCGAATCCAGTTCCATTATCATGTGGTCTATGAACGCGAAATATAATGAGACTTTCCAATACTGTTTTGGCGTGTTTGCAGGGTGATTGGCTCTGGTAGTCTGTCGACCACATCGCCTCGGCATATTTTCAACGATATCGAAGGGTTCGGATAAATCTAATGCCGATTGGTAAATCTCATTCCCAACAGATTCATCGCTTCGTTCGGCTCGTAACAACTCAATAACAGTTCTACATTCTTTTGTAGCCTCCAACAGATCACATTCGATACCTTGCAGATATTTCGACAGATACACCGTACTCTGTAAAATGTGCTCCGAAACTACAAGAGCAATAACAAATTCAAATCTTGTAATAGATGCAAGGTACTGTCCGGCTTTGTCATCTCCATCATCTCGCAATCGTTCCAACGCATGAACCACCACCGGAAACGATGTTTTAAATGTGTAAAGCGCGTCGGATCGACTCGTCCATCGTGTTTCGCAAAGGGTTCGCAATTTGGTCCGCTTGTCCATATTTTCTTTTGTAGTTGCATCGGAGTCCAACTCTTGGTAAAATGCTTGAAGTTTTTTCGATGAATAATCGAACGAAAAGGCAACTTCCTGTACGGTTGACATTACATTTCTAACTGATGTATCTTTACAACTATGGACTATGGCCAAATTCAAGCAATGAGATTTACAGTGAACATACATAGCACCTGGAACAATTTGACATATTCTTGCTTGAACCCCTTTATATTTACCAGACATATTGGCGGCCCCATCATAGCCTTGTGCCCTCATATTCATGGTAATAATGTCTGCACTGATCAGAGTTTCAATCAAAAGTTCTGCCAAATGTTCACCTGTAGTGCTGGTGGCCATCACGAAATCTAGAAAGTCTTCCTTAATAGATATGTTGTTTGTGATAGTGTCTCTCTCCAATAGCGTAGACATACAGATACCTGTTCACGGGTAGATGTGTCAGTTGTTTCGTCTGCGACTAATGTGAAAAACTTACTGTTGTTGCAGCTTTCAACTATCGATGTACGAATCTGATTGCCGATGATGCTTATTATTTCGTTTATAATATCAGGGGACGTATATTTTGCCCTGCTACTACTGTTTGCTAAATGGTCCCTTAAAATGTCGTCGCCCTGTGCCTTTGAGTTTAAAATTGCCAAAAAATTACTAAGCTCTGGTGTGTGTCCACGTATTGCAATATTTTGTTTCCCGCATAACAAAAGTGTCTCAATGATTTTCAAAAGAACATGACGATTTTTAAGAACTTGTGTCTTTTTGAATTCAGAAAGTTTGTATATGATCGCTTCATCAGCAGAATCTTTTGCATGTATGTGTACAAAGTTATCTGCCATTGCCTGGTAGTGAAAGTGTGGAGAACCTTCCCTGATATGGCGCTTTACGAAGCAAGACAAATTGGACCAATCTGTAACTTTATTAATAAAAAGTTTCTCCTTTGCTTCCTTTCGACCAAAATTTTCACAAGGGCCACAGTATAACGCATTCTCAGAGACTGAATAACGCATCCAACCACATTCCAACAACCATTTAGCCGAAAGGCGACGACTGTTTTTACCTATTTCCCTGTAAAGAATGAGGATGATTAAGTTACTAAATTATGGGCCATTTTACCTCAATTTCATTGTCGTAAAATTAAATTCAGACGAGTCATTGATTAACGATAATCATACCGATTTTACCCCGATGATTTCCCGAACTGAACTGCATATTTATATATAAATCTGAAATCCTTCAGGCTTGGTACATACTTTTTATGATGCATGAAAGTTAAGAAAGACCAAAAATAAAAGAAGAATGTGTCTGAAGGACACGGACACCCCTGCTAGTCTAACTCGAAAACCATACATTTGATCTGGTTGCAAATCGAACTTGATCTATGTCTTGTGGAAATAAGCAGTGTGTATACGTTTCCTGGAATTTGCTTGATGTAATCTAAAGTAAGAGAGCGGAAACCAATTTCGAATGGGTGTACGGACGTACATCATCGTCATGAGCAAAGCTTAAAAGCCCCGTCGACTCGCCGTACGGCGGTGGTATAATAAGAAAAATGCCATCAGTGCATTCATACTAGTGATAAAATGCGTTTTAAGTTAACAGACGGTTGGCCAAACGACTTTCGTTTAGTGATGACAAATAGGTTAGACTAGCTAAACCCGAATGAAATAGAAATGTATTCCGTTTTATAAACTCTAACATAGAATGCTGAAAACCGTTAATATATACTAGTAACATGTAAATTTATATCTGCGCAAAGTTAGTCAACATACCCCCCCTTTTTTTTTTGAGGATTTAACAATATATTAATATACGGTTTGCTGGAAATTAGACGCGTGTTTCATGATGATTTTTTTACCTGGGGTATAAAGAACTAAGATAAATTCGGGTTCAAACGTTGTAATTTACACAGTCTATAATATAGTAACAATTTGGGTCTGTTATTAACAATTTAATTTAGGACGTGTGAACTTTTAGAAATTGACTGTTTTTCGGACAGAGTAGGGATTTCCATAAACACTATTTCTTTCTTTTTGTCGGTATACTATTGAATTAGACACAATTTTAAAGTCATTTCCGCATACCCCATTAAATTTGAAGAGTTACCCCTGGCATATGCTATTCCATTTTTGGGAAACGTTTTACACACTTAAAGTGACTTGGAAGAATTAAAAGCAACATACCTCGCCGGGAAGTCAAAACTATTTACATTTTTCCAGTTGGATGTTAGTAATTGCATCTTAACTTCTGTCATCTGCAAATTGGAATCGTGCAGACTTGACATGTCTGGGTACGGAGGGGTGTTGGCTTTGGAGGTGACGGTCGAAACTGAGCTGGAGCTTGCAGTTGCATTGTCACTGTCATAATTTATTCTCTCAGACTCTGGTAAGGATTGTTGAGAAATGGGTTCATCTGAAGAATCTTTCGTTTCTGTAGAAACGGGTTTGGTAAAAAAACTGTCAATAGTTTTCCATTTAGACTTTCCACCTTTTTCGCTACGTTTCGATGCCATGTCGTGTTCAACGCCGGAAATGTTATGTGCGTATACATACCAGAAACAATAACGGATAATGATGATACGTCCGGAACGTACGTCATGATTTAAATAAAACTTTCAGTTTGAAACCAAATACCGTTATTTAATGTCGTTTCATCAAGTAAAAAAGCGACAACATATCTGTGTTTCCTTTAAACATTTTATCCATACATTTTTTTTGCCCTTTTATTTTGCATGCCGAATCGATGTGCACGCAACTGCGTGTTGGCGTATATGGAGCTACGCGCCTGCTGGATGGTAAAGGATCTAGAATAGTTACCAGGTTATTGTTACAATTGTTTATTGTTACTTGTGTTTATTGTGACTTGTGTTTATTGTTCCTTGTGTTTATTGTTCCATGTGTTTATTGTTACTTGTGTTTATTGTTCCTTGTGTTTATTGTTACTTGTGTTTATTGTTCCATGTGTTTATTGTTACTTGTGTTTATTGTTACTTGTGTTTATTGTTTTTATTAGCCTTAACTAAATGGCGCATATAGTCTTGCGAAGCATTTGAAGGACTGAAAAAAAAACACAAATATATTATATATATGTGTGTATTGGTTCTCAGAAGGCATAATATGTAGATCATCACGGTCGAAACTGGTTTAATTACAAAGACTTTAATAGACAATCAAACAAATATTTTGTGCCTCAGAAAAATGCATGACAATTATGAAAGGCTAATTTTTGTTTTCATTTGATAGAAAAGTACTAAGTATATGGTAATTATGCAAGTACAAAAATGTTCTTTGTTACTTTCACTATTTTTTCTCTACAATAACTTCCATGCATATGTATGCGGCATATTTTTCATATACCAAGTATTTATGATTTCTTGAATAGTTTGTTTCTAATATGGCGGAATATGCGCAATGGTTTCCCTAAAGTTGCAGACATTCTTTGAATAAATATAGCTTGTAAGGTAATTTAAGGCCACATCAATTTGATTTCTTGATCTTCGGGCTTTTGGCCAAACTATTAAAGAACACAAATCCACAAGTTGGCACTCCGAGGCGGGTGGGGAGCAAGAAGGTGAACTGTGGTTTATGTTTATCAATAGTACCGCTTAAGTCGACGCTAGGGGCCGTCTTGACCTTGTTGTAGGGTATGAATGATTCGTTCATTGTTGAAGACTCTACATCAACTGTCAAGATGAAGAATAGGAATAAAAGCCCTGTTCATTTATAATTTTCTATGTTTTCTATGTATTGTGTGCAATTTTGTCCCATGTACATTTACTCCATATCCTTTAATTTTCTATTGCCAATGAACTCCACGTCACCATGTGCTTAACTCCATAACACACAAAGCATTCCAACTTTTCTCTACTCTTATATTATCATTAAACGTTTTAAGGATGTCATATTATTAGAATGCCAAACTAAATTGGTGTTGTTAAAATCTATAGTTATTTTCTGAGATATCGAAATGTCAGTGACAGTCATGATGTAGCTAAGCATTTTTATCGTATTTATGGGCTGTACAACTTTTTACACATTCAAAAAGGTGTGACATTTGTTTTCCAGTCCGTATTTAAATAGAATACCAAACAATATTTCTTTTTAACCTTAAACTTGAAGAGATCATGATGACATTTTTTAAAAATTTTCTCCCATATTTTGTGATGGTCCTAGTTCCTGGAGTTTTCAGTATTTTAACATAATTCGTGTTTCCCCATTTACAAATTTATTGAAGCTGGTCCCCCTTTCAATTTTATTATATATACTAGTATGTAGCTGTTTACATTAGAACTGTTAATCATATACATGTATGCACAAAAAGAAATGTCATAAGATGTGGGAACGTTTTCGTGATTAATTCATCACCATATGTTCACCATATGCTATTAGATAGACGTTTTTCGTGTCAATACCAATCAAACACTATCCAGTTACGATTATCTTCTTATTTATTAATACCGAAATTACGATTATCATTTTTGCGAGTAACGATTATCATCCCGAATTTTTCGACGCCAATTTTCTTAGTGCTTAGACAGTTATAGTGCACCGCTACGATTCAAATATGATATAATGGTATAGAAAAACCTTTGTCAACGTTTGTATAAGGTTTTTGATTTCAAAAAAAATTGGCCTTCATGCAGCATATTAATTGCAGAGACATTAAATGTCGAAATGCGCATCCGGTGCAGCAACACTGGTACTGTTAATATTATTGCATAACTGTCTGGCTTTATTGTATAACAAAATAAAACTCAGATCCATATTACCCCGGTAAAAAAAACCCGTAAATTGAATATAAACTCGTATTAAGACTTCTATCAAATAAAGGCAACAGTAGTATACCGCTGTTCAAAGTCATAAATCGATTGAGAGAAAACCAATCCGGGTTACAAACTAAAACTGAGGGAAACACATCAACTATAAGAGGAAAACAACGGAACAACAGAAACACTGAAGTGCAACAAAAATAAACGCCAACATACATAGAAACGAACTATGTTAAACAAACAAACAGCGTCTATTTAATCAGCAAATATTGAAGGAAACACAGTTATGTCAGAAATTAAGAACACGAATAAACAGACCAAACAATTAATGGCTTAAAAATATCATGCTCCTGTTTTTTGTTTTTTTTTTTCGACACTCAAACTTCTAGATATTTTCACTCGTAAAGAACGTGTGATAATTTCATAAAAAAAGGTACTATTTCATGACATTTTCCCGCTTCAAAGATTTGTGCTAATTATGTACGGCCAACAATAATAGAGGATATAAGTTTTCCGTTCTTTGTCTCGCGCTCGTTCGTCTCTCCTGGTTCATGTTAAAGTTTTGGTTTAAGGTAGTGTCTCATGGAGTTTTGGTAACATCAACTTTGAGATTACTACACATCTTCATTGTGATTTGAAATTTTCAAATCGTATGTCAAATTAGAGTTTTAGAGTCTTTTAGAAATTGTTATAAATTTATAAATTATCAAGAAACTTAGGTTTCAACTCACTCAGGCAAAGTTGACCTGAAATGGATTTGGTTATTACTTTTATGTGCTTTTTGGTCATTTAAATGTTCAATGTTATAGTTCTTATACATTCTTGGCTTTCAAATATTCGGCTTTCAGCTTTCCTGATGAAGGTTAATCCAGAAAAGCGCTTCGGGCAAATGAAATGTATAAAGTGTTGTTTACATTTTGTTTTAACAGATTTCATGGTTGACTGAACATAAACTATGATATTATGAGCTACGCAAGGTGACCTGTGGGCACATATTCTTGTTTTATAAAGATGAGTGATAATTTAATAATAATGCATCAAACACATTATTTTTTCGCGCGTAAAAGAGGTATGATAACAACGGAGCCGTTTATCAGGATTTTAGCATATTCATACGATCAGATTATTACAGGACAGTTTTCACATCATTTGTTTTATCAGCCCTTGGTCGATATTAACCTTCGAGTAGATATATTATCAGCCAAAGGTTCGAGGGCTGATATCTACCGAAGTTAAATATTATACATCAGTAGTATCAAATTGCCGGTTCTGCCACAAATCTATTTTAAGTAGAAATATAGCATAAAAATGATAAAAAAACGAAAAAAAAAATAAAAAATGTGAATGAATGACATACGACAAAAAAAAAATCTATTTTTTTTTTTTTTTACACAAAACCCAAACACCTTAAAATGATGTAATCCTAGGGTAAATACAAATATGTCTTTTGTTCAAAATATGGATGAACTCAGAAGTTCAAAAATCGTAGACAACGAATTTATTAATGATAATGTTTTTGAGGAAAAGGCAAAGGACCAGAGCCTGGAAACCCTAAAATGGAAGGAACTCCCAATCGGAGTGATTTATAAAATCCTGGAAGTGGGAAGTTGGCATCGATGATGATTTTCGTTTTGTGGTTTTTGAGCCGTAGCCGCCGCTGGATCTCATCGTTGATGTCTTCGATGTCATAGGAACCTGTGCTCAGTGCGATGGAAAACCAGTTGGCACCATCGTCGGGGGAGTAGCGGAAGGAATTGTTACCTGCGTGAATGTTGGGGATGGAGTTATAGGTTTCCAGGTTTACCAATGCCATCTCGTAGGCCTTGGATTCCTCGAGTGGTAGTGGGGGGTTGAACCGGGTAAGGATTTGGCTATCGTTTCCAGAGACGATGAAGGAAAGCCCATCCTTCTACGAGCCTGAACTTCAGCACACAGATCAAAAACTCTACCGCATTGAGAAGGTCTTGCGACGGCGAACTCGAAATGGTGTGAAAGAGATGTATGTCAAATGGAAAGGATACCCCAAAACCTTCAACTCATGGATCAAGCAATCCGATATACAATAAACAAGCAACAATTTTTCCGGTCTTGTTTTTTCAGGACCAGAAAAATTGTGATAGTTTACACCAAACGGTTTTCAAGTGTTGTCTTAATTGAGTCCAACGTCTTATCCTCCTTTGTTATTGCATCGAGCTCACGCCGAGACCTTCCTCCCTTGATCTCCTTTTCAAGATCATTTACCCTGTCGGTAAGATTCTTGACCAAGTCTTGCCAGTTTTTTTGCATACCAGCCTTTGGTCACAGGTTCGTTAGCCGTTGTTGACAATGGGAGATTAGTGATCGAATGCCCCTGCATGTCTATACTACCAACCATTTTACCTCCAGTCATCGGTAGACTCTTCGCCACATCTTTCTCAATAACATTCAGCTGTTTCTTCATCGCCTCGAGCTCTTTCGAAATTGCTTCAAGCGCAGCCGTTAGGTCATTGATGTCTTTTATACTATCTTTCATGTGTTGGGTTACCCACCGTTTTGTCACAGCATCCGAGCTGTCCTTAGGATGTCCTAGGCTAGTAATACGATTGTCGTTCATATCCAAATCTTGCAGCATTCGCCAAAGGGATGCGCGCTTTCTTAAATGAGATCCAAACTTGTCCATTTATTTATAGAGTAAAAAGATTGTATCTTCCAGCGATTTGCCAGTCGCCAACACTTTCAACCCGAATAGGCAAAAGTGGCCACACACCACCGAGCCTCGCTGCTGTAATTCATCGGTGCTATATCGAATTTCAGGCTGTAAGTAGTTCACCATCTCGTCAGGCGGTGGTAATCCATAGGAGTCAAAGTAATACTTTACCGGCCCACGTTTATACCAACAGGTCCAATGCGTTCCAGGACCTTCCCAGCTATCGTGATTCAAGATTCCACATTCGATGCGGCGCGGGCTAGGTGGTAAAGTATCTCGCATGTACACACCTCTAAACTTTAAAATTCCTAGTTTTTTAACAGCTTTTTCGAGTTCACTGTTGGACAAGGGTTTGTTTGGAAGAATTACACCATGAATACTAATTTTATTCATTTATTTTTTGTAATGTCCATAGGATAGTGTGCTTATTCAATCTTGCAATATACATCGCTTGTCATCCTTAGCTGAGAGTGCAACCTTGTTGAATTCTTCAGTGAAAATATTGTGAAGGCGACTTCTAATAATGTTCATTGATTTATATACTTCTTCTTGTGTGTTAAGACATCGCTTGTATTCATCAAAGTTAATACCATTCTTAATGACATTCTTTTTAACTCCTTTAGCCCTCTTGGTTACTTCCTCACCTACCTTAAATGCATACATTTTTGCTCGAAGACCTACAAATTCCGTCATTATTTTTCCACCACATTCATCCTTAAACATACCAACGATTTTCTTGTTCACTCCTGTTGGAATTCCCGAAGGATGTTCTGTTGGAAAATTGGATGTGTCAAATTTGTCCTGGACATATGGGGTAATATCCTTGTAAAAATCCTCTGTTTGAATTTCATAAGCCAAACTGTCGGTATCGGTAAATAAGAGTTTGGCATTATCACCATATTTTTTTCGCATAAAATTGTAGTGGAAGTCATACATCAAGGTCTTTGACAAATCTAAGATGCAACTTCCTAAATATACTGGCTTGTTGAACTTAAGCTTTGTCTTTTTCATATGTATTGCAACTAATTTTTCACTAAAAATAACCCTACGATCAAAATTAGGTTTGGCTACAAGTTTCAATGCTTGTTTTTCCGTTGTCACAAGTTTAACATCAACCCTTTTGCGAATATTTTCCATGGTTTTGCCAAATACTGAATTGTTCATTAGTTTGAAAAAATCTTTCTCAGAATCAGTATTGGCTTTGGCACGAAGGTTAGTATTAAGATCTATATATTGTTTAAGCCATGGAGATTGTTCAAAACCAATAATGCGATGAACTTTGGTTAATTTCATTCCCAATGATAGATTTTGTTTAAGATTCCTATAATGAAGCACATATTTAGTACGATTATTTAAAGATGGAATTAATTTAGGTACCTTGTTAATTACCATAATTTCAGGTGCTAATGGATAATCATTATGCTCGTTATGTAATTCTTGAGGGTACTCAAGGTCACATTCAATCATGTAACCAGTCTTATGATCATCCGCATGGTTTAAAATGTTTTCAATTTCTTTGGAATCAATCCACTCAAACTTCCCTTTAGGCAAAGGTTGTGACATAGCATACCCATAAAGATTATTAGCATCCAAATAAGTTAAATATTTAGTTGCTTGCATTTTGTCATAATCACTCATGTAGGGATTGTTGGCCTTGCCATGTCGGTGGGTTATCATAGCCACTCCTCCTCTAGTAGCTCTCTCAAACATAAGCAACATGTCGGGATCAGACAGCAATTCCAATTTAACTCCTGTCATTTTTAGTGCTGCATCATAGGCCAATCCTGGTGATGTGTAATACCACATAGGGTCTAGTTGGTAATTTTTCATACAAACATCTCTAAAATTTTCCATAACATCCGTCAATAACATCACATCAGTTAGTAAATACAAATTGTGAAAGTCTCCCATTGTCTTACACTCGAACGTTTTCCATATTTTTTGAGCGTATTCATAGTCATCATCTTCAATATCCTCACCAGTAAGTCTACTGTAAAATTCCTCTTTGGGAGGTAGTTTAGTCTCCATTAAATTCTCTGGACTGTCCATGTATTCATAAGGATATACCCCTTTTCGCAAAAGTAGTTCATAGTGTTCATGAAAATCTCCTTTCACTGAATTAAACAACTTATCCTTTGGTATATCATAACCTTCATCCATGACTTTGTTGGTAAAGGTGATATCACATCTTATAACCTCTTTGACATTTTGTGAGCACCCAGCAAGTATCTCTAAAAGTCGTTCTGATGACACATTGTTCTTGTAAATCATAAGACCATCAAACACAAGTGATCCAACTTCAATACCTTGCTCTGTCAAATAATCAAACGCAGTCATAAGAGCTTTGTTTTCCAAACTACACATCACATAATTCACCGTGGTTCCTTCAATGTTGTAATCAGTGCCTTTACGTTTCTTTGACTTTTTTGCCAGCTCATAAAGGTCAGGTCTCAACTTAACAATCGAGTCACTAATATATCTCATTCCATTATAAAATTCTTTGTACCATTTTGGATCCTTAGACTCTAGCTTAACCTTTCTTCCATTAATAATTGCCAGTAAATGTGCCTTAACTTCATCTCGTGTGTTTCCTGTGCGCATCATCCAATCTGCCATATACTCTTCCCTGTTCGCAATGTAAGCATCAAGTCCTGTACAGTTGATTCCATTGTCATGGCAGTACCAGGATAGTAGTGTAGGGTGAGCATTCTTCATATCAATGTCATACATAAAGTCTTGACATAATGTATGTCTGATCTTTCTACTCATGTTTTGAATACCTATGTCACCTTCAGTCCAATACCTTCCAAACTTATTTAATTGATAATAGTTCATTAGCCTTTCACCTTTCCCATTCACCTGTCCCAAATAATTTTTCAAAAGTGTTAGCTGACCGTTTTTGTCTATCTTTTTTCCGTTGATGTGTCGACTTCCCAGCTGAAAATCATCAGGGTGTGATACGATATATTCCAGTTTACGCGCGTCAATTACTTCTCGCAACGTAATTTTTCGCTCATTCTCAGACTAAGCAGGTATCACTCGGTATAATTCAGGATCCAATGAACATTTGCTGAACACCTCTCGAGTGTTCTTGAATTGGTCCTTCGTCAAATTCTTTACCAAGGTGTCTAGTGAGTTTGGCATGAATCTACATGAATCAATAAATCTCCTCTCCATTGATCCCACTTTCTTCGCGAAACTGATGTATTTCTCATCTGTATTGGGGATGCAGTTAATTTGCCCACCGTTAAATCCTAGCTCTTTAACAAACAAATGCGCATCATACCCGCTCAGATTATGAAATACAATGAGGATAAATTTTGGAAGTTGAAATGCTAAATTACATTCATTATGTGCAGCACCACGATACTTACCTGTGATATGATCATGATCTCGAACCGTGTCCCCATCGAGCTCTTTACTACAGATATGACAGGTCATGCTGGATTCATGTCTTTTCTTGTCTTCCTCAGTCATCACCATGTCTTTCTTATCTTGGTAAATATTGTAAATCGCCCACATCTCTTTCTCCATTTCTCTGACGAATTTTTTAGCCACATCAGGCCCTTGGTACAAGACCGGTGATTTATATTGTCCATGTTCATATTTCACGTAATAACAGTATCCTGATGGTTCATGATGTTGATATTGTTTCGTGTATGGTTTTGATGAGTTGGGCTGGCATGTGTAGATTTTCTCCACAAAACATTCAAAATCTGCATAAATGGCAAATGGAACTCTCATTGCACGGTTGTAACTGTCGAATTGTGTGAAGGTCCCTGGCTCTGGCAGTTCTATTTTTACCGCTTCGTTCTGACTGCAATAGTCAAGATGATCATCTAGAATGTCTTGTCTGGTAAAATGATTGAAACACCTACAACAGAAGAAAAGCTCATGACTATTTGACGATACTTGTAATTTTAAAAGTCGCGATAAACTCTTCACCCAGCAATAATGCTCCTGTTTTTCACCCTCCTTATCGTCATTTGTCAGTAACATGAGGTCTACCATATTTGCACACTTGTTCTCTGATATTCTCAAGGGATAAACTTCCAGCTCGCGTTTCTTGGTTATCTTGTATCCTAACACATTCACATTGATGCTTGGGTTAAGCTTTTCAAACTTATCAATTGCTTTGAGTGACACTGGAAATTCAATGCCTTTAATGTCGAGTTCGTCAGTCCATTTCTCGTATTGTTTCACCCGGTCGGTCTGTTTCTGATCTACCTCATTATGATGAAGTGCTGAAAGAACAGCCCACTTAAAACATTGCTCATCCGTATTTTTTACGTTGATTATTGCCTTCTTTAGCAATAGTTGTTTTGGGAGTGCTATGAATGAACTTCCGGCTAGCGGTTTGAACTTACTAAATTTAATATCTAACCGTTTGATTTGACTAAACACCCACCCACTGCCCTCGCGTTGATATTTAGACATTTTTTCTTTGATCTTTTCGACCGCGTCATCAATTTCCTGCTCAAGGTCTGTTGCCTCAAGAATGATCATCTGCAAGGATCTAAAAGAGGGTTCCGTTATTATTATGGGTTCATCAGGTGATTTAGTGCTTGGTTTCATCATTTCAACTATTAAAACCAAATCCACTTTCAACCCTTTTTTCTTGGTCAACGCCCCTTGTATCTTGCTAATGATAGTGCTTCGACACAGCTTCAAAAATGTATTCACATCATTTTTCTTTTTGGATCCAATTTTCACTGTGCCAAATACACCATTCAATGCATCACGTCCGTCCGTTATTTCTAGTTCTTCATCAATGGAAGCATTCTCGATATTATTGATGATTAGGGTACTTAAATTTTTCTTTGTTAGTCTGGAATAGTTATGAATCTTCCGCCTTTTGGCGAGTGCTTTCAACTGTTTCATGGTAAAAAACCTCTTCACGCTTGAATCTTTGGTTTGTTTTGTTCTCAATGAGGTTTACCAGGTTGATTTTCGACAATCTACTATAACCTTTTAAGTCCCCTTCCCTAGCAATTTGTCGCAATTCCTTGATGGTTTTGTTAATCTGTAGTTTACCATTACTAATAAACCCATCATCATTATCATGGTTGAACTGCCTTCTGTGCCTCCAACATTTCCCATATTCCCTTGGTTTGTTCTGACAGTGCCCATCTTTCCTCTTCAATTTGGCCCCGCAGACATTTGGTAATTCCCCAGCACTCATTTTTTGTAATGATGCCATATTTCTTATTACCTCTCCTGATGCTTCCCTTTAAGTTATTTTCATTTTTCTTCTTACTACGCATGCGCAGTAAAAAACGTCACACATCATTCCGTTACACTTCACTCCACACATCGTTTCACAATGTGCTCCATTTCGCTTCACTTCATGATGTGCTCCGTTTCAAGCATAAAAAAAAACTTTTCTAATCCGGCAAAAATGTCGGATCGAAAAAAATTGTTGTACCCCAGCCGGCCCATTATTTTTTTTTTTTTTTTTTTTTGACTTACTTTCTCACAAGGTTGGAAGAAAAGTACTCCTGTTTGGTCTTTTTGCTGACTTCTAAGCCTGTACTTCTCACAAAGGCTCCTTCCAAGGGTTCCATCTCTCTGTTCAGTATACTGCAAGCCCACACCCTTGTCGTTTCTCCTTCTCTGTTTTTCAAAGTGAGGATCTTACTCCTCCCAAACTTCCCATCTACTTCTACCACTTCCAGGATTTTATAAATCACTCCGATTGGGAGTTCCTTCCATTTTAGGGTTTCCAGGCTCTGGTCCTTTGCCTTTTCCTCAAAAACATTATCATTAATAAATTCGAAGTCTACGATTTTTGAACTTCTGAGTTCATCCATATTTTGAACAAAAGACATATTTGTATTTACCCTAGGATTACATCCTTTTAAGGTGTTTGGGTTTTGTGTAAAATAAAAAAAAAATAGATTATTTTTTGTCGTATGTCATTCATTCACATTTTTTATTTTTTTTTCGTTTTTTTATCATTTTTATGCTATATTTCTACTTAAAATAGATTTGTGTCAGAACCGGCAATTTGATACTACTTACATCTGACATAGAAACTGTCGTGTAATGATCTTTTTACCAGATATACTTCCACTTCGAAAAATACCATTGTATGGAGATGGGTAACTTAAAAATAATATCAACTACTGTAACAACTACATGTACGCAATTCATACTGAAATTCATCAAAATAGGCATTTGAATATATTTTTTAATTAGTTTAAATGCATGTTACACCTTGAACACTTCAGTATACTTATATTTCCATATAGTTTCACACTAATATGTTTGTACTGAAAAAGACATGCCTGAATTGGTTATTGAGTACTTTGACACGTGTGCACTAATAAATCCTTCTATTAAAGCTAAACCCTTCTGTATTATTTGTTTTGCCTTTCTATTATTTATTTTCATGTTTCCTTCTAAGTCTTTGACATTCAACAAATTGTGTGTACGTTTCTTGTTTTCATTGAAAACGAAAAAGAGAGGCAACAGATACAAAAGTGATATTTAAACTCATGAATCGAAAAATTGACAGTGCCCTGGCAAAAAAAAAAGAAAACAACAGACAACAATACACAAAACACAACACAGAAAACTAAAGACTGAGCAGCACAAATCCCACCGACATTGGGGGTGATCTCATGTGCTCTGGAAGGGTAAGCAGATCCTTCTCCACATGTTGCACCTATCGTTTTGCTCGTGTAACTAAATTACCAACCCGCTTCGGTAGGTCACATTCGAAAAAAAGAGGGCGGGAATGTGGTTACGACAATTGGGACATATTAGTCGTCATCTGTGAAACAGATATTCCATAACGGTCAACCAACTCATAATGGCGTCCGTAAAATTTTCAAAGGGATGATTTTCAACTTCACCACTTGGAACTCTGGGTTCAAAAGCTTTCTTGTAAGAAGCAACTCTCTATCAAGGAAATCGTTATACATGAAATACATGTCCCGAGAACACAGTTATTTCGTAGTGCATTTCTTTTAGACAATAAATTCAAATTAAAAAAATCGCACCTGCTCTATCTCAAAAAGATTTTTACAGTGTAGTGTACTACTATTGATACAAATAATATCAAAATTATAGAAACTTCTACCAGCTCTGACTCAAAATATTGACAATTCTGTGTTAAGGGGGGCTAAAATTCAGTTTGACAGCTTCAGACATTCTAATTTTTGACCTTTTTTAACTGGACCAAATCATTACTTGACATAAAGATTCAGCACCCAAATTTTTTTAACATGTAATTTCATCCCCTTACTTAATATTTCATGTATAGAATATCAAGAAATAAATTGGGAAAGTGTATAAAAAAAAATGCAAGTTATACACTGTTCACACTAGGGACTATATTCGTAGACAACGAAAACCAAAGGACGATAACTGTGTCCTTGGACCACATGTATTATTTTTAGTAAGTATATAATAATGTAATTTTCATATACTAAGGGTAAATACCTTTCATTATCCCTCAGGAAAGGTCGACCTTAGATGAATTTAATTGATATTTTTGGTGTTTTTTTGTCACATTGCTCTTCAACTGTTTCGGTTTTATACATCCATGGCTTTCAAATATGGCTTTGATCTTTCCTGATGAAGGTAAATTCAGAAAAGCGCTTCGGACGCATGAAGTTTGCAGTTTTGATTTTTTACATCTTTTACAGTATGATAATACATGTAGCATTGAACTTACGTAAATTCTAGTTTAGCGAAATGTTGCTTAGCAGGACTAATACATGTATGAAAAATTCATCAACTGCCCCGGATGTAATCGAAATGTAGAATGTCTGTTGTTACCGTCATCGGATAGCAATGAGTCATCACTCAGCAAATTCTGAAAAAATACGTCAATTGTACGTTTTCAATGAATAAACAGTTGACAGATAGATATGTCTCGCCTTGATGTATTTTTTTAAAGCATAAGCATAATGCAATTGTTGAAATTAAAATGACAATACTTGAACATGTAAACTATACTTAACATTCAGAATCAATGAACCATGACTGAAGGTGCAGGGCTAAATAACCTCCGTGTGTATTTAATTTTTTTTTAATAATATTATACTAAAACAGTGTAAGAAATATGTTTTCTTTTAAAAAATACAGGTAAATCTTAGATGAATTTTTAATTAACCTTGATTGTTATAAAAACAAATTATTTATCAAAACATCTATTGTTATTTGCATGTGGGAATAGAAGGAGTAGTCATTTTTAAAAAGTGGGAATAGGAGGAAGACACCTTTAAGAGTTTATGCGATTCCCACAGTTTCTGTTTGTTACCTTGATTTGTCCCTTCCCACTCGATTTACGAGATTTGAACATCTGTCGCCTTAATCTACTTAACTGAATACCAAATGTTATTGACCTACCATTAGTATTTTCCATTAAGCTGACCTAATCGAAAACAAATACATTGCTGACGTCGCCGGAAGCACGTCTAAGTCTCGCTTTTTCGACTTCGTTGAGGCGAGACAAAAAAAGCAAAAAAGGACATGAAAGACAAATATTAGGACACGGGCAAATATATTATGAAAATAATACAATATATGTATTGTTTTCAAAGTTTTAAAATTTCGGTTTATACTCCGTAAAAGTGATATATAAAGTTTAACCTATTTCAGAAATTAAGTTTTAATACATTTTTGTCAAGTCAAAAACATCAGTTTGAAAGCTCTAGATATATAAGTACGTATGAGTATTCTATGGTAAAAAATTCTTAATTAAATATACTCAACTGCTTGCAGTATAAACTGAGTATTTGAGATTGATATTTTTTAAATAAAACACTTTTATCCAAGGATATTTTTATAAGTGGAAGCATATGTTAAAATAATCATGACAAAGCAATTTTATGAAAAACTGAGCAAAGTGATACAAGCGAAAGAAAAACGGAAACTGTTTCGGTTGTTATACATCCTTGGAATTCAAATGCTCGTCTTTTGGGCGTTCCAGATGTAAGTCCAGAAAAGAGCTTCGAACGCATGAAATTTATAAGGTGCTGCTTTCATTATTTATATGGAAACAAAGTTCATGATATTTTCATGCATACAAATGTGTGGTCGTTTTATAATGATTCATTGTTTTCAAATGTTTTCACTAATAGCAATGTAGAAAAACTTAACAAGTTGATCAGAATAGATAAAAAAAAGTGCCCGGCTCTTAAAAAATATTTATATACTTGTACATTTGTCATTAAAACTAAGCACATTTTCTTAATCTGTTATGCATTTTTTTATCAAAAAATAATATCTTAAAGTGAAGAAAATGAAACATTTATCTAGTCCAAATAATGCAAGATTTCAAAAATCTAACACTGAAATTGAAGATGATAATGCTGTAACATAATACCTAACATGTGATTCATAAAAAAAATATGAAAAAATAGTCCCATTTCATTTACAACAAAACACCTAATATTATGTAATGTTTTGTTTCTTTGTTACGGGGAAATAACCCATTTTCTCTTTTTCTTTTTTCATGTGTTAATTTGTGTTTGAATATATGTCAAGATAGATGTTTACCAACTTACGGTTAAATATGCATCTGTGTCAACATGGGACAATAAAACAAATATGTACATGTATATATGACAAATATTAAATAATTTTGGTAATTTCCCTAAATATTACTTTGTTGGATCTGTAGCCACTATAAACATGATGAAAGCTTGACCGTCCATGATTGTGATAGTAGTCTTGAAATTGAACAATGTTTTTCAACTGAACACTATATGTCCATTAGCACATACTTACAACTTCTCGTCCAATCATATTGCTTGAATATGCCTTCTAATTTTCATAGTACATACTTTTTCCGTGTACTAAGTAACTACGCATGAATGACCACTAGGGTAAGATTTCATTGTATCGTAATCAAGATATGAAAACAAAAATTGCCATTGGCTATTTTGAAATAACACGCTGTGTTCCAAATTAAATTAAATAGTTTGTAATTAGTTTTCACATTGGTTTTTAGATATCCTGCTATCAAAAATTTTGGATCTAAAAAATGTTCTTGACAATTGCAAGTTTTTTTTTCCTTTAAATAAAGAGTAACACATACGGTTCTTTATACCTTGATTAGAGTACAACGCTATCGTAAAATTGTAATAATTTATCATCCATATGCAATTATACTTTGTACACAAAAAAAGTGTGTACTATGAATTATTGTGAAGGGAAATTAAGGCAACTTGGTGATTTTATTAACTTTCTTGGGGAAGTTGATCTATTTCGTCATGAATGAATTGATTGATTATTGGTTGCTTAATGTACAGTGGCAAATATTTCATGCATGTATTGAATTAAAAAACCGTGATAATGTCTGAAGAGAATGTGCCACCTATATATATATACATATTCCGATAAATCTTTTAGTTTTTACTTTGAAAAAAAACACAAAACCTATAATCTCTGATCTATAATTATTGCTAATTGCTTTTTAATGCTCTCCGCTAGACTTTCTATGGGGACAAATATCTATATGTTTCAAATAATTTTAATTTATTATAGCTTTAGTTTTACTGTGAAATTGAAAAGTGTTTTCAAAACATGTATAGTTTCCACTGCAATGTAATTATTGTCTGCTTTTGGTCAATTCATTTTGTCATCTTACCATGTAAAGAAGTACAAGTATAGTAAAACACCGCTGTATATCAATATACATACTTACACCAGCAGCTACCATCTTTTCATTCTGGAGTCACTAGGGCCCGTTTTGAAATAACATATCTAACAATAATACTAGTGAGTAGATTTACAAAACATAAAATTCTTTAATGAACTCTGTTTTACAAACACCTGTGATACAAGTAGTCAGCCAAAATAAACTATCAATAGACCAATTAAAAGATTACTCGAGTTGTAAATATGTGCTAAATTGGATAGTCTATGAAAAGGTATATACTATCAAATAAAGAGCTCGGGGCAAGCCCCTCGCTCTAAATTTCATAGTATATACCTTTCCATAGACTAACCTAGACTTGTTTATTGTGAAGTACTTTTAAGACGTACGTTTGTCATTTTTGTTTACACTTACAACGACAGTAGTTTAATTTAAATAGATACATTTTTTGTTTATAACACTAAGTACGACGTCACAGCATTTTAATTTATACACATTTTTTGTTGTGTATAATAAAAAAATTGTTTATTTATGACGTAGGTTAATACGATAAAGGTGTAACAATATACCTTGATAGCTTTACTCTAAAGTACCGTTAATAAAATATTAATAATATTTCAAAGCAGTTAGTAATACCCCCATTGTACGTTATCCGTGATTAATACATATTATATGATAATGTTTTCACATGTGGCGACATCCTACGTATTGTGAAACTATATAAATCTAAGGAGTGATAGTATATACATTTAGTACATTACTTATCGTTGTAGTGAAAAGACTTTTACACTGAAAAATTACAATGTCGGTCTTACAAGTGACTATGGATATGATCGAAAAAGACAGTTCTGCCATTACTGAACAAAAAGGACACAGCCATAGAAGGAATGCATTGTGGAATATTTTTGAGAATGTGAACCATGATGTAGGAATTATAGACAGAACCTTGAAAGAATTGAACATTTCTAATAGTGACGAGGATTCCGATGAAAAGAAAAAACAGCCCGAATGTGGTGTTCAAGACGAACCGACCATCTGATTTGTTAAACCGTTTGATATAAATCGCAATCAATCGATTAAATAGAAATCCAATCGAAATGTGTTCGATTCTTCAGCCTTAGGACCACCTCAATATACTAAGAAAACTGACTAAAAAAGTAAACAGTTACAAGAGGAAAGTAATAATTAACTGAGATTGTGATAAAGTTGTGGTCTTATTCCGATCATGGACGTATATTTGTCATGAATCCTTGCTCCCATGCTTTAATCGTGACTTGATATTCCATGTGATGCCAGCACTTTTGTTAGTATTTATGTTAAGTTTTAAATTGTTATACTCGATTTTGAATAAATTAAAACAAAAATGTAATTAGAACTTGTATTTACTATTTGTAAGTGGTATGATGCCAAGATTTAATACTATACATGTAAGAACGTAATTAGATTTCCAGTATGGATTTTGACGAGTATACATGCATAATGAGGTTGAAGTTGAACAAAATAAATCTCTGTTTTACTGAAAAATTAATACACCAGGTTTTTTGATATCACAAACTTGTCATAACCTTTACTAAATGTTATCATCGGTACAACTTGAAGGACATCATTCATAAAATAAATCAACATGCAGACATCTTATACGTTCAGGCATTTCACATCCCAACTTTCATGATAGTATTCTATACAAAGCACAAAAATGTCGTCAGTCGCCTCAAAAGCTAATCATACCTTTAAAAAGACTTATTCACAAGGGATATAGTTACGGTACTGTTGTCAAGTCATTAAAAATCGCATTTTTTGGGAAATAATATTGATTCACCTATAACATATTTGCATCGAAAATAAACACATTTATAGTAAAACCAGTTGTTGGCATGATATGGTTTTGTTTTTCTTGTACAATTTATGATGGCTAGATAATACACCCCTTACGGGAGGGATTGTGATTGATTGTCTTATGAGGAAGACATAATCTTTCGATCAATTTAATTGAGGTCTTGAGCTGGCATGTTAGTAACTGATAGTAGCTCATTGTAAATGCATGTTGATCATTGTCATTTTGCTTATAATTTCTTCTGTTTCCTATTCTAACATCGGACTCGAACTTCTTTTAAACTGCAATTTACTGTGCGTATTGCTGTGTGCTTGTTAACTCCAAATTGGCTAGAGGTTAAGAGGAGGGTTGAGATCCCACAAAACATGTTTAACTATCCCAAGTCAGGAACCTCTATCTAGCCGTACAATCCTTAAGTTTATTCTAGAACAAATTTACATGTACACACAAAAAAACTTTTGGCCAAATGGGCTATTCTAATACGTGGTCGGTGATTTGCTTTTGCGCCAATTGGCATTTCATTTGCGCCAAAAAAATCTTTCATTTGCGCCACAAACCATATTTCAACTGCGCCAACATAAAACATTTCATTTGCGCCATAGTTTTGATAGCATAATATAACATATTCATCACAAATCACATTCATCAATTATACACCAAATGAAAACATGAAACACTGATTAGTTTTTTAAATGCTGAGATTATACTTTTCTGATCTAAACGGTGGTTGACTGTATCATTCAATGTTTTAGAATGGTTTTGTTGCCCACATCAGTTGTGATTCTTTCTTTGAAACTTAGGGTACATCTATACGACTTGTCTCCGGTTTTTCTTTCTTCAATACAATGTGAGGTCTTAAAAAATATACACGTATTTCCTTCTCCATTTGTTTCCAAATGAAATATGTCAATTTTGTCACCTTGGACATGTGAACACAATACAATTTTATACTTTTAAGTGACTCTCAGAATTGTATGCCAATAAGGGGATACTCTACAACATTTCGTATACGAGTCTAGTATTCAGGATACAAATTTGACTTTTATTTTAGATACATGTATATAAATGAAAGAGAGATACGGTAATTACAAAATCTACCAAAAAGACAACATATAAAAAAGTGTTTTAATTTACATGACCGAAACCGTCAGTCGACTCCTTGGTTATTGCACTCGAATGACGATTTTTATCCATTTGCGTGAGGTTTTTCTTGCGGAAACTTAAGTAAACAGAGTAACTGTCTATATCAAAAATGATCCACAAAAAGGATCTACAAATAAGTCATTGAGTACTCTTAGATGAAGGTAAGATCAGTGTATCCGGTCAGAATATTGAATTAAGAAACATGAAAATGTTGCCACCATTGTACTGCTCAGTATAAAAAAGCATAGATTGCGTGAATTGTGGTGAGAATACTAATATTACATATTTTATCGTTTGATGGATGAATGTTTATAATGTCCAGCGGCAAATATTTCTTGTATATCCATGACGATAACATATTAATGTCATATCAAAATATCATACTTTTTATCAAACTGACACATAGTCCTGTATATTTAAACTACAACCTATAACATACAATGTATGAGTCCATGAAAAAACTTATTTTGCCTGCACATACTATTCTGACTCCAAGCCTTCCATGAAGATTGGGAGGGGGGTTCAATAACACAGCAACCTAACGACATAACCGAACAAAAGACAAATATAAGGCAACCAGAGTCTTAACAGTTGTCAGCTCTAAATTGGCTCTAGTTTATAAAAGTTTTGAATTAAGTTAAAGAATCGATCAAAGATCTACCATATTTGAGTGTCAAAATAAGGAAACACATTATGATATGACAAGAGACAACACATGGCAAGATTCCGGGCTTGGGACAGGCACATAAAAATGTAGCGGATTTAAGATATAATGTTTTGAAATATCGACCCTTACCCTTTTCAATTTCGATCAGTAGATTACGAAATGTTCGTAAAAGAACATAAACGAATAGGACAGGAAAAACACTTAACTCGTATAAGGAGTCGTTTGAAAGTTTTGGTAAAAATATACAGTAGCTAGATCTTTAGATTTTTGACATTTCTCAGTGTCCCTGCCAATTTGATTTTGTTTATCTTTAACGGTTTACAAGATAATAGGAAATATCTGAATTTTATTCCTGTGGACTATGTTAAGTCTTGTCGGCAATGTTGGTTGATATGTTGTATTTTTGTTGAAAATAAAATGAACGGAGAGAAAATCATTGCAAAAACAAAGGAAATAAAATATTATGTCAGTTTGGAATTCACAAGTATGATTAAAAAAAACAGAATGGCTAAAGGTAAAGACAAAAGCTTATATTTTAAGAAAAATGCAATTAATCCGTAATAAAATTGGATTTTCTATGGAGCTTCTTCAAAATGAATTTTTGCAAACCTATTACAAGCATTATGAAATTGGATCCAGCTTTTTTTTGTTGAAAATATGGAAGAATCACTGAATGAAAATAATAAGATGGATTTATATAAACTTGTAAATTCTCCAAAATAAGAATGAATCCTTCAGTCAGCGACCGTAAATTCTGTCCACAATTTTGCAAAAGTAGCCATTGAAATTCCATTGGGAGTTTTGAGCGATCCGTGGTTAGGGCTTACTAATGCCACTTCAAGAACTTGAACTCAATGGCGGCATAGGCTTTTTGATTGGCTATGAATATGGTCATGGGGTTGAAACACGTGGTATACATATTAATTGGAAAGGTTTGCCTCGACGATATTTGTATTATTAGTCATTAACTAATTATGCAGACGGAGCAAATTGTTATATTCGTCAGTACTCGCAGTGTTATATTCCCGAGGCTCATTTATTTGTTAACAATGGTAGCAAAACATTAAACGAAAATATTTCTGACAGTGTTGGTTTAAAAACTTGATTTGTCGGGTATAGAACATGGAAATGCCCAGTTAAAAGTATTGAAAATAGACTACTAGGACTGCTATTTTCCGGAGAACAATTATATTTTATCAACTTTGCAAGAACCTTGTGAGCCAACCATTAAATTAAAAAAATATGGCGAGCATTTATGATTTTGTGATTGCAATTATGACATGATCAACCAAAATCCAAAAACATAAAATGGACCTAAAACGAATAGCCAAATTCAATTCCAAATTATCAGAGATTTGAACATCTGTAAACAACTGTTGCCTCAAATTTTCTTTGATTTACCTTCTTTTTGAATATTATGATAAATTATCAGTTTTTGTCAAAGTATTATGCTTTTTGGTTTATATGACTTTTAGTGAATACTCACTGTTTCTTCGTTTAATAATATTTTATTGCAGTAATAACGAAATAGGTTTGGACAGAAGTTATTACAATTGTATTGAGTCTCTTCTTACATATATATACAATACACACGTGGATTTTCGCTGCGTCTCCGCCAAGCACTTTGCATGTAGGACTCAAAGCAACGATTCTAAAGTTTTGAATTTGAATCTGAATAATTGCGCTATGTCTTCCAGTTTAATTCTATCTAGTTGGTTAGCATGTTAAAAATCAGAATCAGCAATCTGGTCTATTATAAAGAAAAGAATATTACTCATATCTCATTGAAAATTGTATCCTTCCTGAATAATAATGCATGTAATATTCGCCACTGGTCGTTAAGCAGCAACCAGTTTATCATCGTGCCAAATAGAACAGCGGTATTTATTATATATCGAATTATCATGTTATCGTCCTGAATATGCATGTAATTTTTAACCGCTTGGCGATAAGAAGCGTCCAATCAATCTGTTTTATATTATAACTTTCCATCCTGTGAAAACTGCGATGTTTCCATATATAATACCATTACGATTCCAATATCTGAAATTTCAATATTCTTTTACAAAAGTCCCGAAATAGAAAAATAAGAAGATGTGGTATAATTGCCAACGAGACAAATCTCCACAAGAGACCAAATGACACAGAAATTAACAACTAAAGGTCACCGTACGGCCTTCAACAATGAGCAAAACCCATACCGCATAGTCAGCTTTAAAAGGCCCCGAAATGACAAATGTATTTAACAATTCAAACGAAAAAACTAACGGCCTATCTTATGTACAAAATAACGAACGAAAAACAAATATGATACACAGAAACAAACGACAACCACTGAATTACAGGCTCCTGACTTTGGACTGGCACATACAGAATGTGGCGGGGTTAAAAATGTTAGCGGGCGCCCAACCCTTCTCTTAACCTGGGACAGTGGTGTAACAGTACAACATAAGAACAAACTAAAAAAATCAGTTGAAAAGTGCTTAACTCATCAGATGGATACAAACAGACAACTTTCGTTCAAATCCAACTTTGACTGAATGAGTTTAATCTTAGTTTAAGTGTATTTACTATATGTAGTACATACTTTATGAACTTGTCAACACGGCATTATGACGTCACATACACACAAAAAACATTTCTTTATTAACGTAAATATGTTCAACAGAAAAAATAAACCTGGATTAATCATTTCAATTAAAATTGCAGAAACAGATCGTTAATTTGAAGAAAAAAAATATAAGAAAATGAGCCCACTAAACAAACATAAAAGGGAGAACAAAAATCACTAAAAGTACTGGACAGTTCAACAAGCCAGATCAACTACCAACAACCGACTCCTTTGTCAAAAATGATTTGCTTTAAAGTAACTGCGAATACTCTCAGATCTATACTTTGTGTCTTAGTGTTTCGTTGGTTGTTTTTGGTTTTCAACTGATTTTTATAGTTTGTTCTGATATCGTGCTGTTACGCAGATGTATAAGGTTAAGGAGAGGGTTTGGGCACCCCAAAACTTAAAAGTTTAAAGGCCGGCTTGAGATAGAACCCCGACCTTTCACACTCTGCTACATGTATGAGCACGCTACCCCGAGATTCATTGTGTCAGACATTCGAATAGAATATATGTAACATTGATCCAAACGGAGAGTAGTTGTATAACTTTTTGAATATTGAAATAAGGATTCCACTTCGGATTTGTTCCAAAAAAGGGGTGTATCGAAGTAAAATCATAAAAGTGAAACCATATCTTCAGAGGATTTTTTTTTCTTTGAGTAGGCATGTGCAAGCTTGCTAACACGATCTTTTAACAAGATATATCCTGCATATACAGTTTCTGAAGCTGTGCCTGTGTGTCCGCTTTTCAATGTTCAATATCCCGATGTTAGTATAATATAATTACGTCGTGGTAACGGACTCTGATCACAGAAATATAAAATAAAAATGTACAAGAATCGTTAAACTGTCATTGCAATAAGCTTACAAGAAAATTATTATATTGTGTTGTCTACATTTGTATATGTGCAATTTGGCCAGAGACCTCGTTAAACTTTTACAATTGTCGCATTTTTTTTTTTATCGTTTTCTCTTTGAAAAGCACGGTACATGACTTTCATGCGTTTTTTTTTTTTTTTTCTTTCAAAATGTACATTGAAAACCATTTCATATAGAAATAAGGAAAATGACAATACAATACCATTCTAAAACTGCTGAATACAGGTTGATAAATAAGCTAATTTAGAATGTATTTCAAAATTTCATAATTATGTTTTACTCTTCCATAATACTCTTTAACAATATAAATCGACATTTTTTTTATGCTGGATGAAACAAGATTAAAAACTGATTGATTACAAAGTCATGTTAAGAATTAAGAAAATGAAAAATTTTGAAAATATATATTGAATTTCATGTTTTGAACTCCACAGATGAATAGATAGATTACTGGCTACTTTAAACGTATCCAAGTGCATGCATCTAATTCATGCAAATCACTAGTTGTTAAAGATCAACGTTCTTGTTCTCTCATGATCTTAACATCATCGTTAATGTCACACAGTCTAATCTGAAATCGTCAAAAGTAAATAATTGTAATCGTACAACATAAGTGTCTATAACTTAATGTACTTGATTGGAGAAGAACTTGCTCAGATAGTGTTTTTAATATCTATTTCCAACTAGTATATTCGGTATTTCAGAAAAGTCAAGTAATACTGTTAACAATTAAACTTTTTTTTCAGTGACAGAAAGGAGAACAAAGTGGAGAGATGTGGTTTGGTATAGTTTTGCTTGTAACAAATTCCATATCATTCAAGTTGACAGAGTCTTTGTCAAGCATCGATAGATTTGATGTTAAGCATGAGAGAAGGATGTCGGGAAGTCTAACATCTGTGACAGTGATTGCACGATCAAAGATAGAATGTACTGGAAAATGTTTGGAGAATGCAGATTGCTGTATGTCAAGCTACAACAGAGAAACCAACGCATGTACTATTGATATATCGGGGTGTTGTGACGTCATAACAGAACAAGCAGACGACACAGATGTCATGATCAAACAGTCAGAAACCAGAACTTTTCAGTCGAATCATTCATCTTTTGGTAATGTTAACTTATTTGTATTTTACATTTGCTTTAATGACCAATGAACAGACGAATGATTTATGTATGAATTTAAGATTTAGTTAGTATAATACTAGTATGGGAGCTGCATGTATATGCATTGAACGAGAAACATATCGATTGCGATGATAAAACAAATCAGCTGCTCTTCGTTTTGTTTTGTTTAATTTCATGCTTTAATGTAACCAAGTATATATATGTACGAGCTATAACTTTAAATTTGTATTGATTTTATTTATGCAGGATATTCCACAGATAATTTTGCTTGAAGGGTAAAGTTAGCTATTCTGATCACCTGGCGTCCGTCGTCGTCATCCGCTAACTGTTAACAAAATCTTCTCTGAAACTGCTGGGCCAATTGAAACCAAACTTGGTCACAAGCATCATTGGAGCATCGAGTTTAAAAAAAACTCTGTCCGGTGATCCCGCCTACCAACCAACATGGCCGACATGGCTAAAAACAGAACATAAGAGTAAAGTGCAAGTTGTATATTCTACCTTAAAACCGCTATAGAAAGAGAAAATCTGACGGATGCAGAAAAGGTTTCAAATGTTAAATCCAACCTACTTATTATTTACACAAAAACTGTCAAACAACTACTTAAATGAGTTATTACCCTTACATGACGATTTTAACTAATTTTGTTTTATTTTCCCCCGTTATCTTGAATACTTTAATAGATAGAGAGAAACTTAAAGTTGCAAATATAATCAGCAAGACAAGATCTACAAATAAGTCATTATAGCTGAATCGACTCCTTATAGGAGTTATTGCCCCTAAATGATGATTTTTTTTTTTCTCCATTTTTGGGTTTTTTTTTTTTTTTTTTTTTTTTTTTTTTGGTGGGTTTGCTTATTATCTTGACCACTATAATAGATAAAGATAAAAACAACTTTGAATAAAATGTAAGATTAACAAGACAAGATCTACAAATATTTGTTACATGACTGAAATCGTCCGTCGACTCTTCGGTTTTACCAATTCTTGCATTTTGGCCCAAATGTAGTGAGTGAAAATGACCAGTAAGACCAGATCTACAAATTTGTTAAGATGGTCGAAATCGTAAGTTGACTCCTTATAGGAGTTATTGTTCTTTTATGATGATTCCTACCCAACTTTTGCATATTTAGCCAATACTATAGGAGTTGAAGAAAAATTGTTAATTACAAAAAGGATCAACAAGGCAATCTCTGCAAATATATCAACATGGCAGAAATTTTCAGTCGATATCTATTCAGCAATATTTATTGCCCTTTAATGATATTTCTACCCTACTTTTTCAAAATGAAAATTCTATAATAGATAAAGTAAAACTGTAAACTGCAAAACTAATAAGCAAGACAAGATCTACAAATGAGTTCTTATAAAAGTGACTGCCCGTGAATGACGATTTTTACCCGTTTGTTTGTGTTTTGGCAAACAAAAATTAAAAGATAGAGCGAGATTGAAATCTAATAAGCAAATCAAGATCAACAAAAAAGAGATCTGAGTCATGAATTATATTCTAGTATTTTTAAAATATTGGATAGTGGTCATTGTTGAAAAAGGCTCTTAAAAGCCTTTACTTTTTCTTATAACGGAAAAGCTATGCTCGAAACGATTTAATTTCCTTCATGGGGGACAAACTCGAAATTCGTGCGTACAAAAAAAAGTAAATCCATATTTTGAAAGACCATAATTTTTCAGGTGACGGTATTGTTCAATACAAATTTGATAACACGTACTGATTTTTACAGGAAGATATTACATGACTTAGACTTTAAATGTTTAATCAAACTTTGTTTGCAATAATTTTATTTGTTTTATTTCTTGTCTGTCTACTGTTAAAAAATAGAACGATAGATAATTTAGCTAATCTGCAATCAATTCCATCTTCATGTTTATATATCATGTACTGTGTTACAACTCTAGATTCTACTGACGAGGAAAGGTAACACTAGGCCACCGAAAGCTGAATTTTTAGTTCAGTCTAGGTGGCCGAGTGGTCTAGAGCGCTGGACTCAGTGCAGGCGGTGTTGTCTCGATATATCAATAGAATGAGTTCGAATTCCGGCGAGAGAATAACAAAAATTTGCTTCGGCAAATTTGCAGATTTAACATTGTTGTGCTGATATTTAGAGTAATTATGAATATAATATGTGTTTTTAGCCGTGTATCACCTTCACTGGTCTTACGTATTTACATATATATATATATAATTTTTTTTTTTATAAATATTTGTTTAGTTGTCTCTATATATACTAATATTAAGATTAAAGTTCACCTTCTATCTAAAGTAAAAACTCAGCAAAAGTAGTAAATTTAATTTTTAAACTTGATTATATTAACATTTTTTTTTTAATTTAATATAGATATAGTAATTCAATCATCATGATGGATACATGTTTAGTATACCTGCAAACATTGAAATTTTTAAAATATATATTAGGTTTTTTTTTATTAATAAAAATATGAGAGCACAATTGTTTTTCTTATTTCTAATCCATCAAATAAAAAAAAACACACACAAATCTGTACATGGAAACTCTAGCTTCTGTTAATCCCAACTGCAGAGTAAACTTTGAGAAAGTTTGATTAATACTAATTTTTTATATGTTTTTTAATTTCTTCATATATGCTCATAATTTGACTACTTCGTGTAATGTGCAAAAAATGAATTCATACATACAAAACAGTAAAAATTAGTTGGAAAGGGCTGAAATTAACAAATTGGTACTTAGCACAAAATCAAATTAGAAAAAAGGCAAAAGACACAAAAAACCGAGCAAGTTGTCTCCATAGACAATCAGAACTGTCTTCGGATCGAGTGGTCTTGTACTCGTTTTCGTTTTAAATTTGTTGTGGAATAATACCAGTAGGGCTTAATTAGTGGCAAGATACATATTTTTTCCGGAGTTGCCTCAAAATTTAACGGGATATTGTGGATTTTTTTAAATTAATTTTGTGTTTGTGTTATTTCAGTGCAGGGGCAAGTATGTCACTATTTATTTAGAAAATGTACTTACTTTTGTGATAGCTGTCAAAATGTTGAATTGGTAGTATTTTAAAAGTATAATAGTTATTTGCAAGGGTATTTACTTGTCTAGCAACGAAAGTAATATCGTAATAGATAGCTCAAGCGACCCTTGCGTTTATTTCAATTTAAATTCAATTCAAATCTTTATTGCCATTACACCATACATTTATAGCATGTGACACAACATAACAAAATAAAAACAAATAATATCAACAAGATCATTAATATACATAATTTAAAAAGTAAATATTTCAAGAGTCCCCTGTCCTCAGTTCTGGAACGTGAGGGTACCCAAATTGAACCTAATTTGACAGTTTTTTCACCTACGTTTTTTTATGATCCCGACAAAAGTTTCCATTCTGTGTTTATTTTGTAGACGTATCCTTATTTACTATATAGTTACACCAATTTAATTTTGAATCCATATTGATTCATAGAAAAATGGATTTGAACCGACCTCCAAACGATCCATGATTCTGTAATGAGAAGTACCCAAATTGCACCCATGTTTAAATTCACATCCTTAAAAATCGAATAACAGAGGTTTTGTTTTATTTCTTCAAATATTTTGAACAATTTGACATTATTTCATTCTTACTATTCATTTTTTAAGAAATGGATGCTTGTAACATGTTTAATTTGCTCATTTTTAAAAGATGACATTTTGAGAACGTCGCATGGCGACGTTTCCGTAGATTTACTTTTTCCAGGGAATGATTCATCTGTTGATATATATACTGTGAACGTTTAGTGTATATTTAAATATATTTACATATGTTGAAAGACGTGTATAATGTCAAATCATAAAAATACAAATTGTTTAGTCTCAAAGAAAACTTGTAAGATTTCCGCAGCTGTTTTTGTTGAATAGGTGCAATTTGGGTACTCGGTGCAATTTGGGTACTGTGACGTTAGACTGTTTTAAAAAGGATCCGAGCTTCATTACCTCAATGTGTGATCTTGGGTTGAGTATTTATGTAATTTGCAGTCAGGAGGGTTTAAGAACATCCGTTGTTTGTCCTGCTAGTCAAATGCGTTTTGTTAAAATATACTTTTTCACTTTTTTGGTCTTATGGAAAATGTTGTTTGTGCTGTATTTAGACCCCTCTACCAAGAAATTTGTTTTGCATGCACACGTATAAAAATTGCGGTTTTTATCCAACGCAATCATAGGTTTGAAAGTTGTTTTCAATTTAGACTTGTTTGTATGTAATTTTATCTATATCATTTGAATATGTAAAGTACATATTCTCATTTATCATATATAATCAAAATAAACTTTTCTAATATGACTGTTAATATCACAATATAAAAAGAACTGAATTTCATCTTCAATATTTTTGCAGTTTTTGCATAATCTTTCTTCTCTTGGCATTTTAAGATATCTTACCTTTTCTATTGATAAATTGTGGCCATTTATTCTAAAATTTGTTATCATTTTTCTAAATTTAAATTTTGAGCAAGTTAAATATTTATCTTTTGTATTTTTTAGTTTTACATGTTTATAAATAGTGAGATTGCTGTTATCCTTTATATCGGATATTTTATCATTTACTAGCTTTTCATAAAAATGCTTCAATTTTAATGTTATTTGTTCTTATATAGTTTTAGTTATTTTATGTGAGGAACATTTCTTCAATGTGTCCAAATCCATACCTGTTTCTTCTAACACATGTTTTACATATGAAAACCAAGAATAAATTCTCAAAGAATCCAGGTTTTGAGACAATAAAGGATTCTTTCACAAGAGGATTAATGTCATCAGAATATAATCTATTAATTTCAGTATCGGTGAAAAAGGGATGTAGGCAAACGTCAGTAAAACAGCTTTGAATTGACAACGACTTTTGATACAATAAATTGTTGAAATATTAATGTTCTTGTTTTAAACTTAATGTCGTCGAAGGAGAAGATCCATCCAGAAAAGTTTAAACATAACGGATAGAATGGCAGAGCACCGCGTTTTGCCAAAAAGGACAACAGTCATGATATCTCATTTATATCTATACTTATGAGTTTGAATATCCCTTAAATTACACGTATGCAGCACGGAATCCAACAAACAATGTTGTAAAGTCAAACATATATCATGGTGTTATCAAAGAGTGACAATAGAGTAAACGGACGAACCCTATAGGAAGCTATAAATTTTCATTCAGATGTGATCTAATTGAAGATATGTTTAGTTAGATAATGTAAATAATATAGCCGTTTATTTCGCAGGAGAAAAACCAAAGGACTGTACTGACATTTCTGTTCAATGTCACGCCTGTTGCAGCGGCGTTTATACGATTTTTCCAGTTGGCTCTTCTGGTGTAGATGTATTTTGCATGATGAAGACTAATGGATACTCATGGACAGTAAGTCTTTAATTAAAGGCAACGATGCGATACTGTAGCAATGCATAGGCGCTTGGGGAATGGACCCCCCTTTTTTCTTTTCTTGTTTTGTGTTGATATTCTGTAATATTTTAACTTATGTTTAATTGCATTAAATAAATTAGAATAAGTAAAAATATAACAGAATATTAAGAAACAAAAAGAAAAATAGAAAAAGTGGGGTTCATTCCCCAAGCGCCTGTGTAGCAGTGGTGATATATAACGTCTAGAACGACGATATCGTCTTAAAAGGCAATCAGCAAGCAAACTGGTGGTAACAAACTAATTTTTTTTCTGTTGATAATGTGTATGTGTACACTCAAACACGTATTCACATCATTATTGCACGGAAATTTAAGAAAATATTTTACCATCAAAAACAATCAATTCAGTTATTTTAACATTGACATTAATTAATATTTGTTTTGTAAAATACAGACAAATGCAATACATTGACGAGACGCTTTGTGTTTATCAAGCAATGTGATCTCTAGAAGGTTTCGCAATAACCATGATAATGTGATAACCAAATCTGTTTACTGGATTTTGTAATTAAATCTCTAATTGACCTATGACCTGATTACAATGCATCAACCAATAACATTGTAATATCACAAATTTACCAGATGACATGCATGTAAGAGAAAATTTATATGCACCCGTCCTAAGTCAGGAGCCTGTTAATTTTGTTCAGTGGTTGTCGTTTGTTGATGTGGTTCATAAGTGTTTCTCGTTTTTTATATAGATTAGACCGTTGGTTTTCCTGTTTGAATTGTTTTACACTAAGTCATGTCGGGGCCCTTTATAGCTTGCTGTTCGGTGTGAGCCAAGGCTCCGTGTTGAAGGCCGCACTTTGACCTATAATTGTTTACTTTTTACATATTGTGACTTTGATGGAGAGTTGTCTCATTGGCACTCATACCACATCTTCTTATTTCTGTTTGAACAAAGAAGTTCATGCTTAAAGAATTGCTATTGACGTATGTGAGCAAAAGTGCATTAGTATTTTTACGAAATTAATATGCCTTCATCCAAAAGATTTATTATGATTTATCAACATCAGTCTCGATTTTCTTTTCATCATTCTGATAACTGAATGGCAAATCTGACTTTGTTGTTTTACAAGAAAACAAAATTTTGTTTGGCCAAGTGATAGATAATTGAAAAAAATTATTTCCCCATATGTCCGAACATGTCACTGTTGTCACTACAGCTGATTAAAAGTACATTTCCAATGGGAAATTTAAAAACTTCCATGGGATTATTAGAAGTTCCCATGGGAAAATTTAAAGTTCCCATCGGAAAAAGTACTTAAAGTTCCCATGGGAAGACAAGAATACAAAAAGTTCCCATGGGAATTAAACTTTTCCTATGGGAACAATTTATTCTTCCTATGGGAACAATTTTTTCTTCCCATTGGGACATATATTTAATTTACGATTGGAACATATTTTCCTTTTGATTGTTTTTCCCCTAGAAAAATTGAAATGTGTTGAAAATACAGAATTTATGTTAAATTATTGCAGTATGCAGGTTTTCTACAAAATATCAATATGGTTTCGTATCTAAAGTTGCACTCAATATGCAACTTCCATAAACCTCTGATTATCCAGTGAAATATGGAGCAATGATAAGTAAGTTTTTAAATTAAGCTGTGCGTGTGTGTTGTGATAACAAAATATCCTTATGCAATATTTATGCACACCTTGATTCTTTCGTTTTAATACCGTAAATCTTATTCAATTGTTACATAAAAATAAATATCAATTTAAATGCTGACTGCATGATTAGAACTATATGCATTAAAGACATTATTGTGTCATGGAAGGATTTCAAATATATTATTTGCCTTGACCTGTATACAAATTCCTATCAAAATGTATGTCACCAACATTATTTGGAAATGAATATGAAGAGATAAAGGTATAAAGGTATAAATCAACGAGACCGCAATCCAACAACACAAAATAACTTATGTATAAAAAAAAAGAAAATGTGGTATGATTGCCAATGAGACAACTCTCCACAAGAGACCAAATGACACAGAAATTAACAAATATAGGTCACCGTACGGCCTTTAACAATGAGCAAAGCCCATACCGCATAATCAGCTATAAAAGACCCCGAAATGACAAATGTTGAGAGTACTCGCAGTTACTGACAGCTAGTTCAAAGCCAATATCAACTAATAAAAAAAATCATGCATATAAGACTATGTAACTATTTAAAGAAAAACACCAATAGCTTAAATAGAGACATTGACAAAACTACCATCAACATTTATCCATAGCAGAGAATGTATAGGGCTTGATAGTTATATAAATAACAATGTTTAAACAAAAACAATTTCATCTTAACTCGCAATATGAGAAACAGCAGTGACTATTTTTCTCTTTTTTCAACTTTACCATGAAACTCTATTTTTTTTTTCTATCAATGTCAATAGTAAAATTACAACAAATTGTAAGTTCTAAAATAAACCAAATACTTCCACATAGCAGATTTATTGTAATTCATAAAATTTGAAAGTAATAGAATTGTCAGGACAGAAATTTAAAATTAATTTGTTTGTTTGTAGTTGGTGGTTGTCTGTCATATTTGTTTTTCGTAAATTGTATTGTATAGATTAGGTCGTTAGTTTTCTCGTTTGAATTATTTCACGTTTCATGTCGGGGCCTTTTATTATCATTTGATATCTGGTAGATAGTTGCTTCATTTGCAGTCATACCACATCTCCTTAGTTTTTATATTAGCATTTTTGAGTAGAGATTAAATGAATTTGAACCATACAAAGGATATATATTTCTTGGTGCCATGAATTTAGTCAATAAGTCCATTTGATATTTTGTTTTCCTAGCAAAAATGTATAATTATTGATGTTTTACTACAAATGCTTTCAATATGTAAAAGTTTAAGAAAATGTTTTTTTTTAGATCGTTGCCAACAAATTATCTAAAAACTAATTTGTGACTTCTTGTTCTTCAATTTTTTCTTGTGGTCGTCTGTCCTACCTTCTTATTGATGAATGTAGGAGGAAAAGTCCCAGGAAATAAAGTTACAATTATAAATTTATCAGTTATTGTTGAATTATTTTTTACCTAGTATTTGTACTTTCTTTTATTTTAAGATTTTCTATTAAAAAAATCATTAAAATGATTAAAAAAGATTAATTATATTTGACTTTTTTTCAATTATGGAACTTATTGGAAAATAGATGAAAAAATGTCGAAAACAACTTTTTTTCTGGTGCGTAGAAATACCACACATTTGATTTTTTAATACAAAATACAAGACCCATAAAACAAAAACAAAAAACACTAGAACATGCTGAAATAATATATTCATGTACAACCTGTATACACGTGCGTAATAAACGGGTCCTGGTTGAATGAACATGAATTTAAATCGATTACACACAGATGACAATCAATAGAGTTTGGCACGTGTCGATAAAACATTAAATAACTTCGTAATTACTAAAGATATGATTATATAATTTGGAATTATTTATTTATATTAAAATAGTCTACTACTATATTTCATGTCCTGTGTGCCAACTATATCATCCCATCAAGTCCCTAGTGCGAAAATTTGCGGTATTTCTACGGACTCCTTTATTTCAATGTTTGATTCCTTCCGTATTATATTCAGGTATAGCAGTTTATTTAGATGAATTACAAGAAAAGAAAAAAAGTAAATTGAAGCCATATTATTAGTCACTGTTGTATTGTTTTACAAACTTGACATTGACATGGAGTAGTGATTTCTGTGACTTTTTTTCTTACATATACACGTACATGTACAAAATGTACAAGTTTGTTACTTTTTACCTGTGACTTTTTTTCGTGTGACTTATTTCCGTTTTCTTTGTTTTTGTTTTGTTTTTGTTTAAACATATTTTATTTTCAAAAGTAGCAAATGGGATTGAACACAAGTTATTACAACATTAGTGAAGTCCTCTCCCTATTCAAATATAAACACAAAATACATTAGATAATGGCGAAAAACAAAATAGGAATGCATGTAATACAAAGTATAAACAAAAACGAAAATACAATATAATAATGTTGTAATATAGACTGGCGTGAAGTGGGCGAAAGTAGGAATTCAGAATTTTAATTGTATGTTCTGAATCTTTGTGTAGATCTGATATAAGATTGTACAGATTCAAAAGTTTCTTTATTTTGCTGAAATGTAAGGTCACCGTGATCAGCCAGTAGAAGCTCAATTGATTTAGCATATCTTTTTAAAATCAAAAACAATATTTCTCTTGCTTCATTGTGAAAAGGGCACTCGAAAAAATGATGAATACAATCCCCAACAGCATGGCTACAGCTGCATGCGGGATTAAGTTTAATATTAACACGGTGCAGATCTGCATTTAAAGAGCTGCTCATATTTCTCAACCCTGTATGAATGATATTACGTTTTCTAACACCACAACTAAAGTAGGGGGTGACTGTATTTATATTTCGGGAAGTCCGTATGTTTGGGTTGTAGTAGATGGAAAAAAAAAAGATGTTCTGGTTATATCTTAGTCTATAACGGGGTACTACATAGTTGTTACTATTTCGAAAATCATAATTAGATATTTGACCAACAAGTGGGATCATTAAATCGCAGAGATAATCAAGGGAAGTCTCGTTATGTAAAGAATATAACATATTGAGCTTTCTTGGCTTTCTTCTGTCTACTAGCAATTTCCTGCCTGTTTCGAAATATGAAGCTTCCCGACTAACGTACACGGGCAACTTAGTTACTATTCTTTTTGCTTCCAACTTAACATGTTATAAATTATTAGAATCTTGTTGAGTACAACTATCCCGTAACGCACATGCATATTCCATAATTGGTCTAATAAATGTTAAGTTTATACGAGCAAGATCATTTCTATTCAATACATTTTCTGCTCTTTGGTCAGGTTGTTGTCTCTTTGACACATTCCCCATTTCCATTCTCAATTTTATATTTCAATTTTTCAAGAAAACATAATCTTGTGCTTGCACACTTCATTATGTTTTCTATATGTGTTTGCAGAGGACATTTAAGCGCATAGATAGGATATTTAGCAAAAAACAGTGAAACGTTTTAGCGCCAAAGTACAGTCCATTTTTAAAAGCGCCAGGGCCGTATGCATAAAGCTACTTAAGTTAAGATTTGTTCCGAACGGACAGATTTTTCTACCTGTCCTACGATAAATAAGTACTACGATTGGATATCTTAGCTTAAGTGGTTTTATGCATATCAGCCCTGATTTTAATCGATCCATTTTACCAAAAAGAGAAATTATCAATGCCATTTTAGAGAATGTTATTTATTCATTGTAGAATAATGGATTATAATTTAGTATCATGATAGCACAATAAATATATATCACGTCAAAAAAAATACATCAATAAAAGTCTAAAAAGCTAAAGGGAAACACCGCAAAAAAATAAAAAATTGATATTATGTTCATTTTGTATAAAACAGCAAAAATTCATTAATATTAACGTTTAATCTCCTAGATAAGATATCACCATCGATTTTAAATTCAGAATATCAATTCTCTAAATGTAGCCATCTTGACAGCTTCACGGGTAAAAAAAAGCTACGTGATTTCTATAAACCACAAAGTACCAAAAAAAGCAGGGAGTCAATCGTACGGTTGTATTACCCGACAAGATAATGACAAACGCATACACATATTCACGGATCCTAAAAAAAGAATTGTACCAGACATTGTTGTGTTACCTATCGGCAAACTTTTTTTTTAACTAACTTAATAAGGTACAATGTTTAAAAAAGTTTAAGAGTCGGAAAAAGTCTGCCGATTGGATATCTATTTTTTTTAATAACTATGATCTGTCATTTTTAAACTGTTTTTTTTTTTTTTACTAAATTTATGAAACAAGTTAATATAGGGGAGTTAGTCTAGAGCGATTTCTTTTAAGGATTCTCTCATAGTTTAAAGTCATAATTAACTAGCGGTAATCCGTGTAAAATTGTTTTCAATAATCTAATTTTTCATAACTCTTTTATCTGGGACTATTATACAATATATTATGTCCCAGCTTTTATATAATACATTTATTTAGTTACCTAATTTGACCATCAGCATGGCTAAAGGAATTATTGCCAGAGGTATTGTGAGGTGACACTTCCAGGTATTCAAGCGATTTCCTGTCGGGCTTAAAAACTCTTATTACACGTATTGCAGGTTCATGCATCGCTTTACTGTTGAGCGTATAGATCCGTGTACACGGCCGGTAGTTTGGAACTTCATATTTAAAAATTATCCGGTATAATTTACATCATGTGTACATTTTTTTGTGTCTTGAGCCCGACAGTGATACACTATACATTACTAAACTCATACGTGTAGTCAATTTTACTACCATTTGTTTATGAATGACATTTCTGATGTAATGAATGATATTTATGATAATCTAAATAATTCCAACCAAAGATTTGATGAAGTAACAATGTATTGAGATATTTTCCATTGGTAAAATTTGGAAAATGTAAGTTTGCACTCGTTGTCAATAATTGTGGACATTTTGAAACATATAAATATTTATTTCACAAAAATGTGCGCACTTGCCGAACGTTGGTTTATACAGATAGAAAGTTACGGAACTATAGATAGTCACAATTTAAAATATGTCTTTTGAAAATAAGAGAGAAACATCCAGAACCAATCTGATTTAAATTCAGGACCCGTATGCATAACGCTACTTAAGTTAAGATTTGTTCCGAACGGACGGATTTTTCTACATGTTCTACGATAAATTAATACTACGATTGGATATCGTAACTTGAGTGGTTTTATGCATATCAGTCCAGGGGTGGTGTTCTCGAAGCTGTCTTAGGATTAGGACGTGTCCTAAGATCATCTTATGACACGTCTTTGTCCTAAGTCGTGTTCTCGAAGCTCTCTTAACTTAGGATATATTGCATTTTTCGTCCTAATTTTAGGAAAACTTATTAGGTGTCTTAAGATCATCCTATCTTTATCCTAACTTTAGGACACGTCTCAGACAATAGTTTGTAAACACATATGGCTGCGGCTTTTGTGTACATGAGAAGAAGGCACCAGAATATTCGTAGAAATAGACTGCTTAGAGACTACGACAACCCTTTGGACTACTTGGATATCATACATAGGTACAGATTGTCGTGCCAATGATTCTTGATTTATGTAGAAGATTTGACAATGATTTTCACAGACCAACAATGAGGTCACGTGCATTGCCTGTTTCTTTGCAGATAATGGCAGCACTTCGATTTTTTGCCACAGGGAGTTTTCAGCTTGTAAATGCTGATATTCATAACATATCTCGTTCGAGTGTTTCAAGATGTGTACGAGGTGTAACGCAGTGTTTGGTCAATGTATGCAATCAACACATTATTATGCCTACAGATGCAGCTAGTTTAGAAATTGTAAAGCGTGGGTTCTACGAAATTGCAGACTTTCCTTATGTAGTAGGTGCCGTTGATGGAACTTATGTACGGATCAAATCTCCATCAGAAGATGAGCATATTTTTGTAAATCGCTTCAATTAATGAACAGGGAGTTTGTGACTCTAATTTGAAATTTTTTAACATAGACTCACAGTGGCCAGGAGCAACCCACGACGCTTTCATTTGGTCTAATTCAACTGTGTGTGAATTATTCGAGAATTGAACAATATCAATGGATAGACAGATGGCTACTTGGAGATAGCGGGTACCCTGTTAGACCTTGGTTATTGACACCCGTTCTGAACACCACTCCTAGAAAGCAACAAAGTTACAACGGGGCACACATGAGAACAAGAAACGTTGTCGAACGAAGTTTTGGTGTGTTAAAAGCACGTTTCCGCTGTATAGATACTAGTGCTGGAACGTTGTGGTATTCCGCTTTAATGTGTTGTCGCATTGTTCTTGCTGCTGCTGTCTTACACAATCTGTGTATTATAGATAACAGAATTCCTTTACCACCAGACAGAAATAATTTTCCTGACCATGGACACATAGCCGGACCAGCCTATAATGGACATTTGAATGACGGGGCAAGTGTTCGTGAAAGACCGATAAACGGAAGCTTTAGACTTGATTAATAATAAAGTCATATGATATAAATAATGAATTCAGATGTAGTTTTCTGTATTGATTGATTGATTGATTGATTATTCATTAAGTGTGTAGGGCTGGTACCGGAAATCGGTATTAAGACTGGTCCTATTAAGGCATAAAACATTGAACTGTTGCCGTACAGTAAAATTAGTACCAAACGACATGTAAATAGTACCTAGTTCACTTTAAGGTAACAGTTCAATGATCTTTTTCCCTATTAGAACCCGTTTTAATACCAATTTGAGTGGGACAAAGAGAAAACAAACCAATCACCTACATTTACATGTAATTGTATAATAACTGCCATTTTCATTTGAAAATGTTTATACCCAAACAGGATGCACATTTCCAGAAAAAAAATCGTTTTATTGTATGGACGAAGTATCAGAAAATGTAGGTACATGTACACTATTCACGGAAATACCCATTTGCTGCAAAATTTTAGTTCAACTTTGTCATATACAGTTGGTATTTCTGTTCTTTAATGAGAAGGGATTTTCTTTCTAGCTCTAGCCTCTGCTTCTCGGTTGCTAGTCTTTCTTTTTCAATGGTTAACAGGTCTTTTTCTACGGCCAATCTCTCTCTCTTTCAATCTCTACCAGTGTTTCTTCAGATGATTCTGTGTGCGGTGATGATCGTGTTTGCGTGAACAGACGTTTGTCGTCTCCGCCTGAACTGGTGCCACTAATAGAAGGTAAGGCTGAAATATAAAATATGTATATATTCATTCAAAACGTGTTAAAATACATGTGACTGGATATAGGTTTCAATGGACATGTTCGAGAATGGTTTGTAAATAATGTTTAACCCCATATATTAATATACCTGCACCTCGTTGGAATCATTATAAATCCCTCTCTTTTTTCAAAGAGGAACATGTTTGATTAATATCTCGCTTCCATCTCGTTCAGGGTTTTGCTGTAATTCTCGTAAAGTCACCATAGCAGACAGACTTAATGTTACATATTGATCATATCGAACTTAACCAAGTCGCTCAACGAACTTGTTGATAATGAACCCAGTTACACTAACCAATCTATTATATTTACTGATAAGTATCGTTGCCATACCAACCGGCATGTCTAGTACATTAGAAATGAACCTATATGCAAACTCTTAATCAAGACTGGGACAGACGTATGGGCGGACAGACGGACAATGGTAAATCTATTCCGCAATAGAGGAACAAAACAAATTGTGGATCCCTCCTCTTTTAAGTTATGAATACATGTACGTGCATATAGAATATGTAAACTGACCTGTTTCGAATGAGGATTCAAACTCCTCTCTACTCTGATCCATAGGGATGTCAGCTGCCTGGCAGGTGTCGATTTCACCTGCAATGCCGTCAATCGGTGTATCTCCGATGATTCCTACAACCTTGTCTTGAAGTGGTGTCAACCAATCTGGAGGAGGGCCCCACCAGTCTTTTTTGTCTCTCGTCTAACAAATGCTGCCTACTTCTTCACTGTACTTGTGTAGGTCGATCAATTCTTTTTGATTTCCTCGGCTGTCCGTTTATGTGTCGAATTGCAAGCATTCACCTTACTGCAAATGGCCTCCTATGCTCTTTTTTAGCGGCGTTTGTGGCTACATTGCTGTGCTTACTGAATAAAATGCCCTTCTGACTCTCCACTTGATCTAAAAGAATGTTTAATTCCGCCTCCGTAAAGTTTGGATTTCGCTTTTTGCTCATTATTTTATGTGAAGATGACCATGAAATGAAACGTACCATCGGTTATTAACTCGTATATAAAGAAATTGTGCATGATTTTATTCTATGAACTCCGTGTTTCGCGTTACGATGACACTACAAATTCAATTCTCATTTCAAAACAAATTGTTTTCCAGTTTAAATTACAATCCTTTTTGATATTATTTTATAATTACATTTGAAATCATGGATTTGATTATATACATGTAATTATAAAATTCGTAAACAATTTTATTAATTGGATTCGTCATTAATAAATGTTTTATCAAAACATTACTTTAACGATTTAAAATTTCGCACTTTGGATATGTTTAGGACGTCCTAACATAAGATGCGTCTGAGATAGCTTCGAGACACAACTTAAGAGTGTCCTAAGAAAAAAGTAAAATCACAAAAATACTGAACTCCGAGGAAAATTCAATTGGAAAGTCCCTAATCACATAGCAAAATCAAATGACAAAACACATCAAACGAATGGACAACAACTGTCATATTCCTGACTTGGTACAGGCATTTTCAAATGTAGAAAATGGTGGATTGAACCTGGTTTTATAGCGCTAAACCTCTCACTTGTACGACAGTCTTATCAAATTCCGTTATATTTACAACGATGCGTGAACAAAACAGACATTATAAATAAAATAGTCAAAATATGGGTACAGCAGTCATCACTGTTACAATATCAAAACAAACAATTATTTACAAAAAAGAACAAAATCATCTATCAAATTAAAAACCACATTCATTGCTTCGCGTTTCGACGTCAGAAAATGTAAACGTCACATAAGAAGAAATTTTGTCATTCAATGTTTATTCAAAACAATTTTATAATTTCACATGGGGAATGTTGGTATACAGGGTTAAAAAATCAAAAGTTATGTTAGAATTAATTTCAGAAATAGACCGAGATTTAAAATTGTCCAGAAGTTCTTTAGAATTTTTAAGAATCCACATATGGTTAATACCACTACGGGAGTAAAATAAATTTGTCGTTTGTCGTTCAAAGTATTTTCAAATTTATAATAGAACAATAACATAATGACATATAATAGAACAATAACATAATGACGGGATCTTTTAAAGTACAGAGTCACGTTATAAGAACCACAGAAACACAAAAAGTCGCATATACAAAACACACCAGCAAAAATGAAAGATAATACAAACACATTGACGGGATGTATAAGTACCTAGCCACGTCAAATGGATATCACAGAAAACAAACCAAACAGTAAAAGTAATATTAATAATAGAACAAAGACAAATGAAAGAACAATATTACACGTTGTTAAGATGATAAACAACGTCAGTATGCAGAATCTATACTTCAAGACCATCATGTATTATTTTTGAAGTTGATACGGAATATTTATCAACAAGGTCTTGGGGGTATGACACGAAGTCAGCCATACTAATACTTAATCCGAAATTACGCTTGTTAGATAAAAAAAAAAAACAACGCTTTGGTTTAGGACTAGAGTTGAAAAGTAGCATTTGCTAACGGTCCATGCAAAATTAAGATGATCTTAAGTCCATCCTTAAATTGGTCTTAGGATGTGTCTTAGGACGAATCTTAGGATACTTTCGAGAACACCACCCCAGATCTATATCTAACTTGCTTTGCTTCGTCGAAGTTATGAAAATAGTAAAATCATAAATTTATATTTCAATTAGATTGTTTTAGAACAGTTTAGGAATTTCGTCATCACAATTGTTAGTTATATTGTATAACTATAATGTGAACCTTGTGAAATAGCAAGTGAAATTCCAACTACGCGTGACTACTTTGTTAAAGCGACGGTTCTATCAATACCTATTTTCAATTTCAAGTTCTGTTCCGACATTCATGTAATATACGTCACTGGACGTTAAAATTCCATCAATATCATCTTCGTCAATATTGCTGTTGGTTTCTTTTTTTACATGTACATTTATACACTCTAAGTTATCCCTATGTTATCTGATTTAAATATTTAATGAAAAGGGAATTTTATAGATGAAAGTCCAATAGGCTGACATAGTTCGATAATTCTTCGAATTATATACAAACTGAGAATATATATAACTGCCATATTCCGAATTCCTGACTTCAGCGGTTCATTTGTGAAATAAAAGAAAAGATAACAATCGGTATCTGAGTGAATCTACGTCTCAATTAAGCTCCATAAATTGGTTACAGAATATTCAAGATTTACGACTTTTCTTGATTAAAAAGAGGTGGGCTATGATTGGCAATGAAATAAACTATGCAGCAGAGACCAAATTAGCCCAATTAATTTTTGTGTGTACTATAACAACTGAAGCCGTAATTCCGCTGTAGTGCACGTTGATCATATCTGTTATAACAGGTAGGTGCGTGGAAACCATACCATCTAACTAAGTTTAAGAGTATATAACAACCTATTTTTGTGCATTATACGCTCGGGAATATACGTCTTACTATTTTGCATGGATCGTTAGCAAATGCTACTTTTCAACTCTAGTCCTAAACCAAAGCGTTGTTTGTTTTTTTTTATCTAACAAGCGTAATTTCGGATTAAGTATTAGTATGGCTGACTTCTTGTCATACCCCCGCCCCGTATTCGTTATTTTTGACATAAATCATTTAAATTTTAGATCCTTCAGTTTGCATATAAATATCATTATTTATAAATTTCGTTTAAAAACTTACATACCAGAGACGAATAGTAACGTATGGCTTAGTACAACATGCAGAAATTAACATATCGTCGATAGAGATATGACAACGAGACATTGATACTACACATTCTAAAATCCTAAGGTTTGCATAAAAAAATATATCATTATTCGAAACACGATTTTGAATTTACTCCAATCAAACCAATAAAAACGTATAGCTAAGTAGTGAGAGAGCTTTCACATGTTTATTGACTTAGATGGAGAATTGTCTCATTGGCCCTCATACCACATCTTCTTATATCTATTTACTGCAGGGTTTGTTGCTCGTGCTGTGTGGATGCAGTAGAATGTGTCCCCGTGCTTGTGGTGTATGCACTTATGTTTTTCAATTATGGGTTGTTTGCCTGTGAGAGAGCTTTCACATGTTTATTGACTTGGATGGAGAGTTGTCTCATTAGCACTCATACCACATCTTCTTATATCTATCTACATGCAGGCATTTAGATATATTGAGGGACCATTTATAACATCTCATATAAAAACAAACACGCTCTTTTCAGAAGAAAACAAATATGTGAATAAAAGTTTATCTGATGTCACCAATTGTAAAATATGTAAAATGAAACAATAACTGACTAGCAACATAGACCTTTGTTGTATGTTTATACAAACCGAAACCACTACTACATGGGGGTGTTGACACGCTCAAATTTACAAAAACGTGTTTCAGAGAACCAATGCACCACATTTATTTTATAGGATTAAGTTTTACATTCAAACCTGTTCAAGGAATGTAATACTGGACAAGAACAATTTAAATGTAGGACAAAATCGGCTTACACACGAAATTTGTTCAAAGAATAGTACCAAGCATGTGACAAAATGACGGATAGCGCAATTGCAGATGGATTGATGGATATTTGTCGTTTGTTTAACGTTCAGTGGCAAGTGTTTTATGCATATTCAGGACCAAACTAAGTTGGACAAAGCGAAATGGTGACAAATTCATTGTTCAAAGTTTATTTCCAAGTGTAATTTATTAATTCATATATAATAGATATATGTATATATATATTACTAAACAAAAACAAGATTATTATGGAAATAAATTTACTTTTACTAATTGAACATAATAAAAAGATCAACCTCGCTAAAAGAAAATAAAACCCGGCGTAAGAAACTTTGAAAGAAATCTAAAATAAATGAAATTTAAAAAAAAATAAAAGTTTGATTTATCAAGTTCAATACCTTGTGCGATCTATGGAAACACCCCTTCTTGTTGAATTGGGGTTTGGCTGACCTCAAAGGATATTACGTTTTAAAACAATAACTTAAATGACACATACAATTATTTTACTTTGGGGGTGGATGGGGGATTCCTTGCCCCTAAATTTTTTGTAAAAACAATAGGCTTATAGTATTTTAAAGCATTCAAAAGAAAAAAGTTAAATCTCAAAAATATTGAACTCCGAGGAAAATTCAAAACGGAAAGTCCCTAATCAAATGGCAAAATCAAAAGCACAAACACATCAAACGAATGGACAACAACTGTCATATTCCTGACTTGGTACAGGCATGAAACTTAAAGTAATTTCTACAAATAAAAAAACGTATTAGCAAGTCAAGATTTTTAGTGTGTTTATAGCAAGCTTAAACCAGAATGTGTATATATGTCTCTGCTTATACGTATGTGTGAATAACAGTCACAAATCACTTCTAAGCATTAGAAATCAAAGATGTATCATTAATGCATTACTGTTTTATCGAAAGGGATCAAGATACGCTAATTGCGTAATTCAAATTTTGTGACACTTAACTTTTTTCAAAACACATAATAGTTATGCATCCTTTTATCAAAGTTTTGTTTTTCTTCAACACTTTGAGACCGTATCTCGGGGGCACTGCTGAAAATAATCTATAAAAAAGCAAATCTAAATTTCCATCAAATGTATTGCAATTATTTCATGATATCTTTAAAACTTGTATATTAGATAAATTTGACCAACATGACCAGAAATACTACAATAAACATTGGTCACGCACGACATATCCCGAAGTATGACACGTGCCAATAAAAACCTGTATAACGTTGTGAATATTGTTTTGATAACATACATTCCAATTAAAGAAAGAAATTTTTCTATCGAATGATATACTTTTATTCGATTATATGTTGCTATACATTGCCAAAAATCTATTACAATGTCATTGCCAGTTTTCACGCTTCAGCGCACACAGGTTTGTCGAATAGGCCAGCTGCTTGGAGGAAACTTACAGATAGCCACGCCTACCTTAAACTAATACCCAATATACCGCCTTCAGAAACATAGTTTAAATTAAAAACCAATTGTTCAGAGAACAATTGAAGGTCTTTCCACCCGAAACGATATATTTGATATGAAAATAACAATATCCAGTTTAAGATGTCATTTCCAGTGTCAAATGATAGATTTATGTATACTGGTTCCAAAAATATCTGGTTTCTATACACTGTTGTTTGAAATAAGGGAGATAATATGTTACTTCCGGTTTGAAAAATGTAATTTCCGCTATTATTTGACAGTTTACTTGACACTGATTCCAAAAATATGTGGTTCTATATACTTTTACATTAAATAAAAAAAAATAGCTACTTCCGGTTTACACAAGGTCACTTCCGGTAGGCTTTTTCAAGGTCATATGGCTTACAACCTAATGCAAAAAGTCACATGGCTTTATCATGTATACATAGGAAGTAAAAGCAAAGGTCAAAATCTAGAACGTCAAATTTACCTATGACCTTGACCTTAATTTCAAGGTCATAAACCAAGGACCTCAAATCAAAAGACACTAGGTCTTTATCATGTATGGTTAATGTGTTATATCACCATATGCATAGTTTTAAATATAATAGGGGAGAAAACTCCCATTTGATGTCTACGTACACTTTCAACCAAAATGTATGATTATGACATGTCACAACTAACAATTTAGTAAAAATATGTTGTCGATATCTTATACGATTTTTGAAAAGAAGTGAAATTAAGCCAAAATCAAATTTAAAAATATAACCTTGATCTTTGACCTTGACCTCAAATTTATTTTTATGAACCCAGGACCTCAAATACACATACCTTAGGTCTGTATTACTTGCCATTCATGTGATACATTGACATATCACTTATGTCAAATTCAAAAGGGGAAATAACTGTCATATGGAGTCTACGAATTGAATCCGTTAAAATTGACCAATCATTCTTAGGATATAACGAGCAATTTAGTAAAATCAATTTGTCGCTTTCTTTTACGGTTACGGAGGAGATATCGGAACAATGAAAAGTCAAAATTTAGGACATGACCTTGACCTTTGACCTTGACCTCAAATTTATTTTTATGAACCCAGGACCTCAAATACACGTACCTTAGGTCTGTATTACTTACCATGCATGTGTTACATTGACATATCACTTAAGTCAAATTCAAAAGGGGAAATAACTGTCATATAGAGTCTACGAATTAGTTCGGTTAAATTTGACAAATCATCTTTGGGATATAACGAGCAATTTAGTACAATAAATTTGTCGCTTTTTCTTTTACGGTTACGGAGGAGATATCGGAACAATGAAAAGTGAAAATTTAGAACATGACCTTGACCTTTGACCTTGACCTCAAATTTATTTTTTTGAACCCAGGACCTCAAATACACGTACCTTAGGTCTGTATTACTTACCATTCATTTGATACATTGACATATCACTTATGTCAAATTCAAAAGGGGAAATAACTGTCATATGGAGTTTACGAATTGATTCGGTTAAAATTTGACAAATCATCCCGAGGGTATAACGAGCAATTTAGTAAAATAAATCTGTCGCTTTCTTTTACGGTTACGCAGGAGATATCTCACCACAAATAAAACAGTGTTTGGGGAGATAACTCTTACAATAAAAATTCTTCGACTAAACAGGATCAGTCTCAAAAGCGCAATAACTTTTCGATATCATATGCAAAAATCTAAGCAACATCTTGCGAAACCACAAAACAAGTTTTGAAATTTGGCGGAAGAAGAAAAAATGTAATCAGAACAAATACAATAGGTCTTTCCACAAAATAGTGGAAAGACCTAATAAATCAAACATGGATAAGGTTACAGAGATTTGGTTGCGTATTCAGTATTTGAAAAAAGGTTAGACTCTTTATTCAAACTTAGAAATACAAAATATGACCGTAATGCAAGTTTCGCGATTTTACAATAGATTTAATACATCGACGTTTAATTCCCAGGATCGTCGTATTTAAAGATTTGGCAGAGCCTAGATAATAAAATGTTCACCTACTGTAGCTAGTGCAGAAAAATCCCAAATTTAATAAAATTTGCAAATTGGAACAATTTCGAATTGTTCTCTATTCGTACAAAAAATCACCAGCAATTATTTTTAAATTAAAAAATCAAAAAGTTCTTTTACCTGTATGCAATCGCAAAAAAAAAATCATTTAAGTCTTTGATCTAGTTGGAAAAGACGACAATGCTCCTTTAAACTGTAAATTACCTGAAGACAGCCTAAGGGTAAAATACAAGTGTATATAATACCATAAAGTATTTAATCCTCATGCAAAACTCTGGATTCTTTTTGATATTTACCTGAGAGATCATAAAAGACAAATCTAACGAGACTTTCAAAGGTGTTTGCGAAAAATGAAACAAAATAAAAGATTTTTTTGTAGACCCGTAACAAATTGAATTAGAAATTTGACCGAATAAATGAAATGAACTTTAAAAAAAAAAAAATCAGTACACATCTTTCTAGTGGCGAAAAACACGCATATCGAGTTACGTAGATGAAACAGAATAAGTATATTAATGATAATTGTGTTGTCAATTTCATATTTTCAAGGATTCACTGGTTGGTCTTGTGTGGACGAGACGCACGTCTGGCGTATTGAATTTTAAGCCTAGTACCTTTTGTTAGATATTATTCGTGTGTTTCTTTGTCCTATATGTTCTCCCATTTATTTGTATTGTGGTCCTGTCTTGTGATGTTGTCGTTTTAGTGTTGTGTTTGACGTTGCCATAAAAGCGGGAGGTTTGGCATGCCACAAAACCAGGTTCAACCCACCATTTTTTTCTTAAAATGTCCTGTACCAAGTCAGGAAAATGGCCATTGTTATATTATAGTTCGTTTCTGTGTGTGTTACATTTTAATGTTGTGTTTTTGTTGTGTCGTTGTTCTCCTCTTATATTTGATGCGTTTCCCTCAGTTTTAGTTTGTAACCCGGATTTGTTTTTATCTCTATCGATTTATGAGTTTCGAACAGCGGTATACTACTGTTGCCTTTATTATAGCAAGAAAACAACCTTAAACACGATTTGTGATTTCCAATGTATATAGATTAAAACAGATTTATTAATTTTTATCTATAAATTAAATTCCGAAATACACAGGCATGGCTCTGATCCTTGGCAGTTCAGCGAACAATATTACATGAAATGCACGATGAAATTAATCGAAAACAAAGGTGAAAGATTCAAATTATAAAATCAGCCGCTGGACGTTTTAAGAATAGTAACCAATTAATCAACAACGATACAAAACAATCAATGTATTTCTATCAATCATTTAATGACAATAAAAGACTTTTGAATGTAAAACTATAAAAGAGATACCTTAAATTTATTGTAATTACAATTTTTTTTTTTTTTATCAAATGAAAATTTTTATAAACTTCTCCTGGTTATTAGCACCCGTCAGTTCTTTTCATAGCTCTTTTACAAATTCCGAAAAAATAATAAAGGAAAAATAAATGTTCCCATGGGAAAAATATATGTTCCCATGGGAAGAATAAATGTTCCTAAGGGAAAAAGATGTTCCCATGGGCAGCAAAATTCCATCGGAAATTTTAACATGGGAACAAACTATTTACTAATATTCCCATGGAAAATTGTAGTTCCCATAGGAACTTTAAAATTCCAAAGGGAAAAGTACCTTCTCCGATGGGAACTTTAAATTTTCCCATGGGAACTTCTATATTTTTTAATTTCCCATGGGAAATGTACTTTTAATCAGCTTTAGCGACAACAGTGACAACAGTCACATGTTGGGACATATTTTTTTTAATTATCTATCACTTGGCAAAACAATATTTTTGTTTTCTTGTAAAACAACAAAGTCAGATTTGCCAATTCTGGAATGGCAAATTTGTCCCGCACAGTATTATTAGTTAAAGAAGAAAATAAGATAAACATATTGATAGGTTATAAATCTCCTTTTCGAGATGTTTGATTTAAAAAAATGGCGGGAAAAGGCTGACTCGGACTTACACCTTATACTTAGCATTATCATTATTTGGGTCTCAAATCGTAAGAAAAGAAAACTAGAATCTGCTTAAATGACCTTTTGAAAGCTATTGAAGACTTCTATGAAAAGATAAGTGGATGATATGGGGCAAAGTATTTTAGCCTGTATCGTAGGAAAAAACTTAAGGAGTCCTTACATCTGACAAAAATTTCTAAACCTCATATGACTTCATCCTTAAGATATATTTTAAACTGTTAAATCATACACCAAGTTGGATATGGTTGTTTTAATATTTATTTATCATTTAATGTCGGGTTTCTTGGATGTGTGATCTTGGAGTTAAAATAGATAAAATGCGAAGAGAGAGATCGGGAGAGATGCTATAGAAATATTAAGTTGGTTTATCATTTTTTCGACATGTAAGATCGAAATACATTATAATTCAATTCTTTAACTCGAAAAAAGTACCGCGTAAATCCATATGACGGATATATATCATAAACTATATTTTATCTTTAAGGTTTTGCTCAGACGATTTAATGGTTTAACAAACTTTTATCGGAACTGGACGCAATATAAAGAAGGATTTGGTATTGTGTTTGATGAATATTGGATCGGTAAGCACATGAAGCAATCAGAATTTTTTTTTGCTTAAATGTTATTTGTAACAATTAAAACGTGAAGTTGAAGTAGTCCTTTATACGTAAGGAGACACAATGATATTTGTTTATTTGATCTCCTTTTTGTGGCTATATGTGATGTATCGTTAATTTCATCAATATCGGAATTGATTTAATTCCATTTCTAATGTCATTTGTATTTGATATAAAAAAATCTATATATTCTAAATAACTACAACACCATGAAGATCTCCCACGTGTAACCTGTGCTTGGGGCATTGGGTTCAATCCTCGGTCGAATCTAACTAAAGTCTTGAAAAAGGGTATGGTGCTTCAACGCTAAGCACGCGGCATTTTGGAGGAAGACCATAGACTGCTAGGCTCGGAATTAAAATAATATGTCCGAGTGTAGGTTGCAGTGTCCTCTTGAGAATTGTTGCCTTGTGAACTGGCAATTTGAAAAAAAATTAGACACATTTAGTCGGTCGGTCTAGTACAAAGCAGGGTTTGCATTCCCAGTTTCCATTCTCAATTCTAATGAAATTGAGGTTATATCTCCCACTGTACGTACCTTAAACATCAATCAATCCATTCAACATGTCACTTCCATAGCAGAAACGTTTCAATAAATTTTATATAACTTAAAAATAAGTGTTATTTATAGCTCTTTTCCTAATGATTGTAGTTTAAAGGTTTGGTTGACTTGCTTGCTTTGTTTGTATAAATGTTTGTTTGGGCATTGTAATTAAGATTGACATCTGCAATCAATAGACAGGCGGGGCTTCATCTTGTATACATTGTACTTAAATGTTATATAATGCAGAGTATACAAGCTGAAGCCCCGCCTATCTATTGATGGCAGATGTCAATCTTAATTACAATGCTTGAGCAAACATTTATACAAACAAAGCAAGCAAATCAACCAAACCTTTAAATTACAAGCACTAGGAATAGAGCTCTAACGTTAGTTTGGGAATAATGCTTTTGTAATGAAAGATGGAACTAAGTAAGGATTATCTCTCTTTTACCAGACACATTTTCAACTTTTATACATTACTAAAATGTAGAATTAGTTCAACCATTAAACATTACAAATGCTTAATATGAATGTCTGATAAGTCCGATATTTAAGTAAGGTATTCTGAAGGCATTTTTCTGACGCTTGCTTTTATTATAAAAGTATCTACATTGTATTTGTCTTTTATTGGTATAACTTAATAATATTATAGTATAACATACATGTTCTCTCTGACGTACATGTAGCTAGTGTAGCACATGTTTTATCAAAGTTCCTTGAAATTTTAATGCACATTTGCTATCATTATGCTTATGATGATGGACGAGAACCTTATTTTGAGGAGAGCGAGTGTTCAAGAAATATATTTGTACGTCTGTGTTACGAATTTTCTGTTTGGATCGTAACAATCATAGTGTCTTTAAAATTTAGATTTAATTAATAGATTGATTGATTGAGTTAGTGGTACTTAACGCCGCTTTCAGCACTATTGGCTATTTCGTGGATGTCGGTTTTTATTAGTGGAGGAAGTCGGAGTGCCCGGAGAGAACCACCGATCACGCATAGTGTTAAAAGCCAAATAAAACTCTAACGGTTGACTTTGATATACAAGAATACCTTGTAATGTTCCCCCCACCCCCACCCCCCAATTTTTTTTTATCATTACCTTGTGTTAAACTATAAAAGATAGAATATGATAGGTAACCTTCTTCACAACTCTTGTTTTGATGTAGGATTTTCTCCACTAACAATACTTACTATTTCCAATATTTTGTTTCAAGCACCACTGACGAGAATATTTTGAAATGCTCATATTATGGATCACAGACATGTTTGTTTTGCCTAATTGTGTACTATCACAACTAGGTTGATTCCACTGTAGAAAACATCACCAACCCCGTTTACTACCAATATATTGCATGCATTGATTCGGTATTTTATTTGTTGTTTTTGAAATTCCGTAAAACCGATGATGGTGATGACTATGATGATGATGATGATGATGACGATGACGATGAAGATGACGATGACGATGATGACAACGATAAAGATGACGACGACGATGATGATGATGACGATGATGATGACGACGATGATTATGATGATGATGATGATTTCGATGATGACGATAACGATGACGGCGAGGAGGGTAATGATGACGAGGAGGAGGAGGAGGAGGAGGAGGAGGATGACGACGACAACGACGACCACGATGATGATGATGGTGATGATGATGATGATGACGACGACGACGACGACGACGGCAACGGCAACGACGACGATGATGATGATGATGATGATGATGATGATGATGATGATGATGATGATGATGATGATGATGATGATGATGATGATGATGATGATGATGATGATGATGATGACGATGTCGATGACGTTGACGATGACGACGATGATGATGATGATGACGGCGAGGATAATGATGATGATGATGATGATGATGACGATGACGATGACGATGACGATGATGATGATGATGATGATGATGATGACGATGTCGATGACGATGACGACGATGATGATGATGATGACGGCGAGGATAATGATGATGATGATGATGATGATGATGATGATGATGATGATGATGATGATGATGATGATGATGATGATGATGACGGCGTGGATAATGATGATGATGATGATGCTGATGATGATGATGATGATGACGATGACGATGACGATGATGATGATGATGATGACGACGATGATGAGGACGAAAAGACGAAGAGGAGGTAGAAAAGAAGGAGAAGGAGGATGGAAAGTGTACTCTTAGAGGAAGAGAAAAAACAGTTGAAACATAAACAACAAGAAATTTCCTTTCATAAATAAGTCTAGTAAACATTGCTATAATTGGTTGTTCGAAATTCTTCATAGGCCCTTTGTAGGATACAGAGTGCTAGATAGTGTTGCCCATTAAACGTTTGGTCACGAGTGTATCTAATGATGACTACTCAAGAAACGTAAAGCCAAACACAGATACAACAAAAACATTATGTATTCTCCTCGTCGGTCTCGAGATAGCCCTCTCGCCTCGAGTATTGGATCTCGGGGGTTAGATACCTAACTGGGTCAAACGAAAGACTTGAAATGGAGTATTTGTTGTGTTTTTTTTATTACCAAGCTTAGCACGAGCATTAAGGTGTAAGAGTAAATTCGGAGTCAGAATAATGTGTTTGGTTAAGGATGACATTTCTTCTTGCAGACTGTTAGCTTGTGAGCATGTACGTTCCAAATCTATCTTAGGGTGTCAGTTGAGTATGCAGCTGGATTCAAATTCATATTACATTAAATAAAGGCAACAGTAGTGTACCGCTGTTCGAAATTCATAAATCGATTGAGAAAAAAACAAATCCGGATTACAAACTAAAACTGAGGGAAACACATCAAATATAAGAGGAGAACAACGACACAACAGAAACACAACACTAAAATGCAACACACACAGAAACGAACTATAATATAACAATGGCCATATTCCTGACTTGGTACAGGACATTTTAAGAAAAAAATGGTGGGTTGAACCTGGTTTTGTGGCTAGCCAAACCTCGCACTTTTATGGCAATGTTAAATTTAACACTAAAATGACACCATTACATGACATGAATACAGTACAACATTACGGACAGAGAATTACGCAAAAAAACAATACAATATAGTACATATGGACAACGAAACAACAGAAACACTGAAGTGAACAAACAACAAACGACAATGCAACACACACAGAAACAAACTATACGATAACAATTGCCATTTTCCTGACTTGGTACAGGACATTTTTAAGAAAAAAATGGAGGGTTGAACCTGGTTTTGTGGCTAGCCAAACCTCCCGCTTTTATGGCAATGTTAAATATAACATTAAAATGACAACATTACATAACAGGACTACAATACAAATAAATGGGAGAACAGATAGGACAGAGAAACATACGAATAACAGCTAACAAAAGGTACCAGGTTTAAAATTTAATACGCAAGACGCGCGTTTCGTCCACACAAGACTAACCAGTGACGCTCAAATCAAAAAAGTTCGAAAGCCAAAACAAGTACAAAGTTGAAGAGCATTGAGGATCAAAAGTTCCAAAAAGTTGTGCCAAATACGGCTAAGGTTATGTGTCTGGGATAAGAAAATCCTTAGAATTTAGAATAATTCATACTTTTACAAACAGTAAATTTATAAAAATGACTATATAATAGATGTACATGATAACACCGAAGTGGTGACTAACTACAGAATAAAAACGGATACATAAAACAACATAAAATGTTCTCTCTCTTATATGAATGTGATATTTGTCACTGAACGTTAAAACCAACCATTTACATCATTAAACCAGTGACCGTGTAACAATGTAATATTTTAAAAGTCAGTCGAAAACGACAGATATAACCAGCACTGCCATTTGCCTATAAATGGCATATCATCCCACCATTGAAAGGTATGTTCCGCCTCCACTAATAAATGACTTTTAGTCTGAAACGGCCATTTTGATCTTAACATCATTCGAACGTCTGAATCTAGAAATGTTAAGAGTTAAAGTTATATTTTAGATGTTGTCAGACATTTGACTTGCAATGAATCTAGTATTGGTCGGTAGGTTTTCAGACAATTTATAATGTTGTGGTTTTTTTTTACCTGTAAATCACAAATAACAAATACTTAAAAGTCTAAATAGGTTTTAATTTACTGCAAAAAGTAAAATAACAAAAGTACCGAACTTCCAGGAAAATTCAAAACGGAAAGTCCTTTATCAAATGGCAAAATCAAGAGCTAAAACTCATCATACGAATGGAAAACAACTGTCATATTCCTGACTGGTACAGGCATTTCCTTATGTAGAAAATGGTGGATTAAACCTGGTTTTATAGCTAGCTAAACCTCTCACTTTCAAGTGACTTGTTTGAACTGTGCTGGATTAACTGCAGTGGATAGGTCTGAAAAATTTACAAAAAGACTGGACATCACTTTATAATTTGTTATCTCGTTTTTTAAGTTTTTTAAATTTAAATGGCTTTTTCAGTTCAACATTGGTTTACTAGTTCATTATTATTGTGTTATACTTTTGTCATTCATAAATTCAAAGGTAACGAAAATATCTACATGTTGACCAATCAAAAGAATTACAAGTTGCTTATAGAGATGGAGGATTTCTTTGGAAACACACCTTATGCTGTCTACAGCACTTTTTCTGTTAATTCAGAAGATAAGAAATATCAACTGACTATTGGAGGTTACTCTGGAACAGGAGGTATATTCTCTAACTGTTAAACGTGTCACATAATACAATGTACAACAAAAAACAAATAATAGAATTTGGGTAAATTTTATCATACATGGGTAGAAGATGCAAAAATTGTTATTTATTGAAACTCTAGATTTATGTACGCTTTTCGTAAATACTCTTTGAAATGTGTAACTCTATGATACGTTTAAATGTCCTTGACAAAATGGAACATACATTTATACATTCAATACTACAATAACAAGTACATTTTTGTGTGTTTTGTGTACTGTTGTGTGTCTTTTCGTTGTTTTTCGAAGTTTGCCATGGCATTGTCAGTTTGTTTTCGACTAATGGGTTTAAATATCCCTTTATTATCTTTCGCATCTTTTTTTCATACAGCGAATGATTTTAAAACGTGAAACTTTCCAAGAAATTGTCTTACAACTGTTATTCGTCATAACTATGTAAAAGGCTTTGTGTTATTAATTGTTGTTTTGGTATTACGTTCGTACTCCTTAGTTAGATTTCGCTAGATTCTCAGTATACATTAAGCACATGTTAGTTTCAATGAACCATACACCGTCAGGATTCTGCTTCATCAAAATAATCTCCCCATTACGCCACTTAATTTTTTCAATCGTAAAAATGGAAGCCATTGTAGAGATGACGCGCTGTCAGTTTAGCTCTTGAAAACCAAAAATCGTCTGAGTTTAAATATATGCACAAAAAAGATCCACATGTATTTGCACCTACCACAGTCAACTGTTTTGTGAAAATTTGTCTTTGATTTAAAAGTCTACAAATATCTCAAAGCTCCATACTATGGTTTAAGTAAACACGTATATCAGACGCATAAAAAATCCTAAATTTTGGACCTACATTAAACTTTTAAAGCGCACAGAAACATATGTAAACCATTCATATATACCAATTTTGCCTTTTTTACCTTCTGTAATAAAGAGCTCCATTTCTTTTGTTTAATTTCAACTGGATATCAGCCTGAGACAATTTAACATTTTAAGAAAAAGAGACGGGTCGTATATTTCGTCAATGGGACAGAGTCCAAAAATGTATGATTAAATGATATTAGATATCTTATACAATATTTCAAGTTTAAAAGAGATTATTCATCAAAACCATTTTTTCAAATAGCAAAAACACTAAGATATGGCATACCAATGTATATTTAAGAGTTTAAGATTATTTAAGTTTTTAGTATATGCTTAACAACACATATAACGCACTACATCTTACATGTACCTAATATAGGAGTTTCACAATTTCTTGTTTCTGCTCGACATTTTTGGAAATTCATTATGCTTTAAGCATAACCATGAAACTAGTTTTACAGAGTAAATTTCATTTTAGATGTGACAATGGAGATGTCAACTTAGAACGTCAAAAATAAAAAATCTGAATTAAATCAATTTCAAATTGGTCTTAAGACAAAATCCGATTAAGAAAATGGAAATCAAAGACCTTTTGGTTGTTTATATTTGAAAATGTTCACCTGACTTTAGTTTTCACAAACTGGCAACATTTTTTTATGTTTTTTTTGTCATAAAAGTGTTTTTCGACATGTCGAAAAAAAAATTGATAACAAAAAAATCTCATTTTCATAGAATTTGGTGCTTATAAATAAAAAAAACGTTGTGTCAAAATCTTAACTAATTTCAATCACTTTTTACTCCACATATATTAATGGAAGTGATCCGTTTCTTATGTTGTTGAGTATATTTACAAAAATGATAAAAATAATCTGGAAAAAACAAACGAAACAAATAATAATAATAAAAAAGCACATCAAGAAGAAAAACATAAAACTTAAAATTAACATAAAATTAACATGATTAATATAAAATATATGAAATATTTTTTGAAACGAGATTTTGGCCCATCAATATCTATACTTATTTATTCATTAATGTTTGGTACTATAAAATGTCTAAACATAATCTCCGAACCACACGTGTCCCTGACATGTGATAACAAGATTTGGAAGGAAGTCTGTACTTCAATTCTGTGGGCATGTCGAATTATACAAGAAATTTAGATATACTAGTTTTTCTTAATTAGTTCTCAAAATGAATTGAATGTTCCTGATTTATCTTCAATCAAAAAGGATTGCAAACATCATACATTTTGATATTGGGAGGGGTTGCGATAAAAAAAAACACACCTTTTTATTAAATTTTGAAATTTGCCTCACATGCCTCACATGTTGTCATTTCATGTGCGAAAAACATGTGCTGGTTGTATTATGAACCTATCCTATAAGGCAACAGTAGTATACCGCTATTCGAAATTCATAAATCGATTCAGAAAAAAACAAATCCGGGTTACAAACTAAAACTGAGGGAAACACATCAAATATAAGAGGAGAACAACGACACAACAGAAACCCAACACTAAAATGCAACACACACAGAAACGAACTATAATATAAAAATGGCCATTTTCCTGACTTGGTACAGGACATTTTAAGACAAAATGGTGGGTTGAACCTGGTTTTGTGGCTAGTTAAACCTCCCGCTTTTATGGCAATGTTAAATATAACATTACAATGACAAGATTACATGACAGGACTACAATACAAATAAATGGGAGAACATACAGGACAGAGACACACACAAATAAATCTGATCTTTTCAACCTTTCATACGCATTTCCCCATATGCTCAATGCAAATACTGTGTGAAGGTAGTGTTGCGATTTTATTGCGTTAGTAATTACTGATTCCAGCAAAACAGTTTGTTTACGTTCAGATATTGTTCTATAAAATGGCATTAGAGGAGTAGACGTTTAACTGCATGGACCTTAAAGTAAAGTAACAAAAATACCGAACTCCAAGGAAAATTTAAATCGGAAAGTCCCTTATCAAATGGCAGAATCAAAAGCTCAAACACATCAAACGAATGGAAAATAAATGTCATATTCCTGATTTGGTACAGGCATTTCCTTATTCAGAAAATAGTGAATTAAATTCCGTTTCACTTCCGCATCTAGTAAGTGTTCTACTACTAATCTGTCAGTGCTTCTAACTACCTCCTTTACTACTATCAAAGAACTTGTTATAAACTATTGTAATAAAACTTTTGAAAACAATGGTATTAATAATTTTTGAAGTGTTAACAATTCATTAGAGGTTTTAGATACGTGCTTTTGATGGTCCTTTTAATTCTGTTGACAATTATGATTTTTCTACTCTCTACACTACACTTCCACACAATCTTATCAAGAAAAAGTTTTCGTATTTAATAAAATGGTCTTTTGAAAAATCTAATTGCAAATTTATTTGCTGTATCTCGTTTAAAGCCTTTTTCTGTAACGAAAAAGGAAAGTATGCTTGATACACTTACTGGAAATATGAAGATATGATTGAAGCTTTAAATTTTTTCCTGCACAACACATATGTACGTTTCGGCGATAAAATGTATCGACAGGTAGTAGGTTTTCCTATGGGCACTGCGCCCTTTTAATAGCAGATTTATTCCTGTATTGCTATGAATCTCAGTTTATGACCAAACTCAGTAAAGACAGGTCATTGTTACATTTGGTTGATACATTCAAAAATACCTACCGTTATCTTGATGATATGTTTTCGTTAAATAATCCAGAGTTCTCTAAATATACAACAAAAATTTACCCAAAGGAACTTACTTTAAATAAATCTAACATAAACAGCAGTAGTTGTCCTATTCTAGATTTAGACATTTCAATTTTTAAAGGGAAACTCTATACTATAATTTACGACAAAAGAGACGATTTTTCATTCCCTATTGTTAATTTTCCCTTTTTAAACGGGGATGTTCCTTTGGCTCCATCATACGGTGTTTATATATTCCAACTCGTTCGTTATGCCCGTCTGTGTACTGATGTCAAAGATTTGAACGAACGTAATCAATGCATCACTGGTAAATTATTAAGTCAGGGATTTTGTTACCATAAATTGTTTAAAACTTTTACTAAATTCTTTCATAGATACAAAGATTTGATTAGTAAATTTGGCTGTACCTAAATTTTACGGTAATATTTTACTAAAAGCGCGGAAATCACTATGTGATCCGTGTAAACGCATCGAACCTGTAAACAAACTTATAAGTAAAGGTTATCTTACCAATGTTGTAATTAGATCTTTGAATATAGTTTACATTGGCAAAATATCGATTTTGTCATCAGCAAATTAAAACAGAACTAAATTTGTATTCTTTTCAAACGTTTTTTGGGGATGTATAAATACACATCCACGTTCATTTTCTATATAGGGATTACTCTATATATGACATTATACAGATTTATTAATATGTTAACTCTTACCATCCTACTGCCTGTCGAAACTTTTATTTTGGCATTGCACAAGTCATGTCTACTTTGACTGTCCATGACTTTAAAACACTAAATCCCTGGGATGTGTTTTAGTTGATTTTAGTCTCTGATGCATGATTTTTTTATTATTAATTGTTTTTGGCTTTTAACTAGCTTTCAGTAACTGTGAGTACTCTCAAATCGTATTTTCGTGTTAATTTGACCTGTTAATACAATTTGTAATGTATTTTTGTTATTTAATGTTTACTTATTCAGTGTTACATAGTCTCACTATTTTTAATATATACCACCTTTGATAAGTGTTTAGTATGACGATAAATTTTCACTTTTGTTCTCGTATTAGGAACAATAAAATTGTTTATTTTGTAAAAATGATTTCCGTACTCAATGTATACCTTACAACAAAATTATTTTTTATTTACCTGTGTACGCTATTTTATAGGCGGCATTTTGTCCAAGGTTATGGTTGTCTTTCTGATATTGTTTTACATCTAACCCCCTTGTTTTATTAATTTTTTATTTACATTGTGTCATAGATCAAATTTATTCGTTCAGTGTATGTTCACTTGTTTTTGTTAATATGTCTTTTGATTGAGTTAAGTCATTTCAATTGATATTTTATAGTGTGTCTTTCTTTGTTGTGATGTTACACTATTGTTTAAGGTAGGGTGAAGGTTGGCGCCTATTAAAACGTTTAAACCCGCTGCATTTGTTTGCACCTGTCCTAAGTCAGGAACCTGATGTTCAGAGGTTGTCGTTTGTTGATGTGGTACATAAGTGTTTCTCGTTTCTCGTTTTTTTAATAGATTAGACAGTTGGTTTTCCTGTTTGAATCGTTTTACACTAGTCATTTTTCCAGCCCTTTATAGCTTGGTGTTCGGTGTGAGCCAAGGCTCCGTGTTTAAGGCCGTACTTTGACCTATAATGGTTTACTTTTACAAATTGTGACTTGGATGGAGAGTTGTCTCATTGGCACTCATACCACATCTTCTTATTTCTAAATACAGCTAAGGAAATCTCTTCCATGGGTAAAAATCCTTAGCATATATCATTCTTCAAATATGCATGTTGCTTTCGTCTTCACGGATGCACGTGATTGATATACAAATCAGATTTCTTATTTTATAGGTGATTTTATGATCAATCATAACACTATGCACTTTGCTACATTTGACAATGACAATTATCTTTACCCAATGTGTGCTGGTTGTCCTGCTTTATATAATGGAGGCTACTGGTATATTTGCTGTTTCGACAGTTACCTGACTGGTCCAATTGTACAAGGAGGTTATGGCATGACATGGGGTGTATATAAATCCTTGAAGAAAGCCAGGATGATGATAAGACCATGGAATTAATTATGACTTGTGTTCTTCTTTTAACAATATAGATCTTATAATACTTGTAAATAAAAATAATCAAATTTCTTTGAATTGCACGGCATTTTGTAATGATAAAAATGAGAGGCGAAAGATTCCAAAGGGACATTCAAACTCATAAGTCAAAAATAAAAAAACTGACAACGTCATGGCTAAAAAAAAAAGACCAACAGAAAAACAGAAGTACACAAAACACAACATAGAAAACTAACAACTAAAGACTGAACAAAACGAACCCCACCAAAAACTGGGAATGATCGCAGGTGCTCCGGAAGGGTAGGCAGATCCTGCTTCACATGTGGCTCCCGTCGATAGGTCACATTTGGGGAAAGAGGGACGGGATTGTTTTTACGATAATTGGAACATTTCCGTTATTATCTGTGAACGTATATTCCATAACGGTTAACCAACTCATGATGGCGTCCGTAAAATTTACATGATTTACAAAGGGACGATTTTAACTTCACCACTTGGAACTCTTGGTTAAATAGCTTCCTTGTGAGCAGCAACCCTCTATTAAGGAAATTTTGATAGGAAATACAAGCCCTGGAATTTGCTACATTGAAATGGAAAGTCCCCAATTGGGAAGCTGAAATCATCCATTTTGTCGTAAAGTTTTGTTTCAACCGGCCCTCATTGTCAATTTCTAGAAGTAAGTCAAGATATGAGGCAGACTCAACTGTATCTGTTGTATCCTTTATCTCAAGTTCGATGGGATAGTTGAGTTCAACATAGTCACCAAATTTTGAATTATTTAGTGAGAGAACATCATCTATATAACGGAAAGTAAAGTTAAAAGATACTGCTAACTTCTTTTCTTTCTTAATAAGAAGTTCCTGTATGAAGTCATCCTAATATGAATAAAGGAACAATTCGACAAGAAGAGGAGCACAGTTGGTTCCCATGGGAAAGTCGATTGTTGGTTTACACGTCCTCTAAACGTTACAAATAGTTGTCAATCAAGACATTACGATTTATACCTCCCTAAGACAAGATACTTGTATCTACGTTGGCCATATTTTTATGAAACAAAGCAGGACCAACTTTTTCAATTTGTCTTTAAGTTTGGAATGGGGAGTACTTTTGTAAAATGAAAAAAAGTCAAATGTTTTAATACTTTTGCAAGATGAAAGAGACTTAGATTGTATGTATTCTAAAAGATCTTTGGAATAATTTAGAAAGAAGTTTCGTGGAGCACTTGAAAGACCCAGCAATATAACGCTGTTCGTCAGGACACTTATGTAGTTTGAATATCCAATACAGTGATGGAAGATCCAGTTATTCATCTTTGGTTGAAAATCCAAAGGAACATAGAACAGACCTATGCTGATCCAGGATTTCCTCCATTATAAGTGTCGTGGGGGTATATGTTGAATTGTCAATACCTAATTCAGATAACGTTCTGTTGTAACTAGTTTTTTTTTCTTTTCAAAAAGCAGGATGCAAAATAAAAATATATTATCACAATTTCTCTGATCTTTTATTCTAATGCCACTGCATCGGTATCGCTTGTGCTGGACTGTCAGTTTATATTGTCAAAAAACTTTTACACATTTTTTAATGAGAAACACGTACTCTACGATCTAATTTAGGTATCATATTTCTATTTATATTAGTTCTAACTATCCCTGTGTCAATACTGCTGCTGGTGGGCTCTCAGTCATCCACATATGTACACCCTTTAATTGTAATCTTAAATATTAATAACAAATAATTGAGTTTCAAGCTTAATACTTATGGAAGAAACTGATGGGGCATTTGATTATAAATTCGAATGTCTTAGTCAGTTATCAGTACTTCGGTACTCACCTGTTCTATAACAAACCTTTCTCAAATTGTCCGTTTATAAATTAATAATTTTTCAGAAACTAAGGGTTTAACTCCCTTAGACTAAGGAAACCATAGATGGATTCGGCTATAACATGTATTTTAGGTCCTTTTTAGTCATATAGCTCTTTTAATGTTTCGGTTCTTATACATCCTTAGCTTTCAAATATTCGGAGTTGAGTTGAGCGTTCCTGATGAAGATTAATCCAGACAGTCAGGATTTTACTTCGTCAAAATTATCTCCCCATTACGCCACCTAATTTTCAATCTAATCGGAAAAATGGAAGCTATTGTAGGGATGATGCGCTTCCAATTTAGCTCTTGAAAACCGATATATTTATCCATATAGCACCATAACGATCCTTATATGCCAGTTGTATTTTAAAAGACAAATGCATCCTCTACCTTTTGAGCATCGTTTAATATACTTTTCTGCATTTTTTAGTCAACTTAAAACTATTGTCTGATCGGTTGTCAGGGGTAGTTTTCGAAAGTTCAAAAACATCAAAAAAATTCTAATTAAATATGTCGTGGAAGGGCAGACTAAATAGTTTTAGAGGTTGAAGACTAATAACTTTAGATAACACACAAAAAAAAGTTTTTTAAGTTATGCATTTTAAAGATCCAGTTGTAAAGTCTGTCGTCAAGTATTTTTAGTAAAAAATTGTTATTCGAACACACCTACTCTGTTGTTATGACTCATTAGAAAGGTATTTCAGTTGACCCATATATTTCATTTCTTAGTACTGTGAATTTTTAATGTTATTAAATCAACCTGTAGCCTAAATATATAAAAATGATAGAATCTGAAGCGAGATGATGTATCAAATATTTTTGCTTTATACTTTTTGAAGACAGAAAAGTCAACTGAAACACGCCCGAATACAAAAAGGTGTACTCGATTTTCTCTTTTCGGTGAAATTATTGCCCATTTTAGGATTTTTTTCCAAAAAACTATCGCCGGGGGCAGAGATGCAACTTAATGGTTTGAAAAGATCAATCTATTATCTTTGTTTGGATGTATTTGCACCTACCACAATCGACTGTTTTATGAAAATGTGTCTATAATTCAAAAGTCTACAAATATCTCGAAGCTCCATACTATAATTTAAGTAAAAACACGTAGATAAGATGCATAAAATCCTAAATTATGCACTTTCATTAAACTTTTAAAGCCCATAGAAACAGATGCAAACAATTCAAATATACCTATTTGGCCTTTTTACCTTCTCTAACAAAAAGTTCCATTTCTTTTGTTTAATTTCAACTGGGAATCCGCCTGCAGATAATCGATTGAGATGTAATGCAATTTATAAAGTGTTGTTTTATTTTCTACAATTTGAGGTGGGTCGATGGATAACATTTCCTCCTCTGCATGCATCACCCGTCATTCAAATCCACACTCACTTTAATTTTGTCAAAATCGGGAATTTGACACAATCGGTTAAATTACTGATCTGATGACTATTCTGGTATCTGAAGATCTAAAGATCAAAGACCGCAAAACATGTCGTCTTTGAGTTGAGACACACACACACATCATATCACTCTACAAATTCGTAATGGTGACCGTTAAACTTGTGTATCGTTTTCAGTTGCTTTTCCTGAAAATTTTGATGAATTAGTTTATGTGTAAGGAGAATCCTGTTAATGCAGTCTGTTAAGTATGAACATGCACGAGGGTAGCGCAATTTGAGATATGTAAACACCATTCAATGGAGCAGAGGGTGGGATACTGTTGTAAATAGAAATTTGACAATTGCTTTGCTGAAATCATCATGGCTGACATATTTTTTTAGTTAAAGTTCGTCTATCAGCGTCAATATTGAGAAAAAGATCGAATATCTACCAAGTGCTTCATTTCAACTTGTTACCATCAATTTGACCAATCAAAGCCGGGAAATATAACTCCATTGAAACAACCTTCTCAACTGGCGGTGTAAATAAGATGTGGATACTAAAAAGTCTTACGAGATTTATCTGTTAAGGGTACAATCTGCATTGTAAGTCTCTTTCCTCTTGCAATAGTATAAAAATATTTGATTTCTCTGCCCTTTACACTTGTATACCCCATTTCAAACTTAAAGACGGATTAAAAGCACTAGTCCTACTATGTTTCATAAAAGTGATAGCCAACGTAGGTACAAATATCTTGTGTAACGAAGGGATAAATGATAGTTTGTAAAAAGAAAATTATGTTTCAAGAAATAATTATCAGAAACTGACAACATGAAGATGTTCTAATTTTATTTATTGACAACATATTTGTAACGTTTGAAGGGCGTGTTTTTAGCAAACAATCGACATTCCTATAGAAACCAGATGTGACCCTCTTCCTGCCATTTTTTATCTTTATTTATATGAGGCAAACTATCTATAGGCCTTCTTAAAAAGAATGAAAAGAAGCTAGCTATATTATTTAGCTTCCCGTTCCGCTATATAGATGATGTCCACTCACTAATTAAATCAACGATTGGTGACTAAGTTGAACACATGTATCCCATCGAAATGAAATAGAGGATACCACTTTAACTGTCAAGTCTGTCTCATATCTGAATAACATCTAGAAATTGATAATAAGGATCGATTGAGAACAACATATTACAACACAAGGGATGATATTAGCTTTCCCTTTGTGAACTTTTCATTCCTATATAGCTACATTGAAGGAGCGCTTGAATATGTTGTATTTTTTGCCAAACTGATAGGATATTTCAGAGCTTGTGTTTCCAATAATGATTTCCTTGATAGAGCTTGATGCTTACAAAGAAGCTAATGAACCAATGATCCAATCAATGTCCCGGAACATGATTATTGTATAGTGTAATATCTTTGAAAATTTCTTAATTTTTTAATATTGTGAGCGTCTTTTAAAATTTGGTCTTTCACAGACGGATTTTATATCGATACAAACGAAGTTGAAATAATTCTAAGTTAATTATAAGTTTACCTTTGTCTAATACGATAGGTAGTGTTCGAGGAAAAGAGCACGGGATTGTGGTTACGACAGATATTCCATAACGGTGAAGCAACTCGTGATGGCGTCCGTAAAATTTTCGAAAGGATGATTTCACCACTTGAACTTCTAGGTATGATAATTTCCATATAAGCAGCATCCCTCTATCACGGCAATCATGATAGGAAACGCAAAATATCTGAATTTTCAAATCAATAAACCTCATCGAAGGACACCAGGTCTACAATTTGCACGCTAGACGCGCGCTTCGTCCACAAAAAAAACCATCAGTAGTACCCGAACTAAAAAAATGAAAAGCACTGGGTGATATATATTCCATATGCAAATCTTATGAAAGATACCAAGCGAATAGTTTGGGACGCCAGACGCACTTTTGTTCTAACCAAATTTTGTAAATTTTTAGAATTAAGTTAAGATATGAAAGCAGCCTTTATTATAGCTGTGATATCCTTTTTTGCGATCAACATAATCACAGAAAGAAAGACGGAGGATACCAAATGGACAACCAAACTCACAAGTCGAAAATAAATTGACAACGCCATGGATAAAAAGAAAAGACAAACAAACAACAGTACACAAAACACAACATAGAAAACCAAAGACTGAGCAACACGAACCCCACCAAAATCTTTGGGTGATCTCAGGTGCTCTGAAAGGGAAAGAAAGATGATGCTCCACATGTGGCACCCGGCGTGTTGCTCATGTTGGTACAAACCCGGTGATAAGTCTTATTCGGTAGGTCACATTCGGGGAAAAGGGGACGGGATTGTAGTTACGACTAATGGAACATATCCGTTGTCATCTGTGAAACGGATATTTCATATCGGTCAACCAACTCGTGACGGAGTCCGTAAAATTTACGAAGGGATGATTACAACTTCACCACTTTGAACTCTTGGTTTTATAACTTTCCTGTGAGCAGCAACCCTCTATCAAGGAAATCATGATAGGAGATACAAGCCCTGGAATATCGTTTTAACTTGAAGATATATACTCCGTATGCAGGTGTTGCTTGAATGTTGCTACATAGAAATGGGAAGTTCACAATTGGGAAGCTGAAATTATCTCTTTTGTAATAAAGTTTTGTTTTCAGCCCACCATCATTTTCAATTTCTATATGTAAGTATAGATTTGAGGCAGACTTAACTGTATCTGTTGTATCTTTTATCTCATATTCGATGGGATAAATGCGTTCAACATAGTCACCAAATTTTGAATTATTTAGTGAGAGAAAATCATCTATACAGCGGAATGTGAGGTTAAAGGATACTGGTAACATCTTTTCGTTCTTCCAAAAATGTTCCTGTATGAAGTCAAATGAATAAAGGAACAAGTCGGCAAAAAGAGGAGCACAGTTGGTTCCCATGGAAATGCCGATTGTTTGTTGAAAAACACGTCCTCCAAACGTGACAAACATGTTGCCAATCAAGGAATCAAGCATCTTGATAATGTCAGTTTCAGAGAACTTTTTGTTTGAATCAGAGTGTTTGTTTTTTTACAAAGTACGATTTATCCCTCCCTTAGACAAGAAACTAGTATCCACGTAGGCCATTCTTTTTTATAAACAAAGCAGGTCACAACGCATTATGTTATTTAGTGAAAAGTCATCCTCTATATAGCGGAGCGTGTAGGTAACGTTTATATAAATGACCGTAAATACCAACTACGTTTCAATTGAGAAGCTCCTATATGAAGTCGGACTCATAAAAAAACAAATGAAGAGGTCAAAAAGGAGCACAGTTGGTGCCGCTATTTGTTATTTATTGAACAAAGATTCAAAAGGAACACAAAACTGACCTCTGATTGTCCAGGATTTTCTTTTTAGTAAATGTGTTAGGGTAAATATTGGGTTTCAGGGTGAATTTTAATTCATATTTTATGAGAAAGAGGCAAAAGAAACTAAACGGATACTCAAACTCATAAATCGAAGACAAACTGACAAAGCCATTACAAAAAACGATTAAAAGACAAACAACAGAAAGAAAACTAAAAGACTGAACAATACCAACTCCACCAAAACCCGGGTTGATCTCAGGTTATTAAACACTATCTATGATGTGATATACAAATAAAACGATTTCGTCATGTGCTTTGTCTGTAGGGACAACACATTTATCATGGAGGAAGAAATTTCCTCAACTTTATTTTGATCTTTAGTCGTTTGGGAGTGGTGTTGCATCAGTCTAATAACCATACTAGGAAATTGTTAATTATATGAATACGCTTGATGAACAAAATATGATTGCAATGTGAACATCCTCTTCAACTTTATTCATCCAAAGCACATAATTTGAAGACACATGTTTTGAGAAAACAAAAAGCATCATTTCACTCTGGCGACGGAATATTACTACATGTATACAAGCAAAAATGAATGTATGATATGAATTTTAAAATAATCAAATGCATTTTTATTTAATTGTTTTTCGCTACTTACTTCCATGATTTAAAAAGGGCTTTAATATAAGTGAGTATCCAAATAGTATTCAAGAAACTCATCATAAAATTGAAAATGGAAACGGGGAATGCGTCAAAGAGACAACAACCCGACCAAAGAGAGAAAACAGCCCAAGGCAACCAATGGGTCTTGAACACAGCGATAAAATCCCACACCCGGAGGCGGGCTTCAGGTGGCTCCTTAACAATAATGTATACTAGTTCAGCGAAAATAGACGTCTCACTAAGCTCCGAAACATATAAATGAACCAAAATTAAAAAAAACATACAAGACTAACAAAGGCCAGAGGTTCCTGACATGTTCATTTATTTTTATTTTAAAAAAATCCTCTCAACCAGAACACAGTTTTATTGAGATATTGTGCACATTAATGAAGGTAAATCCAGAAATGCGCTTTGGGCACACGAAATATTTTAAGCGATCTTTCCATTAACTTTGGCTGGGTTGATACCACTGCTAGTGAACTAAATCAGCAGGGTTATCATAAGCTCAGTTGTTGATGCTTTGGTAGTGACATTTATTTTTTTCAAAAATCCCCGTTGATGAATTAAGAAATTATAAAGAAACTATGGTTTTAACTCCCTCCAGTAAAGTTGACATATGATGAATATTGCTATTCCTATAAAATCTCTTTTGGCTTCTAACGTTTCTACGTATTTATACATCCCTGTATTTTCAAATTTAAAGGTTTAAGCGTTCCTGATGAAGGTAAACCAAGGAAAGCGCTTCGGACATACAAACGTTATACAGTATTTTTGTCATTTATGGACAGAATGTGACGATTCACATTCCCCGCTGAAAACTTTTCAAATATACAGTTTTGTTTATCATTGAATATAATTATAAATTATAAATCTAAAGCTCATAATATGAACTTACTAGATACATGTCCAATAGATGTTTTTTTATTGTTATTTTTAAGTTAACTTATATTATATGCTATTCTTTTTATACAAAAGTTATGTTAAATCAATAAATGTTAAAACAACCTGTAACTGTTGTCTCTTCCGACCATGTTGAAGCAGATGGTCTTTGAAACAAGCTGGTAAAGATAGTGACACCGATGCAGACACGATACCAGCTGATACACCTGCTGTCGATTCCCAATTAACCGACAACGAATAACTAGTACTCTCAGTTTTGGATTTCCCAACTTTGTATTGGAAGGTATACTTGTGTTCCACTGCCGGATCTATAATCATATCGATATTTTTCAACTTTCCAAGTAAGGTTGATGCACCATAAACTAGAACTTCTTCGCTTGTATTGTATGGAGATACACATTCAAACTTCATTCTATAATGTTGATCTTGATGAAGACAAACCCGTGTGTCTTTTCTAGGATTGTGGTTTCCACCTTTCGAATGAACTAACTTTCTTCCTTTGTGCATAATGGCAACATTTGCACTATCGATACAGAAAAGGGGGTCTCCATGACGATCCTGGTTGTAGGACAAGATTCTTATTGTTTCCCGGGTTCAACAAGCCGCTTATTGTTTCCCGGGTTCAACAAGCCGCCATACAGATGTATTACTTTACCGCTGGCTTCGTGTCGTATGTATCCCCAATGATCATCTTCAACATCAAAGGTAAAATGCGTTTGGTCATGTGTTCTTTGGTATTATACTAAGTATGCGTCGTTTCCTGGATTCGATCGGCCGCTTGAGTGATGTAAATATTTACCACAAGACATGTGCTTTATGACACACGTTGCCATGATCTAATCGTTTTAACCTGCAGAAAATAATAAATGACTTTCATTAAAGAATCTTTCGATACTGACGACTTCAGATTGAATGCAACTGAAAATAGTATAAAGGAAGTATATTATTGAATAAAAGATTAACTGGTGTATAAAAAATTGTAAACTTCTAAATTTAGATAATACATTTATCAGCGACTTAACAAAGATTTCTCATCAACGCTTTGTTGCCTAAAATGAAAAATCCCATTATAATATGACAAGCAAAGTAATTGATTTTGGACAGACCTATGACTATTTGACTAGGTTTAAATATTTTATTTTATATTAAACCTCGCCTTTAAAATCTTGAAACGTGAACTTATAAATTGTATGTAAAATAATATGCACGACATAAAATAACGGTACGAAAGATAACGAAAAAACTAGTAAGAACAAAACAGTAGTAAACAATATCAATAAATCATACATCAACATTTAACAAAATATTACTGGACAGTACCACAGACTACATCAACCACCAACACCGAGTGTTTCGAAAAATAAGCAGACATTTCAACAGAATAAATAGATATAAAAAGATGTGGTATGAGTGCCAATGAGACAACTCTCCAAGTCACAATTTGTAAAAGTAAACCATTATAGGTCAAAGTACGGCCTTCAATATGGAGCCTTGGCACACACCGAACAGCAAGCTATAAAGGGCCCCCAAAATGTCTAGTGTAAAACCATTCAAACAGGAAAACCAACTGTCTAATCTATATAAAAAAAAGAGGAACGAGAAACACTTATGAACCACATAAACAAACGAACCACTGAACATCAGGTTCTTGACTTAGGACAGGTGCAAACAAATGCAGCGGGTTTAAACGTGTTAATAGGCGCCAACCTTCACCCTACCTGAAACAATAGTGTAACATCACAACACAGAAAGACACACTATGAAATATCATTTGAAATGGCTTAACTAAATCAAAAGACATATTAACAAGAACAAGTGAACATACACTGAACGAATAAATTTGATCTATGACACAATGTAAATACAAAATTAATAAAACAAAGGGGTTAGATGTTTAACAATATCAGAAAGACAACCATAACCTTGGACAAAATGCCGCCAAATAAAATAACGTACAGAGGAAAATGAAAATAATGTTGTTGTAAGGTATACATGGAGTACGGTAATATTTTTACATTTTAAATAATTTTGTTGTTCCTAGTACGAGTACAAAAGTGAAAATTTATCGTCATACTAAACACTTATGGTGGTATATATTAAAAATAGAATAAGACAACAACGAACAGAACACAGTCAATATAGCATGGCATGGTACAGGCATAAGATGTGGTGGTATTAAAAATATTGTTACGAGCGTACAATCTCGCTCTTTAACACTCTTGATTGAATGTCTTTAAACTAAAAAAAAACACAATAAACTAAACCTACACATTGAGGTGTGCCAACATAATAACCAATAGCTTAAGCAAGGACATAAAACAATTTACTGTTTACTGCTGCATACTCGCCAGGAACAACACTCCTAATAGGTCTTCTCATGACATTTAACTCCAGTCGATAGATTTATATAACAATGTATACAATATCATGCTTTATCAAATCAGTTGTTCACCACAAAGATATATCAGACGCAATGAATGAACAACGACAGTATTAATATGACTGTTATCAATAAGCCTTTTCAGCCTATTAAAAAATACTTGAAGGACAATATCTAAACTTGTTAAGTTTCATAAATAGTAAAACTTAAGAATTAAACAATTTGAACTAAATGTTTCTATAATATAGATACACTAAGCTACTTTAGTTAAATTAATGTCCTTCGTCAGATTACATAGATATACATAGTTGTATTGACTATCATACGTTTGCACTAAATTTTTTTTTTAATATATCAAAAAACGCGATTACTTCGAAAAAATATATGTTTGATAAACTCATCATAAACACACGGCTTAAGATTTTGCACGCCAGACATGCGTTTCTTCTACAAAAGAACCATCTGTGGCCCTCGAATAAAAAAGTTAAGAAGGCCCAATAAAAAAGCGCTTAAATTGACTTGTTACTTATGCCCCCTTCACATTCACGGATTTTTCTGACGAGTCCTTACGGATCGCCAACTTATAGTCAATCGCAAGCATCCGTAAATAACTCGTCACAAATCGCATTAACTCTGTGAAAGGTGAGGCAAATTTTCTGACGTGTCAAACATCTTCTTACGATTGTTCACGGATTCATTGTTAAGTAAATAACTCGTAACAATCTGCAAGTATCGTAAAACATTCGTACACCGCTCGCAACAACACTTAACCATCCGTGAACTGCTCACAATAATACGTTAAAGACTCGTAATAATTTGGTTTTACGATTTGCTACGGTTAGCTTAAGATTCATTTACGGATTAATACGAGTGCCTACGTGTTGTTTACGATTTCATCCCTGTCGTGTTATAATGGCTCTACTAGTTGTGACGATTTGTTACTAGCACTTAAAGTGTAGTAACGAGTAATTTAAGAATAGATACGTATACTTACGTATTCCTACGTATTGTTTCAATTCAAGAAACGGTATAAAAACTGCAAAATCGTAAGGATTCGTAAAAACTCGTAACTAACTCGAAACTATTCAAAACATGACGTGAACAGGTCGTAATTGACACGTAGAAGCTTTGATGAATAACATCAATCCGCAATATACTCGTAAAAATCCATAAAAAGCTCGTAAAATGTCCGTAATTTGCTTACAGTTATCTGTCATAACTCGTAAAATTTCGTGAAATATTGCCGTAAATATTCCGTAATAACTCGTAATAAACCGTAAATAGATTGTAATAACTCGTAAAAACTCTTAAATCGGTTTTAAAAAATTGCCAAATCGTAAGGATCCGTAAATTTAGGATCCGTAATGACTCGTAAGAAACATTAAACTCGTGAAGGGGGCATTACCTGTGGCGAAAAGGAACGTGTATCAAAAGATGTATCAGGTAGTTATGTTCAATTATGCCATGTTTTCACCCACTTTTGAAAATTGCAAATCATTGAATAATAAACGTTTGAGTGGTCAAGATAGACTTCCGATTCCAAAACCCACCGTACATATGGCGAACTAACAATGGACCTCAAGCATTTTGCCCCACTTCAATTGGTCATTGATTGATTTGTAGTGTTAAACGCCACCTCCAGCACACTTGACTATATCATGACTGTCAGGTTTAATTGGTTGGGGAAGCCTGAGTAACCCTAACAAAATATGCAATTTTACAATGTACACCTGTTTCTGTTCATTTCCTTCGTCGTTTTAACCAGTAATTGGTAAAATGACTAGTGTGTCTATTGTTTTACAGTTTTACATTTGAAACATATTTTTTTAAATTGTATGCAACCTATTTATAGATTTTAGTGACAATTGACAATTTAAGTGCACCATATTCACAGCAACTTTTGTATAATTTTTGTTGAGTTATTTAACAATGCATTGTATGTTTAAACAAATAAAACAAAAGGAGAAAAAACATCCTGTTAAACAGATCGCTAATCATCACTATCCTTAGTTTAATTCAAATGAAGTAGACATTCTTTAGCAGAGAGAAAAACATCCTTTTGAGAAGAAATTTTATCAAAGATGCATCTTTTTCCTTCTTTTTGTTCTTTGTAAAACAACTAGATGTAAACCACTTGTTGACAATACATGCGATACGAAAGATAACTAAATAAACACCAGTCATAAACTTGACTTTATAATTTCAGGTCCGCTATGCTCTTCAGCTTCCTACTTTATTTGGCCTTTAAATTTTTTGACTCGAGCGTCATTGATGAGTCTTCTGAAGACGAAACGCGCATCCGGCGTACAAAATTATAAGCCTGCTATCTTTGATGAGTTTCTATATTATTATTGTTACAACCTTATCAACTGTTATATTCTGAAAAACAACCTTGAAGCAATCTTTTTAATTTCAAAAATCTCTTCACCGATATTAATGGCTTGATTAATGTTAACATGGGTTTCTTAAAAGAGATAAAAGATGAAGTTGTATGTTTTCTTTGCATTTGATAGAAAAAATAACAATTAATTTAACTTCGCAAGGCATTGCCTGCTGGTTCTAAATCCAGATAAAGAAGGAGAGGAGAAATTTATTATTCTATATTGCATAGTTGTGAAAATAAATTGATAAAAGTGCCTTCTAGAAAAATTATTTGCGTAATGTTAAATTGGTGCAAATAAATTCTGCCGCAAATGAACGATACATTGGTGCAAACGCTGAATGCCAGTACGCGTTATCTTTTGAGAAATAGAATACCTGTTTGACCGGTGAAAAATGTACTGTTCGTCCATAATAGTGCATATTTAAATAAGGCCAAAAACATAATAAAAGAGAGGCGAAAGATACCAAAGGGATATTCAAACTCATAAGTAGAAAATAAACTGACAACGCCATGGCTAAAAAAGAAAAAGACCAACACACAAAGAATAGTACACAAAACACAACAAAACTAAAGACTGAGTAACACGAACCCCACCAAAACCTGGGGGTTATCTCAGGTGCTTTGGAAGGGTAAGCAGATACTGCTCCACATGTGGCACCCGTCGTGTTGCTCATGTAAGTACAACCCCGAGAATAAGTCTTATTCGGATGGTCACATTCGGGAAAAGGGGACTGGATTGTAGTTACGACATTAGGAAAATATACGCTAACATCTATGAAACGGATATTCCGTAACGGTCAACCAACTCGCGATGACGTCCGTAAAATTTACGAAGGTATGATTTCAACTTCACCACTTGGAACTCTTGGTTTAATAGCTTTCTTCTGAGCAGCAACCCTCTATCAAGGGAATCGCATAAAATTTACAAGTATACCTGTGACTTGTAAGCAAGGATGAATGAATTATAAAACAATGGCTAATAAGGCAATGTGTGAAGCCAGATCTTCTTTCCCTTTCTATCAGGACCTGAGATCAACCCTTTTTTTTATGTGGTTCATGTTGCTCAGTCTTTCGTTTCTTCGTTTTTTATGGAGTGTTTGGTAGCTTCCGCCTCTCTTTGAAAAACACGTTGTAAATATCAAAATAAACCGTTAAATAAACATAAGGGTGTCATGATTGCATAAGTTGAAAAAGAACACTTTCCCAATTTATATTTATAAATTACAACTTATACAGAAAACAATTCAAAATAAATGAATGCTGCTGGTGATAATGACGATAACGATGACTTATTTTACGCCTAGTGCCCAATACTTATACTAAATGTTTATCAGATCGCCAACATGTTAGGTGCTTAGGGATAGGACCATTTTGTTTTAGCCTCCCCCTTTTTTTCTTAAATCCGTTATTTTTTTCTTTTCTTTTAATTTCAATAATTTTTGCGTTTTTCTGTTATATATCAATACAAATATATTAGAAATGACGTATATTCAGTTATTACTATCAATTCATAGTTGCTATCCACAGGGTTTACTGACTCATCAGATTGGCATGAAACTAACATAAAGACAATAGATAAAAAGTTGATTTGTTTCGGTTGGTCATCGTCATAAATGGTGTTTTTTTTTTTAGATTTATCACTGAAACAAAGGAAGGTAAGACATATGACGTCATAATTCATTTATAACCAATGAATATATGATAACAACCGAACGGTGGTAATAAAAAAAATCAATCGGCTAAAATTTGAGAAAATAACATCAAAACACTTTTAACATGATAACATTTTACTCATACCTACCTTAAAGTAAGAATGACGGCAAAACAGAGACGAAGGATACCGAAGGGAATTCAAACTCATAAGTCGAAAATAAACTGACAACGCCATGGCTAAGAAAGAAAATTCAAAAAAACAAACAACAAAACACAAAACACAACATAGAAAACCAAAGACTGAGCAACACGATTCCACCAAAAACAAGGGGTGCTCGCAGGTGCTACGAAAGGGTCAGCAGATCCTACTCCACATGTGACATCCGTCGTGTTGCTCATGTTAGTACAAACCCGATGATAAGTCTAATTCGTTAGGTCACATTCGTTGGGAAAAGGGGACGGGATTCCAGTTACGACAATTGGAACATATCCGTTGTCATCTGTGAAACAGATATTCCATAACGGTCAACCAACTCGTGTTGGCGTCCGTAAAATTTAAGAAGGGACGATTTTAACTTCGCCACTTTGAACTCTTGGTTTAATAGCTTTCTTGTAAGCAGCAACCCAATTGATGTAGCATAGGTATTCGTAGACTCATTCAGTTTTTTAATTCTGATTTTTATCAACGACCTAACAGCCTTAATCCATTCGGAAAGAGTATTTACGTCTTCCTTCTCGCGTTTAACCCATTGCTTGGCATAATCCTCCACTGAATCCATCAGCATTTTGAAGTTGATTTTACAATTGATGGTTTCAGGCTCGCGATATTTCGGGACCTTGGATAACACATTTCGCAGAGAAGTGTTATTGACAATGTTAAGTTCATCAGTAAGAACTGGGCCAGCCGGATTATATATGAATGGGGAACTAGCACGGGTGCAATTAGGAGGCTTAGACTTGAAGTCGTCAATATTGAGATCCTGCAACACGTGTTTGTAATTGAAAATTTTAGTGCAATATGTTTGGTATAGGTATACGAAATAAAACAGTCTGATCTTTGAACTAGGGATGTATATTCGATTGAACTGATTTATGATGAAGGATATTGATATTGCCAAAGTTGATGGCATCGAGACCTTTGTTTGCAAAGGAAAGTTTCACAAAGGATCTTTTCTCCTTTCTATCTTTTCTAATGCGAACTGGTTTGAAACGTCTGTGACTTACAATATCGGAGATGAAAGCTGTAAGTTTGTATTGCTTTGAATGTAACTGTAGTTTCAAAACATAAGTTGTACAGAGAATGACGTTTTGAAATAGGTGATGAATAAAGCTTCGTATGAATGTGATGAATACCTAACGGCTTAAGTATAAATGGCATCAGATCATTCATAGAGACATCATGGAGAGTATGTGATGTATAATGACAATGACCGTGACTGCGTCTACGTCGACCAGTAGAGTTGAAATCACATTCATCGAGCTACAGTAAGGACTAGAAAGAATACTTATACCAACAATTTTGTCATTGTAACCATATGGTGTCATAGTTCCCAATTGTCGAATCCAGTAGTCTTCTTTTTGTCTACGGAGAGGTGTTGGAAGATGAGGATTGTTAGTCGTGTAATATATTCTAACGGTGATGCTAACTTGCATAGAAAGGATTGAATGATAGTGCTGATTGGAATGTTAGAAAATGAGAATATGTTCTAGAATGTTGACTCTTATGTGTTTAGTCATAAACTGCTGCATTGATTAGTTCAAGGCAATCATTTATTAGCACACGTGGTGTTTTTAAAGCATAAATATGGCTTTAATACTTAATTGCTTGCTTTGTATATGATTTGGCCTTCCAACTGTTTTGTTTCAAGCACCTTTATTACCTATAGTGCCCTTTATAGTGCTGACTTTGTAATATATCTTTTAAATGGTTACATTTGCCAGAAGTTTAATTGACGTGGTATGCAATGACAGGCTTAAATAATTAATAATATCGTATTGTTTAGCTTATGTGATTAATTTTTATGCATGTAAATGATGTAGTAGGTTACAAAATATTTAACATCGTGACAGGTTGGGGTTTTTGTTTCATTAAAAAAAATATTGTAGATCGCAACTAAACGAATTTTAAGGATTGACGGAAGGGTAATTCCATGAAATAGCATATACCTGCTTCAAAACGACAATAGTGAAGGTCGGGGTCTTCGCCATCCTGCATTGTAAAATAACAGGAAACAATCGGTCTAGATCATTATTGAAATTATCAAAAACAAAATTAGAATGGAATCCAGTTGATTGATAATACTTTTCAATCAAATGAAAAAAAAATATAGGATTTATGTTATTGTAACGACGTTTTTACAAATACGGATATTTTTTTCTTCACCTTAGAAATAAAAGGAGAAATAGCTCGGATTTGTTAATTGTACAAATTTATTTTGTGCTTAATTAGACACATTACTTTCCCTGTCTACCCAATTCCTCCCATTTTACTTTTAAGAAATGTGTTGCTTTAATTTCCACTACAATTACAATGATAATGATATTTATAGTGGTTTAAAGTAGGTAAGTTATGAGTTAGAACTATAATCGCAAAAGATCCTCATATCACATAATTATGTAAACACTAGTAGATATATAACAGTTAGGGATGCACCCTATGTTCAGAATATCATTTATTTCTATGGCATACATGTATATGGCTGTAAATAATGTGTTAAAAGGAAATCAATTTGAATGTGTTTTCTTCAACTGATAACGACTTGTTGGAAATAGAATACGTATGCAATATGAGAGCAAACGGAAGCAGTCAGGAACATTTACTAAGGAGTGCATTGTTCTGTTTTATAGTTATGAAGTGTGTATTTAAAACAATTGAAATGCGTGCTTTGTTTTGTATACTATAAAATAGAAATTCACATTTTCCTTTATTTCATTTCGTTTTTACATTATATATTCCTGTTATGTTTTACGTTTTGACAATTTTGTTTTAATTTGTATTGTTTTTTTTTTTTTATATATTATCTAGTACTGTACCATGTAATTTATAATGCAAACAAATGGTAAGAAAATTACAAAAACTATTTGAGCAAATATTGGAACGTTTTGTATGGCACGCCATTCTCGCCAAAACTATGTTTGAACCATTTTCGAAAATTATAAAATAAATACTGTAAAATTAAACAGCTTAATAACCAGGCTTAAAAGTTTATACTCCATACAATTCTAAACATTGAGATAAAATGAATAAAAATACAGTTGAAATGTGTAAAAACATAAAAACTCAAATAAATTATAAATAATTCTAATAAAGGCATTTAAATTGATATAGTTAAGGAACAAAGAAAGTTGAGCAGGTAATATGGTAGCTGTTCATGGCACATGTACATGCATTTTGTTGCATTACATTTTAATTTGAGTGTTCCATTTTTGAAATTCTGCAATATCATCTTTACCCTTACGGACAATACCTATAAACTTCTGGCTATTTACTATACTATATATAAAAATAAATGTTGTGGTGAACCATTTGGGTCGGAAAAAATACCACTTAAAAATTCAAGAGTAAAAAGAGAACTACAAATCATGTGAATACACAGAACCCCGATCCAGTCCTTCTTTTGCTAAAAAAGTTCATTATTCCCTGTTTCATATCTACTAAAAGCATTCTATTTTACTCTAATTTCTAGTCTGCAAATATTTGCATCAAAAATAAATATGGTCAAAATTAAAATTTCGCTGATTGGGTGAAATTAATTTTTCTAGTCTGCAAATATTTGCATCAAAAATAGATATGGTCAAAATTAAAATTTCGCTGATTGGTTGAAATTAATTTTTCGGAATGCATTAAATATCTGTATCAAAAACAGTAATGGTCAAAATTAAATTTTCACTAATTGGTTCAAAACGCATTGATTGACGTCAACGGTCTTCGGAATAACCTCAACTGACAGAAACATCTAGAAAGAAATACATAGGCCATCGTTTTAAAGGTAAATCAAACCAACTAAAACACTAACGTATTGGTGAGAACTTTTTTCTTTCAATTCTAGAATGGGTTACAAAAATACATCTATATTCAGCTGGAATGTTGATATTGAGATAATGTTGAGATTACAGAAAATCTAGTAAGTCAACAAATTGTCTCCCAAGAAAGCATGCCGTTTTGTAACCCTTTAAAATGTTACCTCAGGTTCACTGTAAGTATACGTAAAGAACACCGACAAGCTAATATAACACAATTTATGGATATGTTTATATTTGTTTTCACAGAACGTATTCACAACAATGGTTTTATGAAACTGGACGCGCACTGTGGATACTGTAAGAACGTACGCTGGGTACGTTTAATGTAAGGAAAAATACTATGATGAAATTAAAGTTGTGGCGTTGATACATTCGTGTGATGCACAGTTTATAATTCGTTTGTGGTGTCCTGGTGTACTGTCGTGGGTTCATTGGGCTCATGTTAGTACAAACCCGATGATAAGTCTAATTCGTTAGGTCACATTCGTTGGGAAAAGGGGACGGGATTCCAGTTACGACAATTGGAACATATCCGTTGTCATCTGTGAAACAGATATTCCATAACGGTCAACCAACTCGTGTTGGCGTCCGTAAAATTTAAGAAGGGACGATTTTAACTTCGCCACTTTGAACTCTTGGTTTAATAGCTTTCTTGTAAGCAGCAACCCAATTGATGTAGCATAGGTATTCGTAGACTCATTCAGTTTTTTAATTCTGATTTTTATCAACGACCTAACAGCCTTAATCCATTCGGAAAGAGTATTTACGTCTTCCTTCTCGCGTTTAACCCATTGCTTGGCATAATCCTCCACTGAATCCATCAGCATTTTGAAGTTGATTTTACAATTGATGGTTTCAGGCTCGCGATATTTCGGGACCTTGGATAAAACATTTCGCAGAGAAGTGTTATTGACAATGTTAAGTTCATCAGTAAGAACTGGGCCAGCCGGATTATATATGAATGGGGAACTAGCACGGGTGCAATTAGGAGGCTTAGACTTGAAGTCGTCAATATTGAGATCTTGCAACACGTGTTTGTAATTGAAAATTTTAGTGCAATATGTTTGGTATAGGTAAACGAAATAAAACAGTCTGATCTTTGAAATAGGGATGTATATTCGATTGAACTGATTTATGATGAAGGATATTGATATTGCCAAAGTTGATGGCATCGAGACCTTTGTTTGCAAAGGAAAGTTTCACAAAGGATCTTTTCTCCTTTCTATCTTTTCTAATGCGAACTGGTTTGAAACGTCTGTGACTTACAATATCGGAGATGATAGCTGTAAGTTTGTATTGCTTTGAATGTAACTGTAGTTTCAAAACATAAGTTGTACAGAGAATGAAGTTTTGAAATAGGTGATGAATAAAGCTTCGTATGAATGTGATGAATACCTAACGGCTTAAGTATAAATGGCATCAGATCATTCATAGAGACATCATGGAGAGTATGTGATGTATAATGACAATGACCGTGACTGCGTCTACGTCGACGAGTAGAGTTGAAATCACATTCATCGAGCTACAGTAAGGACTAGAAAGAATACTTATACCAACAATTTTGTCATTGTAACCATATGGTGTCATAGTTCCCAATTGTCGAATCCAGTAGTCTTCTTTTTGTCTACGGAGAGGTGTTGGAAGATGAGGATTGTTGGTCGTGTAATATATTCTAACGGTGATGCTAACTTGCATAGAAAGGATTGAATGATAGTGCTTATTGGAATGTTAGAAAATGAGAATATGTTCTAGAATGTTGACTCTTATGTGTTTAGTCATAAACTGCTGCATTGATTAGTTCAAGGCAATCATTTATTAGCACACGTGGTGTTTTTAAAGCATAAATATGGCTTTAATACTTAATTGCTTGCTTTGTATATGATTTGGCCTTCCAACTGTTTTGTTTCAAGCACCTTTATTACCTATAGTGCCCTTTATAGTGCTGACTTTGTAATATATCTTTTAAATGGTTACATTTGCCAGAAGTTTAATTGACGTGGTATGCAATGACAGGCTTAAATAATTAATAATATCGTATTGTTTAGCTTATGTGATTAATTTTTATGCATGTAAATGATGTAGTAGGTTACAAAATATTTAACATCGTGACAGGTTGGGGTTTTTTTTTCATTAAAAAAAATATTGTAGATCGCAACTAAACGAATTTTAATGATTGACGGAAGGGTAATTCCATGAAATAGCATATACCTGCTTCAAAACGACAATAGTGAAGGTCGGGGTCTTCGCCATCCTGCATTGTAAAATAGCAGGAAACAATCGGTCTAGATCATTATTGAAATTATCAAAAACAAAATTAGAATGGAATCCAGTTGATTGATAATACTTTTCAATCAAATGAAAAAAAATATAGGATTTATGTTATTGTAACGACGTTTTTAAAAATACGGATATTTTTTTCTTCACCTTAGAAATAAAAGGAGAAATAGCTCGGATTTGTTAATTGTACAAATTTATTTTGTGCTTTATTTAGACACATTACTTTCCCTGTCTACCCAATTCCTCCCATTTTACTTTTAAGAAATGTGTTGCTTTAATTTCCACTAAAATTACAATGATAATGATATTTATAGTGGTTTAAAGTAGGTAAGTTATGAGTTAGAACTATAATCGCAAAAGATCCTCATATCACATAATTATGTAAACACTAGTAGATATATAACAGTTAGGGATGCACCCTGTGTTCAGAATATCATTTATTTCTATGGCATACATGTATATGGCTGTAAATAATGTGTTAAAAGGAAATCAATTTGAATGTGTTTTCTTCAACTGATAACGACTTGTTGGAAATAGAAAACGTATGCAATATGAGAGCAAACGGAAGCAGTCAGGAACATTTACTAAGGAGTGCATTGTTCTGTTTTATAGTTATGAAGTGTGTATTTAAAACAATTGAAATGCGTGCTTTGTTTTGTATACTATAAAATAGAAATTCACATTTTCCTTTATTTCATTTCGTTTTTACATTATATATTCCTGTTATGTTTTACGTTTTGACAATTTTGTTTTAATTTGTATTGTTTTTTTTTATATTATCTAGTACTGTACCATGTAATTTATAATGCAAACAAATGGTAACAAAATTACAAAAACTATTTGAGCAAATATTGGAACGTTTTGTATGGCACGCCATTCTCGCCAAAACTATGTTTGAACCATTTTCGAGAATTATAAAATAAATACTGTAAAATTAAACAGCTTAATAACCAGGCTTAAAAGTTTATACTCCATACAATTCTAAACATTGAGATAAAATGAATAAAAATACAGTTGAAATGTGTAAAAACATAAAAACTTAAATAAATTATAAATAATTCTAATAAAGGCATTTAAATTGATATAGTTAAGGAACAAATAAAGTTGAGCAGGTAATATGGTAGCTGTTCATGGCACATGTACATGCATTTTGTTGCATTACATTTTAATTTGAGTGTTCCATTTTTGAAATTCTACAATATCATCTTTACCCTTACGGACAATACCTATAAACTTCTGGCTATTTACTATACTATATATAAAAATAAATGTTGTGGTGAACCATTTCGGTCGGAAAAAATACCACTTAAAAATTCAAGAGTAAAAAGAGAACTACAAATCATGTGAATACACAGAACCCCGATCCAGTCCTTCTTTTGCTAAAAAAGTTCATTATTCCCTGTTTCATATCTACTAAAAGCATTCTATTTTACTCTAATTTCTAGTCTGCAAATATTTGCATCAAAAATAAATATGGTCAAAATTAAAATTTCGCTGATTGGTTGAAATTAATTTTTCTAGTCTGCAAATATTTGCATCAAAAATAGATATGGTCAAAATTAAAATTTCGCTGATTGGTTGAAATTAATTTTTCGGAACGCATTAAATATCTGTATCAAAAACAGTAATGGTTAAAATTAAATTTTCACTAATTGGTTCAAAACGCATTGATTGACGTCAACGGTCTTCGGAATAAACTCAACTGACAGAAACATCTAGAAAGAAATACATAGGCCATCGTTTTAAAAGTAAATCAAACCAACTAAAACACTAACGTATTGGTGAGAACTTTTTTCTTTCAATTCTAGAATGGGTTACAAAAATACATCTATATTCAGATGGAATGTTGATATTGAGATAATGTTGAGATTACAGAAAATCTAGTAAGTCAACAAATTGTCTCCCTAGAAAGCATGCCGTTTTGTAACCCTTTAAAATGTTACCTCAGGTTCACTGTAAGTATACGTAAAGTACACCGACAACCTAATATAACACAATTTATGGATATGTTTATATTTGTTTTCACAGAACGTATTCACAACAATGGTTTTATGAAGCTGGACGCGCACTGTGGATACTGTAAGAACGTACGCTGGGTACGTTTAATGTAAGGAAAAGTACTATGATGAAATTAAAGTTGTGGCGTTGATACATTCGTGTGATGCACAGTTTATAATTCGTTTGTGGTGTCCTGGTGTACTGTCGTGGGTTCATTGGAGGTGTCCGTTGTTATTCTGTGGTTTACAGATGTACTTATGTACTATTATATTATTTATTTATGTGTTTCTCTGTCCTGGGTGTTCTTGCGATTATTTATTCCTGTCACGTAATGTTGTCATCTTAGCGGTATTTTTAACATTGCTTTATAAGTGGGAGGTTTGGCTAGCCATAAAACCGGGTTCAACCCACCATTTTTGCTTAAAATATCCTGTACCAAGTCAGGAATAGGGCAAATGTTATCAAATAGTGCGTTTCTATGTATGATGGTGTTTTTATTTGTTGCAATTCAGTGTTTCTGTTGTTCCGTTGTTTTCCTCTTATAGTTGATGTGTTTTCCACGGTTTCAGTTTGTGACACGGATTTATTTTCGCTTAATCGATGTATGACTATTGAACAGCGGTATACTACTGTTGCCTTTATTAAAGGTAACCATGTTAAATTTACCTCAATCTTAAAAGCGTACCCAGGTTGCTGCTTTCGGAATCTTTTGGTAATTTAGCTGATAAAGCTGAACCTGCACTTGCATCATGACAGTATTACTTGCAGTCATAATAAAAGTAAACGATAATGATTTCAACCTTAAGCATTACTTGGAATCAATAAAAACTTTTAAATATGCCAAAATTCTAAATGATTTATGTTCTTTTCTTCCTTCCAAGTTATCCTGGTTACTATTACACACTACAAATTGGTACCATTTAATCAAGTTTAAATACCTGCAGGGTATTTTTTTATGGTACCAAGGACAACAGGACCTGTTTTGCTCTAATAGAATTCTTCCACAATTTAGTGTTTGTTAAGTGATGGTGTAGACTAAGTCTACTGCCAATTTAATCTCAACAGTACATGAACATCCAGTTCTTAAATAAGACCTCCCATCTTTAAATAAATTATTTGTAACAAATGAAATATAAAGTTTATAATTTAAAGGGGCATTAGCTACGAGATATAGAAAAATAAGATTTTATTAATTTTTTTTGATTAATCAAGAATTAAAGTGAAATAGTGAAATATTAATTCGAGTTAAGCCGCTAGTTTGGTTCAATCTTGTCAAATAAAGCTTAGAAACATCGCTGATGAATTATTCACTTGCAAGTGAATAATTCGACCTCATTGAAACCGTATTCATGTGAGCATCCATTTAACCCTTTAGTTGGAGATGGGTTACGCATGTATACCGCTATTAAAAGGAACAGAATGTCAACATTGAAAGTGAAACAAGGATGAACCATTTAGTTTACTGATTCGATCCACAAACGAAATCATTCTTATACTGGTAAAAACAAATGATAAACATACTTTTTAACCTACAATATAAAATCAATCAGAGCTAGAAAATACAATTGCACTTGGTTCCTATTTATTTATATTTATGTTTCACTTACGGTTTTGAGACCGTCGGCAATCTTCGGAAGTCATCTCGGCGGTTAAAAAAGAAGGGCGAAAGATACCAAAGGTACATTCAAACTCATACAAAAATACACATTAAATGCTGATACATATTATCGAGTTCATGCATTGTTAATTGTTTATATTAGACTTTTTGTAATTTGGATATATTTTTTAGTATGTTTTAAATCAAATATGAGAATTTAAGTCAAATCGGTGAACATGAATTTGACAGATAAGTAAATTTCTAAAAATTATGATTTCACAATTTCATCATTTGATTAGATCTAATGAACAAATAATGATACCAATTTCAATTGAAATACTATTATAGTATCGATCCTTTGCCATGACAATAACTCTACATTTTGAAGTTGTATACATGAAGTCTGGGGATTACAGTTTTTTTCTAATTTAACTATGTCCATGTCCTGATTAAGGAGTTGTCATATGTCATATGAAAAAGCTTTCAGTTACCGGTAGTTGGATACTTTTGTGTAAATTAGCTCTATTTTTATATTCATTACTGAAAATTTAGAAATTAGTGTGTTCATTTATTATTGCAAATGTTGTAGAATCGACTAAAATGCAAGAATAATTATTGAAATTTCATGAAAATCTGCATACAGTTTATAAGTATCGGATATAAGAATGCGAGTTCTTATTTTGTATTTGAATTGATGAGTTAAGCCTTTTGTAGTTGAAAAAGGCTTAACTCATCAATTCAAATACAAATGCGTGTGTATCATTGTTATACTAATACTCATTCAGTCGCATTGCAATAATTTCTGAATTTACAGTACTTTCAATTAAGAATTGACACATTATATAAAGACCTGTCTATTAATGAATATAAAAATAAGGAGATGTGGTATGATTGCCAATGAGACAACTATCCACAAAAGTTCAAATGAAGTGGATGTAAGCAATTATAGGCAACCGTACAGCCTTCAACAATGAGAAAACCCCATACCGTATGGTCGGCTATAAAAGGCCCCAACATGAAAAATATGAAACAATTCATTTGAGTAAACTAATGGCCTAATTTGTAACAAAACAATTTACTAAAAACAAATATGACAGACATGAACCAACGACAACCACTGAACTACAGTCTCCTGACTTGGGACAGGCACATAAAGAATGTGGTGAGGTTAAACATGTATGTGGGCTTTACCCTCCCCCTTACCTAGAAGAGTAGTGCAACAGTACAACATAAGAACAAACTATAAAAATCAGTTGAAAAAGGCTTAACTCATCAAATAGAAATACATCTAACAAAAACACAGAGTGGACGTGGACGGGTACTTATACATCCCCATAACAAAAAGACACTAAGTACAGATCTGAGAGTACTCGCAGTTACTGACAGCAAGTTTAAAGCCAATAACAACTAATAAAAAAAATCATGTATCTTAGACTGAAATATCAATCAGTACACATCCAACATCCAATAGATTTACTAGAAGTGTAAAGACGTCATTAACAGTCAGAGAAAAACATGACCTTATGCAATGCCAAACTAAAGGTATCGACAGATTGTAGTATCGTGAAAGTAATTATGTGTAATATGTAGTATGGTTTTAATTAACTGATAACAAAATTAATATTTATACCAATAAAAACAATATTCAAAGATTTATATACAGTGTTGAAAATGTAACTTTTTAGAATAAATTTATTTAAAGGATTGATAAGTTTACCCTGATCGTATCTTAATTTCCGGGCTCTGTTTACAACATCACAATGTAAAATTTAGGATGTGCTCTACCGTTTGAAATAAGTTTCTACAGGTACAGCCAAACTTCCAGACCAAATCTTTGTATCTATGGAAGAATTTAGTAAAGGTTTTAAGTAATGTGTGGTAACGAAATCTCTGACTTAATAATTTACTAGTTATACATAGATTGCGCTCATTGATATCCAAAATGTCACTACAGACCCTTTGCACGAGTTGGGATATATAAACACCGTAAGAGGAGGAGCATCACCATCCAAAAAGGGGAAATTAACAATAGGGAAAGAAAAATCATCCCTTTTGTCGTAAATTTTTGTGTAGAGTTTCTGTTGTATTACTGGAATATCTAAATCTAGGAAAGGACAGTTATTGTTGTTAATATTTGACTTATTTAAAGTAAGTTCCTTAGGGTAAATTCCAGTAGTATATTTAGAGCATTCTTGATTATTTAACCAAAAAATATCATCAAGATAACGGTAAGCGTTGTTGAATTTATCAATTAACTGGAATTTAGACGGTTATTTACTGAGTTTGGTCATAAACTGTGATTCATAACAGTAAAAGAACAAGTCTGCTATTCAAGTGGGACAATTGGTGCCCATAGGAATACCTACAACCTGTCGATAAACTGAATTGCCGAAACGTACACAAATGTTGTCGAGGAGAAAATTTAGTGCTTTAATCATCTCATTACACCTCCAGTGATAGCATGTTTACCTTTCTCATTAGAGAAAAAGGCTTTATATGAGTTGCAGCAAATAAATTTGCAACCAGATTTATCATACGACCATTTAATTAGATAGGAAAACTTTTGTTTAATAAGATTGTGTGGAAGTGTAGTATAAAGAGTGAAAAAGTCAAAACAGTCAACCTGTATGTTGCCCTTTGTAGATATCGTTTGGTTATCTGCTGTTGCAGTGATATATATACCGAAATCTCCTTTTATCCATATAGATATAAAACTAATTAGGCAATGAAATCAAGTGGATCAACGTGTTCCACATTATTATATATATATTAAATATCAATGTCCATATACATTGTTGCTTTCATTTATGCATGCACGTTCTATGATTATGTTTTAGTTCATTTTTTTGGGCAAAATGTTGTTTCTTTTCATAATTCAACTTGTACATAGTGTATATAAAAATATTGTTTTTGGTGAGCCAAATTGGTCAGAAAATACCCGGATTTTTTTACACCTATAGCGCGGTAAGTACAGTATGCCTGGATTTATTTTCTCAAAACTTTACATTATTGTTTAGATTGATAAAGGAAACTCACATTTGATTTTGTAGATTTTGTTTTTCCGTTCAAGAGTTACTGGACTTAAACCGTTTAAATTAAAGACATTTCTAACATATCGCGCACTAATTCCAATATGTTTCGATTGATTTCTTTAAAACTGAAAGTTATTGTTGAGATTGATAAATGTTTTTCCATTTCAGAGTTACAGAACTTGAATTGCCTAATGTATTACATATTTCTTGGAATTGATGAATATAACACACCGTTCGATTTAAAAAAAAAAGTATCTGGTACGTCATCCAAGAGTTATATGCCTTTGATTGTCAGATAAAAAAGACATTTTTTGAAAGTCATGCACTAGCTTTAATATGCTCGGATCAAATTATTACAAACTTATCACTGCTGTCGGGATTGGTGAATGTACACCAAACTTTAGATTTTTAAAAGTTTCTGGTTTGTCATCCCAGAGTTATGGACAACCATAACTGGCATAAATCTATATGTCTAGAAGGGTATCTCCATGCATGTGTTTCTACAGAGCCATTTATTTTGCTTCTGATTAAATTCCTTCTAGCAATGTCTAGATATCAAATTTAATTTTTACAACAATTTCAAGATGCACATGACAATCAGTCCAAATTTGTTTTAGAACTTAACATTGAATTTAATGGCAAAATCTTTCAATAAGAAAATTAATTTTTCACTTCTGCTTGGTCAAAAAATGTATTTCTTGAAAAGAGAGGCGAAAGATACCAAAGGGAAATTTACATTCATAATTCAAAAATAAACTTACTGGGCATTTAGACCGTTGAAATGCCAATATTTTTCTACCGAACAGCATAATTGCCAAACTAGTTAGACAGTCCTTTTAAAGACATTAACTACAAATTTGTTTATATAAATGCAATGAATATACATTGGTCCATTTGTGAACTAGAGTAAAAACAAACCCAAGCAAAAAAGAAAAAAAATATAGACATTGAAATCTAATGTTTGTTACCCAGTGTTTACTGTTGAAAGGTTGAAGTCCTATTATAGATAGTATTTGCATGAGAAACTTAAAAAAATGAAAACAACAAGTTATAAATGTCATGCGTCCGAAGCGCTTTTCTAGATTTACCTTCATCAGGAATGCTCAAAGCCGAATATTTGAAAGCCAAGGATGTATAAGAACCTAAACAGTTGAAGAGCTATATCACCAAACAAGACCTGAAAAAATAACCAAATCCATCTAAGGTCATATCCCAGGTAAAGCACATTGGCCTTAGAAAATAGTTTTATTCCCAGCATTTTCTTCGAATAGAGAGCATTCAATGTTCCTAAATAACAGTCCTGAGCTGATCTGTTAATGTATAAGATGACACGGCAGCTTACTCTAGGGAAGTTTTTCGTAAGAAAAACAGAAAGCTAATTTTACATCATTTTACGTCTGTAAATGGCAGTATAGAAATTTCATATGCAAGTACAAAATTTCAGAAAGTTGTTGTCTCTTTCAGAAAAGTATTATAGGATGGTCACTTGCAAAAAGGGCAAGTTGCTTACGCCAATTTTGAGCTTTTGCTTCTTATCTAAAAAGGCAAGATGACCGTCACAGTTTAACACAGTTTAACATAGAACCCTACGTGAAAGACAAAGAAATAGCTCAAACAACATCTGGAGAGGGCACAAACAATACATAAACTCGGTGATGATAACACTGTAATACATACTAACACAAATTTAACAATTACTATCCACACTGATCTGTGACCACACTTGTTTCCGAAACATAATAAATGTTTACATAAAACATGAAAAGAAAAGTCGTAACTTTTGCGTTTGGGTTTTAATATTTTTTTTGCATTGATTAAATAATTGTTCAAAAAGCTCAAATTAAAGATTTATTGAATCTGATTTTAAACATGGGATTTATTGTACAGACGGTAATATTGATTTAATTAAAGAGCGATGGCAGAGCAAAAACATGAAACGTTCGAAAGATTTGGCCTTCAGGAGAATAATCATTATTTAACATCTTTTTATCTGATTTGAATGTTTAAGCAAAAGCAAAAAAACAAATAATTTTCCGAGTATACTTGCCTTATCTATTATATGCTTTTTTCTGCAACTCATTTTTATCGTTGGTCTGAATATTAACTTGTTTTTAAATTGAAAATTCAGTAGATGAATGGCCTCTCATGCCAAATTGCATTCGTACAGGATAGTTTGTATGAAAAATTGAATTTACCCACAATAAACATTTTCGTTTCTATACTGCTTGGAATAGTACAATCGTTAATACCTCTTGTCTTAGATATGTGTATTTTAAATTGTCGTCACCTCTACATTTTAGATATAACACGCAATTTCGAACATCAAACATGATATCATTATCGCCCAATCAAAGGAAATACCGTTCTTGATAGCCATGATTTTAGCATCGTTAATTATTGTAATGGTCAAAGGGTGAAGATGAAAATATAATATCGATTATTTCCGAAAACATATTTTTTTATAAAACCATGGTAGCGTTGAATATAGCAAATCAAAAAATATTACAATTTACTTAAAACCTCCACTTCCACCCATAAAAGTTATAGACGTTTAAACTTTTTCTTTTTGATTAAAACTTCTATGCAACGGTCATTGTTACGGATACTTAAGATCGTAATGAAAAACTATAAAGTACACAAAAGAAATATATAAATCAAAACGTGCACAGTAACACCACAAAATGAGTACAAAATGAATATTTGATGATACATTGTATATACAAAATCAGTAAATATTTCAAATCACATATGTTCTTTCTCGGTATGAATTGATCGATGTCAAATTACAAAGTTTACATAAATATATATTCCAAAAATTGAGGGTGAATAAAATATAATATAAAGCAAGTCTAGATATTAGTATGAAAATTGTAAGCTATCTGTTCAAAATCCAGTTCCAGCAATGTCGTCAGGAACATCATTTGGACTTCGAGTGTCTGCAAGCAAGTTGCTGTTAAACTTGGCTCTGTGGTTTAGCTGATCACATGTAAAAACAAATTGCCAAGTAACCACAGATTCTCCTGGTTTAACTGAAACGTAAATTTATTGTTTAATTGTCAGACTAATTACCAAACTAGGCAATTCGTAAATCTATAAATACATTCCATGAACAAACATCTGATTACATTGTGAACATCCCAAAACACTGCGCTATGTCACAGATTTTGGTTAAATTTTGCACTTTGGCTTGTTGAACTATAGTTGAAAATCGAAAAAAATAATGCATTTATCTCTTATATTTCTGACATATTACTGAATGAACTCTTCAAAAATAGCTGAACATTTCTATAGAAAGCACGAACAATCGTTGAAAAACGTTCTAAAGTTTGTCTTTTAATAAGGTAATTTATAAGGCGATTTACAGTATACATCATTCAAAGTGATACCAACTAGGTAACACATCGGTTAATACACATAAAACTCATGAATCGAAAATAAACTGTTTATCATATTTGTTTTTCGTTTATTGTTTTTTACATAAATCTGGCCGTTAGTTTTCTCTTTTGAATTGTTTTCACATTTGTAATTGCATGGCCTTGTATAGCTTTCTATGTTGTATGGGTCTTACTCTTGTTATGGTGGTATGGTGACCTAAAGTTGCTAACATTCTACGTCATTTGGTCTCTGGTGGATAGTTGTCTCATTTGCAATCATACCACATCTTCTTATTTTTAAATAGACAAATTGCATTGCAAGAAACAAACAAAAAACGACAAATGGCAAACAAGAGTCTACAAACACAACATAGAAAACTAATGAATGAGCATCAAACAAAGAAATAACAAATACTGGGGTGATCTGATGTGCTCCAGATCCGTCACGTATATGCTATGCTATTTATTCATTCAAAAGTGAAATCAATAAATGAGAAAACAACCTGTTATCTCTCGTGTAACTGTTGTCTCCTCCGACCATGTTGAAGCAGATGTTCTTTCAAACATAGTTGATAAGGATGCTGACGCTGATGCAGACACGATACCAGCTGAAACACCTGCTGTCGTTTCCCACTTAAACGAAAACGAATAACTAGTACTCTCAGTTTTGGACTTCCCAACTTTGTATTGGAAGGTGTACTTGTGTAACGCTGCCGGATTTATAACCATATTGATAATTTTCCACTTTCCACGTAAGGTTGGTGCACCATAAACTAGCACATCTTCGCTGGTATTGTTTGGAGATACACATTCAAACCTCATTGCATAATGTTGATCTTGATGAAGACATACATTTGTGTCATTCCCAGGCTTGTGGCTTCCACCTTTCGGATGAAAAAACTTTCCTCCTTTGTGTATAATGGCATCATTTGCACTATCGATACAGAAGAGGGCGCCTCCATGACGATCCTGGTGTAGGACAAGATCCGTATTGTTTCCCGGGTTCAACCAGCCGCCATACGGATGTATAACTTTACCACTAGCTACGTGCCGTATGTATCCCCAATGATCATCTTCAACATCAAAGGTAAAATGCGTATGGTCTGGTGTTCCTTCGTATAAAACTAAATTAGTGTCGTTTCCTGGATTCGATCGACCGCCGAATGGATGTAAAAATTTACCACCAGACTTGTGCTTTATGACAAACGTTGCCATGATCTAGATTTTATAACCTGCAATAAATAATAGTTGACTTTCATTAAAGAATCTTATAATACTCATGAATTTACCAGATTAAATGCAACTGGAAAAAGTATAAAGGAAGTTTATTATTGAAAACAGGAATAACTGGTGTATACGTCACGGAGACAACAACACTTTCAAAACAAACTTAATACTGGAGGTCAATATACGGGTGTAAACTATTGACAGATTTTTTTTTACTATGAAATGGTAAAATTCTAAATGCAGATAGTACATTATCAGAGACTTAACAAAGATTTGTCAGCAACGCTTAGTTGCCTGAAATTAAAAATTGCATCATGATATGACTAAAAAGGTAATTGACTTTAGACAGATACATGACCATTTAGCCAGGTTCAACTATTTTGTATCTTAAACCTCCCGTTTTGTAATCTCGAACTGTGAACAAACAAAGGTACATAAAATACCATACAAAACAACTACAAAATAACACTTAATATAAGATAACGGATCGAAAGATATATAGCGTAGTATGAACAAAACAGTAGTTTTCAAATTAATAAATCATACATAAAAAAAAATATAACAAGAATAACAAATTGATACTATACAGTACAACAGACCACGTCAACCACGGAGACTTGAGTCCTCCAAAAAAACAGATATTCAAACAGAATAAATCAATAACGTACAGAATACGGTTTATATACCCTAACTTGGTACAACCATAAAGTGTGGTGGGAATCAAATACTGTTACGTGCGTACAAACCCCCCCCCCCCCCTCCATTGAACAATACTATAAAACACAATAAACTAAACCTACACATTGTAGGTTGCCAACATAATTACCACTAATTTAAAAAAAAGAAATAAAAACACTAAAATGTTGATTTGATACTCGTCAGGAGCAACGCTGTGAAATTTGTTATGTCTATGAAGAAATAACATAAAAAAATGTGGTGTACACTTTTAAAATACACGCTACGCGGGTTATTCAGTGTGCACCACATTTTTGATGTTATTTCTTCATAGAAAGAAAAAATATTACATTCATTCCTTAAAAAAATGTGTCAATAGTTTACACCCGTATATTGACCTCCAGTATTAAGTTTGTTTTGAAAGTGTTGTTGTCTCAGTGACGTATACACCAGTTATTCCTTTGTTCAATAATAAACTTCCTTTATACTTTTTTCTTTAAAAAGATTGGTGTGAAATATCACTAATATGAAAAATTCTCAAAAGTGAACTAATATTTTCACAATACAACCCTATGTTTGTGATACAATTTTGAGTAAGTTTTGACGAATATTGAATAAACTAAGAAACGTACACTACGTAAGAAGCAAACTCCGTACAGTGGTCGTTTCCATTCCGTTTCCTTTACTCCATTAGTGTAGAGTAGTATGAGGATCGGAGCTGGAACTGCCGGGGAGTTTGCGTAAGAAGTAGACGGTCTTTTGTTATATTTATTATGTTTAAGAATTAAATTTCAATGCCAATACTATTGGAATTGAATTGAATATATTGTACACATTACAACAATATCACATATCTTTAATGTTATACCTAAACAATTATACAAAATTATAACTTGATGTGTATGAAATATGAGTACACCAAGCGTGTTGAGTAATGGTAGTGTGCTTCGCCGGGTTCCTTTCTTCTATTGGCTATCGTGCAATGGCGCTAAACACAGTTTTAAAATACATTAAAAACGCAATTATTTTGAAAAATGATATGTATTGACAAATTGAACAATCAAAAGCGCAGTTGTACTTTTAATTCAAAAGGGAGGCGAAAGATAACAAAGGGACTTTCAAACTCATAAGTCGAAAAAAACTGACAACACCATGGCTAAAAAATTTACGTACAGGAATTTGTATCAAAAGATGTATCAGGTAAAACCCACGAAAGACGAAAAACAATGGACCTCAAGTGTTTTATTTCCACTACATTGATTCATTGATTGATTGTTATTGTTGCACACTTGGCTATACAATGGCTTTTTTCATTGGGAAGGAAGCCGGAGTAAGCCTAACTACAATATACAATTTTACAATATACACCTGCATATGTTCATTTCCTTTGGCATTTTAACCAAAAATTGGTAAAATGGCTAAGATAGCGTGTCTACTTTTTGCTATTTTATATTTTAAGCATATATTTTCAAATGTATGCTATTTCTTGGTAGATAGTAGTGAAAATTGACAGTTCAAGTGCACGATGTTCACAGTATCTTAAGTATAATTTAACAAAATACTGTATGTTAAAGTTAAATAAAACGAAACGAAAAATATCCTGTTCACACGATCTTAAATCATTAGTATTCTTAATTTAATTCAATTGTAGTAGATGTTCTAAGTAGAGACATAACACCCCTTGAGAAGAAGTTTTATCATAGCTGCATCTGTTTCCTCTGTGTAAAACAAAGAGTTGCATAACACTTGTTGACAATACATGCGATGCGAAAGATAGCTATATAAACACCAGTCGTAAACTTGACTCTGAGGCTTTATCCATTTAAAACATATTATATATATATGCCTAATCATCTGTACTATTCTGAAAATCAACATTGAAGCAAAATATCTAAATTCCCAAATATTTTCCCTTACAGTGATGGCTTAATAAATGCAAACAAATTGGCTTCATCTAAACATAGATTGCTTCCTTTAAAAGGTATAAAAAGGCAACAATAGTCGTAATTCGTTTCAGCAAAAACGATTCCGGCTAACATACTAAAACCGAGGGAAACACATCAACTATAAGAGGAAAACAGCGGAACAACAGAAACACTGAACTACAACAAAAGCAAACGCAAACACACATAGAAACGGACTGTAGATAACAACTGCCATATTCCTGACTTGGTAAAGGACATTTTAAGGAAAAATTATGGGTTGAACCTGGTTTTATGGCTAGCCAAACCTCCCGCTTATATGGCAATATTAAAAATACCGCTAAAATGACAACACTTTGTGACAGTAATACAGTACAAACAAACGCAAGAACACTCAGCATAGAGAAATACATGAATAAATAATATAATAGTACATTACACAACATGTAAACCGCAGAATAACAACGGACACCTCCCATGAATTTACAACAGAACACCAGGACACCACAAACGAAATATAAACTGCGCGTCACATGAATGGTTCAACGTCACAAAAAGTGACGTATTTTTTGTGACGTTTATATTATCACAGGTAAATTTCTAAAAATAAAATAGATTTGTTTTATTTATAGACACGTACAAGAATGTTAAATTGGGATTGAGTTTGTAATGGTGTTATTCTAAGTATTTTCTAACCATGACAAGAATATTAAAATGGAATTGTTTTGTAATGGTTTTATTATTTGTGTTTTTTTTCTAAATCAAAACTGTGTATAAAAAAATGGCCTAAGTTGCATCTTTTATTTTGATTTGAAAGGAAAAAACAATGACTTCAACTATTCTAAAGTCTAGATAAAGAAGAAGAGAAGCAATTTATTATCATATAGTGTATAGTTGTGCAAATAAATTGTTTAATTCTAGTGTTATATAAATAAAAGTACCTTCTACAATAATTATTTGCCCAAAGTTCAATTTGTGCAAATGAACTCTGCCGCAAATGAACGCATCAACGGCGCAAACGTTGACGCACGTAGGCGTAGAAAATAGGACACCTGCTTGACCGGTGAAAAATATACTATTAGACTATAATGTTGCATACTTTATGTCAAGGTTAACATCTTATACAAATCGCTTAAAATTTACAAGTATACATATGTATAAACAGTGGTTAGTAATGCCACGTGTGGAGCCGGATCTGCTCTCCTTCATGAGCATCTGAGATCAACCCCAGTTTTTGATGGGGTTCGTGTTGCTCAGTCTTTAGGATTTTGAATGTGGTGTTTTGTAGACTGATTTTATCTTTACTAGTTCTCGGGGGGGGGAGGGAGGGGGGAATTTGTCAGTAAGAGTGTTGATTCTCCCTTTGGTAGCTTCTGCCTCACTATACTAACCGTTATAGATATCAAGATGAAACTCAAATAAAGATAAGGGTGTCATAACTGCATAGGTAAAAAAAACAACAAATTGATATGATTATTACTTATACAAAAATTGCTTAACGTTAACGAATCCTGATGAAAGGTGTTTTAAGCCTAGCCTTACTTTATGTAAATTAGCTCAATTGCATGTTAATGGGATTTGAATATCTACCCTGCATTGTACTGGACATATAGACTGAGTCTTGAACGTGTTTCAAATAAGGTGCATGAGTTCCGCAGGAAGACATGTCACCGTAACCGGACATGTTAATCTTACTCTGAGTCGACAAGTCTTTAGTTATACTCCTTGATGCCGTGTGTTTAGCGCAGAAGCAGTAAATACCAATTTTCAAATCTAGTTCCGACTCGTTCTTTAAGTCCGACACATTTGAACTTAGTATTCGGAGAGACGATCGAGTACAATAAATCTGATATTGAAACCAGATTGAAGCAATTTATTTATTTATTTTTGTTTTTCTTAAATAAGTTTCAATGTGAATTTTATCATCGGTATAAGGACATCATTCGTAAATATAGCTCAACATGCAGACTTCCTATACGTTCAGGTATTTCACATCCAATTTTTTATGGAAATATTCTTTATAAAGCACAAAAATGTCAGTATTCACCTCTGAAACTAACAAAACCTTTAAATAGACTTATTAAGAAGGGATATAGTTACGATACTGTTGTCAGGTCATTAAAGATTGCATATTTTGGCGTTAATATTGATTCACTTATAGGGTCTTTGCATCGGAATTAAACATATTTATTCTAAAACCAGTTGTTGGCATGACACGGGTTATGTTCTTCTCATATATTTAATGATGGTATAATACTAAACCCCTAACAGGAGGGATTGTGCCTGATATTCATATGATGAAGACATAATCTTTCAATCAGTTTAATTGAGGTCTGGAACTGGCATGTCAGTAACTGCTAGTAGTCTGTTGTTATTTATGTATTATTGTCATTTTGTTTATTTTTCTTTTGTTTCCTATTCTGACATCGGACTCGGACTTCTCTTAAACTGAGTTTTACTGTGCGTACTGTCGTACGTTTGTTTTTTCTACATTGACTAGAGGTATAGGGGGAGGGTTGAGATCTCACAAAACATGTTTAACCCCGCCGCATTTTTGCGCCTGTCCCAAGTCAGGAGCCTCTGGCCTTTGTTAGTCTTATATTCTTTATAAAGCACAAAAATGTCAGTATTCACCTCTGAAGCTAACAAAACCTATAAATAGACTTATTAAGAAAGGATATAGTTACGATACTGTCATTAAAGATTGCATATTTTGGCGTTAATATTGATTCACTTATAGGGTCTTTGCATCGGCACTAAACACATTTATTTAAAAACCAGTTGTTGGCATGACACGGGTTATGTTCTTCTCATATATGTTATGATGGTATGATACTAAACCCCTAACGGGAAGGATTGTGCCTGATATTCATATGATGAAGACATAATCTTTCAATCAGTTTAATTGAAGTCTGGAGCTGGCATGTCAGTTAACTGCTAGTAGTCTGTTGTTATTTATGTATTATTGTCATTTTGTTTTTATTCTTTGGTTACATCTTCTGACATCAGACTCGGACTTCTCTTGAACTGAATTTTAATGTGCGTATTGTTATGCGTTTACTTTTCTACATTGGCTAGAGGTATAGGGGGAGGGTTGAGATCTCATAAACATGTTTAACCCTGCCGCATTTTTGCGCCTGTCCCAAGTCAGGAGCCTCTAGCCTTTGTTAGTCTTGTATTATTTTTAATTTTAGTTTCTTGTGTACAATTTGGAGTTTAGTATGGCGTTCATTATCACTGAACTAGTATATATATTTGTTTAGGGGACAGCTGAAGGACGCTTCCGGGTGTGGGAATTTCTCGCTGCATTGAAGACCTGTTGGTGGCCTTCTGCTGTTGTCTGTTCTGTGGTCGGGTTGTTGTCTCTTTGGCACATTCCCCATTTCCATTCTCAATTTTATTCAATTATCAAATACAGAATTTCAAAAAGCTTACAAATAAACCGATGTGTAAATCAATTTAAATTGCAGTGTGAGGGAGAATTTGTTTTGAATAAATTTTATCAAGAAGGCTCAAGACAAACAAAATATAACCAGATACGTAGAAATTTGTACAAAATTATCAAGACAGCAAAACCCACGCCATCTTTTAACAAGTATTATGTTTTTCATATTTGCTTAAGTTATTTTCGATCATCTTTTTTGGTTTTATTAGCTTTTCAACGTTTATATTAGGTTAAAGACTTTTAAATCTTTCGGCCTCGGGCATCATCAAAGTGACATTAATTTTTGTCAAAATGCACATCTGGTGTAGTTAAAATGGAACCCTTTATGTTACCATTAACTGAAAAATTACAGTAAATAATAATAATAAAATATGCGGACATTTAAATCAAATCGTTTTATGCTATTAATCTTCAGGCAGTTAATTTCGTACAGTAAAGATTGTTTTGCATTTTGCCAATGATTTTTAAAATCCCCAAAATCCCATTTTAAACTTCCGTAGAAAGGACAGACGATGGTATATTATTAATATGTTTTTGTTCAAATAAGTGTTTCAAAAAAACATAATCATTTTCTTTTTAATTGTAAACACCTAACATTTGATTAAAATACACGATTTTTAAAGTGTTGCTGTTATATAACTAATATCATCTAATTCCTCTTAAATCTCATGTTAGATTTAGAATTTATAAATCTCATAGATTAAACAAACATTTATTTTGTCCGTCTGACTGTTTTCTAAATAGGCTTTGTGTTTTCTATATTTAGTTGATTCAAAAGAGACAATCATACTTACCCCTAACTGTATAACTAGGCAAGTTAAAAATTGACTTCACCGCAAATGATAACTTGTATCTGAATATATTTCAGTTCCACTTTATTTTCAGAAGGAAAGATCAAGTGTGATTATTCGGTTTAAGAGTTCTGTTATTTATACTTAGCTTGTTTATTTAGGAACGCATTTCTTTAGTATGCAAATTAAAATTGATCAAGCACATTTGATCGAAAGAGTCACATGTTATTTGTCACCGCCTTAATTGATACAATATTTTGTAAGGAGGTGTTATGCAATATTTTATCTGAACAGAAATAAACAACATATTGATAATTATCTGCATCTAATTTAGAGTTTACACATTATGTTTTATATTGAAGCTGACACATGTTGTTTAGATTTAAAAAAAAATCTCTTAACAAATAAGAGGCTTTAGTAGTTAAACTTGCATATATTGAACAAATAGTGTCATTTCACCCAATTTCATTTTATCGAAATACTGTTCCCATGCATGTACCCTTCAACTAGTTTTGATCTTTCCAGTAAAATTTAACTATCTATAAATTGATACATTATAATGCCAATCATTAAAAGATTAAATTAACATTAAAAACAACTCAATACATTTCCCTCTCCCACACACATTTAGGCAATCACAGTTTTTTTCTATATTGATGCATATTCCCTTTTTAAAGTTTCAACAACAGGGTGCAATTACCAAAAATTGGAAAGCTACCGAGCAAAATACAAAAAATATTGACAACAATTATATTTAATATTAAATGAGAAACGGACATTTTTATACTCGCTCGTCAAATAATTTAACATTTTCGGAAAATCTGAAAACAACATAAACGATCTATTTTTCACAATCAGACCAGAAAAATATTTTTAACATTTTAACACAAGAGCATTGTTCGAAAATCCTTAACGAAGAATCTTCCTTTCGAAAATATTGTTAAAAGTTTGCTTTCAAAAATATGCAATGAAATTTCCCATTTCATGATTGTAAGGTTTATATTTGTACTTAATATATATGCATGCTGTCTTTTGTAAATCTCTTAAAGGTTATTGGACAAATGAAAGATTTCTGTTTGAATTGAAATTCAAGTTAGCATTATACATGTATGGGAGCTAAGGAAAAGTTTTGATCGAAATGATTTAATTTCCTTTATGGCGAACAAACTCTTAAGTCATTGGTACAAAAACTTTTTTGTTGACGATATTGTTTGATACAAACTTTATTAAAGAGAGGCAAAAGATACCAAATGGACATTCAAACTCATAAGTCGAAAATAAACTGACAACGCCATGGCTAGAAAAGAAAAAGACCAACAAACAACAGTACACAAAACACAACACACTTAAATTTATGTACTCATTCTTGTTAAGGTTTTTTTTACTTGAAGACATTACATGAATTAAAAGTAAAATAACAAAAATACCGAACTCCAAGGAAAATTCATAACGGAAAGTCCCTTATCAAATGGCAAAATCAATAGCTCAAACACATCAAACGAATTGAAAACAACTGTCATAATACTGACTTGGTACAGGCATTTCCTTATGTAGAAATTTGTAGATTAAACCGGGTTTTTAGCTAGATAAACCTCTCACTTGTATGACAGTTATATAGAATTCCGTTGTATTAACAACAATGTGTGAGCGAAACAAACAGACATAATAGGTAAAAATGTCAAACATTGGGGTACGGCAGTCAACATTGTGTTATGATCTTAATCCCTATAAAATCAAATAGATATAAGAAGATGTGGTATGAGTGCCAATGAGACAACTCTCCATCCAAGTCACAATTTGTAAAAGTAAACCATTATAGGTCAAAGTACGGCCTTCAACACGAAACCTTAGCTCACACCGAACAGCAAGCTATACAGGGCCCCAAAATGACTAGTGTAAAACCATTCAAACAGGAAAACCAACGGTCTAATTTATATGAAAAACGAGTAACGAGAAACGAGAAACGAGAAACACCCATGAACCACATCAACAAACGACAACCACAGAACATCAGGTTCCTGACTTAGGACAGGTGCAAACAAATGCAGCGGGTTTAAACGTTTTAATAGGCGCCAACCTTCACCCTACCTGAAACAACAGTGTAACACCACAACATAGAAAGACACACTATTAAATATCATAACTATTTCAACAAAGAAAAACAAAATGGCATAAAGACACGCTATAGACAAAGCACATAAGCAAAAATGAAAGACAAGAATACAAAAATGACCATAGCACAATAACACAATAGCGGGATATATAAATACCTAGCCGCGCCAAAAGTATATACCAAAAATGGACTAAACAGTAAAGGTTAAAAATATGTAAAGACAAAAAAAGATCACTATAACAGGTAATTAAGATGATAAACAACGTCAGTACCCAGAATCTATACTTCAAGACCATCATGTATTATTTGTGAAGTTGATACGGAATATTTATCAACAGGGCCTTGGTATCTTCCGATGAACTTTTTTAGAAAAAGGACGATATGTTCTTTGACATAGCCCGGATTCATCAACTTTCTGCTTAGACACTGGTCTTAGTAGCAGCTGCAAGCTCTTGAATACCGAATAAGTTGGGAAATTTATGATGATTTCTAGTTCTGGCGGATATATTTATGGAACCCAATCATAAAAGTTTGGATTGTTAATGGAAAGAACATCATCAATATATCTGAATGTGAAAAAGACTTGAAATGCCAAATTGAACTTGTATGCAATAATTATGTTGCTTTTTTCTTACTTAATTTTCATATAAAAAAATGTAAGATTTGAACGAAACCCTCTGATTTAACTTTTAGCATGGTTATAGGAATTAAATACTAAAAAGAGCCATTCAAAGAAACAACCATCATTTTCAATTAAAAAAAAACGTGTTGCAAACTGTATTATTTATTCCGGCAAATCTTTGAAATAGTATCGGGTTGCAAAATTTAGGAATGGATTAATGTTTCGCAAAAATTGCTTTACACTATTAAAAAAACAATTTCTTTGAATTACCCCAAAAAAGATTAGTAACCAAACTAAGGATTAAACTTGTTAAACTTATTGATCATGGGTAGTTATTATCAATGATGACTAGTATAATATAGTAATTCATTTCGTAGTAATGAGTAGATATTTTATGTAATCCATTTCAGCAATTTGGAATAATCAATATTAGTATTTCCTAGTAATTGAAATATACATTGTAAAAGTGATTATTAGTAATATATGGAGTAATTTCAAGTAATTCTGTTTGATAATTCTAAGTGAATTCAAGTAATTTTTAGATATTAATTATAAGTAATTACGGGTATTTTTTATAAGTATTCCTAAGTAATACCTATCAATATAAAAAGTAATCCTAGTAAATTGAATTGGTTCAAAGTAATCATAATCAAGTAAATTTAAGTATTTCAAAGTAATGATATATGCATGATATAATAGAGCCTAATCATATCAGTCAATTGACAAGATGAAAGAATATTGACTAAAGACGATGTCCGAACTGAATATACCCATATTGGTCGATAAAACATGTGTATGGACATATCTGACTAGCTACCAGATTTCCATGCTTATGGGGGTACCTGGCTTAAAATGGGGCATATTTCATATTTATCTAGTACATACTGAAAGAAAACAAGTTATTTTGACAGATTTCTTGAAATAACAGTGTAATGGGTCTATTTGAATATTAATATATGTAGTATTGATTCTACTTTTTGAATAATGAACGCATTCATTAATAAAATACAGATACATTTTATCGGTGCTGAGTAATTTCTAACAACCTATTTGAACACAAATTTCAAAACAACACTTTATGCATGTCATGCGTCCGAAGCGCTTTTCTGCATTCATCTACATCAGGACTGCTCAAAGCTGAATATTAAAAAACCAAATATTTTAGAACCGAAACAGTTGACGAGCTATGTGACTAAAATGGACCTAAAATAATAGCCAAATCCATCTAATGTCAACTTTGCCTTAGGGAGTTGAAACCTTAGTTTCTTAATAATTTCTCAATTAATTAATGGACAATTTATGAAAGTTTTGTTATAAACCATATCAGTACCAAAGTACTGACTACTGAGCTGATGATACTTTCAAATATACTAAACACAGCTCTTTGCTTTTTTTTTCAATTTTTTTGCAATGAAATTAATCAAAAACTTGTCTCAAGGACAGCTTATGGTAGGTTTTTTATCAATTTTCTTTTAATCTTGACAATTTGTCAGATTAACAAGAAATGATTGTAACAGGATGCTGTTACGAAGTCTCCCAAACGAAGCTACCATAATCCGTAATTCCCAGGATCGCCTGACATTTAGCAAAGTCAAGTGAAAATTGATTTGGTCCAGTAAAGTTATATGCATTAGTGATGCCTGGGGACTAACCCTATATATCATTCATATCATCTTGGCATGACAAACCTGAATATATATGGTTTAGGGGTGGGGATCTCGACCATTTACAATATACTAGAACATTGGGGGTGGGGGGAACCCCTGGGGACTGACCCTATACGTCATTCAAATGTTCGAGACATGACAAACAGGAATATATATGGTTTAGGGGTGTGGATCTCGACCATTTACAAAATATTAGAACTTTTTCAAATTGCAGGGGGTCGGGATGACCCCTGGGGACTAACCCTGTATATCATTCAAACCATCTTTGCATGACAAACCTGAATATATATGGTTTAGGGGTGGGGATCTGGACCATTTACAAGATACTAGAACATTGGGGGTGAGGGGTGGGGACTGACCCTATACGTCATTCAAATGTTCGAGACATAACGAACAGGAATATATGTGGTTTAGGGGTGGAGATCTCCACCATTTACAAGATATTAGAACTTTCTCAAATGGCAGGGGGTCGGGATGACCCTTGGGGACTAACCCTGTATCTCATTCAAACCATCTTCACATGACAAACCAGAACATATATGGTTTAGGGGTGGGGATCTCGACCATTTACAAGATACTAGAACATTGGGGGTGGGGGGAACCCCTGGGGACTGACCCTATACGTCATTTAAATGTTCAAGACATGACGAACAGGAATATATATGGTTTAGGGTGGGGATCTCCACCATTTACAAGATATTAGAACTTTCTCAAATGGCAGGGGGTCGGGATGACCCCTGGGGACTAACCCTGTATATCATTCAAACCATCTTAGCATGACACACCAGAATATATATGATTTAGCGGTGGGGATTTTGACTACTTACAAGATATTAGAACTTTCTTAAATGGCAGGGGGTGGGGGTGACCCCTGGGGACTAATTCTGTATTTCATTTGATGTGCTTTTTCATGACAAACCAGAATATATATGGTTTAGGGTGGGGATCTCCACCATTTACAAGATATTAGAACTTTTTCAAATGGCAGGGGGTCGGGATGACCCCTGGGGACTAACCCTGTATATCATTCAAACCATCTTAGCATGACAAACCAGAATATATATGGTTTAAGGTTGGGGATCTTGACCACCTACAAGTTATTAGAACTTTCTTAAATGGCAGGGGGTGAGGGTGACCACTGGGGACTAACCTTGCATTTCATTTAATGTGCTTTATCATTTAGAACATTTTCAATTAAAAAGATTGTGTCTATCACAAACGGTTTTCAATTTATAATCATTTGAAAATTTAAAAAAATAAAATCCCGTAGGGTTCTATAGTAAAACCGTCTTTTCTTTTTGCCCCTCAAAGTACCCCTTTACAAACCCTATTGCACAAACAAAACCCTGATTGCACCACTAGACATGTTAGTCTAACATATTGTGAAACCCTAAGTTAATTTGACAAGCGGTTTTGGAGAACGGGTGCGGACAAGTTCAAATTTAAAAGCGGTGGAAGAGGAAGAGGAAGAAGAAGAATAATAATAATAATAAGAAGAACTGAGCAAAACTAATAAGTCTTCCCAAACTTCGTTTGGGAAACTTAATTATGCATGTTTCTACCAAACGTAGCATGCAAAACGTAACATTTTAAGAAGTAGTTTCCAAAATGACATCTCAAATTTACATTCGATAATTGTGCAAAATAGACTTTTTCTCTATTTATCTATAACATTTCTTTTCGTTATTTGGATTAAGGCATTAATTAAGATAGTATGTAAGTTTTTGTATCAAATGTTGCAATTAAATTGTCTATTTTCATGACCTTTCTAACAGTTTTCCACCATTTCTTTTTATTAGTTGTTCGTCGTCTTATGTAAAATATGTTTCGAATTAGCAAATTTCAGGATCAACTGGAACTGTGAGTGAGCAGACAAAAGGTAACCCCGACCAACAATCCTATATATCTTATTATCCCTCTATGAACATGTAATCCCGGAATCATATTCTTTTGTGCACATCCTCCTGTAGGATTCTGCAAATGTGTATAAGTTTCCTTAATATAAGTTTAGTCTTATAGCTCTTCGCGTGTAATTATACATTCTTGGCTTTCAGTTTTTGGATAAGAGCGTTCCTGATGAAGGTTAACACAGAAAAGGGTCGAGAAGTATTGTACTGAAACTACACATAGACAGACGGACAGACATAATAAACAGGACTGCCAATGTGATACCTTTATACCCCTATGACTTTGTTTACGTACGATATAATAACATGCATGTAATTCTTTCAAAGTGTAATCAGAATTATTGCTTAGATTTAGTAGACTGAGTAAAAGAAATCAGTCAAAGTTTTTATTGACTTATCCTTATTGAATTTGCCTTGGAGTTCATTATTTTAGTAATACTTTTTTGATTTAATATGTTTTCAAACTAATTGAAGTTATTATAAGAATGGCTGTCAAGATGTATTAACAAACGTTCAATAAAATACTAAAAAATTCTGTTTAGATATTTGAAAATGGCATGTGTGCATGTTTCTTTAATAGGAAAACAAAAGATATTGGTGCGAGCATTTTTCAATATGGTCTTGTTTATTATTGTTGTGCTTGACTTTGTGCTTGACTTTGTGTTTTTATTAATTTTTGTTGTTATTCGTCTGATTGGCATTGAAGGCAAAGGTTAGGACATAAACAAAAACTAATTCAACCCCGCCATATATTGACGTGTGTCAGTAATTTTCTGTTTCAATAGTTACACCCGTCGTGTTGTTCATCTGAAGTAAACTAAATACGTTGATATGCCATAAACCGGATTACTTTGAATAATTGTCTATTTCATTAAACAGAACCTTTGTTCCTTTCATAATTGTTTTGTCAACTTTGTACAAGTATTTCATGTCATGAAATGATACAACATACCACTTATTTTCCATTGCAATGAAACAGTTTGTGTTGTTCATGTTGTGTGTAGCCAATCGAAAGATTCACCAGGCTTCAGATGTAAGTTCTCATACTTTTTGTGTGTGTTTAAATTTTGTTTTAATGTGTACTGCTTTTTTCTCTGTCGATCTGTTTGCGAATCGACATCAATATACAATCCTTTCGAATTATTGCTCTATCTATTCATTATTTTATGCCTGTTTTTTATCTTTTCTAATTGATATTTGATATTATGAACGTGCCTACTGAAAGAAATATTTGTCGACAAGAGATGGATAAGCTGTTGTGTATATTTAATTAATAAAATGCATATATAAAATGTTTTTTGTGACAAATAAGTCAATGTTACATTATCACAAATACACTATAGTTCTCTAAACTACAAAAATGATCTTGTCTATTTATCAAAAACAATGAACATTATTTTAAAAAGGGTGTCATTTCAATTGCTCTTATCATATCTTATCACTACTCCTTATGTTATTTTAATGAAAAAAAGTATTTATTCTTACAGGAAAATGTAAATCATACTTCAATATTTTGAACTAATTATTACGTCAAATAAAACAACAAAACACCATAAGGTTGCCTTAAATAATGACCCAATACAAAAATAAGGCCACCAAACTATATATAGCTATAAGACTGGTATCGTTGATGAGATATTCCTGTAAAGATGGAAAAATAAATCTCAAATCAATAACTTATGAATTTTAATATTTAGTATTGAAAACATTATAAGCATATATGAAATATCACATGCGAAATACATGTGTACCTGATCAACATTACAATGAATTAGTACGAAAAAAGTAACTAAATCATATTTTGAAATATATATTTTTTTAAATATATTAATTAATAACTATACTCTAGATCATATAATGTATTTCCTGCTCTCTGAAATTGTATATAAAGGTAATATATATTATTTTGAATACTTATCTCTAAAAAGATAAACGAACCATTTAGATTAGGACGTATTTTTTAAGGAATCAATATATCAGCATTTCGGTCATACCAAATTTCATCAATATGATTGTGAAAATTCTAACATTACCGACAATTCTGACCTTTGAGAAAAATTAAAAGATAATACAGTTACTAACATGAGCAACACGACGGGTGTCACATGTGGAGCAGGATCTGTTTACCCTTCCGGAGCACCTTAGACCAATCCCAGTTTTGGTTGGGTTTGTGTTGCTTAGTCTTTAGTTTTCTATGTTGTGTTGTGTTGTGTTTTGTATACTATTGTTTATCTTTTGGTTCTTTTTAACCATGGCGTTGTCAATTTTTTTTTCGACTTATGAGTTTGTCCCTTTGATATCTTTCACCTCTCTTTTGTGTTAAACATAACAACTTGAAATAAACTGTGTAGAGAAAGGCATTTTAATGGTTTATAGTTAAGAAACAAATGGATTTTAGCATGTTAAATGGTAGCGGTTATTTATGTGTACTTCACATGTGCATGCATCTAGCTTCAATAAATATATTTGATTTTTCAATTTATAAAATTCTCAAACTCATCCTTACCCTCTCGGCCAATGCCAATTTACTTCGTATTATCCTTTATGTACAAAATGTATACTCAAATTTTGAATAATGTATGGAAAGAGCTGTAACTTTTGCGTTTTGGTTTAAATATTTTTTTCAGCATTCAATTTAAGATTTTATTTCTCAAACTTAAGTAAGGTTTAATAATGTATTCTTTCTGAATTCCCCATATAGATCCTTTCAAAGCTAAGCCTCATCAGAAACTTTTTCCCATGATGCATCCTTCTTCCATCGGTTTTCATTAATGAAAGACAACTTTTTTTAATTCAAAATTTAAATCGATCAACATCAACGGTTTCAAACTTTTTCTAACGCGAATAATTTCTTCTAATTGGCACAAAGTGCAAAGAGAAGATCATCTATGGATATCATGATTTAGGGACAGAAGTCCGCAAATATGCATTGTCTGCTACGGCAGACCATGCTACAGGCCAAGATTGCAAAAAATGTCTAAAAGGATATAAAATTCCAAAAAAGACTCGTACAAGCAAATACTTAAGAGAATCCTCAGATAACGATTCAGAAACCGACCCATATGAGGAGCATAGCTCCGAAAAAGATTGTATTTCGGGCTCAGAAGCTGAAGACGGAGAAATTATGAAACCGAAAAGTCGCAGAAGCGATTATGCCAAATCAGGAGTATCTGATGACGAATCGGACTGTGAGAGATTCGATACTTTGAACAAGGATTCCGAATTAGTAATGACTGGCAGTATGGCGAGGTATGTGCAGAAGTATTCAAGTACTTACGTGAGTGAAAGTTGCTTGAAGAAAAATGTTCTTGGTGATTCACCCGTACCTTCAAACGCCATACTCTCGCCTCCTTCAAACGACGAGTTCATTGAAGACTTGATAGGAAATCGCAAGGCTTGGCGATTCATGAAACCGCATGATAACAGTTTGAAATTCCATCAAAAGAAAGTAGCTCTAATAAAGGGTCCTCTTTTCAAAATGTAGAAAGAAATCGATGGAGCAAATCACTGGAGAGAAAAATCCGAGATGTCCGTTACAGAAGTACTGAATTTAATTAAACGAACAGTCCTCCTGGTGGGCAAGTAATAGTTGCATATCTTTACGAAAGAAGAATAAATTTCATAGTCAAAGTTCTGAAAGGCATGAAACAAGCTAAACAAACTTTGTCGCATAATCAAACATGTTAACTGAGTCCGGAGAGGCCCTTTTCGGAGAAATCTTTTATAATGTCCTGGACAAGAAAACCAAGAGCAGGAAAAGAGCCAGAAAAATGGCACAAGAAATGGGTCTTGAGACGAAGAGTAGGCGAGTAGACAAGACGCCCTTTCAGGCCGCAAACGTTTTGCCCAATGTTATTGGAAATGTCAATATCAACACCAATATTGCTCCCTCCAAAGAGGAATTTACTGACGAATCCGCGGGGCGGGAACCAACAACTAATAGAAAACATAACCTTAAAACAAGTGGCGTGAAAAACTTTAAGGACCGAGCGAGAATCAATGGGACTTTCGGGAGACGCCTCCCACTTCTTAGTTAGCGGATGGAGGAAAGGGACCCAATCCTCTTACAATAGCTGCTGGCGACACTGGGATCGCTGGTGTTGTGAACTGGACCTGGATTCCTTTCAGGCCCCTGTGGAATCTATAGCAAACTTTATTGCATATTTGTCTAGTCTGGCTACGAGTATAACACTTTAAATCTTTACAGGTCAGCTATTTCAGCATTTCACAATAATGTGTCTTCCGACAAATTGGCAAATATCACTAGATTAAGCAGGTCAAGAAGGTGGTTTTCAACGAACGCGGCCCTCTTCCAAGATACACAAAAACTTGGGACGTAGATATAGTCTTAAAATTTATAAATTCTATGGAGTCGGTTAACAATTTGAGTTTGAAAGAACTGACATTGAAATTGACCATGCTCTTAGCTCTTACTTCAGCTAGTAGGTCGTCGGACAATCAGAAACTGGACATGATTTATATGAATGTTCGTACCAATGAAATTATTTTTACAATCTGGTAAAACTTACAAAGACTAGGAAGACTGGTTCACAACCATACCTAATAACATTTAGCTCCTTCCCGGAGAATGACAATCTTAATGTCGTTCAATGTATTTTAGACTACATTGATAAATCCGTGAGTCTTTAATCTAATTGGTGTAATCAGTTGCTCATTAGTTTCATTAAACCTCACAAACCTGCCATATCATGTACAATTGCACATTAGTTAAAGCGTATACTAGAATCTGTAGGCATAGATACTGAAATTTTCAAACCACATTCAACTCGGGTTGCGAGTACATCAAAAGCAAACACATTCGGAGTTTCAATAAAACAAATTATGAATACAGCAAACTGGCGATCTAGGGGAACGTTTGAAAAATTCTACCACAAACCACTAGAAACAGATTTGAAGCAGGTAGCTTCCAAATAACTGTCCTTAAACTGTGATTTACACAGAAACCTAAAAAGGAAAACTTAAAGCAGTGTATAAATATTTATAGAATAAATAAAAAAAAAATCAAAACATAACATAACAAAAAAAACAAAGCAATTTGATAAATCTATTGGTACATAGTGTAATATAGTGTATATACATAAAGAATTAACAAACTTTGAACATACATTATTGAACCTTACTTATATTTGAGAAATAACATTGAAAATTTTATAAGTGCACGAAGTGCACGTAATTAGATTAAGATTTTATGATCAAACTTAAGTAAGGTATGGATCCCCACCCACCCGACCGCTTTTGTTTTGGCGTGTGCATTTATGTAAATTCATTACGATTTATAGTCTATTTTGCAGTACATCTTTCAAAAAGGATTAACAGATGAATCCACGGAGAGATGCATGCATTTGTTGTCAGTAAAGATTCGTAGAACGTTTGTTTCGAACGTGAAATTGGTTTTCAGCTAGCAGAGACGATATGATATTGTTGTGGAAAGACCACATGTTTCTTAATATAAACATATATATAGTAATCAAATGATGAATTAAGAAGCTCTTTTTGAATAGGCATTTTAATTGATGGAAAATGGATCTTTTGTCAATTAGATAACTCCATCGAAATGGTGCAATGATTTAAAGCAACTCAAACAGACAATAAAAAAGAAGAAAAATGATGAATTCAAATTTTTCCATCTTCAGCCTTGTTAAGAAGGATGCATCATGGGAAAAATAATATCCATATGTAGTTGTCTTTTCTTTTTAGTAGCTTCGTTGTGCAACACATTTTACTCGTTAATCTGAGTAATTACTTTTTCTTAAATTCAGAGACAATCCAGCGTGGAAAGGTCAAATGGCATTCGTTTAGAATAGATTGTATGTAAAATTGAAATTTATCCCCAGTGAAAGGTTTCATTTCTATGCTGCTTTGAATAGTATAATCGTTGAAAATAGATATTATCTAATATATTTGTATTTTAAATTGTCATCTGCTGTGCATTATGAAATATAAAACAAGACATATTTTCGAGCATCAAAACATGATATCATTATCGCCCAATCACAGGAAAACCGTTGTTGATAGTAATGCTGTTGCCATAGTTAAGTTTCATTTCGGTCAAAAGGTAAAAATAAATATTTTGAATACCAAAATCTTTCAAAAAAATAACGTTTTTAAAAACCATGGAAACGTGGTATATAGGAATCGAATACAAGTACAAAACTCCACGTTCACTAACAAAAATTATAGAGGTTTTGTACGGTCATTGTAACGGATATTTAAGATCGTGATGAAAGAAAAATAAGAGTACACGAAGAAACTATATAAGTCAAAACGTGTACAGTAACAACCACAAATAAGTAAAAAATTAATATTTGATAATGTATACACAATCAGTAAATATTTCAGATAACAAAATTTAATTTAGTTCCTCGGTACATATTGATCGGTATCAAATGGCAAAGGTTATATCAATATATATTCCAATATAGAAGTAGATGCTATTAGAGTACATACAAATACAATATTTTCTTAAAAAAGATTAAAAGTAAGCATGAAAATATGCTATCTGTTTAAAAACCAATTCAAGCAATGTCGTCAGGAACATCATTTGGACTTGAGTGTCTGTAAGCAAGTTGCTGTTAAACTTGGCTCTGTGGTTTAGCTGCTCACATGTAAATACAAATTGCCAATTAACCACAGTTTCTCCTGGTTTGACTGAAACGTAAAGATACTTAATTGTCAGACTAATAACAAAAATAGGAAATTGGAAAATATATGAATCAATCCATGAACAAAAATGTGATTGCATTTTGAACATCCTAGAGTAAATGAGCTATGTCACAGACTTTGGTAAAAGTTTGCATACAACTTTGGCTTGTTGAACTATAGCTGAAAATCGAAAAAAAAATGCATTTATCTCTTTGATTTTCTGACATATCACTGAATGAATTCTTCCAAAGTAGCGGAACATTTTTATAGAAAGCACAAACAATCGTTGAAAAACGTTCTGAAATTTTTTTTAATAATGTAAATAATGAAGGGTCACCGACTTTGTTATTACGGTATACATCATTTTAAAAGGTAAGAACTAGGTAACATATAAACTATTTTCATATTTGTTTTACTTTTACTATTTTTTACATAAATCTGGCAGTTCGTTTTCTCGTTTGAATTTTTTTACATTTGTTATTTTGGGGTCTTGTATAGCTTGCTATGTTGTATGGGTTTGGTTTGTTGTTATGGCGGGACGGTGACCTATATTTGCTAACATTCTACGTCATTTGGTCTCTGGTGGTCTCATTTGCAATCACACTACATCTTCTTATTCTTTAATTCACAATAACATGGCAAGAAACAAAACAAAACGACAAATGGCAAACAAGAGTCTACAAACAAAACATAGAAAACTAATGACTGAGCAACAAAAGACCAACCAAAACTGGGGTGATATTATATACTCCAGATCCATAAGTACTATGCTATTTAATTATGCAAAAGGTATGTTAAATCAATAAATGAGAAAACAACCTGTTATCTCTCGTGTTACTGTCTCCTCCGACCATGTTGAAGCAGATGATCTTTCAAACATAGTTGATAAGGATGATGACGCTGATGCAGACACGATACTAGCTGATACACCTGCTATCGTTTCCAACTTAAACGAGAACGAATAACTAGTACTCTCAGTTTTGGACTTCCCAACTTTGTATTGGAAGGTGTGCCTATGTACCTCTGCCGGATTCATAACCTAATTGATTATTTTCCACCTTCAAAGTAAGGTTGGTGCACCATAAACTAGAACTACTTCGCTGGTACTGTGTGGAGATACACATTCAAACTTTGCATAATGTTGATCTTCATTAAGACAAACCTTTGTGTTATTTCCAGGATTTTGGCTTCCACCTTTCGGATGAACAAACTTTCCTCCTTTGTGCATAATGGTATCAATTGCACTATCGATACAGAATAGGGCACCGTCATAACAATCCTTGTGTAGGACAAGATCCGTATCGTTTCCTTGATTCAACCAGCCACCATACGGATGTATTATTTTACCACTGGATACGTGTCGTATGTAACCCCAATGATCATCTTCAAAATCAAAGGTAAAAAGTAAAATCATAAAAAAAAACTGAACTCCAAGGAAAATTCAAAAAGGAAAGTCACTAATCAAATGTCAAAATCAAAAGCTCAAACACATCAAACGAATGGATAACAACTGTCATATTCCTGACTTGGTACAGGCATTTTCTTATGTAAAAATGCATGTGTTTATGTGTTCCATCGAATGAAACTATATTAGTGTCATTTCCTAGATTCGAGTAGGATAGAAACATTTCCCGCCAGACTTGTGCATTATGAAAAACATTGCCATGATCAAACGTTATAACCTGCAGTAAATGATAAAGGATTTTCATTAGGGAATCTTGATAATACTTTAGACGTTAGAGTGAAGGCAAGTGGAAAAAGTTTAATTGAACTTAAATAATATAATATGTGGTGTTTACGTTAGCAAGAAAATACACTATAAGAACAAACTTATCTCAGGGGTCAACATACAGTGTTGAACTATTGACAGTTTTTTTACTGATAGTCAAATTCTAAATCTTTTTTCAAGAAAACTAGACAATAAATTTATCAGAGAACTAAATAACATCTGCCATCCACGCTTTTTTGCCTAATATAACAATACGCGTTACGATATGATAAACAAGGTAATTGACTTAAACAGGTACACGATCATTTGACTAGGTTAGACTATTTCTTTATTTGCAACCTCCCGTTCTATTCAATCTTAAACTGTGAACATACAAAAGGCACATCTAACAAAAAGTTACGAAAGATAACAAAAACACTAGTATGTACAAAACAACAGTAAGTAACGTTTATTACAGTGCTTTTCCAGAAGGCTTTGGCCAATTACTATACAAATTGCTTAAAAAATTTTACCCAATCGCAGTTTGTATTCACCTCTACAAATTGATCAACTGGTAAAACAATTTAACTATTTGCTTTAGTAAAAGGTTTTAGTGTGAAGTGTGTGTAGTACAAAAACAAAATAATTCTTACCATCCAGGTCCAGTTATTTCATGTCTGTTATAAATAATTATTTCGAAACATTGTTCAGTTGGTCAATAATGTATTGTTTTGTATTTTAACAGGAAGCTATTGTGTAAGCTTAATTTGGTTATTTTTTTCTAAAACATTTACTGATCTGCTGGCATTAAAGGGAACTACTTTAAATTCAGTAATTGTATATAAAACAAACCAATCAAAGATATCAGGCTTCTGATTTTGAATGCCACATACATGTTTCATCTACAAAAGACTCATCAGTGACATTCAAATAAAAATGGTTGAAATGCCAAATAAAGTACAAAGTGGAAGAGCATTGAGGAACCAAAATTCAGAAAGGTTTTTCCAAACACAGCTGAGGTAATCTATTCCTGCGGTAGAAAATCGTTAGTATTTTGTACAATTCAAATTTTTGTACACAGTTAATTTATAATTTTGACCATATCAATTATAATTCATGTCATTATAGAAGTGCTGACTACTGGGCTGATGATACCCTAGTAATTTACAGAGGAATCTGTGTGATTTACACAACTTTGATTGTGTCCCTTTGATATGTTTTAACAGTTTTTTTTCAAATTTCACTCATCTTAAAAATAATTTTCAGTGTTCTTTTCAAAAAACATGATAATTGTTGAATAATCACGAAACCAATGTGTTCAACACTTGCAAAATGTTAATATGAAGGAAGTAAATAGTTGACAAAACAAAATTTTGTTTATAATGTTAATTATTTCCCTTCAATATTAGCAGATTTGTAATTGCTACAGAAAAAATATCCAAATTACTATAATGCAATAACATCCTATTAGAACACAAAGCAATAAATTATTGACCAACAAAGCAATGTTTAGAACAAATTATGTATAAAATGTCATAAGGATAGAAGTTTTCATATCCAAGTCAGACCTTTATAAACCAGTGCCTTATATTATAGTAGGTGATTATTCTATTTCAATTTCATGACACTGACATTAAATTACTGGACTTCGATGGTAAGCATTATTTTTATTTCACTGCACTCACTCACACTAACAGCCTTTTACTGAAGCAATAAGCTAAACTATTTTAGGAGTAGATCAGTTTGTAGAGGTGAATCCATACTGCAATTGGGTAAAACTGTTTAAGCAATTGGTATAGTAAGAGGCCAAAGCCTTCTGGATAAGGACATCAATTATACCAAAAAAAATGTAAAGAAATAACAATATAATACTGGACAGTACAGAAGACCATATCAACTACCAAAATGACCAACACCTGAGTCCTATGATGGCAATATAATTGGAATTGCATTTAATATATTTAATACACTTTACAATACATAACATATAAGCGTTAATGTTATACCTAAAGAATTATACATAGTTGGACCTAAATGTGTATGAAATAGGAGTCAACCAAGCTAGTTTAGTAATGTTAATGTTCTTCGATGATGTGCTTGTAAAATAGTTATATTGCCTATCATACATTTGCGCCGAACACAGGTTTTAAAATATAATAATAGATACATAGATATAGGAAGATGTGGTATGAGTGCCAATGAGACAACTCTCCATCCAAGTAACAATTTATAAAAGTAAACCATTATTGGTCAAGGTACGGCCTTCAACACGGAGCATTGGCTCACATCGAACAGCAAGCTATAAAGGGCCCCTAAAATTACTAGTGTAAAACCATTCAAACGGGAAAACCAACGGTCTAATCTATATAAAAACGAGAAACGAGAAACACGTATGAACTGCATAAACAGACGAGAACTACTGTACATCAGATTCCTATCTATTTAGAAAAATCACATGTATTGAAAGAAGCAACCAAATTGAATAATCAATAGCGCAGTTCTGCTTGTAATTTAACTAAAACGAGCAGGGACATGCATCAAAAATGTATCAGGTAAAACTTACAATGGACTCAAGCCTTTTATTTCCACTACATTGATTCATTGATTGATTGCTAGTGTTTTACGCCATATCATTGGTGGAGGAAACCGGAGTAACCCTAACTACGATACACAATTTTATAATATACACCTACATAAATGATTTAGCTAGTATGTCTATTTTTACTATTGTACATTTTAAGGATATATTTTCAAATGTATGCTTTCTCTTCATAGATGTTAGTGAAAAATGACAGTTCAAGTGCAACATGTTCACAGGATCTTTTATAGTATAATTAAACTAATATAAGGTAAATATAAAAAAAAAGCTTCGGATGCATGAGATTTATAACGTGTTGTTATAATGTTTTATAGGACTGGGTCGATACCTCTGTTGGTGGACTATCAGTCCCCGAGGGCATCATTAGCTCAATCAATAGTCAGTACATCGGTACTGACATGATTTATAACAAGCCTTTCTTAAATTGTCCATTTATAAATTTTGAAATTGTAAAGAAAATAAGGTTTCATCTCTCTCAGACAATGTTGACCTTAGATGGATTTAGCTATTTGTTTTGATCCTTTTTTATCATGTAGCTCTTCAACTATTTCGGTTCTTATACATGCTTGGCTTTCAAATATTCGGTTTTTAGCGAAAGATAACTATATATACAATAGTCGTAAACTTGACTTTGAAGCTTAATCTATTTATATATTTATATATTTGATAGATAATTCAACTGATCTATAATATTCCATCTTCATGCCTTATATATCATGTACTGTGTTACGACGCTAGATAAAAACTGACGAGGAAAGGTAACACCTGTCCATTTAAAGCTTGATTTTTGTCGAGCCTAGGTATTCGAGTGGTCTACCGCGTCGGGCATAGTGCAAGGCGATTTGGTGCCACGATATATCAGTAGATTTGAAAGAAAAAAATATTTCTTAAATTGGTCTAAATTCTAGATAAAGAAAAAAACTAACGTATTAACGTATATTGTATAGTTGTGCAAATAAATTGTTTAAATTTGTATAGATAAAATACCTTCTACAATAATTTTTGTGCAATGTCAATTTTGTGCAAACAAAGTCGGCCTCAAATGACCGTATCATTGTCGCAATCGTTGATGCACGATGGCGTAAGAAATGGAACACCTGTTTGACAGGTGAAAAATATACTATTCAACTATAATGGCGCAGACATTATATATGGGTAAACATGTAATACAATTCGCTTAAAATTTACAAGTACCATATGATTGTAAAACAATGGTTATCGCGTAAACAGAAAACAACTTAACGTAAACGAATGCTGGTGATGAGGTGTTTAACGCTTAGTAGCAATTATACCGCATGCATATCAACTCGATAACATGTTAAAGAGAAATGATTATCTACCCTGCATTGTACTGGACCGATATACAGAGTATGATATTGAACGTTTTTCAAATGTAGTTCACGAGTTCTGCAGGGAGACATTTCACCATACCAGGGCATATTAATCTTACTCTGGGTCTAAAAGTCTTTGTTTTACTCCTGAATGCCGCTTGCTTAGCGGAGAGGCAGTAAATACCAATTTTAAAATCTAGTTTGACCCGACCCGTTTGATAAGTCCGACACATTTGAACTTAATATTCGTAGAGATGATCGAGTACAATAAATCTGACATTGCAACTAGAATGAATGAAGCACTTTATCTATTTATTTATGTTTTCTTATATAAGTTTCAATTATCATCAAGATAGAATTTTTGAAATATTACCAATAAACCTATAAATTATTTAATGTATATAAGGTATGCTCGAGACAAAACAAAATGTGTCCAGATACGTAGTTATTTGTAGAAATCAAAACAATTATCAAGACAGTAAAACCCACGCCATCTTTAAACAAGTATTATGTTATTTATATTTGTTTTACGTTACTTTCGATCCTCTTTTGTTTAATCATCTCTTTAACGTCTATATTAGGTTGAAGACTTTTAAATATTTCGGCCTCCAGCATCACTGAAGTGACATTAATTATTATCAAAATGCACATCTGTAGTAGTTCATATGGAACCCTTAATAATATTATAAACTGAAAATTTACAGTAAATGATAATAATAAAATGTACGGACGTGTAAATCAAATCGTTTTATTCTAGAAAAAATCTGTTAATTTCGTAGTTAAGATATATTTGCATTTTGCCAATGATTTTTAAAATCTCATCTTTAACGTCCGTAGAAAAGATCGACAACATTATATAATTAATACGTTTTTGTTCAAAATAATTTTTCAAATAAACATAATCATTTTTATTTTAATTCTAACACCTTAAATTTGATTAAAATACACGATTTTTTCAAGTGCTGCTTTTATATTATAAATATCTCCTAATTCCTCTTAAATCTCATGTTAGATTTGAAATTTATAAATCTCATAGATTAAACAAACATTTATTCTGTCCGTCTGAATGTTTTCTGAATAGGAATTGTGTTTTTCTATTTAGTTAATTTCACAAAAGACAATCATTCTTACCCGGAACTGTATAACTAAGCAATTTATTAAGTGACATCACCGTAAATGATAACTTATATCTGAACATATTTCAGTTCCACTTTATTTTGAGAAGGAAAGATCAGTGTGATTATTTTGTTTATGAGTTCTGGTATTTATACTTAGCTTTTTTGTTTGGGGGAAAGCATTTCTTTAGACAGCAAAACAAAAATTGATCAAGCAAATTTGATCGAAAGAGTCACATGTTATTTGTCACCGCCTTAATTGATACAATATTTTGAAAGGAGGTGTTATGTAATATTTTATCTGAACACAATAAACAATTTATTGATATGTATCTGCATTAAATTAAGAGTTTACAAATTATACGATATATTGAAGCTGAAACATGCTGTTTATATTTAAGGTAAAATCTCTTAACAAATTAGAGGCTTTAGTTGTTAAACTTGCAAGGTACATTTGGTCATCTAAATTATTTTTACAGACACTGTTTTTTTTATGCCTCGAACAAATAGTGTCATTTTACCAAATTAATTGTAATCGATAAACTGTACTCCATGCATGTACCCTTTAATTAGTTTTAATCTTTCCAGTAAAATATAACTATCTATAAATAAATACATTATAACACCCATACATAAAAGGATACATAAACATTACCCTCCCGCGCACACATTTAGGCAATCAACGCTTTCTTTCTATATTGATGCATATTCCTTTTGTAAAGTTTCGACGACAGTGTGCAATTACCAAAAATTGGTAAGCTACAAAGCAAAATACTAAACAAAATGACAATAATTATCAATTATATTAAATCATAAACGAACACTTTTATACTCACTCGTCAAATGATTTCACATTTTCGCAATATATGAAAATAACATAAGCAGACTATTTTTCACAATCAGACCAGGAAGATATTTATAACATAATAACACTAGAGCATTTGAATTTGTTAAACTTAATTATCTTAGGTAGTTATTATTAATAATGACTAGTAAAATGTAGTAATTCATGTCTTAGCATTTCGTGGAAATTTTATTTAATCCATATGAGCAATTAAGTGTAATCAATTTTAGTATTTCCGAGTTATTCATATAAATTGCTAAAGTAATTATTAGTAATATTTGGAGTTATTTCAAGTACTGTAATTCAACTTATTTTCGCGACTTTCGCGAGTATAAAAATAACGCGAATATAAATCGTCGCAAATTTGTTAAACTTGGATCTTTCCTTATTTAACTACATTACGTAAATTTCAAAATCGCGAAATGAAATCGCCGCGAAGTGGGTCAGAAGGGGCTAAACGCGAAATAAACTATCCGCCAAAATAAGTTGGTTTACAGTAATCCTGTTTTGTAATTTTCAGTGAATGCAAGTAATGTTTAAATATTAATTATACGTAATTACAGGTTATTTTTATAAGTATTTCTAAGTATTACCTAGCAATATTAAAGTTAATCCAAGTAAATTTAGTTAGTTAATAGTTATCACAATCCAAGTAAATGTATGGGGGTACCTGGTCTAAAATGGGCTTATCATATTTATCTAGTACATACTGAAATAAAATACGCTATTTTGACCGATTTGTTGAAATAACTGTTTAATGGGTCTTTTTGAATATCGACATATGGAGTATTGATTCTACGTTTTGAATAATGAACGGATTCGTTTATAAAGTACATATATATTTTATTGGTTCTGAGTAATTTCTATTTGAACTCAAATTTCAAAACAACACTTAATGCATTATATGCGTCCGACGCGCTTTTATGCATTTACGTTCATTAGGAACGCTCAAAGAAAGCCAAGGATGTATAAGAACTGAAACAGTTCACGAGCTATATGACTAAAATTGACCAACATAATAGCCAAATTCATCTATGGTCAACTTTGCCTTAGGGATTTGAAACCTTAGTTTCTTAATAATTTCTAAATTAATTAATGAACAATTTAAGAAAGTCATGTAGTAAACCATATCAGTACCAAAGTAATAACTATTAAGCTGATGATACTTTTAAATGTACTAAGCACAGATCATTACTTTTTTTTAAAAGGAATTTAAATTTGCAATGATATTTATTAAAAATTTGTCTCAAGGACAACTTGTGGTAATTTTTTTATAAATTTTCTTTTAAGCTTAGCAGTTTGTCAGTTTAATGATGCATGTTTCTACCACACGTAGCATGCGAAGCGTAACAGTTTAAGAAGTGGTTTTTAAAATGACATCTTAAATTTTCTTTCTATACGATGCATTTGTTATGATGATGCAATTTATGAAAATTCTAAAGAGCAGATCATTTTGAATTTTAAACACATTGAAAACTTGTTAATCAAATTATGCAAAACAAAGTGATTTCAACAACAAACTGGTTAAACTTCTTCAGTACTTGGGTACTTGCTAGTAAAACATGTCACAAGGTAAAGTGGTACACCTTCTTTTCAAATACTTCGAAACGACAACTAAAGACAATTCAATCAAATCTAGAGGGAAATGAAGGAACTATCTGAAAACAGTCTTAAATTTGTAAATGTTTTATTTACTTTTAATTCATATATTATTTATGTGGTAAACTTTATTTTGAAATTACCATGATAACATATCTTAAGGAATATGGCAGTTGTTTTTCACTCGATCCGTTGATTGATAGTGTTTGATTTTGTCAGTTTTTATAGACTTGCCTTTTTTCAATTTCCTTGCAGTTCTTTATTTTAGTTACACTTTTTTTATATAGTATGTATTTATAATTTATTATGAGAATAACTGTCAAGATGTATTAACATACGTTCAACAAAACACTAGAACAATTCTGTCTAGATATTAAAAAAAAGCATGTGCGCATGTTTCTTTAATAGGAAAACAAAGGATATGGGTGCAAGCATTTTTTTATATGATCTTGTTAATTATTGTTGTGCTTGACTTTGTGTTTTTATTATTTTTTGTTGTTATTCGTCTGATTGGCATTGAAGACAGAGGTTGGGACGTAAAAAAAACTTGTTCAACCCGCCATATATTAACGTGCCTGTCGTATGTCAGTAAAGTCCTGTTCCATTAGTTGCACCCGTCATGCTGTTTATTTGCAGTAAACAAAAATCTTTGATATTTCATAAACAGGATTAATTTGAATTATTGCCTATTCATTAAATAGAAGCTTTGTTCCTTTAATGTTTGTTTTGTCAAGTTTGTGCATGATTTAATGCCATGAAATGAGACAACATATCACTTATTTTCCATTGCAATGAAACAGTTTGTGTTGTGTGAAGGCCATAGATTATTTCCCCAGGTATCAAATGTAAGCTCTCATACTTTTACTTTTTGCGTATATTAATCATTTTTTAATGTGTGCTACTTTATTTTTTCTTTGTTCATATGTTTGTAAATCGACATCATGTCGAAATATTGCTCTATCAATTCATTATTTTATGCCTGTTATTTTTATCTTTTCTAATTGAAATTTGATATTATAAACATGATTACTGAAAAAAATATAAGAAATGGATAGGCTGTTGTGTATATTTAATGAATGAAATGCTTATATGAAATGTCTTTTTGGCAAATAAGTCAATGAAACATTATCACAAATGACTTTCCTGCACTAGGGGTGTCAAAACTACAAAACATATATTGTTAAAAGAATGTCATTTCAGGAGCCAAATCATGAATCTAATCATATCGTATCACTACTACTGCTATTTTAATGAAAAAGTATTTATTCTTCCAGGAAAATCTAAACCATACTTCATTAAACTTTTTGGGGTAAGATTCCGTCGAACTGAGCATTACATCAAATTTACGACAAAACACCATAAGGTTGCCTTAAATGTTTATTTTGTGGCAAAGGAATGATTTTATGCTTAAATTTCTCACAAGAAGCTCAGTTTTGTTATTGGACATAGGATAACTAAACTATGACGTAGTGTGTTCTAAATATCGCTATGAATTGTTTGCAATTCAAAAAAAAAAGACAAAAGACAAACATTAGAACACAAAACAAAACATTCAAAACTGAAGACTGAGCAACACGAACACCACCAACACCCGGGGTAATCTCCATGAAGGTAAGCCGATTCTGCTGTACATGTGACACCCATTGTGTTGCTCATGTTAGTATAAAGCGATGATAAGTATAATTCGGTAGGTCACATTTGAGGAAATAAACTCATCATAGATACCAGAATGAAAATGTGTACGCCAAACGCGCGTTTCGTCTACAAAAGACTTGACACTCAAATAAAAATAGTAAAAAAGGTAAAAAAAAAAAGTTGAAGAGCATTGAGGACCAACAATTCCTAATACAGCTAAAGTCATCTATTCCTGGGGTAAAAATCTTAGTATTACGAAAACGTCAAGGTTTTGTAAACAGTTCATTTATAATTATGACCACATGAATGATTGTTCATGTAAACACAGAAGTTCTGACTACTGGACTTGTGATACCCACGAGGAAAAAACCTCGACCAACATCAGCATCGACCCAGTAGATTTAAATAAACGCATCATAGATTGAGTAAGACGGCCTAAAAGCAAGAAAAAAAGACAATTCCATCCGAGAAAAATCACTCTGTAACTCCTCGCTCTTGCAATCCCAAAAATCAAATGGTTGTCCAGTAAAAAACATTTATGGTCATATATTGTTTCTTGAGCAAAGATAAAATTGGCGTCTCGTTTCTGTTCACCGTTTTTAGCGGAATGACATCTCTTTATTTGTCCGCAATTTGTGAACAATTGGTTATTGACTGTCTTATTGAAATCAAAGTGAATAACAGATTTTGGTTACGTCATATAATTTCTGTTTTCTTCCACTATAATCCATTAATAATGAAAAATTAATTTGCGTACGTTGAAATAAATTGTCGTTATCGATGATGTACGTTATTTCCATGAATACAATATATCTGAAACCAAATACCGTTCATCAATTATAAATGAAAAATGTGGGAAAAAGCAATAATTTATCAGGAATACTCAACGTCGGACCAGTATAGTCGTCTGATCTGTAAATTTATTGATTTTGTCTTATTCTAGATTGTGATAATTTGACTAAGTGTGAATTCGCATGGCGGATTATGCATGCATACCAGGGGACGCTTACCCCGTCGACCCACCTGGTCTCGCCCCTTTTGGAGTTTATGCGATTCCCTCAGTTTTTGTTTGTTATTTCAATCTGTCTCTTCATAATCGATTTACGGGGTTTAAACATCGGTAAATTACTGTTGCCTACAGCTATACAAACTGAGCATAGGCTGGTTGCAACATTTGGGTATCTCAGACACCCTTGGTGTTTCTGTCAGAGCCAAACAGATATAGGACAGGAAAGCAGTCTAAACTGAGCATTGTTTGACGAAAATACGCACTCATTGGGGTCAAGCAATAAAGTATCAGTTAGAAATAGAATGAAATACTTAACCAACAAAGAAAATAAAAGAAGAATGTGTCTGAAGACACGAATGCCCCCAATCAAGCTTGCTTTTCAAACGAAAATGAGGCGGACGGACGGAAAGATGGAAGGGCAGAAAGGTGCAAAGACGGAAGGACGGACAGACGGAAGGACGGAACGACGGAAAGATGGAAGGACGGAACGACGGAAAGACGGAAAGATGGACGGTCAAGGGTAACACTTAATGCCTACTTCGCCTTGTGGCGGTGGCATTAAAATCAATGTGATATAATTCATGATATGCATCGACAATAATAGTAAGCAAAATACCAAACGGTAAGTGTTATAAAAATTCGATCATTTGTTTGAGAACTGCCTTTGTTCGACAAATGGATGGGCGGCAGGCGGGGAAATGTTGGTACCTAATTTGTGTATTCAACTCCTCGTAGTTTTCAACCCATATCACTGCAACTTCACAGGAATATTGAACACATATTGAAATTGTGAACCTGCTTTTATGGAATTGTTTAATGAATATTTTATTCATTTTTCATGACTTGGCAATTTAGTCATTGTTTTAGCAAAATTTAGGAGAGAGGGTGAATCTTTTGTGTAATCAACGCCTACTAGTTTTCCACCCAGCTTCCTGAAACTTCACAGGAAGATTGTACATATATTGAAGTTTTGCACCTCCTATTATGACATTGTCTGAGGATTTTTTTTTCTCATTTTTCAAGATTTGGGAACTTCATCATTTTACAAATATTTATTCAGTTGATTTGGAAAAGAGATTTTAGCTTTACAAAATAATGTGATACTGCATTTAATTTGATACATCACTTTTGGTTTCAAAAATTCGTTGCATGAAGAAGTCGATTTTAATTATATCCCTATATTCTTACTGAACCTCAATTTAATAACAGCAAATAAAAAACAAGAAACTTGATACAAATGCACAATACATAGATAAAAAAAGGAACAAGTTGTACTGAAATTAATTTAAAAGGCAAATATACAGACAAACATCTGCTGAGTAATATATAACTAACATTCTGTAAGTTACAAAATTACATTATTGTATATGCCTTAAGATTGCTATTCCCTCAGGCTTATATGATTAACACGAGAGGTGCCACATGTAAAGCAGGATCTGCTTACCCTTCCGAAGTACCTGATATCACACCCAGTTTTGATGGGTTCATGCTGCTCAGTCTTTAGCTTTTATGTTGTGTTTTGTATACTGTTGATGGTCTTGATCGTTTTTCATTTTTTTGCCATGGCGTTGTCAGTTTGTCTTCGACCCATTAGTTTGATCATTACTTTGGCCTCTCTCTTTCAGCTTCTCTCAAATAGGTTTTGACTGTTCTGTTAAAGCCCTTTAGATTTGTATGCTTCCAATTGTTTCTATGTTTAAGCCATACGGTGACCAATAGTTGTTAACTTATATGTCATTTAGTCTCTGGGGGAGAGTTGTCTCATTGTTAATCATATCACATCTTCTTATTTTTATATTTAAGCTTTCCAAATTTTACTGCATGCCTAATGAATAATCCTAAAAGGTGTTTAAAGCATGGAAATATGTTTTTAGGATGCTTCACAATAATCGAAAAAACAATTAATGATGGCGAGAAATCTCGGTAATATTTATGAAATTGTTAATCTTGGTCTGAGCAATCCTGATGAAAGTAAACCCAGAAAAGCGATTCTGACACACGAAATTAACAAAATTAAAAGTGTTTTTCATTGATGTGATTCTATGGTCAGATTAAAACTAAAACTAAAATTTTACTACATTTATTTCAGGTTGAAAATATGTTAATAGGTGGGGAGTTTATTAAGATGTTTTAATACACAGTATTTTTTTATAATTCTCAGTGTGTATTTGTTTTCTTCGGAAAATGGTTCAAACATAGTTTTGACTAGAATGTCGTGCCATACAAAACGTTCCCATATTTGCTAAAAAAAAAAATTTTATTTTGTGACCATTTGTTTGTCATTTAAAATACATGATACAGTACCAGATCATATAAACAACTGTAACGTGTAACCAGTAAGGCGTTCATATCGTAAACGATTCGTTCCAGTTAATACTTGGATTCAAGTTTTCCATAAACAATACGGCGATACCAAAAATCTATAACTATCTATCTATGTTATGTACAATGAACTAAAAACTTTGTCTGGTATCTGTAAATATTTTGACCTGACTTTGTTCTCTCTTAGAACAATCACTACTCATTTTTGACTGCCTGCCTGATGTAAACCTACATGGTTTGCCTGGAGCACGACCTAGCGTGTCAGCATTTCTATGTTTGGTACCTTGAAAAATTAGGGGAACCCTAAAGTTATCGATGTGTAATAAGTTAGTAGACACGTCAATGAGACAATTATTTTTCTTCATAAAATCTAAACCTAGAATACCATCTACATGTAGATCAGTAACTACGGCCTCTGAAGTAAATTTTTCTCTTCCAAAACCAAGTGTAAAACTACTTTTACCTCGAAGTCTTAAATTGTTGTTGCAGACGGACTTAATCTGTGCCTTACTTTCACTCATATGTGACCTATGCAACCCAGGAATTACATTATACAATCTTGTAGAAACTAGAGTTAGTGTAGCTCCAGTATCTACCACAAATTGACTGGTACATCGTAAATGTTCAACTCAACAAACATTCCTGTATCCTCTGATGCTGGAATAACAGGGCTTTTATCATTGTTTGAATACTTATTTTCAGACTTCAGTGTATTGACCGACCCGTCTGTATCAAGTTCTTTCTTATGTGTTCCTTCATTACTTTGTATCTTAATATTATTGGGACAGTTTCTCGCAAAGTGTCCAAGACCTATTTCTCCACAATTGAAACAGGGACCACCCCTTTTTCCGTTACTTTGGGTCTTATTGATCTTCCCCCGTGGTTTGAACATTCTTATGGACTTTAAATCTCTAAGCTATTTTGTTAAGGATTGTAAGTTATTCTCAATCGTCTGCATCCATGTCGCCATATGGTCCATATATACAACGGTATCAGGACTGTAAGATGCTTTCGTCGGTTCATCACTAGTGGTCTGTCGTAAGTGACACATACTTTTCATTGTTCAATTCTGAGCCTTGTTATAAGCTTTAAGCTGAACTGCCAACATAAAGCATCCTTAAGTCCTTTTGTACGAGACAGTTTAATTCTCAGTCTCATTTTGGAGTCTATTAACGCATCTAAAAATTGTACTTTTGCGAGCGTTTCCCTTAATTCTAACGGGGCAGTCGGGTAGGCCAGATTAGAAAGTCTTCGAACTGACTGACCTAACTCCGGTAGAGTTTCGCTTGCATTCTGTCGACCTTCTTTGAATTGTACACGATAGAGTTTGGTTTGACAACACGTTCCTCCAGTGCATTTACTAGGTCTGCAAATATTTGTCTCTTTTCCTTTGATTAATCACCAAGGACTGCTTGAGCCTATCCACACAGTATAAAGTACAAACCTTTTTGATGTTCAGACCACATATTAACTAGGGCACACATCTCAAAATAAGTAATCCATCCAAGGAGTATTGCCATCAAATGTTGAAGGTTTGATTTTACATCATTTGAACCAGAGCAAACAGTATGACCAGAACTTTGATTTTTTGTTAAGTCCTGCTTAGAATGGCAATATTGATTTTTATCTTACCCTATAGATTTTCTATTACTCATTTGCGGTTTTGATATGATTTCCTCATCTGGCAAAGGCAGTGTATCACCCACGACCAATCCACCATGTGCTGATATGGACGGCCTAGTGTCACTACGCCTGAATCATGATCTTTATTTTCAATGGCCTTTGGACGTACACCCTGATCTCTAGATGTAGAAGATATAAAACTAAGTCCATGTTGGATGTTGTTATTGAGTTAACAGGGAAAGGGGGTGCCTAAATTAAGCACGATATAATTTTGTTCAATTAAACAATTGCTTTGAAAAAAAATCCGTATTTGTAAAAATGTCGACATAAATCATACAATTTTCTTCATTCAATTAAAAGTCTTATCAATCAATTAATGCATTCCATTCTTTTTTTTCAATATTTCAGTAAAGATCCAGACCAATTGTTTTCTGCTATTTCATGATTCAGGATAGCGGGGACCCCCGACCTTCGCACTATTTGCTTTTTGATTCAAGTCTACACCATTTCATTGACTTACCCTTCTGTCAATCCTTAAAATTCTTTTAGTTGCTATCCACTGTTTTTTTTCAAATGAAACAAAAAAGCTGTCATGATCTCAGCTAAACAATTATGATATCAGCACTGTACGTTTGCCGACATTATAAGTTATTTAAGCCTGTCATTATATACCACGTAATTAAACGTCTGGCATTAAAAAGATATATTACAAAGACAGCACTATAAAGGACCATATAGGTAATAAAGGTGCTTGAAACAAAACAATTGGAAGGCCAAATCATATACATAGCAAACAATTAAGTATTAAAACCATATTTATATTTTAAAAATATCCGGAAAATCGCTTAATTTTTATGGTTAAATAAATTTAGAAGTAAATTAAAATAAATCATTGAGCTTATTTTACAACTCATGTAATCAAACCCACTTTAGCTTTTTTTATACTTAAATTCTAACACTATGTGACGTAATATTTATGTTTTTATACATCCAGAATGACAACATCACGTGTGCAAAAACATGATTGCCTTGAACTAAGCAATTCAGCAGTTTATGACTAATCATATATAAGATGATAAACAACGTCAGTACATAGAATCTATACTTCAAGCCCATAATATATTATTTGTGAAGTTGATACGAACAAATCAACAAGGTCCATAAACAATCCAAACATTTCTGATTTGGTTCCATTTATATATCCCCCAGAACTAGAAATTAAAGAAACAACAGACACGGCTTCCTCCGCCTCATTTTTAGACTTATACCTTAAATTTGACATCAGCGGTCATCTCAGTACCAGAATCTATGACAAACGAGACGATTTTAATTTTGAAATTATAAATTTCCCCCACCTTAGTAGCAATATACCAACTCCACCTGCATATGGGATATACATTTCCCAACTCATTCGGTATTCAACAGCTTGCAGCTGCTACTCAGACTTTGTAAAACGTCACCAGTTTCAGGCAAAACGTTGATGAATCAGGGTTATTTCAAAGAACGTCTCGTCCTTTTTCTAAAAGAGTTCATCGGAAGATACCAAGACCTTGTTGATAAATATTCGGTATCAACTTCACAAATAATACATGATGGTCTTGAAGTATAGCTTCTAGGTACTGACATTGTTTATCATCTTGATTACGTGTTATAGTGTTCTTTTATTTGTCTTTGTAAATTATTAACGTTTAATGTTTGGTCCATTTTTGGTAATTTCTTTTAGACGTGGCTCGGTACTTGTATGTCTCCCCACTGTGTTTTTGTGCTATGGTCATTTTTTGTATTCTTGTGTTTCAATGTTGCGTATGTGCTTTGCCGTTTTCATTTTCTTTGTTGACATATTTGTTTGTTTTTTAAGTGATTGAGATTATAACACAATGTTGACTGCTGTACCCCTTTTTTTGACATGTTTACCTTTTATGTCTGTTTGTTTTGTTCACACATTGTTGTCAGTATAATGGATTTTTACGCGATTGTCATACAAGTGAGACGCTTATCTAGCTTTCAAAGCAGGTTTAATCCACCATTTACTACATAAGAAAATGCCTGTACCAAGTCAGGAATATGATAGTTGTTTTCCATTCGTTTGATATGTTTGAGCTTTTGATTTGCCAATTGTTAAAGGACGTTTCGTTTTGAATTTTCGTTGGAGTTTGGTATGTTTGTTGTTTTACTTTTTTTTCAAATTAGAAAAACGTGTTACAAACTGTATTTTTTATTCCGGTAAATCTTTGAAATAGTATCGGGTTGTAAAATTTAGGAATGACTTAATGTTTTGCAAAAACTGCTTTACACTCTTAAAAACAATTTCTTTGAATTACACAAAAAATGATGTTCAATTACTCAAATCAAGATATTGAACTTGTTAAACTTATTGATCATAGGTAGTTATTATTAATAATGACTAGTAAAATGTATAATTCTTTTCTAAGTAATTAGTAGAAATTTTGTTAAATCAATTTCAACAATTTAGAGTAATCAATTAGTATTTCCCTAATATACAATTTATGATAAAAGAGATGATTTTTAATTTCCTATCGTTAATTATCCATTTTTAGATGGTGACGTTCCCTTGTCACCATCTTATGGTGTTTATATATTTCAACTTGTTCGATTCGCTTGTGTATGTAACAACGTATTTGATTTTAACGAAAGAAACATCTGTATTACTGAAAAATTATTACACCAGGGTTTTCGATATCACAAACTTGTCTAAACATTTACCAAATTTTATCATCGGTACAAGGACATCATTCGTAAATATAAATCAACATGCAGACATCTTATACGTTCAGGTATTTCACATCCAATCTTTTATGGTAATATTCTATACAAAGCACAAACAACATGTCGACCTTCATCTCAAAAGCTAACCAAACCATTAAACAGACTTATGCAGAAGGAATATAGTTACGATATTGTTGTCAGGTCATTAAAGATGGCATATCTTGGTATTAATATTGATTCCATCATAGGGTCTTTGCTTCGGAAATAAAACATTTATTCTAAAACCAGTTTTTGCCATGATACGGATTATTTTCTTCTCATATATTTTATGATGGTTTGATACCAAACCCCTAACGGGAGGGATTGTGCTTGATTTTCGTATGATGAAGACATAATCTTTCAATCAGTTTAATTGAGGTCTGGAGCTGGCATGTCAGTTACTGCTAGTAGTCCTTTGTTAATTTATGAATCATTGTCATTTTGCTTAGTTTCTTTTGTTATCTAATCTGATATTGGACTCGGACTTCTTTTAAACTGATTTTTACTGTGCGTATTGCTGTGTGTTTTTAATTCTACATTGGCTAGAGGTATAGAAGGAGGGTTGAGATCTCACAAAACATATTTAACCCCGCCGCATTTTAGCGCCTGTCTCAAGTCAGGAGCCTCTGGTCTTTGTTAGTCTTGTATGGTTTTTTTTTTAATTTTAGTTCATTTATATGTTTTGGAGTTTAGTGTGACGTGCATTTTCATTGAACTAGTACACTTTTTTGTTAAGGGACCAGCCGAAGCCCACCTCCGGGTAGGGGATTTTTTCGCTGTGTTGAAGACCCATTGGTGGCCTTCGGCTGCTTTTGCTCTTTGGTCGGGTTGTTGTCTCTTTGACACATTCCCCATTTCCATTCTAAATTTTATTGTAAAAGTAATTATTAGTTATATTTGGAGTAATTTCAAGTAATTCTGTTTGATAATTCTCAGTGAATGAAAGTATTTTTTAAATATTAGTTAAAAATAAATACGGGTTTTTTTATAAGTATTCCTAAGTAATACCTAGCAATATTAAAAGTAATCCTAGTAAATAGAATTGGTTCAAAGTAATCATAATCAAGTAAATGTAAAATAGAAATAAGAAGATGTGGTATGAGTGCCAATGAGACAACTCTCTATTCAAGTCACAATGTGTAAAAAGAAAACAATTATAGGTCAAAGTACAGCCTTCAACACGGAGTCTTGGCTCACACCGAACAGCAAGCTATAAAGGGCCGCAAAAGGACTAGTGTAAAACAATTCAAACAGGAAAACCAACGATCTAATCTATATAAAAACGAGAAACGAGAAACACTTATGAACCACATCAACAAAAGTAAAATCACAAAAATACTGAACTCCAAGGAAAATTCAAAAAGGAAAGCCCCTAATCAAATGGCAAAATCAAAAGCTCAAACACATCAAACGAATGGATAACAACTGTCATATTCCTGACTTGGCACAAACGACAACCACTGAACAACAGGTTTCAGGTAAGTATTTCAAAGTAATGATATATATAATATAGCATATTCATATCAATCAATTGACACGATGAAAGGATATTGACTTAAGACAAAATCCGAACTCAATATACCCATATCGGTCGATAAAACATGTGTATGACATATCTGACTAGCCACTAGATTTCCAGACTGGGAAACCTGGGGTACCCCGTCTAAAATGAGCTTATATCATATTTATCTAGTACATACTGAAAGAAAACAAGTTATTTTGACAGATTTCTTGAAATTACAGTGTAATGGGTCTTTTTGAATACTGTATGTTCAGAAATTATTGCATGCATTTATTATTGCAATTTTTGAAGAATTAACAAAAATGTGAGTTTGAATATTACAATTTTAGGAAAAGCTACAACAGATATATGTATTTGATATCAAAATGCGAGTTCTTATTATTGCAATACTCAAGTAGTCACATTATTCGCATTAATAAAAACTTCAAAATAATTTTGTATTGACATATGTAGTATTGATTTTACTTCTTGAATAATGAACGCATTCGTTAATAAAGTTCAGATATATTTTATTGGTGCTGAGTAATTTCTAACAACTTATTTGAACACAAATTTCAAAACAACATTTTATGCATGTCATGAGTCCGAAGAGCTTTTCTGCATTCATCTTCATCAAGACTGCACAAAGCTGAATATTTTAAGCCAGTGATGTATAAGAACCGAAACAATTGACGAGCTATGTGACAAAAAGGGACCTAAAATAATAGCCAAATCCATCTATGGTCAGCTTTGCCTTATGGAGTTGAAACCTTAGTTTCTTAATAATTTCCAAATTAATTAATGGACAATTTAAGATTTGTTTTATTATAAACCATATTAGAACCGAAGTACTGACTGACTATTCAGCTGATGGTACTTTCAAATATACTAAACACAGCTCTTTGCTTTTTTTCTAGAAAATGTAATTTAAATTTGCAATTAAATTAATTAAAAATTTGTCTCAAGGACAGCTTATGGTAGGTTTTTTTATAAATTTTCTTTTAAGCTTGACAATTTTTCAGTTTAATGATACATGTTTCTGCCACACGTAGCATGCGAAGCGTATTAGTTTAAGAAGTAGTTTCCAAAATGACATCTCAACTCAAGTTTGCATTCGATACGATGCAGTTAATATTTGATGCTATTTTGATTATTCTAACTTTAAAAACTCTTCAGAGCAGATCATATTGAATTTTATACATATTGAAAACTTGTTAATCAATTTATGCAAAACAAAGTAATTTCAACAACAAACAATGTCGTTAAAATTCTTCAGCTCTTGTGTACTTGTCATCAACACATGTAACAAAGTAAAGTGTTATACCTTCTTCACAAATACCTCAAAACGACAACTAAACACCATTCAATTAGATATAGATGAAATTGAAGGAACTATCTGATACTAGTAACAGTCTTGAACTTGTAAATGTTTGATTTACTTTCAATTTATATAATATTTATGAAGCAAATTATATTTTGAATCTATCATGCTGACATATCTTAAGACTTCTTTGGACTTCTAGTGGTAATGTCTAATATTGCTTCTGTTTACTTATATATGGACATTTGGAGGATTGGACTCCTGATAATACATTCTCAATGCTCTTCAACTTCTTACTTTATTTGGCCTTTTTAACGTTTGTGATTCGAGCGTCACAGATGAGTCTTTTGGTTTTTTTTTTTTTTTTGTATTTTTTCTTATTTTTTTATAACAATACACATAATCCCCAGTTTACCTTCTGGAGGATCTTTCTACACGTTCCTGATTTCAACCAAAGTTTTATTAAAGCTAAGAAAGCGGTTACTAGTGAACATTATACCGATGACGAACAATGTTACTTGAGCGGTAAAACATTATATTTAGATATCCCAAGGTAGGATAACATGAAAAATGAAATGCAATAACTAAAGTATGATGAATATGGTACAAAGTCATATGAAATAATAAAAATAATAATAATTAAACAAAAATTACTAAGGCAATTGCTAACTCCGATCAAGACCACCGGTAGAATTTTTATATTTTTACATATTTTGTAGATCATTTTACGCTGAATAAAAAAATGCAAAGAAAATAGGGGGTCACCAGGCTAGTTTTTTCCTCAAAAGGAAACGAACTGTGCGAGTTAGGCCCTATTTTCAATCCTTTCCAGCCTGTCAACAATAAGGGCTACACCAGTTTTAAAGACTTGTAGAACTTAGTCTGTATGAATACTATGTGAAAAAAATCTATAAAATTATAAATGTAAACGTTTCCATTGGTTGTTTTAGACGTAAAATTCCTTTATTTACAAATTTTGCTGTACTCTGATTTCAATTTAAGGCTGAAAATATTGGTAAAATCGATTTTTCGTAAAATTTCTCAGGTAGATTATTTTTTAAAATGGATAAGCCAAAGTTATGAATTTTTCGAACATTTTAAGGTAAAATAAAATGGGGGTCACCAGGCGTTTAAAAAAGGTTACGGGCTTTTGTTTTACCCCTCTACCCTATAAGGTCTGATTTCAAAGCACTTCATTAATTACTTTGTTGTGAATTCTTTATTGATCGCTTTATTAAAATAATGTGTAATATTATATTAATGAATGATATCTGCATATAAATTTATTTAACGTATGATTGTCAGTGATGTCAAACGAGATTTTGATTATTTTGGCGAAATACGGTAACTTTGTCAGGCGCGAGTTGTTTCCCTTTAATTTGGCGCCAAAATTGGACAACAGAAATTTCAGGGTCGCCATTGTCGTGCAGCACATAAATACGAACGTGTAGCTGAATAACAGACATTGTGGCGAATATACAAGGTTGAAGGTAGAGTTATTGCATATAAAAACATAAATTTGGATATTTAAGGCAGATAAATGTTATCATTATCACGAAAAATACAAATAGGGGGGTTGTCTCAAAATAGTGGCTGCCCCAGAAAATATCTGCGACTGAAAACTTCTATGGGTCAAAAACTGAATGATGTTTGCCCAACGTATTTTAAATGTATTTTCCTACTTTAACATGGTATATTCGTAATGGCTGGCTATCCTTCTGTGTTCATTAAGCCGACATATTGTAAACATGTAACCTGGTGGCAAAATATCGGTGCCAAAAAGTATGATTGTTGAATTTGTTGGCAAGAATATTAATGGCCTTATGTAAATTAGAACCCCTACAGTATAAGGCAATATATTTTATTGGTCGATACTTCATGATCGTAATTGGTTAAGGTTCATCATTATATAAATAACACATAGCTGAGAGGGTGTTAGAGCAGATTGTTACCCCGAGAAAATATTGTTAACCACAAATTTTTCTCTGAATACAGACAAACCGGTGCATCTGTAAAAGTTTTGAGGCATGGCAGGAACTAGATTATCAAATTCTTAATGTAAATTATCTTTCAGATCATTATAAACTTTTCTGGATTTTGCTTTTTATCTTATTTTTATTCCTGCAGAAGGTGCTAAAATAAACTAAGTTGAAAAAGAGGTTTGAGAAGCTCCTCTCATACGATAAATGTTGTGAGTGGTATTGATATAAATGGACAATAGATGGACAATAGACATCTACAAACAATAGGTGATTTAAATTGTGTAAATTAGTGGACCGTATCAAATAAAACTAATGTGTTTGTTTATTTTGCTATCTTCTGCTGAGTGGCTGTCCTGTCCTGTTTAAAGTAAGCATATACTTATATATATATACATTATACAACCTACATATTACACCTAACATACCTAAATAAAACATTAAACTTTAAGGTCTTATTTTTGCATTGTTGTAACATTATTCATTTGTTATTCAAATAGCGTGATAATGCACTTTAGCAAGAGGCTTTTTTCAAAAGTTAAGATTTATGTTGAAGTCAAATTTGTTTTATTTTGTTTTTTACTTCTTTGCAACAATACAAACATTTTTGACAATTTCCTTTCTAAAAAAAACTTTTTTAAAGGTTATTTGAAAGATAAAACATCACTAAATAATGCCTCCTTGTAAAAGATAAATGGTCAGGCCAATAAGACAAAATGCAGTTCCTGTAATATCCAAATGAAAAAGAGTACATTGGACATTGAAAGTTGAATTATTTTTAATGTATTTTACTACTAGTAACCTCAATATAGGTTGATAAAGAGTACATTTTAGGTCTCATTGGGGTGTAAGCGTGATCGGGATTGGCAGATTTTTTGTAAGGGTGACACATGAAAGTCAAATTATTTTGCATGAAAACGGGAAACGAAGTCGGGCGGGACACGTGAAATTACAAGCGGTATTATAACAATGATAATCGGGATCCGGGATGAGAACCCCTGCAAATGTTGACATTTGACAGAGAAATACTTGTCCCTGGCAGCCAAACAGCCAGGCATCAAGTATGAATTCTGGACCACCTATTTGGTCAACAATATATTTGTTGAGTTTGAAGGACCGATATTTCAACAGACAGTCGGTATTCTAATGTGTACTTATTGTGCACCCCTACTGGCCGATTTGTTTTTGCACTCGTATGAAGCAGAATTAATTCAGAACCTTCTAAAAGACAAAAAGAAAAAGCACCTCGCGAAATTCTTTTATTTTACTTTCAGATATATTGATGATGTCTTATCACTGAATAACCCATATTTCAGTCAGTACTTACATCTCATATATCCCAGTGAACTTGAAATTAAGGATACTACTGATACTAGAAAGACTGCTTCATACCTTGATCTTTTCCTCAATATTGACACAGATGGACGAATCCACACTAAAATCTTTGACAAACGAGACGATTTCAACTTCCCAATTATCGAATTCCATTTGTCAGCAGTAACATACCCTCTGCCCCATCGTAGGATGTTTAAATATCTCAGTTGATACGTTATGCTCGTGCATGTTTACACTATACGGACTTCAAATACAGGAGTGTGCTCCTTACGCAGAAACTGCTCCAACAGAGTTATGAGTAGGAAAAATTAAAAATGACACTTCAGTGTTTCTGCTGTTTCGTTGTTTTCCTCTTATAGTTGATGTGTTTCCCTCGGTTTTGGTTTGTGACCCGGATTTGTTTTCGCTTAATCGATTTATGACTATTGAACAGTGGTATACTACTGTTGCCTTTATTGAGAGGTGTTTCATGAAATAAAATCACTTTAATATACATTTAATTCTATCTTGACCGAGTTAAAAAGCAAACATATGCATGCTGTTTCCGGCGGCGGCTTCAACAATGCTTGTGATTAGGTCAGTTTATGGGGAACCATTAGTGATAGTTCAATGGTATTTGGTATGCAGTTGCATTAGCATGGGCACATCTTATTTCCATAGAGATTATTTGGTCTCGCCCCCAGTCTGACATGGTTTATTGACTTTTAAATATTCGCTTAGTTTACATGTTTTAGTTTGTGATTAGGTCAGTTTATGGGGAACCACTACTGGTAGGTCAATGATATTTGGTATGCATATGTATTAGCATTAGCACATCTCATTTCCATGGAGATTTTTTGACCTTGTACCTTCAGTAATGGTCCATTGACTTTCAATATTTTTCTTAATTTACATGTTAAAGTATTGCTATTTTAATTTTAACATTTGTATTCAACCATCAAAATAACAAAAAGGCCAGACATATCTCTGTGTGAACACTTTATTTTTAAAGATGAATTACATTATACAGTTAAATATCAATCATGGTTAATTTTTCTGACAGAATTACTCTAAACTTTAATTTCAGACTTCAAATACTGGATACTGGTTCATATGAGACATTTAAAGGGAGAAGCGATTTGTTCTGGAATGTTCAACTTTACTTGGGAACTATTTGCAAAGTACTGTCAGAATCCACATGAGAACCCAAAATCATCTATACTTGGTGACTATATACCATGTGCTGTCAGAATCCACATTAGAAGCCGAGATCAACTACTTGGGAACTATTTGAAAAGTGCATTCAAAATCCAAGATCAAAAGGACCAGTTTACCTCCATGTCCCATTAATGAACACAGAATGTTGTGTCATATAAACAATACTGAAAAAGAATTGAAAATAATATATTGATATAAAAATAGTGAAAATATGGATATGATCACTTAAAGATTGTACATGTACTAGTATACATAAGGACATCATTCGTAAATATAACTCAACATGCAGACATCTTATACGTTCGGGTATTTCACATCCAATCTTTTATGGTAATATTCTTTACAAAGCACAAAAATGTCAGTATTCACCTCAAAAGCTAACAAAACCTTTAAACAGACTTATTAAGAAAGGATATAGTTACGATACTGTTGTCAGGTCATTAAAGATTGCATATTTTGGCTTTAATATTGATTCACTTATAGGGTCTTTGCATCGGAATTAAACATATTTATTCTAAAACCAGTTGTTGGCATGACACGGGTTATGTTCTTCTCATATATTTAATGATGGTATAATACTAAACCCCTAACAGGAGGGATTGTGCCTGATATTCATATGATGAAGACATTATCTTTCAATCAGTTTAATTGAGGTCTGGAACTGGCATGTCAGTAACTGCTAGTAGTCTGTTGTTATTTATGTATTATTGTCATTTTGTTTATTTTCTTTTGTTTCCTATTCTGACATCGGACTCGGACTTCTCTTAAACTGAGTTTTACTGTGCGTACTGTTGTACGTTTGTTTTTTCTACATTGGCTAGAGGTATAGGGGGAGGGTTGAGATCTCAAAAAACATGTTTAACCCCGCCGCATTTTTGCGCCTGTCCCAAGTCAGGAGCCTCTGGCCTTTGTTATTCTTGTATCATTTTTTATTTCAGTTTCTTGTGTATAATTTGGAGTTTAGTATGACGTCCATTATCACTGAACTAGTATACATATTTGTTTAGGGGCCAGCTGAGGGACGCCTCCGGGTGCGGGAGTTTCTCGCTGCATTGAAGACCCATTGGTGGCCTTCGGCTGTTGTCTGCTCTATGGTCGGGTTGTTGTCTCTTTGACACATTCCCCATTTCCATTCTCAATTGTATGTCTATTTTGGAATACACAAAGTAAATTAATGTTTAATATCTTTAATTTCATAAACATTTGAATACAAAAATGTTGCAAAAAATGACTCAATTTTTTTTTTTAGAGCTGATTTAATTCATTTTTTGCTGCATGTAGTGAGTTTTGTTGCAAATATGATATATGACATGCAAACTACAATATACATACTTTTGTCTTGCAAAATAAAGCTAATGAGATTTATATATTTTGGAAATCATTATTAGTATATCAGGTGGCAGTTGTGGTAAATGCACGTGCCTTTCCTTCATCTTTTACCTCACCAACCTCTTGACCAAATTCGAAATACTTTACATCATTTGGCATGTGTTGTTCATCCATATGCTAATCAGTAGCTATTTCAAAAGTCTTTGTTAGATAAAAGGAGATTTGGAATATAGTTCAATGATACTGCAACCAAACAAAACAATCAAACAAATTATATATTGTCTGGAAAAACTGACACAATTAGGATGGTGATTATATGGTTTGTCTGTTAAATGGTGTCTCACCAGAATGTAACTGACAACTTCATCAACTATCACCATGATCTAGATAACTAAAATCAGGCAAATATTGTTTTGTAAAATTATATATGACTTCCAATTAATAGGGATTGCAACAATGATTTCCGTAAATGATATTTAAAAAAGAAGTATAACCCTACCCTAATTATGGCCTTGTAAACATAAAATTAAACTTGCAAATATTTCTAAGAGTTGAAATGGAAAAATCCTGTCTTCACAATTTTTATCTCAATATTTGAATTATGTCTGATCAATCACCTGAATGTCATCAACAATGGACTTTAACACTACTTGAATTCTAAATTTTGTTACCTTAAAATTCCTATGAAGGAGAAATATGGAGTATTCATAAACAAAACAACAACACAAGGTTGTTTTTTTTTGCCTGCTATGAAAGTGGCATAATGTGAGATATAGGGATTACAATCGGGCGTCGGCATAAACTATTTGTATAAAGCTTTATATTTCAGAAGGTAGAAGACCTGGAAGCTTTTTAACTTGTATTCAGATGCCTTATGTTACAACATTTCTGTCTGTCATATGTCTGCTGTCCTTGGCTTCATTTTCATGGTTCAGCGACTGCAACATGTACAATAGGATACATATATTAGGTATATGGGTCCCTTGCAAGGTCCACATGTCCTTCAGACTGGTTTAATCTCATCTCAACCTCATTTCATGGATCAGTGATCAAGGTTAAAGTTATCTTATTAGGGCTGTTGCTCCGATACTGTAAGCAGTAGGTCATTTGTCAATGTTAATTTTTTGTGCTTTGGTCTGTTTTTCCAATACTAAAAGCAAAAGGTAAACTATATTTGGTGTATGAAATAATAGTAAGGTGTACAGGTTTGTCTGGCAGGTATCATTTGTCCTTGACCTCATTTTTACGATTTATTGATCAATATTAAGTTTTCATGGTTTGGTCTTTTTCTTGTATATTATATATATATATACTATAGTTCAACAACATTTATGGAATGGCTGTAAGGCGAACTTGGTTTATCTGACCTTTGCCTCATTCATAAATCGTTGATCACACAATTGTTTATGACACTTCAAGTAAAACTTGATCTTTAGGAATATCAACATAAAAGTAATAATGACCAGTAAAGCAGGTGAGACATTTCAGCTTGTGTATTCTTATTGACACAAAAACGTGTTGAAAACTATGACTAGCATACATGTAGATGTATCTAGGAATCTGTGGTAACAACTTAAAAACATATGTGATCTATCCTGATATACTTATTGTTTGTATTGAAACACGTTTTAATAGATCACACCGTTTGCTTGCAAGCATTGTAGTTTTAAGACAACTTATTTAGTGTTGTGAAATGATTTCCTTGTTAAGTGTTTTAGTTTTATAACCATGTTAACACATAGAGTCCAGTTTGATAAAAAAAAAATTGGCGTCTCATTATCAACATAGACCGATAATTTCGTTATTTTGTAGAAGGTGCTTCAAACATGGGACTTGTATACTAACTATATAGTACATTACATGTATATTATATATAATATGTACCAGAACAATCTAGTGATCACACATTCATTATGAAAATTGTTATTCATTTTTTTTGTTTGCCGCAAAGACATACTCCTGTCATTTTTGAAATCAAGATCTTATGTTATTTGCTTCCCTTTTCAAAAAACTCATGTCAAAAAAGTAAGACAGAAGAAGTTAAAGTTTGCCTATACCACCGAGTAATTTAACGTGTCTACTGGGCTAAGCTTTGAAATTAAAATCCCAATTTTTCCTAACTAATTAAGTAGTTCATAATTTTTTAATATTTAAAGCCTTTGGCTAGTAATATTTAGAACTACGCGATAGATTGCTGTGGGTCCTAAATTAAATCCCCAACTGGGTCGAATAAAAGAGTTTGTGCTTCTCCGCAAAGCATGCCACGTTGGGGGATAACAGCATAGACCGAATATATATAAGGTCATAATAAAAGGTCCATGTTACTATTAACTAGTTTTCATCTACGGTGGAAAACAGGAATTTATTAAAGTATTGGAAAAACAAAGGGTATGGGTTATCCATCAATGACTCAAAATCAGTCCATGCACAACAAAATAAACACAAAAAGCATAGAAACAGCGCTTCTATTGCTGTTTTTCATCTCAAAGTCACATTGATACCTTCTTTACGCGGAGCAAAAAACTCTCACCTCACTGCAAGTTTAAGAAGGAAGTGTCTGTTTTTTTTCTGTGTAAAACAAATCAATTGGGTAAAATGTGTTGCTCGAGTACCAGTAGTCTATCACATTCTTATTCAATTTCTAAAGTGTTAACGCTTATATATTCTTTTTTTACTGCGAACTTGGTTGGCACATTGATAGTTAAAACTGAAAATAGAAAATGAAAAAATAACAAACAGCAAAATAAGTTAAAAGAAAATATCAGAATCAGTCTATGGAAAGTGCGAATCGAAAAAACCGTTTCTTATGTGGAGTCGCGCTTTTTTCTAACATGAAACTGTAAATATGCAGACACTCCATGATGAAAAAGAAATTTTTGCAATAATTTTTTTTTAATATTAAAATATATAAATATAGTAAGTCCGAAAATAATTCACGCCGCGACACAAAGAAGAGTTTATGTATTACCATTAATCAAGAGAGTGTGAAATCGAATATTATAAGACTTTCGAGGTAGTTTTGAATGTAGAATGTCAGATGGACCTGTTAAACGAGCAACAAGGTAAGATTTCTGTATAAACATATAAACTGATAACCTATTATTTAAATATCAACGAAAATTAAGTCTTGAAATACGCTCAATATCAAAGTAAAAGCAAAAGTTGATGTCCTTGTAAAAATTGTACTGCTACGTTTTTCTTTTGTTAATAAATAATTAATTGCTATTTATTTTATTGTAGATGTGATATTTTTTTAATGTAGTTGCGGTATGTTTTTATTGTAACTAATCGTTTCATGTTATATGACGTAGCAGTCTTAACCCATTGCTTACTATCAAAAATCAATTTTTGAGACATCTTTCGAAATTCATAATTATTCTTCAAACATATTTTTATTAGGTAAAAGTTATATGGCAGATGTTTTTCACTTGTTCCGTTGATTGATAGCGTTTGGGTTTGTTAGTGTTTATGGACTTCCCCTTTTTGAATTTGCCTTGGAATTCGATATTTTTGTTATATTTTTTTATATGTGATGGATAAAATCAAGTCATTTTGTATAGACCGACCCGAATTTTCGTTCAAATTGGTGGCATCGACATTACATCTATTTCATTTCTATATGAACACGTCAAAAATGCATTCCGATATCCTTACTACATGTAAACTGCATAAATGGTGTTTAAATCCTAAACACAATTCTAAAAACATATACATTGTTTGCGCACTTTATTAACCTGTTTCATTTCGTAACATGTTTAGATTGAAGAAAGTGTTTAGGGTTGTGTTTGGGATCATGTTTAGCTTAGAAATTAGTGTTTAAGTCCTAAAAACTTTTAATTCTAAAAAACAATTCAAAGTGTTTATATTCAAGAGATGTGAACATTTAATGTGTTTACTTAGAAATGTGTGTTGATAATATCATAATTCTAAACACGAATTTTCAGGCATGTCAAATAGATTATCTCTGGAAAATAAAATTTACTTTAAGTAATGGAAAAGAAAAACGATTCCTAGTTCACAACTCAAAAATTATGTCCTTACTTTCCACATTTCAACCTATCGAATGCAGTTCTTGGCCTTTTTAATCTTCGTGCATAATTCGATAAAATTGCAATATCATTTCATCAAATATAGATTTTCCAGATATAAGAGGGCGAAAAAAGTTAGTGTAAATACTTTTTGTCTCGCCTCTACGTAATGGAGGCGTGCTGTTCCCGGTGGTGTTGGCGGCGTCAACATTTTTTTTTTCTAATTTGTGATAAGGTAATGTTTTTAAAATGGGACCACTAACGATAAGTCAGTGGATATTTGGTATGCATTTGTATAAGCATTGGCATATTTCTATTTAGATAATAAGGCCTCGCCCCCTGAACGATACATATATCTGTGTCAACACTTTATCGTTCTAGATTGACACTAGCCAGACATTTTTTTCACTGGAAGTTGAAAGGTAGCAAACACTGTGCAAAATTGATTTGTAAACACAAAATTGATAAATGCGCAGGGGATATTGAACATCGTGTCTATTTCTTTTTAAGCGTATAATTGGTTCATTTTGTATGTAAATCATCTATACGAAATTTCAGTGATATTTTGCCTGCCCAATCGAACCTATCATGAATAATTGTCGATGTTTCTACTTTGTTTTAACGTATTGTGCCATATTATCGTATTTTTTCATTAAATTATCGCATTTCTATTAGAAAAAAATCTCAGTGGTAAAGTTTTTCATAATAAAAGTATATCGCTATTCTATTAGAAAAACGTCGCATTCACATAAGAAAAATAGCATAAGTATCCAATTACAAGTGATTGTGGCGTAGAACTTAATCGATTAAGCTCAATGGCCATTCCATTTTTTGGTACATCATTGTAAAAGTATTTGGACACCTCAAAATTATAGATCGTGGAAATAAGTTTTATTTAATGCAAATGCATATTCACTCGTATAAATACAACATACTTGGGATTAAGTATTCAAAATACATGGTAAGTTGTAAATATACGTTTATGTTTTAAAAAGAATAGGCAGGTACTTACCGATGAATTTTGTTTTATTCCAACAAATGTCAACTTTCGTCTTAGAATTTACCCCACAATGCATCTCATTCACAAAAGAAAATATCGCTAATCCACATAAGAAACGGATTTCTCGATTCGCACTTTCCATAGACTGAGAATAGAAAACATCACACCCGAGGTATATGTTATAGGACAAGAGTTCCGGAAATCGTCGAATTATGTTACGAAAGAGGTTGTTAGATATCCTCTTTACGATAACAGATGCAAAACATTAAACTTCCAGGTTAGAAGACAGTGGTTGATATGAAGTGTTTTTTCGTGCCCATGATTTGATAAAGAATGTAAATTAAATATGTAAAATTCAAATGTTGAATGTTACTGTTTAGTATGTATTCTTTGCCTGAAAATTGTTATACTCCAAATTGTTTTTGTTCAATAAAAAATATTTAACTATTACCAAACATTTTGTAGTGGGAAAATATTTTATAGACTTCGGTATAAACTCCTGGCCATTACTTAAAGATGAAGATATTTCAAGTTAAAAAAGATTTATGACAGTGGCAAAATATAAGAATACCTGATAACGTCACGCCTTGCAGATTAACCTCTCGATGCAATTTGAAGCATACTAGGTATATGGATTTTACTCGTTGTTGAAGGCCGTACTATGGCATACAGGTCCTTTGTTTAAAGTTAAACGTTGCGTCATTGGCAGTCGTACACCATTTCAATATTTCAATTTTATTTTTTATGCACAACACCATATTTATATTTCTGTCCTTTCAATATTTTATTTGAAAAAGTAACAAACCACTCTGTATTCAAGGCCGTAACTAGACATCAAATAATAGTGAGGCAAGGGGTCTGGGAACCACACTGGTTCACAGCGGGTGCAGGGAAGAGTCCTGCTAGGAGGACTAGGGGGCAAATTTCCCACCTATGAAAAATAAACAACTATGTATATGGAGACAGCACACTTTGAACATGAATCATACAATTAGCATGACAAATTAGAAAAATGCCCACATTTCATTCAATGTGTAACTGTCTGAACTTTCTGTGTCCGGCAATATCAAGCATATTTTGAGAAAAAAGTCTTTCATCACGAACTGAAGATCGGTACATTGAAGAAAACATATTTCCATGCAAAATGCGTACAAATTAGATTCTAGTACTATATTTAAATTAGTTTGAATGTGTTTTTAACTCATTATACTAAGTTATAGAAGCTGAAATATTGAATTCATGGCTATGTGTAACACAAACTTTTATGGCATAGACTGACCAGTCTTACTTTACATAAGGTCTATAATAATGTACACGAAACGCGCGTATGGCCTACAAAATGTTAATCCTGTTATTTATGATGGTTATTCACATATATTCACATCTAATAACTTACATTAACCGACTGGACCTAACATAGACAGAATAGCATCTTTTTCTTTAAATAAATTTACTGGTCCTCTTTAAGATACTTACATTTGTTTCGAAACTAAATTACGTCACATATTTAAGGTGGAACCTAACACTACAGGGAGATAACTCTGTAAAAATCAGCTAAACGTTTTAATTACGTTGTATTGTTAAGGAAATATTAAGCTTCTCAATGATCAAAATTAGTGTTTGTCAAACTGCTATTTAACCAATGAAATTTTTCTAATAAAGTGGTTGGTTCAAATTTTTTGAAATTTTTATATTTTTGTCAAAATTTTATGAAAATTAAACGAGCCAAATTAATATTAGTCAAGGTGTTGGGTACCACCTTAAGTAGACAAAAACTTTGAAAACTATGTATAATGATAGAGAGTTGACAACCACTAAACTACAGGCTCCTGACTTGGTACAGGTACTTATAGAATGTGCCGAAATTAGATACTTGACTTTCTTTTCAGGCATCATAAGTTTGTTCTATTGTTATCGATTTCTGCGTTAGCTTCTTTTAAGTAAATATAAGTTTCTAAAACTACAGGTAACGACCATCTGGATGTATTTTCCAAACAAAAAACGTATCAGCTGGGAGTAAATCTCGAAGATGTCCATGGAATCACAGGTTATGCAATTCACAACACGTTTCGTGTGTTACCAGAAGAGGGTAGATACCAACTCACCATCGGAGACTACGCTGGCACAGCAGGTATGTTTTTCTTTATTTGCACAGGTTTTAACAAGAGCTATGTTTAAATCGGAGTTATTTTATACTGTATTTTAAAGTTGTTGTACACATTTCATTGACCAAAATAGACTTTAGCCATTTTTGTATTTTAAGCCGTTGTACACATTTCTTTGTGCCGAAATAGACTTTTACTATATTTATCTTAAAATTTTTGATATAACATTTTTTTTTGTTATTTGGATTAAGACATTAATTAAAATAGTATGTACTTTTTTTATCACATTATGCAATTAAATTGTCTATTTCCCTTAGCTTTCGTAAAGTTTTCCACCATTTCTTTTTATAAGTTTTTCCTCGTCTTTTGTAAAATGAGTTTCGAATTTGCAAATTTTCAGTATTAATTGAAACTGTGAGTGAGCAAACAAAAGATAACCCCAACCAACAATCCTATATATTTAATTACCCCCTATGAACATGTTATCCCGGGATTATATTCCTTTGTGCACATCCTCCTGTAAGATTCTGCAACTGTGTAAATGTTTCTTTATTATAAGTTACGTCTTATAGCTCTTCACGTGTAATTATACATTCTTGGTTTTCAGTTTTTGGGTAAGAGCGTTCTTGATAAAGGTTAATACAACAAAGCGTCGTGAAGAAGTTGTACTAAAACAACACATGGACAGACGGACAGACATATAAACAGGACTGTCAATGTGATACCTTTTGACCCCATTACTTTGTCTACCTAGGATATAATAAAATGCATGCAACTCTTACAAAATGTGATCAGTTTTTATGCTTAGATTTACTAGACTGGGTAAAAGAAATCGGTCAAAGTAAGAATTAAGATTTAAGTGATAACCAGCAAAGCCATACTAAAAAAGTCAACAAAAGGTTCATGAATCGTGCCAACTAAAACTGTACTCTTAAAAAGATATGTCAGTTAAATCAGGTACACCTTGAATTCAGTTGTATTGTTTCCTTGTAGAATTTTTTTTATAATCAAGGATAGAAAATATATAGAAATGCCATTCTGTCATGACAGCTACTAAGATTATCATTTGACCCAATTTTGTCAATATAACGGAATTATAAACAATTGTCAGACAAGTGAGAGGTCTATCAAGCTATAAACCAGGTTTAACCCACTATCTTTCTTCTGAAAATGCATGTACCAAGTCAGGAATATGGTAGCTGTTTTTCACCTCTTCCGTTGATTGATAGCGTTTAATTTTGTTGGTTTTTCAATGTTTTTATGGACTTCCCTTTTTTGAATTTGCCTTGGAGTTCATTATTTTAGTTCCACTTTTTCTCCGTTTTATATGTTTTCAAACTTATTGAAATTATTATAAGAATGGTTGTCAAGATGTATTAACAAACGTCCAATAAAACACTAGAAAAATTCTGTTTAGATATTTAAAAATGTCATGTGTGCATGTTTCTGAAATAGGAAAAAACAAAGGATATGGGTGCGAGCATCTTTTAATATGGTCTTGTTTATTATTGTTGTGCTTGAACTTGTGTTTTTATTAATTCTTGTTGTTATTCGTCTGATTGGCATTGAAGGTAAAGGTTGGGACGTTAAAAAAACTACTTCAACCCCGCAACATATTTACGTGCCTGTCGTATGTCAGTAACTTTCATAAGTATACTTTTTCCTTTTTGTGTGTGTTTTATTATTTTTTTTTTTAATGCGTACTACTTGATTTCTCGGTCGAATTGTTTGTAAATCGACATCAATATACAGTTCTTTCGAATTATTGCTCTATCTATTCATTATTTCATTTTCTAATTGATTTCATGAACGTGCCTACTGAAAAAGATATTTGTCGACAAGAGATGGATAAGCTTTTGTATATATTTAATGAATAAAATGCAAATATAAAATGTCTTTTTTGACAAATAAGTCAATGTAACATTATCACAAATAACCTTCTTGCACTAGAGTTGTCACAACTACAAATTTGATCTTGTTTATTTATCGAAAACAATTACCGTATAGCGAGTTATTTTCGCAGGTGTAAAATTTCGCGATTACGGGGCAACAAAATATACGAAAAATTTTGGCGGTTTTTGTCTTGGTGGATTCATAAACCCCTAATAAATATTTAGCGGATACTGAACTTGATGAGGTTAAAAAGTTATAAAAATTGACAAACAAGTGTCTATATTGTTATGGTTAAATGATTTTGTTTACCTGAATGACGTCTTATTTATTGAATATATTCTGATACATCAAATCAATAGAATACCGGTAACTTGAATAGTTGTCACAGGTATACAAACTTTTTGAAAATTTTACAGTTGATTGGTTACGATATTGACCGGACATTTGATGTACTTACTAAAAGAGAGGAGAAAGATACCAAGGGGACATTCAAACTCATAATTTGGAACTATACTGACAACGCCATGGCTAAAAATGAAAAATACCAACAGACAAACAATAGTACACAAAACACAACATAGAAAACTAAAGACTGATCAACACGACCCCAACCAAAAACTGGGGTGATATCATGTGCTAAGAAATGGTAAGCAGATCCTGCTCCACATGTGGTAACCGTCGTTTTGCTCATGTTAGTACAAACCCGGAATTAAGTCTAATTCGGTAGGTCACATTCGGGAAAAGGGGACGGGATTGTAGTTTTTTATGATCATATCCATTATCATCTGTGAAACGGATATTCCGTAATGATCAACCAACTCGTGATGGCGAAGTAATTAGGGTATAAAATTATCAAGAGTAACTTACAACTCTTATACAATTTGGCACTAATTAATAAAGGTAATAACCTGATAAAGTACCTTACAGTCTTATTTTGTTTGACACTAATTAATAAGGGTATACACACCTAGCAGTCATTTTATGAAATGCATGTATGTACAATGCGCTTTGGCATTTATATTGTTAAAACTAACATATACCGTTATTGACTTGCCGACTTCAAAAGAAACACATCGTTTACAAAACGTTTTAGCTATTAGAAAGAACATATGCATAAATTTTTGCGAAATTTATTTTCGCGACTTTCATTTATCCGCCAATATAAGCGAAGATAAACCGCTATACGGTAACATAATTTTAAAAAAGATGTCATTTCAGGAGCCAAATAATGGCTTTTATCATATCTTATCACTACTCCTAATGCTATTTCAATGATCAAAGTATTTATTCTTACAGTAAAATCTAAATCATACTCATATATGATCTGATCATTACATCAAATTAAACAACCAAACACCATACGGTTACCTTAAATAATTACCAAATATAAAAATAAGGCCACCAAACTATTAGACTGGTATTGTTGATGAGATATTCCTTTTACGATGGAAAAAAGTATCAAATCAATAGCTTATGAATTTTGATATTTAGTATTGAGAGCATTATAAGCATATATAAAATATCACATGCGAAATACATGTGTACCTGGTCAACATTGCAAAGCATTAGTAAGAAAACACGTAAATAAAATATATTTTAAAATATTTTAAAAAAAATACATTAACCAATAACTATAATCCAGGTCATATCATGCATTTGCTGCTCCATGAAATTTTATATAAATGTAATATATAATATTTTTAATACTTATCTCTACAAAGATAAACGAATCATTATGATTGGAGTGTATGTTTTAAAGAATCAGTATAACAGCATTTTGGTCACACCAAATTTCCTCAATATGAGAGTTAATTGCTGACATTTCCGGCATTTATAAACATTGATAAGAAGTAGATAATAATATAGTTACTAACATGAGTAACATGACGGGATCTGCTTACCCTTCCGGAGCACCTGAGGTCACCCCTAGTTTTTGGTGAGGTTCGTGTTGCTCAGTCTTTAGTTTTCTATTATGTGTTGAGTGTTGTGTACTGTTGTATATCTGTTGGTTTTTTTTTATATTTTTAACTATGACGTTGTTTGTTTATTTTTTAGGAGTTTTGAATGTCCCTTTAGTATCTATCGCCTCTTTTTTTTTTAATGTGTTAAACATAACAACTTGGAAAAAAAACGTATGAAGAAAGGCATTTAAATGGTTTATAGTTAAGAAACAAATGAATTTTAGCATGTAAAATGAAATATATTTGAGTTTTCAATTTATAAAATTCTCATTCGCATCCTTAACCTCTCGGCCACTGCCTATTTACTTCGTATTAGCATTAATGTATACTCAAATTCTGAATAATTTATGGAAAGAGTTTTAACTTTTTCGTTTGTGTTTTAATATTTTTTTCAACATACAATTTAAAAATAATAATTTTTCAATTAGTTCGATTTCAAGATTTGATGAATCTGATTTTTAAATCGGAGCATTTATTATCCAAATTATCAGAACATAATGAAAGAGCGATGTCAGTGCAATGAAAAATTCAAAATAATTTTGACTTGTTGATAATGACCATTCTCTTCCATCTTTATGTTGATATTGATAAAAGAAGTATAATTTTCCATATGTAGTTGTCTTTTCTTTTGATAAGCTGCGTTGTGCAACACATTTTACTCGTTAGTTTGGGTAATTACTTCTTCTTAAGTTCAGCGACAATCCAGCGTTTAAAGGTCAAATGGCAGTTGTACAGGATAGATTGTATGTAAAATTGAAATGTATCCTCAGTAAAAAATTTCGTTTCTTCCCTGCTTTGAATAGTACCGTCGTTTAAATATATATAATATAGATATTGTCTAAAATATATGTAGTTTAAATTTTCACCTACTGTGCATTCTGAAATATAAAACAAGACGAATTTTCGAGCATCAAAACATGATAACATTATCACCCAATCACAGGAAAAACCGTTGAAAAACCATGAAAACGTTGTATATAAGGATCGAATACAATTACAATTTGACGTAGAAACCTCCAGATCAACCAACAAAAATTATAGAGGTTTTATTTTTTTTTTTTCAGTTTGATTAAAACGTTTATGCAACGGTCGTTGTTACGAATATTTAAGATCGTAATAGAAAAAAAAGTACAGTTCACAAAGAAAATATATAAGTCAAAATGTGTACAGTAACAACCATAAATAAGTACAAAAATGAATATTTGATAACGTATACAAAACCAGTTAATATTTCAGATAATTAATGTGCTTCCTCTATATAAATTGATCGATGTCAAATGGCAAAGTTTATATCAATATATATTCCAAGAGATATTGAAGTAGATACTATCAAAGTGAATAAAATATAATATAAAGCAAGTTTAAATGTAAGCGTGAAAATTGTAAACTATCTGATCAAAATCCAATTGCAGCAATGTCGTCAGGAACATCAGTTGGACTTCGAGTGTCTGCAAGCAAGTTGCTGTAAAATTTGGCTCTGTGATTTAGCTGCTCACATGTAAAAACAAATTGCCAAGTAACCACAGATTCTCCTGGGTTAACTGAAACGTAAAGATATTGTTTAATTGTCAGACTAACTACCAAACTAGGAAATGAGTAATTATATGAAAAAGTTCCATGAACAAACATGTGATTACATTATGAAAAATTCCGAAAATATGTGAGACACAGATTTTGGTAAAATTTTGGTTGAACAAACGATAAAAATAATATAATATTAACTTTTATTTTTTTTTTGGAAATATTACTGATTGAATTCTTTCAACATAGGTGAACATTTTTATAGAAAGCACGAATCATCGTCGTTAAATTTTCTTAAATTGTCTCTTGATAAGGTGGCATAATAAAAAGGTCATCGAATTTGTTTTTACGGTATGCATCATTCAAAGTGGTACCAACTAGGTAATACATTGATTACTACACATAAAACTCGTAAATCGAAAATAAACTGTTTACTATATTTTTTTTTTTTTTGGTTTATTGTTTTTTACATAAATCTTCTTTACATTTGTTATTTCAGATCCTTGTATAGCTTGCTATGTGGTATGGGTTTTGCTCATTGTTATGGCAGTGCGGTGAACTATAATTACTATCTTCTACGTCATTTGCAATCATACCACATTTTCTTATCCTTATATTGACAAAAGCAAGACAAAAAACAAAAAAGACTAATGGCAAACAACAATCTACAAACACAACATAGGAAACTAAAGACTGAGAAACAAAAAAAAAACACAAAAACATGGGGTGAGGTTATGTGCTCATGATCCGTCACGTATTTGCTATGCTATTTTTTTGTTATGCAAAAGCCATGTGAAATCAATAAATGAGAAAACAACCTGTTATCTCTCGTTTAACTGTTGTCTCCTCCGACCATGTTGAAGCAGATGATCTTTCAAACATAGATGATAAGGATGCTGACGCGGATGCAGACCCAATACCAGCTGATACACTTGCTGTTGTTTCCCACTTAAACGAAAACGAATAAGTTGTACTCTCAGTTTTTGACTTCCCAACCTTGTATTGGAAGGTTTGTTTGTGTACCGCTGCCGGATTCATTACCATATTGATAATTTTCCACTTTCCACGTAAGGTTGGTGCACCATAAACTAGAGCTTCTTCGCTGGTATTGTTTGGAGATACACATTCGAACTTCATTTGATAGTGTTGATCTTGATGAAGGCAAACCTGCGTGTTATTTTCAGGCTTGTGGCTTCCACCTTTCGGATGTACAAACTTTCCTCCTATGTGCATTATGGCATCATTTGCACTATCGATACAGAAAAGGGCGCCTCCATGACGGTCCTCGTGTAGGACAAGATCCGCATTGTTTCTTGGGTTAAAATCGCCGCCATACGGATGTATTACTTTACCACTTGCTACGTGTCGTATGTATCCCCAATGATCATCTTCAACATCAAAGGTGAAATGGGTTTGGTCATCTGTTCCTTCGCATAAAACTAATTTCTGGTCGTTTCCTGGATTCTTTCTGCCGTTTGAATGATGTAAATATTTACCACCAGACTTGTGCTTTATGACAAACGTTGCCATTATCTAAACGCTATAACCTGCAGTAAATAATAAATGACTTTCATTGAAGAATCTTATGATACTTTTGAATTTAGATTTAATGCGACTGGAAAAAGTATAACAGAAATTTATAACGGAATAAAAGAATAATCACTGAGACAACACCACTATCAAAACAAACTTATTTCTGAAGGTAAACATACGGGTAATTGACTTTAGACAGATACGTGACGATTTTGTATCTTAAACCTCCTGGTAAAAATTACATAAAATACTATACAAGACATATACAAAAACACTTAATCTAAGAAAACGGATCGACAGATGTCGTAGTATGAACAAAACAGTAGTTTACAAATTACTTAATAAAACATAACAAAAATATAACAGGAATAACAAAATGATACTAAACAGTACATAGACTACGTCAACCACGGAGACTTGAGTCCTCCGAAAAAAAGCCAGACATTCAAACAGAATAAAATTACAGCAAAAGAATACGGTTAATATAGACTGAATTTGTATAAGCGTAAGATGTGGTGGGATTAAAATATTGTTACGTGCGTACAAACTTCCCCTTTAACTCTCTCGGTTGTATGTCTCAATACACAATAAACTAAACCTACACATTGTAAGGTGCCAACATAATAACCACTAGTTTAAACAAAGAAATTAAACACTTAAATGTTGGATTGATACTCGCAAGAAGCAACACTCCGAACAGGTCTCTTCATAACATTTAACTTCATTTGTAAGAATTATACAACAATAATTAAATTTTAGATGTAGCACGTCTTCTGATTGTCTGAAAGTTTTTTGTCAATCAGCTCATATACATAATTTTGTCATATGACGGTGACGTCATCAAAATCTTTTCATGATTTACTCCTTAAAATGGAATTTTGAGGTAAATCATAAGGAATGTTTTTTTCTGTCTATTTGAAATAACCTCAAAAATATGGTAAACACTTTTAAATAAGCCGCTACGCGGGTTATGCAGTTTGCACCACATTTTTGAGGCAAAAATAAATATTACAGTCATTCCATAAATGTATACAATGTCAAAATTCATCACATAAGTTGTCAAAGTGACTGAAAGTAAGTTCACATAGCTCAATCTCCTGTATTTGATCATGTTGGGGGAGGGAACTGTAGTTTATGGGATATTTTGTAGCAACTTCATAAGCACTATCTTGTTTAGTGCCCCCAGACAAACTGTAGCAAATTTCAAAGCAAAAAAACAAAAAAATCATTTTTTATTTATTATTATTATTTATTATTTTGCTTACTATTATAAATCAGTGAATTGATGTTCACACAAAAGATATATCAGACGCAATGATTAACGAACAATAGCATTAATATGACTTTTATCCATAAGCCTTTTCAGCAAAACAAAATAAGATTTGAAAGACAATATCTGAACGTGTTCGTTTCATAAATAGTAATCCTTAAAAAGATTGGTGTGAAATATCACTAATATGAAAAATTCTAAAAAAAGAACTAATATTTTCACAATAAATCTCTATATTTGTGTTACAATTTTGAGTAAATTATGACGAAAATTGAATAAACTAAAAACAGTGATCGTTTCCGTTTCGTTTCCTTTACTCCATTAGTGTAGAGTAGTAAATATATATATAAATATAGCACAAACAACATTTTCAAAAAGACCAAAAAAGTAAAAAAGTATAGTTAAACAAAACGCATTTGACTAGCAGGTCGAACAACGGATGTTCTTAAACCCTACTGACTACCATTGGCGATTGCCAAATAAACGGATCACCAGATGTAACAAAATGGATCTTATCTATTAATTTAATACCAAACAGAAAACAATAAACTTGCGGAAAAAATGGTAAACCGTAAACAGAAGGTGCACAAATTAGTGCACCATATCCGGATTTCGACAATTAATGTCTCTCCAGTGATGAGTGATGTTAGGAATCGGAACGGTATTTGGAAGGCCATATAATTTACCTCAATTTAGGATAGACTCTTGAATTTTGAAAGAGTCGTAATAGGATGAACGGGTCATATAAACCCGTAGGCAAATATGATACAAGCCCAAACGAAAAAATATATAAACAAGTCTTAATTGAAAACAACGTTCAAACCTATGATTGCTTTGGATAAACACCTCAATTGTTGTACGTGTGCATGCAAAAGAAATTCCTTGGCAGAGGGGTCTAAATACAGCACGAACAACATTTTCCAAAAGACCAAAAAAGTGAAAAAGTATATTTTTAACAAAACGCATTTGACTAACAGGTCGAACAACGGATGTGCTTAAACCCTGCTGACTGCCATTGGCGATTGCCAAATTAATGGATCACCAGATGTAACAAAATGGATCTAAACTATTAATTTAATATTAAACAGAAAACAATGAACTTGCGGAAAAGATGGTATACCGCAAACAAAAGGTGAAAAAATTTGTACACCATTTCCGGATTTCGACAATTAATGTCTCTTCAGTGATGATTGGAATCGAAACGGTATTTGGAAGGCCATATAATTTACCTCAATTTAGGATAGACTCTTGAATTTTTAAGAGTCGTAATAGGATGAACGGATCATATAAACCCGAAGGCAAATATATTACAAGCCCAAATGAAAAAATATAAACAAGTCTAAATTGAAAATAACGTTCAAACCTATGATTGCTTTGGATAAAAACCGCAATTTTTATACGTGTGCATGCAAAACAAATTTATTGGTAGAGGGGTCTAAATACAGCACAAACAACATTTAAATCCAGGCGAGGGAAAAACAAAAAATGGCTTTCGCAAATTTGCAGATTTAACATTGTTGTGCTGATATTTGGGGTAATTATGAATATAATATGTGTTTTCAGCCGTGTATCACCTTTACTGGTGGTCCATTGGATGGATCTCTCGTAGAGTTGTCACTTGTTTACACGTACTTATATATTGAAATGTTATAGATTTTCTATATATATATATATATATATTTGTAGTCACAACCTAATAATCTGTACTATTCTGAAAAACAACCTTGAAGCAAACTATTTAAAATCTCAAATATTTTCCCTGAGAGTGATGGCTTGGTAAATGCGAACAAATTGGCTTCATCTACGCATAGATTGCTTCTTATAGACAAAAGATGTCCTAAGTTGTATCTTTTATTTGCATTTGAAAGGAAAACAAATGACTTCAACAATTCCAAAGTCTAGATAAAGAAGAAGGGAAGCAATTTGTTATCATATAGCGTATAGTTGTAAAAATAAATTGTTTAGTTTCAGTGCATTTTACATAAATAAAAGTACCTTCTTTAATAACTATTGTGCAAAAGAACTCTGTCGTAAATGAACGCATCATTGACGCAGATGTTAACGCACGTATGCGTAAGAAAAAGAACACCTGTTTGACCGGTGAAAAATATACTATTCAACTATAATGTTGCTGACTTTATGTCAGGGTAAACATCTAATACAATTCGCTTAAAATTTACAAGTTAACATACGATTAATGAATTGTAAAACAGTGATTAATAACGCCACGTGTGGAGCCGGATCTGCTCTCCTTCATGAGGACCTGAGATCAACCTCAGTTTTTATTGGGGTTCTTGTTGCTCAGTCGTTGATTTTCTTATATGGTGTTTTATAGACTGATGTTTATCTTCACGTAATTGTTCGGTTTTTTATTAGGATTCTGTCAGTCTCTAGAGAGTCTTGATTTTCCCTTTGGTAGATTCTGCCTCTCTTTAAAAACAGTTATAACTAGATTTGTAATTGCGAGCAATAACATATTACACCCTCGTCCCCCAATTGCGAGAGTAACGAAAATTCAAAAGTCAAACAGCGCACATGCCATTTAAGATTTTTGTAACAAGTTTTAAGCATTTTGAAATTTTGGACATTTTTGCTGTTTGCATGGTAATGGCGGTTATTTTGGAAAATTCAGAAGTCAAATGGAAAGTCTACACATGCCAATTAACATTTGTGTAAAGTTTCAGTAAGTATATAAGTATATAAGCGGGACAAAAAAGTGGAAGACAAATAAAAATAACTAGAATTGTCATTGCGAGCAAAAGCAGATGTCACCCTGGTCCGCCAATTGCCTCTAAACGGCAGACATTTTGAATTTTTTTAACATTGAACGCACAAATATGCATCTCAATAGATCTATGCTTTTTTTTCAAATTTTCAGAAAGTTTAAAGCATTTTAAAAATTTTCTCATTTGTACTGTTTCCATGGCAACGGCGGTCATTTTGAAAAATTCCAAAGAGGGATAGCATATTTTCACTTGTCAAGGAACATTTTCACAAAGTTTCATTCAATTTGGAAGACATTCCGATTTTTCACATTCTTTCTGTTTCCATGACAACGGCGCCCATCTTGGAAATGCCAACTTCCGATTGCACAACTGAATATGGGGGTTAACATTATTGATAAGTTCCATTATGTTTGGTCCATACATTCCCGAGAAATAGTCTGGACAAAAAAGTGTGGAATAATAATATTAATAAAAATAAAAAGTATATATAAAAAAAAGAATGGAACAATAACAATATATCACCCGACCTCCGTCAGGGTGACATTAAAACTAGAATTGGCATTGCAAGCTATAGCAGCCATTTCAGAAATTTTAAACAGTGAATGCACATATATGCATGGCTATACATCTTTCTCAAAATTTTCAGAATATTTTGAGCATTTTGAAATTTTTACACAAATTTTTGAAGTTTCCATGGCAACGGCGACCATTTTGGAAATTCCAAAGTCAAAAGTCTCATTTATACTTGCCGGTTAACATTCATATTAAGTTTCATTAAGTTTGGAGCATTTTTTATGTTTCCATAGTTACGGTGACCATTTCCAAAATTTTAATAGCAGATGATGCCACATTGGTACATAAAAGGGATCATACCATTAAAGTTTCACTGGGTTTGACCTACCATTTCAATAGAGGAAATGCTACTGAAAGGATTTTAGAAATGTTTTTAGAGCATTTTTAGAGCATTTTGACCTTTTTTTCATTGTTTCCATAGTAACGGCAGCAATTTTAAAAATTCCAAAGCCAAATGCCACATCTAGTATTGTGTGATGGTTGATTCCTATATTTTTTCTTCCCAAAAGGATTAGGCGATATAGATTATTGGAGTAAAAACATTCAGACAATTGGGTCGTTTACAGTTTCTGTTGTAAATGAAAATTGAGTTAGCTCATTGTGTGATCTTACTAGTATGCCAGTAATAGCTGTTAAGGAAGTTTTTTTACATTGCATTCTTAGTATTTGTATGAGTTATTTTTCTTTACCTAGAACAATTAACTAGTAAATTGATGTGTTTTTTTTTTTGTTTTTTGTTTTTTGTTTTTCTAAAAGGTTAGTCTATAAGAATTCTGAAAGAATATATAAACAGGACAGCATAAATTATAACAATACTAGACTACAACAGACCATACTGGTAGACCAAACGTCATAAAAGTAAAAAAAAAATCCTGAAAAATTTAAACTGCCCTTGCAGATACAGGAGAGACTGGGTGGACTTTGCAAAAATGAGAATAATGGGCAAAAATTAAGAAAAATGAAACAAAAAATAAAGGCTGGAGAGAAAAGGACAAACAAATGAGGAATATAGAATACTGGTGTGCTATAATATAAATAGGTTCGATTGTTGGTTGCTTGCTTAACGTCCAGTGGTAGATATTTCATGCATGTTCAGGACGAAAAGAAATTAACAATAAATACAATAGGGAGGTCATGTAATAGAGGCCGTAGGGAATACAGGTCGTATAAATTATGACTGCCACTAGAAAATGAGGGTAAATTGGATAGGAGAAGAAATTTAGCCTTACAACATGCCACCTGCGGACCCCTCACTTAGACTGCAGATAGCGTGGCACTCTCTCTACACGAGGAATCGAATTTAACATCCCCATTCTGACCTGACGTGGCTGCGTACTTCCTTAACATCCCTTAAAAAAAGAGCTGACGCCACTTTCGCAAGGGTTTTACTGCCGGTCGGAAGAAGACCAAGAGTGACCATATGTTTATTCCCCAGTCACCATTAGGGGTATAAAAAGTAGAAATAATGGTGTGTTATAATATAAAGAATATAGAATTATGGCGTCTATGATTATAAAGAATAGAGAATAGTGGTGTGCTATGATATGAAAAAAGAATAGAGAATAATGGTGTGCTTTAATATAAGGAATGGAGAATAATTGAGTTCTATAATACAAAGAATAGAATATTTCACGTTCTATAGTGGAAAAGTTGGACTGATCATACCTGTGGATTTATCAATTCAGTTTTTTGTTCTTCAAAAAAATGTACATGTACAAAATTGATAAGTCAAAAATAGCAATAAATTTTATCAGGTAGGCTCGGGACAAAACCAAATGTAATTAGACTTGTATAAATTTGTAGAACAGCAAAACCCACGTCATCTTTTAAGAAGTATTATGTTATTTATATATGCTTAAGTTACTTTCGATCCTCTTTTGGTTTTATCATCTCTTTTACGTTTATATAAGTTTTAAGACTTTTGAATATATCGGCCTCAGGCATAACTAAATAGACATTGATTATTGTCAAAATGCACATCTGGTGTAGTTAAAATGAAACACTTGATGTTACCATAAACTGAAAACTTACAGTAAATAATAAAAATAAAATATGCGGACATTTAAATCAAATCGTATTATGCTAGAAATCTTCAGTCTGTTAATTTCATACAGTAAAGATATTTTTCCATTTTGCCAATGTTTTTTAAAATCCAATCTTAAATGCTGTTACAAAATTTAAGAAATTATTTTAAATTAAGGAAAATATCTCCTTCATGCCAAAACCTCTGATTCCTTGCCCGGCTTTGGCTAAACTTGTTTGTCCTTTTTGGATTATAGCTCTTCATCATTTTAATAAGCTTTGAATTTTCAAATATTTAGACCTCGAGCATCACTGAAGAGACATTTATTGTCCAAATGCGCATCTGGTGCAGAAAAATTGGTACCGTTAATGTTATTAAACTTTCGTAGAAAAGATAGACGTAAACATTTTATAATTAATACATATTTGTTCAAATAAGTTTTTCAAATAAACATAATTATTTACATTTCAATTGTAATGCGATTAAATAACACGATCTTTAAAGTATTGCTTTTATATTATTAATATCTTCAAATTCCTCTTAAATATCTTGTTTAGATTTAGAATTTATAAATCTTATAGATTAAACAAACATTTATTTTGTCCGTCTGAATGTTTCTGAATAGGATTTGTATTTGCTATATTTAGTTAATTCAAAAAAAAGACATTCATACTTACCAAGAACTGTATAAGTAGGCAAGTTATTAAGTGACTACTTCGCCGTAAATGATAACTTGTATCTAAATATATTTCAGTTCCACTTTATTTTGAGAAGGACAGATCCAGTGTGATTATTTTGTTTATGAGTTATGGTATTTATACCTAGCTTGTTTTTTGAGAAACATTTCTTAAGAAAGCAAAACAAAAATTGATCAATCAAATTTGATGGAAAGAGTCGTGTTATTTGTCACCGCCTTAATCGATAAAGTATTTAAGTAGGTGTTATGTAATTTCTCAGCTGGAAATCAATAAACAACATATTCATATTGATATGTTTTTAATTAAGGGTATACAAATCATACAATGTATTGAAGCTGATACATGTTGTTTAGATTTAAAGTAAAATATCTTAACAAATTAGAGGCCCTAGTAGTTAAACGTGAAAGGTACAGTATAAATTATTTTACAGACACTTTTGCTCGCTCTTTTTTATATACCTCGAACAAATAGTGTCATTTCACCCAACTCCATTGTATCGACAAAACTGTACTCCATTCATGTAACCTTCAATTAGGTTTATTCTTTCCAGTAAAATTTTAATGTCTATAAATCGATAAATTGCCTCCTTTACACATTTAGGCAATCACAATGTGTTTCTATATTGATGCATATTCCTTTGTAAATTTTCAACCACAAGGTGCAATTACCAGAAATTTGTAAGATACCTAGCAAACTTAAAACAAATACAACAATTATCTTTTATATTAAATGAGAAACGAACACTTTTATACTCACCCGGCAAATAATTTTACATTTTTGGGAAAATATGGAAATTACATAAACAGTCTATTTTTCACAATCAAACGAAAACATTTTATTGCTTGCCAAACAGGAAGATATTTAGGACTTTTTCATCACACGAGCATTGTTCGAAATTCCTTAATGAAGAATTTTCCTTTCGAAACTATTGCAGACTATTAAGCGTTTTCTTTCCCAAGTATACAATAACATTTCTCACTTTATGATTTTTAGATTTAATTGTTGTAAAAGATCAACGGACATATGAAAAATTTCTATATAAACTAAAAATCAAGTTAGCATTCTATATGTATTGGAACTACGGAAAAGTTATGACCGAAATGATTTAATTTCCTATATGGCGGATATACTCGAAAGTCATGGGTACAAAAACTTATTTTTTGACGGTATTGTTTGAAATGAACTTTATAACTTACATTTATATACCTATTCTTGTTTGTTTAATGGAAGACATTACTTAGTTACTTGAAATAGACTTGAAATGCTTAATTGAACGTGTTTGCTGTAATTATATTGCATTTTGTGCTTACTTTTATATATAGAAAATGTCGAAACCCTCTGATTTAACTTTGGTTTAAACTAAAGTGGTTATTTAAATTAAATATAAAAAAAACATTCAAAGAAGAAACCACCATTTTCAAACAAAAAAGAAACATTTTATAAACTGTATTATTTATTCAGGTAAAATCTTTGAAATAGTATCGGGTGGTAAAATTGACGAATGGCTTAATGTTATGCAAAAACTGCTTAACAGTCTTAAAATTAATATCTTTAAATTACACAAAAATTGTTGTTCAATTACTCAAATAAGAAATTGAATTTGATAAACTTATTGATCATGAGTAGTTAGTATTAATAATGACTAGTATAATGTAGTAATTCATTTCTTAGTAATTAGTGGAAATTTTATGTAAACCATTTCATCAATTTAGAGTAATCAATACTAGTATTTCCAAGTACTTCGTATACATTGTAAAAGTAATTATTAGTAATATCTGGAGTCATTTCATGTAATCCTGTTTGGTTATTTACAGTGAATGTAAGTAATGTTTAAATATTAATTATAAGTAATAACAAGTATTTTTTATAAGTATTCCTAAGTAATACGTAGCAATAATCCTAATAAATTTAATTAGTTCAAAGTAATCATAGTCCAAGCATAAATTATGATATTTCAAAGTAATGATATATAATATAGATAGAGGAAAGGCAATAGTAATACACCGCTGTTCAATAGTTCAATATATAATATAGCCTATTCATGTTTTATTGACACTGTGAAAGGATATTGGCTGAATAAGCAGTCCGAACTCAATATACTCATTAGGACATATCTGACTAGCCACGAGATTTCGAGGCTTATGGTGTCACCTGGTCTGAAATGGGCTTATATCATATTTACTTAGTACATACGGAAAGACAACAAGTTATTTTGATAGATTTGTTGAAATAACTGTGTAATGGGTCGTTTTAAATGTCGACATATGGAGTATTGATTCTACTGTTTATGCTATAATAATAGCTCAATCCATCTAAGGCCAAGTTTGAATAAGGCAGTCGAAACCTTAGTTTCTTGATAATTTCTAAATTATTTAATGTACATTTTAAGACAGCTTTGTTATAGACCATATCAGTACCGAAGGACTGACTACTGAGCTGATGATACCCTACATGTACTAAGCATAGCTCTTTGGTTTTTTTTTTAAGAAAATGTTATTTAAATTTGCAATGAAATTAATTAAAAATTTGTCTGAAAGACAGCTTGTGGTATGTTTTTTTTTATTTTCGTTTAAGCTTGACAGTTTGTCAGTTAAATGATGCATGTTTCTACCAAACATAGCATGTGAAGCGTAACAGTTTTAGAAATAATTTCCAAAATAACTTTTCAAATTTGTATTCCATACGATGAATTTATTATAATAATGCGGTTTAACTTAATCGCACTATGAAAACTCTATATAACAGATCATATTGAATTTTAAACACATTGAAAACTTGTTAATCCATTTATGCAATTTAACTAATTTCAACTTCAAACAAAAAAGTTACAATTCTATATACCTTCTTCACAAATACTTTGAAACGATAACTAAACACCGTTTAAATAAATCTAGAGAGAATTAAAGGAATTATCTGAAAACAATCTTAAATTTAATTTTTTTTTTATATACTTTCAATATATATATATTATTTATGAAGTAAATTATATTTTGAATCTACCGTGCTAACATATTTTAAGACTTCCTTGGACTTGTCTAATATTGCTTCCGTTTACTTATATATGGAAATTTGCAGGATTGGACTCCGAATAATACATTCCAAATGCTCTTTAACTTCGTTCTTTGTTTGGCCTTTTTATTTAATTTTTGTTCGAGCGTCACAGATGAGCCTTTTCGTACACGAAACTCGCGTCTAGCCTACAAAATTTTAATCCTGGTATTTATGATGAGTTTATTCACATATTTTCACGTCTTATAACTTACATTAACCGACTGGACCTGACATAGACAAAATTGCATCTTCTTTTTTAAATAAACTTACTGATCCTTTTAAAGATACTTACATTCGTATGGAAACCAAATTAAATTACACATATAAGTAGGCAAAAGCGTTGAAAAGTATGGATAATGATAGACAGTCGACAACCACTAAACTACAGACTCCTGACTTGGTACAGGCATTTAAAGAATGTAGCGGGGTTAACCATGTTTGTGAGCGCTCAACCCTCCTCCTCCTAACCTGGGATAGACTATAAAAATCAGTTGAAAAGAACTTAAATGAACGTAAATGCAATGTATGTGTGTCCCTACTTTCCTGTTGCCTTTAAACCTCTGAAACATATCTCATCTTAACTCAGTCTATTGCTATTGCAACTTGCTACTTATATCGTAAATGTGCAAATTAAAGGATTGCTCCTTTTCATTTAGGTCACATTATTCAAGTGAACAGGGTATAAATAAGATATACAATATCAACCTTTGACATTTGCCGAAATTAGATACTTGGCTTTCTTTTTATGTCTCATAAGGTTGTTCTATTGTTATCAATGTTCTGCAGTTGCTTCTTTTAAGTATATATTTGTTTTTGAAACTACAGGTAACGACTATCTGGATTTGTTCACCAAACATAAGACGTACCAGCTGCGAGTAGATCTCGAAAATGTCCATGGAAATACAGGTTATGCAATTTACAACATGTTTTGTGTGGCACAAGAGGAGGCTAGATACCAACTTACCATTGGAGACTACACTGGCACAGTATGTATGTTTTTCATTAATTTTACAGGTTTTAACAAACTCTATGTTTTACTGTATTTTAAAGTAGTTGTACACATTTCATTGTGCCGAAATATACTTTTACACTATTTTATTTTAAAATGTTTGAAATGATATTTTTTGTTTATTTGGATTAAAAGAGAGGCGAAAGATACCAAAGGGACATTCAAACTCATAAATCGAAAATATACTGACAACGCCATGGCTAAAAAGGAAAATGACAAACAGACAACACGAATCCACCAAAAACTGTGGGTGATCTCAAGTGCTCCGGAAGAGTAAGCAGATCCTGCTCCACATAGGGCACCCTTCGTGTTGCTCATGTTAGTTCAAACCCGGTGATACGTTTAATTCGGAAGGTAACATTCGTGGAAAAAGGGACGGGGTTGTAGGTACGACAATTGGAACATATCCGGTATCATCTGTGAAAAAGATATTATATAACGGTCAACCAACACGTGATGGCGTCCGTAAAATTTACGAAGGGATAAAACCATTAATTAAAATGATATGCACTTTGTTGTATCGCATGATGCGACACAATATATTTTTCAAAAGAGAATCATATTGAAATGTGAAACCTTCCATTAGCGGTCTAACAGTTTTCCACCATTTATCTTTATTATTTTTTCCTTGTCTTATGTGAAATGTGTTTCGTCAATGCAAATTTTCAGTACTTACTTAAACTGCGAGCAAGCAGATAAAGGTACCCCTGCCCCACAATCCAATACATTTATTTTTCCCCTTTTAACATGTTATCCAGGGATTATATTCCTTTATGTATAGCCTCATATAGGATTCTGCAACTGTGTAAAGGTTTCATTAATAAAAGTTATAGCTCTTCGCGTGTAATTATACATCTGTTTTAGGTAAAAACGTTTATGATAAAGGTTTAAAACAAAAAAGCGTTGAGGAGTAAAACCGCGCATGGACAAACAGACAGTCGGACAGACAGATAAACAGGACTGTCAATATGATATCTTTATACCCAATACTTTGTCTACGGAGGATATAATTAAATGCATGTAACTCTTTCAAAATGTGATCAGTTTTAATTCTTAGATTTAGTAGACTGGGTTAAAGAAATCGGTCAAAGTAAGAATTAAGAATTGAATAAAACTGGCAATCCAAAATAAAAAAAATCCACAACATTTTAATGAATCATGCCAACTAAAATTGTACTCTTAAAAAGATATGTTAATTGAATCAGGTATACTTTGAATTCAGTAGTATTGTTTCCATGTATAGGTTTTTTTATAATCAAGGAAGGGTATCTTTATAAAAATGTAATTCTGCTATAACAGCTACTGAGATTATCATTTGATCCAATTTTGTCAATATGACGGAACTTTAAACAATACAAGTGGGAGGAAATCTAGCTATAAAACCAGGTATAACCCATCGTTTTTTTTCTGAAAATGCCTGTGCCAAGTTAGGAATAAGACAGTTGTTTTTTCACATGTTCCGTTGATTGATAGCGCTTAATTTTGATATTTTTGTTAAACTATTTTGATACTAGTATGTTTATTGAATTTATTATGAGATTGGCTGCCAGGATGTATTAACAAACTTTCAATACAACACAAGAAAAATTATGTTAAGATATTAAAAAATGGCATGTGTGCATTGAGCTCACTTTAAATCACTAAGAGCAATATGGTATTGTTTGTTATTGTTGTGCTTGACTTTGTGTTATTATCTATTATTGTTATTTGTCTGATTGGCAATGAAGGCAAAGGTTTGGACCTTAAAAATAGTTCAACCCCGCCATATATTGCCGTGCCAGACAAAATGCACATATATCTGCGGTAACATTCAGTTGAATTGATCATTATATCATAACACAATAAAGAAAAACTTAAGACAGAACAACATGAACCCCAACAAAAACCAGGGTGGTCCCAGGTGCTCTGGAAGGGTAAGCAGATCTGCTCCACACGTCCAAACAATCAAACACCATAAGGTTGCTTTGAGTAATGACCAAATGTTTATTTTCGTGGCAAAGGAATGTTTGATATATTATGAAACTTAAATTCCCGACAATGAGCTTAGTTTTGTTATTAGAAATATTGTTACTAAACTATGAAGTAATGTGTTCTAAATATCGCTATAAATTGTTTGCAATTCAAAACATGTAAATGACATTTAAAGCATTGTTTATCAACAATCCAGAAAAATTGTCCCTTGTTGTTACTAAAAGACAAACATAACACAAAACAAAAGATGGAAAACTAAACTGAGCAACACGAATCCCACGAATACCCAGGGTGATCTCCGAGAATTTAAGCCGAACCGATCCTGTCGGGTTGCTCATGTTGATATAAAAGCGGTGATAGGTCTAATTTGGTAGGTCACATTCAAGGAAATAAACTCATTAAAGATACTGGGATTGAATTTATGTACGCCAAAGAGACTCCTCATGGGATTTTTGATTATGTGATTACTTGGCCGTTTTTAAAGTGTTTATTTGATTACCAGACCAACTATTTCATGATTATTTGATTATTTGATAATTTAGGACTGTATTTTTTTATTATTGAGGGTCCTCGCCAAACGCGTTTCGTTTCAAAAAGACTCATCAGTGACGCTCGAATAAGAAAGTAAAAAAGAACAAATAAAGTAAGAAGTTGAAGAGTGTTGAGGACCCAAAATTCCTAAAAGTTGGGCCAAGTACAGCTAAGGCCATTCATCTATTCCTTTTCGTAAATTTCAAGGTTTTGTAAACAGTTCATTTATATCTATGACCACACCAATGATAATTCATGTCAACACAGAAGTGCATACTATTGGGATAGTGATACCCTCGAGGAGGAAACCTCCACAAGCAGTGGCATCGACCCAGTGAATGTAAATAATAGATTAAAGAGAAAAAGAAAATTTCATCTGAGAAAAATAATCCTGTCATCCCTCCCCCTCCGTCACCCCGAAAATCTACTGCTCGTCCCGTAAAATACATTGATGGTCCGATATTGTTTCTTAAGCAAATTGGATAGGGTCGATGAATCTAGAATAAAACATAACTTTGAACGCTGCTTTACTTTTAGATGTCACATATCCAATAAGCTGATAATCATTCCATACACCAAACATAGTTGACCTATTGCTTATAGTTTCTTATAAAAATCTAAATCGATCACATAGCTATCAGCACAACTGGTCTACAGAAATTATTTCTAGGTTCTAATATACACGCTCCTTCCACTTCAAGTATGCAACACAGTGCTAATGTTGTTTCTGAAATTATAGAAGAGTACAATAAAAAGGATTTGGCTCAGAAAAGAAAATTACTAAAGGAAATAAACATATTGAGAGGTGATAATCCCAATATTATTAACATTCAGGCCGACGATATGTATAATAACCCTATTTATTCCGGGATGGGTAAAACACCATTTCAACCAGCTACTCAATGTACATACAACATGTTAGAAAATAACTCTTATAAGCACATTATTGTAAGCACAAGACAAGTTTCTAAGCTATGCTCAAATAAGAGTGAACATAAAACAAAAACAAAGGTGAAATCTCTCATGGGTCACTGTTCCGCAAACATTGAAATGCATGACAGCATAGGCAGTGAGGAGCGATGGGCTAAGGCTGCTTGTTAGACCGGAACAATGATGGTCTTGAAGTTCAAGAAATCACTACTGACCCTGACAGCAGTGCATTTAAAGCTGGAGAGTCTCTTTTTAAATCTGGTACTACCAATACTCAACCAATTCATTTTCTAGATACGAGACATGTGTCCGCAAATCATAGAAATTGTATCAAAAAAACGTCAGGTCTGACGGAAATAATACCGGCATGATTAGTTTCTGAGAAAAAAAAATGCTGAAAAGGTTTGCATTAGATATGGCAGCGCGTTGTCAGGCAAAGTACAATGCTGCCTTTGAAAGATTCAATATGGACTCTGTACGGATAAAGGTTCACTTATCATATGCATGTCATGCTATGATAATAATAATAATAATAATAATATAATAATAACAAATTCTTTATCTAAAGAGGGTAAACACAGTTAGTTACAATTACTAATCTTCCCTGAGGCCCTCATATACAATACAAGTAAAAAAATAATAATATGAGAAAAAAAGCAAACAAACAACATATTAACACACATGGTCAGTTCACAATCGTATAGTCATGATAGTTCAGTGTACATGTACCATTAGAACATATAAAACAGTTACAGAGTGCATGTAGTAATTTTATATAAATAGATATTATATACAAATCAAAATCATAAATTCTAAAAAAGTAATAGTTACGATCATTTCAAGACTGAATATTGGGACTGCCTCAAGTATCGTTTTATAATTTGTTTAAAATAAAAAGTGTTTTGCACTTTACGCATTTTATATGGTAGTCCGTTCCATAAAAGTGATCCAGAATAAGCAAAAGATTTTTTAAATAGTTCAATTTTTGGCTTAGGAACTATCAAATTGCCTTGAGTAACACCCCTTAAAGCATAAGGATTATTAACAGATACAAGTTGAAACTTTTGAAGTAGGTACTGTGGTGCTTCTTTCCGCATACATTTATATAGCAGTAATTATTTGTGGTATTTGATTCTATTTTCTACTGTCGTCCATCCAAGTTCTTTAAATAAGGAGGCTGATGGGGATAAAGTTGATGGCTATAGTTTCTTGCTATCAGGGAGATCATAATGGGTGAACAAAATATTCCCTTGTTTGTTCAAATAGGAATAGTTTGAAGACATGGACTGAAAAATCACCTTATCTGAAAAATAACTTCAAATTAGATAAATCATTGTTACGTGAATGCATGAAATATCGATTTGGACCTACCATACTAAACCGTACATGCAAAAACACTTAACACACAAAAAGCTGAAGCAACTAACCGTGCAATACATGCAACTGTACCTAGCAATGTAACATTTACCAGAAACTACAAAGGAAGGGTACATACAGCTATACACAATGTAAATAATGGCCCTAGAGAATCCATCGTTAAACTCTGTAAAGCGGCTGGGATTCCCATTTAACCAGGAAGTCGAGCTGCACAGGGTCTGAAAATCATTCAACGACACAATGAAAAACATAAATTATACAAACAGACAAAGCGGTACACAGACCAGAGATCATCTAAAAAGCATGCACTCTATGAAATATATGATGAATATCAAGAGGAAAAGTACTATGAGAAAAACAAACTTTTACAGACAAAACAGCTGGCCGCAAAACAATCCTCAAGAGTATTCGTTTGCCAAAAAACTGAGATCAAGACATGTTAAAAATAAATAAACTACCTGCATCAAATAAGACAATACGGTAATGACTTTTTGTACACTGTTTTATCCGTCTACAGAAAATTCTATCTATGTTTATACTAATTGCGGCTCTAAAATCAGGTGCTCCAGATTTATACATTTAGCAGGTTAACGCAAAGGTGTGAAATATCTAAATGGTCACCGTTTGCAGAGTAACGGGGAAGATTTTCTTTTAATATTTTTTTATCCAGCATATAAGATAATCTGCGAGCTCTTTCAAGAGTTCTAGTGCCATCAGGCCAAATTACAACTTTTTTTTCACATAGACCCCATGCTCTAAAGCTCCTATCCACACTGTACAGTCATAATTTCCATAATTTTTTTACACTTTTCTTAGACAAAGCTAACGCCAATGCATTCCAAAATGATTCCATGTTGATTCTGCAAAAATGAAAACCCAAAAGGTGTCCAAAATTTGATTCCGAAGAAGGCTGAGTGATAAATTCCCATTATTTACCTTATAGGTTGCACTTGTGTAAAATCAGCAATGCAATTTCCCATTGAAACTGCCTAAAATGCATATGCAGTCACTCTTCATTCAGGAAGTTTTGAAGATAATGTTATATTTCCCTGGAAAGGAGACATGTACTCCTTTTTTTTTGCACCAATAAAAACATATAGCTGTGCGGCATATTTTCAAGTTTTAATGGCCTCCATTTATAAACATTGTAGGATCGCACTGAATTTTTCCATAAAATTTGACTCAACACCCATATGTCTTCCAGTCCTCCTGAAAAATAAGTTGAATAAATAGACATTTTTATTTCTATCCATTTAGTTCTCCAATCAAGTCTTAATCAAAAACAAAATAGTTTGCATCCATAGCAACAACCACGTAAACAGTAGCAGCATTGATATGCATTTTAAATTTCTCCCAAAAGGGTCGTGACTTGCAAATCACACGTGATTTACAAAGTGCTAACCTGTAAATCCTAAAATATAGTTGATCTATTGCTTATAGTATTAGAAAAAAGACCAAAAACAAAAACTTAACTTTAACCACTGAACCATTAAAATGAGGTCAAGGTCAGATGACACCTGCCAGTTGGACATGTACACCTTACAATCATTCCATACACCAATAAAATGCTCCGCTGGGGCGCAGCTTGATACGACCGCAGAGGTCGAACCCTGAACAGTTGGGGCAAGTATGGACACAACATTCAAGCTTGATACAGCACTGAATTTAGATTGTGATTAAATATTTGACACAGCATAGGTTTCTGACACAGAATGAATGTGGTCTAAGAACTTAAAAAATTTTAATTTACCTATTCAAACCATATCATTATTATTTGCTTTTATATATAAATCAGAAATAACCAATTTAAAATGGAAAATTTTAAAGAAAAAAAAATCCCTCCACTAAATTTTTTGAGCCCCCTTATGATTCATCACCCCCAAACTCAATCCCAGCCTCCCCCTTGTGGTATGGTACCTTGCAGTACAATTTCAGAGAGATCCATACACTTGAACACAAGTTATTGTCTGGAAACTAGAAAAATGCTTGTTTTTAGGCCCCTTTTTGGCCCCAAATTCCTAAATGTTTAGGGCAATTACCCCCAAACTCAAACCCAGCTTTCCTTTTGTGATATGGAACCTTGTAGTACAATTTCATAAAGATCCATACACTTACACACAAGTTATTGTCCTGAAACTAGAAAAATGCTTGTTTTTTTTCCCTTTTGGGCCCCTAATTCCTAAAATTTTGAGGCAATTACCCCTTAAACTCAATCTCAGCCTTCCCTTTGTGGTATGGTACCTTGCAGTACAATTTCAGAGAGATCCATACACTTGAACACAAGTTATTGTCTGGAAACTAAAAAAATGCTTGTTTTTAGGCCCCTTTTTGGCCCCAAATTCCTAAACGTTTAGGGCAATTACCCCCAAACTCTAACCCAGCTTTCCTTTAGTGATATGGAAACTTGTAGTACAATTTCATAAAGATCCATACATTTACACAGAAACTATGAAACTAGAAAAATGCTGGTTTTTTGCCCCTTTTTGGCCCCTAATTCCTAAAATTTTGAGGCAATTACCCCCAAAATCAATCCCAGCATTCCCTTTGTGGTATGGTACTTTGCAGTACAATTTCAGAGAGATCCATACACTTGAACAGAAGTTATTGCCTGGAAACTAGAAAAATGCTATTTTTGGTCCTAAACGCAAAAATCCATATACTTACACACAAGTTATTATCATGAAACTAGAAAAATGCTTGTTTTTTGCCCCTTTTTTGGCCCCTAATTCCTAAAATTTTGTGGCAATTACCCCCAAAATCAATCCCAGCATTCCCTTTGTGATATGGAACCTTGTGGTACAATTTCAGAGAGATCCATACACTAACACACAAGTTATGTCTGGAAGTTACAAAAATGCTTATTGTTGGCCCTTTTTTGGCCCCTAATTCCTTAACTGTTGGTACCATAACCCCCGAAATCAATCCCAACCTTCCTTTTGTGGGATTGAACCTTATGGTAAAATTTCATGGAGATCCATTCACTTAAACTAAAGTTAGAGTGTGAAAACCAATGTGTCTTCGGACGACGACGCCTGACGACAACGACGACGACAACGCCAACGTCATACCAATATACGACCAAAATTTTTTTAATTTTTGCGGTCGTATAAAAATATAGTAGACCTTTTGTTTATCATATCTAAGATATGGACTTGACCACGAAAACTTAACCTTGTTCACTGATCCATGAAATGAGGTCAAGGTCATATAAAAATTGTCAGACACAAGTACCTTGCAAGGTACGCACATACTAAATATAGTTATCCTATTACTCATAATAAGCAAGAAATCAACATTACAAAAAATCAAGTAGTCACTGAACCATGAAAATGAGGTCAAGGACAATGGACATATGACAGACGGAAACTTCATAACACAAGGCATCTACCTACAAAGTATGAAGCATCCAGGTCTTCCACCTTCTAAAATATAAAGCTTTTAATAGTTAGTTAACGCCACCGCTGCCGCTGGATCACTATCCCTATGTCGAGCTTTCTGCAACAGAAGTTGCAGGCTCGACAATAAAACCATTGGTGAAAAATATTATTTTGTTACATTAGTGAATAGTGACTACGTGACTAACAGATAAAATTTGTGCTTCGTTTCTGTTGATCGTTTTTTAGCGGATATTTGTTCAGACTTTTGTGAACATTTGGTATTTGACTGTCCAATTGAAATCAAAATGAATAACAGATTATGATTGCCTACTATAATTTCTTTTTTCTTCTATATATAATCGATAATGTATGAGATTTCAAATGAATACAATATCTCAGAAACCAAATATCATTCATCAATTGTGAATGCAAAATGTGGAAAAAAGTTATTCTTTATTAGAAATACTCAACGACCAGTATAGTCGTCTGATGATCTGTAATTTTGTGTTTTATTCCTGCTTGTGACAACTTGACTTGGTGTTAATTCGCATGGAGGGTGATGCATGGATAATAGGAGACACTTGCCCTGTCGACCCACCTGGTCTTGCTCCTTTTGAAGTTCATGCGATTCACTCAGTTTTTGTTTGTTATATTGATCTGTCTATTTAGAATCCATTTACGAGATTAAAACATCGGGTAAACTCCTGTTGCTTTCAAACTGAGCATAGGCTGGTTGCTCTCTTGTTACATATGGGTATCTCAGACACCCTTGGTGGGGTCTCATTGATTAGCGACAAGAAGTGTCAAGAAGAACAACATTAGCAACAAGAAGAAAAATATTAGCAACAAGAAGAAAAAAACAGCAACAAGAAGACAAATTAAGCGACAAGAAGACAAATTAAGCAACAAGACTTGGTGTATCGATCTGAAATAGAAAATATGCTATTTGCGGGCTCTGATTGAAATATCTTTCTGTATTAATGGCTATTTTGCTGACGTCGGCAATATAATAAATTTGTTATTATAATAATTTAATGTTTACTTTTGAACACTGTCAACACAAAGGAGTCAAATTATTATCCGACCCCAGTATTTTTAGTAACGATTTTCCTTATCAATAAATAACTTTTAATTTTCGCACATTAAGAAGATAAATGAAATATACTGGCTAAAAGTGATGTTAATAGGTCCTCGGCCGGTTTCGGGTCCGTTTGCCCTAAAAACATATGTTCGCCCTTGGTTCGTTCAACCAGTACTCATATAGATAAACAAGGATAAGATTTTTAGAGGGGCGTAAAGGGTGGGTATCTGCACGGAAGAACGCGAAATAAAATTGCCATTTCACGATGAACAAATAATTGAAAATTTCTTGCACGTTGATCTTTTTACCGATTTCACGAAACACAGTGAATAACTAACCTTTTTCACAGCTGCACATGAAATAAAAACGGCAAAACACGTTGCATGAAAATAACCCTTTACCACCCTCTTTTTAAATTGTTGATTTTGGATTGAGCATTCCTGATGAAAGTAAATAAGGAAAAGCACTTCTGACAAATTAAAAAAATTTAATGTTTTATTTTCATTGATGTGCAACTTATGTCAGATTAAAACTAAAACTCATATTTTACTACATTTATTCCAAGGCACAGTCCATCTTTAATACTGACAACATATATGCATAGACAAACAAAGGAAATAACCTGTAGCTTTTCATCCCAAAAGTATCTCTGATATTATGATTTTTTTTCACATGCTCGTTTCTAAATTTAGAACATGCATGTAATTCTTGCCACTGGACATCAAACATTAAACAAACAACAATAATCTATCAAAACGTAGGTAAAACAGTTAATTTGAAATCCTTGTGAAGATCAAGGGGGTCACTAGTCTATAAAAAATCTTTTGATATTTTTATCACGGAAAGGTTATATTAAGGTGGTACATAACACTACAGGGAGATAACTTTGTAAAAATCAGCTGAACGTTTTAATCACCTTCAATTATTTTATAGGAAATATTAAGCTTCTCAATGATTAAAATTAGTGTTTGTCAAACTGCTGTATATCCAATGAAATTTTTCTGATAAAGTGTGTGGTTCAAGTTTTTTGAAATTTTTATATATTTGTCAAAGGGTCAAAGTAAATATTTTGTCAAAATTTTATGAAAATTAAACGAGCCAAATTAATTTTAGTCAAGGTGTTTGGTACCACCTCAATTACATATAAAATTCCTTTGGACTGTTTAAACAGATGCATATTCTTGCTGAAAACTCAAATGATTTAATACAGAATTTAAAATATCTTTGTTTTGTGGTAATAGGCATTGTGAATAAGTTTCATAACATTTGGTTGAGGCAAACTAAACTAGAGGACAGAAACCAATTCTAAGCGACATACAGACCGACATGGGTAACACTTAATGCCCCCTCCAGTGATGGATCAGACATATAAATATTAAGACTCTACCACTAAGAGGGTTACTGATATAAATCAATCTTTTTTTAGAAAGTACTGATTCCCATGATAGAGAACTCTGTAAAACTGAACAAATAAATTTTAAATAACAATAAAAAATTATTTAAAGTACAGAGATATGCCCTTGGAGCGGCAATTCTTCTATTTATAAAAATATTTTTAATTATCATGAAAATGTGTTAAAAAATATAAGGATAATGGTTTGTTAATTTAAAAATCTTAGAAATCTTATCAGATCTATAAAAAAAATACTAATGTACCTACAATCAAGCAAACAAATTTAAAAAGTTAACAATTCAATAAACAAGTACTTGGTAAGAACAAGAATGAACAACAGTAATCAAAACATCCATCCTTTGTTCTTAGAAACATATCATAAATATATATAACTTCATATAAACATAACGTTTTTTAAATAAAAATAAAATTGTTAAAAAAAAAAATTTAGATGCATAAAAATATAATATAAAATATAATATAATCACAGATTAAGTATTTAATTCATTCAAAACAGTGAGGACACAAAAATGTTTCACCTGTTTAATGAATCTGTACAAATAAATATATCAAGAAAATAAAGAAATGGATCAAAGACAAAATTAAAACATTATTAGGATACTAAAACTAAATAAAACATGTTTATGATTATTTTCATGTCTCTATTGATAAATGCTGTAAAAAGACAACCCCCCCCCCCCCCCCCCCCCCCACAAAAAATATATCTAGACTGATACCCTCAGCAGACGGCTGAAAATAGGATTATATGTAACACATTTCAACATCCTATAAAATAAAATAATCTTTCTAAAAGATTTTCATCAAGGCACTATTAAACAGTACTGTAAATTCAGAAATTATTACGAGGTTTTTATCAATGTGAATAATGCGACTGAATGCATATCGCAATAATAAGAAGTTGCATTATGCTATCTGATACATATGTCTGTAGGCAGCTCTTCCCGAAATCGCAATGATTAATCTTGCATTTTCCTCCATTCTAAAAAAAGTGCAATAATAAATGCATGCAATAATTTCTGAAATTTACAGTATATCACAGATAATATATGACAATATTAATTGCAGCTAAATATTAAATAATAATTGTCAACACTTTTTGGCAGTAACTTTTTGAAAGCATAATCAAATATATGCATATATAAATATATGGACCTATTGATGAAGGACCAATCAGTTGGGTTTTTTTTCCATACTTGACAACTGGATAGGACTTCAAGTTTTAAATCAAGGATTTCAATAATTTATAACGACATGTCAAGAAATGAACCATCTGCCTCCAAATCTGAATTTATAAAATTACCCCATACATATTTATACCTGAAACCAAACCAAGTTTAAACATCAAAAGGTCAATGTTATATTTACTTTAACTGTTTAAAGAGATGGACTATTAATAAATTCTGAATTAGACTTAAATTAAATAAATCAAAAACAGTGTCTGCTGCAATCTATTATTGCTTAAAAAACTGTATTATTATTTATTCTACAATTAAAATAACAATTTCATGTATAGAATTTGAAAAGCAACTAACTTTCAATATTTTATTAGTTTAATACTGATTAGTCATAAGCATTTAATTATTTATTCTAAATAAGCAATCATACAACATCTCCTTATTTTTATAAAATCACATTTATTGGGATAAAAATTACTTCTTTTAGCCCAAATAACAACAGGTGTTTACATTTAATTTTATGTAACTTAGTGTAAGTAGACCTGTTTCCAATGGGTTGTTATCCCTAAGATCACTGTTCCCATCCAAAGTTAGGAGATAGGGACTCCTTGTAAACTAGATGATTTACATTTCTTAAGTACAGAAATCAATTTGTTAACTATTTGCTTGACATTTTATAAAGAAATTGTCCAATAGAATCAAACTCTCTTACACATCTGCCAGCAGAATATGATTATATGAACTCTGCAACCAATTAAAAGAAATGTTCTTTCTGACCACTGTCACTTCTATACACACATAACTTGTTCTTTCATTGGCTGACAGTAATTGACCATGTGATCCCTGTAGTCAGGAGTAACTAAGTCAGAACTTTTGATGCACTGCTGTAATGCATAGTCACAATTGATTGTTTCATCTGAAAAGAGAAAAAAACATGAATGTTTTGGGTTCGTGTGTGTCATTCTAAAAACTGAGAGCACTTCATGGAAGCAAAGAGTCTAAAAAAAATTGAATATTCTGCAATGAAAGTATTCATTGATTTAAATTTATAACCGATTATGAAGATTTTGATGTTGACAGACATTTCAGAGCTTAATAACTGCTAAAATCAAAATGGCTATGTTCATCTAAAATCTATTTACTTTTTAAAGCTCATTTAATAAACCAATTTAAAATTCAGAGACATAATTATTGATGACTTTAATTTTGTGCTTAATGACAATTTGCAAAACAATCACTTTAGGTCTGTTACATCAAAAATTATACTAATTTATAACATGAAGATTTTTTACTTCCTTCAATGACAGACAAATTCCAAATTAGTGTATCAATTATATCTAACTCTCTAACATAAGACCATTTGTATATGAAAACCAACATACTTGACTCTTAAGTATTATGACTAAGTTGATCTTTTAACCTATAGATATTGGATAGTCCAAAACCATCAACTCTAAATCTCACATAAAAAATTAATAATATTTCATCAACAATAAAATATCTCTCTTACCTGAACTCAACATAAAATGTAAACCTATGTAAACTGGACCCGGAAATACATTAAAACTAATTAGTTATTTAACCTTATAATTATGTGAACTGGATACCTGTCTAAGGCAAAAAAAAAATTCATTTCTAGAAGGGTTTCAAATTAAATAGGTTTACTTTTATTAGAATGAATAATAAGTGCTGTGTGCATTTCAATTAATGTTTGTGTACAGACTTCAACAAATAAGATCTTATTTATACATTACCTTTGTTTATCCATTTATCTTGAGCTAAATACATAACAGCAGGTACACAATATTGGGCTACTCCATACTGGTCAGGATTCATGGAGTTTGACATCCACACTGGTAACATCAAATGTGTATAATGCTGTAAAAAAAATGGTCATAAATAACTTAACTTAATGAATTAAGATAGAATAGAGAATGGAAATGGGAAATATGTCAAAGAGACAACAACCCGACTAAAGAGCAGAAAACAGTCCAAGGCCACCAAAGGGTCTTGTGTGCAGCGAGAAAATCCCGCACCCAGAGAAGGGCTTCAATTGGCCCCTCAACAATAATGTATACTAGTTCAGCTAAATGGACACCCCACTAAACTCCAAAACTTATAAATGAACCAAAATTTTTAAAACAGCTGAGTTGGGACAGATGCAGAAATACAACAGGATTAAACATGTTTTGTGAGATCTCAACTCCCCCCTATACCTCTAGCCAATGTGGATTAAACAAACACAAAGCAATATGCACAGTAAAACTCAGCTTAAAAGAAGTCTTTATACACTTCAATGAGACAGTGACCTAGCAACAGAGAAAAATAAAAATATCTAGAGGTCAACATGAATCCTTCAACAATAGACAAATGTCTACACACTATGTCAAGCTTTACATATACCTAAGACTATAAAAATTGTAAATAAATACAATAGAGATCATCAATTTTGACCATCAATGCAGTATTATAAAAATTAAAACAAGAATATTCAATCTGATCTTGACAATCTATCAAAACTAATGAATATCTAATTTTGAGTAAATGGTCTAATACAGTAAAGAGTTATTTCCTTGACCAAAGACAAGCAAAAACCAAAATATCTTTGGAACCCAAAGTGTGAATGTCATGTAACATTTAGTTTGTTCTAACAGGATTGTATGTTTACTAGATTAATGCATTAAATGAAATACAGAATACTTTTGAAATTACTGTTATTTCAATACACATGATCCATTTCTGCAATAACTTTCATTTAGAAATGCTGAGGTTAAAAAGTTCAGCATATAAAATACATAAAAATTTATTAGCATTAGAACAAAAAGGTAAAATAGAAGACCCAAAACTATCTACCAATAAGGTCAACTTTGCCTGGAGAGGTTAAGATAGATAAATGTGTGAGATATATGCTTTTAAAAAAATCTAAAAATGTTGGTGGAAAATATATTTGTAGGTTATTTATGAGAGAATTCAATGTAAAAATGAAAGAAAATTATACAGAAAGTAACATTCGATATATTGAATGATTGATATTATTTAATGAGACTTTTGTATATGTGTATATCATCCATCATATATTCTGTCTTTACATATATTTACTAAGTTTCTAACCTCTGGATATCCAGTGTGATTATCTAATAACTGTAATTCTTCTGCCGTTATCTGGTAAATTACACCTTCAACTGAACAAAATGGGTTCAACTCAATATTGGCAAAACCTCCTGCTTCAACATCTAAACCTGAAATATAATTCATTAATCTAATTATATAAAACCTACTGGCTAGAACACATAAACCTAGAATATAACATCAATATGGGCAAAATCCTCCAGCTTACATATTAATTACAAATTTAAATCTTGTGAAATCCTATTTTGGACCCTTCCTGGGGACATCATTTCGACACAAATTTGTCCTTCTACACAGTCCCTCAACTCTTGTTGGTATTTTTCTTTTTGGTCATGTTATTGTCTGTTAATCATAAACTTATTTTTCTTTTTGGTCATGTTATTGTCTGTTAATCACAAACCTATTGTTCTTTTTGGTCATGTTATTGTCTGTTAATCATAAACATATTTTTCTTTTTGGTCATGGTATTATCTGTTAACCATAAACTTATTTTTCTTTTTTTGTCATTGTTATTGTCTGTTAATCTTAAAATTATTTTTCTTTTTGGTCATGTTATTGACTGTTTATCTGAAAATTATGGTTTTTCATTTACCCGTTTGGTTTCTTCTCATGTTTTTTTATAACCTGGTAAATTACAATTCTAATGATATTATTGTGTATCAATGGTTCTGATTGGGAGACAATTTTTTCAATGTCATCTTTGTATTTATTTGATGCAAATTTGTTTTAACTTATGCAAACTTTTGGATTTAACATTGTTACTGTCTTCATATGTATCATATAGATATTATACTACATGTACAATAAAACAGTACAATTTAATTTTCAAATTTCCTGATTAGCAGTAAAATTCTGAACATCTCTGTTGTTGAGCATTTTTCACTAATTTTGGTTATTCAAACCTTTTTGTTCTATTTATTTCTCTCAATTCCAAATCATACAGTAATATCTGTTGTCTGTCTCCATGCCCCAACTTATTTTAATTACAACAAAACCATTGATTGACAGACTATCAGAATTAAAATTGTAAATTCCAGTGAATCAACGCAGTACATCTGATCCTTATGCTAACTAACATATATATATAAATAGAGCATTCTATAATCTATCTGATGACAAACCTTTTTTGTTGAACACAAGCTGGAAACCATACAAAAGTCCCCAATATCTGCAGTTCACTTCTCTTTTTAAGTAAGCAGATACCCTGAAATAAAAAAAATAAACACATTAAGTTTTTTAGGTTTTTTGTCTTTCAGTTGCTGTTTGTTTGATGATACCAAACATATCTTTTTATTTATCAGTATAAAGGCACTGACTGGCTAAAAGACTTTTTATACATTTAAAAGTGATGCATCTTGGAATACAATTAAAGGTTCTTGTTAACACCATTAGAATTACCAAATGACAATGGAACATACCATAATATATGCATAGACGATTTTAAAATGTTAATTTTAAGGAACACCATGCAGACTTCTAATACACAAAGTGAAATGTGTTGCTGTTCAGTCTGTCGATAATGACAACTATTCTGTGAATGGATATTTAAAGCAAAAAGATTAATCTTGGATGCCTATTCAGTATGTTAAGATGTGGACATTATTTAAAGAGAATGTGAAAGCTACTTTGTACTGGACCAACACATTGGTTCAAAAAATAAAAGTATACAAGAAAATAGGTCAGTTTATCCAGACATATTCATACTCTTAAGCCAGCCATTCCTTATTCTTACCCCTACATACTGTAAATTCAGAAATTATTATGAGGTTTTTATTAATGAAAATAATGTGACTGGGTAAGTATAGCAATAATAAGAACTTGTATTCTGATATTTGATACATATACATATGTATGAAGCTTTTCCCTAAATCGCAAATTATTAATCACATATTTTTGTTCAGTCTTCAAAAATCTCAATAATAGATGCATGCAATAATTTCTGAATTCACAGTACCAAAAACACAGCATATCTTTTGGAGTTGGCACAGCCAAGGATCTAAAGTGAAACTTACCTAGATGGGTTCATGTCAGGTCCATAAGCAAAGTAATATAAATATCCTGTAGGTGCTCTAGCATTCAAAGTAAAACACAGAGGAGCAAATGGTGCAACTGGTTCCTTCTTCGCTGGTTTCTTCACTTGTCTATAGTTCAAATTTAAAAAGTTTGTTACATCTACTTATTCTGCAACTGTACTATTTGAACAGTCAAATTGTATTGACCATATATTCATTCATTTTATACAGTCACTAACTGTAAATTGCCTTGTTTGTGACATTGAGAACATTTTTCAGTAGAGTTTTATTTATGACATCAATAAAAAAATACAATTTTGCGCTGTCTGCTTCAAATTCAAAATCGATAGTTTTTCTTAAAATATTGCATTTGGTACAGTTTTAATATTTGCAGTATAAAGAGAACAACCATACATTGTCTTGTAATCTTTAAATCTTATTTGTACTCAAAACAGGATAGAAATGCTGGGCAAATCCTCACATTCAACCTGTTTTTAAGCCAGGTACAAATAAATTTTATATGTCCAGGCAATGTATGGTTATTCTATATATAAATATACAATATTAGGTCAACATCAGAAGATATTAACTTTTTTTTTAGGCTTAGAAACTGGGGAATGGTGATGTTTACTGAGCCTTTCAATAGTTTTGTGCTGAATATATGAAAAAGGTTTTATTTTTCTGACATTTATCTAATATTGTTTTTATACTCCAGCAAAAAATTGCTTAAATAATAGCCATTCAAATCTCAACAAAAAGATTAAACTTATAATCAAGCCCTTAAAAGAGCCCCTGATTGTGAAGGAAACAGATTGACTTGAAATTGATATTGTACAATATATCAATCTCTTTATTGGGAAATAACACTGGTAGACCTATTTGGCAAATGACCGCGATTTTTGGATAATCTGCACGGAACGGAAAATAATTAGAGGTTCATCGTAAATTTGCTGTGTCACAGAAAATTATGCATGTCATCCGGAGATTTACCGTGTCGGCGGGAATTTGCCGTTTGTCCGATAAAACTGGTGTGTATTGAGTCATTGATAGAACCAGTGATGCGTGAGCGACGGTTATTAATAGATCGTTGTATATAGATGTTTACATAATCCATTATACAGTGTCGACGGGAATTAGCCGTTGGTCCGATAAAACTGGTGTGTATTGAGTCGTCAATAGAACTATTGGTGCGTGAGCGACGGTTATTAATAGCTCGTTGTGATATATACAATGTTTACAGTCAGATAAAAAAAACTGTCTTATTACCCTTTTCAGTCGAGATAATAAAGTTACTTAATATTTAAATATCGAATTTGGTTATTGTTCAATAAAGAAAACTCTATTTTAATGTGACCGATGAACAGGATGAATACACGCGGTAACTTTGAAATACACAACTACAAATATTCTCACCTTATAAAATTCTTCTTTATTGTCATGTTTAGAAAAGAAATCAGTTCCTGTTCTAATAGTCTTATAACTGTAGATGCCGTAATTCGGCAAGATGTCACATACTGATTTGACACTTGTTTAATAGAAAAATATATGTATATGTCCGAGGCCAGAGATCATTTAAATTTCATTGGCAAATATGAATTTTTACTACGATCTGATTTACCTGTGTGATCCTTTAATCTTTATTAATGAAATGCACATTTATACTCCTAGGGGTTGAAGGCATATATAAACAAAACAACATGATTCGATGAGATAATTGAATTACCGACCGTGCGAGGGCTGAACAGCCATTCAAGGTCGTTAAACACTCCCAAACAGAAAAATAAATGAACAAATTGCTTTCAAATCGTATTCAAATCTCTTTCAAATCATGATTCTGCGATTTGTTAGTACCATTTGCTTGTGATTCATTAAACAAATTATAAACAAATCAGAATTTGCCAAATTCCCTAAAACTGATTTCTTTGTGATTTCTTTCAATTGTATGATTTGTAAGCAATTTGTTTCTGTTTTTGCGTGATTTCTTTATGATTTGTTTACTTAGAATATTGTATGAAGTGATTTGAAAGAGATTTGTTAACTTTGTTAGCTAAAATGATGTGATTTCGTTATGATTTGTTTACTTAGAATATCATATTAAATGATTTGAAAATGATTTGTTTACTTTGTAAATAATCATGATGTGATTCATTGATGATTTGCTATAATGAATAAAATGTTAATGCATTTGAATTTTCTTTGTTTATCTATCTCTCTGACTTCCGGTTGAGATCAAATTCAAATTTCAAATACTGTTCTATATTAACTGCACAAAGAAGGTTGCAAGATGAGGAGTTGTTCTATCAATGATGAGAGTGGTAAGGAATCTCAGTTATTTATTTATAATTTCACACATTCAATTAATACTATTTAACATGTAAAGGTGTGAAATTTTTAAATTCAGAAACTGTGCATTTAAGTATCTCGATTTAATTTTGTACTGTCTGCATTAATTTTCAAAATAAAAATGTGTAAAAGATGTGTAAACAGATCGAGACATGCAATTAAAGACTAGCTTCCCGAGCCAGCAGACAAAATTCACTGCCAAGTTTCATGTTTTAATTTTTCATGTTTACTGGCCAGATCCCGGGCAGTAGGGGCAAAGCTACATTAGCAAATTTAGACCAAGACTAAGACTGATCACCTATATATATTCGACATGCATCCTTTTAGTACACGTGGTTGCCCAAGTTTTGTCAAATCTCGTTAGAGACAAATTCGGATGAGAAGTAAGAGAAACCTAAACAGAGTTAACGATTCGTCCCTCATCGCAACCAAAGATAGTATTCCTTTTTACAATTAGAGGAGTAGCTAAGGTAAAATGAAGACAAATGCACTTCAAAGTTTGGGGGTAGTCAGGGGCAGAAAATATTTTTGATCTGGATGTAAATGATTTAATCTGTGAATTGATGGTTGATGCAAATTTATTGACGATTTGCTTGTGCTTGCTTGAAGTAGAAATATATGATTTACTTGTGATTTGTTAAAGATCTGGTAACAATTTGTTTATAATTTCTTCATAATTTGAAAACAATTTGTTTGTGATTTGCTTGAGGTAGGATTATGATTTACTTCTGATTTGTTAAAGATTTGATAAAAATTTCTTTACAGTTTGAAAACAATTTGTTTGTGATTTGCTTGAAGTAGGAAAGCAATGATCTCTGATTTGTTAATGATTTCAAAACAATTTCTTGACAATTTGTTTGTGATTTGCTTATGAATTGGAAGCAATTTGTTTGTGATTTGTTGTTGTGATTTGTTAGCTCATTTGCATGTGAAATTTTATCACTTTCAAATCATAAAGAAATCATACGATTTGGTTATCATTTGTTACCATGATTTGTTCCTCAATTTTTTTTGTTTGGGCTTCCATTTGTTCGATGAGATAATAACAAGTTGCGAATTGTAGTCCGAATGTGTATTCTAGTATATAGGAACATTTGGACATTATTTCATATTCATAATTAATTAGTTCATCCGTCATTTGTTTTATTGAATTACTATTCAACTGTGGTTATACAAAAAGAACCGTTTATTGGAACTAAAATACAATAAACCATCTGTTTATTTGATACAGGTGTCAACATTGAATTGAAGCTTTACATTTCTGACGGACAGGGGAAAGTTTTAACCTTAGTTGATATCAGGGGTCAACTGGTATAGCAGTATGTTGGTAATACACCGACCGTCGTTTCATAATATGTATATGTATTTACGCACAATGCAGTCCTTTCAAACTCGATTTCGCCAACTCGTAGGTTGTCTTTTAGACAAAAAAGTTCCATTTAAAAGATATGAAAGTTGCGTACATGTATACCTCAATGCACGTCTTGTAAACTAATCTGTTACATTGTGAAAAATAAATAAGTTCTAATTAAAAGATTGGAGGGTTATTTTACATGAATAAAAGTTTTTCTGATCATTATTGTTTTTCAATTATTTTTGAGAGTGCGATCTTAAAACTAAGTTCGTCCTGACATGCATGGAATATTTGCCACTGGAAGTTAAGCAACCAACAATCACTCATCTTAAAATATGCCTGAGAGATAATATTCTTTTAAATTTTAATTGTTACAGTTTCTCCGTTTATTATAAAGCACTTTCAGGTGTAATGTTAAAGTGTATATTATATACATTCCGGGATGAGATTAATTTACTATAATTGCCAACAAAAAAAAAAGAAATGATGCTACGTTTCTTTTAATTAAAAATTAGACTGTAACGAATGTAGACCGAACATTTTAAATAATGAAATAATGCACGCCAAAAATATCTGTAATCAACTTGATCTTAAACTTGACTTCACTCACAAAAGAGAATGTTAAAAATAGCTCAGATCAATTGTGTCGACTGCACGAGATTTTCCAACGGCGGGAAATATCATGTAACTATAAACACAGGTGATGTTACTGACCGATTGTGGAATGTCAATTTAGGGTTAAATTTGATGTGTAATGATTGACATTATTGTGCGCGTTAAAGTTGAGGCTCTAGAAGGTTCATTTCAATTTATAACCGAAAATCTAAAATCAAGTTTTTTTTTCAAATCAACGTTTAAGTTTTGAATCTTGTGGGAGGGAAACTTTATTTTGTTTGTTTTTTAGGGGCAAAGGGGGTTACGATAAAAGTCTATAGGAAAATTAAATAAAACAATTTCGAAGGTCACAACTTGTAAACTAATGAAAACAATAATATAGCGAATTAAATAACTGTTATTAGATTGCAATAACATGACGGTTTTTTTTTGTTTCGGGAGTGGGAGTGTGATTACCTTATATACTTGAGATGTTCCATTTTCGGCATTATTTGTTTTAGTTTAACTTGTTCTCGGTGGTGGATCCAGATTTTTTTATATAAGGGGAGGGGGCACTAACTGCTAATATCATTCTTAAGTGATTCCCTATATAATCAACATTTATTTTCCCACAAAAAGGGGGTTGGCACCGTGCCATTCCCCCTATATAGCCGACCGAGCAATGTATAGCCAGTCAAGGTCGTTAAAAACTTCCATATATATGTATAGCCAGTCAAGGTCGTTAAAAACTCCCGGTTCTATTAGTTTCATTATATCTTCATCAGCATAACTGTATCGGGAGCATTCGAGTAAGGTAGCACTCCATAGATAGGTGTGTAGTTTCGCATGTATGACACAAGCGCTGCAGTTGGCCTAATGTATTAGAAGGCCAGGATTGGAAGATTATGATTAAACATTCTGTGGCTCAATTTTAATTTTATTTTCTGTGAAGTGCTACCTAAGCCGTGGCCTGCAGAACCCTACTCATATTTTTAAAGGGTGTTCCAAAAGCACATTAAACCACTTCCAGCATTATACAGGTCGTGAGGTACAATTTGTTGGGGAGGAGATTTCAATTGCTGTTCGTTGGGTTAATTTCCTATAACTACGAATTTTCGTTTTTTTTTCATCAGATTTGCCCGAATTGTCTATTCTGTTAACTCCATGTAGACTCTCACACGCAATGTTTTGTCTTTTTTTTACCACGAATATTTATATTTGTCAACAAATTAGACAACTTATTTAGTTATTTTTTGTATGTCGAGGATAACTTCAATGTAATTAAAAATCGATCTCTCATCGCTCCCGTTTTCTGATATCTTGTCAAGTTGATTTCCAAATGTTTTTTTTTTATTTAAGAATTGAATGCTTCTTTTTGTAACTTCATTTGGGTGTAAAAGCGTTGGCCGAAGTACCTTTTGTATGAAGCGCGAAAGCGCTTCATTCTAAAAATGTGCGCACGGTCAATGCTTTTACACCCCTATGAAGTTACAAAAAGAAGCATCCAATACTTATAATTACATTGTTAATTAGCTAGGATCATGAAAACACGATTTTTATCATTTTTTTATTTAATTTGCCTGTGCACTTTACTGTTGGATCTCGTGTCATCATGAATGATAAATTTCATTGTGTAATGAAGTTGATTAAGGAATAACGCGAGATTTCAGTTAGCCACTCAGAATAACGTATTATAATGAAACATACATCTAATGTAATTATATATTTGTACCACTTATTTTATATTCAGATTATAAAAATAATCCCGAATACAAGTACTCCAAATCCCTGATAGCCCCCCTGAAACACCATACCTATATCAATTTAATTAATTCTTAAGACAACCATTTAACTTCAAAGGGGTGGGTGACTGCTTTTTTCCCCCCATAAAATCATATTCTGCTCCCCAATTTGATGAGAGAAAAAAATATTGTGGTCAGGCAGATGACAAAAAAAATATTCTGAATTCCAGATTTCCCCATACCGTTTATTTTGAGAAAAAAATTGCTTGGTAACAGTGGGGAATAACGTTGTGTTCCAAATGATTTCTGACTCAGACCAAACCCCCTAACCCCTTGAATTTAAATGTTGCTCCTATACGCGTTACTATCATGAATTTCTATGTTTCATGTATATTTCAGGTCAGGTCCCAGGACATACGCTGTGTTCAAAATTATAAAAACGTAGAAAATTTATGCTTCGTGTACGTGTAATATGTCTCAAGAAAATGGATTGAATTAAGTACTATAATCATTTTTTTTATTTGTACAAAAATACACAAAGGCAATGAAAACCGTGTGTGCGCCAAGAACGGTCAATACGTATGACAACTCGGGGGCTGATTTAGGGGGGTGGGATGGGGGCAGGCTGTCCAGGTCCCTCCTTATGAAACTACATATTTGGTTAATTCAGACTTTTATTTGCACCTACCCTAATAATTCAGTCGTTATATTCCGCTGATCTACGATTACTTCATTAACAAGTATATAGGAGAAATCGATTACGGGGAGAGACTTGAATTTTTCGGGTTTAGTTCAACTCCGACCTTCTTTAGTTTGTACAATATAGCAATACTATTTAATCCATTTCTCCGCTGTTTTCGTTATATATAGCACTTTCGTCATACTTAGGCTAGGTCTCAAAGAGTGGGTCATAGATATAAACATATCTAGAAAAATGCTGTGAAGGTAATATCTTGGATGTGCCAACTAATAAACGTGTCAACGCTGTACCATAGGATTTGTATAGTAATATGAAATTTCAGGGTATTGGTGCATGGTCAAGTGGTTAATTAAACTTGGATTATCAATGAGCGAGAATTAATGGCCATTTTAAATTAATCATAAGATGGTGATTGAACTTTTTTATTATTATTAAATAATGAAAGCTTTTTCAGAGGGACGTAAAAGAGGGCGTTCCTGCACGTAAGAACGCGAAATAACATTGCCATTTCACGATGAACGAACAATTAAAAATGTCTTGCACGTTGATCTTTTTACCGATTTCACGAAACACGGTGAATAACGAACCTGTTTTCACAGCTGCACGTGAAATAAAAATGGCAAAACAAGTTGCACGAAAATAACCCTTTACCACCCTCTTTTCAGATATAGGGAGTGACGGACAAAGTTTTAACTCTTAATGAAAGTGTTCTTTAATTCATAAGTAATAAAACATAAAATTAAAGGCATGTTAGGCCCTTCTGTCAAACGGAAAAGATGCGCTTGAAAAATAAGTGGCTGGGTACCAGTCTTCACGATAAACTTTTGAATCCACAAGCCGGAAGCTCAATTTTACGAACATTTAAGTTGGAATCTGTTGGCATGTAGAGAAGAATTTTACAAGCCCCAAAACAATTCTGTACGCCATGGCTGTAGGACTCGTGGTTAAGCTCGAAGACTGGGGTACGAATTAATTTTAATAGTAGTTCACCATGCAAGAAGACCGAATGTATAAATACAATATAGTTTTAAATATAGTGTGGCAGAAGCGGATTTAGAAGGGGCAGGTCCCCCCTTTTCTGGAAAAAAAAATTTGGTTGATTATGTAGGGAATCACTGAAGCATGACTAGAGCGAGCCCCCTTTTAGGCAGCCAATGCATATGAAAATTTCTGGATCCGCCACTGGTGTGCTAGCTAATAAATGATATATTTTTTACTACTTTTATTTTTTTTAATCCTTGGTCCGTCTATGTGAAATAATCTAAGCTTCATCAGGTACTCACGCGGAGAAATAAAATATTGAAGTGATTTGAGTACCGATAAATTAAATGTCTCCTTGGTAGCTGGTATCCCTTGAGGGATTAATAAATTGAACTCAGGCTATAAAAAAGAATATGTTTGTTTGCCCTAACTCTACCTATCCAGAAAATAGCTGCTACTCAAAATCTTTTATTGCCCTGATTTGAAAAGTTTTTTTCAAATCAGATAGTCCTGTATACTAAAACATATCTGATACTTCAACTTCTCTTTGCCGAAAAAAGAAAGAAAATGCCTGCCTACCTACCTACCTACCCACTGTCTCTACCTTTGGGTAGGGTTTGGGCAAACTAAAATATTTGTTTAGTGTGGCCTCATGTGTGCATGTTGGAATAGATATAATAAATATATTTCATTTTACAGTATTTTACAGTTTTTATGATTATTAATCAACTTATGGTACGGTAATAACTTTTATTTTTGTTTTTTTTTATTTTTCTTTTGTGTCAATTTCAATTTGTCCTCGTTCTGTGAACAAAATAACACGGCTACACATTTTAAAAGACAAAACACAATTATAATTCGATCAACACTTTGACTTATTATACTAACTTAGCATAAAAAACCCAGATAAACGAGATGCATGCTCCTTAAAATCATTTCAGATATTCTATAGAATTTTTAATTCACCAGTAAATCAGAAAATTATGTCCATCTTCAACATTTCTTTTCTCATTTGATGTGTGTTATATAATTTTAAATATCTTACAATGCACATAAAAAAAGACTAGGTTTTTGCGATGTCCAATATTACGTGGGATGATGCGTAGCTGCATGGTAGATACTACATGAATTACATCATTTTAGCACATACTTACAACTTCTCGTCCAATCAAATTGCTTATATTTGCCTTCTAATTTTCATAGTACATACTTTTTCCATGTACTAAGTAACTACGCATGAATGACCACAAGGGTAAGATTTCATTGTATCGTAATCAAGATATTAAAACAAAAATTGCTACTGGCTATTTTGAAATAAATGCTGTGTTCCAAATTAAACTAATTTAAAATAGTTTGTCATTAGTTTTCAAATTTTTAAGCATCCTACTATTTAATCTTTGGATCTAAAAATGTTTTTGACGATTAAAAGTTTCTTTCATTTAAATAAAGAGTAACACATATGTTTTTTTTTATACCTTGATTAGAGTACAACGCCATCTGAAAATTGTAATCATTTATCTTCCATGCAATTACTTTGTACACAAAAATGAGGGAACCATGAAACCTTGTGAAGGAAAATAACAGCAATTTGATATATTTCGTCATGAATTGATTGATTATTGGTTGCTTAATGTCCAGTGACAAATATTTTATGCATGTAAACTATCCACTAGACTACCTATGGGTACATACCAGGGCAGATCCAGTCATTTTTAAAAGGGGTTCCAACCCAAGATAAAAGGGGGGGGGGGGGGGGGGTCCAACTGTATGTCCTCATTCAAAAGCATTGATCATCACAAAAAGGGCGTTTTTCATCCCCCTCCTGAACTTCCCCTCCCCCTTTTTGGATCCGCCAGTGCAAACTATCTATGTGTAAAATTTATTATAGTTTTAGTTTTTAGGTGAAATTGAAAAAATGTTTTCAAGAATGTAAAGCTTCCACTTCAATTGAATTATTGCCTGCTTTTGGTCAATTTATTTTGTCATCTTACCATGTGAAGAAGTACATGAATAGTAAAACACCGCTTTATGTCAATAAACATACTTACACCAGCAGCTACCATCTTTTCATTCTGGATTCAATATTTTACAATGATACTAGTGAGTAGATTTACAAAACTACGTACATGAGCTACACCTAGTCAGCCAAAACATATCAATAGACTAATTACAGGATTACTCAAGTTGTAAATATGTGCTAAATTGGATAGTGTATGGAAAGGTATATACTATGAAATTAAGAGCTCGGGGCAAGCCCCTCGCTCTAAATTTCATAGTATATACCTTTCCATACACTAACCGACACTTGATTATCTTTGAAATCACTCACACGTGGCGGTGTACACATAATACACAATATATGACTTTAAATACCTGGGGCAATTTATACTTCCGTTTATTGTCCCTTTAACTAGCCAGTGTATCTGTGTATAATGTATTTACCGACCGTGCAAGGGCTGTATAGCCAGTCAAGGTCGTTGAAACCTCCATTTGTTATGATGTATCTCTGGCTCCATTGATAGACTCCCATAATATAGTCGAGTGCGGATCCCGGATTTTGAAAAAAATGTTGGAGGACGAAAAGACAACATTAGAAATGGGACTAATGTATGAAGTTTATATTATGCATTTACCATTGAAGCAGCCTCGATGATAAATTGTCATCTAAGACGGTATAAATTAAAATTCTGTATGACATGTCACGAAGAGGAGTTGAGATATATGCGACATATTTTATTATATGTCCTCAGACACATGTTTTCAGACATTAAATCTATTTCTTGTGTGACAGTTTGCTGACTGTTAATGTTCATCATATCCTTTTCGCAAATAGGGCCGTATTTACACTACAAATTTCACTCTGAGTACAGACAAACCTGTGCATCTTGAAAAGTTTTAGAGTATTGGGTGGGGGGGGGGGGGGGGGGTAGGACCTTTATCGGGACTCCGGGATTGGGTGTTTTTAAGCTCGGGATTTCGGGATTGATCCTTTCGGGATCCGGGAATTCTTTTTTCGAATTTCGGGATGTCGGGATTTACATTTTTTTAAATTCGGGACCTCGGGATTCCATGTTTTTAAGCCCGGGATTTCGGGATCAGGACCCCTCCTACCCCATTCAGTATGGCAGGACCTAGATAAATAAAATTTAAATGCATTTTAAGTTTCAGAATATTGAAAACTTTACTAGATTTTGCTATTCATTTTTTTCGTTCCTGCAGAAGGTGCCAAAATAAACTAAGGTGGAGAGAATCGGAGACGTTAAGGGCTTGAATAATTCGAGTTAGGTCATTACATGGTCCGAGGACACAGTTATCGTTCTTTGGTTTTTGTTTACCTAAAGTCGTGGTGTGAACAGTGTGTAACTAGCATTTTTTTTTATAATACTCTTTCCCAATTTATTTCTTGATATCTAATGCATGAAATTTTATGTAAGTGGATGAAATTACATATTAAAAAAATTGGGTGCTGAATCTTTATGTTAAGTAGTGATTTGGTCCAGTTAAAGTCTGAAGCTGTCTAACTGAATTTGAGACCCCCTTAACACAGAATTGTCAATAATATGAGTTATCTAGAGCGTTAATACGTTCCAATTGACTTGGAAAGAGCCGATTTTTAAATTGAATTGATTAATTTAAAAGGCTTGGGCAAATAACATTTGAGAACGTAACTTTATAGCAAGGAACTATAGCGTATGCAGATTTTCTTTGAACACATACGAGGGTCTTGAATATTGGGGGAAAGGGGTGTCTTTCAATCCTGTTTGTCTTTTAATTTGTAAGTCATTTTTTCTCTATTCTTCATACTTTTCTCTTTTCCTTATTTTCTTGGCGTCTATTTTCTTCACTTTATTTGGCCCTTTGTTGTGCACTTTTTGTCCATTTATATTCTCTATTCTTCTATAAATCCTATCCAGACCCTCATAAACATACACAATCAATATGTTCCGCTCCTAACCCCAGTTGACATGGATATAGACAATTGTCATCCATGGGGTTTTTCTCATCTGTTGTGATGATATAACATTGCTAAACGAGTCCGTTATAAAAAAGATGTGGTAAGATTGGCAATGAGACAACTCTCCACAAGAGACCAAATGACACAGAAATTAACAACTATAGGTCACCGTACGGCCTTCAACAATGAGCATAGCATATACCGCATAGCCAGCTATAAAAGGACAAAATACTAGGAGTCCATTACTTCTGATATTACATATAGATATATGATTAATGTATAAATACGCAATCACGTATACGTCCGATGCTAAATTGTTGGCTTTGTTGGAAGGCAAAATATTTAGCCCTATACTGACTGGAACTAGTATATACAACTGAAAACTAGATAAATAATGAAAATCAAGGAATCAATACATGCTATAACAGCAAATCTGAACGAAACCAAATGCATATTAGTAAAATTATAAATATACAACTTGCATTTCAGCAACTGTTTTGTTAGTTATTAATTATGATGCAATTCGTGAATAAATTATCCTACACAGTGGAACAAATGGGAAGTCAAAATACGTTAATTTCTGGATTAATACTTCTGCAAAGACGATGTCATTATATTGTTTCAATAAACCGACTTAAATAAAAATCAAATTATAACTTTGTAATGATTATAAATGTTTACCTTTTGAAATAAATTTTGATATATTGAATATAGATACAGAAAAAATGAACTCAAATGTTTTATTTGCATGTATTGTATGACGTATTTAATAACATCTATGTGTAAAGAAACGTTTTAAAGCATGCTATTTTGACGATTACGAATTCAGACTCTGACACTAAGAAAAATCTTATTAGAATAAAAAAAAAATTCTGATCGGCCGTATATAAACCTCCCATCACTTTATTCATATCACATATCAATTTAAAAAAATTTGCAACGATGTCAAAATAGAAAGGCTGACCAAAATGTTCAACTTGCGGCTAATGATTGACAGGTATGATTAGACCTTGAGGCTCTTGTGGGGAACGTGGTGTCTAAAGTAAAAAGAAGATTATTCAATTATTTATTTTAGGACTCTTACGATATGTCGATCTGATATGGAAAATTGTGAGTTTCTTTTAATAGCACAAAGAAATAAGACGATAGAATGGTAACAATTTTGTAACCATAAATGAATGACTCGTATATATAATTTACGGGACTGATTGTATCGAAAGTTTGATGAAAACATTCCATTTCAAACCTTCTTGGTTGGAATGAACATGTTCGATGTATATGCAAATAGGTCTTTATTATATAATGTATTTAAATTATCTTCATCAAATACAATACAATATATAACATGTATCTATGATATCCTCCATAAAGAGTAAATATCTGTACAGGTAAAATTTAATTCTGATCAATCGGGTACAGATTGAATTATTTACGACCTTCCACTTGTATTGTACAAGGAATATCACAGCAGGTGTTAATTACACTAGGACAAGTGTCAAATCAGTATGACATCTTGCCGGATAACTGCATCTTCAGTAAAAAGACTCTATTAGTACAGGAACTGATTTCTTTTCTAAACATGACAATAAAGAAGAATTTTATAAGGTGAGAATATTTGTAGTTGTGTATTGCAAAGTTACCACGTGTATTCATCCTGTTCATTGGTCACATTAAAATAGATTTTTCTTTATTGAACAATTACCAAATTCGATATTTAAATCGTAAGTAACTTTATTATCTCGACTGAAAAGAGTAATAAGACAGTTTTGTTTATCTGACTGTAAACATTGTATATATCACAACGAGCTATTAATAACCGTCGCTCACGCACCAGTAGTTCTATTGACGACTCAATACACACCAGTTTTATCAGACCAACGGCTAATTCCCGTCGACACTGTATAATGGATTATGTAAACATCTATATACAACGATCTATTAATAACCGTCGCTCACGCATCACTGGTTCTATCAATGACTCAATACACACCAGTTTTATCGGACAAACGGCAAATTCCCGCCGACACGGTAAATCTCCGGATGACATGCATAATTTTCTGTGACACAGCAAATTTACGATGAACCTCTAATTATTTTCCGTTCCGCGCAGATTATCCAAAAATCGCGGTCATTTGCCAAATAGGTCTACCAGTGTAAAGCCAACAGAAAGTATTTCAGCTGCAGTGTAAATGTTGTTCACATCAATTTTCCAATACACCTTAGTGCTATTTATTCCAATCTTGATAAGTTCTGAAATTACACAACTTTTTCAATACATCACAAACCAGTTGAATCTATCTGGGGCCCTGTTTAAACAATATACACTGTATTGTGCATAAAACTTTTCAAAGAGACAAAGTAAACATTTCAAACTTAGCTTTTTTTTTACTTTAATTTGTGCTTCAAAACATTGGATCACAATATATCAAAATTTCGATAATGACCTTTGTTTTTTGCCACCAATGATACAAACAGGAAGTTGTTCAAGTGACTGTTTTTTCTGGTTTGGACTAAGTAGCAATGAGGTGTATTGTTTTTTATTGAAGACACTTGCCTCTTATTGATCTGCATAACTTTCATGTCAATAAATAGTTCAGGAATAGAGGATAGTTGCATTGATTAATAAAAAACATTACATTTATATATATAGTTTTTAAAAAGTTATTTTCCATTGAAAGCTTTCGCCGCGATATAGCCATTTTGTGCTGATGCGGCGTAAAGCAATCACCAATCAATCAATCAATTAATCAATTTTCCATTGAAAATCGACAAAATGTATTCTGCAAATTAGAGTTACTTCCCTTTGTACAAGGCAATAACAGGTAATGTAGTAATCAAATAACTAGGTAGGAAAACATTATTGAAATTTTCCAAACAGTAACAGATTTTTATTATAGCTACTTACTTTGGCTTAGAAATTTCTGCAGCTGTGGCAACCACTTGGAAACTAGATTTAGTAAAATCGCTGAAAGTAATAATAATGGTTTAAAACATGATCTTTTGAATATTTATGTATCATCCCAAGATTCAAATATTAGCACTTGACCAGTATATTGGTCTAGGGATGATTAGGAAAAGGAACCATTTATAGAATATTTCATTTCAGCCTAAAATAACTATCTTTTTGTTTTTTTATCTCATTTTCTTCACAACAAATCACTTTTAAGTTCACTGCATTATGAAAATTTCTTACTGTTTTGGAAGATAGAATAGAGAAAGAAAGAAGAACTTATAAGCTTTTACAAACAGATGCCTGAATGTTGATCTGCAGATTTCTTTTGTTGTTTTCTTTTTCTAGGGTTGCTGTCTAATGTAGGTATACACCGGTACCACATCTATTATTAAAATATGATCATGTATATCATCCTGATTATTGATCTTCGAGTTTGAAAAAAAAAGTTATCATAGTGGTAAAAGTTTCTACATGTATGACATCACAGACAGAGCATTTTATCCTCCTATTTGCAATTAATGTACAATGATATAGCTTTGTATATGTGTTGTAATCATATACTTAAAGCCACTTACAAATATGTGATGAAAATGAAATATGATTGGACATTCTGCAAAGCTTTACCTTACCTTTTGTTTTCCACATCATTATATCAGTTTTATGAAAAAAGGGAGGGAGAATATTTCTTGTGAGGGCAGCAAAGTATGAATACATATTATTTGTCCACTTCAAGCAAGTAGTTTCGTATCTTTCAAAAACCATTTGTTTATTGTTAAAATATAGACCCATTCCAAAAGTGCTCCCTTATTTTAATTTCAATATGTGCAGAAAGGCAATAAAAAAACATTCACAGTATACCAGGATTGAAGAGGCATAAATTAAAAGAACTCTTACATAAATTATTTAACATATAATTCCTTGTTTTAAAGTTAAGAATGGATTTCATATGTTCATATTTTTTAATATTTGTATTCAGTTTCATCATAATTATTTTTATCAGAAGCAAGGCATAGAGGTAAAACTGTTTAACACACCAGCTTTGTTCCATCAAAACATGGTGAAATTAGTCAAAAATACAGTCTGGGGCTTTTTTTCATAGAACACGCAGGACAGGCAACAATAGCCTTATATAGTTTCTAAGCTTACCTTGTATTATTTGTGTTGGCTGAATTTGGGTTGATAGTCTGCAAAATATAAGAAATACATATACACATAATCAATATCAAATGTATTCTTTTTTCTGCTTGAAATCTGCACCTGATATCACCCCTGGTTTTTGATGGGGTACGTGTTACTCAGTCTTAAGTTTTCTATGTTGTGTTTTGTATACTGGTATTTGTCTTTGGGTCTTTTTTTTTTTTTTTTTGCCATTGCATTATCAGTTTATTTTCGACATGAGTTTTAATGTCCCTTTGGTATCTTTCATCTCTCTTTCACAGTTTGTAGACACAGGTTACTCATTTTAAACAAGAGTGCACATATTACAATGTCTTGCCTGCTTTAATTATCATGAATTGAATTCATGTTGAAAGTGAGTAAATGGGAAATAAAAATTTTAATAAAAAGTATCATATAACACTAACATTATCAATGATAAATGTAAATCAGGTCAGAATCCAGAGGAATTATGCCAGACACAAATATACACATTACAATCATACCATACAACAAATTTAGTTGACCTATAGCCTATAGTATCTGATAAAGGGACAACACCATGAAAACTTAACATTGACCAATGAATCATGAAAATAAGGTCAAGGTCAGATGAAACCTACCAGTGGGACATGTACACTTTACAATCATTCCATACACAAAATGTAGTTGACCTATTGTTTACAGTATCTGAGATACAGCTTTGACCATGAAAACTTAATTTGGATCACTGATCCATGAAATGAGGTAGAGGTCACTTGTTATTGTTTTTCACAAGTGATTATAAAGCTTCTAATTGTCCTCAAGACTTAATTAATTTTACCTTTATACTTTAGAATCAAAATTCAATAACATACAGTTCACCTCTTTACAATGAAGATAACAGTATTAGATGTACATGTATGACATTTAAAACAGTTGGACAAATTCGGGAATTTAACATTAAAATACCATGAATGCCTCAGAAGACTGCAAAACTTAATTAAACCAAGATTTTTAAAAAGATCCATTTTCCATTAACAAATAATTTCCCACATAGAATCAACTTAAACATTCAAATTTACAAATGTAAGTGAATTTTTTTTTTTTTGTGTTGTGTTGTGTTTTTGGGTTGTTGTCTCATTGATACTACCTTTTCAGATGTTAATGAGCCTATCTCATGTCAAGAACCTTCTCAGTAGTTTTCTTTTATCTGTTGTTTTTTATTCTTTAAAGAATTTGGTATCCATAACAGATCTTTTATAAGCTCGTCTACATTTATTTACAACTTAATAAGACTCTAAAAAATTTAACATTTGATTTATGATAGATACACATGTATTTGACAATTGAAGATGACTTCTTTCTTTTTGATTGATTGATTTTTGGTGTTTAACACCACTTTTAAGTACCCCTTGTGGGCTATTTCGTGGCGGCCAGTTTTTATTGGTGGAGGAAGCCAGGGTGCCCGGAGAAAACCACTGACCTTCGATAGGAAGACTGACAATCCTAGTCAATTAAGATTGGAGTCGAGTGCACCCGCACAAGCAGGGTTCGAACTCACAACCTGAGTGTTGACTGGCTAGTGATTACAGTAGCAACTACTTAGACCACTCGGCCACCGAGGCCCCTCGTTCTTATTTTGGTGTTGGGATGTTTATCAAATGGTATACTGTACATGTGAATTCATTATTTTTTGTTGGGTACCAATATTTGTGGATTTCGTGGGTATAGATGAACCCCAAATTTAAGTTTTGAACAAAGCATAAAAAGTTTGGCAAAACCACAAAATCAAGTATAAATGAAAATATAATTTTTCTTCAATCCACGAAAATTTGTACCCACAAAAATAAATGAATCCACAGTATATGACATCTACTTTTGATTTATAATACACAAAATCAATTTTTCAGACAAAAAATGGTAAACAAATTAATGATTATTGCCGTAAGTTAACAAACCTCATCAGGGGGTAGTTGATCACAAACCATAGCCAGTAATGGCTTCTCTTCTTCACTTCTATCAGTCACACAAACATCTGAATCAGTTGCAGCAGACGTCAGATAATAATTAGGAATTTTGTCTTCTGCTTCAAATCCTATACTACATCCACTGTCAGTTGCCATAGAAACAACAGATGGTGATCTGAATAAGACTTTTGGTTTTGAAACATCTGTATCAGAAGTAGGCTTTTCAAAGTGGAAACTGTTTCTTCTTTCTAGTTTTTTCGGTGAAGATTTTTTACTTGAAGCAGAAGAAGGTCTAGAAAATGAATGACTCCTTTTGACATTAGTCATAGCACGACCTGGTGTCATTAGTGAATCACTAATACAACCACAGTTTTCACTGACTGTCATACATTTCTTTCTATACATATCTAACAAGTCAGAATATGACTGTCCATTGTCCTTTGGTGTTTCAGACATGTAATCCTCATCCGTTTGCAGACATTTATTATTTAGTTCTAAATGCATGATATTTTCTTCAGCTTGCCTTTGGAGTTCACAATCATTTTCTTTCACTGTGGACTCAGAATTAAGGTTAATAAACATAGCATCATCTGATGTCTCCTCTCGTCTCATCTGAATACTTTCTTGAATGGCCAAAAGTTCCTGATCTAAATCGTCAAATGTCAATGTCTTGTCATCTTTAAGAGAGATCTCTATCTGATCTCCAATTTTATTCTCAGTGAATATTGATTGGTGAGGAGGATATTCTCCTTCAAAATAAACTTTTGATTTTCTTGATGGTGATTCTGCTGATTCAGATTTTCTATTGGTTACCACAGATATGCTTGAGTGCGATGTCTCAGAAGACCTTCTTTTGTGCTTTTTTCCTAAATTAGCTGAGGATGGCCTCACCAGCTTGTTAAATTTATTCTTAGAACCATCTGAACTACTACGAAGTGATGAAGCCACAGGACTTGGCGATCTTGCTGGAGAGGGACTACGACGAGGACTCTCTGCACCTAGGGTATAATAAACACTCCCATCATGTAATACAGACTGAATCTGTAATGTGTTTGGTGCTTTGTATCTTTGTCTATTCCTGCATGTATGTACTGAGTTCTGCTTCCCATTAACATTTTTATCACTGGGTTCCATGGATTGGGAACCAGACTGCTCAGCATTCTGGGATGAAGACGTATTTTGAGATTTACTTTCAGCATATCTGTTGTCATTCTGGTCTTTAATATTGTCATCATCATCATTATCATCATCTTTCTTAATTATAACATCATCATCAGGTTTACAACTTTCTTTAGTTTTCTTTTTGCCTTTTTCAATTTGTTCTCCTTTGTCTAAAACTTTAATCTCCCCTTGAACTATTTTGTTTTCTTCAGATTTAGATTTTTCCGTTTTATCAACAATTTTGATATCAACCTTCATAGCTATTTCCATTTGTGTATTTTCGGTAGACACAGTGTTTGTTGTATTTTCCCTCAAGCCTTCAGCAATTTTGGCATTTTGGAATTGTTTCATGTCTTTGCTTTTTTCACCATCCTCTTTAGAGCCCTCAGCAAATCTGACCAATTTTCCTGCAGTATTTGGCCTACTTTGGTTCTCGGTTTTGTCACCAGTCTCTCCTGCATTGCATTCCTGGTTTTGTTGAAGTTCAAGCTGGTTTTTTATTCTACTGTTGATATTATTATCAAAAGGTGTATTTTCTTTTCCTTTACCATTTATTTCTGTAACAAACATCCTTGGTGTAGGGGTTGGACCTAAAATGAACATAAAATTGTAAATTTATAAAAATGTTTCTGCTTATCTGTTGAAATCTGACACCAAGAGGTCAACAAAGTCTTCAACAACAGACACTAATCAATGTCTTAACCATATGTTTAAAATAATTTTATTTAAAATAAAAAACCTGGCTACTGAGAAATTAGAAATAAATTAGTGTTCTATATACCTGAAAGGCCACTGTTTGTAGTCATTCGGGAACCAGTTGGACCAATTGGTAATGAGTCACTTTGGTAAACTCTACAATCAGAAAAGAAGGTTAAAGCTAACCTACATGGCATCTTTTTAATTAACAGGGAAACAAATTTTAAGAACAGAATTGCCTGCAATATGATGACATCTATCTGTATTTTGACAATGAAATTTCAAATGTTTCCTATGCTAAGGGACACTTACATTTTAATTAGAAAAGACTCAGGACACTCAAGTAGAAAATGTAGATACATGTACTTATCAGATAGTGTGATAAAAATCTAAAGAAAAGGGTAATAACACTTTTAACTCACTTACATGCAAAGTTTTGTTTTAACAATATCCTCATTCACAGAAAGTGACCTTGGCAGAGATCAACCAAACATACTGCTTTAGATATACAAACTGCCACATCAACAGAAAGGTGGTTCATCTTTCCATAGAAAGAAAGACCTATAGCTTTAAGAGCTTATTCAGAAATGTAGGCAGGCGATGATTAACTCTAAAGGGTTTCTATTGAAATACTCTAGATTCATTACTATTCGTTGGGTACCAATTTTTGTGGATTTCATGGTTATAGATGAACCATGAATTCAAAAGTTCAATGAAGAACAAGATTTTGATAAAATTATCCGCAGACTTTGGCAAAACCACAAAATCAAATATCACTTATGAGTCTTTTGAAGACAAAAAGGCATCTGGAGTACAAAAATGTTTAATCCTGGTATCTATGATGAGTTAATTTATCCTCAAATATATATTTTTCCTCAATCCAAGAAAATTGGTACCAATGACAATAGATGAATCCACAGTAGATAGTATTTTTTTCTATCCACATTCTTACTCTGGTGTTTCTCCTTCTAGCTCTGTTGATTCCTCTTTTATAATATGGTCTCGGTTTTCATCCACACTCGATGCACGAGATGTACGATGAATGGATTCTTCAGTACGGGGCCTATCATACAGGTATTCGTGAACATTTGGTATACGTTCTAAGATCTCCCTCCTTCTAGCTAAAGTTTTGTTAGCAGGTGGCAGTGATGTTCTGTTTTCTAAAAGTAGAAAAAAATAATGACAAATATGATTTGTTTAAACACAATATACTTCTATATTTCTCTCTGACTTGTGTCAATGATTTTCCATTAATGATTTTAAAGCTAGTACGTAAGAACCATTTGTTGAATGTTTTTTAAAATGATATGTAAAAGTTTATAAAACTAACCCTTTAAATACAAAGAATAAAATACAAATAAAAACTCACAACTTTACAATTTATATATACATTTTGGTCAAATTAAATATCATGCATAAATCTAAATATCAATGGAAAGATCTCAAAATAATGCAACATTTCCTTAATGCAAGTTTTCAGGTATAAATCAAATCTGTGAAACATAATTCAAACTAACGTTAATTTCTGACAAATTGTCATAATTCTGGAGTCAAAACAAAAACTAATAAATAGTTACCGTAGTCACTGAATGGTTTGCCTAAATAAATGATGTCAAAATCAGTGCATTTGGTTGGTATTGGGATCTTTACTTTGTAAAAGTTTAAAACATTTAGGAAAGTGAATTTTACCTATCACTGATGTGGATTTAAAGGAATTTCCAACATTTATTATGCCTTCTAGGAATATCAAGTGTAAAGGGTGTGTATCTCTGGTAATTATAATCATTATAATATATATTTACATATCATTCATGTATGTGATTTATAAACCATATGTGTAGATACAACACATATGCCCCTCAAATGAAGTAATATGTGGATAAGGTCTATATATAACATGTATAACCTTAATTTGAATAAAACTACCAAAGAGTTTTTCCTATAATTTATTGTAAAATGAAAAAAAAAATTTAAAAGCGGGTAAGATTAAAATTCAAAGTACCAAAAAAAAAGTATTGTCAAACAGGAAGTTACTGCAATCAACCTTATAATGTTTAGATCAAAACAAGAATGTGTCCATAGTACACGGATGCCCCACTCGCACTATCATTTTCTATGTTCAGTGGACCGTGAAATTGGGGTCAAAACTCTAATTTGGCATTAAAATTAGAAAGATCATATCATAGGGAACATGTGTACTAAGTTTCAAGTTGATTGGACTTCAACTTCATCAAAAACTATCCGACCAAAAAACTTTAGCCTGAAGCGATACAGACGGACGAAGGGACGGACAAACGAACAAACGGACGCACAGACCAAAAGAAATAATGCCCCTCTACTATCGTAGGTAGGGCATAAAATATTGTTAAAACAGAAGCTGTGTTATACATAAAGAAAATGGACAGACAAAAAAATGGAATGATAAAGCAACAATGGTATGCCATTATATATATATGCAATGTCAGCTATATTTCATGTATTCACAAATAATTATAAAGATCAAGATTATAAACAGTGCATCATGTCAAATATATTTAGATCAAGATCAAGACTGTTTTAAGATTTCTTCTCCCTCTTCCTACAAAACTCATAGACAAAGGCAGTAAAAATGGGGAATCAGCTGTGCTAGTTTTTACCATGAGTTGATTTACAACCTAAAGAAAAGTTTTTAATTTTCCATAAGGATTTCAGTTTAAATACATTTAAAAGAATACACATTCAAACCACATGTATGATTATGTCTTTACATTGTACAAATTAAATGTCAAAACCATGCAATTTCAGCATATATTTTTTTAAAAGAATTTTTGGCTTTTTATTAAGGTCCCTTTTGGTTAATGGGCTCTAGTTTTTAATTGTCTAAACATTCCTGGCTTTTAATATTTGAGGCTTGAGCATTCCTGATAATGGTTATTCCAGAAAAGTGCTTCTGACACACCAATCTTATAAAGCGTCATTTTCATTTTGAAACACTTATTCCATGAAATTACTTTAAATTCAGAAATCATTGTGTGCATTAATTATTGCGATTTCAGGAAAATCTGCATACAGATATATGTATCAAATATCAGGATGCGGGTTCTTAGAATTGCGATATTCAACCTGTCAAATTATTCACATTAATACAAAAGTCACATTAATTTCTGAATTTACAGTATAAAAATGCAGAGATGAAACATCTGCATCTTAAAATCTCTTATTCCAATCGATTTCAGAGAAAGGAGCAAATGACCCATAAGTATGTTGATTACAAATAAATCTTAAAGTAGTACCTTAATTATCTTAAATCTGGATTAGTGATTGTAAATCTCAAAATAAGTTTTGTAATTATTTCATTTCACTGTCATTCATTTTTACCGCCGATTCATTATTATTCGTGGGATAACAATTTTCGTGGATTTCATGGTTACAGGTGAACCATGAATCTAAATGTTCAACAAAATACGAAAATTTAAATAGGCTTGTATGCAGAATGTTGTAAAACCACGAAATCGAATGTCAACGAAAATAAAACCATCTTTATTCCAGGAAAATTGGTATAATGTACAGACAAAAAATAATGAAACCACGGTATTTCTCTCACAGAGTCAATCAATGATTCTGCTCACTACTCACCAGAAACGATACCTCTACATTTCTCTATTGATGGTCCCTTAACATTCACTGGCTTCAGTGGTTTTAATCTACAAAATCAAAAAGAGAATGTCAATTAAAAATCAAAGTACTGAAGTATTGAACATCAGATGACCGCAAATTCTTGTGGATGGTCAAAAGCACTTGTCTCTGAAAAAAATCACATCTCTATATACCTGAAAGTGAGGTTAATGTACAGATATAAAAAAAATTCTGAGACAAGTTCGTGCGTGGATAATAAATAAATGACAGGGAATTCAACCTCACCGTAATAACTATTATATTGTAGTGATACAAATCAGTATACTCTGGTTTGTTGTTATATATTATATTAATATTTGTATATTACAGTTACATGTATATATAATTTTCATCCATTTGTATATCATTCTATTCTACTATATTAATAATAGTGCAGTGCAAGTGCATGGTGGACACTCTTCTGTAAAAATTCGATTTTCCTAATAGATTGGATTTGAGTAGGCATTCATATTTTCCCGCAAAACTTTCAATCTCCCATGCAGAGTTATCGGTCTTTGAGAGAGAGCAAGGACTGGTAACTCTGCATGGGAGATTGCAAACATTATTGAGATATTCTTCCGCATGCGTTAACACAATTTTTTCTGTACATGTGCATAGATATTAATGATTTTTTACTTATATATATATAACAAAACATTTTCATATTATTAATTTAAGTTCTAAAAAATATTTTATGAGTATTCATTGAAGAAATGAATTTATAACAAGCGATAAGGAATGTTATTTTGCACTCGATAATGTCTGTGTATTTATAAATCATAGATCGGTTACCAGTCAAACATGAAAGTTACGTAATGGAAATCTCTCTGGCAACAATACATCGGAATGCCCTCACAGTCATCGCTATGTAAAAATGAAACATTTAACAAGGTTAATTAACACAAATCACTCGCAAAAATTAGTTGGTTTATACTATCCATTAAACATGTAAGGTACACTAGAGATCACTGGTTTGGAAAGAAAACTTATAAGACCATAACAAACAAAAGGACATCCAAACCCTCTAAGGTAGAGGGAGCTATAACCAGTTATTTAATTTGTGTACTAGATAATCAAGGACAAAAATATATCATTTAAATCATGCCAGCACCAAAACACTGACTACTGGACATTTGTTTCCTTGAAAGTAAAAATCGACATTTTAGGCGGGAAAATCATGTATAAAAATTTGCAGAAAGTTTTGCGCTATTTATGTTATCGAGTTTTATGATTTGCTAAAATTGAAAAGTAGTAATACAGCATAAAAATTTGTAACTTCTACAATTAGTGCAGAAAATTTCCTAAATAAATAGCTGTACCAGATGCGCAAGATAGGCCCTTTGAATGCATATAGAAATTGAAACAAAATCACATGGAATATTGTAAAAAGTATTTTTGTAGAAGTCCTTAAATTTGAAGTCTATAAAATGGCACTGCAGAAAAACTTGCAGGAAGATAACCTAAGGCGTTTAACACTTTCCTGTAATTTGACAGTTAGTCTCAAAACTCTTAGATCAGCAAATCCATAGATTTGCATAATAGCAAGGGAACATTCTTTTGCCTATCTCAATTTAAGTGTGAAGTTTGAAGTAAATTGATCCTTGCATATTCAAGCTAAGAATAATTTACTTAAATCTGACATTTAAAGTCCCATAACTAGGGAATGACAAATTAGAAAATTTTCAGATTTGAAAGTAGCTTGCTTTTTATTGATCCCACATAAAGTGTTATGTAAATCTATCCCAGCATACTCAAATCAGTGCAAGACACTTGAAAAATTAACATAAATCTGATGGTTTAAAATCAAATAACTCTGGAATAACTGACTAGGACATTTTCAATGAAAAAGGGAGCTTACTTTCACTGAATAATAATGTAAAGTTATAAGTACATCAACCCCAGCATGCTCTAGATTGAATGTGATATATATGTGAAATATTACCTTAAATCTGACAGTGATGGTGGTTCAAGTTTGGAACAACAAACACAGAAAGTTTTCAACATTGAAAGGGAACTTTCTTTCAACAAATCAAATAAATATGAAATTCATTGAAGCATTCTCTCTCTATATTGTACAGCATGTGGATGCTGAAGGAATGAACAGAGACTGATAATTCTCTAATACATCTTGTCTATGACAGGTATGTAAAAACCAATTTCCAGAGAAAATGTTGAAATACAGTAGCATATATATATATGTATCAATGGTGGCATACTATATGGTGAATGTGCATGCAACTATTCTACATATAAGTAAGAAGTGAGATTCATCATCTTGGCCCAGATCACCTGTACAGTTTCATACTTCTAAATATAAAGAAATGTAATCTCTCAAAATATAAATAGAAATAATTGCTTGCATGCAACCTTATTCCCTGTATGCATATGTGGAGGCAATCATGCTTTATTTGTATTAAATGTGATAATTGTCTTACATGTAATTATCTCTACAAATCAAGTAAACAAATAAAAACAATTTCCTACAATAATTAAAAAAATAAACTTATAATATTAAGCCAGAAAAGTTATCTGCTTCCGGTAACTTCATGTAACAAAATTGAGCAAAATGAATTTGTTCATTGATTAAATGCTAAAGGTAGGAGTTCTGGTAAACAGTGTAATTTACGGAAAAGAACTTGCTTAAAACACTGTATTTTCCGTATAGTGACAATGAAAAAAAAAATGTAATCATAACATACCGACCCTAAAAACACATGTATTTGTAATCACAACATACCGACCCTAAAAACACATGTATTTATAATTGTCTGGTTACTTTCTTTAAAGCATTTGCCAAGAAAAACTTCTAAATACATTAAAATGTACTCAAAATATATAAAATTATAAAAAAAAAAAGGAAAATATATAATAAAAAGTGAAATATTCATAAATAATAAATTACTACTGTACAATACTTCACACTTTGCATCAATATGTGATACTTACTTTCCCTTTAGGAGCCTCCCATGAAGTTTGGCCTTTTGTTCCACTGGTTCTCTGGATAACATTTTACCTACTTGGAAGGTAGCAAATGCTGTCATGTCTTTCAGATCTTGTGCTGGAGAGGAAGGTCTATCCTAAAATATGTATACCAGTACAAAATTGTATGTATGTATGTACTATTCAAATATCGTAATTTTAATTCCAAATTCTTCCCAATTGAGATTTAAAAAAATGTTTTATGGATGAAGTGGATTTCAAATATACCTCAATTCCTAATAACATATAACTATATATCAAGTTAATTACAAGTTGGGTTATATTTGCCATTTGGGCTAAATATTGAGGCAGTTTAATCTTCACTGTGATCCTTATTCATGGTTCAGGGCTTTGAACAATGCATTTAAATGAAAAGTAAAATGTCCTTGGAGGGTAAATAATATTCCATGGTAAATTTTCTACTGCAACAAATGGCAAAACTTAAGACAAACACATGATAATTTCCCTGATATATAATATATTCTTTATATACAATTTCTCTTTATCTAGTTATAATTCAAAATTTTAGAGAACTCAAGCTAAACATTTTTTTGTCATTACCTGAGATGTCTCCGCCTTCTGCATAGAATGTTTAAAGGGTGACTTGATGTGAACATTTGGTTTGGGTTTCTGTCGGCTTGTAGGCGATACAAAGATTGAAGATGCTGGTGTATTCCTGCCACTGCAAAACATTAAAAGAAATTGATGATAATTTCACCTTTAATTAACATAATTAACTTTAACATTTCTAAAAGAGAATTTCACAAATTGTTTTTGTGAACTGAATTTTCTAACATTAGTTTGAGTGTTTCGTAAAATGGGTCAAAATCACATGCAGTCATTCACAATTTTTAAAAGAATCTTCTCGCAAACATAGCATTGAAAAAACATAATATTTTGGTTAGCCTTATAAATTAAATTTTTTTATAAACATTGATGCTAAATAAAGTTAAATGGGCCTTCATTCCTGGTAAATCAAACAGGTTGTTTATATACAGATGCCTGCATGTTCTTAAACATCTCTACAACATATCAGCCATATTTCAAAGATAAGAATGTTTGAAAATAATAATAATTAATGTCAAATGCAATCAAGAGTAACATTCATCAGATGCATTCATGCAAGATCTGAAATGTAGAGTGAAGTGACCTAATTCAGACATGCATATTACTTGTGCTAGCAAGTTTAGTTTTTTTTCTTCTGAAAAGCAGAGTAACCAATAGCAACTGACCTAAATAAGTGTTTCATCAGTCTGGATATTCTTTAACATCAGTTAATTTTAACAATTTACTTTCAAAGTATTATGACAAAACCAAATCTATAAATCTGGACATGGAGGGGCTACATAAAAACCCATAATGAATTCTGGGTAATAATAGAGAGGAAACCATGGAATGTTTAGGGACATAAAAATAATCAAAGCTTTATTTTCTTTTTCCAGTAGAAACTATACTATAAACAAAACAGTTGACTCAGAGATTGCTTTGCAGAAAAATAAAGATCCATGATTGAGATAAACTACCATATATTGCATGTACAATGTAAATGACATTGGACATCTCTTTTTTAGGAATTCAAAGGTTCACATGGTCGTATATCTTTTTGTTAAACAATATTGCTGCTACAAATTTATGAGCAAGACTAAACAATAAGCCTAACAATATCCATGTGATCAGAAACATGGATTCAAATTGTAATATACAAATAGCAATAGACTGTTGCACAAAGTTTAAAAAATTGCCTATTAAAAAAATGACAGTATATGTACCTCAAGAGAACATACATCTATTGGAAAATAAGTAAATAATTTCTTGGAATTTCTGCTTGATTGTACCTGATCCAAGAATATTAAAGAAAAACTTGATCTTCAAATGCAGAAGATTTGACACAATGTTTTATGTATCTCACTTGGATTTACCTTGACCTTAAAATACCTACAAGAAATGTATTTGACACAATGTTTTATGTATTTCACTTGGATTTACCTTGACCTTAAAATACCTACAAAAAATGGATTTGACACAATGTTTTATGTATCTCACTTGGATTTACCTAAATACCTTAAAATACCTACAAAAAATGGATTTGACACAATGTTTTATGTATTTCACTTGGATTTACCTTTACTTTAAAATACCTACAAGAAATATTCACATTCTAATGCGGTCTAGCCACTGCTAACATAATTTATTGTCTATAGCTGCTACACTAAGATCTACTAACCAATATACAACATTCAAAGACTTACAGCTAGAAATGAATGAAAGACTGAAAGAATGTATATATATTTACTGATAGTTTCATCAGAAAGTATTTTTGAGAACTTTAAGCAAAAAAACTATATAACTGGGATGGGAACTCTAACATACATACCCCTTTACAAGTTTTTTGTTTACCCTATGGTATATAAAATACTTATATTATAATATATACTGAAGTCTTTTTCTCCCATAGATAGGTTTTGAATGACATAATTTGAGTTTGAGCTATTTCCTTTGGAAGTCATTTTCGAGGGATAAACCATCGATTTATTTATCTTACTAACCAAATTGAAACATGCAATTCACACAATTTTGATAAGAGATTCTTACTAGATCATAGTGATGAATTAAGCAAGGATACAAGAAATAAAAATTGTTCAGAGGAAACCTTTTCTAAAGTCTAGCGATCAGTACAACATTTCTGCACTTAGATCTCCAGCAAGGTGAAAAAAGGGAAGTAACTCTTGCTCAAAGTGTGCCAATTGAAACCTGTCTATTCACATTTTGCCTATTCTTTTAATTGTGACAATTCATTAGTGCTATCTGTATAACTTACCTGCAAATTTCTGCTGACAAAATTTAATAAAAATTATAGAATTTATGTCTAATAAAAACATCTTGTTTGGGATCAATTTTACAAGTGAATTCATAAACCATGCAAACTTCAATTGGTGTGAGGGGTGCAGAATGTTGTTAGATGTGCATCGAAACATTTCTTTAATCAACAATTCATATTAAATGATTTTTTTCTTTGCTTTCGTTTTTCATGTTCATGAAGTGATTTTGTGTCATGAATTTATGCACCATTCCCCATCTTTTCCAATATACTAATTCCATCTAAAACCTAAATTGTCACGGTAAATTTTAGTAAATGAATAAATATGAAATAAGATTAATTTGAAGTCTGTGATGTCTAGAAACACAATCACACACAAGAGCTCTACTGAAACTTTAACAAACATAAAAAAATTGTTGATTTTGTATCTTGGAAATTACATTTTACAGGAGTAATATATAACATGTTGATTTCTTTGAATTTAATTCTAAAATAACTTGAAGTTTTCTTCGTTTATTTACTCATAAATGCTTTTAAATATTGTTTAAATAGATAAGATTATATTACATTTTCAATCACAGTTCTTTAGAAGGCATTTTTTTACCTCAAATGTTTTTAATCTTGGGCAGCATTATAAATGAACAATTGTATTGGTCGTAGGTACCATGACGAACACTTAATTATTTTTGTTGAATTGTATCAGTGATGGGAGTAAAAAAAACTGGTTGTGTTCTTGATAACATTATTTCACATTGGGAGGAAGTGGTTTTTAACAATTCATGCCAGGTTTACACTTTGACCTAGATAACATTATTTCACATTGGAAGGAAGTGCATTTTAACGAACTCATGCCAGGTTCACACATTGACCTTACCGTCGACGAAGTTTACCAGGAGCACTAGCTGTCTGTCTCAAATTATCTCTATACATCAAATAAACACATGCTAATTACAAATATTTTAATTTTAATATTCTATTCTTGTTTCGAAATTACAATAGGGAACACATATTACATATTAAATGTCTTATAAAAATGGTTTAATTACTACAATAATTAAATATTTTAATACAGAAAAGATTCATATAAAAGTAACCATTAAAGTTGAATTAAAATTCATTACATCTAGCCAATCTCCCTCCGGTTAAGCAAGTTTACTACAGAGAAGTATTTATACATAGTAATACAATTTCCCATAAAAGAACAAAACCTTCCTACAATGTATAAACCCATAATGTGTAAATGATATTCCGTTTGCCATATTAAACAATGTATTGATTACCAAATGTGCAGCTTAAATGGCTGAAGAGCTTCTCGACTTGGTTTAATTCTGCAAATTTAAATTCTAATTTGTACGTAGCCTATATAGAAGCATTCATTTTCTTTTCTTCTTCTTGTGTTTATTGGACAGGTGATGATCCCTTCTTATTTTTACATTTACACAAATGTTATCTTTGATTTTACACATTTCATGATTATATATTTATATTTAACATAAAATTACATTGTATGCATACAAAATTTGAGTGCTGCATTTATAATATACTTGCATTTACAAAAACAAAATTTGGCTGGACGATATGCATCTGGATTTTTCTAAATTGAATGTATGAAGAGTTGAATGAATAAAATATAATAATTCAAGAATGAATAAAAACACCTAAGAAATATATTTTTCATACATGTTATTCTTATGATTTTCTCAATATTGTATAGCTTTCATTAACTAACTTATTTATTTTTTTTTTTTAAAAACAAATATCGGGATTGCTTAGCAACATCCTTTCAATCATAGCTTAGAAAATGCCCATCAAATTGTATCAAGTATTAGCAAAATTGAGACTTTCGGCTAACAATTTTGGTACATCGACTGTATTAAATTGATAATTGGCTAACTTAATTTTATCATACAATTATTCATATAACAGTTTGTGTAAAATGTTTATGAAATGACAAACATGCTTACAAGCTGCCAGTAACCTCAATTTGCCAATCATTATCTACAACTTTTGAAGCCAGCAAAAACTGAAGAACAAATGGTATTATCCTAATTTATCGTTAGATTAAAAAATGTATTGTAGTTAAAAACTTTAACTCAGTATACATAATTACGGCTAAATGACTTTTGATAGTTTCAGAAAGAAAAAACATTAATAAAAGTACAAATCACAAAACAACAATAAAGTGAGAAAATGATCTAATTTGAGTTTACCTGTTGATATAAGGTGAAGGTGATGCGCCATCAGGGACGTATAACCTGCCTGATACTGTGGGTGCTCTTCCCCTTCTTACTGATGATGGTCTTTGTGGAAGACGTGCTATAAAAATAAACCATGAATTCAAAGTTCCATTAGTGCCTAAAAGATGTTTTGGATAAACATTTCATTATATACTGAGTAAAAATAAAAGTTTACAAAAATATATTTTAAGAAAAAAATCTTTTATTTAAAAATTTTTCGAAGTTGGGGAAATAACTTGCATAATAAAATTTTAGTAATAATTTCACAATATGGCTTATTTTCTTTGTAAAGATAATTCATCTATTGTTATATTTAGGAGTAAAGTTTATTTTTGAACTATCAAATTTAATGTATTTAATTGTTGCTAAATTTTTTTTACTCAGTTTATTTTTCTACCTTTATGTAACAAGCAAACTTACTGCCTGAGAAAAACAAACTTTTCACAAAACTTTAAGATGCAACATGACACCACAGTATGCTATCATCTTTCTTAAGCACATTGAGAAAAGTTTTCTAAAGCTACTCAAATATTCATGATTTGGCCCCACTAACTGTGAGGCACTGACCTGTCATGTCTGACCTCAACGCATACCACTTGCTCTATTCATACAAATGCATTTTTGGAAAAAGCATAACTGCTGTACCATTATAGCAAAGTTATGAAATATTAAAGAGGGGACATAATAGAAATTTCTACACACAATTATCTGAAAATATATGGACCACAGATGGTATATCTGATCTAGATAATCTAAAGACTTCCCTACTGAAAATTTAATTGGGATTCCATTGAGATTTCAGAGGAATTCAGTGGAATTCCACTGGTGCCATTGGAATTCCACTGGCATTCATTGGAATCATGAATTACAATGGAATTCCACTGTAAAAAAATATGCATCTTCTGGAATCTCAACAGAATTCCAATGAAATTCCGTTTCAATGAAATTCCAATGGAAGAACAAATAAATAATTCTGCATGATCAATTTTATTTTTCCAGTGGAATTTTCCACAAAAAAATTGCAACTAAAAAAAATCATTCTGATTATAAATTCAATTATTCCTGGTAGTAACAAACTGATATCATACTGAATCAAGTCGTGCAAGAAGACCTATTCTTACTATCATTCTGTTAAAAAAATTACCCATTCAGGGCACTTTGTGTAAGAATTAATTATAACATAAATAAATTAAATTGTTAACTTTAATTTCTCTATATGTATATGGATTTGAACAAAAAGCAATAATATGACTTAATTTAATATACATTGTAAGCTTGTTAAAGGGTGGCAAATAAGTTAGCTATATGGGATTAAAAATAGTGTTATGTAGATTTATCTTAAGTATCATTCTGAGCAAACAAGAAAAATGGCAATTCAAGTTTATATACTGATTATAAATTATTAATTAAAAAATTGTAAAAACAGCAGGGTGTTATGTTCTTTCCATAAAACACTTATGAATGAGGAAAATAACACTTAAGTGTGTAAACTTTCTACTTGATCAGAAATTATAGAAAAAAAGATACAAAAGGTATATATGTTTCATAAAAGGTTCCATACATGTCTTACAAAATGTCACTTTCCTAATTATGCTCTAGTGTATTTGGAGGACAACTAATAAAAGATAACTGATCATTAATATCAATTAGAATACATTTCTTCTTCATACAAACAGCTGGAATAATTCTAATGTCTCCATATTGTTCAATTCTCTCTAAATGCTTGCAAAAACAAACATCTAACTGATCCTTTAAAATTTCATTTTTGATGTCTCTCTTTATCTGTACATCCAGACTAAACTTCACCGTTATTATTTCCTTTACAATAGCATAAAGTTCCCCAGCTTCCAAAAATGATAAAATGATTCCTTTTCCCTCTTCATTTCCATAAACATAGACTGCAATATAATCACTTCTAGTTTTGGCATTTTGGTAATCTTTTGAATAATATGTGTTTCCATCTAATGATAGTCTCCAAAAGAGTTTTGGAGACTGTTCCTGCATGTGTTCTGCTAACAACGCATAGTATCTGTGGTTGTTTTTCAGTTGAACCTTCCTCCCTAAAGCAGTGCAACCTTTTGGCAGTGTTTTTTCTTCTCTGAAATATAAACAAAAAGATGCTAGCCTTTCAAGTTATACATTAAAAGTAAGGTAATATATAATACAGAATACAAATCCCCAATATAAATCTCATTTATAAAAACCAATCTTATTTAAATTAGATCTTTCACTTTGCTGATTTAAAATCGCATGCACAGAGTTCTATTTTCAGATGTAAACTATAATTCAACAAATCATTTTAAATGACTATGATGGCCCTTTGATTTCAAATTGTCCTTAAGAAAATTTCATTTTTGAATTTAGTGGTTTTTCAAATTTTTTGTTTTTAATTGTTTTACATTAGTTATTTCATGCCCTATTATAGCTGACTATGTGGTATGGTCATTGTTGAAGGCCGAATGGTGACCTATAGTAGTGAATTTCGGTGTCATTTTGTCTCTTGAGGAGACTTGTCTCATAAGAATTCACACATCTTCTTTCTTTTACTATCTGAAACACATATCATAATAGTCTGGTAAGCTTTACTTACTGAACAATTTTTGAACCAAGTTTGGCAAATAACTGTTTTGTCTTCACATCATCAACATGTTCTTGAAAATTTTTCACTATGCCTGACAAAGCCTTCGACATACTGACAGCAAAACTAACCTGGAATACAATCATTGACATGCAGTTTAAATTGTTTGTATATGAAAGAACTAATTTTCACTTTTCCAATTACATGTGCTCTTATATATATACTCCTGAGTATTTTTCTATCCTACTAAAAATAATGTGACCATTTCATATGATATAAAACAGACTATTTTGAGTCCAATATATTTTGATCCAGCATGGCCATCACAATTTTTGACATTTGAGATACCGTTTCCATACTCTACATTTTACTTTGATGAATAATAATAATCATGTTTCAATCCCATATTACATGTACCTGTTTATTTATGTGGGAGGTTCCGTGCACCATCTGTTTGATAAAAGAGTTCATAGATTCAAATCCAAAGCAGGAGTATCCAAAAAGTGGTCCATACATTCTAACAAAGTATGCTAGATGTCTTATCAAGTGAACATTCATTGTTTGTGACACATCACCTAAAAACCATAAAAATAAATCTTCATGTGATCAGCTTAGTTATAAAAAAATTAAAATGGAGAATGTGTCTATGGGACACAGATGATATGCAACAATCCATGAGATAAGTGATACTATGAATAAGTCCTACTTGTTTTTGAGTTTCAGTTATCCATGCTATTGAGTGTTAATAGGCACCATTTAACAGAACAGTAGAAAGATTTATATTCACTGTGTTTAAATTCTTAATTTGAATAAATAGTTAATAATCATAGAACGTACACATATATGTGAATAACCATAGAACATACAAATATATGAATAACCATAGAATGTACAAATGTGTGCAATAATTACCATATATCTTTGGATATACCATACAAAATTTATTCAACAGACTTTCAGCAATGACAACATCCTCAACAGACAAATCATCTCTTATTAAGGTAGTTACCCCTGTTACAAACAAGAGGTAGTGCACATACACTTCTGATTTCAGCACTTTATACAGAAGTGGAACAGAAAAATGTATTAACCATTCTCTGCATTCAGAAGCTGGAATAATAAAAAAACCCTTATTATAACACTTTAAACACAAACACATGTTAAGTACAATCCTGAAGAGTTACAAAGGAACATTTATATGGTGAGCTTAATGATGAACATGGAAAATCAAAGGCTCAGGCATATGATGTACTTGTTTAAAACAGTCTTTGTATATGTATGTGCCAGTCAGGAGCCTGCAATTTAGTGATTGTTGTTTGTTGCTGTATAAATCATGGGGCTTTTAAAGATTGCTATGAGTCATGTGTTTTGCCTATTGTTGAAGGCTGTAATAAATGGTAAAGGCAAATAAGTCTATATACCTTTCCAGTGTGCATGATCTGCAATTGTCCTCTGTCTTCTAGACACAAAGTCGGGAATTGGTATCTTTAAAAATCTTTTGTCAAGTAAGGCAATCTGAAAAATCAATTTTATCAGATCAAAACAACAATTCTCTAATACATCATTGTGTGGTTCTTTTGATATATTTTTTTTATGGGTCAGAATTCAATCATGACATTAAATTTTCCTACTTTTTTTACTTTAACCATGGTAACATGAACAAAAAATTATATGAATATATATAAAAAATAAAGGCCAACAATAGGATGATAGGTCTGCAACACAGTGAGAAAATGTAAATGAACTAAAACAAAAAATCATACAAGACTAAGGCCCTCTATACATATGTTAAGAGTATAGAAACATGATAAATACCTGGTTTCCGATATAAAAACTTTTGTCTTTGTTTTTTGCATCAAACCATAATTTCATTAGAGCTTTGGTAACACCAAGCAACACAGAATGCATCCAGTCAATTGCTAATGCTTTTGGCAGATCCAGATATTTCAACATCATAAGTGAAGACGCACCTTTTATACCATTTACCTAAAAATTAAACAAGTTTCACTAGAGGAAAATCCTATATAACAGACTTATGAACATAATTATTCAAACTTAATAAGCTTTCTTATTTAATATTAAGTTTAATCAAACTAAGGCATTTATCATGTTATATCTATAAAAACTAGTAATTAATAAGTATTTCATCAAAAATTTAATTCTAGGGAAAGTTAAAAAATGAGTCAATTCCCTTGGAATAGAAATCTAGTAATTAATAAGTATTTCATCAAAAATTTAATTTTAGGGAAAGGGCTTTAACTGAACAAGGAGAAAAGTTAAAATCGTGAAAATCGAACTTGACCTGTAACTTGTCATGATAAAACACTACACCAAATATAAAATAAATATCTTCAAGCATGAAGAAAAAAAGTCTGGAAAACTGTTTTGCCGGACTGACGGATGGACAGACGGACGAACGGACAGACAAGACTGACAGAGTGCAAACCTAAAGTCCCCTTCGACTTCGTCGGTAGGGGACTAATCAGCAATGATCTTGCTCAACCAAAAAATGAAGAAATGTACAAAAAAAAAACAACATACAGCATTTACTTCTTCTACAGCTCTGCTTGCATCATTCACCATGGACTGATGTGTTCTAATAACTGAATCTTTATTAAAAGGGTAATATCTCAGCATAGGTTGACCAGGACGTGTTGTTCCTTCGTCGAGGCATACACTGCAACTTGATTTTCCATTGAACTGCTTCATATTTGAAACTATTGCTCTAGCTGGTAAATCCACGGAAACTATCAGCAACTTGGCTCTAACCAAAATAATTCCTTTTGCTGTATCTACTTGCATTCCTAAATAAAATTGTATTCAATAATAAAAAAAAATACAAGCATACATGGTAGTCAAAACTCTGAAAATTGTTTGTATTTGTACTGATATTGATTTTTTTAAACATTTAAACAGGACATATTTTATATATAATTTAATTGTTATTGCTATATATGTCTGTATGTACAGTTATGTGCTATGTACATGTTTACCACTGCCCCAGGTGCATTAGGCGCCCATAAATATGTTTCATGCTGCCAAATTCTTTACGGGTCTATGTCTGTACCAAGTTAGAAGCCTTTAATTTTGTGGTTGTTGATTCACGTCTGTCAAATTTTGGTTTTTTTTGTTACTTTATCATTTGTCATGATCAGTAATTTGCATTTCTTAATCAAATTAATCCAAATTTTATTATTTTCCTCAGACTTGGTTTTGCTTACAATATTTCTTGTTTTTTTTTTTGTTTACTCCCAAGTATCATGTACCGGTGTGCGACGTGATCTTTGACAGTTGTCATTTAATTTTAATATTCAAAGCATAATTTAAGATTCTTTGCAATATAGAGCTGGATCTACATTGTGGGCATTTGCTTTTATTTAAAAATATGTTGACAATCATGACAATATAAGTTTTGATCATTTGAATAAGTGCATGGATTGTAGCTTTCTGGTGTACCCTACCTCACATTATTTATAATGATAGTATTCTAAGTTAAGGCTTTATACATTTAGATTGGTACCTGTTTCACTGAGTTCATTCAAAGTAGTCATCATAGGCTGTAAATAGGTGACCATATTTGGTTTTTCTGTCTGACAATGCAGATAACATGGAATAAGGTATTTCCTGCTGTACCTGTAAAAATAGTGTGTGACATGTATTATGACTATATATGTATATAATATTGGCCAGTGGGTCTAATCCTTAATAATACAAACCAATATATATTGTTCTTAAAACGAAAAATTCACGTGACTATTTGAGATCATGTCTTCATACATGTATGTCTTCTGATGTCAAGTATCATGAGTATAGCTTAATTGACACATGTAAAAGATAGCAGTTACATTAATGTACAACTAAACATATTTTTACAACTAAAATTATGCATCTACATGTAAGGGACCGAAATAAAACTTATATACTTTTGCAAGCAGATGTAGTATATATAATAATAAATTGCTTAAATCATGTGAAGAAATATTGAATAAAACTATTGTTTATACAAAATTAATAATACCTAATTAGGTGCTTAAGTATCAAGAATCATTTATGTTACCTTAGTTTCACAGGAAGCTCGTTCACTGCAATGTACACTGGCCACAAACTTCCTTTTTTAGACGATGAAAATAAAGCTACACCATCAGTATTCATAGTTAATGTTAAATTGAGGCCTTCTTCTGTTGCTTGTGCCATTGTTTCTTTATATCTGCTTCCTTGCACTATATCTGTTAAACCAGGCTCTTTTGTTTTTTCCTTCTGTTTCTGGACCAGTTTTATGAAATTTTCCTCTGAAAATATGTAAACTAGGTTGTACATTGTTTTTAACACAGTGTAAGTAAACAATTGGCAATTAAATAACACCACAAACATTATTACAATTTGAAACAATCTAATAAATATTACTTTTTTTTGTGACTACAAGTCAGGAATACATGTATGACAGTTGTTGTCCATTTGTTTGATGTGTTTTATCATTTGATTTTGCCATTTGATTAAGGACTTTCCGTTTTGAATTTTCCTGGGAGTTCAGTATTTTTGTGATTTTACTTCTTTTTTTTTTACACAAAAGTAGAAAAAAGTAAAAAAAACAAATGTATTAATATATAACGTACAAATGTATGCAGTTATAATTTGTGAATTTACAGATTCTTCGTGTGAACATAAGACAATATCACTATATAATATTTTTTAAGAAGAAGAAAACAAGAAAATATGATTATCATGATATCATTTTCAATTTTGAGATCAAATTAAAACATATTGATTATTAAAATTTGTTGAACTGTTCTGGAAAAGTATAAAGATGTTGACGAATTATAGTAAAAACATACCTCCACACAATTTCTTCAGTTGTTCCTTCATATTCAAATCATAGAATTCCAAGGCAGGTGCTTGATTTCTTTGACAAACATTATTTTGGCAGACTTCATTCTCTTTTAATGACTTCTGGCAGCTTTCACAATAAAAATGTACAATAGGGTCATTAAAATCTAGTTTTTTCTTCAACAGTTCTTTAACCTTGTATACTGAGGTTGCAAAGTTGGCTGATTCAGGTAAAAGAGCAGATATAATTTGCAGAAGCTCTTCAAATCCATCTTTGGATAGTGATTGCTTGGTAACATACAACATTATCATTGAATACACTGCAAATTTGCTGAGTCTACAACCATCATACAATGGTTTAGCAAGATCCTCATCAAGTTCATTTTCTGTGGATAAACTTTCATCGGAAAATGATTCACCATCACTGATGTCATCAGATGAATGACTATCAGGTTCACTATTTTCTACATCAGTATTACTGGAAGAACTATAGCTAGTACTAATGCTAGTTGTGAATGCATCGGAATTAGACATTGGCGATACTAATAGAGAATGTGATGAGGACGGACTGTGAATTGCCAAATGCAATGATTCTGATTCATCGGAAATCGAGTCTTCATTTTCTGGGATTGCACCTGGGGTTATATTCCCAATGCCTTCTTCGTCTGTTGTTATGTCCATTTCTGTCTCACGTGTAGGTTGTGACGCACCATGGCCAGTTCTACGATTTCGTATACTTTTTGTTGAGGTTTTTGGCAAACGTTTTTCTGGCGAAATTCGATGATATCGAGCACGACGCTTCGAAAACCCATCAGCGATAGAATTTTTATACCTCTTTTTCTGCGGCGTTTGGTATTCGTCTAAATCTGACGAGGCAGAATCATTTGGTGATTCTACATCTGACGGAGACGAAATTGTACTTTCCGCCATTTCCATGAACAGACATTTACCTCAATAACTGACAAAACGGAGTTGATTCTATCTAGGTCTCTTATGAGTGTAACAGTTCTTTACGGATAAAAATCTTCTATATGACATGGAAAACATAAAACATTTATTCATAATATTTCTGCAGTGTAATAAATTTCAATTATATATGTCGACATTCGTTTTGTTAAAATACGCAATTAGTTTCGTATTTATAATAATATTTCCAAAATATAAATTAAATAGGAAAGTATTTATTTTTTCTTGTACCTAAAAAGTTTTAAATGTTTTTTGAACACTTACTTAAAGTCAAACTTTTTTTTATTAAATGTCATCATATATATTCGAAAATAAAACTTACAAACAGCGGATTTTTCAAACAGAAAAGATGTATCAAGTTACATTTTGACTCGCCTTCCGCCTTCCCGTTCCCGCTTTTATAACCTAACATCATGGAAGACATGGAAGAAGAACGAAAATTATTTGCTATATTCGACTGGGTTGATGGGTATTCTGTTCAGACACTAACAGCCATTGTTAAACCGAGGAAAGATGTAGGAGACTACGAGAAAGGAGAACGTGTCCAGGCCAAGTGCTATGGGCATCCTGGATTACACTGGGGCACTCTGGCAGCGATAGATGGTAAGAATACATTTGTATGTCTCCTTTTATTTGTTTTGTAATTACCAAAACAAAATCAAAACGTGTTTTTTTTGTTTATGAGTATGAATATTATAGGAGTGAACTTTAAAAAAAACATGCTTTAGAGATGTTAACTTTTGGCCATGAGGCTGTAAAAAACATTAGAGATGTTAACTTTTGGCCATGAAACTGTTCAGCCTCAAGTCGTTTCAGCCATAGACAAGTCTGGTCTTGGTCGTTTCGGTCCAGTATACTTTATCCCTAAATGTTCTATCAATATTTTGAATGAAAAATAATAAGTAACTGGTAAGAAATTATTTCTGAAATGCATGTGATATACATGTACATGTAGACTTTTTAAAATTCTATAAATAATCGTGTCCATGAACCAATCTTAGCAAAACCTACTTATATTATATATTGCCTATAGGATATTTTATTTCTTGTCCGTATCAAGTTTCTTTAATTATTTTCCATGTATCGCTGTGCATATGTATGTGGCCTATGGCCTATTATAAATCTTGTTTTGAAAAAGAATGCCTGAACTTTTTGCTGTTCCATTTGGGGAATTGTACAAATCCATGTTACATTTATTAAAAGGATCACAGTAGTGTACATGTGAAAAATGAAAAGAAGACTTGTACTGTTTAATTCACAATACAATTGACTATTGTCATGACTGTTGATATATCTATATTGCTATAGTCAATAATTTTTTTTAATGTTTACAGCAAGTGTTAAAATATAATTTTATATTCTAAATAACAGTGAATTAAGGCTATTGACTTTTTGTGGCAGTTCCAGACCGTATGAGTATTTGGACCGTACGCGTACGGTCTGGACCGTATGCATACTTTTTCAAAATACTCATACGGTCGGACCGTACGCGTACGGTCTGACTTATATTAAGAAGTTGGTCAATTTTATAAGATACAAATGCATATAGCAGATCAACATAACTTAACTCTCAAATTAATATAAAAAAGTTCAATTGTAATTGAAATAAAAACTTAATATTTTAACTTTTTAAAAAATTCACGCTAATTAAATCTGTTAATCTCTTGTATTTAGCATGTCGATCAGAAATACATTAATTGAATTATGATTACTGAAATTGAAGATATCGGAAGTAAACATAATGTGGGAGGACAATTGTTTTAGAATATTTAGCAACTTTACAAAAAAATGCAAATGCAAAGGAACATGCATGAACTGCAAACATGTTTATGTAAAAAAATATTACATTACTTGTGGTAGCAAGTGTCACCTTGGGCGAGAGTACCAAAATAGGATTCGGATATACAATTAAACAAATATTTAATTTCAATTATTCGTTTGTTCATTTTATCCATCTAATTGTAATAATAACAATTTGTAAAACTAAAAATAAAGATTGTGATAAATGTTTGTTTAAACTTAACACATATGATCCAATAACATATGTATGGTCAGCTCGTACTGGACCATATGTGTATAGTCATACGGTCCGACCGTACGCCTATGGTCGGACCGTACGAGTATACGTATAAGGTCCGGACCGTACCATACGGTCCAAATACTCATATGGTCTGGAACATATATATATGCTTAAAAACAATAATTATGAAAATGTAAAATTTTATTATCCATATTTGGAACTTATATTAATTTTATTCCTCTTTTACAGGTGATAAAATCTGGTTAAATCAAAAGGCAAAAGGCACAAGACCAATTATAGATGAAAGGTATATATAATATTCCCTAGAAATCTTAAACGTTATCTAAAATTAACTGTTTTGACACATTTATAACTTCTGCTTTCAAATATGAGACCTATATATATAATGTTGATTTAGCTAGGTTTAAAACAGGTTCAATCCACCATTTTCTACATAGGAAAAAGCCTGTACCAAGTCAGGAATTTTAATTCTAATAACTTTTTTTCAGGACTAACAATGATGGAAAGGACACTTCTGCAGAGCAAAAGGTATTTAAAATTGTTAAAGTCTATAAAGAGATATAGGAAGATGTGGTATGAGTGCCAATGAGACAACTCTCCATCCGAGTAACAATTTATAAAAGTAACCCATTATAGGTCAAGGTACGGCCTTAAAGGTTTATTATTTCAGTTATTTGTATAAATAGTGGCAACCTGGTAATATTGGCAATGTGGTTATTTTCTGTTATTTTTGCTACTATTTAAAGTCATAATGATTGCTGATAAAGTATACGATACAGCGGAAAAGTGTTCATTGTATCATATTCTCTATTAAATGCCAAAAGAATACATGCATGAAAACAGTATATTCATTGATAAACAGTGTAATGTAAATCATTTTGCCGAATTTAATTATTCACTACACATTCTTAGTACGAAGTTATGCCTTTCATATTTTGATATATTCTGTATTGCAGGATGAGTCCAGAAATGAAATTTCAAACACTAAAAAAAGGAAAATCAACAAGAGGATTGAATTTGAAGGCGAAAAAGACTTGTCATCATCTGAAGAAGAAAAAGTAGAAGAAGAAGCAGATGAAGATATGGTGGTCATATTACCTCCAAAAAAAAAGGGGAAAACAGTTAAAATGATAGATGAGGTACATCAAGGTTTCAATTTACCAGGCAAAATCCTGAAAATTCTCAAAATAAACAGTCATCACAGATGACTTAAAAAAATGTGTCAGACAACCTTACACGTTGCAATTTACTCGAGTATTATGGCCAGGCAGCACAACAAATATTTCACATGAGAATGAAGCTTAAATTCTGTTATGGGAATTTACCGGTACTGCAAATTATGTTATATAAAATAGTAGCTGTAAACATGCCTCTTGTAAATGATTTTAAACTTATGTTTTCATTCATTGACATGTAAAATGATAACACCTTTAAAGAGTTAAAAATTATTATGATCATGTGATTGACTTAATCAGAGAAGACCAAAATATGTATGATTACTTAATTTGCTGTACTTTTTTCTGATTTTAAGCGAAACTTTGTGATTCATACTTTTTTCCCTCATATTAGGGGAAGAAAGCCAAGGCCGAGGCTAGTAAAAAAAAGAGGGAAGTGAACAACGAGAGAAAGAAGGTTGCAGAAAAGTTATCAAAGGTCATTCTAGATACGCCGGATACAAAAACATGCAGCTGTAATCCAGAAACTATCCAAAGAATAGAGAATAAGGTATGTATGCTGTTCACTTTTTATACATTGGACAAAATTTCATGTGAGATTTCCTTTACTTTAGCAATGTTGGTTTATGGGCTTTCTTATACCAGAGTTATGATTCACACCTAAATGTAAATGAATTGATATTGGATCAATTTCTATGAAATTATGTCAAGGATATAATCACAAATTGTATAAGAAATAAACTATAATTAAAGATGCACATTTTTTGCCTTGTAAAATATCACATGCTTTAATTATTTTACTATATAAACTTGCCTATCGCAATGATAGATATTATTGTTTTAGTATTTTCCTAGTTTCATAGAAATTGCTAAGCGTTGTAAGATGGCTGTTATCAAAATAACCTCAGATCTATTTGAAATTTAGATGTTACAAACCAATGAAATTTAGATGTTACAAACCAAGCCTGGTTATATTATAAAACTTGAGGGTTATATTTTTTTCAGTTAGACCAGGTTCTTTGTTTGGTGGAATCCCTTGCAGAATGCAAATATTGTTTAAAAAAGGCATATAAGGTATATTTATTAAATCAATGTTTACTTGCATGTTTAGACGTGTACTGTCACTTGTTTAAAGCCAATTACAGTGTAGACAGCATTTAAAAATGTATTGATTTTTTAATAAACACATCGTCAAGTTATAGTCAAGATAGTAGTCTATTTTCTGATAAAATTTTCTGTCATTAGATTAAATATATATATCAGGCCTAGATAAAAATTTAAATGTTAGAAAACAAATCTTTGGAAAAAGTCTTTGTTTGTAACAATATCTATACATGTGTTTGAAAAATTAGTAGCAACATGTTAAAAAAATTAAGCAAATCAAAAATTGAAGAATTTAATATAATGAATCCAAGACAAATTGAATGCTGAGATCATGTTTTCATATTTCAGTTATTTGATATATAACATTTATGGTCTGTTAATGATTTGATATTGATATCAACAGACAAAGTTCTTTTCATCGTTTTTGATAGAAAAAATTCTGTGAACACTTTCCAGTCAGTTCTTTGGCCATTAATATAAATAACAAAAAAGATACCTGTATTAAATATGAGGAAAAGTCATTTATGAGGCACCCAAAAAATACATTTTTATTGTGATTGTCAGGACTGTTAAAATACAATATCCTGCCTGCCTGGTAAGCTCCGATACTAAGGGCAGGGGGAGTGGAAACAAAACATTTTCTTAAATTTTGCCTTAGTTTCAACAGAATTATGTCTGGCAATTGATAACAAAATTTAAATCTTAAATGTATTTATATTTTTCCTATTCTCTAGGTGCATGCTCACTGATCAGAAGTAATGTAAGGAGTTTTCAGTTAACAGTTTGCATGTAATGGTTTAAGTCGAAACACATTCCATTTGTGTTCCTTTGCATGTCTGCCTACTTTATCGATTGACATAGATAATAAGCACTGTAAGCATTTTATATCAGTTTTATGCATATAATTATATTTCTATACATTCAACAGATTTTGTACAAGACAAAGATATAAGAATTGTGTTACTGTCTTCTAAGATCTCATTCAGACTATTTGTTTTCTTGTAAGAAACTAAGGTTTCATACAACATACTCCCTCAGGCAAAGTTGACCTAAAATGGATTTAGCTAATTTTTAAGATCCTATAAGCTCTTCAACTGTTTCTGGTCCTATACATCATCGGCTTTCAAATATTTTGCTTTGCACATAGATATGAAGGTAAATCTAGAAAAGCTCTTATATTTAGATGCATGAAATTTATAACATATGTTGTTTTATAAATTAAATGATAAAACAACATTTGCATGGTATATATATCTTGTGAGATGTCAGTATGCAGGCAAACCTATTCCTTCTTTTTAAATGATCTGCAAAAAGATGTGTTCTTTCTATGTGATGTTATCAGAAATGGTCGCCTTTTTTTTATGCCATCACAATATAGAGGAAATTCTGAGAAAAGCAAGAAAATTTGATGTCATAATAGAATTTTGACCATTGAAGAACTTGTGATCAAACGAACTACATGTTGATTTAAATAAAAATAATAAACATGTCAGGGAAAGGATAAATCGTGTAAGAATTAGAGAAATATATATATATATATATATATATATATATATATATATATAGGTTTTCATGGTGATAATTACTAGACTTAATAATCAAAGTATTCATGTAACTATAGAGATAATCTTAAATTAACATCAATCTCACAGATGTCATTACCTAAATACTGCTTTTTTTTTAAGTAAGTGACTTAATGTATATAAAAAACAAAATATACACTTTTTTAATTATAGCGAACAAGTGAGAAAGTCCCGGCTGCATCTACACCATGTACATCATCTGGTAGTTCTGTAACGGTTAAAGAGATGGTTTCTACTGACAACCACAAAAACCATGAAAATGATAAGAAAGAGACAGAAAAGGAAAAGTCAATTAGTGACGATTTAAATAACAGTAAGTTCATTATACTGATTGGAAAACATACATATTGTTCTGGGTAGTCTTAATTTCCTAATGCGTCAATCATCCTACTTTTGAAAAGCTTTAAATGATGATCAGAACAATCTCCATGGTCAAACCATATGCTCATTTCAAACACAGGTAACTATTTTTTGCACCACTGACTAAAAGAAGAACCTAATATTTATACTAGGTTACAACAAATACAATTAAGGGTCTCTGTAAGTTTAATTATTATATTACTAGTCGGTGAACATTGAGTTTGTTAGTTCAAATCCTGTACGGGGCAGATGCACTTGACTAATCTTAATTCGCTAGGATTGAGAGTTTTCCTACGGATGGTCAGTGGTTCTCTCAGTGCACTCCAGTTTCCTCCACCAATAAAAAACCAACTGCCATGAAATAGCACAATAGTGTTGAAAGTGGAGTTATAAACAAATCAATCATATATGTTACCATATAAAAATCAATGTTAGCTTTTTTACAACAAAAATTTATAAGCTGCATTTTAAAAGGTTCTATAGTTTTAGTACATTTTATTGAATATAGTTTCAGCAATTGAAGAAACTAGCTTCACAGTTGGAGAAAGGGATAAAAGTGATGAGGATGAAGAAAAAAATGATGGTAAGCATTATCTTTTTTATAGAATTGGAGTGGAGAAATTGCATGGTAATATGGCAATTGGAAAATATCTGTCAACAAATTTTGAACATTAAATTATTGGTCTAATATTGTTTTCTGCAATTATAAGTCCTCTTAAAGGAAAAACTGAAAATTTAGGGATATATAATATACTTGTATACAATTTGACTGATTTTTTTTTAAGTCAACTTAACTTCTAGGAAGACAAAATGAATATGTAAATTTAAGTAAATAATGTTTTCTAAATAACGAGAATCAATATTTAATTGATATTTTCTTTTTTTGTCTTTCTCTAGAAACAACATTTGTTGGACCCAGAAAATATGGGGTAACAATATCAACAGAAATTCTAGAGCGTTCGAAGAATGTATCAAAAACGCCTGAAAAGTTGGTCCTGAACATAATTAAATACATGTTAACGGATTATGAAATTAATAATTGTACTGTATATGGGAACAAACAGTTCAGGAAGGAGGCGCTTCCTGAACAAAAGAGGAAAGCAATCAGAAGTAAGTATATGCATGGTTACTATAATTTTTTTGGTGATTCATTATATATGTAATTGAATATCATGCACATATTATATATATCAATCTAACAATTTTATTCTTATTATGCTGGAAGGCAGATTAAGTCATTTCACCAGAACTTCGCTTTAAATCACTGAAATATTTATAGCAACCTTCAAATTAAAAGAGGGACGAAAGATACAAGAGGGACAGTCAAACTCATAGATCGAAAACAAACTGACAACGCCATGGCCAAAAATAAAAAGACAGACAAATAATAGTACAGATGACACAACATAGAAAACCAAAGACTAAGCAACACGAACCCCACCAAAAACTGGGGGTGATCTCAGGTGCTCCGGAAGGGTAAGCAGATCCTGCTCCACATGTGGCACCCGTCGTGTTGCTTATGTTATTACAAATCCGGTTAATAGTCTAATTCGGTAAGTCACATTCGTGAAAAATTATAAAAAATTAGCCATATAGCTTAAACCATAATATCTTGGTGCCAGCTAGGATTACACCCTGTGTTCCATCCCCCTTGCTTGATTGAATTACCCTTATGGACAATTACTTCAGACCCTGGAATTGCCCTAAACTTCTCTAAGGTGTAACATAATGTACATGTGTTAAAGATTACTGTTATTATTGTTCGAGAAAATGGTGATTTGGTGTAAATATTAATTATTTTCCTATAAGCAATATGATTTGATTGTCTGAAACTAAGCATAGAACGACTGATTTACCTACTATTAAAAATAACAATATTTTGGTAATAAAATACCATTAGAAACAAAAAATATTTAATACTTGAAGGACATAACTTTTATTAATAGCTTAAAGTGTTCATATATGTCATTTAAATACATATTTTAAAATTATTTTAGGTGTTGTGCTTGAAACATTCCCTTCCTGCAAGCTTGAGGAGATCTGGTGTAGATTAGTGATTGTGATAAATGACAAAATTAGAGGACTAAGAAACGGGAAATATAAGGACTAGACTTCGTAATTTTTTGAATGATTAAAAATTAATTTGGATTTAAATTCGTTTTTGTTCATGCAGGCCATAAATTTGTACTTCATATTTGCCTGACACACTTGTGAGTATGATTTAGCAATATTCAATAGAAAATTTTAAAAAAAACACAAGCATGACAAAACAAAAATATAATATGACATCAAATTCACTCAATATGGAAAAAACAATGAAGTTTTTCTGCAGATGGAAATCAACACTAACAAAAACATATTCTTTGTCCAGTGGTATTTCATTGAAATGTCAGTGAAATTTCATTGAAATATCAGTGAAATTTCATTGAAATATCAGTGAAATTTCAATGAAATATCAGTGAAATTGCTTCGAGTTATCAATGCATTTCCATTGGGATTCCACTGTTTTTTCAGTGGAATCTGCTGTGGATTTACACCGAGATTCCAGTGGAAATCCATTGGTATCCCAATGAAATCCTAAGAAAGTCCAAAGAAAATCCCGACCAAATTTCCCAGTGTGAATCCAGTGGAAGTTCCAGTGGATTTCCACTGGAACTTCCACTGGAAATCCCACTCAAGATTTTCAGTAGGGTTACATTTCTATAAATAGTTTGATACTTGTGGAAATTTTATATTCATGGATATTTCTTAGTATTGCAGAAGTCTTCTTAAAAGCCTTAAGAAAATATATACTTCTTTATACATTTATATTCGTGTTTTAAACATAGCCAAAAAATTCACAAAATTTGGTACCAAACTAATAATTATAAATCACAGTATTATAAACTTATCTTTCTTCAAAAAATATATACAGATAATTGTTGACTTATACAAAAAATGTACAAGTATGTTGTTTTTTATGTTGTGTTTGGTAGACTGTTATTGGTAGTTTTTGTTAGTTTTTTGCCTTGTCATTGTCAGCTTGTCACGGACTTTGGAGTTTGAATATCCCTAAGGTATTTTTCCCATCTCTTTTACCAAATGATATACTTCCACAGTTTGAGACAGACTCATGCAGATTCTGACGATTTTTTACTGCCTATACTCATTGTAGTTATGTCGAAAATTTTTGCAAGAGGAATATTATTTACCAATTTTGTGGTTAAATTTGGTAAAAAGTCCATTCCCTGGGAAAAAAATGTACATGCACTAACATCAAATCAATATTTTCAATTAAATGTTATGGTAAAATGGCATGATACCTTTTTATGACTTTTATACTTCAATAAAACGTAAAGATTAAGCCAATTTAAAAAAAATTCAAACCTACCAGAATAAGTATTTTTACGAGCCCACCAAACATCTGAAACTAGATCAAATGAAGTATGGAATCGCTCAAACACAAAAAGCGGTGTTTCAGATTTGCTATCTAAAATATCCATTTTTGATAACTTGTCACTACCACATTAATTTCCATAAGAAAAAGAGCAGAGAAGATTTCATGGAGAATGAAGTTCTGACATTGAAATTCCGACAAGGATATATATATATGTTTTAAATTCCCCACACAAGTGTGAAGCTGTCACTGCTATACAATATATAATTTAAAACACCCAAGACAACACAATGAGATATTATAATGATGATTATTTGTAAGATAATTGAGTATTTAAACTTCAGAAAAGGGTTAATATATACAAAATATCAATATTGTATACATTATGAATATGGGTATTTGTAATATATATATGTAATAAGAAGAAAAAAAACATTTTACAAATCATTAATAGAGTCATCTTTGTTCTACAATTTAGTTTTAAATACTACAGTACACATTTCAAAATTTAAATGAAAATATATGAAAGAAAGATGTGGGTCTTTAAAAATTTGTCTTTATGTCATCGCGTTGTTGAGTTTCTGTCTTAAATATACCAAAAATAAATAAGACCAATATCAGTTCTACACCTGCATTGCCGTCTATAATTGATTAAAATTTCAAACTATCAGCTAACAGTAAATAGTTGCACAGCAGATCTAAAAATAGCTAACAAACTATAACTCAACATTTAATATCAAGCTGCAGACCAAGTATATATATTCCGAAACGGAGGGACAGAATAATGGTTTGAGCCCAGCGGTTACTAGGCCTGTCTTAGCCAATGGCAACAAAGGTGAAAAGTTACATTAAACCTAGAATCATGCAAATTAAGAGCCTACAACAACAAATTTATACGCATAATAAATATTAACTCCGCTGAGAAAATAAAATTCAGATCTTCTATATAGTTAAAAGAATCAATTGTGCACTGTTCATGTCCAATTCATTTAAATTTCGCAGTTTAATTATTAATATTTACAAAATCTTTTTTATTCAATTATTTAGATAAAACATCATATCATACATGTCATATGGCTTCGATTTAAAGACATTTAATTTGTCAATTATTACTTGTCAATTAAAAAAAGAGAAAAACTATGCAATCATTTCAATTGTAAGCAACAATGATAAAATTATATTTTTTTTAGGTTTTTATTTACTTTCTCTAGGGAAATTTAAGATACATTTAAGATACTTGGTGCTGCCTTCAAAAATGTCTAAACGAAGTTCATTCATGAACATATATACCTGGAGAAGTGACAGCAGATGTCCTGCCAGAAGCCATTGCATCAACCGTCAAAAACGGCTCAGTCTGAAAATATAAATACACAAAACTTTAACAATACATTTGATCTTTTTTAATGATCACAATCTAAAACTGTGTTTATTTATAATTCTGTTAATCAAGGTATGTTACAGTAACACTAATACAAAATTACAAATATGTATAAACACAAATTCTTTGTAATTTTAATGATCTTTGATACTGTGGATTCATTTATTTTCAAGGGAACAAATTTTCAGGGATTGAGCATGTTGAGGAAAAAATTGTTTTTCATGGATATTTGATTTCGTGGTTTTGCCAAAATCAGCATACAAACCTATAGAAAATGTGAACCCGTTAAATTTTTAAATTCGTGGTTACCCTATTTGCAAGAAAATCCATGAAAATTGGTGCCCACAATTAATAATGAATCCCCAATACTCTATTTGAAAATTTTGTCTCCACTTTTCTGAAACCTCAACAATTGAGAGAATATTGAATTAATACAATGTCTTTTTTTGTTGAAGACTGTATGTTACCTCTACATGTACATGTATTATGGTTTTTTGTGTTGTTGGGTCGCTGTCTGTTGATGTATACCCTGTACATTTCCTTTTATATATATATCATGTCTTTTCTAATCGGGACCTAAATTGAACCGTAGTTAACAGATTTGAGTTGAACTTGATAGCATATATTGTCAAGAACATTATATATGGGCATAATGTGGCATGCACAGTTCAGAATTCATGAACATGGGTTTATAAAGTACAGTCAAGATTTTCAGTCTACAGCTCCTATAAGAGTCAAAAATTTACATTGTAGGCCTAAATAAATTTTGAGTCAATGAAGCATGTGTTAAAACTATTCCAGATAAATTCAGACTTTTCTTTACACATCAAGTAAAAATGTGTACAACCAAGTACAACAATTGGTCTCCTCTCAGTTCGAGTGACATTAGTCAGCTGTGTTGTCTTTACATCTATAACATCTACAAATGTATCAAATGTATGTACTTACCTTTATTAACAGTCAATATATTGTAAAGTCACCATTATTCATGTTATTTACAAATGTTCATATACAATGGTAGACTTTAAATACTTAAATATAGTAGTGCTACGAGTATCTTTTGTATTCTACAGTGCATACCTTTGTTAAAAATATCACAATAAAACAAAGATTTTTTTAAATAGATACATTTGTAATTTAACCTTGATCATCCTGTCATCTGCAATTTATAGCTTCTTATACATTGAATGAGGGTCTGGATACAGGGTCCTTTATTTCTTTATTCTTTCATACTTTAGGCCTCAAATTTTTTCTCTATACTTTTTTATTTTGCTCATTATTCTGTATTCTTTATACTTTAGCCCCCATTATTCTCTATCCTTTATTTTTTTGAACTATTTTTCTCTTTTCTTATTTTTTTCCATTTTTCTGTACATAGTTTTGGCCTGTTATTCTCTATTTTGTAAACCTCATCCATATGTACCCTCTTGTATAGTGTGATCTTACAATTGATGAAGACAATGAAAGATTTAAAGCAGTAAACAGAAATAAAAACAACAAAGAACAGGTCCAATAAATGTTTTATACTTTGTGTTAGAATAAAGCATTACATAACCATGTGATTTTTCCTCAAAGGAAATTGGCAGGTATGTACAAAATCTAAACTCTAACGTCTTTCAATATTAATGATATTATAGATACTGTAAATTCAGAAATATATTTGTGCTTATTTATCACTGCAATTAATATGCCATGGACACAAATTTATGTGAGATTTATTATTGTGATTTCAAAAAATTATGCATACACAAGTCACATATTGCTATCCAAATCTAAAATTCATGGATGAAAAACATATCATGTAGCAATTTTGGATATAATAAAAACATCGCAATAATATCTTAGTTTACAATATTTGCCAAGATTTCAAAATTAAATGATGGCAGAACTACCATTTCTTCTCAAAGATGGGACAAAAATGGCATAATTTAGACACATGTTTGTACATGTTGAAAAAAGTAAAATAACAAAAATACTGAACTCCAAGGAAAATTCAAAACGGAAATTCCCTAATCAACAACAGTTACTGTCATATTCCTAACTTGGTATACAGGCATTTCCTTATATAAGTTTAATTTGTAAGTGTGAATTTTCAAATGTGTGCAAGAACTAAGTAATTATTTGTGAGAGAGGCTAAACACTGAGTAAATTATTTAGTTGGCTCTGTCTTATGTTCTTTATTGTGAAGTTTAAGTATTTTTCATTTATGAAAACTATTCCAACTCATGAAAAGGGCTTTCATATGTAAATTGCTTTATATGCATGCTGAATACCTGTTATAGTGAAAAGACAGAAGCTCATAGAGAGGTTTTGTTTTTATTTTACGAAGAAACAAGAATGTGTCCATAGTACATGAATGCCCCACTCGCACTATCATTTTCTATGTTCAGTGGACCGTGAAATTGGGATCAAAACTCTAATTTGGCATTAAAATTAGAAAGATCATATCATAGAGAACATGTGTACTAAGTTTCGAGTTGATTGGACTTCAACTTCATCAAAAACTACCTTGACCAAAAACTTTTAACCTGAATCGGGACAGACAGACGGACGGACGCACAGACTGAAAACATAATGCCCCTAGGTGGAGCATAAAAAAGAAAATCAGTTCTGTCTTTAAACATGTAATGTATATATATATATATATGGTAAAATTGAGAATGGAAACGGGGAATGTGTCAAAGAGACAACAACCGGACCAAAGAGCAGAAAACAGCCAAAGGCCACCAGCTTGAATGGGTCTTCAACACAGCGAGAAAATCCTGCACCTGGAGGTGGGCTTCAGCTGGCCCCTAAACAATAATGTATACTAGTTCATATATATATATGAATAGAGTTTTAAATAATTCATAAATTAAGCCTTTCCTTAATTAAAGGCACATAACAAATATTGTTATACTTCAATAATATAAGATATAAAAATTTGGGGTGATCAATACTTTTGTCCTTTGCACTGAAGTCTGTATTTACCGGTATCTTGTATCTAGATACTTTGATATTCTTTTTCTAAATTAACATATATGGCTTATAAAAGAGATTACAGAATATATGGACAGAAGTATAAACATTCTTGTGGGGTCATTACTGGTCAGATTTTAATAAACTTGGTACATTCTTAAGAAAGAGAATTTACACGGGTGTATTTGCTTGATTTGTTAATTGATTTCAAGTGTTTTTATTTTCTAATGATTGATAAAAACAAGTTTTATTTATCATGTTTATTGTCAAGAAGTTTGTTATATATATTTCAACATGTTTTACTAAAATAAAATTGTAAATAATTATCAGTGTGTTTAAATCAGGAAAAAACAAAAACAACTGAAGACAAAACTAGCTATAATCGAATGAAAAGTAAAATTTTGACAATTCGAATACTTAATTTCAACACCTGGTTTGTAAAAATGCGAAAACAAATGCCTTCAAAAGGCTTTTTTTTTGGTGATTGATACTTTTGTCCATGCACTGAAGGGTCTGTAGTTATCTTGTATTTAAATATTTTTATATTCTTTTTCTGAATTAACATATATGGCTTATAAAAGAGATAACAATTATTTTTTCTGCAATATGTGACTATGGTTAGAATGAGACTGCAGAAAGGATAAAAGCTTAAGACCATGTCTCGATCTACTTTTCTCTGTGTTGCAACTTGTTTTAAAAAAATAATAAGCTCATCATGATACCAGGCTTATAATTTTGTACACCAGATGCATGTTTCGTCTAAAAAAAAAAGTGATGCTAAAATAAAAAACGTTCAATGGCCAAATCAAGTACAAAGTTGAAGAACATTGAGAATCAAAATTCCAGAAGGTACAAATGTATAGATAGAATACATTACAGCTTAGGTATTATATTCCTGGTGTCAAAAATCCTCAGTATTTTGAACAATTCAAAGCTTTGTAAATTTATAAATATGACCATTATATATAGATAACATTTCATGTCAACACGTACAGAAGTACTGACTACTTGGTTTGTGAAACCTCCATCAGAGGTAAATACATGTGCACCTTCTACATATAATGTAAATGCTGGTACCTGCAATTTGTACCATATGTGAAATAATATAATATTACTGTGTGCACACTTACATACACATCAAAAGTCACATTTTTTTTCATTTGAGGCATTAACATTGTTCTAATACCACTAATAATTCATAAGAGCATTAATTTAAAAATAATTATTATTTTGGTACATTATGAAAGAGCTTAAATACAAATGTATATACATGAATAGTTTTAAATATTTCATAAATTAAGCCTTTCCTTAATTAAAGACACATAACAAATATTATTATACTTCAATCATGACAATAATATAAGATAAGTTAATGGTAGTTGAGACTGAAATATGAAATTTTGTTGGTATTTTTCATAAAATCTCAATATAAGGACAATAACTTCGAATACAAATAAACAGTGTTAGGGGGTAAAAAAAATTTTTAACACAGATACTGTATATGTTCAAAAATTATTCAGATGTTTTTATAAATGCAACTGTATCATGATCAGTATAAAACTTGCATTCATGATTTCAGTAGTGATTTTCCTGTACAACATTTTTGCAATCACACTTAAACAATAAGATATAACTATAATACCACCAATCAGTGATTCACAATAATAAATGCAAGCATTAATTTCTGAATTTACAGTATTCCCAAAGAAATACAATATTTACAGTAAGAGTTTTCCACCAATGTTTAATTTGGTCATATTAATAACTCCTCACATATGAAAGTTCTAATACATCCTTGGTTTTAAATTGTTTTAGTATGAGTGTTCATAAAGATAGTGCTTCAGATGCACAAATAATGATTTATAATTATACAGTGGAATTTTAATTTTTTACGTCATGGTGAGACAATTCAAACTTTTTCTGCAACTTAAAAGATACAGTCTTATATGAGTTTGAGCTTTTCTGATGAAGGTAAATCCAGAAAAGCACTCTGAAAAGCAAGTTTATATAGTGTTATTTTAATTCAAACTTGTACCAACAATATCCATGAAAATTGGTATCCAATGAATAAGGGATCCACAGTATATAACTTCAGAGATACATGTGTACATGGTGTACAGTGCTTTAAAAAACTTTAAAATATGTAACACACGAACAAAGGATATGGTGTATCCATCAATGACACATGTCTATTATACATGTACAGTCTGCACCATTTATAGCCACTAGTCCTATGCCCCAGACTAATAAAATTTAATTCAGACTTTTAAGTATTAGCAAAACTTTGTTTAGACACATAAGGAAAACGTTTGAATATTGGTCTTCGGACTAATAGAACTTTGGAAAAAACTTTGGTGCTGACTGCATGTATTGTGTGCAACAATTCACTTCAGGTTGAACAAAACCTTTTTCATGGGAAAGGTTGCCCATAAAAGTATCTATTCGTGTAATTAGAGATACTTATTTTTCATTATTCCTTTTTTTGTTTTGAATCAATACTTCAAACTCAAGACACTTGTAAGACCTCATGTTGATATAAATTTTTTTTTCAAAATTTCTAAAGCATGGGAAGAATTCCTTTTTTCAGGATTGTTATCATGAGGGGGAATTATCTCTTACTTCTTCATCTATGCAGAGTCTAAGAACCATCTCACAAGTACAAATGTACTTTATTCAATATTGCAAATGTATGATACATTTTGTACTCATTCAAAACATCTTGTTGGGTCGTGCCCACCCTAGTAAAGGACTACTGAATGAATTAAAAGCTGATACACTTTACCTCATTGGGTTTCATTGGTCTGCTTCTTGATTTGACAGGAGGTCTTCCAAACCCTGAATTAGTACTCCTATATGATCTTTCAGTTCCACTGCCAGAAATTCCACCAGCTGAAGAAACTCTTTTATTTCCAGCACTAGTTTTGCGTTTATTTATTGGGATATCTATCTCTACAGTTAAATCTGGATCTTGTTCAAAATTATACGTAGTGTGATCAACTGTTATCGGGGATTTGTGACCCCAGAGATGAACTTTGATTCCATCGTGATGATCTACCGGATTATGGTCACCAGAACCAGAGTGAGAAATGTCCCCCATATTATTTTATTTAGGGGTATTTAGCATTTTTATGAAACTAGTTTCTAGATTTATTATTGTTTTCTAGTTATTCACAATATAATCACTCAAAGATGGGAATTTCAACTGCTTTGCATTGTAGGGGTTTATTTTGCATGTGCATGTCAACCATATTGTTTACGTCCGGATAACAACCAAGAGATAACAGGTGCGACCAAAAAAGTCCCTGTACATATGAAAATTTGAAACATATGATGATGAAAATTTTAAGTATATTTTGATTTGTACATGCCATTGATACGTCAAATGAAATATGCATACATTATTATCATTAATCGCAAATAGTTTTTTTTGTCAAAATCAGTACGCGAGCGGAAGTTAGGAATTTTCCGCCAAAATGGTAATTCCCAAGACCAAACTAGAAATAAAAACGAAACAAGAAAGAAGGGACGCGATTGAATATAAAAATCATATACATGTACATATGTATTGAATATATATTTAAATCCATCAACAGAATTCAATAGAAAAAAATCAAAAGAAACAACTATTTGAAAAAAAAAGTACACATCCTCCAAACAAAATATGAATGGTCGGGCGACGTCTTATATCATATTTTTAAGCAGTACCTCGAAATGCAGGCTAGAATATACATATCAAGTCCTGCAAGTTATTCATCTTTTAATAATAAATTTTCAACTTAATTATCGACTTAAATGATAACATGTTTAATAGTGCTAATGGCTTTCACCTGTCCACTGATATGAATTAAGATTGAAGAAAAACCTTGAAAGGACTCTAAGCTACAGCTTCTTACTTGTCACATAATCTTCAATTTAATTTGTTGAAGGCGGTCACTATATGGTAGATGTAGATGTACAGCTTCTTGCTTTATTTGGACCTTACCAAGACTGAAGATCTCGAAAAGAAACGACAGAGGATGTCAAGGAAAAGTCCTTTTGTAATTTACCGACTTTTGAAAATTATTTGTTTGTGTCATTTTGAAAGGACAACGATTTCTATTCCTATCGTTTGTCTAATAGCTTTCTTCAGCTGTCAAGAGTTTGTTAATATGTATAAGGTACCAAAAATAGGAATTTGTGAAATTTGAATTCCAGTTCGATTATACGGACATTACAGTTATCGTAACATATCCTTAAAGTGTTGTCATTCTTGTTATTTAATTAACAAATTATTCTAAGTATTGTCTTTATTTTTCACAAGAAATCAGATAAATATCCTTCTTTGTCCTCATTTATAAATGGGAAAAGTCAGCAGTCACTTATTCCTACACAAGACTGATATAGTGTACACGTCCTTGTACTATCTTTTCTACAAAATAATAAAGGTACAAGAATCGTGCAAAAGAAAGAAGAAAAGAGCTTATCAATTCATCATCAGAATACCATACGGGAAAAAGAATAGAAAGGACACTATATATTTCTACAGTACTGAAAAACAGCGCACATAAAAAACGCTGCCAAAAATTGTAACCCTTAAAAATTATTATTATTCTAGGAACTATGTGGTTATACGTCAATAAGACAGCAACTCAAGGGAAATATATCAAATAAAATTGAGAATGGAAATGGGGAATGTGTCAAAGAGACAACAACCCGACTAAAGAGCAGAAAACAGTCGAAGGCCACCAATGGGTCTTCAACACAGCGAGAAAATCTCGCACCCGGAGGCGGGCTTCAGCTGGCCCCTAAACAAAAATGTGTACTAGTTACATATCGGAGGGTAAGATATGACCAGAAAAGTATTCGTTACTAATTTTTAAATTTTGGTTATGTATATAGTTTGAATTTTATGATTTTTATTGTTCGTTATTGGTCTAAATATTACAAAAGTAATATGTATTTTTATCCTTTCATTTACATTAATTATCAAAGATTTATATATGTCTTTATGTTCACACATTGTGCAATAAAGAATATAGACAATTTGACACATAGTGACAGCTTTAAAAAACTTTAATAAAGGAAGAATGTTTTAATCCGTATAATTTCCGCATTCGACAAAGCACACAATTTCATTATTTGGTAACTTAAAAAAAATATATTTTGATTGGTTGAATGCCACATGTCAGTTAGACTTTGTATTTTGTATTTGTTTATATGTTGTTCTGTTGTTATTCAGTTATGTGCTTGAAGGATGAGAATAAACTCTGTAAACTAAATCCATTGAATGTTGGTTTTGTACTGATTGATATTTTAGTCTTAGATGCACGATTTTTTTTTATTAGTTTTTATTTGCTTTGAACTAGCTGTCAGTAACTGCCAGTACTCTCAGATCTGTACTGTGTAAAATAGATTTTAAAAAAGACAAAATACTTCACAAATTACCATATTACTGAATACTTGCAGTTACTGAAAGACAGGTCAAAGCACTTTACTTACTGATAAGAAATCGTGTTTGTGAGCGCGCAACTCTCTCCCCCCCTAACCTGGGACAGTGATGTTACAGCACAACATAAGAACAAACTATAAAAATCAGTTTAAAATAAAGGGTTTATACCTTTTCCGAAACTGTCTCTGTTCTACAAACTTTTGTTCCTTTCACTTTAAATAAATCCATCTTGAATATAGATGATTGAAGCACCGATAGCAGTCCTTTTAGCGCCAATTGTTATTTTTCATATGTTTCACTTGCACCAAATATTATTCTTAAAATATATCAATTGCGCCACTATTCGGAATTAATTTGCGCCAATTTACCTGTACACATATCTATCCTACATATTAATCATAAATAATTTTAGGTGGCTTAAAAACCATAATTTGTAATTTATGAAATAATTAGGACTATTGTTGCTTAAAAACCGAGAGGTGAGTTAACAAGATAGGACATGAATGAATAATTTATCGATTTGCACTAATTAAAAGTATGTATAGAAATTAGAATCAAATCGATGGAAATCAGTTGTAAATATAAATGGCTATAATTCCCGCCAATTTTCATTGAGAAAAGTGGAGAAATAAGATGACATTCCATAAACACCACAAATAACTGTTTTATTTCACATATCCATCCATGTTTGTATTTTTTAATAATATTTTGAAATTTCAAGCCATTAGATATATTATATTAAATTGCGCAGTACCATGCAGCAGCAGTAATTTAGAAGCTGACATATCTCAGCAAAGAAAAACATTTCTTTAGATTGGCACAGTCGTATACTTTATTTTTGGCGCAAACAATACCATATATTTTCAAAACTAGTGGCACAAAGATAGCATTGGCGCAAATGAGTTATGTCGCAAAAGGACGCATTTTAGGACCAAACGGATTTCTCCCGAAGCGGTAGCAAATGAGTTGTGGCGCAAAAGGTACGCATTTTAGGACCAAACGGATTTCTCCCGAAGCACCCTTTAGATAATAAGATATAAATTGTTTATTTTAGTTTAGTATGGAAGTAAATATCATAAAATGTTCAATATGATAAACCGTATACGTCAACTTTGGAATTAAGTTTCTAGCCAAATGTTCATTGTCTGAATGAAGTCAGATTTTGCGTAGAATATAAATGACTCATAATTCTTTGAGAGTTTTGAGTGACTAACCGGTTTGATTTCAACTGCTAGAGAAATAAAATGTCCTTTTTTTATTCCATCCGAAATGAACATAAGCTGACAATAATTGTAAATCCCAAATCGACTTTTTACGGTATTTGATACTAGTATATGTTTCCTTTTTTTTCAATATTTGAACTGAGACATAAAAAAAATTCTTGCGTTCGCCATATCTCATATTTTCCTTTAGAGTAGCAAATCGATTTCGATATGTTAATGCAGGTTATGACTGATAGAATCAGAAAGTTCATGTATACCAGAAAAATATGAAAATAAGATGTGGTATGATTGCCAATAAGACAACTATCAACCAGATATCAAATAACGAGAATGTTAACGACTACAAATTACCGCACAATCTTCAACAATGCAAAAATAAACCCGTATAGTAAGATGGCATGCACCGGCATGATGAAAACATTCTAAAAGAATTTAAAACCAATGGCCTGAATTGTGCTTAAAAAGAAATAAACGGAAAATACTAATGATAGACCGCAACCAACGACAACCACTGGATTACAGACTCGTGATTTTGGACATGTACATAAAGAATTCGATGGATGGGGTTTACAGAATAGAGAATAATTGGCAAACAAATACTGAATGAAGAACAAAATAATAAAGAATAGAGAAAACTAGGCCAAAAATTGACGAATAAAGAATAATGGCCTGCATAAATATAGAGAATAAAAAATCATGGGCAAAAAATGAAGACTACAGAAACGAAAGACCCATATCTAGGCCCTGTTTTATCAGTTACCCTTGAGATAAGCCACGGTATCAGAGGAAAACAGGAAATATTGCAATCGTCATTGAATCTATGAAATCCAATCCATTTTGTCAGCGTTTCGTTTCGCCAGAAACATGCTGACAATACCATAAAGAATCTGATAATGAAATTCCAATAATTTGTCATTCTTTGGTCAACGGTTAACTTATTTGAAGTCCTACGTAGAGGCAACTATTTCAGGCATTTCTGTTTCTACCCAACCATCAAATACTAGTAGTTTAAGATGAACATATTTATGTAGGATTTGGAGTTTTGGTAACAGTTTTTTTTATTAAATTTATAATTTGTCCTTTATCAAATGTTTAAAACATCAATAAAGCAATCAAATAATTCCAATGTTGTATGTCGTCTTTTTTTATATGTGCCAATTTCCAATAACAAGTGTGTTTGCTTAAGTACAAAATTTTATTTAGAATATTGTAAGTCTTAGACTTTTTAATCAAAGTATGTAATATAAAGGGTGGTTTCTAAAAATCAACAAATCTATCAGAACAAAAATTGGGTAATCTCCCGTTTATTAGAAACAAAACTCACAAAAAACTAACACCAACGAAAACATATTCCACCTTAACTAACACCAATGAAATCATGTTCCACCTTCCATAGCAAATGCAGTTTATGTATATTTGATAGGTCCGATATTTCTGGAAAGTATAAATTATGTCGCTATATCCCGGACGTCTCTATTTTGACATGATTTACTCGCTAATATGGTTTCAAATTCGATTGAACCGAAATGATTATCTTCTCATATTTCATTTCAAAATAATATCATTTATATCTGCAGTTTTTCTTTCCAGTTAAATAATATTGCCTGTCCCTTGTATTTGGCTTACAAATTTTGCATGCCGACCTGTAGCTTTAAAACAGGGTTGCCAATATTTGTTATTCTTTTGAAAATAGCACGATACAAGCTATATTTTGGCATAGGTAAAACATATCATTTTGCTTATATTCCCATGTTACCATTAGTGCAAATAAGGCAATAAAACAAATAAAACCCTCATATTTGCAGTCAATTTCGTTGTTATCATCTTCGGCTAGGCAAGGTTTACGATCTGACCCGCTCCTCTTCACAGGACCGGGTCGGATCGTTACCTTTGGCTGGCGAAGATGCGTTGTTGTCAGCTTTGTTTTTGTTAGTTTTGTAAGTTTGTTTGTCTGTTTATTTGTTTTTCTGTGAAAAAAAATTGTGACAAACATATTAATTTCACAACGTTAACACTATGCTGTCGTAAACAGGATCATGTATACTTTTTCTTGATATGTTCCTGAAATCTCTTCTGGTGAACAGGTATGCAAATTCTTGTGTATTTATTATGAAAGCAGTGTGATTCGGTAGAGCTTCAATTAAAACCACATCTTATAGAGGTAGCCGCCCAATTTCTTTGTTAATACCCTCTGTTTTGGAGATGAAGAAAAAGTTCTTTAGTTTTCGTTGTATGTACTAGTTATTACATTTTGTATATTCTTGAAAATAGTGTTGAGTACCGTGATGCATATTATAATTGACAGATAAGAGTTACAAAAATAACCAGCAGATAAAAGCAATAGTGCTTGAGGACATGACACTGTCTTAAGCCCCGAATAGGTTAGCCCTTCCTTTCGTATTAACATACTTATCTATTTTTCCAATATTTGTGTTATCAGCGAATATATGGTATATTGGTAAATATGACAGTAATAGAAAAAAAAAACTATTAATAGTTAAATAGATAGTTATGGAAATGAGGTCCGTAATCACTTGTGGAATGGAGCTCTAATAATACAAACTCAAAAATAAACAACTGTCTCTAGTTATCATAGATTAAAAATGAATCCACATTTTTAGTCTTTAGGAAGCATTTATTCTTTTTTAGAGGAAAGCTCAGAGAACCGTGGTTTCATTATGGTTCTAAAGTACAGGTATTGTATAGGACAAGGTAACAAATTACTAAGGATACATTTTATTTTGACAGGCATCCCCGAATGCTGTCAATCCTCGTTATCTTACCAATGTCTTTAATTACAACTTTAACCAGGTTTTCAGCACAAGTATTTCTTGTCAAAGACATGAGTTCTTTTAATGCTTTTTACTATGTTGTTTTCCTAGCAATAGGTCCAAATCAGAAGGTATTTTAATGCAAATACTACTTTGTAAATGGTTTGGGGAAAGGGACACCTGCTATTAATACAGCATATTCAATAAACTTGATAAAAGTTTAAACATGAACATGTAATGGTAGCTTCGCTTATATTTATACGTCATTATTTCAATGATCAAGTCAGTAAATCCTGTATAATACAATCATTGCGCGAGCTGAATGACTGTAATAACTTACTCGGGATATTCAAGATCAAAATCATTATGGAAATGGAAAATAAAATTCTGATGAAGTTGAAAACTTGATTTTAGACATGGTAAATATTCATTAAACTGACAATTTCTAAATAAGACCAATCCTTCTAATTATTGTTATAGAAGCGGCGTTTCCTATTCAGTCGTGTAATAACCGGAGACAATCATAGAAGCCATATCTGTTTTTACTGCATGTGACCGACTGATTTCCCTACATATTTTTAAAGAAACTTCATTATTTACATACCAATTATTCTCCGCTAAATTATGTCCATAGTTTCATGATTCTTTCAGTGTTTTTGATTAATTATTTATTCAAATGTACATTATGGATGATTTGGCTTTGCATAGTGAATACCTCAGTCCAGGCTCGTGGACTTGTGGTTTTCAGGCCTTGCAACGATGCAAATAAGTAGTGCATTCTTAAAAAGTAAAAAGGCTTTACTTTTATTTCTTCAATCACAGTCGCTATTTTTTTTTCTCTCAACCATATCAAATTGTTTGACTTCTGTACACTCTACATTTATATATATTCTTAACGTAAACAATACACTTCTCGTTTAACAGTTTTCTCCTCTATATCATGGTAAACGAAAATATCTATTGTTCGTATTTGGTAAAGAAAAATACCGCATTGGTGAAAATCACATTAATTCAATTAACAAAGTGCCGAAAAGGAAATCAGAATGTTGGACTTTTTGGTCGGCAACACATTTGGTGAGTCGGCTGTATGAATATTCCAAAGGACAATCAGTATTCCAATGAATAATTAGATTGCGTCGCTGCTGCTGTTCATGGCTCATATCAAGAGGAATTTATAAAACCTTGATTTAGGACAACATGTAGTAAATGTATTAAATTGAATTGTTAAACCTATATTCATGATGTCCCTTCAATTCAAAATGAGTTCTCAAATAGTCCATTAAGGATACTACAGGAGAAATACAGTTCGCAAATATATCCAGATCTTTTCAATGAAATTGACTGATGGAAAACCACAAACAGGATCTATATATTATGATAAGCGCTAGTAAAACAGTTCCTTTGGTCATTTTAAATACTAATTCTTCAATAGAAACATAACCGCACAATTTTTTTTACCGGTTTCGATATATATATATATAGATAGTAAGGTTGTGAGGAAGCGAAGATGACGTTACAAGCTTTATGGTCGCAATAACTTATTAATTGATTGTTATTGTGTCTCAGTATCTGAACTTACAGGAGATATTTTAACTGTCATAGATCCGACAGGTCCACTTAGTGTTTATTTTACATTATTAACGGTTTGATTACATTCGTTGCCTGAACGAAATTGGTGATAGGTATCACTTCGGATTCATGTGTTGGTTGGTGCATTAATAACACATCACGTTTACCAAGACGACATATCTGGTCTTCCTCCTTTCGTGTTGATACGATTCTGCATGTATGTTTTCACTCCTACGATTGTCGGTTTACAACAACACTTAAGATAAGTTGCAATGACTTATAAGCTAATCAGGAAAAATAGAAAAGAATTGTTTTCTATTACCCGCAATATATATACGTTGGGATAGGAGCTCCTTATCCTTTCAGAACAAAATAATTGTACCTCTTTAGTTATCGTAAAAGGGCTTACAATTTCAGAGCACGCGAGTTTTCTAATTGTATCAAGAAAGCCTCATAATATTCGGTCAATTGTGGTGTTTTGTTGACTTTTTTGTATTTTTTTTCTGTTGGTCATGGTGTTATCTACTCTCTTAGATTAAAAGTATCTGATTACCTTAGGTATCTTGCAACTCTATACATTTCAATAGTGTAATTTACATATACCGTGATTTAAGTATTACAGTGCATCGGGTATAACTGACCTCATATTAGACAGACGGATGCCGTATATGGAGTAAGATCTGCTTACCCTTCCAGAGCATTTGTCTTTTCCGGTCGGGTTCTTGTTGCTCAGTCCTTATTTTTTTAAATAATGTTTTGTAGATTGTTCACCGTTGTTCTTTTTATCGTTTTTTACAATGATTTTGTCGATCTCTCTTCGACTTATAATTTTTGATTCTCCGTTTGGTGCCTTCCGCCTCCTTATTTTTAACTGAGTCTCACGTGCATTTACATTCCTAATATTTAAATATATTAAATGTTTGGTCTCCAGTATATCTGAAGACTTAAACACGATGTACGTGCAGAATTTGTGCGATCCACGCGCTAATATGCCCAAAAAATTAGGCTATCCTCATGATCCTGCAATTCGTATCGAAACCTGATATCATAGTGCATCAAAACCATTCAAAATCCTGCAACATAAAATATGCAATTTTAATCAAAGAGATTTTTTATAAATGATTTATTGCAAATAGCTATATATTGATTGCATAGAATTGAGCAGAATTCAATGACCGGAAATGTTCCGGATTATAACGGAAGATACAAAATTCGTTTATGTTCTCTCCATTATTTTGAGTTACAATGATTTTACCACATAAGCTGACCGTAATGCATTTCGGGCATGTTATTCCTTCATCCGCTGTTAAAACTTCCCACAAACGTCCATTTTTAAGTAGAATATAAATTCCAGAATTGCAAGTCACAAGAACATTTCCCTCGCCGTCTATGCATATCCCGTTTAAAGTAAAAAAGACCTCACTATTTAGTTTAAAGTCTGTTTGTGAGTAACACCTTAGAAGTTTTCCCTCAAAAGTGAAAAGTTTAATGCTGCTATTTCCAGAATCGGATACATAAATCTGTTTGTCTGTATCAACAGCAACAAAATATGGATGATCAAATTCGCGTGGTTCGCTGCCGTATTGTCCGAACGTCCTGCACATATTCCCCTCTTTATCAAAAATTACAAGTGAATGTTTGCATATATCCGTCACAATGAAATGATCGTCATGCGTTTGGCATATACCGTATGGAATTTCTAGCACGTCACTTGAACCTAATAACTGAACAAGCTGACCATCCAATGAAAATATCTTCACGCATGCGTTTACACTATCTGTTATTGCTACGTGGTCGTCTTTTGTCATGACAACACTGACCGGGTAATGAATTTGATCGGGTTTGCATCCTTTACACCCAAACTTTGATTTAAAGACGCCTTCTGTAGTAAAAATTTGTATTCTGTGATTTTCCGTATCCGCAATTATGATGTCACCTGTAAAAATGAAAACAATACGAGAATGATTGATTCTAAACCAAATTAACAAATAATCTTACAGTAACTTTTGAAAGTGCAACATTTGATTAAAGATCACATAACGAAATTCTCTTGGCCAACATAATCTCTGTGTCTATCGATCGGTCTCGAGGGATAGGAATAATACGGTTTCTATAATTTACCCTGCGTAGTTGGATGACAGACGTAAATGGGTAATGCACGTCTAACAGTAAAAATATCCTTACGAGTTCACTTTATTTCAAGGGTGACTGAGGTAAGGGTATAGATATATGGTCACATTCGTCTTCTTTTGACCGACAATTAAACATGCAAAAGTGTGTGGTCTGTTTGGCTATGCGGAATGTAGAAATTCTGAGTCACGTGCAGTCAGTATTGGGACGCTTAAACCGATGCCTCGTTTAGATGACAGTACTACGCTCTCTGTGCGCTAAAGAACAATTTCAATAACTATTTCAAGGGTCCGTAGGTTGCCTGTTGTATACAACATACCATTGTTTAATTTTCAGTGACAGTGCCCTATAGAAACCAGGGGCGTAGCTAGGCCAAAATGATGTGTACTCAATGCCGGGGAAGGAAGTCATACGGCGAGGGGTCTGGGGCCGCTCAAGGCCCCCAGAAGCTCTGGAGTAAATGATGCAAAATCCTGCATTCTCGCGATTTCCTGGGACTTAAAATGACCTCACAGAAATCTTATTTGAATGAGTAACAAGTCAACTTTTTAAAATGATTAAATTTGAAAAAAAAAATAATTAGAGAAAGTAAACTTGGTAGAACTTGTTTATATATTAGGTACAATTAAAATATATAGTCCCACCACCATATATTTTAATTGTTACCTAATCAGTCTCAACCCATGGCCACTATACATTAGAAAATTCAAATTTCTAAGCCAACACCGTGCAACTTAAATGGATTTTTTTATTGAGAAAATACATAAATAAATGGAATCACATTTCTCTATGTTTTATTTTATAAGAGAACAAACAGTCTTTCTTTTAGCTTTTAATTCTTAAAGTTAATTCTGAAAGTCAATGACCATTTCCTTTCCTTTCTTCTACTGAAGATGTCCATAACCGTGTCTGTTAAAATTTGTTTTTCACGGTATATGTTCAATAGACCAAGCCCAGATAAACAATTGGTTTTCATTGTATTTCTCTAGTCTTCTCATGGTACCGAAAGATCGTTCTGTCGTTGCCGTCGAGACCGGCATACATGCATAAATACGTTAAGTATATTAAAGTTTCCCGAGTATAAATCCTTGTTTATAATATCATAATTTGGAATTCTTTAACTATATATAAATACGTTTGAAGTCCCGAAATCTACAAGGAAAAGCATCAAATTGTTTCCGATTTCTATTTATCAACTTCCAAAACGAGAGTATTTTATTTTTACCAAGCAAGGAGAACAAGCACTTTAAATGAACATGGAGAATAAGCACTTTTAATCTCGAGGCACGTATAGTTAAATCGGGGGAACACGTTGAACGAGGCACCCGTCTTGCACGACCGAACGCAGAATAAAAAAGTAAAAACCCGTTGGTCGTCAAATAAAAAAAAAAACGGCGAAGACGTTGCAAGAAAATTACCATTAACAATCTTAAGTTTAAATTAAGTTTGACTGGACTGTTTGAAAAAATCTGTTCATGATGACGACCTATGTTAGACTATACATATCTCACAGAATAATCATAAGAATGACTTGTTGCCCAAGAACGTCATATTTTATTTCATCAGTTATTTTGAAATCTTCAGAAAAGATGTCAGGGTAAGGAGGCATTGCAGCCGTAACAATTGTGTTCTGACACCCGAGGACTCAGCTATTTTAATTGTCTGCATCAGCAACACAATCACGATTGAAAAGAGTAGACTAGTTTCCGGAACGAAATATAGTTACAAAGTGACTATTAGCATATTTTTATAATACTTTTTAATTTATTCTATTACTTTAGTTTTATTCTTACTAGATTTGCCATATTTTTATTTTTGTCAAATTTTCGATGTGTACGCAACTGCGTTTTTGCGTACGGGTTGCTACGCGCCTGGAAACTACCTGTTTTATTAATGGTTAATTTGTTCTCGTCTTGAATATGCATGAAATAATTGCCACTGGACGTTAAGTATGCAGCAATCAATCATTTTGTTTTGATTGTTTTCACTTCCATATTTTCTGTACTAGTGTGTTTTGCTCATTGTTGGAGGCCGTACGGAGACCTATAGTCGCTAACTTCTACGTCATTCGGTCTCTCATATTGGCAATCAATCATACCACATCTTCATTTTTTTTATAATGATTGTGTACCGACTTTTGGAATGTCGTTTTTTTTGTTTTTTTTGTTTTTTTTTTTATTTGAAGCACTATATACAGCTGTATAATTACCTGCTTTGGAGATTGCTACACCACAAGGATTCATAAACTGTCCTTTACATTTCCCACGTTTGCCCACCCTTCGAATCAGTTTCTGTCGTTCCATTGCGACCTTCCGAGTAGACGATTCACCTAAAAGCTTACTTCGAAGTAAATGCATCATCGGAATCAGATCCTATCTATTCGGAAGTTTCATCAGACAGTATTTTTCTTACAATATCTACAATAAAGAATATCTAATGTAAATCACTTCTGGAAAATACTTTCTTAATCTGGAATATATTGAATCGTTATATCCTTTTACAATATGTATATAGCTTTTGTTTTTTTTTTATTGACCAAATATCAAATGAAAATGAAAGAAAATGTATCGATGTACATTTCTGAATGTGTCTTCATCATCAAAAAAGCATGCACGGATCCAATAGTTTGTCTTCGAAAATCAACATATTCATAGTTGATAATCAATATTTGGACTAAAATGGAGGGATGAAATTGGGTAAACATTACCTCAGCGAGTTAATTTGTTAAGGGAATAATGCGAAAGGGTTAACATCATAAAATAAGCTGTTTTTTATTTATCAAAACATACATTAGGAGGGTTGAGATCTCAAAAAACATGTTTAACCCCGCCGCATTTTTGCGCCTGTCCCAAGTCAGGAGCCTCTGGCCTTTGTTAGTCTTGTATCATTTTTAATTTTAGTTTCTTGTGTATAATTTGGAGTTTAGTATGACGTCCATTATCACTGAACTAGTATACATATTTGTTTAGGGGCCAGCTGAAGGACGCCTCCGGGTGCGGGAGTTTCTCGCTGCATTGAAGACCCATTGGTGGCCTTCGGCTGTTGTCTGCTCTATGGTCGGGTTGTTGTCTATTTGACACATTCCCCATTTCCATTCTCAATTTTATTATACAGCATGACTAATTCTAAAACTTTGGAACAAACCTGTGAGTATATCAGTATGAAATAAGTATGACACGGGATTTGATAGCCACCAATCAATCAGTCAATCAATTTGTCTTAATTAAATAGTAATCGAACCGGAATGATTCAAAGGAAACACAACTGTGTTCTACCTTAATAGGATAGGACCATACATCTTTGATTGTGGTCATTTACGCCGCATACATCTTATTCAATGCACAAGACTTTTTTCTTGGCAAAGGTGAAGGATGCACGATGAACTTTAGTTGCTTACATACACATCATTTGAACTCTTGTGGACAGTTGTCTCATTGGCAATCATACCACATTTCTTTATTTTTATATAAACGGTTACCTTTATAAAAATAAGGAGATGTAGTATGATTGCCAATGAAACACAACTATCCACCAGAGTTTAAAATGGCGTGGATATAAGCAATAATAGTTCACCGTACGACTTTCAACAATGAAGAAAACCCATTCTGTAAAGTAAGCTAAAAAAGGCTTGACATGAAAAATTTGTAAAACAATTAAAAAAAAAGAGAACTTTCTTGATTATTTTCTACCACTCTAATTGGTATTAAAAAATTGTAAATTTTTGAAAGAAATAAGAAATTGGTATAAAATCTAATACATCATGCTTATGTGAATGTGATTCGCACGACTCTTTTCTGACAAAAATGAACAATGAAATATGTTTATGTTTTTTTTTATTTGATTTATTACTGATTTATTTTCATTTATATATATAGTAACATTACCTCATGCTATCACTTTTATTTAGGAAATTATACTGTATTTGTTTGCTTCAGTCATGTTGATATTTATGAGAATTTTTATTAAAACACAAATTTACAATCGCTTTTACATTCCTATGTGAAAGTAACATAAATCATTTAATGAAATGTGAAATTATAATCCGAAAAAGTAGCAAGGTAATTGATTTTCAAAAGCAGTTTCACACATTTTGATGTTTGTGTGATAGCGCTGAAAGTATTTTTTGATTTGTTGGGTGAATTCGACTCTACCTCGATAATTGTTATATAATTTTTGACTTCGATACCACTTTTCTGGATACTATTTCCCTTATCGATCACTGAACACTCTTATGAAGTGAGAAGAAATTAAGGTATAGGTTTATAACATGCAACAATAATGTTGCGTTATATGCTTACGTTTACAGACTTTACATCACTAAATATTGACGAAGAAACGGATGTAAGGCATTATATAGAGAAATAAATACACTTTTCTACAATTATCTCGAATCGTGTATGCTATATATGAGGAGGATAAATACGGGAAACGACTGATTTTTATCTCTTTTCATATGCTTTCATGTTTCCCATCTTTTGGTTTATGGTATTTATCGTAGAATTATAGACTCCTATTTTATGGAAAAGATGAAAAATCAGCAAATATAATGCTTAAAGTTTTTGTGTTGATTTTTTTCCATCCGGAAATCGATCCCAATACATTAATATTACGCTCTGCGATACGCGGGTTAAACAAAATCACCGAAGTGTGGTTTTTCTTATAGGTAATCGGGTACACTGCAATATGTATTATACGATTTATTTTTTTTTGGGGGGGGGGATTTTTTTTTTTTTTTTTTTTTGGAGGGGAAGGGATCGAGGGTAGTTTTGTTTATAATATTTTATACATTTGACCATTACATCTCATATAATAAAGGCTTCAGTTTACAAATATGTATATGTTGCAAGTATTTCCTAAAATCGTTTTAACTTTCAATCTGATTAAAATTCAGATCTATCGCAACTCGTCAAACTCATATATGAGCTTAACGAAATCAGAGATCTATATCTTAATTAGATTGTTGAATTTTAAAAAGATGGTACATGTCTCTGAGTAGCTATGAGATATGATAAAAAGGAATAAAATATGTTTCGGTTTTTTGAAAAATTGTAAATCTATATGAAAGGTAAGGCACGTCCGTTCTAAATTTTAGACGTTTTCGACAAGTTACCACTCAAAATAATATTCCCATTGAAGAGGTCCTTATGAAATAAGAATACTTTTCTGATTGATCTATCGAAACTCGTGTACTCGTATGAGCATAACGATTGATGGATTGATTGATGTGTTAACGCCACTTTCAGCACTATTGTGCTTTTTCGTGGCGGTCAGTTATTATTGGTGGAGGAAGCCGGAGAACCACAGAAACTTCGGTAGGAAAACTGACAATCGTAGTCAATTAAGATTGGAGTCGACTCAGTCGAACGTACCTGCCATATGCCGGATTCGTACTCACAACAGTGCGACTATTTACACCACTCGCCACATGAGCATAACGATATCGGAGATCTATATTTTTTTTTAAATTAGATTGATTATGAATATTTGTTTGATTTTAAATATTTTGGTTTTATCTATTTATCATGTTTATGATTGCTTTGGTACAAATTCGACTCTAACGTGTAGACATTTACTGCATTTTCATAGCAAGCTATGAATCAATAAACATCTGATCTTTTCTTTCAACTTTCAAATGTAAATTTCTTGGTATTAAATAAAATCAATATTTCAAAATCTCGGTTTTTTTCTCACACGCAAACCAAATATTAAACTTGTCAATAAATGAAAATACAACACGTCAAACTTTAATTAACGCTCACTCCTAGATTTATAGTTGGATGAACACTGATTACATTTGTGGTCTCCTTTTCTGAGAGCACCACTTGGAAATATCAAAATATGAAACTGCAACAGAAAAGGTTTAACTTAACGTTGTCTCTAAAACCACTGATTTCCACTGATTGCAAACCAGTTTATATTCCCCTGGACATTGACAAAGAGATCATGAGAAAAAGCAGTTAGAACAATCATCTGTCAAAGCAATTACTAGCCGTCATTCTCAGGTTTCTAATTTTTTTAATGAAAACTGTTGTATTGAACTATCTGCAGCAATCGACATTGCTACAAATGACCGCGGCATTGACAAATCGAATTTGTGTCATGTGCGACAAGAATATGTCCACGCCCCTGCGTTGTTGATCACTTTCAACTCCTAAAGTGCACTGTAAATATAACTTAAAGCACCTATTTTCCTATGAATTCATTTCACACATGGAGGCTTTCAATGTTTTTGCTAAATGAAAGATAGGATCAATTATTTGGTGCTTGAAATTGCAAAAATAGTATATGTTCTTCAACACTTCACGAGACTGTGTTGATTTCATTGATAAATGAATACAGGTTGATTCATCTGAACACTTTATTTGGCTAAGAAATGTCACTATAATGTCATACCAATGTCGAAATTGCCTTTTTAACCAAAACAAAAAAAGCAATGTTTGGACAAATTAGTCATGAACCAAGGCCTTTCCTAAGGCAAATCTTCCTCATTTAGTCATTGACATCTTTGATTAGACAAAGGCTAAACAAAATTCCAAAACCAACCGAACTGGGAATAGGTTTGTTCAGAAATACCCAGTAATGTTTAATCTCTTGTCAATTTTTATTTTGAGAAGAAAGTGTCGAATGGGTTATCATTAAAAAGAAAAAACTAAGAACCAGTAATAAAAAACAATTGTACAAGTTTGCGAACCTGTATAACGTATGCACTCTACCAAAAAAAAATGCTTTAAAAGGCATTGGTTCTACTAATATAAAGTTTTATAATGGTTAGCAACCCCAATAGGTTTAATTAGTTGCTCTGCAAATTGGCTGTTATAATTATCAATGTTGACACGCATTTTGTCATTTTGATTTCAGTGAATTGAAAGAATTAGTATTTATCAATATGTGAAGAAAATAATAAAATTTTGTATAATCAGATTTTAGGAGCTTTATGGAATGAAGACGTGTAAATTGATCAAAAGACAGGCTATTACATTAATCAGTAGCAAAAGATAAAACTGGAACTATAATCAATATATCTGTTTTTGTTAAAAGAATCTTTTCTTTTGAAATGTATTAAGAATCTTTCCGGAGCGATAAACCGAAAAACTAGACAGAAAACAGACAAATTTATTATCTGTACAAATAATGTATATAACGGCTTAATAAATCGAATAACGTTTACATAGAAAGAGAACACCAAACATAATGAAAACTACATAACTTAAAGACATCTATAGATACCAATAATATTCTGTCATCAACAAAAGACAACAGTATACAATATTTAAAGCTTCATATCGCCGTGAGTAAAGAAAAACTCTTCATTTGCGAATCAAGATAAATCTTGACATTCTACGCAGGAATATTACTTCACAAAAAAGGAAATCACTATTGGGAAATTAAACGTTTGGAATATTCAACTGTCCTCTGTAAACAATCGATAGGTATAAGTCTAAATTTGTATCTGATTGTGTTGCGTTCGTCAGATCCTTATTTTTCTCAATGTCACCTAGGCATTTGCATGAGGGTCTGGATTTTGGGGGGCTTTTTTGTCTATTCTTTATTTGTGGTTCATTTTTCTGTAATATTTGTCTACTCTGTAAACCTCATCCAGACCTTCATCGTGTACCCAATTTTCATAAAGATTTCGCAAATAATTACTCGAATGTATAATTCGTCTAATATATGAACCTCCTTCAATCACTATTTCTCATTTCAATAAAAATCATCCGGATGATAACTTCTATGTATTGCATAATTTTGGCATATTAGAAATTCAATATCTTTCTAACTTTTTGAAGAAATATGAAATGCTTTGAAGACTTGGCGGACAGGGACAGTTTTCATGTTGAAAAGTGATTGACTCGTCACTAAACATTCTAGATTATTTTGTTATCTTGTAATCAATAACAATGTCTCAATTGAGCAGAATGGTCATATACTAATCTAAATAAACCGAATCGAAATTAAGTATATACATCAATTTTGTAGAATTAAACGTGCTTTTCGTACTGGTATATTGAATGAGATTATTTTTTCTGCATGAATCATTGCTTTCATGGGTTAATTCTATTGTTGACATTCACATCATATATACAAACTATAGATGCTACAGACATGATAATTGTCATTCATGTTTTGTAAAAGATTAAAACACAATGGGATCTAGAGCTCGAGTGGATCAAGATGCCGGACTTTCCTTTGTAATTTTGGGTTCGTCACTCATCCACACAACATGTTCCATTTAAAATCCTTGATCGACCACAGAAAATACAACGGACATTATTTGGTCCTAAAAGGATGTACAAACTGCGAAATTAGTTTAAGTTTTCACTTTAATTTAAACGTCTATTTAAAAACTGAGATACTACAAAACTATATGCATGGATTTTGGGATCAATGACGATACAATAAAAGTACCTTCGACTTAAAACAATAAAATGCTCCGCTTGGCGCAGCTTGATACGACCGCAGAGGTCGAACCCTATACAGTTGGGGCAAGTATGGAAAATTTTAAAGAAAAGAAAAATACCTCCCCTAAATTTTTTGAACCCACTTATGATTCGTCACCCCCAAACTCAATCCCAGCCTTCCCTTTGTGGTATGGTACCTTGCAGTACAATTTCAGAGAGATCCATACACTTGAACACAAGTTATTGTCTGGAAACTAGAAAAATGCTTGTTTTTAGGCCCCTTTTTGGTCCCAAATTCCTAAACGTTTTGGGCAATTACCCCCAAACTCAAACCCAGCTTTCCTTTTGAGATATGGAACCTTGTAGTACAATTTCATAAAGATCCATACACTTACACACAAGTAATTGTCCTGAAACTAGAAAAATGCTTGTTTTTTGCCCCTTTTTGGCCCCTTATTCCTAAACTTTTGAGGCAATTACCCCCAAAATCAATCCCAGCCTTCCCTTTGTGGTATGGTACCTTGCAGTACAATTTCAGAGAGATCCAACACTTGAACACAAGTTATTGTCTGGAAACTAGAAAAATGCTTGTTTTTAGGCCCCTTTTTGGCCCCAAATTCCTAAACGTTTTAGGCAATTACCCCCAAACTCAAACCCAGCTTTCCTTTTGAGATATGGAACCTTGTAGTACAATTTCATAAAGATCCATACACTTACACACAAGTTATTGTCCTGAAACTAGAAAAATGCTTGTTTTTTGCCCCTTTTTGGCCCCTTATTCCTAAACTTTTGAGGCAATTACCCCCAAAATCATTCCCAGCCTTCCCTTTGTGGTATGGTACCTTGCAGTACAATTTCAGAGAGATCCATACACTTGAACACAAGTTATTGTCTGGAAACTAGAAAAATGCTTGTTTTTAGGCCCCTTTTTGGTCCCAAATTCCTAAACGTTTTGGGCAATTACCCCCAAACTCAAACCCAGCTTTCCTTTTGAGATATGGAACCTTGTAGTACAATTTCATAAAGATCCATACACTTACACACAAGTTATTGTCCTGAAACGTCCTGAAACTAGAAAAATGCTTGTTTTTTGCCCCTTTTTGGCCCCTTATTCCTAAACTTTTGAGGCAATTACCCCCAAAATCAATCCCAGCCTTTCCTTTGTGGTATGGTACCTTGCAGTAAAATTTCAGAGAGATCCATACACTTGAACACAAGTTATTGTCTGGAAACTAGAAAAATGCTTGTTTTTAGGCCCCTTTTTGGCCCCAAATTCCTTAACGTTTAAGGCAATTACCCCCAAACTCAAACCCAGCTTTCCTTTTGAGATATAGAACCTTGTAGTACAATTTCATAAAGATCCATACACTTACACACAAGTTATTGTCCTGAAACTAGAAAAATGCTTGTTTTTTGCCCTTTTTTGGCCCCTACTCCTAAAATTTTGAGGCAATTACCCCAAAAATCAATCCCAGCCTTCCCTTTGTGGTATGGTACCTTGCAGTACAATTTCAGAGAGATCCATACACTTGAACACAAGTTATTGTCTGGAAACTAGAAAAATGCTATTTTTGGCCCCTTTTTGGCCCCTAATTCCTTAACGTTTTGGGCAATTACCCACAAACTCAATTCCTGCTTTCCCTTTGTAATATGAAACCTTGTAGTTCAATTTCAGAAAGATCCATACACTTACACACAAGTTATTATCATGAAACTAGAAAAATGCTTGTTTTTTGCCCCTTTTTTGGCCCCTAATTCCTAAAATTTTGAGGCAATTACCCCCAAAATCAATCCCAGCATTCCCTTTGTGATATGGAACCTTGTGGTACAATGTCAGAGAGATCCATACACTAACACACAAGTTATGTCTGCAAGTTACAAAAATGCTTATTTTTGGCCCCTTTTTGGCCCCTTATTCCTTAACTGTTGGTACCATAACCCCCAAAATCAATCCCAACCTTCCTTTTGTGGTATTGAACCTTATGGTAAAATTTCATGGAGATCCATTCACTTAAACTAAAGTTAGAGTGCGAAAACCAATGTGTCTTCGGACGACGACGACGACGACGACGCCAACGTCATACCAATATACGACCAAAAATTTTTTAATTTTTGCGGTCGTATAAAAAGCCCACTTCAGTATTTGTATAAATGAGCATAACCTCTCTTGTATGTTTTTGTTTCTTGCATGTTTTCGGTATATACAATTAATGTAATCGAAATATAGGTAATTTCATGTTTTCCTTTTGTACTGTAAATATGGGTCTGTATGCATTGTATTTAAAAGGCCTCATCTGACTAATAATATCAATTATCAAAACAGACTTTGTGCACAATACTTCAGAGTCAATTCAGAAGCCTCGTAGGGCCTTAAGCACACTTTCACACTTTAAATAGATTATACACATTGTTTTATTTTTTCAAGGGAAACTGATGTTCGATTTGTAACGGTTCGGTGTTCTTGTATTTTGCAGAAATTGCAGGTTTATTTTAGCTAATAAGTTGCAACTGCATTCGGATTAATGCTTTTTTGTTTCCTATCTTAGTTTTTCAATTATATATTGGAAAATATTAGAAATTTCTGAATCTTAGTTGTCTCAATGCTAACCTATCAACCTAACCTCCGATTTGGGGACCAAACGAGGCCCTTAATGTCCCTCGTCTTTTATTATCATCTCATGTTCATATAAAATATGGTACTCAAAAGACTAAAAATTAATTGTAATATATACAAACAGTATCACATCATATAAAGCATTCTATTGATTGAATAGAAACAGAAAATCCCAGGACTGAATATTTATAAGGTAAAGTCTAAGAACCGACATCAAGGGATTACAAGTAAACATAGAATATACTTTTTACTGACATTTTGTCGGTAATTATATAAATTGAAAATGTGCCAAACAAAGCGTAAAAATAGAAAACGACAATGCACAATCGATAAGTGGAAAAGAAAAAATAGAAAATATCAAGGAAAAAGAAACAGTTGATGGTAGGACAAGCAAGGAAATTATCAAACGAAAATAGCACAAAAAAAATACATACCAAAACATGAGAAACTTGTACACCATTCAAAAAGAAACTGCTGAATTTTTGAAAGGTAAGCAAACGCAAAACAAGAGCTATACGCACGCCATGCAAACTGAGACTAACATATATAAATATTGTGTTGTATGTTTCTTATGTACATGCATATTGTTTGCATTTTGACCAGTCGGTGTTCTAATTTTTGCAATAAAGTATATAAAAATAAACTATAACACATATTTTATAGAAGTTTCAGATGCAGACACGAAGGCATAAGTCCCCCATTAATAAACATGTACTATAAGTACTTGAGTTATTTAATTGATAATCTAGTACCAGCTTTTGTTTCATTGACACTCATATTATATTATATAAGTTCTAAGTACAATGGCATAAGTGCATTACCATCAAATGTGATAATGTGTATTTCTCCTATTTTATAATACATTTATAGAATATGCTTTATTACACTTTTTAAACAAAAGAGAACTGTATCAGTCAAATAACTTTAAAATATAATTTTATTCAAATATCAAATATTCATATGTAATAAAGCATATTCTATAAATGTATTATAAAATATGAGAAATACACATTATCACATGTAGCCTTTATGAAATCAACCATTTGGTTTGTAATTTAATTGCATTTTTGTTATAAAGTAGCATGCATATCTGTAACTATGGTTTTTATTTTTCAAAGGCTTACATGGAGAAACAATACTGTTTCAGTGGTACTATTTGTTTTTCCCGTGAGTCTCTCAAAATGTAATGGTAGAGTTAAAAACAAACTATCAAAGGTACCAGGCTTATAATTTTATACACCACACGCACGTTTCCTCTGCAGACGACTCATCATTGACGCTCAAATTAAAGAAGTTTAAAGGCCAAATAAAGTTCGAATTTGCAGACCATCAAGGTCCCACAATTCCGAAAGGTTTAGCCGTATACAGCTACGATAATATATTCCTTGGAGTAGAAAATCCATAGTGATATTTCGAACAATTCAAAGTTTTGTAAACAGTTAATTTATGAATATGACCATAACAATAATGTTACATGTCAACACAGAGGTGCTGACTTCTGGTGTGGTGATATACTCGGGGAGGAACCCTCTATCAGTAGTGGCATCGACCAAGTGGTTGTAAAAAAACTCGCCAAATATATGATTATGTATCTGCCTTATGATGTATCTTATTGAAGCTATCAAACATATTTTGAAACAACTTTCAGAATCTGAAGGACTCTGGGTAATTTCATTATTCGTACACCAATATGAAAATAACACGTGACATCATTGGTTGAATTGAATTTCCATTGTTAAGGACGATTTCATCAGTCATGCCTTTTATTCTGTAACGGCGAATTTTAAGACTTTAAGTGTTTAAGTTGCTAACATCTACGTCATTTGGTCTCTGGAGGATAATTGTATTCGTTCAACACCTTTTTATTTTTATACTGGGTATAAAAATTACATTGACTTTGAAATTCGAAACATTGATTCAACATCAGAAATAATTCATAACATTAATGTAATATTGGATTTATATTAGATTATCATTGTCTCCTGACTTATAAGTGCATGACAATGACACGATTGATATGAGGGTCTGGATGGGGAGTCCTTCCATGGGGAGTCCTTCCATTCTGTATTCTTTATTTTTTTTACGCCATTTTTCTCTATTTCTCATATTTTAGCACCAAAGTATTATCTTTTCTTTTCTTTTTTTTCCCCTATTTTCTCTATTCTTTATTTTTTTCCATTATTCTCTATTCAGTAAATCGCATCCTTTTCTTTTCTTTTTTTCCCTATTTTCTCTATTCTTTATTTTTTGGTCCATTATTCTCTATTCAGACCCTTCATATGGAATCGAGGAGAATACAGACGGGTTTATCCTTTATGCCAAAATGTTTGATTATTTTACAAAGACTACAGCATTACAATTATTATTTCATTTTAACAATTGTTTTGCGTTTTGTAATTTTAGAGATTGAATTCAATATTATGAAAGTTATTATTTTATTTTCGAGGTTTACATTTTGCCGTTTGAAAAGGAATTTATTTAGATATTCTTGAAGCCATCATCTAATGTCAAAAGTGCCTAGTATACAGAATTTAATAGAGACTCACGTAAATAAAAACATAAGAAACAAAGGGGTTCATAGAAAATCACAAGCAAGAGATAAAATACTATGTCCTGGCACATTAAAACTAGAGGCCCACAAGAGCATGTGTCGCTCACCTGATTCTACTTTGGTTTTGGAAATCATGTAAAAATAGATTAAAATCATAACAGATACCCTAATAATGATTGAGGCCAAATTTGGTTTATATATATGTTAAATTAAGTCCCTCTCTGGCGGCAATCTTGGATGATGGATCGGCTTCAAAGTAACAACACTTGGTCAGCACCTCATAAGGAACATTCATGCCATGTTTGGTTTCATTCCATTCAGTGGTTCTCTAAAAGAAGACATTTGTATGTATTGTCCATAGGGTCCTATGTTAAACGAAGTCCCCTGCTGGCGGCCGTCTTGGATGATGGATTGCCTACAAAGTTACAATACTGATCAGCACCTCATAAGGAACATTCATGCCATGTTTTATTTCATTCTATTCAGTGGTTCTCTAAAAGAAGACATTTGTATGAATTTTCCATAGGGTCCTATGTCAAAATAAGTCCCCCTCTGGTGGCCATCTTGGATGATGGATCGGCTTCAAAGTAACAACACTTGGTCATCACCGCATAAGAAACATTCATGCATGTTTGGTTTCATTCCATTTAGTGGTTCTCTAAAAGAAGAGATTTGTATGTATTGTCCATAGGGTCCTATGTTAAACGAAGTCCCCCGCTGGCGGCCATCTTGGATGATGGATCAACTACAAAGTAACAACACTTGGTCAGCACCTCATAAGGAACATTCATGTCATGTTTGGTTTCATTCCATTCTGTGGTTCTCTAGAAGAAGTTCAAAATGTAAAAAGTTAACGACGACAACAACGACGGACGACGGACGATGGACGCCAAGTGATGAGAAAAGCTCTTTTGGGTCAGATGAGCTAAAAAGAAGTAAAGACAAACGATTCACCGAAACGCTATAAAAAAGGAGCAACACAATCCCAACAGAAAACGGTATGCAGTAAACGAAAGACGAGCAAATCAACCCAAACCAAAAACGGTGGTATATATATATATATATATGCAGTAAACGAAAGATAAGCAACGGAATCCCAACCAAAAACGGTATACAGTAAACGAAAGACGAGCAACGCAATCCCAATCAAAAACGGTATGCAGTAAACGAAGGACGAGCAACGCAATCCCAATCAAAAACGGTATGCAGTAAACGAAAGACAAGCAACGAAATCCCAATCAAAAACGGTATGAAGTAAGCGAAAGATCAGCAACGCGACCCCAACTTTCGTCACAAGCTAGACAAAAATCCCAACCAAAAACGGTATGCAGTAAACGGAAGATGAGCAACGCGATCAAAACCAAAAACGGTATGCAATAAGCGAAATACGAGCAACGCAATCCTAACCAAAAATGATATGCAGTAAACGAAAGATAAGCAACGCAATCCCAACCAAGAACGGTATGCAGTAAACGGAAGATGAGCAACGCGATCAAAACCAAAACTGTATGCAATAAGCGAAAGATCAGCAACGCGACCCCAACCAAAAACGGTATGCAGTAAGCGAAAGATCAGCAACACGACCCCAACTTTCGTCACAAGCTAGACAAAAATCAGGTGTTTCTATATTTTATCGATAGATAGAACACTTTCTGATAGAATTCTTAACGGGTTATTTTGAAAAAAATACATTTACTTTGGCTAAGCTCTCCCGACTTGAAAGTGAATGTTGGCAGTTGTTTGCCTAACGCCAGTTGCATATATTTCTAGCATATCCAGGACGATAAAGGTGCGTTGGGCAGTTGAAATGCTGTCAATTTTTTTTCAGAACAAAAATATAGAAAATGAAACTGGATTCAGTCCTTTATAGATATACAGATATATTGTAAAAAATATAAAGAAGATATGGTATGATTGGCAACATAAGACAACTTTTCACTAGAGACCAAATGATGTACAACTTAGCAATTATAGTCACCGCACGGCCTTCAACCATAAGCAAAACCGATACCGCAAAGCAAGCAATAAAAGGCATGACAAATGTGAAACAATTCAAACAAGAAAACTAACGGCCTGATTTATGTACAAAACAATAAACGAAAATCAAATATGATATACAGCAACAAACGACAACCATTGAGTTACAGGCTCCTCACTTGGGATAGCCCCTCCCCCTATTTTTTTTACATGGGACATTGTTGTAACAGCAAAACATAAGAACAAACTTTTGGAATCAGTGGGGAAATGTTTGGCTCGTCAGATCGACATAAAGCACACAACTTGAAAACAACCTGCAAAAAGACTCAAAGATACAAGATCTGACCGAAGTTACTGAACTGAAAGCCGGTTCAAAGCCTATAACAACTAATAAAAAAGTCATGTATCCGAGACGAAAATATCAATCAGTACACTACAATACAAACAGTTTATTCACGTCCCACTACTAGTATTTATATTACAAAACTTAACATATTACATGAATACATGAAATAATATAAAATATTAATTGCCATTCTAAAAACAATTATGAGAGACTGGGTTAATCAGTACACATGCCTTTCATATTTATTATGATCTTGCTCAGTCAATATAAGTTTAAAAAGATGATAAATTTCATGAGGGACTACATTCATGATTATAGAACCTTTACTATTACAATTAAAGGTTTCCGATGATTCCCAAGTGTATTCAATATCAACAAATATTAAATAATAATAGGTCGTTTTATCTAACTCTTTATGGTTTCGTGTCTCCCATCGTTTGAATTTAATCTATGGCCATTATAATCGCGTGTTTAAGACACTCTGTCTGCTTTCTCAATCGACCAATGCCTCAAATGAGACTTCAACTTCTGTAATACTTCGCCTTCGCTTCTTTTGTTTAGTAATAACTGTGGACACGAACTATATGTCTTCTATCAGTGGCAATTTCTCACTTTAGGTATGTAATGGGCAACACTGACGAGACCATTACTCATTTGAAAAACTTCAGGAAGAAAAAGGATTGTTGTGATGCATGAGCATACGTTCCGGGAAAAAGCATCTTAATTTCTGGTCTTAGTTAGTTTAGGGGATGTTGAATGAATGTCCTATACACAACAACTTTGGCAAGACATACTTGGGTATAGATGGGATTTACAGAATAGAGAATAATGGGCAAAAAACAGAGAATAATGGCCCCCACCAAAAAAACAGAGAAAAATGTGCGACATAATTACGGAAACAATAAGAGGGGTTCAAATGGAAATCTATTGTCTTAATGCTCTAAGTCGGACAGTGAAATTTCGAGTCAAAAAATCATAGAATTAGATGTAATATTTGGAATTATTACACTGATCATTAACAACTATTAATAAACGATTTCCTCTTTGACTATATAATACCGACGAAACAGGGAGAAACCGTATGAGTAAAAGGTGATGCGAACTTCGCGGCTTAAGAAAATGTATACGCAAAAAAACAACAACTTTACACAAAAAAGAAACAAAGCTATTAACAAGACCATTTATTTAGATTGATGTCCATTCAATTTGAAAGACTCAAGAAGATGAGGGGCCTGATGGGTTATTTTCGTTCTTCGTGATCGGCGCATTTTCGCTATCGTGATCCGTTTTTCTACAGATTTATACTCTTTTTATATTTTCGTGATCCGTGATCATGGAAATTTATTTTCTGTGAATCGTGATTGACAAAAAAATCAACTCGTGAATCGTGATGAGAACCCCCCATCAGGCCCCTCGAAGATGTGAATGTATTTAGTAAAGACAATTAAAAAAAATCTGTTATCACTGACGTGTCATCTATTTTTTTCTATTACCTTTTAATCTTTAAATAAGTAGAATCAAGTCGTGCATTTTATGAATTAATTAGTCGTGACTTGGAAGGCTTGTGAGATTTTCAGTTTTACTCAGTAATTAAGAATAGTTAAGTACCGATTTCACAGATCTGGGATGGGTTTACAACTTTGAAGGAAAGGCTTCATGTTTACATAATATCTTTTGCGTGATTCGTTTTCTAGGAAAACGGAAAGTAAAGGTCATACAGTACATTTTACAACACAATACTAATTGTAATTGTATAATGTGAGCATTAATCGATGTTATTTCAAAATGTATGTGGCAATAATCAATCTTTCCTGGCAAAGTGAATATCAATTATTATAGTATAGTACTTATATATCACATAGGTTTATGAAGTATTATAATTGTTTTATTTTAAATTTATGTCGAGCAATTTACGTCAATGAAGTTTATTTAATCTCGAAAATATCGAACAAGAGGCTCACCAGAGCCTAAATCGCTCTCATGGTAAAAAAATATACCATTTTGATATTTACTCTTTTCCTTTATTGCAATCAGTTATGTTTGCTTATTTGTAGATCTTATTTAGTAGCATTTTTGAAGATCTTGCATTGACGTTCATTTTAACTTAACTATTTAAAGTTTATGCCTATCGATTAAAGTTTTTGTGATAAAAACGTAATTTAATGGCATTCAATCCTATAACTAGTGTGACAATTTGGCCATGTTGACTTGCTTGTAGCTCTTATTTTGCTTATTTATTTGTTTAAGCTTCTCTCTTTTAAAACATGCTTAACTCCTATAGTTTTTGACAAAAATGCAAAAATGGATACAAATCATCATTCAGGTAAAATAACTTACATAAGGAGTAGTTGACGATGGAGAGTTGTCTCTTTGGCACTCATACCACATCTTCTTATATCTATATGATGACTGATTTATAGATCTTAGTGTTTTACTGTTTGTCTCTATCAGATTCTATAAACTACAAGATGGGCAAATAAAATCACAATTCAAGGGCAATAACTCCTCGCAGTAGTAAAATGACGATTTTAATTATTGACTTATTTGTAGATCTTATTTTGCTGACCATTTTTGAAAAAATATTGTTGCTTTCATTCTTTATTTCTGCAAAAAAAATCATAAAATGGGTAAAAATGGTCAATCAGAAAAAAGGAGTTAGTTGACAATTCCGGCCATGTTCAATGATGTTGACTTGTTGTAGTTCTTATTTTGTTGAACACTATTGCTTTAATAAGTTCTCTTTATCTTTTAAAGTTACTGCAAAAAAACGCAAAAAAAAACATTAGCAAAATTTGTCTTTCAAGGGCAATTACTCATTTAAGGAACCAATTTACCATTCGTCCATGTTAACTTATTCTATTGAACATTTTAACCATCGAAAGATTCTCTCTATCAACTAAATACCAAAAAGAGTAAATATCATTATTTAAAGGCAATTACTCCTATAAAGGGTCACTTAACGATTTTGGCCAAGTAAACTTATTTGAAGATCTTACTGTTCTGGTCAATTTTACTGCACAACTTTTTTTTGTAATAGTTTTCAAGACAATAACCAAAAACTTAAGAGTTGTTCCCCCTTTGAAACAAAATTTAAAATTGAAAACAAGTAGGTAATTTAAATTAGACTTTCACATGGCGCTCCTTAGTAATATTCCAATTAGTTTAAAAGGCCATTTTTGAAAATCTTACAAAACCCTTGTTATTTTTCATAGGTTTTGAAATAAAAAAAAAAGTGCCAATAATAAATGTATGAAAAGTCCAGAGAGAATTATTTCCCGCCAAATTTTCAATGGCTTGCATGTATGTATCTCAAAAACAAGGACATGGACCTTCCATTTTTTCTGCTTGTTTAGTTCTGATACATATATACTATCAATTTATTACAGTCTTTTAGAACATATTACTTTGAAAATGAGTAGCAGACATCCTTAAGGGTTTTCTGGTTATAACATTTTTGCATCGATCGTTGTGTATATAATATCTCCGAACTACCACTAGATATGCATATGATTTTAAATGGTTTAGCGATCTAATAACGTTTTTTTCGTCTGGTAAGTATGCTGTACGTATACCCTTCCCCCATCCAAAAAATATATATATATACATATACATTTATAAATATATTAAAAAATTATGAAAAAAAACTTAAACACCAACTACACTTTCCAGATGAAACATTTTAATCTAATATATTTTAGGATTATCCGATTAGTCTTTGGAAGAAGATCTAGTTGGAGGAAATATTTTATTCGTTGGATATTGTTCAATTTACTGCTTGAGCTTGTTCCATTTAACTTGATGGCAATGTATGCTTGGTGTAACCCACTCAGGAGACTACAATCAATGTTGGAATAAACGAGCGTTCCTTGATATAAGAAAATAATACAATTTCAATACCACTGAATAATATCTCCCCAATATCTTTGGAACTGCATGCATTCCAAAGTACTACCCTTACATTACAATTATATAATTATTTACGTTTTAGTGTACTTCTGTTGTACATATATTTCTCTCCAAACATCAATTATTCAGAATAAATCAACCATTATTAAACAAAAATTTCTTTTTGTATCAAATAACTGAATAACTGAAGACAAGTCCACGAAAAGAGAAGCATATTCTAATGGCTGCCATGTAGTCGATTGTGTAGGTATTTTATACGCAATGGGAAAAAAGACATTTGTGTTCGTATACATTAACAGTCCCTCTAATGACGGTGTTTCGTCCCCAGATAAAAGGTATACATCTCTTCTACCAGTATTTCGGTTCAATTATATCATGACTTTATCACTAGAAAATTCAATTTTAGATACAGAATTCTTAAATAAATATTCGTTCAGTTTATTAAAGATACAACTTTCTTTAAAGATGTTGGTCTGATGTGTACCTGCTCTGAGTGAATATTTATAGAATAACTAATCGAAGAATTCAAATAGAGAAAAATATTCAACGAGTGACCGAACAACACATTAATTCACGAATGCGCGTAGCGCATGAGTTAATTATCAGTGTTGTTCGGTCACGAGTTGAATATTTTTCGATATTTGAATTCTTTGATTAGTTATTCTTTTTATTACATTGGCAAATGGCTTTTTTTAATGAAATTAATGTAGAAAATGTAAGGAACTATATCTTTTTTCTACGCATTCACAATTTGTTTTGATCCGACGTTATCGACGTCTTGACAACGCCTTTTGTTGTATGACGTCAGAGAGTGAAATAACCACGTTTATTTCACATGTGAAATTATCGGTTTTTATTTGACTTGGAAATCAATGTAATTCATTGCTACCAATGTAATAAATGTTTTTATTTATCCAAACCATTTACGTTAAGTGTAAACCGATGAAGCTGACTACGAAATTTGGGGGCATGTCATGTGAACTATAGTACTTAGTCATGTTGCTTGGCCCTTATTTCGAGTAAGGATTTAAATAGGCTCGGGAGTCATGGTTCAGCATGGTCCACGAACCAAGATGCGGCTTGAGGTTGGATGGTTAGGGACACGATTGTCGAGGCAAAAGGGTTTTATCAGTTAAAGATTAAAAAAGTAGATTTTTTATCAGGTTTTATTATTTAATTGTTTACCATCATGTGACAAACAACTCAGGCATATCAGGACTAGCAAAAAATTATAATATTTAATGTGCAGAGAGCGTTGCACTCTTTTTACAAAAGGCAAATGGGATTTACGGGTTCCCATTCTGACTGGACGTGGCTGTGAACTTAAACATCTGACACAATTTGATGGGTCCAAGAAGGAATATATTTCTACACACGACCCTCAAGATCGAGAATAAATCAACAATAAATGCAGTAAGGAAGTTCCGAAAAATTGGTCAACCTGAATGAAAAGGGGGGAATTTGCTCTACCACTGTGAAAAGGGTCTGTTAGATAGAAATATTGCACAAATTATATCACTCTGTCTTTTAATATGTTGATACTAAGGTATAAGTGTGTATAGGGAAGAGAAGCCAAATGTTTGTAACCATCTTCATATAATGAATATTTCTAAGCAATTGAGTGAAAGTTGCTCTAGAAATAAATTTTCAGACCACTGTTAAACGGAACAGGGAATTAAGACGAACAATAGAGATGCGGGTCATACATCAATGATACAAAATCCAACATTAAATAATCAAAAGATATTTAAAGCACAACATGCAGTCTTCAACAATACACATGTGTCTATTAAATAGGCCAAGCTTTAAATTGGACCAAGCATAAAAAAGTTGTGAAGAAATAAAATAGAAACAATCAAAGACCTGCCTCAACATCAAATATAAGTATAGAACAAACGTTGTAAAGTTTCTCTTGTTATCCTTCTCTATTTTTTGTTGGTATAAATTTGGTGAGGTAGTTGCCTCACTGCCTCAATGGAAGCTAAGCAACTGAGTTCTTACTAGTAATTTAATATTTGTTTATTTATTAAATATAGGACACGAATTTGAATTTGTATTTCGAATACATGTTGCATGCCCTTTTCGGTCATTTTAAACCGTATAATTTGATTTTACAAAATTCATATTTCTTTAGCCAAAATTTTTTTTTCTGTTTTGGTTTTCCTTTTCATATTCTTAGAAAATATTTGATACGCATTTCAAACTACATTGATCCACTGAGTAATTAATCCAATATTTGTATATTTATTAAATATAGGACACGAATTTTAATTTTAATTTCGAATACATGTTGCCCTTTTCGTCTCTTTTCATTTAAACCGTAAATGGATTTTACAAAATTCATATTTCTTTAGTCAAAAATAATTTGTTCTTGTTTTGGTTCTTAGAAAATATATGAAACGCATTTCATAATATTACATGTTTCACTGAAAGAAAATTGACATAATACACACAGATTAAGAGATATATCCGATATGATAGACCTGGAATCAAATAATAACGGTTCACTTATTTTGCGTCAAGAAAAATCGAAATCGAGACATCTAAATTAACCTGACATTGATTACGTAAATTAACTAATCTACTTACAAAGAATTTGTCTTGTCCACTTTTGGGGATGTCCAAGCCTTGACCCATCGTTTACCAAATATGTTCAATACACATCGGATAATTCACGTGACGTCATGAAAGTCGTCTGCCGTGTGTCGTCTGCCTGGCAGATGCACAAATTCCATCAGTTGCAGAAGATACCTATTGATTTTTCTTCAAATACATTGAAAATGAATCATGCAAGAAATTTTTCTTGACTGAGGCACAAACGGGTTTTAGGACTGGTATGAAATATTAATGGTCAGTGGTTAGAATTACTCATTTGAAACAAATGAATGACATCATTCAGAATAATTGTCATACTTTGATAGGTAACATGTGATAAATATCGGCAATCATTTGTGGGTTTTGTCTTATTGATTAAAAATGGATTAATAGAAAAAACGATTTATGTTTCAGATAATATGTCGACAGAAGCCAATGTTTTCCGTTTATATCGGTAAATCTTATTTATTGCTTTTTAGAATCTGAGGGAAAAAATATGTGAAAAAAACAATAATAAAATTGAGAATGGAAATGGGGAATGTGTCAAAGAGACAACAACCCGACCAAAGAGCAGAAAACAGCCGAGGCCATCAATGGGTCTTCAACACAGCGAGAAAATCCCGCACCCGGAGGCGGGCTTCAGCTGGCCCCTAAACAAAAATGTGTACTAGTTCAGTGAAAATGGACGTCATACTAAACTCCAAAACATATAAATGAACTATAAAATTAGAAAACATACAAGACTAACAAAGGCCAGAGGCTCCTGACTTGGGACAGGCGCAAAAATGCGGCGGAGTTAAACATGATTTGTGAGATCTCAACCCTCCCCCTGTTTTGCTTCATACAAGTGGTTGCATTACGTAGAGTGTCAAATTGTTATAGTACTTAAATTGTGGGTATAATTCCTTACAACAATCATAAAATATAAACTCATTCATTACAAATATAAAAATAAAGATATGTGGATGATTTCCATTGAGACACTTATACACCCGAGTTAAAACATGACGTGGATATAAACAGTTCTAGGTCACGGCGTACGGCCTTCAACAATGAGAAAATCCCATCCCGTATAGTTCGCCATAAAAGGCATCGCCATGAACAAAAACGAAAAGACTAACGAACTAATTTATAACTATACAATTAACGAAAAACAAATATGACAGACATGAACCAACGTCAACCACTAAATTACAGGCTTCTGACTTGAGACAGGCACATAAAGAATATGGCATGTTAGACATGTTTGTGAGCTTTCAATTCTGTCCCTAACCTGGAACAATAATAACAAACTGTAAAAATTTGTTGTAAATGGCTTAGCTCAATTGATTGGTACAAAGCACCAAAAAAATAACTGATATAAAGACAACAGACATAAAGCACCGATATAAGAAAACTCGCAGTTACTGAAAGCTAGTTAAAAAAGTCAATTACAACTTATAAATAAATCATGTTCTTCCAGACTAAAGTATCAACCAATACACACCCAACGGATTTAGTGTAGACGTCATGAATAATCTGCGAAACGCACGACCTTGTGCAATGCCAAAATATAAGTAAACAGAATGGACAAGATGAATGATCACGAGTACTCATAACTGTGCGTATAAAGCAATATATATTTAGTTATTGTAAAATTTTTCAAAAACGAAATTAATGTTGCAATCGATTAAAGCAATATTTTAAATTTTACTTCGGTGTCAAATTGATGACCGTTAAGAATTCATTTATTCAAATGGTCGATGTGATTACGTGGATTGTATTAAAATTTAAAAGTTTTATAAACACCATCGCTGTCAAAATTAGAATGTGATATCACGTTTTTAAAAAGAATTCTACAGCCAAACTTCCTAATCTTTGTATCTATGAAAGCATTGGAATATAAACGTGAATATAGACACGGACAAAGCGAACAAGCTGTGTAAAAAAAAAACACACCGTAGGAAATGGGTCAAGGGAACATCATCGTCCAAAAAAGGAAAATTAACAATATGGAATAAAAAATTATATCTTTTGTCGTAAATTCTTGAATATAGTTTCCCGTGTGAAACTGAAATATACAAATCTAGAAAAGGACAATTATTGCTGTCTGTATTAGATGTATTTAAAGTAAGTTCCCTTGTGTAAATTTCTGCAGTAAAATTATAAAATTCTTGAAATGGGCGTATTACTTACCCTTCTATTAATTTCTTAATTATTTTCGAAATGTGATATGTCACAATATCCGCAATACTCAGACATTTGTTCAAATGAGAATCGAGTGACTTTTTTGTCAGATTTCTCCCGCTTACACCAATGTTTACAATATGATGAAAGAGCATCTTTAATGACCTAGCGACCGTCACACTTTTTTCCAATTTACTTTCAACGGTGGACGATATTTTGGTCCTTTTTTCAGAAAGTTTATAACCTATCGGTCTTGAACGATGTTTAGGTCACCTGTAATTACATGGCCATTTGGATCATATCTAAACTTCTATGTTTCAGAGTCTCATATTGAAGGTCTGACTGGAGCATTGTTTTCTATTACTGACGTATAAATACAGTTTTAACTTTTACTGGGTTTTTTTTGTGCGAATAAGAAATTATAGATGACTCTATGTTATCAAAATATGGAGGTATAAAGTTTTGAACGGTATAGAGGCATTAAAATTGCTAGAAGAATTGATAAAATAAATCCCTTTGTTATGTATTTTATTTTTGGAAAAATGCCTGTTAGTATCTTCATGTTTTTAATACGAGGTGACAAAAAGCTGTTATGGTACGTGTACACTCGTATCTTGGACTGAAAAACGAAATTGTATCACATTTGTTATAAATATCATGTAATTTACTAATTGGTATTTGACCAGTTTGCATAATAATTGATGTTTACCAATAAGAGATCATCAAGTGTAAAATAAGAACGATGTTTAATTCGTTGATTGTGGTTAAAGCGTTTGCCATGAGACCTCGGAGTATGTTGTATTTGATCAGCAATAGTCATGATATCATTAGAGGAAGTTTAATTATGTATTTTCTTTTGATCCATGATATTGTCATTAGACCTAGGGGATACGCTGTCTGGATAGTCGTTTAATCAACGAAAATTTTACGGGAAACTTAATTAAATTTTGTTTATGTGATTGTCATGGTTGTTTCTGTACGGTTTCAAGGTTTGATTTTAATAAAGGAGTAAGACCCCTTTTTGGCCCCAAAATATAGCAGTTTTACAAAATTGTTAAAATGTAAATTTTTAGCTATTTATTGGAAAGAAGAATACTTCTGTTACATAAATATTGGCTGTTTTTGACAATACAATGCACAGGTATCGGGTACTAGCATCATTAAGTCATGCTAAATTACTGAAATCTTCGAAATTTTAGCATTTTGGTTAATTTTTAGACGGTTTCCGTCTGAAATGGAAGTGGCCGCATTTGTGTTCATTCTTAATATTTAAATGTAAGTTGTATTTGTTGATAATTCATAACATATATAAAGGTTGAGAATGAACACGGATGCGGCCACTTTCATTTTTGACAAAAACCGTCTGAATAGTGACATATTATGGCATATTTGATAGATTTTTCATATCTAAGCTTGAATTTGATCGTCTTTAATGACTAAATCAGTTCAAATCTTTCACATAAACTAATTGAATCGACTGAAGTAGACACTTAAGTGTTTAAAAAGTGTCCAAAATCTTTTATCAAATGAACCTGAATTTTTAGGCCAAAATCGGCCCTTACCGGACCTACTCCTTTATATTAATTTTTCTAAATGTTGGTATATCAAACTTTTGAATTTCTTGGGTCCGCGGAAACGGTATACCGGTAGATGTTCTTGTATTAGTTTGAAAGATTCAAGTCCAGTTTGTCGTACATATTGATAACCGCATTATGGTATCCGTTTAGTTTGTTATACGATATATGAAGCTTTGTTTTTTATCAAGTAAATTTATATGAAAAGGAGAGAGAAAAGCTCTTCCACTCACTGATGACCGAACAGTTTTATTTGAAGATAATTTGGCGCAGGTTTGTCATTTACTGGCACTGCACGGGAATATTTATTGTTGATATGTACGGGAATATTTGTGGGTATGCACGGAATAGTTGTAGATATTCACGTGATTTTTGTTACATAATCTAGCTATAGAGGCATATTGCCTGCTTTGAAATAATTGTATTTTTTTAAAGTTGAATTTTGATTAGCGGCAGTTGAATTCATGAAAGGAATACGGTCTTTTAAGCACGTGGATATTCGAAGAGTGGAGAGTTTTTTTTTTTATTTTTGCGTTTCTTAGTATCATTATCAAATCATTTAAAAAATGGATAATTAAAAGAGGTCGAAAATCAAAGCATTGATTTAGGATCACAATTACGGAATGTGTAGACAATAGGTAGTGTAGTCGAAGAACTCTTAAAAAAACAGATAGATCCCTCTCTCACAAGTCAAACAAAACACTGTAAAATATTATGGCATGTGATAATACAATCTAATAAAAATATAGTTCTCTGATTTCATTTCGTAAGAAATCAGAGAACTATATTTTAATTAGATTGGTGATAATAAGAATGTTTTATTGCCTAGTCCTGAATTATAGCTTTCATATCTTTTTTAATGTTCATTGAATAAATGAAAAATCCGACACGGTGACAAACTATAATTTAGCAGGTGGATATCAAAAGAGCTTTAGTTGATTGGTGTTTAACGTCACTTTCAACACTATTGTGATAGTTCATGGCGGTCAGTTTTTAATGGTGGAGGAAGCCGAAGTGCCCGGAGAGAACCACCAACCTTCGGTAAGAAAACTGACAATCCTAGTCAATTAAGATTTTTGGAGTCGAGCGCACGTGCGGGGATCGAACTCACAACCTTAATTGACAGGCTACCGTTAGACCATTCGGCCTCCGAGGCCCCAAAAGCGATCTATGCTATTTATACACATATTTATTGTAAACATTAGAAAAAAATATTGATTAAATTGAAATAAAAAAAGTAAAATGAAACATGTTCCTTATTTGGGACCTAATATTTCTATATTAATAAGAATGATATTCCAGTATATATATATAATTTTATAAACAAGTCTAAATTGAAAACAACGTTCAAACCTATGATTGCGTTGGATAAAAACCGCAATTTTTATACGTGTGCATGCAAAACAAATTTCTTGTTAGAGGGGTCTAAATTTAATACAGCACAAACAACATTTTCCAAAAGACCAAAAGAGTGAAAAAGTATATTTTAACAAAACGCATTTGACTAACAGGTCGAACAACAAATGTTCTTAAACCCTGCTGACTGCCATTGGCGATTGCCAAATAAACGGATCACCGATGTAATAAATGGATCTTAAATATAAATTTAATACTAAACAGAAAACAATAAACTTGCGGAAAAGATGTTATACCGCAAACAAAAGGTGCAAAGGTTTTTGTACACCATATCCGGATTTCGACAATTAATGTCTCTTCAGTGATGTTAGGAATCGAAACGGTATTTGGAAAGCCATACAATTTACCTCAATTTAGGATAGACTCTTGAATTTTGAGGAATCAAAATAGGATGAACGGATCATATAAACCCGAAGGCAAATATAATACAAGCCCAAACGAAAAAATATAAACAAGTCTAAATTGAAAACAACGTTCAAACCTATGATTGCGTTGGATAAAAACCGCAATTTTATATAATTTTATATATATATATATTTATCGGAGGTCCTAGCACAGACATAATCCTATTTCGCCGCCCAGCCCTGTCCCAACCCTCATATACACTGTATGACAATATAATAGTTAATCGATGGCGTATAGGAGCCGCTTCTCACTTAAAAAATGTTGAATTCCAGAAATTTTGTATATGATTGATCCCGTGCTGGTATCGAAACACCGGATATTGTGTTTATCATGTTTATGTCAAAATTGTCAGAAAATTTTTATTACTATCTATATATAATTTCGTCAATCATAAATCCACAGGACGTTTAACGGCCATCCGCATCATCTTCGTAAAAATTTTTCGGAAGCCCTATGTCGTCAATGATTTTGACAATTTAGCAATAGACCAATGCTAGACAGATATAAAGTTATTTTATAACAGTCTTTAGAACTGAGGGCGACGGACCCTTGTCGGACAGGTTTATAATAGTTATGTAGTAACTGTAGAAAATTTATTATTAAATGGCACGGATGTCGTTTCTAACGATTTGAAACGGCCTTTTTGAGAAAACTTTCGGTTATTATCACGGTTTAATTTCCGTTGATCAATCATCAGAACGCAGATGATTCAAGATCGAGTAAGAATGAGTAACCTGTCTGAATTATTATTCCTAGCTACTTTATACTTTCTAGATAAAATTAATTGAAATAACATAGATTAAGTACTCGGACAAGAAATCCGAAATTTCATAATGCATCGTACATGTAACTGCGAAAAGACAAGTTCAAATATGTATTCCTATATATATCATTTTTACAGTAAGTTTCTTGATTTAATCGAAGAATTGAAATCATTTGATAAAAGTGTTATGAACTGGCTGTTTCTGTATTGGCCCTGTTATAGAGTCTCGATCCGCTGTATTCGTAAGCCAAAATTTGTTCCTGTGAAAAAAGTTCCAGTGGAACTTATATCACAGGAAATATGTTCTGGGAGAACTTTTTCACAGGTAATTTCTATATAATTTGTTCCATCTCTATTAAATAAGTTCCACACTTAACCTGGTGAAATAAGTACCGGGTTGATGAAATTTGTTCCTTACCTAGTGAAATAAGTTCCGGGTTTATGAGATTTGTTCCTTACCTGGTGAAATAAGTTCTGAGTTTGTGAGATTTGTTCCTCACCTGGTGAAATAAGTTCCTTGTCTGTGAAATATGTTCCACTGGTTAAACAAGTTATCTTATATACTGAGCATTTGTCATCTGTGAGTTTAAAGTTATCATTCAAGTGCATTATAAAAATAAGTATTATATTAATAATATAATAGATAAAAAGTGTAAATCATGCAGTTTGGATCCTATGGAGTATAGCAAATGTTTAATTATATACTCTGTAAAAAATATCTAAATGGCACTTTTGAACCAGAAAAGATTAGAATAAGAAAAATCTTTCAGAAAAAAAGTATAGTTTAAGATGAACATATGTACTAATTTGAAAAGGACAAAGTGACTTGATCATTTATAAATATCAAAAGACATGAAGAAAAAAAACACACTCTTTTGAAACTGTGCCATGTCCTAAGTACATGTATGACTAAAACACGGGGCCAAGCCCATGACAGTTAACAGGAACCAAGGAGGAATACCGCACAAAACATAAATACAAATTATGATACATTACCATCGCTTTTATTTCTTATCTTCATCCTATAGTTATATACAGTCATGCCTTCAATTGCAAATGTATACCATGCAAGTACACTCAGTACAGCATTTAGCTTGCATTATAATTTAAGTATTACAAGAAAATGTTTCGGTGTGCAATAATGATTAAGCGGAACTTATTCATTAGTTTCTATGAAATATTTACATGTTCGTTTAAAACTAATGTCACAGGAACTCATTTAAAACTTTTTAATATTAATTGAAACAACATTCATGGAGCTATGATTTTTGTTCCGGAACTTATTTCACATTTGGCCAAAAAAATTAGTTCCGGAACAAATTTTACAGTGCTGGAATATATTTTCTGTGATATAAGTTCCGGTGGAACATATTTCCTATGAAATTTGTTCCGGCGGATAAATGTCACGCCGGAACAAATTTTTTGTTACATATTGGCCCTCGACTATACGAGTCTCGGGCCAATACTGCTAACCAGTCTAATCTATAACCAATACAGAAACAGCCAGTTCATAACACTATAATATTACATTGTGTATCGAAATTAATTGTTATTCGTTGTATTCTTGTATGTATGTATTTTATTTGTCATTGCTTGGCCCTTATTCTGTAAAATTTTCATACTGAGAATTAATTTACTGTTAAAATCTGTAATTATATGATTTCTTTATTATGAACATCATTCATTTCTGCAATCGGTATTATATAACCTTATTCTTTTATTTTCCACAGTTATCTTTTTATAATATTTCATTATTCGCTATTCTTTTTTTCCGGCTTATTTGTCTCTTTTCATTATTTTTTTTTGACACGGCGCTTTATTCTGTAAACCCCATCCAGACCCTCGATTATGCCAATGATTTGAATAGTAATCCTTGTTTATACTAGTGAGATAATACATTGACAGTTAACAAATTACTTAAATACGAAATCCATGTTATGCCAAAGCAATTTTTATATTCAATATATTATATAGTATTCACGAGACGGCACGTTTTTTGAAAAGCTACTAGTTTGTCTACTGTCTTTACCTTTACAACAACACCAAGAACCCTAAGGTTATCCGAATTCCCAAAGGGTAGACTATTCAATTTAATTGTCGAATCATGTGATATGAACCACGTGTACCTTTGGCGGGAAAATCTTCATTGTTGTAAACATTCATTGCAAGAAACGTTCAGGAAGTCATGGATGTTGCAGAGCAGGCAGTCGTTACAAATCAAGTCAAAGATCAGATTGGAGAAAGATGCCAAAAACTCTTTCAAGACTTTTTAGAGGAGTATGATTTCTTAACTTTGAAAAATTGATAAGGAAAACTTACTTCTATATCATATTTTACGATGGTATACAGGAAATTAACAAATATTAAAAGTATGGCCTTGTTTTCAACACAAAATCTTAGACAAACTGGTGCATGTAGGAATGTTTAAAGGCATGCTAGATATAACGTCACGGTACCCAAATTGCACGAGTACCCAAATTGCACCTATTTATCAAAAATAGCAGCGGAAATCTTGCAAGTTTTCCTAGAGACTAAACCATTTGTATTTTTATGATTTGACACTATGCACGTCTTTCAACAATGGTAAATATATTTAGATATACACAAAACGTTCACAGTATATATCAACACATGAAGTGTTCACCTGAAAAAGTTAAATGTATGGAAACGTCGCTATGGGACATCCACAAAAAGTCATCTTTTAAAAATTGGCAAATAAAACGGTACCTTGAATGACCGAATAACAGGGAAGCACTAATGACAGGACGATTGCCCGGATAGTGACAGGACGATTGACCGGATGAGATATAAATAGTCATAACTTTTTTGTTATTCGGTAGATTTTTTTAATATTTGTAGACCTTAGAGATATTAAACTATATTTTATAAAAATAAAACAAAATAAGTGAAAAAAAATATTTTTGAGCAATTAAAGTTGACCAGACGGATTTCACACTCGCCGATACACGCTATACATATATTCATTTGGTCGAAAACAAGTGTTAATATCTTTTTTGTTTTACAATATTTGTCGATGAAATTAAGGAATCTGTGAGAATAATAAATATATAATACGAAAATATAAACTTTATAGTAAACAAAAATGTTTTTCTGCAAAAAAAGTTGACCGGACGGAATTAACATTCGCCGATATATGCTTTAAATATATTGAACTGATCGACACTAGTGTTAATATCTCTTCTTTTTTCTATATCTGTCCATGAAATAAATGAATATTTGAGATTAATAAATATATTATACGAAAATAAAAACTTTATAGTAAAAACTTTGAGCCCAAAATGTTGATTTGAGTGGGTTCACCACGGCACACTATAAGTACTTATATTTAATTAGATTAATCTAATTTTGACACTTGTCGTAATCACTAATCAAGCCAAATAACATGTCATTAAAGTTTTCACACCTGAGACATCAAATACATTTAATTGAATTACCTTATATAATCAGTTGGCAATTAGAATCCAATTAAGAATAAAAATATCAAAATGGACAGTGGGTCAATTGTCTATATGTATACAGATGTATTACATCAAACAGAAATAGTAGATATTTTAATAAATCCTAAAACATCTCGTACATCGAATGTTCCCCCTTATAAGCCAAAGTTTACTTGTTTCAAACTGGGGCAGAAGATTGGAAATGTGACCAATATCTGTGGATAAATAATGATACAAAATCAGTCACCATTGGTAATGATGTTCTTAAAAAACATTTTTACAAAATCCGATTACCAGGAACAACAGACAATACAAACGGTAGAAAAAGACCAGTTGGTTCTTTACAGTTTAAGAAAACTGCATATAGTTTCAAAAGTAACAAAAGCTTAATACTTGTGCATTGTGAGGGAGATGAAACGGTGTATGTACCCGTTGGCCATGGGAACAGCAAAAAGTCACATCCCCCTGAGTATACACGCACTGCTCCTTCTGTATTAAGAAAAATAGAACATGACATAAAGTCAGGTGACAAAACTGCCATGGATGTTTACAGGGAAAACATATCAAATGGTTCAGTTTCTGGTGAACACCAAGGAGTGTTAAATGCTAGAAATGTAAAACAAGTTGAGAACCTAGTAAGGAAAGTCAATGAGGAAGAAAGACTGAGCAAAGACGATTTATATAACCTTTTGCTCTTGGCATATCACATGGATCCGTCCGGCTAACTTTTTTTGAAGAAAACATTTTTTTTTACTATAAAGTTTATATTTTCATATCATATATTTATTGATCTCCAAGATTCCTTAATTTCATGAAAAAATATTATAAAACAATAAAAATATTACACTTTTTGTCGATCAATTCAATATATTTAAAGCATATATCGGCGAATGTTAATTCCGTCCGGTCAAATTATTTTGAAGAAAAACAATTTATTTTACTATAAAATTTATATTTTCATATCATATATAAATTGATCTCACATATTTCTTAGTTTCATGTAAAAATATTGTAAAACAAAAAAAATATAAACACTTTTTGTCGATCAGTTCAATATAATCAACGCGTACATCGGCGAATGTCAATACCGTCCGGTCAACTTTTTTTGCAGAAAAACATTTTTGTTTACTATAAAGTTTATATTTTCGTATTATATATTTATTATTCTCACAGATTCCTCAATTTCATTGACAAATATTGTAAAACAAAAGAGATATTAACACCTGTTGTCGACCAGTTGAATATATGTATAGCGTATATCGGCGAGTGTGAAATCCGTCCGGTAAACTTTATTTGCTCAAAAATATTTTTTTTCATATATTTTATTTTATTTTCATAAAATATAGTTTAATATCTCTAAGGTCTACAAATATTAAAAAAATCTACCGAATAACAAAAAAGTTATGACTATTTATATCTCATCCGGTCAATCGTCCTGTCACTATCCGGGCAATCGTCCTGTCATTAGTGCAACCCCGAATAACACCGTTATTATCAGAATAACACTTGAAATTTTAATAATAGCACATATTGGTGACTTTTAAACATTGATTAATAAATAATAGTATATTATTTATGTATTTTATAACTTAAAAATGATTTACAGAAAGCAGGTAAGTTCATAAAGATTATTTTAAATATAGTGTGTACATCCAACATGGCGACCAAGGAAATCACAATGGTCGCCATGTTGGATGTACACACTCAATTTAAAACGATCTTTATGAACTTACCTGCTTTCTGTTAATCATTTTTAAGTTATAAAATACACATATAATATAATATTATTTAAAATAATCAAGGTTTAAAAGTCACCAATATGTGCTAATATTAAAATTTCAAGTGTTATTCGGTCATTCGTGTTACCCCAAATAAAATATGTTACAAGCATTCATTTCTTAAAAAATGAACAATAAGCATGGACTAATGTCAAATTGTTCAAAATATTTGAAGAAATAAAACAAACGATCTGTTATTTGACTTTTAAGGATGTGAATTTAAGCATGAATGCAATTTGGGTACTCCTCATTACAGAACCATGGATCGTTTGGAGGTCTGTTCAAACCCATTTTTCTATGATTCAATATGGATTCAAAATTAAATTGGTGGAACCATATAGTAAATAATGATACATCTACAAAATAAAAACGTAATGGAAACTTTTGTCTAGATCATAAAAAAACATAGGTGAAAAAACTGTCAAAATAGGTGCAATTTGGGTACCCTCATGTTATAATAAAAGTTCTGTGCATTTTATGTTTTAAAAGTTCTTGCCTGGATCTTATGACTGCATTTTTTCCAGTCTGCAGAAGATGGCAAAATAAAAACACTTGGTTACACAGTTTATACCACCTATTGTTGTGCATATATTTATTGTGTGTGTATTGTCCATGTATAGAATGGAGCTTTTTAAAAATCTTTCACAACTATGTTTATTTTGGTACCTTCTGGAGCCAGTGGAGGACAGCAAAATCCAGTAAAGTTTTTAATTTCCTGAAACATAAAATGCATTTGAATTTAATATATCTACATGATCTATGACATTTGAGAATTGATGATGGATGACTTTGCAATGTCCAGCAGCAAATTAAATACACATTCAAAACAAGAACATGTTAATGTAATACATGTAATATGAATATTAACCCTGATTTGTAATTTTCCGTCATCTTTTTGTGGGTTGAAAAATAAGGATTCCATTGGGGAAAAAACAATTCTATATAATAAGTATTTACATGTAGAAATGCCCTTTGCTAAATTTGCCTGTCAGTCTTCTACAGTTGAATTAAGCATTAACCTTTTTATGAGTCCACCACGGCGGTACGTATGTACTTCCCAAAATAAGTTTCCGTTCCCGTACTTTAGTTTGCCTCAACCAAATGTAATGAAACTTGTACACAATGCTTATTACCATAAAACATGGATCAAGACGAATTTGGTGGGGTCACTTTTACAGTTCTCTAGTTGTGACCTCTATAACGTTATATACAAGAGAGGGCATCATCTGTGTTCCATGGACACATTCTTCATTTATTTTACAATAGTTAATTCCATTAATTCCATTATTTTCATATATATATACATTATTACAAGAGTTAATGATAAGGTCTTTCATATTGTTGCGGAACTGGTAAGAAGCGCTTTATTATATAAATATTAGGTGTACTTGTTGAACCTTTTTACTGGGCAATTGGTAGATAAAGTAATGTTAAAATTCTTATTTTTATTGATTATTTGGTGCTATAAGGAACCAAGGATTTGTATAGTAAGAACAAATCTTACTGAACTGTGCAAAACCAAATTTAACCAGACTTTTGAAAATGTCTGATAAAACTTTGCAATGATTGTTAATTATTCAGGATTCTAAAAGATAAGTGTTGTTAATTTCAGATTTCAAGTTGACGACCAACAAAAGTATTTATCAGAAGTTCAGGAGTTAATCAGACCTGAAAGGAACACATTGACTGTTAGTTATGAAGACGTGGAGAAGTTCAACCAACAATTGGCTGTAACGATACTGGAGGAATATTACAGGTCAGTAACTAATATAAGGTATTGTATTTATCAGTTCCCTGAATGGGAAATGCTATCAGAAGCCAATCACAAACAGAGGTGATATAACTGTAGAAAGGATAGATATATTTGTACCTGGATTTCAAAATTATCCGTTAATTAGAGTTTTACCACAATCAGTGTATATTGCTTAACATCCAGTGGCAAACCACAATCAGGTAAACAATTTTACCAGATACACTGAAAGATATATGAAAAGTTTTTATGCTCCCGCTGAAGCTTTACCCTTGTCCATCTGTACGTACGTCCCAAAATTGGTTTCTGTTCTCTTACTTAAATTTGCCTCAACCAAAAGTTATCAAACTTGTACACCATGCTTATTACCACAAAACACAGATCAAGTTTGAATTTTGGTGGCGTCACTTTAACCGTTCTAGAGTTATGCCCCTTTATAAATGGAAAAATTGTAAAATTTTTCATTTCCATTCTCTAACAAGTTTGCCTCAACCAAATGTTATGAAACTTATACACAATGCTTTTTACAACAATACACAGATCAAGTTTGAATTTTGGTGGCGTCACTTTTACTGTTTTTTTTTTAAGCTGAAGGGGGGAAGGGTTAAGGCACCAAGTGCCAGCCATCCTTTCATTTTGGACAGACAGACAGGAACACTGTAATTGTAAGTCACTTTGTGTACTGGCTGTCCACTAGATAACAGAGCAGTTTACATTGCGTCGCTGATTAGTCTTTTGTAGACGAAACATAAATATTTCGTACAAAATTAAGTCTGGTAACTTTTATGAGTTTGTAATTTAAATAGAAATTCTGTTTATTCCACCATGGCAATTACAAAGTACAACTAAAAATGACTATGGCCTGTTATCATTACAGCTGCCTTTGTCTGTTTGCAGTTTGGGTAGTTTGATTATGTTTACAAAATAATTATTTGTTTCTTTATTTGTCTAGAGTTTACCCCTATCTGTGTAGAGCAGTCAGAAATTATGCCAAGGATTGGGGACAAATTCCACCTGCAAAAGAGTTTTATGTTAGTTTTACAGATGTGCCTACCAGACTAAAGTGAGTTCTCATATTTATTTGGAGTTTCTTTGTCAGGTTAAATAATTTTCATAGATTATTTTTGTGTAATTTCTTATAATCAGTTTTTAAAGGCAGTGCTTTAATGCCTTTCTAGTTGCCGGGTTAATCCTTCCTTCCGCGATATCCAACTTATCTACGTGGGGGGTCATTAGACTCCAAGTAGATCCGGAAATGTTGAATTCTCTCCTCTTCTTATTGCGATATAAAATGTTTTTTGTTTCATTTCATTTACATTGGGAAATAGAGAAACGATCATTGTGTTTTGTTAGTTTTAAAAACTTTTGATATATTAGTATTTTGCATTATAAGCAGTCAACCGATTGACAAACTAGAATTATTTGAATTCCGTGTGGAAAGAGCTCGGGTTAATTTCGAGTGTTATCTGCAATCTAGATGTTTATAAATCATTTCAGTCGTTGATATAATAATTAAAGGTCGACTGAACATGAATTATATTATACAATTTAAAGCGCATTTCTGTTTATGCACGTGAACCCGTCTAACGTTATTTTCGCAGTTATATAAAGTAGCAAATTATCGTTCCTGAATAGGTGGCGCCGTGGTAGCGGATCCTGTTCCTCTTCTTCCGGTTTCTGCACTGTGCAACTATTTCAGTTATATTTTTAATTAACGATGCCAAGTACTTGTTGTTGTGTACCTGGATGTCATTTAAGAGGAGGACATGCATTTCCAAATGACTTAAAAAGAAGGAAAAGTTGGATCAACGCCATGGCCCATACGCAGATTGGACGAGAACACGATGATATCGTGGAGTCCATCTCAATCAGCTGTTGTTTGCAAGGCACGTTTTACTGAAAAAGACTACGTGCAGGAAACTATTCATGGTAAAACTCTATTTTCTTTGTGAAATATATAGTTATATATGTAATCTCCATGCGAATAAACCAAAGTCTGTTTACAACCGCAATTATCGTTTTAGAATAAAAGGGGGTGGGTAATTCAAGACGTCATAATTTTTTGGATTACGATTCAATGTGATCTGTTTGAGATTTTTTGGTGATTGCTACAAATTGTAACAATTATAATGATTTCTTACAAGAGGTATATCATACTGAGAATTATTTAAGCAGTAATTATGCTAATGTAGTAATGACAGGAATGCATAAGCTATGCCTCATAGACTTTCTTGAAAAATATCAATGACATTGTTAACAGGAACAAAACAATGACATGCTCTCATCTATATTATTGTTATTTAGGTACAAACAATGTACGTTTGTTGCATAAGTCTCTCATTGTTTGTCCTTTGGATTTGTAATGAATAAATCTAGTTAATATTTCGCCAGGTAGTACAAAGTATACATTGCTAATGGAAGTTCATTTAATTATAAAAAAACTAATGTTTTATAACCTTTTTCAGGGCGCAAACCCACCATACAGAGACTTAAGTCTACTGCAATTCCCAGCCTATTTTCCCGGACCAAGCAAGAGACTGAATCGTCTGCAAAAAGAAAAATCAGGGCAGTTTCCTGTGAAAATAAAAGAACTAAACTCGATGAATATTGTAGTAGAATTCTAGAGGAAAGTTTTGATTGTAAAGTTGGTTTTCCTGAAGAAGTCATTCATACTGCAGAAAGGATTTATGACTGTCCACCACCAACTGCCGAGCTAATGTTGAGCTTCACAGATGGAATTACGCAAACACCATCAATGCCTATGTTTTCCGCAGAGAATTTTGAAATGAAGACACTTGACACAGCCATGCATTTTTATACCGGTTTAGAGTTGTATACAGACTACACGAAATTCGTCGGACCGTCGGACAAATCCGGTGAATAATGGATTGGTCTGGTAAAATTTTGTTGAATTCCGGTCCGAATGTCCGGTGTTGTTTTTTTCATGGATTTTTCTAAAAACCCTACATTTTTCCCAATTTTGGGAGCAAAATACCCAAACGATCTCGAAATTCATTTTCATCTTTATTATTCATGACAACGATGTTTATTTTGTTCAACCGCTAGCTTTATGCCGAAAATCGCCAACAAGTAATGTGTAAATCCGAGTAAAAACATATCTGACTGACAAAAACAACAATGGCTGCCATCAACCGGAAATGTAGACAGTACCGGATCAGATTCCGGGAACGGATAAGGCCTATTCCGGGTTTTGCCGATCAAATACAATAAATAAAAAAATAAAAAATCCAAGCAGGTTCACAAAATACAGCTATGAAATATAAACACTAGAATTGAAAACCAAAAGATATAAGAAAAAGAAAGAAGATTCAGGAAATATTTTATACAGAAACTCTAAATTATTTTTAGTTCACAAATAATTTTCATGTCAAAATCCAATAAAATGTTACATTACTTTTCTTTATCACTGAAATGCATTCAAGCAATTGTGCACAACTTTCATCGAAATATACACTCTTGTCACATGACTTTGTTTTTGTGCATTTTGGAGAGGAGTAGGGCACAACAAGTCATAAGTTTGTTGTATTTTGTCGGATAATATACAATTATATGTAAAAAAATTGGTCTGGTAAAATTTCATTCGGTCTGGTAAAGCTAGGTTGTTTACCAGACCGAATGTCCTGTAAAAATAAAATTCATTCGTGTAGTCTGGTATACTAAATTTTTATTTGTTTTGACCACACTTGGTCCAGCAGCACATTGTTTGAGATACGTATATTTTCAAATTGATAGGGTGTCAGTTGAAAATCAGTTTTTTTATGACTTTGATGAAATTGAGGCATCATACAACCAACTTTGAACTGTCTAGATTCTAGATTGAATCTAGTGTTAAGAATATTGTGTATACATGGATTGTTTTTATGTCTAAACAGTGGTGTGAGGCTAACACTTGGCCATCTAGTGGTTTAGTCAGGTATTTTTCACCATCCAACTTCAAATTAAAGTTTCCTACGACTTGGATTATTATTGACAGCACAGAATATCCCGTGATAAAACCTAAAGCTCCTAGAGCTCAGGCAACCTTTTCATCAAATAAAAACAGAAACACTGAAAATTCTTGAATGTTCGACACCTGGTGGTTTAGTCAACTGTCTCTATGTCACATAGAGCGAATAATTGGACTTGGCAAAACATACAAAATTCTAATAAATCCTATGAATGGAACTGAAACAAAACTTTCATCTGAAATAACATTTAGTTGTTTTATGTTGTGTAATTTTAGAACTTGTATTGTGCCAAAGGATGCATAAATAAAAGTGACGCAATGAATTTTGTTCTGATATATATATATTTACAATTACATGCACATGTAAATTGTAATGCATATAAAAATAAGGGGATGTGGTATGATATTCAGTGAGTTTATCAAACTAAAGTGCATAAGAAATGGGTTTAAGCAGTTACAGGTGTTACTGTCACCGTACAATCTCCAACAATGAGAATAACTCGTACCCTGTAAAAAATTTCAGAGATCTTACAACTAAGTTTTGTTGTCTCACCTTGACTTTGGTGAATTTTTTATATCTGTTGATGTAAATATAAAAAAGAAGATGTGGTATGATTGCCAATGAGACAACTCTCCACACATGCACAAGAGATAAATGACACAGAAATTAACAGCTAAAGGTCACAGCCTTCAACAATGAGCAAAGCCCATACTGCACAGTCAGCTATAAAAGGCCCAGAAATGACAATGTAAAACAATTCAAACAAGAAATCTAACGGCCTATTTTATGTAAAAAAATGAACAAATATAACAAATATGCAACACATAAACAAACGACAACCACTGAATTACACTTTTATAGGCTCCTGACTTGGGACAGGCACATACATGTACATACAGAATGTGGCGGGCTTAAACATGTTAGCGGCATCCCAACCCTCCCCCTTACCTGGGACAGTGGTGTAACAATACAATATAAGAAAGAACTATAAAAATCAGTTGAAAGAGGCTAAACTCATCAGATGGATAAATACAAATACAAGTGGACGTGGTCGGGTAGTTGTACATCCAAACAACAAAAAGACACTAAGTACAAATCTGAGAGTACTCGCAGTTACTGACAGCTAGTTCAAAGCCACTAACAACTGATAAAAAAATCTTGCATCTAAGACTAAATTATCAATCCGTAAGCTCCCTTTAGAATTTTATAAATTTTAGATTTTACATTTCTGAGTTATGGGGTTTTATTCATTAAAAAAGGGGGGATTTTCCAGTTTTTGGACAACAACTGAAAATTGCTTTAAGCAGTTCACATGAAACTTTGGTGAATTATTTATAGCTATTGATGTAATCTCCCTATTGATTTTCATAAATTTCAAATATGACATTGAGAAGAAATTGAACTTTATTTGTTTATAGTCTGGCAACAGATTTATTAAGTATTGCACAACAGAACAGTGTATTGCACAACAGCAAGAAATCTTTAATCGAATATAAATTCAATTCATATAACCGATTTCAAGTTCATTGACTACATTTATTCAGAAACTATAATATGTCAAATATTTAATTACAATCCAAATTCAGACCTGTATCAAGCTTGAATATTGTGTCCATTTTTGCCCCAGCTGTTCAGGGTAGTACCTCTGCGGGTGTATCCAGCTGCGCTCAGCGAATCAGTTTATTTCTTAATTAAGAACTCCTTTTTATACGACCGCAAAAAAATTTTTGTGGTCGTATATTGGTATGACGTTGGCGTCGTCGTCCCAAGACACATTAGTTTTCGCACTCTAACTTTAGTTTAAGTGAATGGATCTCAATGAAATTTTAAAATAAGGTTCAATACCACAAAAGGAAAGTGGGGATTGATTTTGGGGGTTATGGTACCAAGAGTTAAGGAATTAGGGGCCAAAAATAAGCATTTTTGTAACTTCCAGACATAACTTGTGTGTAAGTGTATGGATCTCTCTGACATTGTACCACAAGGTTCCATATCACAAAGGGAATGCTGGGATTGATTTTTGGGGGTAATTGCCTCCAAATTTTAGGAATTAGGGGCCAAAAAGGGGCAAAAAACAAGCATTTTTCTAGTTTCATGACAATAACTTGTGTGCAAGTCTATGGATCTCTCTGACATTGTATCACAAGGTTCCATATCACAAAGGGAATGCTGGGATTGAATTTGGGGGTAATTGCCTCCAAATTTTAGGAATTAGGGGCCAAAAAGGGGCAAAAAACAAGCATTTTTCTAGTTTCATGGCAATAACTTGTGTGTAAGTGTATGGATCTTTATGAAATTGTACTACAAGGTTCCATATCACAAAGGGAAAGCTGGAATTGAGTTTGGGGGTAATTGCCCAAAAAGTTTAGGAATAAGAGGCCAAAAATAAGCATTTTTCTAGTTTCCAGACAATAACTTGTGTTCAAGTGTATGGATCTCTCTGAAATTGTACTGCAAGGTACCATACCACAAAGGGAATGCTGGGATTGATTTTGGGGGTAATTGTCCCAAATTTTAGGAATTAGGGGCCAAAAAGGGGCAAAAAACAAGCATTTTTCTAGTTTCATGACAATAACTTGTGTGTAAGTCTATGGATCTCTCTAACATTGTATCACATGGTTCCATATCACAAAGGGAATGCTGGGATTGATTTTGGGGGTAATTGCCTCCAAATTTTAGGAATAAGGGGCCAAAAAGGGGCAAAAAACGCATTTTTCTAGTTTCATGGCAATTACTTGTGTGTAAGTGTATGGATCTTTATGAAATTGTACTACAAGGTTCCATATCACAAAGGGAAAGCTGGGTTTGAGTTTGGGGGTAATTGCCCTAAACGTTTAGGAATTTGGGACCAAAAAGGGGCCAAAAAACAAGCATTTTTCTAGTTTCCAGACAATAACATGTGTTCAAGAGTATGGATCTCTCTGAAATTATACTGCAAGGTACCATACCACAAAGGGAAGGCTGGGATTGAGTTTTGGGGTGATGAATCATAAGGGGGTTCAAAAAATTTGGGGGGGGGATTCTTTTTCCTTTTTTTTCTTTAAAATTTTCCATTTTAAATTGGTTATTTCTGATTTATATATAAAAGCAAATAATAATGATATGGTTTGAATAGGTAAATTAAATTTTTTTAAGTATCTTAGAACACTTTCATTCTGTGTCAGAAACCTATGCTGTGTCAAATATTTAATTACAATCCAAATTCAGTGCTGAATCAAGCTTGAATGTTGTGTTCATACTTGCCCCAACTGTTCAGGGTTCGACCTCTGTGGTCGTATCAAGCTGCGCCCCAGCGGAGCATTTATTTCATTCATAAATTACTTTATGCTTGGAAATATAATTTTGCTTGGAGTTGAAAGAGTTGACATGTTGCAATGTACATTTACTCTACATAGTTCTATGGTACCAAATCAAAAGTTTATATAAAGAAAGAAGTCAAAGGTTTCCCATCATAGTTTAGTTACATACATTTTTTTTGTACCTGAGGTCGTTGAATATAGATCATTATATAAATAAGGAGATGTGTTATGATTGCCAATGAAAAAACTAAGGATTTTCTTATCCAAGGAATAGATTTCCTTAGCCGTATTTGGCACAACTTTTTGGAATTTTGGGTCCTCAATGCTCTTCAACTTTGTACTTGTTTGGCTTTGTTACTATTTTGATCTGAACGTCACTGATGAGTCTTATGTAGACGAAACACACGTCTGGCGTATTAAATTATAATCCTGGTACCTTTGATAACTAATTTGACTATAAACATAGATAAAAAAGGTACAAACTGGACATAATGCACTAGTTCATAAACAAGTGAGAACAATCGCCTTCATATAGTGCTCAGAATATGACATTCATAAAACTTATTCAATATCATTAGAGAACTCTAAATCTTAAATACTGAAAGCCACCTCTGATAAGTACACTGTACTATGCAAGATAATGATATAACTGGACTTAAAATACACACAACCTGTAATTAACTGCCTTTACAGCGCTTTCGTGCTTTGATTAGAGAAAGTTATGACATGAAAAACGGAAACTAAAAATGCTTTTTTTTTAACCCATTATAAAGGGCTATTTGTTAAAAACCTGTCTGCAGAATATGTATAAAATTTACATGTTATTGCTTAGAATATTGAAATTTTGATATTGATTATTTATATGGGGATGCCAGCTTTGTTTTTGCTGTCTAAATACATTAGGGATGTATTAAAAACTAATTTTACAACATGGCACTCTCAAAGCATTTTATATATTTTGTCTTGGAGGCTTTTTAACCCAATTAAAGTGTCAAATGAGATTTTCTCATTAGTTAGGGTCCTCTGTTGTTGTCGTCTGTTAACTTTTAACAAAAAAAAAACATCTCCTGAAACTGATGGACCATAAGGACCTAACTTAATGTACTTATTGATAGATGTTTACACTTGACAATTTCAATATATCATTATGTGCTTTAGAGTGAGAGAACTGACAACAGCAAAGATAGGAACCTTGTTAAAAATTACTGGTCAAGTTGTACGAACCCACCCTGTCCATCCAGAACTGGTCAGTGGAACTTTCATGTGCCTAGATTGCAGAACTATTATAAAAGATGTGGAACAACAATTTAAATATACACAGGTATATATGACAAAATGATTGGATGTACACTTCTGAAAAATTATCTAGGCTGCAGGAATTTCTGTAAAAAGGTTTGCTGTTGATAAGGAGATTTTATATTTAATTTACAACCTGGGCAAATAATATCCATTGATAATGCAGAGAGATATATCCAATTGAATTTATCACTGTCAGCAGCATTCATGCCAAAAAAAAACCCTTCAACATGTCCCAATTACTATTTAATGGAAAAGAGGTGAAAATCCCTTCATGCACTTGACAAAACCTAAAAGCTGAACCTTACTGCAAGGTCAAGACAATCTTAGTATCTGAATTTAGTGGAATTGTTTACTAGATTCTGAAAAGGCTTCACCAAACATATTTCTGCAACTACAATAACCCTTACAGCTCTTTTCATAATGCTAGCAAGACAAAGGTTTGTTTGGCTTGCTTTGTTTGTATCAATGTTTGCTCAAGCATTGTAATTAAAGATTGACATCTGAAAACAACATAAAAAGGCGGATTTAAACTTGTATACATTATATTTAAATTTGATTGGACATTATCAAATAATCAAATTTACCTACACACAGGTTTAACTCCGCCTACTTGTATTGTTTGCAGATGTCAATCTTAATTACAATGCTTGAGCAAACATTTATACAAACAAAGCAAGCAAGTCAAACAAACCTTTTTCTTGGCCTTATTTTATTCTGCAGTTTTATGTCATACAATTTATCATAGTTCAGACTTGATTTAATTGCTTTCCATTTGATGAAATTGAAAGAAAACATCTTTTCATGCTTGATATATTTTATTTTCAGCCCTCAATTTGTCGGAATCCAGTTTGTAATAACAGGTCACGGTTCATGCTTGATGTAAACAAGTCAAAGTTTGTGGATTTCCAGAAAGTCAGAATACAGGAAACACAGGCTGAGCTGCCAAGAGGGAGTATTCCTAGGAGGTAAGTTAAGAGAAAATAGAGTACTATCGATTCTGACGTTTATTTTCATGGATTGAGGGAAACTTGGATTTTCATGGATATTTAATTTTGTGGATTTGTCAAGATCTGCATTTGCATGCAAGCCTAAGAAAATATGTAATTCTTTTTAAATTCTTGGTTCATCTATACCAACGAAGTCCATGAAAATTGGTATGCCTCAAATAACAAACCACATTTAACTCCAGGATTATTAGAGATTTTGCAATAAGGTTCAATTTTGTGTATACTGTGGATTAATTATTATTATTCATTGGATATTAAGTTTTCTGCATCTCATGGTATTAGGGCTGTTCCATTAAAACATACATTGTACCATAGCTTCCAAAACGGTCATATATTCCGGACTTGACCGAAATTTATATAAAAAGTCTGGCTGCTCTCAGCCTCAAACGGTCAAATATCATAGGTTTGCCACTTTTTGTTATTCAAGGCATTTTCATAAAACGGTCATTTCACTTTTTTACCAACTATCGATCGCTAAAAATGTCCGTTTGGGCATTATAGTTTATAATTGTGGCAATCTATTTCACAAAGATATTTCTGTCATATTTGGGCTTAATTAAACTGATGCAGCATATTTCATACTTTGAAGTGTCTCAGTTAGTCTAATCCTCTGGGCACACACATGCACGGCTTGGTACATCAATAAAAAGTAGAAAAAACATTTGTTCTTTTATTTAAAAAACAAGCTGTCAAACAATTATCCCTTCAATAAGTAATATTGAAGCCATAAATCATTCACTGATTACAGGTCATTACCTTTGATGAGAGACCTTAGCTTGTCTTAATCAATAGAATTGATGATGCATAACAATGAACATAAAGGTGATCAGGTAAACGAGGTCAAACATGTAAGCGTGTATGGAACAACATCCTATTAAATTACGCTTTGTTGATATTATTGTAAATGAGCATTCAGTTTTAAAAAAGTATCTTTAGATTTTAAAATAATTCTTCAAATAAGAATATTTATAAATGAATTCGAATTTGTATGATATTCATTATTATATTTAAAAACACTGTACATCGTGTTAAAAACGGGGGTACGCTAAAGGGTATTCAAAGTTATTTTCTTACATTTCAGCGGGTTGCATCTAATTAATTTAGTCTAAAAGATTGAAATTATAAGAAATACGTTAATAAATATGATTTGATGAAAAATTTGAAAAGGTTTTAAACGAATAATCGTCATAACCACGTTGTTTGAACTAGTACACGTGTGCGCATGTGTCTATTGTCCGCTGGTGGGAAATTTAATTATGCATCCTAATTCTTCAATAATGCTTAAATTATCCTTGATACCTTTATCTAACGTTCATTTCGAGTATTTTCTTGAAGAAATAACTTGAAAAGGCTACTTAACTCAATCGTAAACTTACACGGATATTACGTATCCGTCTCTGATCCGTGATTCTCCATTGTCAGGTCAACATCCGGCATAAGAAAATGTGATTTTAAAAACGAAAGTAAAGCTTTTGACAGCGTTATTTTGCACAAATAAAGAGTCTAAAGCGGAATTAGGCAGAATTAGTACGCTGATGTTGCACACTTCGAATGCTGCACTTTCAATTTAACACTTTACGTCAGAACATTGAATTTATATCAAAGTAAAGTTTAATATCGTTTGAATGTCAATCATTGGTTATATCATATATGATGGCCAACTGATTATCATAGTTGCCTAATTTACTAAGTCTAAAGGGATTTAAAATCGGTATAAGATATGAAATGTCCGGCTGGCTCAAAAAAAGTTTGGAAGCCCTGCATTGTACCCAGGGAAGGCACTTTAGAAATGGGGTAACCACCTATAGACGCAAATTAAAATTTCACTTACATTTCCACTATGCGAAAACATATATGACACCTACCCATCGCTGAGATTTGGAAGTGCCTTCCCTGGGTCCCATGTATGTTTTTATGGAACAGCCCTTAGTAATTTGTGAACCATGTCCAACCAATGTGGTATGTGAAGAACTTGTGTAGTAGTAATAGTCAATTGCATTTATTTATATATTGATACACTGTATATCTAATTCAAAGTTTTATCTAATAATTTGCTTTCAGTGTTGAAATTGTCCTACGAGCTGAGGCAGTGGAAACAGCACAGGCAGGAGACAAGTCAGATTTTACAGGAACTCTTATTGTGATACCAGATGTAGCTACAATGGCTGCCCCAGGTAAAACCAATAGCTTGATATCACACATCTGTAATGTTAATGTCCTCTAAATATATGTGAAGGGCAAGCATTTTGAGAAAAAAAATATTAGTTTCCACCTTGCACATGTTTAAAGACTTATGTTTTGTATGCAAAATATTTAATTAAGGCCCCTCTGTCTACTAATGTCAGACAATATAGTTGGTGTCTTCATTGATAGGTAATAATGAGACTTTGCATTGTTGTTCATTTTAACATCGACTAGAACACACCCGACTAGAACACACCCGCGAAATCGCAGGCATTTAGAGCATTGTTGGTGGTATGTAAACTTGTAGGATGAATTTTTGTAAAAGATTTTATGACTGGAGTATTTCAGGAAAGTTATCAAAAGTCAAAGGTACTTGGGGACAGTACAAATTTTTTAGCCCTCCCCCTTTTTCCAAAGTCCGTTATTTTTTTGTTATTTTTTTGTTGTTTTCTGTTAATTTCAATTATATTCGCTTTTTTTTTCTGTACACTATGAACATATATAATAACATATACTATATAAATACAGTTTATTTGGTATTTATTATCAATCCATGGAATTAGACTTGGAATTGATAGCAAATAGAAAATACACTGTATTTATATAGTATACATGTATGTTTGTTCATAGTATACAGAAAAACGCGAAAAATTGTCCTGTCCCCTTGTACCTATGAAAATAATGCGTAAGTTTAAGTCCTAAACGGAAGTCTTATCTATGACTTAAAAGTCAGTCCGAGGACGGAAACAATATCCGGATGTCTTTATTTTGATTTTTCTCCTTAAAAAAAACCAAACTAAATATTAATATGCGAGGATGACAAATGCGACTATGCATGGTACCTATAGGACATAAAAGCATGATGGTTGATTTAATGTGGAAGGAAGAGAAGCGACACACAAAATGAGGTCTTCTCATTTAATAGTATAGATATGCCTAGCTATCATTCCCGTATTGAGAAAACAGGAAGTAAATATTTCATCCCAATTCCTTGTATGTCTCATACAACCTGGTTTCTAACTATTCATATGGGGCATAGCTTGTACAAGTTTCAGCAATATTCAGATAGGTGATGAACAATTTCTGTGAATTCAAACAGGTTAACATCCAAGTTAATTTTAGAATTAAACACATTTTGTATAATGTAAAAGAAGTAACTAACATGACTAAGCAAAGAATTTATATATATATCAAAATTTTAAATTAGTGACCGAACAACACATTAATTCAAAAATGCTTGTGGTGTATTAGTTAATTATCAGTGTTGTGTAATAAGATGAATACTTTTTGATTTTGAAATCTTGCTTAAGAATATTACATTTTACATTTTAGTACGCACATTGACAATGAACTTTTTAATGAAAATAAATTAAAGAAATGCAAGGAACTATTTCTTTTCTATGCTGTCTCATTTGTGTTGATGAAACATCAAGAACAATCATTATGACAACACTTATTGTAGTATTACACCAGAGGAGAGAATTCTTGTTTTTTAGTTTTCAGGGAAATCGTAAAACCAATATTATTAACTCTTAAATACTCTCCTTGTGGTGATGTCTTTAATACACCCACAAATTCTTGATTCAGACATTTCCTCTTTAATATATTTGAGTTGTACCTATTGACAGGTGCCAGAGCCGAGACCTCATCTCGAGTGAAGGGTGCATCAGGATATGACACAGAAGGAGTTAGAGGATTAAAAGCATTAGGAGTCCGAGATTTGACATACAAAATGGCTTTCTTAGCATGTAATGTGTCATCCAGTAACCCAAGGGTATGTACATATAGGAATGAACTCAAATAGTGTTCAAGGAATATAATACAGGGGTGAAATAAGATCGGTCCAAATGGTTGGTTTTACGTGCACACAAACCTATCTTAGATCATATGTTGGCAAACTAAAACACATAATAGTCAATGGTATTTGGTATGCAGTTGTATTAGCATTGGCACATTTCATTTCCATGGAGATTGTTTAGCTATGTACCTTCAGTCATGTTTCATTTACTTTGAATATTTGCATAACTTGCATGTTAAAGTATTGCTATTTTAATTTCAACATTTGCATTATCAAAATTGCAAAAAGGCGAGACATATCTCTGTGATAACAGTTATTTGTAGGTGCTCAGTATCTTCATCTTGACCTTAAATGAGACTTTGATAAAAACTGCAATTGACAGATATGAGATTACAATTGTTAAGAGTTTTGAAATTTTAGCCTATATATGAATAATGCTTGGAATTACTTAAATTATTGAGTAAATACAAATTTAAAGCAATGCAAGAAGGAATGTCTTGCAGTGTGTTTAAAATCTTCTGAACTGGATGTTTTTATTTTTATTCATGTTGATAGATTTTCTTTTTTTAGTTTGGCGGACGAGACATGAGAGATGAAGAAATGACTGCAGAAACTATTAAGAAACAAATGACAGATGAAGAATGGCAGAAAGTTTATGAAATGAGTTTAGACAAAAGTTTATATACTAACCTATGTACGAGTTTGTTTCCTACTATACATGGTATGTATCAAGGATCTTGGGAATTTAAAAGATTATTTAGTTTATAAGTTATAAAAGATTTATTATACCACTACTCTTAGTTGAGGCTATATTGCCATCCTCTTATTTGTCCATTTAGTTTATCTGTCTGTTTGTAAACTAATTATTTTCCTCATGCTTATCTCTGAAACTACGAAAAAGAGTGACTTCATGGTTGGTCAGCATCTTGAAAGGAGTGTGTTGTAAGGTGTGAGTGCTTTACGAATCTGTCTGACACCCTCTTCCTGCTTTGTGATAAAGATAATTTTGAGTGAGAATATGATAAGCACAATAATGCTTTCAACTTTTTGTTTGGTACCAGGTTTCATATTGTTAACTTAAACATCAAGCTTTCTACATTCTGTTGTCTGGGTTTACATTGTTTGGTGAATATATGTTTTTACTTTCACTCTATAGCAAGAGCACAGTATGAGTTAACAGTAGCTCACGCCACATCTTACAAGTCTTAAATAAACAAATTTATATCCCACTTCTTTGTGGTTTGATTTATTGCAACCGCCTTGTCTGCTTTTAAATGGCCATTGTAGACCCTATGTATTATGGTATACCATAGTCCATCTGTCTGTCAACACTACATACAAATGATTCAAATTCAATTATACCAATTCTCATTTTAACACAAGGATTGAAGGGAGAAAGATCCCTTTTGATTTTGTTCTTCCAGAGTAATTGGACTTTTAACCATCATATTTAAAGCAATTTTAAACATATTTGGAAGTATTCCTAAAACGTATGTAACAATGGTATATAGTTAGACATGTTTTTCTTATCGGTACACAGAGTTGAACTTGATATGAAGTGAACGTAATAATTTGAATACTGTGGATTCATTTATTTTCGTGGATTGAGAAAAACTTACATTTTTGTGGATGTTTGAATTCGTGGTTTTGCCAATCTCTGCACACAAAGCCTATAGAAAATTTGTAGTTTGTTGAACATTCGAATTCACCTGTACCCACGAAACCCATGAAAAATGGTATCCAACGAATAATAATGATTCCACAATAGATGCTTTGAATAGAAACAAATGCAAATTAAACCTTTTTTGATTGGTGGATAATCTAACTAGATTATTACTGGGATATACATAGAGAAAAAGCAGAATGTCACATTGAATATAAAAGTTAAAAATTTGAAATACTGTTAATTCAGAAATTTTAGCAATGTTGATATTTATTATGCAATAGGATATATTTCGCAAAAATAAAAAATCCCATTTTAAAGATTGAGAAAGTTATTTGTATGTAGGATTTTCAAACCGCCATTATTTATCTTCCATTTGTGTCCATTAATAATAAACCACAAAATAATAAATGCACTCAAAAATTTCTGAATTTACAGTAACTAGATTTTCACGTCTGACATTCAAAAATCATTCAAGACAAATTGACAGATTTAAAAAATTAATGTTAAATCTAAATGTGAACACTTGAGTGTTAGCTTCTTATTTTCAGAATAATATTACAGGACCTACCTATTGTATTTATTGTTTACTTGTTCTCGTCCTGAACATGCATGAAATGTTTGCCACTGAACCTTAAGCAACCAATAATCCATCAATCTTATTTGCAGGAAGTGATGAAATCAAAAGAGGAATTTTACTGATGTTGTTTGGAGGTGTTCCTAAGGTTACAATGGAAGGAACAAATCTCCGTGGTGATGTAAACATTTGTATTGTGGGGGATCCAAGTACTGCTAAGAGCCAGTTCCTAAAGCAGGTGGAGGAGTTTAGTCCAAGGGCTGTATACACCAGTGGAAAGGCTAGCAGTGCTGCTGGTTTGACTGCAGCTGTTGTTAAAGATGAGGAATCTTATGAGTTTGTGATTGAAGCTGGTGCCCTTATGTTGGCAGATAATGGTGTCTGTTGTATTGATGAATTTGATAAGATGGACCCTAAAGATCAGGTGGCTATACATGAAGCCATGGAACAACAGACCATCTCAATAACAAAAGCTGGAGTCAAGGTATGACATACAAACTAGCCCTAACGATCACCACAAATAAAAAGGCATCTTGTTTATCAAATAACTTGGAGGTCCACCAAAGTATTAGTTGGTATAGATTTACACAGAATAAGTGATCACCTTTAACATTTTTTAATGAATCATCATGTTATTTTTTTAACTGGATCCTTTTATCTGCATTTTATGTAAGGGATGTTCCACAATTGATTGTGGTGGAGGGATGGGAGGCCTGATTTTAAATTTGTTACTAACTCATTTCCTTAGGAAACATGAACATCATGAATGTTTTGACATGTTTGATATTTACTTTCTTCAGCCAAAATTAAGTCGAATAACTTTTGTGATGTATTTGTAATTATCATTTAAACATACTTAATTTATTATGAGGCAACTATCGAACAGAGTCCTAATAATGGGATTTAAACAACTACAAGTCATAGTACGGCTTTCAAAAGATGAAAAAAACATTCAAAAGATGAAAAAAACAATGGCCTGCTTTCTAACAATGCAATATATGAAAAACAAATATAACAGATAACAACCAACGACAACCACTGAATTACAGTATATTATTTCTAACATACAAACAACACCAGTCATACTGGATAAAATCTCTCAAATATGCCTAAGTGAAAATAATGTAATAGATTAATTTGTGTATTCCAGGCTACACTGAATGCAAGAACCTCTGTGTTGGCAGCAGCTAATCCTATTGGTAGTAGATATGACAGGTCAAAGTCACTGAAGCAGAACATTTCCTTAACAGCACCAATCATGTCTCGATTTGATCTATTCTTTATTCTTGTAGATGAATGTAATGAGGTGAGGAATCTTTATATCTATAATTTCTTATACTCTCTGAAGAATGAATTTTTAGCTCACCTGGCTCGAAGGGCCAAGTGAGCTTTTCTCATCACTTGGCATCCGTTGTCGTCGTTAGCTTTTTACAAAAATCTTCTCCTCTGAAACCACTGGTCCAAATTTAACCAATCTTGGCCACAATCATCATTAGGGTATCTAGTTTAAAAAAAAGTGTCCGATGACCCCGCCAACCAACCAAGATGGCCACCATGGCTAAAAATAGAACATAGGGGTAAAATGTAGATTTTGGCTTATATCTCTGAAACCAAAGCATTTAGAGTAAATCTGACAAAGGGTAAAACTGATTATCAGGTCAAGATCTATCTGCCCTGAATTTTTCAATCAAATCTGACAACCTGTTGTTAGGTTACTGCCCCTGAATTGGTAATTTTAAGGAAATTTTGCAGTTTTTTGGTTATTATCTTGAATAATATTATAGATAGAGATAAACTGTAAACAGCAATAATGTTCAGCAAAGTAAGATCTACAAATAAGTCGCATGACCAAAATTGTCAGTAGACCCCTTTAGGAGTTATTGCCCTTTATAGTCAATTTTTCGTAAATTTTTGTAATCTTTTACAAAAATCATCTTCTCTGAAACTACTGAGACAAAGTTAACCATACTTGGCCATAATCATTATTAGGGTATCTTAGTTTAAAAAATTTGTCCGATGACCCCGCCTTCCAACCATCATGGTCGACTTGGTTAAAAATAGAACATAGGGGTAAAATGCAGTTTTTGGTTTATATCTCTGAAACTAAAGCATTTAGAGCAAATCTGACAGGTGGCAAAAATGTTCATCAGAATTAGATTTATCTGCCCTGAAATTTTCAGACGATTCTTACAACCAGTTGTTGGGTTGCTGCCCCTGAGTTAGTAATTTTACAGAAATTTTGCAGTTTTTTGTTATTATCTTAGATACCATTATAATATCTAATATCTAATACTATTAATTATCATTTTAACCTTATTTTACATGATTTCCAAAGCATCAGTAAACACAGGTGAGCTACACAGGCTCTTGAGAGCCTCTAGTTTTCATAGGAGTCACAATGTATTCACTAAAATGTAAAATACATGGAAGATAATCTTATTACATGAAGTTCAAAATTAGTGCCCCTTGGAAATTTTCTTGTGAGTTATGTCCCTTTTTTCAATATTCCTTTTTTTTTTTTCATGAAGAGGATTAATGTCATATCTAATGAAGCAGGTTCCTTAAAAAAAAACAAAACTTTTTGGTGTCTTTAAGTAAATAACCCTTACAATGACTTTAATGATTACTGAGGTAAAAAAAATATTTCGTTGCAGGTTGTAGATTATGCTATTGCCAGAAGAATTGTAGATCTACACAGTCGAGTCGATGAATCTGTTGAAAGAGTTTATTCTGTGGAAGATATTACAAGATACATCATGTTTGCCAGACAGTTTAAACCAAAGGTTTGCTTTATTCACTTTAAACATGTGATTGTAGTGTGTTTATGCAGATCATATGTCAGTTTGATATTGAAAGATTATCACTTTTCTAGAGAAGAGATTGTGTAGGTCTTTTAATAGAGAGTCCTATAGTTTTCACTTTGTATGTATGACAGTTCACAAAAAAAGTGTTGGTAGAATGCAGATGAAGTTTTGTACAGTTGTTGTTTGACGATATGAAGTTGCATATTATTTTATTTGTGAAAATGTGGTAAAAAAAATTTGAAAAAATTTGTTTACTCAGAAAAATAAAATGTACATTTGTTGTGCTTTATATGTAGATGTGCATATCCAGAGGGAGGGTTAATATTTTGAGAAAATCATATTATGCTTACCTATTTTCATTCTTTTGCTAGATAAGTAAAGATGCTCAAGAATATATGATAGAAGAATATAAACGTTTACGGCAGCGTGATGGCACAGGAGCAGCAAAGTCAGCTTGGAGGATAACCGTGAGACAATTAGAAAGTATGATCCGTTTATCAGAGGGCATGGCACGACTGCATTGTCAGGATGAGGTAACCATTTTGATACAATATTATTCTTGTTATATGTTTTTTTTAATTCAAGAATGCCATTTTGTGGGTTCAATTCCAGCCAGGTCGAACCAGCAATTTAAAAATTATATCTCCCACATTGAATTTTTTTTTAGGCATTTTGTCCTTTTCATCTGTCAACCTGTCCGTTATAAGTGTTTAATCAGAATTCTTAAAATGAGAGGAAACTGGTGTTATATAGATTTCACCACTGCAACAAGTGTGTTACGATATTTCTTCACTTGAGACAGTTAAATTTTAATATTTAAAGCGTGAGCCAAGCTTTTTAAATAATTAAAATTTAACTGTTGAGAGAGGAGAAATATTGTAATCAACAAGTTATAGTGGTGGAATCTGTTTCTCTAATGAATTTTATCCTTCCTTTTCTAAGATTTTCAGAAAGTTGTGTTCTTTATATATGACGTCATCAGGCATAGTCGCCTTTTTTGATGTCACAATAGGAAAATTCAGAAGAAACCAAGAAAATTTGACGTCATAATTTAATTTAGACCAATCATTTGCCGAAAAACAGATATTTCACTAGTGAGGAGAAATATTTTTCTCACACCGATCAAGAAATGTGAAAATAGCACAAAAATTAGAGAAATTATGTTATCATTATGAAGAATACAATAGAAAAGCTATCTGTATGATGAAACTAATATGAAGTTACATATTCTATCCTTAAATATGAGTGGTGTTTTATTGCAATCACTGTCCTTAGATCCATATGTCCAACAAATATTTTCATCACGCTTTACATTCTCTGAAATAACTATAAACTTTATCAATGATGACCAATCACTGCGCAAATATGAGGGATAGTGTGATTGAGAACTGTAAGAGTTCTCTCCCTTTCTCCATTGAATAGTAGTGATATCTGAGACAATTTTACTGTGAATGTGAAAATAATGGCAGTAAGGATGGAACTAAAAAGATTTACTGTAGTTGCCTGTTTTTATACGACCCCAAAAAAATTTTGAGGTCGTATATTGGTATGACGTTGGCGTCGTCGTCGTCCGGCGTCGTCGTCCGAATACACAATGGTTTTCGCACTCTAACTTTAGTTTAAGTGAATGGATCTCTATGAAATTTTACCATAAGGTTCAATACCACAATAGGAAGGTGGGGATTGATTTTAGGGGTTATGGTACCAACAGTTAAGGAATTAGGGGCCAAAAAGGGGCCGGAAATAAGCATTTTTGTAACTTCCAGACATAACTTGTGTGTTAGCATATGGATCTCTTTGACATTGTACCACAAGATTCCATATCACAAAGGGAATGCTGGGATTGATTTTAGGGGTAATTGCCTCCAAATTTTAGGAATTAGGGGCCAAAAAGGGGCAAAAAACGCATTTTTCTAGTTTCATGACAATAACTTGTGTGTAAGTGTATGGATCTTTCTGAAATTTTACTACAAGGTTCCATTTCACAAAGGGAAAGCTGGAATTGAGTGTTGTGGTAATTGCCCAAAACGTTTAGTAATAAGGGGCCTAAAAAGGGGTTTAAAATAAGCATTTTTTAGTTTCTAGACAATAACTTGTGTTCAAGTGTATGGATCTCTCTAAAATTGTATTACAAGGTACCATACCACAAAGGCAAGGCTGTTATTGAGCTTGGTTTGGGGGGAAAGGGGGGTGGGGTTGATGAATCATAAGGGGGGCGGGGGTCAAAAAAGGGGTAATTTTTTTTTTTCCTTTTTTTTTTGTTTAAAATTTACATTTTAAGTTAGTTATTTTTTATCACGAAGAGAAAGTAGGAATTGAGTTTTGGGGTTAATTGCTCAAACATTTATGAATAAGGGGCCAAATATTGGTCGAAAATAAGGATTTTTTTAGTTTGCAACAAAAACTTGTGTTCAAGTGTATGGATCTCTGTGAAATTGTATTGCAATGTACCATACCACAAATTGAAGGTTGTGATTGAGGTGGGGGATGATGAATCAAAAGGGGGTTGAAAAAATGTGTGGGGGGTAGGATTTTTTTTTTTCCTTTTTTTTTCTTTAAAATTTTCCATTTAAAGATGGTTGTTTCAGATTTATATATGAAAGAAAATAATAATGATACGGTTATATATCATGAGGAACTGAAATTTAAAATTATGTATATTGGAAATTTAGGTTACATTGGAAAGTAATAATTGGCTTTGGGGGGGGGGGGGGGTGGTTATGGCTCTAATGTTTAAGGAATAAGGGGAAAAAAGGTTAAAAAACAAGGGTTTCCATTTTAATAGACAAATAATTGAGTAAAGAACATTATTTAAAAGCAGTGTAAGGTTGGTAATTCAAACTCATTTAAATATCTCATCTACACTGCTTTTCAATTATGTAAATTGGAAATTTGCCAATAACTTTATTGTTAATAAATGCATTGGAAATTTGCAAACAATTTTAGTGTAATAAACTTCATTGGAAATTTGCCAATATAAAATTTTGCTGATGAAGGTTTTTTGTTTACCTTTAGCCTTGACTATGAAGTCATTTTCTATTTTTATAGCCTTATGATGTAGTTGAATTATTTAATACTTTTATGATGTGTTTAAATGGGGTTTTATCATGTTTATGGTTGCAAATTTATTGTTTTAGTATAATAAACTCCATTTAAAATTTGCCAATAAAAAAAATTTTTGTTTATTTTTAGCTATGATTATGATGTCATTTTCTATTTTACTTTTATGGTTGCAAAGAAATTTTTATTTTTAGATATTACTGTTAAATGATGCTGATTAAGGTTTTTGCTATGTTTAGCCATGACTATGATGTCATTTTCTATTTTGATATCTGTTATGATGTATTTAAATGGGCTTTTATGGTTACAAAGGAATTTTATTTTTAGATATTACTATAAAATGTTGCTGATGCTGATTAAGGATTTTGTTTATTTTTAGCCATGACTATGATGTCATTTTCTATTTTAATACCTTTATGATGTAATTTCCATTTTTGTCGAGCCTTCGACTTTAGTCGAAAAAGCGAGACATAGCGATCCTACATTCCGTCGGCGTCGTCGTCGTCGGCGGCGTCCACAAATATTCACTCTGTGGTTAAAGTTTTTGAAATTTTAATAACTTTCTTAAACTATCCTTGATTTCTACCAAACTTGGACAGAAGCTTGTTTATGATCATAAGATAGTATCCAGAAGTAAATTTTGTAAAAATAAAATTCCATTTTTTCCGTATTTTACTTATAAATGGACTTAGTTTTTCTGCCGGGAAATATTACATTCACTCTGTGGTTAAAGTTTTTAAAATTTTAATAACTTTCTTAAACTATCCTGGGTTTGTACCAAACTTGGACAGAAGCTTGTTTATGATCATAAGATAGTATTCAGAAGTAAATTTTGTAAAAAAAAAAATCCATTTTTTCCTTATTTTACTTTTAAATGGACTTAGATTTTCTGCCAGGAAACAACACATTCACTCTGTGGTTAAAGTTTTTAAAATTTTAATAACGTTCTTATACTATTTTGGATTTGTACCAAACTTGGACAGAAGCTTGTTTATGATCAAAAGCTAGTATCTAGAAGTAAATTTTGTAAAAAAAATAAATCCATTTTTTCCATTTTTTACTTTTAAATGGACTTAGATTTTCTGCCAGGAAACAACACATTCACTCTGTGGTTAAAGTTTTTAAAATTTTAATAACTTTCTTATACTATTTTGGATTTGTACCAAACTTGGACAGAAGCTTGTTTATGATCAAATGCTAGTATCTAGAAGGAAATTTTGTTTTCTTCCAGTTAACATTACATTCAGTCTGCAGTTAAAGTTTTTAAACATTTATTAGATTCATAAACTATCCTGGATTTTTACCAAACTTGGACAGAAGCTTCTTACAATCAAAAGATAGTATCAAGAGGAATATTTTTATTGATTTACTTCCTCATTTTTGTTGAGCCTGCGATTAACAGAAATAATAGGCGAGACACTGGGTTCCGCGGAACCCTTACGAATTTTTAGATATTACTGTTAAATGATGCTGATTAACGGTTTTTTGCTATGTTTAGCCATGACTATGATGTCATTTTCTATTTTAATATCTTTATGATGTATTTAAATGGGCTTTTATGGTTACAAAGGAATTTTATTTTTAGATATTACTTTAAATGTTGCTGATTAAGGATTTTTGTTTATTTTTAGCCATGACTATGATGTCACTTTCTATTTTAATACCTTTATGATGTATTTAAATGGGCTCCCATGTATTTAGATTTTTGATTATTTATACATGTTACCAAATTGGTCCACATTGAACAAAAACGGTCCAAATTTCAACTTTATTACATTACATCAAACATTGAATTCTACATATTCTTTGATATATTGAAATTAACAAACAATTTAGTTTATGGATATTCCACCATAATAGGTAAATTAAATTTTTTCCAGTTCTTACACCACATTCTTCCTGTGTCAGAAACCTATGCTGTGTCAAATATTTAATGACAATCCAAAGTCATAGCTGTATCAAGCTTGAATTTTGTGTCCATACTTGCCCCAACTGTTCAGGGTTCGACCTCTGCGGTCGTATCAAGCTGCGCCCCAGCGAAGCATTTTATTCTTTTGAGAAATTGCACTTGTCTTTCTCTCTGAGTGGGACTATACTGCAATGACAATTGTCTGTCTTTTTCTTTATTCTGTTTGTCCATCAAACATTTTCCTCACAATTATATTAGGGATTCAACAACAGAATAAATTCATATTTATTCAGAGGCTTAACTTGATAAGTTGTGATGTGCCAGCACTTTTCCTATCTGTCAACACCTGTTTCCAATACTTAAAAATTACGAGTATGCTTAACACTTGTTTGTCATTAGCTACTTATTTTGAACAAATATTAGAGTGATGGGATTAAGGAGGGGAATTGTTTTTCGGTCTGTGCGTCCGTCTGTCCTGCTTCAGGTTAAAATTTTTGGTCAAGATAGTTTTTGATGAAGTTGAAGTCTAATCAAACTGAAACTTAGTACACATGTTCCCTATGATATGATCTTTCTAATTTTAATGAGTTTTAACCCCAATTTCACGGTCCACTGAACATAGAAAATTATAGTGCGAGTGGGCAGGTTAAAGTTTCTGGTCAAGGAAGTTTTTGATGAAGTTGAAGTCCAATCAACTTGAAACTTAGTACACTTGTCCCCTTTGATATGATCTTTCTAATTTTAATGCCAAATTAGAGTTTTGACCCCAATTTCACGGTCCACTGAACGTAGAAAATGATAGTGCGAGTGGGGTATCTGTGAACTATGGACACATTCTTGTTTTCTTATATTTCTTCATACAGTAGTGGTAAAACTTATGGCTACTAAAAGACAAGATGTCCCATTCCTATTCTACAATGTTTTATAATGGACTTAGAGAGGGTTTGGGTTGGTAAAAAAATAAATTATATTTCTACCTATTGGTGCACTAAGTATTCCCTGAATTTCATGGGGGCAGAGTGGTTTAAGTAGTTCAAGTACTGTATCACTATCCTGTCAACACTGAAGTTGTGAGTTCAAACCCTGCTAGTGGCATGTGTGTTCGACTCCCAATCTTAATTGACTAGGATGGTCTGTTTTACATGCGAACGTTTGGTGGTTCTCTCCAGGCACTCCAGCTTCCTCCACTAATAAAAACTGACTACCACAAAATAGCCAGTAGTGCTGAAAGTGGTGTTAAACACCAATCAATCAATCTGAATGTCTTATAAAATTGTCAATGATGACCAATCACTGCGCAAATATGATGGAGAGTGTGATTGAGAATTGTCAGAGTTCTCTCCCTTTCTCCAGTGAATAGTAGTGATATCTGAGACATTTTTACTAAGAATATGAAAATGGTGGCAAAATTAAAGGATGAAACTAAAAAGATTTACTGCAGTTGCCTGTTGGGCTCCTGAGAAATTGCACTGGCTTTGTGTCCAACTTTATACATAAGAAGTTAAATTTGGAAAGTACACATTAAGAATAGACAAGTGTTTTTGGTTTCCTGACCCACTCATTTTGAGCTTTTCACAAACACATCAGATTTTATAACTGCAAATAAAAGTATCTAAGTAGCCAAAGCAAAATTGTCATGGCTTATGGCCAATAGGCTACTGCTAACAGAATAAAAACTGTTTTAGTTTGGCTTCTGATAAAAAATTCTTGGTAGCCAAAGCCTAATTTTAATTGCCTATGGCCACTGGGCCCTGCTTATTTCCAGAAGGCTCTTTCAACAAAAAATTTATAATGAATTCATACATTTTTACTCAGGTTCAACCAAAGCATGTTAAAGAAGCTTTCCGTCTTCTGAACAAGTCCATCATTCGTGTGGAACAACCAGACATACATTTGGAAGAGGAGGAAGAGGAAACTGAAGAGGATGTAGAAATGGAAGGTAAGGTATATTTAGTTAACTGTGAATTAACCATTATTTGTGGGATACTGATTTTTGTGGATTTCGTTGAGTCTAACCATGAAATTTAGTGTTCAACAAAGTGTAAATTTTCTACAGGTTTTCATGCAAAATTTATTAAAACCTCGAAAATACTTTTTTTACAGAAAAAATGAATTCACAGTACTTGTTGTTTGGCCTTATTCATTGGACCTACAGGAACATAATTCACACAAAAAACTAAAATTACCCATTAAAGTGTTAACAGGCAACATACTGTTTAATATAATTACAGGTTTCAAAATGAAATTACTTGGTAAAAATGTTTTGGTGAAATTGGAAGATTTAATTGTAAATATGAAGTTTTTTAGGTAAAACTAAAAGAATAAAAATTAATTTTTTAAATGATATTAGGAAGACCCTGGGAAAACAGTATGTTGAAGTGACTTATTGTGTATAAAATTACAGTTTTAGTTTTAATAAAATTTAAACAATATTTGTCGCAGAATATTTTTAAAGCCTTGGTTAATCTTGTACCTATAAGCTTTATAGTCATTCACATCTCCATTATTCATGTAGATTCTATGATATTTTTACAGAAGCCACACCGACTCCAGCAGAGCAGACACCAGCAGCTCAACCAGATAATCAGCCAAAGAAAGGACTAAAACTGTCTTACGAGGACTACAAACATCTAGCCAATTTACTGGTGCTTTATCTGCGTAGACAGGAAGAAGAGACAATGAGTGAGTAAAAGATATGGTTGATATGATTTCCAGTGACACTTGAACCTTTTGTTGCTAAAATTTTAGAATAATTATTCACATTTCTCTTTTTTTAAGGAGATGATTCAAAATGTGTGGTAACACCTTTGGAAAAAAAGTTCTGCATATGCATGAAATATTTGCTACTGGAAAATAAGCAAATAACAGCATTTTATAAAAAGTGAATTTTAATCTTTGTACTCATTAAGTTTGTGTTGATCTTGAATATAGCATTAGTTGATTCCTAATTTGATAGTAATTTTTGAAATATCGCATGGTAGCTTGAAGATAAAAATGAGCTGTAAACCATTTCAGGGGCATTTTTCTACATTACTTTGTAGGCACCTGCTATAAAAATAAGAAAATGTATGAATGCAAATGAGAACTATGCACCAGAGTTCACATGAAGAATTTTAAACGCAATTATAAGTCACTGTACTACTTATGCATATTCTACCCTTCTCTAGGAGTGGGGTTTTATTGCAATCACTTTTTTCTGTCCCTTTGTCTTGTTCGTCCAAAAATATTTTCATCTCACTTCCCATTCTCTGAAATAACTATAACTTTATCAATGATGACCAATCACTGCGCAAATATGAGGGAGAGTGTGATTGAGAATTGTCAGAGTTCTCTCCCTTTCTCCAGTGAATAGTAGTGATATCTGAGAATTTTTCAGAAAATGTGAATATACTGTTGGTAAGCTTAAAAGTGAAAAGATTTACCCTAAACTTGACTATTTTTATACAAAGAAGTAGGAACCAGTGAGCTGGAGTCTGTTTCACAAAAATACTTACGACTAAGATTGATTGTAAGTCATGAACAATTCAGTATACTTACGATTAATCTTAGTCCTATGTTTTTTTGTGAAACGACTCCAGTTTCACAAAAAATCTTGCAATAAAACTTGATCATAAGTCATGAACAATTCGGTATACTTATGATCAACTTTAGTCGTAAGATTTTTTGTGAAACTGATCACTGACTAGTCATGCTAGTAAGAATGTTATGTGAGGAAGTATACATCCCAATTTTGATAAAAGAAATACTACATGTATGGCTGCTGTTGTAAATGTTAAATTACGCGGTAATACCTTTGTGTGAATGTAACATCGTTCCCGGCAAATTTGACTGTTGCCGATTTTGCATTACGAAATTCCGCCAACGTGTGGCATTCGTATAACATCTTTGTTTTCTAGCTTGTTAATAATCCTACATTTCTTTAGTTAACTTCTGTTTACATGCTTTATATTGCTAAATCGTTGTCAAGACGTATGAAATCGTGCTTGCTTTCTTTATAATCCAATATTTATGTATGTATTGACAGTGATTTACATGATAAACCATCTATTTTCTTGCATGCAACGTTATTATGTGATTTGGCGTATAAAAAGGGGATTTCCCATTGTAAACATGATTATGATTTGAATTTGAACTCAGCTTTACGGATAACTATAGGTAAATACTTGACACACAAAATTTACAGAAAACTCTTCAAAACATATTTATTGTACTGTTATTGTACTTATTTAATAATGGTATAATTTCGAATTCCTAAAGATAATTTAGTTGTTATTTTGTTAGAAAACCTGGCAAAGGTATTTGCATAGATTAAATATAAATATCTAGAGACTAATTGTAAGAAAGATTGAGAATAATATGTACAGCTGCCATTATTATGACAAATTTGTTAGAACTTCTTACATGTCAAGTTTTCATTACCCTGCATTTTTTGTGACTCCCTTTTCCTTGTTTATCAGAGAAAATAATGTCCTGTCCTTAAGAAAAAAACATTATTTTAGTAGAGTCAGCTAGAGTTATATCCCTTTGATCTGTAAACTGTTGATTGGACATGTTTTAAAATGCCTATATTTAAGTTACCTTCTAGGACTTTTAGATTTTGCCTTAAGAATGTTCTCTTTTCAAATTAAAACTTTTCTAGAATATTTTGTAATCCCCTTTGACTCTATGCATGCTTTTTTTTTTATCTTGCATCTGAAATACACTTTTAGTAATATTTTGAAATTCTTGTTTTTTCTTAAAATTCTTATGTCACTTTCCCAGTTTTAAATTCATTTTAATCCAAACATTTCATATGAAAAATCCATACACAAATCTTCCCACATTTTTCAAAGGCTTTAATATCAACAACCATCACACAGACCTATCTTAACTTTTCCATAATTTATTGTAATATTTTAAATTATAAATGGAAAAAGATGTCATTGTTTTGATATTTAGCAGGGAACAAACTTTTAATTTTTATCCTTACCTTTTATAAAGCTGTAGGACGCACTAATAGCAATGAAGACAGAAGTCATAGAGAATAACTTAAAAAAGAGGGGTATAGTTCCTGAAGGCTGTTCCATAAAAAATATATGGAACCAAAGGAATGCATATAGAAATATCATCTATGGGTGGGTGTTTTTCAACATTGAAACTCTAAAAATGCCTCAGAGATGGTTACCCCCACATTAGAAATGCCTTACCTGGGTTCCATTTATGTTTTAATTGAACAGTCCTGAGGTCGCTGGAAGAAATATGTGATTAGTGAGTCAGTTTGTGGAGTCTGAGTAAGGTCTAGTAAAAATCTAAAGCATCGGAAATCAGATGGTGTAAATTTCACCAGTTACTGACTAATTATTCCCTAGAGGTCAGCTGTAATCAACCATACCTGTCCAGATTAGTTACTGAATTCAGTCTTTTATTATTATAGTCCACGGTTTTATTCTCCAAAATTGAACCTGCTAGACGGGGGTGTGGATTATAGAGTACAATAAGCAAGAAATAAGAGAAAAAAATTGTTTGGTTTGTTTACGTTCCGCCATGTTTGTTATTGAAATTGTAGAGGGTGCTCTTATCGTTTACAAAACTAATAATTTACCTTATCCATATTAAAATGCAATTTTTATACGCCCGTTTACGGGACGTATTATGGTATACCTCTGTTCGTCCGTCTGTCCGTCGTCAACATGTCGGACATTAACTCAGAAATGCTTTAACCAATTTGTTTAAAACTTTTGTGAATTGTTTATATCTATTGACGTGAGCTCCCTTTCGTTTTTTATAAAATATAGATTTTACGTTTCCAAGTTATGGGGTTTTATTCATTAAAAAAAGGGGGATTTTCCAGTTTTTCGGACAATAAGTCAAGAATGCTTCCACCAACTTGCAAGAAATTGTGGTGAATTGTTTATATCTATTGCCATGAGCTCCCTTTAGATTTTTACAAAAACTCAAATATGCTTTCAGCAATTCTTATGAAACTTTGGTGAATTGTTTGTATGTATTGATGTAAGCTCCCTTTAGAATTTTATAAATTTTACATTTTACATTTCTGAGTTATGGGGTTTTATTCATTAAAAAAAGGGGCGATTTTTCCAGTTTTCGGACAATAACTCAAAAATGCTGTCACCAATTCTCTTGGTGAATTGTTTATATCTATTGATGTAAGCTCCCTTTTTATTTTCATAAATTTCTAATATGACATTGAGAATTAATTGAACTTTATTTGTTTATAGTCTGACAACAGATTTACTAAGAATTGCACAACAGTAAGAAATCTTTAATTGAACATAAATTCAATTCATATAACCAATTTCAAGTTCTTTGAATACATTTATTCAGAAACCTATAATATGTCAAATATTTAATTACAATCCAAATTCAGACCTGAATCAAGCTTGAATATTGTGTCCATTTTTGCCCCAAGTGTTCAGGGTTGGACCTCTGGGGGTGTATCTAGCTGGAGAAGCAGTTTATTAGTAAATATCAAATATAAACTGATAAAATTTCAAATTTAAATGCTTCATTACAATTTTCTCATTTCTTTTCACCACATTGCACAAAATTAAAATAAAGTGGAATCTGCTTGAATTTAACTGAACGGAAAAAAGTTTATTATAAGTCAGCCAGGAACAAGCTTATGCATAACAATGTATATAACAGTTACAAAAAGATTTTTGTCCCCTACCGACGAAGTCTAAGGGGACTTTAAGTTTGCACTCTGTCTGTCTGTCTGTCCATCAGTCTGGCAAATCAGTTTTCCACACTTTTTAGCTCACCGGGGCCCCATGTGAGCTTATGCCATCACTTGGCGTCCGTCATCTGTCGCCGTAAACTATTTCAAAAATCTTCTCCTCTGAAACAACTGGGCCAAATACCTTCAAACTTAAACTAAATGTTCCTTAGGGTATCTAGTTTATAAATTGTATCCGAAGTTTTGATCCATCGACAAACATGGCCGCCATGGCTAAAAATAGAACATAGGGGTCAAATGCAGTTTTTGGCTTATATCTCAAAAACTAAATCTTTTAGAGCAAATCTGACATGGGGTAAAATTGGTCAATTGGTCAAGATCTATCAGCTCTGAAATTTTCAGACGAATCGAACAACCAATTGTTGGGTTGCTGCCACCGAATTGGTAGTTTTAACAAAATTTTGCAGTTTTTGTCTCGCCTTGACGGAGTCAAAAAGCGAGACATAGGTATGCTGTTTCCCGCGTCGGCGACAACAATGTATTAGTTTGTGATTAGGTCAAGTTCATGGTGAACCACTAGTGGTAGGTCAATGATATTTGGTATGCAGTAGTATTAGCATTGGCACATCTCATTACCATGGAGATTATTTGGCCCGCCCCCTCAGTCAAGGTCTATTGACTTTGAAACTTTTCATAGTTTACATGTATTAGTTTGTGATTAGGTCAATTTATGGGAAACCACTAGTGGTTGGTCAATGATATTTGGTATGCAGTTGTATAAGCATTGGCATATCTCATTTCCATGGAGATTATTTGGCTCCGCCCCCTTAGTCATGGTCTATAGACTTTGAAAATTTTGCTAAGTTAACATGTATTAGTTGGTGATTAGGTCAGTTCAAGGGGAACCATTAGTGGTAGGCCAATGTTAATTGGTGTTCAGTTGTATAAGCATTAGAACATCTCATTTCCATGGAGAATATTTGGCCCCGCCCCCTCAGTCATGGTCTATTTACTTTGAAACTTTTGCTTAGTTTACATGTATTAGTTTGTGATTAGATCAGTTTAAGATGAACTGCTAATGTTAAGTTAATGATATTTGGTATGCAAATTTATTGACATTTGCAAGTATTGTTTCCATGGAGATTATATATAGCTCCACCCCTGATCATGGTTCATTGACTTTGAAACTTTACATAGTTTACAAGTTAATGTTTGTGTTTAGGTTTGTTTAAAGGGAACGACTTATAATAAGTCAATGGTATTTTGTATGCAGTTGTATTTGCATTGGCACATCTCATTCCATGGAGATTGTTTAGCCATGTACCTTCAGTCATGGTTCATCGACTTTAAATATTTGCATAACTTACATGTTAAAGTATTGCTATTTTAATTTCAACATTTGCATTATCAAAATTACAAAAAGGCGAGACATATCTCTGTGATAACAGTTTATTTGTTATTATTTTGAATATTATTATAGATATATATAAACTGTAAGCAGCAATAATGTTCAACAAAGTAAGATCTACAAAAAAGTTGATATGACCATAAATGTCAATTGACCCCTTAAGGAGTTATTGGCCTTTAAAGACAATTTTACACAATTTGTTCATCAAGTTTGCTAACATTTAAAAATCTTCTCCTCTGAAACTACTGGGCCAGTTACCTTCAAACTTTAACTAAATGTTCCTTAGGGTATCTTGTTTATAAATTGTATCCGAAGTTTGTATCCATCGACAAACATGGCCGCCATGGCTAAAAATAGAACATAAGGGTCAAATGCAATTTTTGGCTTATATCTCAAAAACTAAATCTTTTAGAGCAAATTTGACATGGGGTAAAATTGTTTAATTGGTCAAGATCTATCGGCCCTGAAATTTTCAGACGAATCGAACAACCCATTGTTGGGTTGCTGCCACCGAATTGGTAGTTTTAACAAAATTTTGCAGTTTTTTGTTATTATTTTGAATATTATTATAGATATATATAAACTGTAAGCAGCAATAATGTTCAGCAAAGTAAGATCTACAAAAAAGTTTATATGACCAAAATTGTCAATTGACCCCTTAAGGAGTTATTGCCCTTTAAAGAAAATTTTACACAATTTGTTCATCAAGTTTGCTAACATTTAAAAATCTTCTCCTCTGCATGTTGGTCTTCTACAAGGCAGAGTTAATATTCCTATCGCTTGAACATGTTCTCTTCCTGGATATGCATCTAATTTGCTGCTGGACTTTAAACTGCCAATCATCATCATCATCATCAGTTGATATCATTAAATAGGCCTTCAGAGAGAATTAATGTTGTTCCTGTTTCAGATGAAGACTCGCAAGGTATCAGAAGAAGTGGGGTAGTTGAATGGTACCTGAGGGAAATGGAAGCTGACATAGATTCAGAAGCCGAATTAATTGAAAGAAAAACAATTGTGGAAAAAGTTATAGACAGACTTGTCCAGCATGTAAGTTGTTTTTTGGAAGTTCTGGTATTATAATGCTAACTTAAAGTGATACTTTGCTTCTGTCTCCCCTCAACCAAGTTGTGGAGGTGAAGCTAAGGCATGGTTGCCGTATGGACATCAACCATTTGTAAAAAAATTATTAGAGCAGTATAGGAGTGGGAGGCACTATAATTACTGAGTTAAATGTGGGTGGTTGCATTTTCCTTATAATTTTGTAAGAATTTATAAAAAAAAAGAAAATTTTTAATTTTATGGGTGGTCAGGGTCTTAAAAAAGTGCCTTCCATCCCCCATGTGTTTATTTCTGAAACAGTCCTAATGGCAAGTCAGTGATATTTGGTACTGCAAATTCAGAAATTATTGCATTCATTTATTTATTATCGTGATTTTTGAAGAATAGACACAAATGCGAGATTAATTATTGCAATTTTAGGTAAATCTGCAACGTGAGTTCTTATTATCATGATACTCACCTAGTCCCTTTATTCTTATAAATAGAAATGATTTCTGAATTTACAGTATGGAGTTGTAATGCATTGGTATATCTCATTTCCAAGGAGATTATTTGGCTGCATCCCCTCAGTCGTGATCTATTGACTAATACTTTTGCATAGTTTACAAGTTAAAGTTTGTGATAAGGTCAGTTTAAAGGAGTCACTTTGATAACACACTGATATTTGGTATTCAGTTGTTTTGATATTGGCATATCTCATTTTAATGGGAATTGTTTGACCGTGAACCCTCAGTCAGTTCAGTTGTAATAATCTCTTAATGAAAAAGTAAAAGAAAAATGGTTACGATAGAAAAGATCTAGTAAAGGTTTCAAATTAAACAAAAAGTTTTGACAGCAACATAATTACTTGCTTGTCTTGTGATTCATTATGAAAATATTAATTTTGATTATTGACAACATACTGAATAAAAATTTCCTTTTTTTTCAGGACCATGTGTTAATAGAGTTGAAACAGACCGGATTAAAAACAAGTGAAGGATTAGTTAGAGAAGATGATCCATTCTTGGTTGTCCATCCGAATTATGTTATTGATTCGTGAGATTGTTCCAGTAAATTGATTTATTAGACGAGTATAATGAAATTTGAGGTCATAAAATAATGGATTTCATTTTTTTTTTAAAGTGCTTTGTATAAGAAGGTAAAATTGATTTAAACCTGTTAATCAAAAAAATGGATTTCAAAAGAAGGTTATTAGAATTGATTTGAATAGAAACATTAATTAAAAAAGTTAATAATAAACCTGCATCATCAGACTAGAGTTTATACATACAGTGAAAATATATAAGGGAAGGAGTGACCAAAATTATATACCTGTCCTGTTTATAACTTGGAATATTTTTTGAGGAGATCTTTTTTTGAAAGATTTTTCATTTTAGGCATTGATTATTTATACTGTAGTAATAATTTTTTAATTGAGCAAACGTTTGTTGATATTTGCAAAAAAAAAAAAATATATGTAAAATTAGCTATTCTTGTTAAGAGATGAAATATTTCTAATAATTTGTCTTAATGGAGAAAAAAATGTGATGTTCAGGTCACCTGACTGACTATCATTTTTTACCCCCACCAAACAAAAAAGAATTAAGAAAATGAACTTAAATTATAAATCTAGGTCCAGAAGTCTCATAACTTAAATACCACACAATTCTGCGACTTTTCACAAAATATTTTATGATTAAAATTGATCGCAAGTTATACTGAAATGTTCATGACTTACAAGTATAAGATTTTTTGCGATAAGAGCCCCTGTCTTGGCCATAATTAAGCAGGGCTTTCACATTCTTATTCTGAGATTTTTAAATGTTTAAATGATAATTAAATTGATGTATATTGGGTTTATATATTTTTTGTATAGAATTTTTTTTTATTATTAAAAAAAACCCTTAAAATTTCATTTGTATATATTCATCATCCTATATATATTCAGGTTAGTGATAAATCTACTGTATATGTCATTTTTGTCGAGCCTGCGACTTTTGTCGCAGAAAGCTCAACATAGGGATAGTGATCCGGCGGCGGCGGCGGCGTTAGCTAACTTCTTAAAAGCTTTATATTTTAGAAGATGGAAGACCTGGATGCTTCATACTTTGTATATGGATGCCTCATGTTACGAAGTTTCCGTCAGTCACATGTCCAATGTCCTTGACCTCATTTTCATGGTTCAGTGACTACTTGAAAAAAAAGTTCAGATTTTTTGTAATGTTAAATTCTCTCTTATTATAAGTAATAGGATAACTATATTTGGTATGTGCATACCTTGCAAGGTCCTCATGCCCGTCAGACAGTTTTCACTTGACCTCGACCTCATTTCATGGATCAGTGAACAAGGTTAAGTTTTCGTGGTCAAGTCCATATCTCAGATACTATAAGCAATAGGTCTAGTATATTCGGTGTATGGAAGGACTGTAAGGTGTACATGTCCAACTGGCAGGTGTCATCTGACCTTGACCTCATTTTCATGGTTCAGTGGTTATAGTTAAGTTTTTGTGTTTTGGTCTGTTTTTCTTATACTGTATGCAATAGGTCTACTATATTTGGTGTATGGAATGATTGTAAGGTGTACATGTCTAGCTGGCAGGTGTCATCTGACCTTGACCTCATTTTCATGGTTCAGTGGTCAAAGTTAAGTTTTTGAGTTTTGGTCTTTCTTTCTAATACTGCATGCAATAGGTCAGCTATATTTGGTGTATGGAATGATTGTAAGGTGTACATGTCTAGCTGGCAGGTGTCATCTTACCTTGACCTCATTTTCATGGTTCAGTGGTCAAAGTTAAGTTTTTGAGTTTTGGTCTTTTTTTCTAATACTATATGCAATAGTTCAACTATATTTGGTGTATGGAAATATTTTATGATCTATATGTCAGTTACGCAGGTTTTATTTGACCTTGACATCATTTTCAAGGTTCATTGCTCAGTGTTAAGTTTTTGTGTTTTCGTCTGTTTTTCTTAAACTATAAGCAACAGGTCAACTATATTTGTTGTATGGAAGAATTGTTAGCTGTACATGCCTGCCTAGCATGGTTCATCTGACCTTGACCTCATTTTCATGGTTCATTGGTCAATGTTTAGTTTACTTGGTTAATGTTAAGTTTATGTGACAGTTGTAATAAAGCTTTATATTTAGGACTATCAACATAATATCAATGATTAGTAAAGAAGGCGAGACATTTCAGCGTGTGCACTCTTGTTATATGAACAAATGTTTTGAAAAAAGTCAAAATATATATATATTATATTTGATATGTCATTTAATACATGAAATTAATTGGAAGATTCAATATTTTCACAGTTATGTATGTTTTGATGGGACACTATAAATTAAAAAAGTTATTTTAGATCTGATCTGTTTATTCTTTAAAAAACATCAATCATGATATAAATTCATTAATTGTAAATTTAACCTTGTATCATACTAATTTTGTATTTGACTTGTAAAGTTTCATTCATAGGTGCTACTTTGAATTATTATACATGAAAATCGTTTTCATTATAACTGTAATAAGATACATAATAAGCTGAACTGATCTTACAAACTTTATACAATCTACATAAGAATATATTGCATATTCACAAGTTTTATTGGTATTTTTTCTGGTGTTATTTGATAGAAAGGGCATTTAGTGCTATTGAAACAAATATTTTGCCAAAAGTGTTCAATATTTTATATTGTTATTTTGCCAAAATGTGTTCATGTAAATCTGGTGCAAAGAAATTTTTTTTTGCTTAGTTGTTTAACTGTTTTCTTTAACATCCTACAGCTACGCATACTATTGAAAGGAAATAGATTTAAACATAATCAAATGTATTTATCAACCAAATGTGTTCACTCCATATACATGTACAGATATTCAATAATTGTGTTCAGACATTAATATTTAGCATTCAGGAACAATATTTTGCCACATAATGTGTTCAACTCTGTACAGATTGGAATTATAAGCCATGGAATAAACTATATACCATCTTTACTATTTGTTGTATACTTTAAACAGTACCTACCACTCAACTCTTACTTGTGTAATATTTTACATATAAAAAACACTCAAAATAGTTGGGAGAGGCATTGGGGATTGATTTCTGCCAAGCCACCTCCAGTGCAGGTTGAATGTGAGATTTGAATTTATGATCCCAATCATTTATTTTTTGTGCGCTCCCCAATTTATCCAACTTTCATGACCATACTGATATTATCCTGTCCCTTCCAATTTTCATCATGGAGCACATGCTGTTCCCTGGACCTATGAAGCTGTTTAATAACGACAAAGTAATTCAAATTTTATCATGATTATTAATACCTTATAGAGGAATGTCAATATATGCATGCATACACTTGTATTCCCTCTCTTTTATTAAAATATGTCTTAAATTTTTGCAACTAAGTAACATCTTAATTTTGTTTTTGTTTTGAGAATGAACTGTGTTGTAAAGATCTCTTGGTTCATATGCAAGAAGTTTGTCAAGGTTGGCATGTTTATCTTTACCGTCATAGTTGCAAATTTGCATAGGGCCAAAGGGATTTCAAATAGGATGCCTTACTCTGGAAAAAGGGAATGTGCTTCCAGACTTTGTCTACCAGCTGCCATATGGTTCATTTGTGAGGCATTTCAGAGTATCAATACAAATCCAGCACGTTTGGTTAGGCTGATGCTTGAAGCATGTCCAAATCGTCATTAAAATTGCTGGTGAAATTAACAAGTAATAACCATTACACCATACAATGATCTGTAGTTGTTTTCATCCTCATTCTTAAGTGTCGGGTAGATATTTTCCTGTAAGCAATTATACCACAACTTATACCTGCCATATTATGGTATTCCTCTGTCGTTTTTCGTCCCCACATCTTACAAAAACTTGAGAATCCTTTTATCAAATTATGTGAAACTTGTATGAGATGTTTGAATTGGAAGAAGAAAACTCAATTTTGAAAATGTCTTTTGTTATGAAGCTTCTGTACGTAATATTTCCTTGACCTCATTTTTGTTGAGCCTGCGACTTTTGTCGCAAAAGCGAGACATAGCGATCCTACATTCCGTCGTCGACGGCGGCAGCGTCCACAAATATTCACTCTGTGGTTAAAGTTTTTGAAATTTTAATAACTTTCTTAAACTATCCTGGATTTCTACCAAACTTGGACAGAAGCTTGTTTATGATCATAAGATAGTATCCAGAAGTAAATTTTGTAAAAAAAAAATACTGTTTATCTGTATTTTACTTATAAATGGACTTAGTTTTTCTGCCAGTTAACATTAATATTACATTCACTCTGTGGTTAAAGTTTTAAAAATGTTAATAACTTTCTTAAACTATCCTGGATTTGTACCAAACTTGGACAGAAGCTTCTTACAATCAAAAGATCGTACCTAGAGGAAAATTTTTAATAATTTTTTCCCTATTTTTGTTGAGCCTGCGACTAACAGCAAAAGTAGGCGAGACACTGGGTTCCGTGGAACCCTTACAAAATTTCCTAATAAGCTACCGGTATATTTTCTTTTGCCACATAAATTTCTCATTAGTAACAGGATAACTATTTGGTAAATGGAATGCTTGCAAGTTCTATATGTCTGCCAGACAGGGTTTACCTGATCTTGATCTCATTTTTGTCTCACCTGAAAGTCACAGTATGCCAGACATAGATATGCTCAGTTAGGTGGTCAAGTCCTGTATTTGGTGTATGGAATGATTGTAAGGTGTACATGTCCTACTGACAGGTTTAATATGACCTTGAACTCAAATTTCATGGTTCAATGGACAATGATTAGTTTTTATTGTGGTTTGGTCTATTTCTCCGATATAGGTCGATTATATTTAGTGTATTGAAACAATTGTGAGGTGTACTTGTCTGTCAGGGTTCATATGACCTTAACCTCATTTTCATCAGATACTATAGGTTGCTATATGTAAATACAGCTGTTTCACAAACCTATGCTTCTGATAAATAAGTATTGTTGTAAGAAAAAGTGTTTTTCAAGATTTTTATGCCCCCGCCGTAGCTGTGGAGGCATTAAGTTTTACCCTTATCCGACTGTACGTAAATACGTCCCAAAATTGGTTTCCGTTCTCTAACTTGAGTTTGCCTCAACCAAATGTTATGAAACTTATACACAATGCTTATTACCACAAAACACAGATCAAGTTTGAATTTTGGTGGCATCACTTTAATTGTTCTAGAGTTATGCCCCTTTATAAATGGAAAAATTGCAAAATTTTTAGTTTCCGTTCTCTAACTTAAGTTTGCCTCAACCAAATGTTACGAAAATTATACACAATGCTTATTACCAGAAAACACAGATCAAGTTTGAATTTTGGTGGCGTCACTTTAACCGTTCTAGAGTTATGCTCCTTTATAAATGGAAAAATTGCAAAATTTTTGTTTAATTTAAATAAATGTTAGTATAGGTTGCACTTTGTAAATACCAAAGTTTAATGACTATTTTGAGGCCCTGTCCCCTAGTTCATGGTCCAGTGACTTTGAATTAATTAGCAATATTGCTGTCCATCTGATTGTCTTTTTCTGAATTTCATGCAGACAGACGAGACATATCTCTGGGTCAACAATTTATTTATGAAAATTTATAGTAAAAGTGGCACAGTTTATATAAAATAAGAAGATGTGGTATGATTGCCAATGAGACAACTCTCCATAAGAGACCAAATGATGTAAAAATTTAACAACTATAGGTCACTGTATGGCCTTCAACAATGAGCAAAACCCATACCGCATAGTCAGCTATAAAATGCCCTGAAATGACATATGTAAAACAATTCAAATGAGAAAACTAACAGCCTGAATTTCGTACAAAATAATGAATGAAAAACAAATATGATATACAGCAACAATGATAACTACTGAATTACAGGGTCCTGACTTGTGACAGATACAGAATGTGGCCTGTTTAAACTAGTTTGAAGGTGCCCATTAGAGGAGTTCCTATTGGAAATTGCATTGTCTATATTTACAAAAGTGCAACCTATAAGCAATAGGTCAACTATATTTGGTGTGGAATGATTGTAAAGGTGTACATGTTTGTCTGGCAGGGTTTATATGACCTTGACCTCATTTTCATGGTTCATTGGTCAATGTTAAGATTTTTGTGGTTTGATCTGTTTCTCTGGAACTATTAGCAATAGAACCACTATATTAGGTGTATGGAATGATTGTAAGGTATACATGTCTGTCTGGCATGGTTCATCTGACCATGTCCTCATTTTCATAGAACAGTGATAATGTTAAGTTTATGTGATATTTGTAGTAAAACCTTCATATTACTGACTTGCAATATGAATTCAATGATAGGTAAAACAGGATAGACATTTCAGCATGTGCACTCTTGTTAGTCTATCTATATAAACAATATAGGTCAACTCTATTTGGTGTATGGGCATGGTCATCTGACCTTGACCTAATTTTACTGGTCCATTGATTTATGTTAAGTTTTCATGGTAAAGTACGGTTCTCAGATATCATGATCAATAAGTCATCTATATCTAATATATTGAATGATAGTAAGGTGAACATGTCAGTCTGGCAGGGTACCTCTGATCTTGACCTTATTCTAATGGTTTCTTTGGTCAATACTTTTCCTGTTTTAGTCTGTTTCTTGGATACTTTATGCAATATGTCAACCATATTTGGTGTATGTAATGACTGCAAGGTGTACATGTCTGCTTAGCAGAATATTCTAAACTTGACCTTATTTTTATGGTTCATTGGTCAACATTGATTGGTGGTTAAGCCTGTTTCTCATACTGTAGGTAATAGTGCCACCCTCTCTGCACGTGATGAAAAAGATAATCTTCTAGATGTCTATTGAATTTTCTGTGTATATATGTCAAATATAAGAAAAAAATTGTATAACAATATTATAATAACAAATGATTGCCAAATGACATCAAACCAGAGTTTAAATTACATTTATTAGTGTTAATTGTTAAAGCAATTTAGGGCCATAACTCCTGAGCAACAAAAGTGAAATTTGGCATTATCAAATTTGACCTAAATTTTGTCATCAGTAACAATATATAAAAATTTGAAAAGCTTTGGTCAAACTGTTCTCAAGTTATTGCACAATATAAGTGCAATTTTCAAAATTCAGATGTATTTCATGGAAACAACATGAAATACCAAGTCATGAAGAGCAAAATTGAAAATAGTCAATATAGAACTTGACCTCCATTTTGTCATAAGTAGCAACATATTCAAATTTGAAAACAACTGTGGTTGTTTATGTTGTTTGAAGTGTTAATAAGTCAACACACAAAAAACTGGAACTGCCGGAATACCTGCCCAACTACTTCAAATCAATAAGTGGACTTCTTAAAACGTTTAAACCCGCTGCAATTGTTTGCACATGTCCTAAGTCAGGAATCTGATGTTCAGTAGTTGTCGTTTGTTGATGTGGTTCATAAGTGTTTCTCGTTTCTCGTTGTTAATATAGATTAGACTGTTGGTTTTCCCGTTTGAATGGTTTTACACTAGTAATTTTTGGGGCCCTTTGTAGCTTGCTGTTCGCTGTGAGCCAAGGCTATGTGTTGAAGACCGTACTTTGACCTATAATGGTTTACTTTTATAAATTTTGACTTGGATGGAGAGTTGTCTCATTGGCACTCATACCACATCTTCTTATATCTATTCTAGATGTTTATTGGTTTTTTGGGCTTCTGTTTTATTGACATATACTCTTTTCTCCTTTTATTTAAAAAAAACAGTCCAATAAAAATTAAGATAAAGCAAGATGAACCCCATCAAAACTGTTGATACATTCAGGGGTGGGGTGGTAAGCAGCTCCATATACTGGAAAAACATATGATTCAAATCAAAGTGTGCATGAACCATGTGCCTCAGTTTTGGTACAATATGCTTAATATGAAGACCTTCAAGCATCATAACAATTACAAATCACTAAATTACTGATATGTAAAATAATAAATTTTATTCAAACAATATCACATAAAAATGTTCTGTAATATGTAATTCTTCACACACATATCCATGCATTTACACTGAAACCATTCTTAATTAATAGGTTCTAATTTCCATTTTTTTCATGGTTTAATAATGGAAACCAAAAGATCTTCAAAGATGGTCCTTAAATTTAAAATAACAGTTTCCTTTCATCATGTTTATTAGTCTTTTTCAATAGACAAAATATATAACATCAACTTAATGGATATATAAATACTGTTCTGTGCACTTATTTCTCAGATACATGAGAATTTCAGGCGGGAAAGTATGTCTATGAATTTTTATTGTGAAATATATCTGAAGAAATGAATGTTCAACTGTATGAAAAATGTACAAATTGAAACATATGCCTAAAATATAAAATAATGAGATGTGGTATGATTGCCAATGGGACAACGATATACTGAGTTCAAATGAGGAAGATAAAAGTGTGTTTTCAGTGTAATATAACATTCAAAACAATGAAAATCAATTCTACTCATTATAAACATGATTAACTACAGTCATGAAAGTGACAAGATAAAATTATGAAAATACACTACTAACATACTCAAATTCACAGTGAACACAGAAAAAAGTTCACTGTTAATATATTTCCATCATATATATAAAGAATTATAATTTGACATTATTTTTTGGTGCATAAATCACTTTTGCCTTAGACTGAGTTGAAATCTGTTCATACATAATCAATAGAACAATGAACATTCATATCTTATAAGGGTCATGGATTTTACAAGCAATTTTTTTCTACTTAGCTAATAAAAAAAACTAAGCTACATGTATTTTAATAACATACAAGAAAAAGATAATTTTTAAAAAACTTTCCCCCAAATTATGATTGGAAAGAGCTATTATTTTTAGCTATTATTTTTATTATTCCTTCTGAAAGAAATTTTTTTTCCAAGAAATTTAGAATCAAACAATATATTTTTAAAAAATCAAGAATTTCCAAAATGTTTAAATGAAGTATGATCAATGTAATAATATAAGGGACAAACATTTCATATTCTAAGGAGGGTAACAAATGTACAGATGGGGGGGGGGGGGGGGGGGGGGGGGGATATAAGAATTCTGAAAAAATAGTATAGCCTCACATTGAAAGAAAAAAAATAAAGACAGTTATGAAATAAATAATAGCAAATGAAATTAACAGTCATGACAATCATGCAGTTTTGACCTAAAAACATGATAAATAGTACTCTTCCAGCACCGCTGGGACACAATTATGTCCCAAGTACTAGTAATTATAAGTCTTAAGAAAAATTGCAGGGCTTTGTCCTACAACATGTACAAGCTTACTAAGATTTTAACACACACTTTGGCTATATTGTATATTCTTGGCAATGTTTTTGATTTCCTTAAGCTTTCTGACCAGTGGCGGATCCAGAAATTTTCATAAGGGGGTGGGGCACTGGCTGCCTTGAGAGGGGCCCCACTCCAGTCATGCTTCAGTGGTCCCTAAATAATCAACCAAATTTTTCCCACAAAAGGGGGTCCTGGTCTTCATCAGGTAGGATCATTTAACAGGCTATTATTTGAACTTAATTATTTTTAATTATGGAATTTGCATAATTTCATGTGTTTGAAATTTTTGATAAATGCCATGTTTATTAAGTACTATTATGTTTTGAGCGGTGCATAACACTTTCCACACAATGTATTTTGTATAGATAGTGTTGTGCGCGGCACAGTACATTCTATTGAAAAATGTGCTATCTTCTTTGTAATAGAAAGTGTTGTGCGCAGCACGGAACATTATAATACAGAATAAACATGGAATTCATTGAAAATTTCAAGCACAAGAAATAATGCAAATTCCATAATTAAAAATAATTCCAAGTTCAAATAATAGCCTGTTATTTGCTAATTGTGAAAACGAGATAATTACATGTATAAATTTATGGATCAATCTGTATTCATGATAAACATAATTTTTATGCTTTCTCACTGGCTACTCCGTTAAAGTTAAGCAATTTCATTTTTTTTTTAAAACCGTTTAAGGTTGAAAAGCTGAATCAAAAGACAGCACCTTCCAGTCATTATAAAAAATAAGAATATTTTGGTTACAAAATTCAAATACCAGCAGCTAACACTAAGAATAAACTCTGGTATTGACAAAAATTTCCTTAATCCAGTGCAGCCTTTTGCAGAATGCACAAAATTGTGTTTTCTGATGCTTGAAAAGTGCATAATATAGCTACCCAAAAATTTCTAATGATTCATATTTTGGAATTTGGTCCATTAGTTGGAATATCATGGGCATTGGTAGATTTAATCAGCATTCAATATGCCATTATTAATCAATAAACATAATGGTTAAACTAATTATCACAATATAAATCATACATGTACAATAGTAAGAAATGATTGAAATAACAGATTTCCTAGAATAAATGCATATTTAAACTTCTTTATTGTTGATTTTACAACAAATTTATTGATGATTCTATAATAAAGATTCTGCTCATAGCTCATAGGAATGGATGACAACACAGATTATAATTCCATGGAATATTCTGGTTTATAAATATAACTGTCTACGTACAGTCTGAGAAATTGTGTGACTTTCAGTGTATTCATTCACGTTCATACTTTCGACAATGACATATATTCCTTTTTCAGCATCCATGCACCATGTACGATTATCCTCCTTAAGTATTCTTGACAGTTTCATCTGGAATCTCATCAAATCCTTCATCCAAAAACTTTTCCTGTCTCACCGCAAACAAGGTATAAAAATCTGAACAGAGTTAAGGTAAATACAAGCATTTATTTATACAGATGTATTCCTGTAAATTCAGAATTTTTGGAAAATTTTAATTATTGCGAAAATTGCAAATAGATTGATTTTGCAACAATAAAAACTTGCATTTTAAATTTTGATAGCATTCTTTGTACAAACATGACAAATGCTATATGTAGCTTTTCATGAAATCACAATAGTAATTAAATACCTCGTACGTTTGTCTATGTTACAATAATCGCGACAAGAAATGCAGGTAAAAACTTCTCATGTTTTAATAAATATATATATCTTGTATATCAGGTAATTTCTGTATAAACATGATAAAATTAAATAGCATATGATCTTTTTAAAGTATAACCCTCTGTCATTCTGTGCGAGTGAAAATAGTTCTGACAATCACCGTATATACATGTATGCATGCAGAGGTATAGGGGGCACGGGACCAGCCCCCCCCCCCTTTTGGAACTACATTTATCATTAATGTAGACTTTAAACCCTGTTCCACTCCAAAAATTGCCTAGTTTTGGGCCCACGATCCCCACTTTTCAAAATCCTGGATCCACATTTGACATGTAGGAATCATAAGTAAAATTTTATGTATATGTTGTGTCCAAACAAATTTCAATTGAGCATGTTGAGTAAAACTTTTATTGTAAGCTGACGTTAAAATTTATTATTATGTTGAATAATGTTAATCCAGAAATGTTTGCATGCAAATATTGCATTTTTTAAGAATGGACAAAAACATTGAAAAATCAAAGATTAGTTATTGCGACTTCAGGAAAATCTGCATACAGTTTTATGTATCAAGATACTTAAATGGGAGTTCTTATTAATACAATACTCACCCAGTAGCATTATTCACTTTTATAAAACCATCCCAATAATTTCGGAATTTACAGTAATAAATATAAGTTTATTCCCCCAGAAATTTTAAACAACATTTGATCCTGGTAACAGACATTTTTCAAATAGGATCAAGTTGCTAAAAATATAGCATCAGGGTTAAATGAAAACAATTACAATAAACTTCTTGTATCAAACAAATGACACAAGTTGTTATGTAATTGTATACATTTCTACCGCAAACAATATACCTAATAACAGTTACATTCTATGCAGTATGGGTTTTGATCATTGTTAAAGGCCATACAGTGACCTATAGATTTTAACTTCTGTGTTATTTGGTCTCTGGTGAATAAAATGTAGTTGTTTCATTGGCAATCATACCACATCTTCTTATTTTTATACATACACAAATTTAAATTATCAGTTGTAGCTACATGTACTTAAGTCGAACACACTAGAAAAATAAACATATGAAGTAACCTACATGTACTATGTAGAATATAAGGTGTTATTGAAAATCTGGTAACTGGACAATGTTAAATCGGTACTCGGCGCTTTTTCATAGGACATTTGCGCTTCAATTCATAGGACATTTGCGCTTTTTAAATATGGACATTTGCGCTTTTTAAATATGGACATTTGTGCTTTTTGTATAGGACATTTGCGCTTTTACAATATTTTCTTTATGGTTAAAAGTTAAATAGTAATTCCATAGCACATTCGTGCATAAAAGTCATTTCATAGCACATTGATATAGTTATATATACCTAAAATTACTTCTTAAGGTTCTTGACTTCTTGACTGGGATGCCAGTTCATCAAAATAACGAATGTTAATGTAATTAACCTACTGTTGTTCAATGATAAAAATCCATCGTGACATATACATTTTTTCCCTTTACTTTTCTCTATAACTTTAAACTGAATGTTTAAGACTGTGTCAATGTGAACAAACTAAAGACATATATAAGTTGAATTTATTTACGTAACTCATTAAAATTACTGGTAGACGACTATAGGTAAAAAGCACAAATGTCCGGTCAATTTACTACAGGTGTATCAAAATTTAAAGCGCAAACGTCCATAGTGTTTGGAGCGCAAATGTCCTATCGTGCTACAGGTAAAAAAAGCGCAAACGTCCTGTGCCTGTTAAAAGACCCAACATGACCATAGGTAATGATGGTGTCAACTTTCTGAATATTGGTCATGCATGTTATGTCTGTGGAAGCCTCCAAAATTTTGTTCTTAAATGTGAAAATCTTGTTCTGAAGACATGTTTCTTTAAGGGGAATAAAATCTACTACCGGTACTCTGGATAAAAAACCTCCCACTTTTCCCCTCTTCACCATTTCTTTGTGAAGTTGTTTGTATGACATGTATGGTTTGACAAATAATTTTGATTGTTTACACAATATTTTTTTTTTTCAAATGATGATTGCATCAGTTGTGGTTGAGAATTATATAAAAGTGAACTTTTTTTAACACTCATGTAGTGTTCTGAAGACAATTTCCTGTGTGTTACTGTGGATTCATTTATTTTCGTGGGTACCAATTTTCTTGAATTGAGGAAAACTTACGCTTTCGTGGATATTTTATTTTGTTGGTTTTGCTAAAGTCTGCATACAAGTCTATGGACAATTTGTAATTCGTTTAACATTAAATTCATGGTTCACCTGTACCCACGAAATCCACGAAAATTAGTATCCTACAAAAAATAATAAATCCACAGTATGCTATGCTTGATTGACATGCTTAAGGATTATGATAACACTAAGGAACTAGAGGCTCTAAAGAGCCTGTGTCGCTCACCTTGGTCTATGTGCATATTAAACAAAGGACACAGATGGATTCATGACAAAATTGTGTTTTGGTGATGGTGATGTGTTTGTAGATCTTACTTTACTGAACATTCTTGCTCCTTACTACTATCTCTATCTATAATGAACTTGGCCCGGTAATTACAGTGGAAAATACTTTGTAAAAATTTACAAAAAATTACAAAATTTATGAAAATTGTAAAAAATTGACTATAAAGGGCAATAACTCCTTAAGGGGTCAATTGACAATTTTGGTCATGTTGCCTTATTTGTAGATCTAACTTTGCTGTACATTATTGCTGTTTACAGTTTATCTCTATCTATAATAATATTCAAGATAATAACCAAAAGCTGCAAAATTTTCTTAAAATTACCAATTCAGGGGCAGCAACCCAACAACGTGTTGCCTGATTGGTCTGAAAATTTCAGGGCAGATAGATCTTGACCTAATGAACAATTTTATTCTCATCAGATTTGCCCTTAATGCTTTGGTTTCAGAGATATGAGCCAAAAAATGCATTTTACCCTATGTACTATTTTTTAGCCATGTCAGCCATCTTGGTTCGCAAGCAGGGTCATCGGACACATTTTTTAAACTAGATACCCTAATGATGATTGTGGACAAGTTTGGTTAAATTTGTCTTAGTAGTTTCAGAGGAGAAGATTTTTGTAAAAAATTACAAAAATTTACGAAAAATGGTTAAAAATTGACTATAAAGGGCAATAACTCCTTAAGGGGTCAACTGACCATTTTGGTCATGTTGACTTATTTGTAGATCTTACTTTGCTGAACATTATTGCTGTTTACAGTTTATCTCTATCTATAATAATATTCAAGATAATAACCAAAAACGGCAAAATTTCCTTAAAATTACCAATTCAGGGGCAGCAACCCAACAACAGGTTGCCTGACTGGTCTGAAAATTTCAGGGCAGATAGATCTTGACCTAATGATCAATTTTATCCTCATCAGATTTGATCTAAATGCTTTGGTTTCAGAGATATGAGCCAAAAACTGCATTTTACCCTATGTACTATTTTTTAGCCATGTCGGCCATCTTGGTTTGCGGGCGGGGTCATCGGACACATTTTTTAAACTAGATACTCTAATGATGATTGTGGACAAGTTTGGTTAAATTTGTCTTAGTAGTTTCAGAGGAGAAGATTTTTGTAAAAGATTACAAAAATTTACGAAAAATGGTTAAAAATTGACTATAAAGGGCAATAACTCCTTAAGGGGTCAACTGACCATTTTGGTCATTTTGACTTATTTGTAGATCTTACTTTGCTGAACATTATTGCTGTTTACAGTTTATCTCTATCTATAATAATATTCAAGATAATAACCAAAAAGGCAAAATTTCCTTAAAATTACCAATTCAGGGGCAGCAACCCAACAACGGGTTGTCCGATTCATCTGAAAATTTCAGGGCAGATAGATCTTGACCTGATAAACAATTTTACTCCTGTCAGATTTGCTCTAAATGCTTTGGTTTCAGAGATATATGCCAAAATCTACATTTTACCCCTATGTTCTATTTTTAGCCATGGCGGCCATCTTGGTTGGTTGGCCGGGTCACCGGACACATTTTTTAAACTAGATACCCCAATGATGATTGTGGCCAAGTTTGGTCAAATTTGGCCCAGTAGTTTCAGAGGAGAAGATTTTTGTAAAAGTTTACGGACGACGGACGCAGGACGACGGACGCAAAGTGATGAGAAAAGCTCACTTGACCTTTCAGGTCAGGTGAGCTAAAAATGGCTGTTTATAGAATAAGTGTTGTTGCGTTCACAGTATTTTTCTATTTCAGTTGTGTAAAGAATTGCAGGAAATGTTGTCAAACTTAACTTTCTGACATCATACATGTACATGTGTATCTGTCATTATGAAATTATTCTTTTAAATTTAAGAAATCTTACAATATACATGTAGTACGTTCATGATGTTATAATGTATGTTTTTTGTCACAAACATGTTTAATTTGTATAGTTGACAATAAAGATTATTGGTATAATATAATTTTATTTGGAAAATTTTCTTTGTCATATCCTAATTGTTTGACAACAAGGAACATAGATGTCACTAGCACTGGTAAATGGTTAATTGACTTGGATTAACAGTTTTTTACCCCTTCTATAGAAAAAAACCTAATGACCATCTAAATCCATTAGTTTTCTGAAACACACAAACACATTTAACTTTTATTTACATAGATATTGGCAGGCTTTAAACTTTTCAAACTGCACAGGTATGTCTGTACTAAAGTAAAAGAGGGTGGTAAAGGGTTATTTTCGTGCAACGTGTTTTGCCTTTTTTATTTCACGTGCAGCTGTGAAAAAGGTTCTTTATTCACCGTGTTTCGTGAAATCGGTAAAAAGATCAACATGCAAGAAATTTTTAATTGTTCGTTCATCGTGAAATGGCAATTTTATTTCAAGTTCTTCTGTGCAGATACCCCTCTTTTACGCCCCTTGTAAAAAGTATGGTATCCTTTCTATAAACATGACAATTTTAGCCAAACCTTGAGCATGTTGAGATGAATATCGTTGTGTCATATGTTTTCGTATCATCCATATTTCATAGGTTTCGATTGCACACGTGTATATTGTGACGTGTTTTTCGTTTTCTATATTTGGAACATGTACAACAACAACACTACAACTTGACAAATTTAAAACATATTCAAAGTCGGTTTAAAAGACGTTACAACAAATTTAATAAAAACTGACTTGTTTAGCCATTTTTATTTAATGTCAAAAATATGCATCACTAGAATAGTTGTTGAGAAAAATTCTGAAGAGTTACATGAAGTACAGCTATGTTGTTTGCCTTTCAGACAACTGATCTTCAAGATATGTGACTGTCAGGTGTTTTTTTGGTCGTTTTTAATACAAACCAGCGAGTAATAATTAGCAGGGTTCTTATATTAAATGGTTGTCCAAACTCCATTCATTCAATATTCTATTGACAATTCTTTTTATACATCCTCAATACATAAAAATGAAAAAAGTCTTAGCTTTTTACGTTAGATCACAAATTTTGAAAACTGCATTTTAAATGCAAAAAAATAATGTCTTTTGTAGAAACCCAATGCCAATCTGAAAAAAAATCTCAATGTTACAATTTCAGCACAAGAAACATCAACTAAAAACTATTTACTAGTTTGTTTTCAATACTGAAAAGAATTAAATAACTTTTTTATGATTCAAGTAATTACCAGAACCACGACTTTAGAAAATACTCATTTCTGGATTTTATTGTCATTTCCTGTCCGTGTACTGATCCAGTTTTTACTTCATACGAAAACATATCACGTCGTTTTTTGACATACGAAAATTGCTAAATTATTGGAAACAGTAAAAAGTCGTAGTAAGTCTTGACAGGAACATATATATTGACGTTAGATATACTGTTCCCAGGTCTTGACAAAAAAATCTAGATACCTAAAAACATTCGACAGAACATGCTTTTAAAATTTGAGTACACACGTGAATAAAAACTCAACAGTGGAAACCATAAGCAGTGAAAATTGTTATTAGTACGAAAACAGATCACACGATGTCGATGATACTGCACAGAAATAAAATGAAAAAAAATGATTTTTCAAAATAGTAATTATTTAAAATAACTTGCAATATAACTGGATAAAGGATACAAATACCGAGTGAAAATATTGCCAGCACCGTTGCAAACTTGTTATGTGATTTTCTGTGTGCTGTGTGAACTTCCCATCTCTCTTTATTTAAACGGTTAAATTTCTTATAATAATATTTGTCTGATGGTTTCAATGACTCAAGATTTTTTTCCATGTCAATAACTGGTAAACGTTTATCATCAGTCTTAGCTACAGTAGTGGCCCAAATCCTTTTTACAAGACTGTTTGCCATGATTTTAGTGTTTTGTAATTGACCTTTCCTTGGGAGGTCCTTGTAACGGGGAAAGTAACGTATGATACTTATTTAGTATTTTTTGTGTTTACGGGTAACTACCTCCGTATCAATGGAACACTCTAACCTTAACAAATCAAACCAAATCAAAATCGATGTATACATGTATATATATACAGTATATATATATTGTCATAGACTGGAAGGTTTGAAAGAAGGATTATTGTTTGATGCATTTATATGTTGTAAACAATTACATATTTCTAATGTTAATACATGGTTCTCTAGTATAGATTATATTCAGAAAGAGATTAAATTACCAAATTTTGAACAATCAATTGGTTCTTTATGAAAGTATGTTCAAAATAAACTATGTGAAAGTTATTTAACATTTTGGAATAGATTGAAGTATCAAACAATTAACTTAGAAAAAGGGAAGCTTGGTACTTATTTTTCTATAAAAGATTGTTTTAAATAAGAAAAATATTTAGAACTAAAGGATTTTAAAAAAAGATAGTCAATTTGAAAATTAAGAATAAGTTGCTCACTCTTTAAAAATTGAGACAGACAGATATTAAAAAAACATATAGATAGATCCCAGCGTCTTTTTCTAAATTGCTCACTTAGTAAATATGAGGACGAGCTTCATTTTTTATTAGAATGTCCACTATATGATATCAAAAGAGAAGATTTTTTCAATACACTTCTAACATTTGTTATAATTTTAAAAACTTAAATAAATCTTCCAAATTTTTATGGCTCTTGACACAAGAAAATGTATCTCTTATGGAAAAAATGGGCTGTTTTATTGGAGAGTGTTTTGAATTAGGTGATCAGGTCTGAATATTGATACTAAGTCTAGTAAATAATTTGAGAACGAATGCATATAATGTAATTTTATTATTTAATTGTGCATTCATAATATATATTGTTGTTGGCTCTGTTTCTGACCAATGCTAATATAATAAATATAGATATAAGAAGATGTGGTATGAGTGCCAATGAGACAACTCTCCATCCAAGTCAAAATTTTATATAAGTAAACCATTATAGATCAAAGTACGATCTTCAACACGGAGCATTGGCTCACAAATTACTAGTTTTAAACCATTCAAACGGGAAAACCAACGGTCTAATCTATATTAAAAAAACGAGAAACAAGAAACACTTATGAACCACATCAACAAACGACAACTACTGAACATCAGATTCCTGACTTAGGACAGGTGCAAACAATTGCAGCGGGTTTAAACGTTTTAATGGTACCAAACCTTCACCCTTATCTGAAACAATAGTGTAACATCACAACATAGAAAGACACACTATTAAATATCAATTGGAATGGCTTAACTCAATCAAAAGACATATTAACACCAGTGAACATACACCGAACAAATAAATTTGATCTATGATACAATGTTAATACAAAAATAAATAAACCAAGGAAAAATAATTAAAGTAACATGTTATACCGCTGTGAAATGTTAAACAATTTAAGAAAAACAATATGCTTGAACAAAAATATCAGCCATTTGCAATTACTTTAAACACAGGTAAATGAAAATAATTTTGTTGTAATATACATTTTTAATGAAGTTTGTGAAAATAATGGTACTAATTATTTTTGGAGTGTTAAAAATTCTTTAGAGATTTTAGATAAAATACGTGCTTTTGATGGTCCTTTTACTTCTGTTGACAGTTATGGTTTTTCTACTCTCTACACTACACTTCCACACAATCTTATCAAGAAAAAGTTTTCATATTTAATTAAATGGTCTTTTGAAAAATATCATTGCAAATTTATTTGCTGTAACTCGTTTAAAGCCTTTTTCTGTAACGAAAAAGGAAAGTATGCTCGATACATTTACTGGAAATGTGAAGATATGATTGAAGCTTTACATTTTCTCCTGGACAACATATATGTGCGTTTCGGCGAACAAGTGTATCGACAGGTAGTATGTATTCCTATGGGCACTAATTGCGCCCATTTAGTAGCAGATTTATTCCTATATTGCTATGAATCACAGTTTATGGCCAAAATCAGTTAAGACACGTCATTGTTACATTTAGTTGACACATTCAACCGTGACTTATACTTACCGTTATCTTGATGATATTTTTTATTTAAATAATCCAGAATTCTCTAAATATACTACCAAAATTTACCCAAAGGAACTTACCTTAAATAAATCTAACATAAACAGCAGTAGTTGTCTTTTTCTAGATTTATACATTGCAATTTCCCAAGGGAAACTCCATACACAAATTTACGACAAAAGAGACGAGTTTTCATTCCCTATTGATAACTTTCCTTTTTTAGACGGAGATGTTCCTTTGGCTTCATCATACGGTGTTTATATATCCCAACTCGTTCGTTATGCCCGTGTGTGTAGTGATGTCATAGATTGTAACGAACGTAATCAATGTACCACTGATAAATTATTAGGTCAGGGATTTCGTTACCATAAATTACTTAAACATTTACTAAATTCTTTCATAGATACAAAGATTTGATTGTAAATTTGGCTGTACCTGTAGAAAACGTATTTAAATGGTATTTCACATCCTAAATTTTACGGAAATATTGTACTAAAAGCGCGGAAATCATTATGTGATCTTTGACTGTCCATGGCGTTAAAACACTAAATCCCTGCCTGGGATTTGTTTTAATTGATTTCAGTCTCTGATGCATGGTCTTTAATTATTAATTGTTTTTGGCTTTTAACTAGCTTTCAGTAACTGCTAGTACTCTCAAATCGTACTTTCGTGTTAATTTGACCTATTGACACAATTTGTAATGCATTTCTGTTATTCAATGTTTACTTATTAATTTTGTGTTATATCTCGTCTTACTATTTTTAATATGTACCACCTTTGATAAGTATTTAGTATGACGAACAAAAATTTCACTTCTGTACACGTACTATGAATAACAAACTTATTTTGTAAAAAATGTTTCTGTACTCCTAACAACAAACTTATTATATTGAAATTTACCTGTGTACTTTACTTTATTTAACGCCATTTTGTCCTAGGTTAAAGTTGTCTTTTTGACATTGAAACATCTTTTTAATTTATATTGTGTCATTGATCAAACTTATTCGTTCAGTGTTAATTTACTTGTTTTTGTGTATTGTCTTTTTGATAGAGTTAAGCCATTTCAATTGATATTTTATTGTGTGTCTTTTTATGTTGTAATGTTATACCACTGTTTTAGGTTAGGGTGAAGGTTGGCGACTGTTAAAACGTTTAAATCCGCTGCATTTTTATGCACCTGTCCTAAGTCAGGAGCCTGTTGTTCAGTGGTTGTCGTTTGTTGGTGTGGTTCACAAGTGTTTCTCATTTCTCGTTTTTTTTATATAGATTAGACCGTTGGTTTTCCTGTTTGAATTGTTTTACACAAGTCTTTTTGTGGCCCTTTATAGATTGCTGTTCGGTGTGAGCCAAGGCTCCGTGTTGAAGGCTTTTACCTATAATTGTTTACTTTTTACACATTTTGACTTGGATGGATATTTGTCTCATTGGCACTCAAACCACATCTTCTTATTTATATTTACATGTACACTGTGATGTTTATTGTTGTGATTATCAATTATGTCAATCAATTGTAACTGAATTTATGCCCTTTATGGGCCCTGTAATTTGGGAAATAAAAATATTCTATTCTATTCTATTCTATACTTATAAAACAGTACAACATAATCTCAGCAGAGCTTTTAAAACCGACATAAACACTACAGTAAACACAATTACATACATAAGACATATCATGCACAACAAAGATAAAAATTATTATATAGTTTACATCATTTGAAACATACAACTTTCTATACTGAGATACATGTCAGCTGAGATCACAAGTCATTTCGTTCATATTCAAGAGACTATGATACAATTTAGCACATATATTTAATTTATTTACATAAAGCTAAAGCACTAATTGCACATCGTGAATTCTTCAAATACAAGATAATTTATAAAAGACCTATCTCTGACAGAATGAGTCTTGTTAGGTTGAGTAACGAAAACGGGATTATATTTCTTTTGTCAACATTTGTTGTAGAGACGAGGTGAGGTGGTGTTACTAGCTTCAGTTACTGTACGGCTGGGACATAATATGTTAGTATAATAGTCCCAGCTGTACGGGACTGTATTATGTATTAAATATGAACTATGACATGTATGACGAATTTGTTCATTTAATGACTTCATGAATAATTCAAATTGATCATGTCGAATCGACAGGTGCTGCTACTTTTAAACTCGTAACTTATGTAACCAAAGTGTTGGTATGATAAAGAGCCAGAGAACTTTGTACCAAGTAAATATAGATTAAATTGGTACAGTACCCGGCACTGTGGCGCTCTTAAGTTACAATATAGCCTGAATTTTAATTCCAGGGTATTGATAATTAACCTTTTGTTCATACAGCATGTATTACTATATATACATATATATATGTGTGTCTCTGATACAATATAAAAATGAAAGGATATGGTATGATTAACAATGAGACAACTCTCCACCAGAGACCATATGGCATAGAATTTAACAAATATAGGTCACTGTAAGGCCTTCAACAATGAGCAAACCCAAACTGCATAGTAAGAAGCTATGATTAAAGGCCCCGAACTGACACATGTATTTTAACAATTGAAACGAAAAAACTAACGGCCTAATCTATGTACAAAACAAATATAATATAGAACAACAAACGGACAACACTGAACTACAGGCTCCTGACTTGGGGTAGGAACATACATGGCGGTGTATAACATGCGAGCGATCCTCACCTAACCTAGGACAGTGCTGAAACTCACACCACAAGAACAAACTATGCAAAACAATAAACGAAAAACAAATATGAGAAAACATAAAAAAACGACAACAACTTAATTACAAGCTTCTAACTTGGGACAAGCACAAGTAATGGAGAATGTGACAAGGTTAAACATGCTTGCTGGCGCCAAACACTTCCCTAACCTGGGAAAGTGATGAAACAGTACGACATAAGAACAAACTTTTAAAAATCAGTTGAAATGGGATCAGATCGTTACAAGACAAATAAAACCTTTTCATAAACACAAAAGACACAAAGTACACATCCGAGAGTACTCGCAGTTAACTGAAAGCTAGTTCAAAGCCAATAACAACTAATAAAAATCATGTGTCTAAGACTGATATATCAATCAATACACATCCAACATTTTATGGATTTAGTTTAAAGACGTAATTAACAGTCAGAGAAATATATGACCTTGTGCAATGCCAAAATATAGGTATCGACAGATTGTAGAACCGTGATTGTACATGTGTATAACAATGGTATTTAGGTTGGTTTTAATCTACTGATAACAAAATCAATATTCATACCGATAAAAACAATATTCAAAGATCTAATTACAGTGTTGAATTGGTAACCTTCTATACTTTATTTAAACGATAAGTTTACCCGGATCCTATCTTAATTTACGGGCTCGGTAAACAACATTACCGTAAAAATTTGAATGTGCTATACGTACCGTTTCTAATAAGTCTTCTACAGGTAAAGCCAAAACTAGATTACGTTCACTGAAATCAAAAACGTCACTACAGACACGGGCATAGCGAACGAGTCTAGTGATATTTAAACACCGTAGGATGGTGCAAAACGAACATCACTGTCCAAAAAAGGAAAATTTACAATAGAAAACGAAAAATCGTTCATTTGTCGTAAATTTTTGTGTAGAGTTCGCGTGTAAAACTGAAATAATTAAATCTAGGAAAGGACAGTTATTGCTATTTATATTTGGTTTATCTAAAGTAAGTTCCTTTGGTTAAATTCCGGCAGTATATTTAGAAAATTCTTGCATGATTATTCATAGGCGGATCCAGGGGGCTCTGGGGGGCCCGTCCCTCCCCCCTTTTGTGGGAAAAATTTGGTTGATTATATAGGGAATCACTGAAGCATGACTGGAGCGGGCCCCCCTTAGGTCAGTCGGTGCCACCCACCCCCACCCCCCACACCTTACAAAAAGTTCTGGATCCGCCACTGTTATTTAACGACAAAATATCATCAATATAACGGTAAGTGTTTTTGAATTTATTTATTAAATGCAATTAAGATAGGTCTTTACTGAGTTTGGCCATAAACTGTGATGCATTAAAGTACAAGAACGAGTCTGATATTAAAGGGCCGCAATTAATACCCGTTAATATTAATAATTGTCATAATTTCGTAAAATCAAACTGGAGATCACGGTTTGTTTTTAAAGTGTAACGAGTACTGTATAGTAAAGGGTATTGCATTTTTCTTGCCTAAACGTTTTACACAACATCAATTTTCAAATTTGTTAGATACAATATGTCTCTGATACAAGTAACGAAATTATACACGCATGATTTATTTTTTCAAAATATTTCGGCAGTTTCCTTATTGTTTTTAAATAGAATATAAAAGATATTTCGACTTTTTTGGGATGGCCTATTTTAAAATATTATTTGAACTCAAACATACATATAGAATAGGGTGTTGATTTTTCCATTATCAAATATTGATACCAATTAAGGATTAAATTTGTAGAAAAGAGTGGCGAGTAGGCAGTAGGACGTGTTTGTCTTTTCCTTCATTAGTCACACATTGAATCGTTCCTATCCCCGTACTTTAATATCCCCTTTGACGAAGATCGAAAAAAGAAAACATTATACATTGTAGGTATTTTATTGAACAAAGTGTATGCACAATTAATATTTGATAGACTTACTTAAGCAGTTACATTATTATTGATTAGGGTTTAGTTTTGAGAGCGATTTGAATTAGCGATATATAATGTTCAGTAAGTTTTATGGCAAAATCCTATCACCTTTCGCTTTTGCGGTTTGAAGATCATACATGTACCTCTCTCCACAAAAAACACTCATCAGATGGCGGCATTACATTTAGAATACCATAGTACATTGGACTTCATATGGTGTTAAGGGGACAACCTTTTTATGGGGTGGGGAGAAATCCATGACAGTCCGTTTGCCACGACTTACGTTCACCACGGTCTACGTTCACCCTGTGCCTGTTTGCCCTAAAACACCTTCGCTAAGGTTCTTAGTTTATTCACTGTCTTGTAGTATAATGGTATGATATATCATTTGAATAAAGGAATATAAGATAGTACTTAAGATGGATCCTGTAATTTGATCTCAACAAGATATATGGTCATAAATCACAGGCACTTGTCTCTGAAAAAAAATTTCACAAGGTACTAACTCGCATTTTTGAAAAATGACAATTGGTCGTGAACTTTTGTTATATTTCGATTCCTCGGTTGTCTACCCCACTAAAACTTATTATGCCATAATTAGGCATTAATGTACATTGATTTATCTACACAATGGTATATGACACGCCTGCCTTTGTTGTTTGAATCATTCGTAGCAGGCCTCACAAGTATGTCAACTGTAATTATTTTGTCTTCTCACAGCCCTTTGGAAATATAAAGAAAAAATTTTCAGAGACAAGTGCCTGTGTCATAAATGCATTATCAAAATTTCAGAAGATTGTAAATTTTATGCATAAACAGTCGCCAATTTATAATGGACCCTGTATATTTGCATTTACAGTAACCTGTAAATGCATTTAAGTCAGATTTTTATTAGCAATTCTCATGTACCCAATGAAAATGCATTATCATTGCAGGGTTCTCACTAAGGATTTTTAAAGTTGAGTCCAGGGACATTGTCTTTTTGGCCATGGCGAGTCCAGCAGTGAGAAGATAAAATTTAATTGGTATAAAATTTATTATTCCAGTCTTCATGACAAAAAAGAGCAAGAAAATGCTGTCAAATTTAGATTATTTTTAAACTTTTGTTATAAAATGATGATTTAAGTGTTCAATTGATACAACATGTACAACAATTTACAATTTTGGTGCCTCTTTGGACTCACCAGTTTTGAAAATGATGAGTCCTAACAGATTTTCGTGAGTCCAGGACTCATGGACTCGCCTTAGTGAGAACCCTGATCATTGAAATGACTATTATATTGTCCAATTAGATCCATTGGAACAAACAAAAATAAACTTTAACCCGCAATTTTAAAAATAAAAAGATTCAGTTTATTTATTTGATGCCGATTATGAATAAAATTAAAAACTTGTAATGGCTGTTTCGGTTGTTACATGTATAAACAATCATCAATGAGACACACACACCAAAAAAACTACAAAGACATATATAGACTTATGACCCACAATGGAATGTCAAAACTGCATGAGACTACTATATAGAAGTCTTAGGTTAGAAGTAGTTCAGAAGAAATATTACAGCATTCAACAATGAACAAAATCCATATAGCATCTCTACCATACAAATCATGCAAATGTACATGTAGTTATAGTGTGTTGAAAATTTTGAAAAAGGGGATGCTGAAATATGTTATTATATGTTTGGCACACTGATTTTTGTCAAAAATGTCAAAAATGTTATAAATATGTTCATGATGTTGTCTGGCTCCTACCAGTTTATTAGTTTCGTATGATTTGTACTGAAGTATTCAGGAATACAAATTTAAAGTATGTAACCCTTACCGTGTGGGGGCCGTAATATTACAGCCTCCACCCAAAATACCGTTTTTTTTGCTCCAATAGCTCTCCATACTTTTAGAGGTCAATCATATGGTATTTATTTAAAAATTGATGCATGTTCCCTCAACCTTAAGATATTTATTGTCATGTTTCTCAGGTTTAAGGTGCAGTTTGAGTCCACTGTTTATTTCTGGAGGGATGGGCTTCTACGGTGTCTGGGACACACAGTACAGAGGCATGAAACTTCGGAAAATAGTTTCAACCCGCTGGCATATAACTACTGTTTGTGTTTATTATTAAAATATGCTTATAGAATGACTACTTGCGGTAGCAGGTTCAGGAAAATCAGGAAAATTGTCAAATTCCGGAATTTTGGTGGAAATGCCCAAGGGCATATAACCACTGTTCCAGTTTATTATTGAAATATATATGCTTATAGAATGACTCTCTGGTTGGAAAAATTGTCAAATTTTGGATTTTTGGTGGAAATGACCTTTTTAAGACTACCATACTTACAAATGTAGATCAGGTTCACTCCGAACTCAGCACTTTTGGGGTCAATGTGTCCACTGGGGTCCACTCTACATGCAGACTTCAGTGAGACACATCTATCAGCATTCCTTCTGTCTTCCAGGTCAAGAAATAGGATGAAAAATCGTCAAAATTGATGCTTTTTGCACCTAATGAGCTACTTTGGGCAATGACCATGATGACTGAAGACCTATTTGTACATACATTGTTTTTTCTCATTCAAGCTGACTTGTCTACTTTAAAAAATCTTTTTTTGTCATTATTAAACCACCAAAAATGAAAACATAATAAATACAACAATTAGTGCATCAAAGATATCGTAATTATACATGTATACCTAATCAGCATTCTAAATTATAATAAACACTAAAACAGAAACAAATGTAACAGTGAGTCCAATTTTTGCTTGAAAACAATAATTTTTAATATATTTCCATGTTTTTTCTCGAATTTGAGATATATGTTTAATTTTGAGAGTAAAATATCATAACACCTAAATCAAAAAAATAGGATGAACAGACCCAATACCTGGGGGGGTGGGGGATTTTGAAAATTAATATATTCTAGCCTGGTAGGAGCTGAAAATTAATAATTTAGTCCAAGACAGGATGAAAACGCTTATTCTGCAACACAAAATGCAGGATATAAACATGATAAACATGATAAATGTATACAAAAGTGAAAAATAAATATGAGTAGCAACAGATGAAAATGATTTAAATCTGCACAAAAAATCCACCTTCCAAAAACAGCTTTAGAATTTTGAAGAAATGAGAATATGATTGGATCATTTGACAAACATGTATATACCATGTAATGTAACGGTCCCCTTCTCCATTCTCTGCTTGCCACAAAATAGCAAAATAAGATTTTAATTTTTCAAGGATGAGGGATTGACTGAAAGGATGGTGGTCCCGAAGGAGCTTTTATGGAGTAATAGGGAATCTCAAATTATATAGGACAGGGCAAAACATGTAGGGTTTTTTAAATATCTTCGCAAATAGATTATGAAATCTCCAAATTTCTTATCTGGTACATGTAGCTTAATTTACAAATAGCTAGGTTACTGACAGATTAATCAACCCTGGAGCTTAGCTGTAAATTAATATACCAACCATACAGTTTGTACCTGTCGAGATTAGATATACATGTACCATGTGTACCGGGGTATATCACTCATTGGAAAATGCTAGGAAATTGTTGATTTGTACTTTTGTGACTTTTACTTACATATTAGTCCAGAGTTTCAGAATATCATTTGAAAGACCTTTAGAGAGAATTGTTTTTTGTTTCAGATGAAGACTCTCAAGGTATCAGAAGAAATGGGGTAGTGGAATGGTTTTATAAATGTGCAAAGAGTGACCAGAATGAACATTGTTATTGTGAATAGGAAATGAAAGCAGTAAACAGAAGCCAGTTTTATACTGATAATGGGGAATGCTAGCAGTAACCAGAAAGAAGATCTCTGTGCAAATCGACACAGTTATTATACTAAGTTATTATCTGCACCACCATTATGGTCAACTCAAACATCATACAGTAAATGGGCTAAGCAGTACAAAAATGTGGAAGGGTTTACTGATTTTGCTGATTTTACAACATGTCGTGAAGCAAGAAAACGTCATGGCATATTAGTCAAACCAGACACATACGATGGGAGGCAGCTCGTATCCCAGTTGAAATCAAAATCAGAATTAACTTTGATTGAAAAACAAAAATGGAAGCTTTCTTCATTTAAACTTCCCAGAATTCCCTTGACTGGATTAGAAGATCCTTACTGGCTTCATAGCCGACACAACAGGAACAGACGCGAATGCAGTGTTATTGGTTACCATGACACCATGGCAGTTCTTCAAATTAACACAAATAGATATCACTTGTCACCAAGGTTTTACATTTTAGACTTGGAATGTAAACAAGTTTTAGGACATTTTGTTGTGTTTTACCATTGTAAGAGATGGTACGAGTGCTATATCTCTCCTAATAAACAACAGTTGTTGATACGCCCTGATAACTTAACTAGAATTGTTTCGCTGCCAGATAATTACATGATAGAGAATATATCATTGATGCAGCATGCATCAAAACTCAGGATTAATGCGGTACCTCCAACACTCAGAGCCCATGTGCTAGCATTCAACTCTCAAGCAGGGGACAATTTTGTTTTGACTGCTTTTTACAAGGAAATAGAACTGAGATCTATTGGTGACTGGAATGTTGTCAGGAAGAGTGGTACCTTTCGTCTCCCAGCATCAATTCAGCAGATAAAATCAAGTCCCTTAGGTGACTATATAGTTGTTAGATGTGTTCATCCTCTTTATAATAAAGAGTATCGGACAAATATTGTTGCAGTTATAAGTTATGTCAACTTTGAACTGTTGCTCCGAATTGATGTCCGAGGGTGCTACTGGCCTGCAAGTGAGGTCATCAATTTACAAGTCTTCCCATACTTTTCACCAAGTGAAGCTACGATAGCTGTAATGAAAAACCATGCGTACAATCGTAAAGTGATAACACAGAAACTGCCCATTGTAAGACTAAACCTGCAATATTTGTGCCGTAGAGCTATTCTTCATCTAGTGAGTTACCGTGATGTGGGTAAATTGCCACTTCCTGCACAGTTAGTTGATTACATTCAAGGCAAGCCACACAAAATCTGCAATGTGTAAACCAAATGAAGTAGAACATTTATGCAATGATTGGCAGGTCCAAGCCAATAAGAATTTGTTAAGGCCAGTTACTTATTCAATATTTTTCACTTGAAATTTAAGAGAAATTATGTACCAGAGACATATGCCATGTATGCTGTAAAGCAACTCATTTTTGTGCATACTCTATTTCGCATCAAGTTCTTTTTAGAGTACTTTGCAGCTTTTTGTTTTTGGCGATCTTCTCATTTCGTGATATATTTATATATAAGGGAAGATCCAAGTTACACATATTTGCGGCAATATAAAATTTAATTTGCGTACTTTTCTACTCGAGAAACAAAAATCGCACATGTTTACAGTAATACGTTAATATGCATTATATGTCTCTGTATGTACAAATGAACATGTTTTTTTAAAGTGTTATTACTGTTAATATCAAATCTTTCAATATTGTAATATTGACAAGTGTTAGAAGACTGTATTTTTCTTGATATTCAAAATGTGATGTTAAATGTTAAACTGCTAAAATGGCTTGAATTCAAATATTCTCACTTTGCATCCAAATGTCCCTAGAATGCACAATTTTCCATCCTTGCTTAAGATGTGGAGGGCAACTTTGCAGAGTCCAGACAGGGCCAGACCCCTTCTGCCACTTTGAATTGAAAATCAGAAAAGGGTTGGAGTGTAAGTTGTAAGAGAAAATCAGTTGGAATAATAAAAAGAAAACTCACATTTTATAAAAAAAAAAAAAAATATATAAAATAAGGGTGCTGTATTCACATGATTCAGGAACTTTGAGAGTAAAATGATATTAAATTTTTTACAGTCATGACAGTTTTTATAATTTTTTTGCTCAACAAGGGATTTATAAACATAACTACAACAAAACTCACTTGTACAATGTTGTATTATTATTATATTTTTTTATTTAAGTAGACCATGTAATCCACTTCATAATTGAATAAAAACATTCTAAAAAAAGAAATGCAATTGTAGTGAGTCATGACAGCAATTTAAAGATGAAAATTTTCACTAAATTATAAGTCAAACAGGTACATGTAAAATGCTTATTTATTCCTAGTCAATATTCTTGCTTTTTTATATACACAAGATATACATGTATGTATTTGCACTTTTTATAGATTATAACTCAGCCAATATATACATGATATATATATATATACACACACCATTTGTACATATATGTACTTTTGTTAATTTGTTTATTGTTCAAAGAAAATGTTAATTGTTTTCTAATTGAATGATTTCCAGTACATGTAAATATTTCATTGGTGTATTTTTAGCACAAATATCGTCATTAGACGGGACTTAAGCAGTTTTGGATTGCATGTACAAAGTATTTTTAGTTAATCAACCCTGGCTTTCAACTGATGAATTTTACATGAATTTGTCCTCATGGTTTTAGAAACAAGAGATTTGGGAGAAAAGGAAATACAGATAGATTAATACGCACAAGATTATTTGAATATTTTTGTTAAAAAAAAAACAACATACCAGACCTTATCCATTGTTATCCGGCTCATGCTAAATTTAGTAAATCAATATACAGTACACTATATATATATATATCAATAATTCGTATTTATATGCTGATATTTAAGCTTTATTGATGACACTTGAACTAAATTGAAAAAAACGGAAAGGGTACTTTTTGAAAATGCAAAAGGCCACTAGATCATTTTATTGATATCATAGATTGCACTTTCATCATAAAAAAACAATTATAAATGGTGTTTTTCTTTTACCAAAAAATGATTTATAGGCCTAATCTTTAGGCCTCTTCTAGTCCAGGACTGCTCTGGCATCTGAAAGCCTTTTATGGACTTCAGGATTTGGGATGTGGGACTTGATCAAGACCCCAACAAGTCTTAAAAAGGCTGTCAGATGTCAGAGCAATCTAGTCCTCTTCATCTTCTTGAACATAGACCTGATATTAGTCATCGGTAAACTTTTAAAGTGCATTTATTATATGCTGTTTTTTCATTTCTTGTACATGTTGTAAACTCCTGTGTTTGTAAATTTAAACTGCAATAGGTTGATTATTCCTGTAAGTGTGTCATGTGTATGTATATTACACACTGTTATGGTGGCGATCTTTCTGTATCTTACTCAGGTTATATTGACAGCGTCATGCAGGGGCGGATCCAGGAGTTTTGAAAGGGGGCGTAATTCCATATAAGGAATAACCTTTTTTTGGATGACTTATTCTAAAATATCATATAAATCGTGAAAAAACATGACATAATTATTTTGGGGGTCTATCAAAGGGGGGTGTGCACCCTCTATTCACCCTGGATTTGCCACTCACATGAATAAGTGTTATAACCTCTGATCAACAGCAATTACTGATTCACCTTATGTACCAGAATATGAACATGATTAAGTGAGCTCATTGGCATTTTGTTTAAATTAAAATTTTAAATCTAATTGCATGTGTTCCAAGACATTAAGCTACTTGACATTTTTTTTTAATTCAAAATTATTTTTTTATGTAACTTCACAGGCAAATTTTATTCTCTTGATATAAAGGTGAATTTCACATGAAAAAAATAACATGGAAAAGGAGTAAGTTTGGTAAGGGTCTTATATGGCCCCTGAATAGACATGTAAGAAAGTAAGATAGTTTTATTTTGAAGCATTGATTTTTACATCCCATATAGGCCAACAATAGAGATTTTTTGTAAATTTGACAAAATAATCCTGATCTCAACCAAATTTAGGCCTAGGAAATGTAGAGTGTGGGCTTTGAGAAACTAAATATTCAAGTCAGATATATGTAAAATGTTATAACAAAAATTATGTTAAAATATTTTTTGTAGATGCATGTGCTCTATATTTCCTATCCAAGAAATTAATGTAAATTTACCCGTTTTTATTGAATATTGGTGGAACATCAAAAAGAGTGCTATTTGTGATACCATGAAAAGAATGCCAGGATTTGAAAAAGGCGGGGGCCTCCCAGGAAGCCAACATTTGGAGTGATACTTGTGGTATATATCATATATGAAGCTCCATAAGGAAGAGCTGGGCCCTTTAAACTTTAAATTTGTTCTATATTAGCATAAAAATGGTCACCCTTAGCTAACATATGTATTTCGAAATATATATGAAGCATAGATATATACTTTAAATGTGTGTAATCAATCATTTAGAAAGATGATGTGGTGCATCCTTTTTGGCCTAAACAATGAAGTATTACAAAATCAGATTATTTTATCTGTTAAAAGAGAATTGTAAAATATGTGCAAAGTTTTAGTACTAAAATCTTAGAAATATCATGAATATTTACAGAGATTTTATGGTCGAAATTTTTCTACCAAAAAATGGTCAAATTGACATTTTTTCACACAGATTTGTGATTGGGAAATAACGAGTGCATGCAAGTATATGTACATGTACCACAAACATTGTAACATGAAATGTGCTGTTCATAGAGACAAACACAGTGGTAAATTATTTTGTTTGTACTTGCATGTACTCAATATTTGCAGGTCCAAAAACTATCTGACAAATGACCAAAAGTTATGTAATTTTCACGAAAAAGCATGGAAAGGCCTTTTTATTGCCGTCTCAAGGGCATATATTGTGAAGTCATGGATTACAAACTAATTACTTTTAATTATGCATTACTACAACTTTAAAACGGACATCTTAAATTAAAGATTTAAAATTATGAAGTAAAAAAAAATATGCCAAAAAAGCTCTTATAATACTCTGTCCTTTATCTTATAATGTTTATAAAAATTTGAGGCATACAATTTGAAATATATCCAGTCATGTTTTAGTTGACTCTTGGACAAGTTACGGTGCTATCTTATAGAAGGCGGTAATGGAATGTGCATTGAAGAACATTAATATTTTATGTATGCTTTATGGAGTACATGTAGTACTTTAATATTTTGCCACCAAATGTTTATGCTTTAACTATTGTACTTTAGATTATGGGCACTTTTATTTAAGAATAAAATTTGTTAATATTTTTTGATGGATTGTGTTGAAAGTGAGACATAGGTAATGTCTTTAAAAAAGTGACAACTAACAAATTAAGAAGTTTTCCAAAGTTTTTTTTTATAACAGAATGTATAATTTTTATTTCCAGTAGACATCTAATGCTTTTAGGTTTCTGACTGGCAGTGGCAGATTTAATGTGGACAGTATATCCCCCCTTTATTGAGCTGCATATATGGTTAATATAAAAAAGAAGATGTGGTATGATTGCCAATGAGACAACTCTCCACAAGAGACCAAATGACACAGAAATTAACAACTATAGGTCACCGTACGGCCTTCAACAATGAGCAAAGCCCATACCGCACAGACAGCTATAAAAGGCCCCTAAATGACAATGTAAAACTCCAGGCTTCATTGTTTTGAAGTGCTAGTATCAACATATTCGGCTTCCTTCAGTTTATAAGGAAAGGCAAAAGAAGTAAAATTAATGCATAGATTTTGACATGTCCCATTCAAAACGTTGCCAGTTTTGGAGCCCCAGGCTCCCCTTTTTCAAAATCCTGGATCCGCATCTGACTTGCATATACACAAAAACTCTTTAAAATAATCTGAAGCTTTCAACCGTTCATGACTGTCTTCTTCTGCTGTCCTTATTTGTTGGTACAGTAACAACTTTTATCATGCAAGACATAGGGATTACAATCCGTAGGCAACTAGGGCGGAAAACGTTGTGTATAAAGCTTTATATTCCGGAAGGTAGAAGACCTGGATGCTTCTTACCTTGTATGCAGATACCACATGTTTCGAAGTTTCCGTCTGCCATTATGTTCATTGTCCTTGACCTCATTTTCATGGTTTACTGACTGCTTGAAAAAATGTAAAGATTCTTAGCTCTAGATGCTCTCTTATTATGGGTAATTGGATACCTAGATTTAGTATATAGGATCCTTGCAATGTCTACTTGGTCATCAAACAGGGTTCACCTAACCTCGACCTTATTTCATGGAATAGCGATCAAGGTTAAGTTTTTGTGGTCAAGTTAGTATCTCAGACACTATAAGCAATAGGTAAACTTAATTTGGTGTCATGTCCGACGGCAGGTTTCGTATTGCTAGACTTTATTTTCATGGTTCTTTGATTGATGTGAAGCTGTTTGTTGTTTGGTCAGAAACAGGTACTATTAGTAATAGGGCCATTATTTTTAGATCAAGTTTGAATTTTGGTGGCGTCACTTAAACCGTTCTAGAGTTATGCCCCTTTATAAATGTAAAAATTGCAAAATTTTTATTTTCTTCTAAATATCAAGTAATTTTTATACGACCGCAAAAAAATTTTGTGGTCGTATATTGGTATGACGTTGGCGTCGTCATCGTAGTCTGTCATCGTCGACGTCGTCCTAAGACACATTGGTTTTCGCACTCTAACTTTCGTTTAAGTGAATAGATCTCTATGAAATTTTACCATAAGGTTCAATACCACTAAAGGAAGGTTGGGATTGATTTTGGGGGTTATGGTACCAACAGTTAAGGAATTGGGGGCCAAAAAGAGGCCAAAAAATAAGCATTTTTGTAACTTCCAGACATAACTTGTGTGTTAGTGTATGGATCTCTCTGACATTGTACCACAAGGTTCCATATCACAAAGGGAATGCTGGGATTGATTATGGGGGTAATTACCTCAAAATTTTAGGAATAAGGGGCCAAAAAAGGGGCAAAAAACAAGCATTTTTCTAGTTTCATGACAATAACTTGTGTGTAAGTGTATGGATCTTTCTGAAATTGTACTACAAGGTTCCATATCACAAAGGGAAAGCTGGAATTGAGTTTGGGGGTAATTCCTCAAAACGTTTAGGAGTTAGGGGCCAAAAATAAGCATTTTTCTAGTTTCCAGACAATAACTTGTGTTCAAGTGTATGGATCTCTCTGAAATTGTACTGCAAGGTACCATATCACAAGGGAAAGGCTGGGATTGATTTTGGGGGTAATTGCCCAAAACGTTTAGGAATAAGGGGCCTAAAAACAAGCATTTTTCTAGTTTCATGACAATAACTTGTGTTCAAGTGTATGGATCTCTCTGAAATTGTACTGCAAAGTACCATACCACAAAGGGAAGGCTGGGATTGAGTTTGGGGTGATGAATCATAAGGGGGTTCAAAAAATTTGGGGGAGGGATTTTTTTTTCCTTTTTTTCCTTTTTTTTTCTTTAAAATTTTCCAGTTTAAATTGGTTATTTCTGATTTATATATAAAAGCAAATAATAATGATATGGTTTGAATAGGTAAATTAAAAATTTTTAAGTTCTTAGACCACATTCATTCTGTGTCAGAAACCTATGCTGTGTCAAATATTTAATCACAATCCAAATTCAGTGCTGTATCAAGCTTGAATGTTGTGTCCATACTTACCCCAACTGTTCAGGGTTCGACCTCTGCGGTCGTATCAAGCTGCGTCCAGTGGAGCATTTTATTAAAATTAGAGTTATCTTCCTTTGTCCATGATTATAGTTGAATCTACTACAATCAATGCTTTATACAATGCAATGTTTAATTTTGTCTTCCACTGATAAAACACAGATAAAGTTGAATTTTGGTAGTGTCACTTTAACCATTATTGAGTTATGCCCCTTTATAAATCGATAGATTGCAAAATTTTTAGTTTCCATTCTGTAACTTAAATTTGCCCCAACCAAACATTATGAAACATATACAAATTTTTTGTTTCCGTTTTCTAACTTTAGTTTGCCTCAACCAAATGTAATGAAACTTATACACAATATTTATTACTACATAATACAGATTAAGTACGAAATTAGGTGGCGACACTTTTACCATTCTTGAGTTATGTCCCTTTATAAACATAAAAATTGCTGAATTTTTTAGTTTGTCTCAACCAAATGTTATAAAACTTATACACAACCGTTCTAGAGTAATGCGTGTTTACAAATAGAAAAAATGCTGACTTTTTAGTTTCTGTTCTCTACTTAAGTTAGCCTCAACCAAATGTTATAAGACTTACACACAATGCTTATTACCACAAAACTCAGATCAAGTTCAAATTTGGGTAGCGTCACTTTTACCGTTCTTCAGTTATGTCCCTTTATAACTATATGATATGCAAGCGGGGGCATCATATGTGTGCACATGTGGACACTATCCACATTTATTGGTGTATGTGATGATTGTAAGGGAGCTACCATTTGATTTTTAGGGGGGGGGGCGTCTATGATGAAATTTGAAAAAAAGGCAGGACAGGAGTTTTGAGTTAAAAAAAAAAAGGCAGGATGAGCAACTTGGCAAAAAAAAAAAAAAGGCAGGACGACAAGTTATGTCAAAAAAGTCAGGATATACTAATAAAAAAAAAAGGCAGGACCGAATAGAGTGAAAAATAAAAGGCAGGCCTAAAAAAAAAATGCAGGACAAAATTTTTCATCCTAGCCCCCCTCCATAAAAATCAAATAGTAGCTCCCTAAGGTGTACATGTCCATCTGACAGGATTTTTCTGACCTTGACCTTTTTCATGGTTCATTGGACAATGTTACGCTTTTCAGGTTTGGTCTATTCCTCATATACTTCAGATACTATAAGCAATATGGCCATTTTATTTAATTTTGTATATGGAATGATTGTACTGTAAATTTCTGTCTACCATGGTTCATCTGAAAATTTGTCTTTTTTTTTCAGATAATATAAGCAATAGTTCCGCTATATTCGGTGAATGTGGCACCGTTCATTTGACCATGACCTCATTTTTAGCTCACCTGGCCCTAAGGGTTTGTTTGATCTTTCCCCATCACTAGGCCACAGTCATCATTGGGGTATCTAGTTTAGATGATCCCGCCTGTCAACCAACAAGGCCGACATAGTTAACAATAGAACATGAGGGGTAAAATGCAAATTTTGACTATTATCTTGAAAAAAAGTAAAATAACAAAAATACCGAACTCCAAGGAAAATTCAAAACGGAAAGTCCCTTATCAAATGGCAAAATAAAAAGTAAAACACATCAAACGAACGGAAAACAACTGTCATATTCCTGACTTGGTACAAGCATTTCCTTATGTAGAAAATGGTGGATTAAACCTGGTTTTATAGCTAGCTAAACCTCTCACTTGTATGACAGTCGCAGAAAACCACTATGGATAGAGAAAACTTGACAGAAGAAATCATGTCCACAATGTTGAGATCAACTTTATACCATTTACATCAAAACTGTCGGACAACTTCTGATTGGAGTTATTGCTCTTAAATGAAAAAAAATGATTTTTGCCTAACATCTTGAAAACTGTAATAGACAGAAACTTTGTATATCAAAAATGATCAGCAGGACAAGACCAACAAGTAACTCAACATAGTTGATATTATCAGTCGGGTCCCTAATGACGTTATTCCCCTTTAATGATGATTTTGTATCGCCTGCGACGAAACTCGCAGAATGCGAGCCAAAGGGATTTGTAAAAAGCTTTATATCTCAGAAGCTAGAAGGTCTGGATGCTTCATACTTTGTATGCAGATACCTAATGTAACGATGTTTTGGCCTGTCATGTGTCCTTTGTCATTGACTTCATTTTCATGGTTCAGTGACTGCTTGAAAAAACTTTTCTTTTTGTCCCCCGCGTAACGCGTTGCGGGGGACATGGAAATACCGGGCGTCCGTCCGTCCGTCCGTCCGGTCTTGTTAGCGCTCTCATTTGTACAATTATTGCCAGATTGATTTTTATGAAACTTATATCATAGGTTTATATTAGCAATGTCTTGGACGAGTTAGAAAATCAGTGCCGATAAATAATTTCTAAAGGAGTTATGCCCCTTGGAAACATTAATTTTATGGAAAATTGCATCGTAAGCGCTCTCATGTGTTCAATTTTTGCCAGATTTTTATGAAATTTTTTATCATACTAGGTTTATATCAGCAATGTCTTGGACGAGTTCAAAAATCAGTTCCAATCAATTATTTTTAAAAGAGTTATGCCCCTTGGAAACATTAATTTTATGGAAAATTGCCTTATGAGCGCTCTAATGTGTACAATTCTTGCCAGATTTTTATGAAATTTATATTATAGGTTTATATCATCAATGTTCTTGAAGAGTTCAAACATCTGTCTTGATCAATTATTTTAAAAGATTTATGCCCCTTGAAAATATTGATTATATGGAAAATTGCAATGTTATCGCTCTCATGTGTTTAATTATTGCCAGAATTTTATGAAACTAATATCATAGGTTTATATTAGTAATGTCTTTGACACTTTCGAAAATATAAGTTCTGATCAAATATTTTCAAAGAGTTATGCCCCTTGGAAATAGAAATAATAATGGAAATCATTTTCTCTGAAATCTTCATTTCTCTAAGTCATTAATTAAAAGTCTTATAGAACAAACAAAAAAGTGCTTTATTTAGTTATTGCCCTTGTACCTTGGATAGATAAAATATTTGCAACGAGGGGGACATTGGAACTCTATTCTTTTATCTAAAGTGAAGTACTCTCTTATTATGAGTAATAAGATAACTATATTTGGTGTATAAAATAAAATTGAGAATGGAAATGGGGAATATGTCAAAGAGACGACAACCCGACCAAAGAGCAGACAACAGCCGAAGGCCACCAATGGGTCTTCAACGCAGCGAGAAAATCCAGCACCCGGAGGTGGTCCTCAGTGGTCCCTAAATAAAATTGTGTACTAGTTCAGTGAAAATGGACGTCACACTAAACTCCAAAACATATAAATGAACTAAAATTAAAAAACATACAGTATCTTGGCATTGCACAAGGCCATGTTTTTCTCTGACTGTTTATGACGTCTTTACACTAAATCCATTATATTTTGGATGTGTACGGATTGATAATTTAGTCTTAGATGCATGATTTTTTTTTATTAGTTGTTAGTGGCTTTGAACTAGCTGTCAGTAACTGCGAGTACTCTCAGATCTGTACTTAGTGTCTTTTTGTTGTTTGGATGTTCAAGTACCCGGCCACGTCCACTTGTATTTGTAGTATTTGTATTTTTATCCATCTGATGAGTTAAGCCTCTTTCAACTGATTTTTATAGTTCGTTCTTATGTTGTACTGTTACACCACTGTCCCAGGTTAGGGGGAGGGTTGGGATCCCGCTAACTTGTTTAACCCCGCCACATTCTGTATGTATGTGCCTGTCCCAAGTCAGGAGCCTGTAATTCAGTGGTTGTCGTTTGTTTATGTGTTACATATTTGTTTTTCGTTCATTTTTTGTACATACATTAGGCCGTTAGTTTTCTCGTTTGAATTGTTTTACATTGTCATTTCGGGGCCTTTTATAGCTGACTGTGCGGTATAGGCTTTGCTCATTGTTGAAGGCCGTAAGGTGACCTACAGATGTTAATTTCTGTGTCATTTGGTCTCTTGTGGAGAGTTGTCTCATTGGTAATCATACCACATCTTCTTTTTTATAAGACTAACAAAGGCCAGAGGCTCCTGACTTGGGACAGGCGCAAAAATGCGGCGGGGTTAAACATGTTTTGTGAGATCTCAACCCTCCCCCTATATCTCTAGCCAGTGTAGAATAAAGAAACACACAGCAATACGCACAGTAAAACTCAGTTCAAAAGAAGTCCGAGTCCGATGTCAGAATAGGTAACAAAAGAAACTAGGCAAAAAGAGGATAAGGTATAGTTCTGACATGAAATTACCATCACTTTATTCAAACTTGATACAAAATAGCTACAAATGCTTGAAGTTTAACATAGAAACTAAGGGGGCTATGAATTAGTGGTGTTATTCCATAAGCAAGAGGTCAAATATATTTGGTGTATGGAATAATTGAAAGGTGTACATGTCTTTATGGCAGGCTTTATATGACCTTGACCTCATTTTCATGGTTCATTAGTCAATGATAAGTTTTAATGGTTATGTCAGTTTATCAGTAACTATAAACAGGAGGTCAACGATATTTGGTGTATGGAATGATTGTAAGGTGTACATGTTTGTCTGGCGGGGTTCATATTACCTTTACCTTTACCTCACTTCATGGATCAGTAAACGTGATTATGTTTCTCAGATACTGTAAACAGTAGGTCAACTGTAGTTTGTTTATGGAATGACTGAAGGGTGATCATGTCAGTCTGGAAGGGTTCATATGACTTTTAACTCATTTTCACGGTTCATTGGCCAATATTAAGTTTTTGTGTTTTGGTCTGTTTTTCTAATACTATAAGCAATCGGTCAACTATATTTGGTGTATGGAATTCTTTAATGGTGTACATGTCAGTCGGTCAGGATTTATTGGACCTTGGCCCCATTTTCACGATTCATTGGCCAGTGTTAAGTTTTTTTTGTGTTATTGTCTGTTTTTCTTAAGCTATAAGCAATAGGTCCACTATGGTGTATGGAATGATTGTAAGGTGTATATGTCTGCCTTGGAGGTATCGTCTGTCCTTGACCTCATTTTCATGGTTTATTGGTTAATTTGAAGTTTCAGTAATATGGTCCTCTTTTAAGATTGTCCACTATATTTGGTGGATGGAATGGTTGTAAGGTGACCGTGTATATGTCTGTCTGGCGGGGCTATCTGACTTTGACATCGTTTTCATTGTTCGTTGGTCAATGTTTAGTTTACCTGGTTAAGTCTGTTTCTAAGATACTATAAGCAAAAGGTCAACTTAATTTGATGCATGCATTGATTGTAGGTGTAAAATTGAGAATGGAAATGGGGAATGTGTCAAAGAGACAACAACCCGACCATAGAGCAGACAACAGCCGAAGGCCACCAATGGGTCTTCAATGCAGCGAGAAACTCCCGCACCCGGAGGCGTCCTTCAGCTGGCCCCTAAACAAATATGTATACTAGTTTAGTGATATTGGACGTCATACTAAACTCCAAAACGATACATGCCTGTCTGACATTATTTATCTGACCTTGACCCCATTTTCATGGTTCATTGGCCAATATTACGTTTTCATGGTATGGTTTGGTCTGTTTCTTGTATACTATAAATGATATGTCGACTATATTTGGTGTATGTATTGATTCTAAGATGTACATGTCTGTCTGGCTTGGTTTATCTAACCTTGACCTCATTTTCATGGATCATTGATAATGTTAATATAAAAATAAGGAAAGGTGTTATGCCAATGAGACAACTGTACACCAAAATTATGGCCATGTTGATGAATATATGTAATTGTGGTTTACTTAATTCTGTTTCTCAGATACTATAAGCAATAGGCTAGTATACAATGTATGGTATTATTGTAAGGTGTACATGACTGTCTGGCAGGGCTGTTCTGACCTCGTTAACTCATTTACATGGATCATTATTTAGTACCTCCATATAACAAACCTTCAACAATCATTCAATCATGATAAGTAAAGCAGGGAATACATTTCAGCGTGTGCACTCTTGTTTAGATTTAGTCAATTTTTCAGAAGGTGATATGTATACCTTGACCTACAATATTTCATCTTAAGATATTTTACTCGGATTCCATGATATGTTGATCCACACCTTAACCCAAAATTTAGATCCAGTCAACCTAGCTAGTCTATGCCACCATTCAAGATTTTTTAATCAAACCGTGGAAGATGTATAAATGATTTGCAGAGAGTATAAAACACATGACATGATTAAATCATCTACCACCATTATTTTGCCGTTAAACAAACTATGTAGTTTTGCAATGCTCCACGTTCTGTTTGCTGAAAACTTAGACGCGACGAATTAATAATAAACAGCTTTCATGACATCTTGGTAGTCTTTAGGATCGTTTCAATATGTAATATAGGCGGCGACGAATTATTAATAAACAGCTTTCATGACATCTTGGTAGTCTTTAGGATCGTTACAATATGTATAATACTAGGCCTATCTGAAAGGGATCACCTATTTTAAGTTTATTTTTTGCTTTGGTTTTATAATCGATGTTTTAAAGGTACTCCGTATAGTCTAGTTTAGATAAGTATATCAGTTACCTTCAGAAGAAGGCAATCTTTATTTGGTAAAATTCGGTCAGACAGGGAAATCTAAACGACTTCGTTTTCATGTTTCATAGATAAATGATAAAACAGAAAAAAGGATGACTGAATGACAAACATATTGGACAGTAAAACACTAACGAGCAAAAAACAAACTCTAACAAACAACAAATGGTCAAGATAGCCTGCCTTGTACAGAAGGTAATGTGGTGGGAATAAACAAGTTCTTCAGGCATATAAACCATTCTCTTTGCATATCTAGACCATAAATTGAAAACAATTAAATAAAAACGGGCAAAGATCATCTACAAACAGGTTGACCACTATACCTTGAACAAGATATAAAAGACAACATACAATAGTCCATTTTTGGTAATATCCTTTTGGTGTGGCTCAGTACTTATACATCCCGTCATAATGATTGTCTTATTGTGCTTTGGTCATTTTTTATATTTTTTTTGTATTCTATCTTTCATTTTTTCTTATGTGCTTTGTTAATATGCCATTTTGTTTTTCTTTGTTGACATATTTGTTTGTTTTTATAGTGATTGAGATTATAACACAATATTGACTGCTGTATCCCTATTTTTGACATTTTTACCTATTATGTCTGTTTGTTTTGTTCACACATTGTTGTTAATATAATGAAATTTTATGCGACTGTCATACAAGTGAGAGGTTTAGCTAGCTATAAAACCAGGTATGATAACTCAAATTCGCTTAAACCAATTCTTATATACCGTATATCGGGTTTTTTTTCGCGTCGGTTTTTTTTCGCGATTTGATGACAAAATGGGCAGGTTAAATTTTCGCGGTGTATAATTTTCGCTGAATGGGAAAATACACGCGAAAAAAAACCCACAGTTTTGTATGGTTAAAGATGTAAAGTAAAACATATTAAATGTAAATGAATGACAGATAATCGATCATTACAAATAATACGTGTACTACAAACTTCGAAATATACTAGACTTAACTGACAGATTGAAGCGAAAGGTTGACTAACCAGAATTAGAAATCTATTGAACAAACAGAATATTACCAGGACTGACTAAACTCTTCATCTTATCTGAGTTTTCGCTGGGACCAATATCTAAAACAAATTACCAAGTTTTCGACACTTCAGTATTTAACTGTTTATGCAAGACAGTATCTTATGATCATAAAATACCTGTATTCACAATATGAAGTAGCCATTTTACTTTCTGAAATACTTAATAGCTTTAATAGTAGTTGTTATTTTTTTCATTCTGGGCCTTTTTTCTAATGTTAACCCTATGGGGGAAAAGTAACCTCCTGAGAGATAACCTCCCGATGTGAGGCTAATTCTATGACTCATGTTCCATAATAAATGTATTAAGACATGTGTATTGTTTTAATATTCTTATTTTAACAATGTGTATTTTTATAAAGTATATATGACCTATATAATTATGTTTCGTATTAATGTTTTAAGTTTTCATTTTATTACCTATGTACATGTCTTTTGTAATACTACATAGTCTATGAATTCTGGTTACAATGCAAGTGCTGATTTATCTGTGAGTTGTAATGACCTGTTTGTCAGCGACTGTGTAGGGTTTTACATAACAAGAAAGGCATTTTTTTTTATATATATATATATTTATATACTATTTGATATCCCCTTCAATTTAGACAGACATGGGTCTGAAAGCACATATGTTGTCTTTCAATAATGACCCCATGCCTTATTGTGTAAACATCTAGAAAAAAGAATATGAGAGTCATCTATCACCCATCAGTATCTTTAACCCAAAGAAAGGGCCAACAGCGGCGGATCCAGAGGGGGGCGTAGAGGGCGTACGCCCCCCCTTTGCTTGAACTTTTTTTTTTTTTTTTTTTGTAAAATGATGAATCAGACTTGATCTCGTGAACTTTGCCATTTCCCGGTCGTGTATTTAATTTTTAAGCGACAATTCTTTACTTATAAAGATATTTTTCGCTCGTATTTACCGTAACATATTATTGATTATATCAGTCATGTGTTTCGCTACGGTGGAGTTGATCAGTACGTTTGAAACGTCACTCAGTCATTTTGAAATTCAAATAACAGTAACACATTGCTTAGGCGGAGGATGACAAGCATGACGCCTTCAAAGCGACAAAGGATTGAGCAAGAACGTATTGACTTCTATTTCATATTTCCACTCAACAGAAAGTAATACTCTATTACACTCTCATGAAAATAAAAAGTTCCACGGCAATATTATTTACCTACGAAAATATGTTTAACCCCACACGCCCCAGCCAATTTATAACATTTCTGAATAATGATCCCCAGTCAGTAAGCTCTAGATATGTTTAAAGTCTAAGGTACGGACCATTTGATTTGATAGGGCAGTCTGAGATATTTTAGAGAAAAAATTCTGACCCTGATTTTTGCCTAAAACAAAAATTCTGGCCGTATCTGTAATGAAAACAATTATCGTGTCCCCTTTTTGCTATAAGAAAAAAAAAAACCAACAGAATTATTCAGCATTAAATGAACATGGTGAATAAAAAACGGGCGTAATTTTTTTTTGAGTTTTGCATGTAAATCCCATACCTGACCGGAATGTCTGTTTCGCCGAACTGATATACTGAATACTTTTTTCAAGGCCCAACTGCAACCTGCCTGCTGGGTGTGGCCTTTATGTCTCCATTTGTCGACCGTCATTCACAACTTCGTTGTTATTTGATTTTCAGACTCATTCGTAGCCGTTGGTTGATTTGGAACCCCTCACTTCCCTTGTTGAGTGAAACATTTCAACCAAACATTTGGATAAAAATTGCTTGTTTGTCTTTGTTCGTGTCGGACGTATTATAAACTTCATTGAATAGCCGTATATCATGTTTACAACAAGTAATCTGTGAGGTTATGCTAACTAACCATACAACAAACGAGAATTTTCCATGTCCATTTTTTACTGACAAATCCCACATCAAATATATTAGTACAGAGCTTTAGATCCATTCAATCATTTTATAAAAGACAACTAATGGGGAGAATGCGGCATCAAAAATGTCCAACCCAAGCTTACACTTTAACTATAAAATATACATACCCCACGTTAGGAACCGTCACTAAAAATGTGCATTTTACACTTATTTTATGTTTTGTAGCCCAAAAAAGGTCCAAGCCAAAAAAGGTCCAAAAATTTTTTTACATACTACGCCCCCCTTTCCAAAATCCTGGATCCGCCCCTGAACAGTATGCTATATTTCGTGCAGGGGTGTGAACTGTGGGACTTGAAGTTAGCTTTTCCAGAATAATTCATTTTCTCAAATATCAGATAAATCGCGAGTTTTTATCAAAGAATTTTTTGGCTACTATAACCATTTTACATAATTTTGCTTGTTAGGTCTTCGTCTGGTCAGAATGGGGGCGTTAAATCCGATGCCTCGTGTAAAGAGAGTGCCACCCTTGCAACAACTCTTTAAGGGGTCCGTAGGTGGCCTGTTACAAGGCTAAATTTACGTCCGTATCCAACATATCCTCATTTTCCCGGGGCAGTACAAATTTTTCCGGCTTTCATCCCGGACTGCCTCTATTACAGGACCTACCAATTGTATTTATTGTTAATTTGTTCTCGACCTGAACATGCATGATATATTTGCAACTGGACGTTAAGCAACCAACAATCAATCCTGTTAGGTCCGTTGCCTCTTGTTTTCAGTATATTTTCAACTCTCCGCATATTGTTTTTCCGAACATCCACTTTCTGTATCTCAGATAGAAGGTCCGTGATATTTCTTCCTCTTGAACATCAATAAGTCTATAAACCGGAAGCCCACTTTGTTATATTCTCTGAGATATTTTAAATACCTCTCCGCTTCACCTTTCGTCGTATTCCCTGTTAAACTGGTTTTTAATGTATGTTATCCGAACTTTCTTACCGATTTTGAAACCGAAAGGTTTTCGTACATTCTTTGTCTAAGCTTGAACTCTTTTTGACCAATACATTTTCTATCACAGTTTTGTCTCTTTAGACTGAGTGACTTTATCCGGCGTCATGTCAATCGTTCTATGGAAGGTCTTGATGTAACTGTTAAAATTATGTAAGTTATCTTGAACACTCTTTCAACACTATTAGCTTTGATTTCTGTATTTTTTGCAAATAGTTATAAATGCTGAATATTTCTTTTAAATGTTTTTTGCAACTGTATTGCTCCTGTCGTTGTAGCCATTTTCGTATCCTGTATTTACTGAGGACAATTTTTCCGTCTTTTTCAATAAATCATCAGGCCCAGAAAAGCTTGCAGGATAAGCTGCATTGTAATAAATATTTTTAAGTACCTTTCGCAAGTGGCAATTTGCACTGGATCAATATCAAAAATAAAAGGAGAGACCAAATGGGAATTTTTAATTTATAGTTCTCCTCCTCCTCCTCCTCCTTCATCTGCTCCTCCTAAATGATTTCACCAAGATAGTTTCCAACAAGGGTTTATATTTCTTTATGGCTACTTAAATGGCTTTCTCGTAGTCCATATCATCGTCAACTAGTTTTGTGATAATTTTCATGGCTTTCCCATCCAATTAACCAGTTTGTTATTGAAGTAAATACTGAACCAAACTGCTCTATCTGGACAGAAGTTGATCCATATATTATCGTCGACTTTTAGTTTCAAATTGGCCTTATGTCTTGCAAGGTCTTCACTCATCCATATATTTATTAACTTTTGCTTCCCATTTAGCTTCGTTTGCCTCTCTAACTAGTAGTTTCAGCTAATTTTGTGACAGCCATGATATCTTCTCCATCTTCTATATCAATTTCGTCTACATGTGATTTCTTTGAGGGAATGTCTTCTTCCTCGTTTCCCCTTTCCTTTTTAAATCGTTATTTTCCGGGCACCACTCGTTCATGTGTCTAGCTAAATCTGGAACGCTTTCGAAAACCAATCCACAATCATCACAAGAAGGCAAATTCTTGGTATTTATGTTCAACTCGGAAGAATACGTCTGTTCACCTAGATGTCTATCTTCAAACTGATCAACATCTGATAATTTCTAACTTATATGATTGCCATCGCCTACCAACTTTGGAATATCTGTTGTTTTTTTTTTCAATTTCCTTTCCTCGGAAGTATTTTGTTTAAGGTCTATGAACAGATAGTGTACCATATGGTCGCTTTGTTCCCTCTGTGAACTTGTCAATGGATGTCTTTTGATTATTCGAATATACCTGGAAAATATGGCCGGTCCAACCTCGTCACGTGGGTTTTTGAAAAAGACTACTAAGTATAATATACAAAATGTTGATGCTCATGGTTCTACAGCCTTTTCCCTTCGAAAAAGCATTCTGTACGATGCATTCATTGACACAAGATATCCAAGTCTCATCATCAAAGACGATTTGATCAGTGATGCTACCAATAGTCAAGTGGTATGCGAATTTTTCGTACGAGACAGGAGTCGTATGAATCTGAGTGTTACATGCATCGTACGTTTTTGTTATTTTTAAGTTCCTTGATGGAAATGTAATTCATTTAACTCCAAAAACGTTTTTGGTTCTGTTTTTGATGGAATTTTCAGTTTGTTTTATTTAAATACAGTGCAAACTGTTTAGCCTCATTTATTCATCGCTTTTTATAATCTATACTTGCTAATTTTGATAATTATCTGTTATCTTTATTGTATATGAGCTATATTAACTTTAGCTTTGTGTAATTATCTCCTCTTGGTACCACATTCCTTGTTAAACCATGGTTCTATTTCATGACGTTGTTTATTAAACATACATATTTTCACCGAAGGTGTCTATTGCAGATCTTGAGGACTTTTCTCCAATAAAATTACAACTGTGTTCATATTTTCAGTAAACTCGCAAGAGCCATTCACGTGATCAAATTGAATGTCTAATAACTGGTTCAGTTCACGATAACCTTGATTGTATCTATTTCAGTAACCATAGACTCGACAAACCGGTTATGTCCCGCAGCATTGCTTCTAAACTATCTTACTTGCAAGATTTTTATCAATGAATAAAAGAGACAGTCCAGTGTCATTTTCATTAAAGTGATGAAAAACTAATCTTGAGTAAAATATTTCAATTTTATAGAAAATGAACAGAATAATTGCAGCCACTTAACATTGTTTATGAACAATGTCTTAGTGTCAACAGCAAGGCAGTCAAATGAACTATGAAGTTTGTTTTAAAATCTCGATAAACCACAGTGAGCCAGTGTTAACGTTTTTTCAATCAAGCCACGTGTTCCTCCGATATACAGGAAGCTGTGTCTGCAATGTCATGTGATGAGTCATGTCTTGGTTTTCGATGGAGTTAAAAGAAAAATGTAAATATCTGGAAATTGAATTAATTGCAAATGCACGTTAAGTCTCTACAAACATGTTAAAGGATGTGTCTTTTGGCTATTTACGTTATGTTTTTTTGTTGTTGTTGTTAAAAGTGCAATCAAAACAGATATTATTAAGGAGAACTGTATTTATCAAACTAGGAGCAGCATGCTTTATCTGTAATTTTCAATCTTTGAGCTATATCCTAGTACATAACGACATGTTTTGACGTAATTGTCCGGGTATTGGGCGGAAAGAACCATAGGGGGGTGTACTTTCAAAAATCAACTCATGCGTTCTACCAATTTGAAATCTACGTTAAAAATATCCGGTAACAGTAAATAGAAAATTTGGAATTATATAAGAATTGTGATACGTAAGATGGAATGTAAGACTTATCGTAAACAAAAAGAGAGATATTAAAACATTAAAACACGAAAATCTAGAAAACTAACTGTACATTTGTTTTATGTCTTTGTTTCATAAAATGATGCAGACGTTATTTTAAAAACATGCAGCCGATCATGTGTACAAATCGGTGTCGAGATCGGGCATGGAAATTGCAAAGCACAGAAAGGGATACGGTAACACTTCTGGAAACGGTTCAGTGATTTTAGAAACAGCCAGCAGTACGGGATTTCAGAAGACGTGGCAAAATGTCTTCTTTTCCCTAAAACAACATAAAATATAACTTAAAAACTCCACTAGCACGTAAACATGGTCATTAAAGATGGCATTTTTTTGGAATTGATATTGATTCACTCATAGGGTCTTTGCATCGGAAATAAACACATTTATTCTAAAACCAGTTGTTGTCATGATACGGGTTATGTTATTTTCGTATATTTTATGATGGTATGATACTGAACCCCTAACGGGAGGGATTGTGCTTGATTTTCATATGATGAAGACATAATCTTTCAATCAGTTTAATTGAGGCCTGGAGCTGGCATGTCAGTAACTGCTAGTAGTCTTTTGTTAATTTATGTTGATCATTGTCATTTTGAATCTAGCAAATGTAGAATAAACAAACACACAGCAATACGCACATTAAAACTCAGTTTAAAAGAAGTCCGAGTCCGATATCAGAATAGGTAACAAAAGAATCTAAGCAAAATAACAATGATATGTTCAACCCCGCCGCATTTTTTGCGCCTGTCCCAAGTCAGGAACCTATGGCCTTTGTGAGACTTGTATTTTTTTTTTATTTTGGTTCAATTATGTGTTTCGGAGTTTACTGTGACGTCCATTTCGATCAACTAGTATACATTTTGTTTAAGGGCCAATTGGAGCCCGGCTCCGGGTGCGGGATTTTCTCGCTGTGTTTAAGACCCATTGTCGGCCTTGGCCGTTTTTATAGTGATTATAAAATTTGATTACCAGACCAAATGTTTCATGATTATTTGATAATCTAGGACTGTATTTTTGATTATTTGATTATCATGTTTAAAAAAGTAGTTAATGATTATGTGATTATATTGGCAAAAAAATTGTTATTATGTGATTACTTGGACACCCCCATGAGGGGCCTCACCCCCTTTTTAAATCTTGTTTTTTTAAGAAAAAGATGCATCGGGTGTACATCAAATTAAGTTCAAGATGTTTTAGTAAATTATTTACATTTAAAGATCCGTTTCACAAATTTGCTTACAATTGTTCTTCTTGAATTATAAATGATAAACAAAACCATTATTTGGTGTTTATCACCTGAAGAAACCCGATCGGATCAGGGATGTGTTTTATTCTTCAGCTAAATGTAACGGAGTCTAAACAGTGTCCTGCTCACAGGTCCAGACTTGACCAATGATCTCTTGGGAGTACTGTTGCATGATGTTATTCGCTACTGTCATTCATATTTGTTTTTTCATTTACTAGTTTTATTTTTACACAAAAATATAGATACCACTTTATAAATGCTTTGTGTCTGACGTAAAATGATGCAGACGCTATATTATCAAACTTGCAACCGATAATGTGTACAGGGGGCACGGTAGTATTACATTGCCAATAAGGGATAATGATAGCCTTTTTAGAATTTTCACCACTTTCTAACACTGCCAAAAATTCTACATAAACAGTTAACTGAAGTACTTTCCTTATACTATTCAGAAATGAATTTGAATATGTATCATGACCGTTTACTTTTTTTGATATCTTTAAAAACCTAAGGCCACTAGTGCTTTTAGGTCTTTTATCATGCAGTGAATACAAAATTTAAAAAAATTCTCAAAAATTCATTTTCACCTGTATGTAAAATTATTTCATATTTTTCTACACCGGATTCATCCCTCAGTTTGGGAAAGTATGTCACAGTCAATTGATACTGTATTTTTTGTCCAATCGCAACTGTTCAGATACATTGACTTAAGTAGGGTACACAAAAGAGCAACTTAAGTTCTGGAATGCAAATACTACTGTGCTACCTTACAAATCGGTGTCGAGATGGGGCATGGAAGTTGCAAAGCACAGAAAGGTATACGGTAACACTTCTGGAAACGGTTCAGTGATTTTAGAAACAGCCAGCAGTATTGGATTTCAGAAGACTTGAGAAAATGTCTTCTTTCCCCCAAAACAAACATTTCAAAGTTTTTAAAGTAGATTTCAAATTGGTAGAGCAGTAGATCATAGGCAGACATATCTAATTACAAATTCATAGTGATTGTATGCTTCTAAAAATAGAATATCATCCTGTAATTATACTGAAGAGATGAGTAGATGATAATTCCTGTACACTTAAAAATATTTCGTGTTTTGTGTTTAGACGTCCTTGTTTAATACCTACGAGAAGGTAACACCTCCCGAAACGAAAGCTGATTTTTATCAGCTATAGTTAGAAGAGGGGATAATGCGTCTGAGTAATGCTAGGCGTAAAAGTGAGTAGTGAAAAGTACAGGTTCCAGCCCCAACCGGGGAGGAAGTAAAGAATCAAATCTACTCATTGTTAGGTTGATTTTCTAGGCACTTTATACCACCCAATAACTTAATAAAATTCGCAAATTTACTGTATACGAGGTCAATATAATACATCAAAATACTAGTGCAAATGAAACAATATTTAATACATGTTTTACCGTTTTAAAGTAATACTATGTTAGTTGATACAAATGTATATGAAAAGCAAGTTAAAGTGCGCAAGATGCTGATATAACATTATGATGGGCGGCATATACACTATCATTAGTTAGCAGCTGCGCTTTGGATATTGTACTACTATTTTTTTTCTCTGCTATAATTCCATCAACTTGTTTTGGATTGAATTCTTCGAACAATATATATGACTGTAATGTAGAAGGATCACGGTAAGCTAACGCTTCCAGAACTTCTGGCATAACTCGCCTTTTTTGATTCACTGTTAGTTTTTTTTGTCCATGTTTTAAATAGATTCATTTTTGTTGCTTGTGCAACATATTTGGTTTATTTTCGGGATATTTGGTCGCTTGTGTCCCTGTGAGTTTTCGATTTTTGATCATGTCTGTCGTTTGATTGTTTGTTTTGGGTTGGGTTTTAAGGGGTTCGTAGGGTGGCTTTTGCAATCTTATAGGTTTATATACATATAAAATGCAAACCTTTAGATAAACATATTTTAATGTTAAAACACAGATTTAATTACATTCAACAAACTTAAGGGATATGAAACGTGTTATTCATTGATGTTTGATGCTAAGAACTTAATGGATCATATACCTGTGTTTACGCATATGTTTATTTAAGAATTGAATGCTTCTTTTTGTAATTTGATTGGGGTGTAAAAGCGTTGACCGAATCTTCTGCGCTTCATACAAAATGTACTTCGGTCAACGCTTTTATATTAAAAAAAAATTACAAAAAGAGGCATTCAATTCTTATAATAACATTTATATGCTACAACTATAAATTCAAGATTTTCGTTTGTTTTCCTCTGCATTATCGTGACGTTGTCATGGAAGCATGTGCAGCCATGGATGCCGATGTTTTTTTTTGAAAAATACAATTGATATGGAATGCCTTTCGATTGTTTTCAGTCAATCAATAGTATGGATTCTTATGAAACATACATGTAATGCAATTATTATACTTTCACTGTCTTGTAGATATTGTAGCAGTAGCGTCCTTTTTCTTCGTATTCATTGCCATATTGTATCATTTGTGTAAGGTTGTTCATAAAACATCCAATTCTGAGCTTTGGTACAATTGCTTTTTGTCGGGGGCTTATGTCGTAAATGGGGGAAAAAGAGTTGGGGGGGGGAATTATTCTGTAGACTATTGTTCTGCTCCCAACAAAAGGGTAAATACAAACTAAGGAAAGCAGAATTGAAGACCCCTTATCCAGACCCTCATAAGTAATGAAATGACCCAATAGAAAGGGAAAAAACTAAAATTGAACGTACGTACATACCAATGCACCCTAAATTAGTATTTGTCAAGTTACTAAGACACAAATCAAGTTCTAATTGTACATTAAGAAGTCTTAAGCAATTGTATTTACAGTAGATTGACTTCCATTAGCTGTTCCATTTGCAGAGTTTTTCAGAATGCTCTGTTGAGAGGATAATGTACTGTTGTATGTCGAACCATTGCGCATTGACACCGAACTCATCTGAGTCATTGTTGTCGAATATGGCCGACGGAGTGGTTTCTTTCTGCAGCAACAAATCATGTTTATAAACATCGTCCTGAATTTACGACCACTGAGAAAATACATATAGAAATTAATAGCATGGTTAAGATCTGACAGGAAAAATACGATATTATACACCAAAAAGTATTGTGCATACGTATGGACATCTTGTTTGTAATCCCAATAGTCTTGCATGATGAAAAAAGCACAGTTAGGCAGGGTCAATATAATAAAAACAACAGAGATACTCACTAACATTATAGTTATTTGTTGTTGATGTTTAATCTTATCGGTATTTTGTGTTTTGTCAATTTTATTGGTCAACATCCTTTGTTTGCTAGACGCCATTTTTATTCCAAGAATTATCATCGTATTAAATATCAAAAGTAGTATAAAAGGTACTATGCTGTAAGCAGCGCCATCTATCCAGTACCATATCTTTTTGATGAAATGCACGTATTCATCCACGAAAGAACACTGCCACACGTAAACCTTATGGGGTATCTCAATGGTTGTCCAGTAGAATTGAAAGTTAAGTGCCATAAGTAAAATTGCCAAAACTATCATATTGATTAAGGCTCGTCTCTTAGTGCATAGCTTTGTGACTTGCAACGGAAACCAAATCGCAATAAATCTTTCAACCGTCATTGATACTAACAGCCAATTAGAATAGTGCATTAAAAATGTTCCGAGAAAGAACATTGTTCTACAACCATTATCGAATAGTCGGACATCATACAGTGTAAGAAGCAAGTATAACAATTTGAAAACGAGATTCATGGCGTCAACAAAGGATAGCATCGCCATGTAAACAGATGATGATGTGAGAGGTTTCATGCGACATATTGTAATGAGCGCGCATGCGCTACCAGGAATTCCTAACGCACATAAAACATAAAGATAATAATTATTGATAACAACGGCAGCTCTAAATTCCGCATATTCATTTAGTTGATCCAAAAGAGATAGTGCTTTTTCCGACGATGCTGTTGTACCGTTGTCCGAAGTTATATTAGCTGTCACATTCTCAGTTATTGATGCGTATGTCATCGATATTGTTGTCGATTGCATTTTTTACGTCTTTGTCTGAAAAAAATATTGTTTATTTGGTAAGTGCAATATAGAAAAAAAGTCATGGTAAAGCATAACGTTAGCATTAAGAGTTTGCTTAGTAGTTCACCGTAATAAAACGTTATAGGAGGTCATACTCACAAAAAAATAAAATGAAAGAACGAACTACGCCACTACGTCGAATAACGGCATATCCGATCACGGTATTTAATTCCCTTGGCACATTATCAAGACTTCCGGTAAGAATTAAACTAAGGTCATCCATGTATAATAGGTCCGAGGACACAGTTATGGTCCTTAGATTTTCGTTGTCTACAAATATAGCAAATATAGTCCCTAGTGTGGACAGTGTATAACTTGCAAATTTTTTTCATACACATTCCAAATTTATTTCTTTATATTTTATGCGTGAAATATTAAGTAAGGGGATGAAATTACAAGTTAAAAAAATTTGGTTGCTGAATCTTTATGTTAAGTAGTGATTTGGTCCGGTTAAAAAGGTCAAAAACTAGTATGTCTGAAGCTGTCAACCTGAATATTTGACCCCCTTAACATAGAATTGTCAATATTTTGATTTAGAGCTGGTAGACTTTTCTATAATTTTGATATTATTCGTCCCAATTGAAGTACACTACACTGTAAAAATCTGTTTGAGATAGAGCCGGTACGATTTTTTTAATTTGACTTTATTGTCTAAAAGAAATGCACTACGAAATAACTGTTTTGAACCTATATTTGACACTCTTGCCGAAAGCAATGCCTCGAGGTACACTCCCTTTTTATATCAATGCAGAACACGTCTAAGTCGTCTGTCTTTCTTTACTGATGTTAAAGAAAATACAGAGGTTATATTCCTTTGTCCTGGATATTTAAAACACAATAACCCTAGGTCATCTTCCTTTGTCCAGGATAATTATATGTATTAACCCCCTTTGTAAATGAAATAATACAATGACCAACAATCCTCCTCCTTTTCTTATTTGTTTTAGAAATTTTGTTTACTAGAGGCATGACCTTGGGACTTTTGTAAAACTCATTCCATACGACCTCAGATTTTAAACATATACGTTTCCTAGACAAAGGGGATGACATCATGCCATTGTCTTCTATATTAAGATACAAATGAATGACAGGGATTATGGTGCTCATCACTATTATACAAAAGTGACTGGCCTTTGTTTCTTGTGTTAACTACACACATACCAAAAGTCCATTATCGATTTCTTATTTACTACTGAATTCCAACTATTCATTCTAAACCCCCTCTTTTTTCCAACTAAATCTGATTCAAATTGGATAGGTCATGTTATTTTCATGTTCCTGTTATTAAGAGGAACCCCCACTTCTTCTAACTAAATCTGATTCAAATTGGATAGGTCATGTTATTTCCATGTTCATGATATTATGATGGTCGTTTTCATAGTCATCAAACAGTTTATTTTCTTCAAACGGATCATAACATTCTATGGCATTCGATCGAATTTGCCGAGGTTTGCCGATTGCATTCAATGGCTGGCGATTTGAACATTCGGCGGTAATAAAACGAAAGAAGAATTGTCATGCAAATTTATTCGGTGAAATATACATCTATGACGAAGACATTTTCGGTAATAATGACCTTGGGTCATGGATGATCAGAGATCGATTCTTACCGGACGTTTTTAGAATTTGAGTTCCCTTTCACAAGGAGTAGAACATTGATAATTCCTGTCTTTGGCAACTTTATATCATTGGGTTTCCGTCTCATATGCGTATACCACTCATGTCAATTATAAATTGACAGAGATGACATAAATGTTATTTATACACTTTTGACCGAAAATGGTCGTTTAACCATGAAATAAACAGCGCCGGAAAATAGTACGTACATGTCAAAGATGAGTACATAAGAATGTGATTTGAAAAATAACACGTCCTTCAGAATGGACTTAAAATGGCTAGCGTTAGCAAAGTGTCATGCTCCTAACACGGAAAGTCCCCTCCAGCATAGTTCATTGATAGTAGGAACATTAAGGGTCAATGCAGAGACTGAATATTCCTACCTAACCTAACTTGCCACATATTGCCTAATGTATATAGTCAAATAAATGTTTTCGATATGTGTCCCATTCGATCTCTCATTTCATCAATTTCATCAATTTCATTTTATAACATTTATTTATGTTATTGCCTTGATAATGACCAGGTATACTGAACATGGATAACACATGTGAAAAAATAGAATTTTTTTTTAGAAGGGCAATAACTCTGATAAAGTGTTTACTAATGATTTCGGCAACATGTGAGGTAGATCTTGTCTTGCTGATCGTCTCTGCTATTTAAGGTGACTATATATCTTTCGTAGTTTCCCCATTTGATTTAATAGTAGATCTTGTCTTGTTGATAATTTTTGCTTATTTAAGTGTCTATCTATCTATTATAGTTGTTAAGATATCAGGCAAAAACGCAAAAAATTGGTAAAATCGTCATTAATGGACAAAAACTCCAAAAATCTGACGATTTCAGCAGTCCGACTCAATTGTAGATCTTGTCTTGCTGGTCATTTTTGCTATGTTAAGTTTCTCCCTATCTAATATAGTTTTTTAAGATATTAGGCAAACATGGTAAAATCACCATTCAAGGGCAATAACTCCTTTAAGAAGTTGTCTGACAGTTTTGATGTAAACAGACAATATGCAAATATTAACATTCTGAACATTTTTGTCCCTATCGGATTTTCTCTATCTATAGCAGTTTTCAAGATAACAGACAAAACTTGCATCTTATCCCTATGTTCTGTTTTATCCATGGCGGCTATGTTGGTTTGGCAAGCAGGGTCATCGGACACAATTTTTAAAACTAAAAAGCTCTTAAACGCCCGGGTTCCAAAAAGGTTGTTTGTAATTTTAATCGGGATTTGCCGTCCAATTGGTTAATGTCTCCAAAATGAAAAACAAACTAAATGAAACAACAACAAAAAATAAAAAATAGCATAAATCACTTTTGGCAAAATAATTCTTGGTGCTGCAAATACGAACGTAATTTTTCCACCGACAGATACCATGCACTAGTTATCAATAGATACCAACCAGGAACTGCTAAACCTTTCGGAGCGAGTTTATTTGCCTTTGTGCCATTTAGTCTAGTGTTTTGTGAATAATCATTTGTTTGTTGTATCTTTCACTTCCGAACTGTCAAATCAGTCGGTTTTTTTCTCTCTTTTTTTAGATTTAGATTTCTTCCTTGGTTTCTTCTCACCAAATTTCCAGAGATTAAGCTGATTCAAGTACGTTGAATATTTAGAAGCATTTATTTTCCAAAAACAAATTGTATACCACGATCAATAAAATTAATATTTGTCAATGAAGCATAATACAAACAAACAATAACCCCCTTTTCTATTGAAAATATCACTATATTTCCTTTTTTAATACTTTATGGTAAATATAAGAGTGTCAAATTTCTCAGAACGAGGAAATTTTTAAAATATATCAAACAACACAGACGCGTTTCTGTTTCTATTGGGAAATCTCGACTTTGTACCATTTCCCTGGTGCTCATATCTTGTTTCATGTAGTGTATTCTGGCCTTACAAATCGTGCTTTGTGCTAACTAAATGAAGGTTTTGCTCTGTTTTATTAAATGGTTGAACATAGTAGTGGAATAAAGATAATACAATTATACTCTTAAATTATTTAAATAATATAACTTGATCAATCATTGTCGTAAAACAATGAATGCATTCTTGTTTGAGTGTTGAATCAAGGCTAACTAAAATCAATCAAAAGTCAGTTAAATATTTTACCCGACAAAGGCTTAGCCTTGATCCAACACTCAAACAAGAATGCATTCATTGTTTTACGACAATGATTGATCAAGTTATATTATTTAAATAATTTAAGAGTATAATTGTATTATCTTTATTCCACTACTATGTTCAACCATTTAATAAAATAGAGCTAAACCTTCATTTAGTTATAGTTCTTCTAAGCAATGAATTCTCTATAAAATGCTGTAAAATAGACAATAAAAACTCAGTGGCTAATTTACTTTTTAATTGTCGTGAGCACTTCATAGAGTGTATCTTGCTTGTACAAGTATTGTCTAACTTATAAACAGGCACTTGGGTACAAGATTCAGTGGCGGATCCAAGGGGACCTTATAATGCATTCGTCCCATCCCCGCCCCCTTTCATCACAAAAAACACTCAATGTTTTTCACGATATATATAATTTTTTGTATAAAATCGCCCAAAACAATTTTTGTCTCGCTTCGCTCGTTATATTGACTTATCGGCAATTACGCCCTCCCTTTCAAAAATCCTGGAACTGAACCTGAGGCATTTTGTTTTTGATTGTTTGCACCAAATATTATTTTTTTTCTTTTTGTATACCACATACTGAACACTACTCAGCTTGCCTTAACTTGTTTTGATTGCATTTATCTACTGTGAAAATATCTTGTATTTTACTAACCATGCTTAAAAACCCCTTGATATATGTGGTATAAAAATAGAAAATTGAGTGTTCAGTGAAAACAGTGCGAAAAATATCCAAATCTTATACTCAAGCGCTTATGTATAGTAATCGTCTAAAAACATTATTTTAAATAAACCCCAAAAATTTCTAGCTTTTAATACACCCACTCTCCAATATGCTTGATAGTTTTTATTTATCTATCGTATTTTGTACCTGACATATCTATCTAAGGGGACTTCTATTTGAAATTTTTAGGGGGGAGGAGGGCTGAAAATAAATAATCTGGCCCAAAATGCCCAAAACAGATGAAAATAAATATTCTGGCACACAATATATATAATTTTGTACAAAAGTAAAAATAAGTTTCGCGCGGCAGAGCGCGTCAAAAAATAGAGAGTGCTAAGCAACAGATGGATATGAATATTCAATCCGCCAAAAAAAATCCTCCTGAAAATAACAAATTGTAGTCCCCTTACAATACCAATAGTATCTGTTCTGTTTGTTAAAAATAAAGAATAAATATATTTATAATTCTTAAAACCAACGAAAACAAACATACATTCTAACTTTTACTTACCTATATATAGATCTAAAACTTTCCAAGTATCTTATAAAACTAAAAATTTCAAGTCTCATAAGTATATATTTATACGTATGAAATAAATTTCCTGTTGAAATTTGCCAACCAATAAACTGTTTGGCTAAACATTGCTTGGACGATGAATGGAGATCATTAATTAAAGTACCGTAAATGGATGATTGTAAATCCCGCCTCTTAACGATTAACAATGAAAATTTAGCTTGATCGCTATATCATATATATATATAACCTTAAGGTTAAAACAATATAATGAAGCATCACTACAAAATATATAACCTCCGCCAAGAGTTGAACTAAACACAAACAAATATCATTACACTGACACAAAAAGGTACCTTTTTTCAATTTGGGTTTAAAAGGTTGATTATGTGGCCGTAATAGGGAATAACTTAATCTTGAATATATTTCAAAAATGCATTTGAAATGAAAACGTGATAAATCTTTTTATAATGGTGTCCGTCAAAGTTGCGTTTCCCATTTGGAAAATTAATATATGATTGAGTTGCATACGAGCAATATTTTATTCTTACCATTTTCACAGTGTTCTTGACTTAACGCGTTACAAAGTGAATCCCCCAAGCTCGCCCACCTTACTATCTGTCATTTGATCGACAGCTAATCACAGATCAATAATGAGGATGTTTGTTACTGTTGTATCGATTTCAGTAACATAGTTCATGTAAAAACAAAAGTAAAGAAAAGGACCTACCTAAGAATAATTGCTTATCCAATATCTAATTGTCCCATCGAGCGAAATAAAAACACTGTATAGCCATTTGAGCCGTCGTCAATTTAACTAAGGCAGCGAAACCTGTTTTCACCCTTCAATAACATTGAAAACTAATTAAAAACAGATTTATGCAAAAAATAAAACGAAAACCATGTTAATCTTATGATTCTTTTATTACGCACGAGGAGTTGGGTGGTCATGAAAAAATTGTTGAATAAAGAGTCTTTCCGATACGAACTTCATGAATTTAATATGAAAATATCGAGAATCTACATACACGAAATATACATTTTTGTAACTATAAATTATTCATTATAAACGTCAGCAGCAATATTATTTAATTTAAGTAGTATATATATTAGTACATACTACTAATAAAACTTGAAAATGTTGCGTTACCTAGTTTTATACCGTTATTTATGAGTTTGTGCTTTTCCTGTACTGCTTTTTTATTGTATTTTTTTTTATAAAGTTACGTCTTGTTAGTGCACGATTCTAGATTAAAATCGAGAGTTCACTGCGAAAAAAACTGTTTCGATTCGCAAGTATCTAATATTGGACCATCAAATAACAGCAAAAAAATTATTTCTGCTCACTTATCTGTTATTTGAATGAATTGTTACTAGAACGTGAACGATTTGTATTGTAAACATTTTTAATGTAATTATTGTTGTAGACAAGACAAGGCAAGACAAAGACAAGACAGATACTTTATCAAAATTGTTACATATAAAATATACAGCATAGTAGAATACAAGTTAACAGCAAGAGCCACTCTATAAAGAGTTATGAAAAACTATAAAACAATGTTTCTTGAAATATAATACAAATACAAGTCAACTATCATAAGTATAAAATTTATTTTCGCTTTAATAAAACTTCATTGCAGATTTTGGCAGCATAAAACACCATATTTTCATTTGTCAAAAGAAATATAAATTTTTCATTATCAGACATATGTAAAAAAAAGTTCTCATCAACAATACTAGCATGATTAAAAATAACATTAGGAATATCTGAATATACAGGAAAGTTTAACAAAACATATTTTTCAATATCAATATTTTTGTAACCACCAGTTTCAATTCTGATTGTATTAAGAGATCCCTATTGAAAATTGGTGTAATCCAAATGAGTTACTTTCTTTAAATAAAGATATTATTATTATTTTAATTATTATGCTATTTTGTTAAACTTATTTGGTCCCGAAGGCATTTATATAAGCATTCCTACTTCAATTACTTGTTACTTAGATTAAAGTTTGCTCCTGAACACAGATGAATGATACCTGGAGATCAATATAACCTCCAATAAAGCAAAAGATTACTGTTAATTCTGATATTATTGCGTGAATTTATTATTGCGATTTTTAAGGGATAGACAAAAGTGCGATATTAATTATTGCGATATCATAAAAATCTGCATACAGATATCAGAATGCGAGTTCTTACTATTGCGATTCATACCCAGTCGCATTATTCGCATTAATAAAAACCTCGCAATCATTTCTGAAATTACAATAATTGTTATTTGTTCTTTAACAGTCGATCGTTGACCTCAGTTAATATCCGTTTTTTTCAAAAGTCAATTAAACCACATATTTACCGAAACAAAAGATAGTAATTGTTTTATTCCATAATCCTAGAAAAAAACAATGTTTTTAATGACAATTATTTATCTAAACCAATTTTAGCACATACTTAAAACTTCTCGTCCAATCAAATTGCTTGAATTTGCCTTCTAATTTTCATAGTATATACTTTTTGCGTGTACTAAGTAACTACGCATGAATGACCACAAGGGTAGGATTTCATTGTATCGTAATCAAGATATTAAAACAAAAATTGCTACTGGCTATTTTGAAATAAATGCTGTTTTCCAAATTAAACTAAATAGTTTGTAATTAGTTTTCAAATTGATTTTTAAACATCCTACTATTTAATCTTTGGATCTAAAAATGTTTTTGACGATTGCAAGTTTCTTTCATTTAAATAAAGAGTAACAAACATGGTTCTTTATACCTTGATTAGAGTACAATGCCATCTAAAAATTGTAATCATTTATCTTCCATGTAATTACTTCGTACACACAAAAATGTGAACCATGAAACCTTGTGAAGGGAAATTAAAGCAATTTGATTTATTTCGTCATGAACTGATTGATTATTGGTTGCTTAATGTCCAGTGACAAATATTTCATGCATGTTCAGTACAATGTGAATTAAAAAAAAACATGATAATGTCTGAAGAGAATGTGCCACCTACATTGTGTATATATATATAAATATATCTGATATCTTTTTTTTAGTTTTTACTAATAATAAATAAACAAATCATAAGCCCTAGTATCTTTGATCTATTGGTAGTTGCTTATTAATAACTATCCACTAGACTATCTATGGGTACATACCAGGGGCAGATCAAGCCATTTCTAAAACGGATTCCAATCCAAGATAAAGGGGGGCAACTGTATGTCCTCATTCAAAAGCATTGATCATCACAAAAAGGGCGTTTTCCACCCCCCCTGAACTCCCCATACCCCTTTTTGGATCCGCCACTGCAAACTATTTATATGTTTAAAATTTATTATGGCTTTAGTTTTTAAGTGAAATTGAAAAATGTTTTCAAGAATGTAAAGCTTCCACTGCAATTTAATGATTGACTGCTTTTGGTCAATTTATTTTGTCATCTTACCATGTAAAGAAGTACATGTACAGTCCCTGTAACGTAAAAGTTAACACTTTTTTCATTCGGGAATCGTACGTACAGCGTTCGGGAATCGTTCGTATAGAGTTCGGTCATCGTTCGTACATCATTCGTATAGCGTCCGTACAACGTTCGGTCAGCGTTCGTTCATCGTTCGTTCATCGTATGGTAAATGTCATCGTTTAGGGTTTTGTATATCGTATGGTTCATGGTATCGTTAAGCGTTTTATTTGTCGTATGGTACATGGTATGGTTTAGCGTTTAGCGTTTCGTTTATCGTATAGTATATGATATCGTTAAGCGTTTCATCTATCGTATGGTATATCGTTTTGTTAAGCGTCTGATATATGTTAGGGTTTTATTTCAGAAAGTTATTTCAATTATTATTTTGAGTTAAAATAAATTAATATAAAAAGATGCGGGATAAAAAAAAAACAATTATTAGTTTGGATTGATTGAAAGTTGGTTGCGTACTAGTATATCCCAAACAACCAAACGGATGCCCCCACTTTGGCAAGTTTTTTTTTTACTGCCAGCCGTGAGAAAACCTTTAGTGACCATATTTATATCCTTTTGTCACCCTTTGGACTATATTAGATTGGAAAGATTGGATTGGAAACATTTCACTTGTTAATTAAAGCAAATAAGTTATCTTATTTATTATATATTTTGTTTCATACTAACTGCGTAGTTCTTGATGTCTTTTTGTGATTTTGAATCATTTCAAATTCGATCTTATAAAATGTTAAAAAAAAAACTAACCTATACAATAACCTTAGTTAATTGAAACGTGAACTATTTATTTACATAAAACATATTTAGTCGTAAAAATAGTATTGGTTGTAAACGTTTTATCTTGATTGAGAAACGTTTAGCAATGCAATAAACTTACTTTAAATGTACTATAACTTAACGTAGATTTCGAACTGTAAACCATATCTTACCGATAGAAAAAAAATCTGCAACTAATATCATTATAGAATACCCTGCTATATAAAACGAAGGGGAAACATTTCCTTACACCACATTTTGACATGAATAACATGAGACCAATTTGAAATACCGCGAAATAAGTCTCTCTCTTTCTCTCTCTCTCCTCCACCAAATATTTCCTTGAAACAATAAATTATATATAATGTTCTATAAATGAGGCTTTATATGAGATACACGTTTTATATTTAAATGTATTTAAAGAAAAGACAAGACATCCATGGTATTTGTTCCCCTCAATGTCACAGTCTGATATAAACCGAAAATTGCCAGGGATATATAAAAATTCGTTGAAGACTTCTATGGAACCAGCGTCGCTTGTGATTCCTGCTGTCGGTGTTAAAACTGTTATTTTGACTGTAAACAGTGCTTAAGTCCATGTATGAGTAAAATACAGAATTAAAAAAATAACTCTACCGTTTTTTATATTTCTTTATTTTAGAGGTAAGCTCCTGGCCAAGTTTCACCAATTTTAACGCAAATCATTTACCTTAAATAACCAATCAATTGTATTCTAAAAGTTGTTGATTTGTTCTGTGTACGAATACATGAAATATTTGTCACTGGACGTTATGCATGCAATCGATGATCAAATACAAATCTACAGTATTTATAAACATACTGCAGTTGTATATATGAAAGAGACTAAATAATATAAATTTTAATTATGTTACGCATATTTGAAGGATCGAAATAACCACTTCCACAAATGGTTGTTATTGAAAGACTTTAAATTTTACAAATATCACATGCCTCTATGAAATTTCATATCGACGCACCAAACTATTTCCTTTTATCGTGCATAGCTCATTTTCCAAATCACTTAAGGTTTTTAACGATCTTCTTACTTGTTCATTACATTCTAAAATTAAAATCCTACACAAATTGCCAAAACTTTTATTCTCAGGCTAGACAGCGTAAAAGATGAATACTGTTTTGTTAGTGTACACACGGTGTTTTGAAGGCCGATATCCAATTTCGCTGAAAAAGAATTAATTTGCGCCGCAAATTAATTAGGCTAATTCTTTTTTCGTATCACTTTATTTTAAAAACTGCAGCATTCATTTGCGCCAATAAAACAAGCATGTAATTGCGCAAATGTTATAGACTTATTTGCAAATTGTTGTTCTTAGTGCACTGAGGAGGCCCTTTGCGGTATTTCTACTTGTTCACTAAGAACAAAATATTGCACTAAGGACCAGTCCTGATGGAATGATAGAATTGACACAAAAAACATGGCATATAGAAGGAATACAATTTCAAATTTTATAATCATATCTTTAGTACCCGGTAATTATAAATTTATTTAATGTTGTATCGACACGCGCCACCCTCTGTTGATTGTCACCTGTGTAATCGAAAGCAATTCATGTTCGTTCAACCTTGAACCGTTTTGAATCCGCTTGTATTTTAAATTAACATGTTTATGATATTTCAATTGTCTCTGATTTTTTTCGTCTGTTTGTTACTGTCGTATTTCTTTTGTTTTTCTGACTGTTATATATTTTAGTTCAATGTAATAATGTATGTTCTACTATATTTTTATTTTTTTTTTTCCTTTTAATTTCTCTTGGTTGTTTGTAAACTTCACTTTTTTATAGTTCTCTAGTATTTTTTTATTACAAAATATTTTAGAATGTATATACTTGTTTACCAGCACATTAGATACACATGACTGTTCAAAGTACAACAGTTTATTACATTTTTGTCGAGCCTGCGACTTTTGTCGCAAAAGCGAGTCGTATATCGATCCTACATTCCGTCGTCGGCGTCGGCTAGCGACATCCACATACTCACTCTGTGGTTAAAGTTTTTGAAATTTTAATTACTTTCTTAAACTATCCAGGATTTCTACCAACAGAAGAATGTTTATGATCATAAGATAGTATCCAGAAGTAAAGTTTGGAAAAAAAATCCTGGTTATCTGTGTTTTACTTACATGTATAAATGGACTTTTTTCTCTCAGTTAACATTACATTCATTCTGTGGTTAAAGTTTTTGAAATTTAAATAACTTTCTTAAAATATCCCGGATTTCTACCAAACTTGGATAGAAGCTTGTTTATGATCACAAAATAGTATCCAGAAGTAAATTTTGTAGAATAAATCGTATTTTATTTATAAATGGAGTTTTTCTGCCAGCTAACATTATTTTCACTCTGTGGTTAAAAGTTTTAAATTTTTTAAAAACTTTCTTAAACTATCCTGGATTTGTACCAGTGGCACGCGCTGATTACAAAGTCATTTAACTTCAAAATAATAAAATCTATTCACACCAAACTTTATATTTATGAGTTATATACTCATATCTTCTTTTATCCATGTTCTTTGTGGTCTTAAAACATCGTTTTAGTGTCCTTAGTGCAAACACGTTGGTCTTAGTGCACTAAGAAGTCCTTTGCGGTATTTCTGCACACCGTTTTGATATTTAATTAATAACTGGATTCCCTCCTCCTAGCTATTTACGGGCTAGTTTCTGAGTGCTTAATGCATGTATGTGATCTTATTCACCATTCAAAATGATTGTGCACGAGTCATCTCTAAACAGCCTTGCAAAGCATGATTTAACAGCGCGCATTATGTTTCCATTTAATTTCTCCTTTTTCTATAATAAGTTCAAATGTTGCTTTATTAAATGCACCTAGGTACGTATTTGTAAACTTAATATGTTATTACTTTATTTCATGTATGTTTTGTGTCTTCTTTTTTGGCTTCAATTACTTTTTTTTTTTTTTTATTGACTTATTCGTAAATCGAAAAACGCAGAAACCTAAATAGAATCATATGGCATTGAATGATTTCTCCAACTCAAAACTAGTTATAGGTGCCTCTTAAATTTTATTTTTCTCGTTGGGTTGCTTGTCCATTAATTGACGTTTACGCAGTATTCTTTTTTTCGGTATTTGTAAAAAGCCGCTCATCGATCAATTTCACAAGAAATCTAATACTCACAATTCATGTACATTGAAGTTTATCTTGCTATCAATTTTTCGTATACGTACACAGATAAAATAAATGAAACACTTTTAAGCTGTTTAAATCATGCAGTTAATTTTGAAAATATGGTTTTGAAAAACCGGTTATTTCTGTTTAATACTTTTCTGTCCCTTTTCTTAATAATTAGGACACGTGCCACTGGTTAATATAGAACTAGTCAACCATGAATAATCCCAAACAACAAATTTTTTGATTGGTTAGTCATACTTGCTTATCAATTTCGTATTGTTTTCGGCTGAGACTACTATAACAGTTTTTTTTTTATATATAGATTAGACATCCCATCAAACGTTAGTTTTCCCGTTTGAATGGTTTTACACTAGTAATTTTTGGGGCCCTTCATATAGCTTACTGTTCGGTGTGAGCCAAGGCTCCGTGTTGAAGACCGTACTTTGACCTATAATGGTTTACTTTTTTAAATTTTGACTTGTATGGAGAGTTGTCTCATTGGCACTCATACCACATCTTCTTATATCTATAGTAGTCTCAGTTTTTGGCAATATTGTAACAATATCCTTTAGAATTTTAAATTGCTTTAGTAGTTTAATATATAATTTATTTTTGTTGTTGTTCACGATTAATATTTTTAGATTGATAATACAATTGCATCATTTTTTAAGCATTATAGAAGTCACAGTAAACATTAAACTTATGCATGGCGGAAAAGAAATATACGAAAACGATAGGTGCAATGTTCATGCAGCCTTGCAAATAATATTTAAAAAAAAAACATTTAATTAAACTTAAGACTTTAATTTAAGTATTTTTGATAGGATGTTGAAGTTTCCAGAACATAGAAAATACACAAGAAAATCTATTAGTACACTAGTCTATCAAATGTGCTTGCTGTCCATTTTACAATATATTATTGAAGAATTTAGTGTTTTCTTATTCATTCTGACATCTGTGTCCCTGGATCTGAAAAAGAAATTGCGAGGACGTTATGCTTATCAGTTTACCTTTAAAATGATATTTCAAACAAAATGGCCCTAAAGGTAAATGTCATCGTCAGATGTATAATGGAAGGTGATAAACACTTAAGAATATATATCACCTGCTGGTTCTTTTTACCTGGACACAGATCTTATTACGTAACAAGTTCGAATGTAAAATTATCGAATTGGTATATTCAGTCGAATGTATACGGTATCTCTGGACTGGGGTTTTTAAGATATTTTGACAATGTATGAAAATTTATTTGTGCTTCAAATCACTATTCTATTGACGTTGCATTGTCACTACATGATGATCTGGTCATTGATGGTAAGCAACAATTCCTGTCTACCTGTATCGATGTCGGAAGGACAGTAAGACGGGTTTCTGAAGTCAAACTGTATGGTTGCAGCACGTTCACGTTTTCTTGTTTGCAGTATTCTTATGGGCTGATTTAGTTTTTTATTCCTCAGTCTTGGCAATATGGAGATGCAACATTTTTTAACTGATTTAAGTGTGGCCAAGGATTAAAAGAACTGTTTCACGAAGCAAAACAAACTGAAAAAATCTTTTATGGGTTTCAAATTTCGCTTTACGAAATTCGTGCGACTTCAAAAATCCGGTATGTTCAATAACCACAGGTAAGTCAGATGTTGATTTTTTCTTAAGAGAAAGAAGTATGGTAAGCATGAACAGTAGTTGTATGAGAATCAAACATGATGTGGGAAAAAAATCAACAAAATGAGTGTTGCGTTTTTAAAGTCAGTCAGTATATTTAATCACTTAATTAGTTATATTTCAAATATACAAGAAAGCGTTTTTGTTTCAAGTTCATATTCGCCTTTTTAGAATACTAATGCAGGAGTTCCACAAGGCTCTGTATTAGGTTCCGTACTATTCCTTATTGATGTATATGAGATAGCTGGTAATTTGATAAGTCTAACTCGATTGTCTGCTGATGAAACATCCCTTTCTAATTTAAGTATTATAGTCCTTACACAATAGAGGATGTCTTTAATAGCGATTTAGAACAAATTTCAGCATGGTCTAAAGATTGGCTTATTGATTTTAATCCTAACAAGACAATTACTATGCTATTCTCCTGTAATTCTTCCCCAGATGATATTAAAATAGAACTTCAAAATCAAGTAGTAGAATTGTCTCCTATCATAAACACTTAGGGATTTCTTTTGATTCCAATGGTAAATTCTATACACATATATAAAACGTTTTAAATTGTGCAAGCACAAGATTAAATTTCTAAAAAGAATTGAAATATGTATTGACTAGAAATCAGTATCTTAATCGTATAAACTTAACACTTATAAGATTAATTATGGAATATGCATGTGAGTTATGGGATGGCTGTACTCAACAAGATTCCGACAATCTAGAACATGACGTTTAGTTGGAAGCAGGAAGATTAGGTACTGGGTTGTCCGTGTTTTCTAGTCCGGAAGTTATATATTTTCAGTGGTACAGGCCCACATTTGCTAGTGGACAGAAGAAAATCCAGAAAGCTCAATATGTTCTATTCTTCACATAAAGAGGGACTGCCTCTACGATTTAATGCCACTTTTTCAGTTATAAATAGATATAACCAGAAAAATTCTTTTTTTTTTCATCTAATTCTATCGAATGAAATAGCCTAAACCCCGACATATGTACGTCCAGAAATATGATTATATTTATCTAACTTGATACAGACACAATTGCACTCCAATCTTTATTATTAAGGACAGTTGATTGGATAAAAGTGATGGATTGCCACGCCTATATTAAAACTGAGGTCCTATGAACTGACTTCAGATAGCTCCCAGTATTCGAATTTGATAAAAAATGGTTGTGGTGGTGTGTGTGTGGGGGGGGGGGGGGGGAGTCAGATCATCGTTTCTATAGTTCTATATCTTTTATTTTTCTACCATTTCAGTTTTCTTTATTCTTCTGCCAATCAATCTGTATAATAATTGTCCTAAGCATACATGTAATTTTTGCCACTGGACGTTAAGCAACAAACAATCACCTCTTTATTCTGTTATCTATATTTATTTAAATCTATTGGTCCCATGAGTCTCTGTTCTTTAAACCCCATCAGCGACATATATTATATATCTCTGACCCCATTCATATCCTCATAAATGATAACCTTTTCCTAGCCTCATACATATACGTACATTGTAACTGAAACAGGAAAAATATACAGTCATATTACTGTATGCTGGAACTAATAGATAAACGTATTAGTTCCAGATTATCTTCTATAAAATGCAATTGCGTTTTAATTAGAAACAATGACAACCAAATTCTTTTTTTGTGGAAAGAGTGGGGGGACAGTTTTTTTTTAAACAAATTATTGGTTTCCTTTGAAAATAGTAGTGAAAAGAAAATACGACATTTAGTTTATAAAAATGATAATGTGAGAATTTTGTTATGAAGACATATCCCATACATCGATACTTATATTCTTGGCACTAAACATTTATTTGTACATATTTATTTAAAACACAGATTTTGGTTAGTAATTTCTTTCCTGGTCAGGGGATGATATTGTATTAAAAACCAATAAAAATATTCGTACTTTTCCAATCAACATGTACATCAAATCAAGGAGGTTATATGAGATCTCATATAACCTCCTTGATCAAATCTTTTTAAATGAGACATTACACACACGTGTCAAAATTTACAGACCCACCGATAACTTGTCATAATCACGCATGTTGAAGCTGGGGTTAATTAACGGCTAGTTAAGAAGTCAAATCTAGCTGTGATTAATTTCCACTCTTGATAAGCAGAATCAGTAGCAATATAATCATGTTAGAAAATGTATTGGTGACCTGGACTGGGGGCCGCACGTGCCCCCTGTGCCCCCGGTAAATCCGCCACACTGCCCATTTTTTTTAAGTTATTCAATATGAAGAAATACAAAAAAAATCAGCTGGTTTTGAAACTTTTTAAGAGTTGCAAATATTTAACAAATTAAAATTATGATACAGAATGATTCTTTTTATTTGTTTTCCTCACGAGTGTTTGCTGAAGCATTTTTTCCCGAATCCCGAAAAGTTTGATCATATATTCCAGAGTTTAATACGTTTAAAAACCGAATTCAAACACATAAAAAAGTCCCAACCCGACGTTCATAAAAGGTCTGTTCTAGAGTTAAGTTTAATTTTCAGAAATTAAAATCAAACACAATGTTTTATACAAATTCGTCTTCAGACACGTAAATAATATAGGTTATTAGCTTGCCTGGATTGTGATAGAAAATATCCAATGAACTGCATAAAATATCTAATGCTATGGGTCACGCATGGACTGTCTTACTTTATCATGTTTATAGGGATGCCCATGTGGCACATCAAAGATAAGATTGATTTACCCATTGTACTTTAGAATTGCAACAAATCTTAAATTCACTTGAATACATTAATATATTGACCTGTTATCTTGTCGACCTTAAAGCCAACATACAGATGGCCGTTATATCCTGAGAAGAGACCTCGATGAAATTTGAAAGTTTAACAAATCTAAGTTTTCACGGGAACGAATATTTTGTAAAAACGTTGTAGTGATCAGATTATCAATGACGCGTAATATGATGAAAAATGATGTCCTGCATTTTTCTATAAATGTAAACTCAATGTAAATATAGTCCTGCTTTTTTATTTTACACTCTATTCGGTCCTTCCTTTCTTAGTTATTAATTTTTCCTGACTTGTTTTACATAAAGTCATCATGCCTTTTTCTTTTTGGCAAGATGCCCATCCTTCCTTTTTTTCTCTAAACTCCTGTCATGCCCTTTTTTCAAGTTTCATAATAGCCCCCCCCCCCACCCACCCTTAGCCCCTAGCCCCGCCCCTAAAAATAAATGGTAGCTCCCTTATTTTGAATCAGTTGTCCTCCGACAATAGAGTACAAACTAGCAGTATTGGCAGTTTGACATTTCTTCATAAATGAGCTACGTGACGACTTACTTTAGATATGCTTATTGTGATATAAAGTTAAAAGGTCTTTCTTCTTACAACGAATTTGCAAACATTAATATATTATTAAGATCAGTACACTGTGTGTGTCCATGTAGCCGTGAGATATGGGACTTACGTATTTTCACGTCAGACAAACTTCTTCGTGCATGTGACTTCATATTCGATTAAGTAATTTCAAAAGGGATAAAAAATGTCTTAATTGATAATTTCTACATTGCATTTAAAAAATCCATTGAAAGAATATTGTATAATTAAAAATCATCGCCCGCTGTTGGAAGTTCAGTTTCGCCATTTTTTCGTGCTTGTCATGAGACGATATTTCAGGGGTTTCGATTGTTAATAGATATAGGAAGATGTGGTATGAGTGCCAATGAGACAAGGACGAACTCTCTATCAATGTTTATCGTTTATAAGATGTTGTACTTTCAATGCTATTTATAAACGCAGAGTAAAATTAAAAATGTTTGGTATACAAATTTTAAATTATTCATCTTAAAAAATATTCAGAAGATAATGGGAAATATCAAAAAATCATGATATAAATTTAAAGAAAAGAAGAAAACCCAACTCATTTTTTATTAAAATTGAAAATCCAACTTATGAAAAGTCGTATTGACCTCTAAAATTCTATACACAGAAAACAAGTACTTATAGTATCTTAAAATGTCCAAATAGAGTCCGTTTTATAAACGCGCACTGAACATAATTGTTATATTTCTATTCAGACATTCCACATTTTATCAACCGTTTCTGAACTATTTTTTGAAGATTACGAATCCGTGGCTTCATTGCACATTTAACGCAAAATACATTTTGTTTTTTTTTATTAAGAAAATCAGTTAAATACACAGTTACTTGTGTGTAAAATAATTTCAGTGGAAGCTTTCTGAAGGTATTTGATAGGACGTACATGTACGCCAATTCATGAGGGCGTGACAAATTGTCACCAATGTCCAATCAAGTTTTTCTGTTGTTCAAAGTTTGACGTGCGGTGATGTTTGAACAGTGTTGAGTGCATTTTACATTTGTCATTTCGGATTCTTTAATATCTTACTATGCTGTATGGATTTTGCTCATTGTTGAAGGCCGTACAGTGACCTTTAATTTGTTATTTCTACGTTATTCAGTCTCTGGTTAAATTCTCTCATTAGACATTATACATCTATTTCCCGTGTCTGAGGGAGATATGAAGATTTGTTCACCCAAGAATATTCATATTTCACGAGGGCTCTGCCCGAGGGAACTCTGATTTTTCGAGGGTGAGCAAATCTTCATATCTCCCGAAGCAAAGGGAAATGAATGTTTTATTCCACTGCCTATGGTTTGTTTACTATCAATACATTAAATATTATTTTGCATACATTTTGTTTTCTTATCCGCTTGTTTTTATAAGTTAAACAAAACACGACATACCCATTGATAAACAGTACGGATCAAAATTTAATTATAAGTCTTTTTGTTTTATCGTCTGAAATAAATTTGAACATGATAATGATTATTGCTATCGCTATTTTAAGAAGAATAAGAAGAATAAGAAGTTCAAAACGTTATGTACATTAACCGCGCGTAACGTCACACGATGTTATCCCGACATTTCAGAGGGGAATATGATCCTCAGAATGGAATATGAAGATTTGTTCAACGACACGTGGGATAGTCTCAACCAATCAGATATTGATTAAACTATCAATATGTATAAAAAGTGGAATAATATCCCATTATAGATTAGGGCTGTATAGCCAGTTAAGGTCGTTAAAAACTTCCATCTGTTATTATAGATGACATCATTTGCACACCGACCGTGCGAGGGCTGTATAGCCAGTCAAGGTCGTTAAAAACTCCCATCATCATCATAGATGAACCGACCGTGCAAGGGCTGTATAGCCAGCCAAGGTCGTTAAAAAGTTCCATATATATATCATAGATGATCAGGTTTGATATAAAAAAGAAAACTACATTATCGTATCTCGGATATATATCTATTAAATATAATAAAGAAAACTTAAAGTAAGATTGAGTACAACAAAAGCTTTGCCTTTTAGTTATTAAATCCTTGATGCTGTCTCCTTCAGACTGTCAAACACCGTCACCCTACGAATATAGTCTCTAGTGTGAACAGTGAATAACTTGCATTTTTTTTGGATATACTTTCCCAATTTATTTCTTGAAATTTAATGCACGAAATATCAAGAAGGGGGATGAAATTACATGTTAAAACAATTTGGGTGCTGAATCTTTATGTTAAGGAGTGATTTGGTCCAGTTAAAATAGGTAAAACATTAGTACGTCTGAAGCTGTCAAACTGAATTTTAGACCCCCTTATCACAGAATTGTCAATATTTTGAGTTAGAGCTGGTATAGAGGAGGAACGACACTCTGCACACGGCACGCAGATTTGTCTTCTATTATCGATCGGTCGCGGTGGTATTGTGTCATTTATATCAAACTACTCGTGGTGTTGACATCACCGTTAATGACACCTGGACAAACGAAATTTGTTGAATCAATTAAAAAAAACAAGTAATATACAGGAGGGCTGATCATGCAATATACATATACTTTGTACATACATAATAAACAAATTTGTTAGTTATTTCTTGACAATAAACATATTTATACCCAAACTAACTGTTTATTACCAAGGGCTAATTTCGACATCGATAATCACTGAATTCTCAATTTATTCAATCGGTTTTAAGTTTTTAATCGGGACAAAGTTTTGTAAAATACTTAATTTCAAATATTGCATTATTTCGTCATTTGTCAGTTAACAAAACAGAGATAACAGTAGAGAGAAGGCAATTAAGCAATCCAATACACAAATAATGCACGATTCAATTATGAAAAAAAACTATATTTATCATGATGGTTATTCATAAGACAAAATTTTCATTTTGTTTTCAAAATGATTAAAATACATATAAGAGTTTATATGCCTAAAATAACATAATTACTAGCGGATTTGACCGTTGACATATTATTGATATTTTACTTACCGGAAATCATATTTTAGCGACTTATTACAAAGCAACGGCTGGAGACTTAAGGAGACTTAAGAAGATTTAGAATGTTTGAATAGTGTTCTTTAATTGGCATAAATTTGAATGATTTTCACATGCTGACATTTGTAAAATTTACAAAAATCTGTGCCTCGTGATTTCGCAGAGATCGAATAAAATTTCCCGCCATTACAGTGCATTTCTTTATTGATAGAATTTACTTAAAAGATAAAAAAACATAAAGAAAATATTTCATATAAAGTGATCTTCTATCATTGATTAATCTTTTTATTTCAAAACTTTCTATATTTTCTGCGAGTGCAAGAGAGTATATTTGATATAAAAACATGAACAGATCGATCTTTTCCAGATTCAAAATTGTCGAGAGACGCTAAAATCGTACCACGTGACCTACAAAAATTTGCACACAGCACCTAAGGCTGTCGCCCCTCCTCTGGAGCTGGTAGAAGTTACTATAATTTTGATATTATTTGTCCCAATAGTAGTACACTACACTGTAAAAATCTTTCTTGAGATAGAGCAGGTGCGATTTTTTTAATTTGAATTTATTGTCTAAAAGAAATGCACTACGAAATAACTGTGTTCTCGGGCCTAATTGTTAACGTGGTATTATACATGTATGTGATAAATTGTTGTAAGCAAAAGTAAACTGAGTATAATAATTTATTCACAGTACGCACTTCCTAGTTCAGTTGTGGTGATAGAAATCTTAATATCATTGATACACAGTTGAGAAATATGGTGCAGTTCTTCAAATGCAGATTTAAACCTTATTAATATTAAACCCAATCCCGCATGCAGTTGTGGCCATCCTGTTGAGGATAGTATTCATTATTTTTTAAGTGCCCTTTTATCAACGAAGCAACAGAAATATTGTTTTCAAAATTAGAAAGATCTACTATATCCATTTTGCTTCTATTGGCTGGTGACGGTGACCTTTCATTTCAGCAAAACAAAGACTTTTTTGAGTCTGTACAATCATTTATCAGAAATACACAAAGATTTAGAACATTCAATTAAAATTAGGAATTCCTACTTCCTAACTCTTCACTCTAGTCCAGTTTTATATATTACTCTATATTATATTATACTTTTTGTTTTTGAGACAAGGCCATATTTTGTCAAAAGAGAAGCACTATTACCCCAAAGCGAATTGCGAGAAGTGGTTTCGTATTTCGTTATAGAAAAAAAAAATACTAGTAGTTTATGTAAAGTAACGACTCTCGTACGGTGTCGCGTTAATATCTTTTTAATAAATTGGTGCAATTGGATGCAAAACATAATGACCATAAAATGTCAGGTTTGCGAGATCAGACAGTAACCTAACAACTAAACAATTGAAAATCTAGGGATCAATATTTAACATTCGTCAGCAATGAGCAATTTTCATAAATAAAACATGATTTAGTCGAATACTTTGCGAGTAAAGAAAAAGAGACTACCATAGATTTGTTATTAACCCCAAATGCTTGATGGGTACAAATCAGTATTCAGGAGTTACCTTTTTTGCATTAAACCACATTACAACAGAAATTGGAAAATATGGCCTGGAAGTATTGCTATAAGACATTGTTGTTTTCCTGTTCTATGAAGCTTTCTTATTGGCAAACATGGTGATAGATTTTATAGATGCTGTCAGGCACCGACCATTGAAAACAATCGATCTGTTTAAAATAAGAAAAGAAAATAACTGTTCGATGTTGTTGTTTTTTTTGGCAAATAAGAAAAATGACCGTTTGATTTAAAATTGTTTAAAATTATTTTGAAATAGATTTATGAAAATAATTTATTTACATGTGAAAAGACTTTGTGGCGTAGGGATGTGATTGAGTGGTTTTGTTTACAATTATTTCCCATTATTTCGGCAGTGAAAATCTGCAATAATTATTTGTTCATCATGTTGTGTGATTTACACATTATAACAAAACTAAGAATATGACGGATGAATTTAGAGTTAGCTGTTTAATGTCCAGTGGCAACTATTATATGTATTATTAGGAGGACATTTAAAATGTTATAAATATGAACAAGGACATCCTTTGTTATGCAAACATGTATCACGGCACAAGCGATGACCTATAGACCGTGTGTATCATATGTATATTTATGGTGGGGTTGCTCCGAATAAAGGAGGTATAGATACAGGAAAATAAAGAAGAAAAAATATAAAATTAGAATAGAGTATAACGGGAAAAATAAAGAACAGAGGAAAATGGTATAAGAAAATTAAAGAATAGAGGGTCTAGTTTTTTTGCCGGACAATTGTTGATGATAGTTTAAAGTCAAGTGCATTTATAGTTAAAACAATACACAATCGTATGTACATCGGTAGGGATTTATGTTTAGGGTTGATGAGGCACATAACGAGTAATTGTTTTTATTTGAAATTTCTCGAATATTTGTTTTTTTTCGACTGATTTGATAGATGAATAAAAAAAATCTATAATCTAAAAAAATTGGTTTAATTACGATATATGGATACAACTGCTATTCAGTCGATTTTAAAATACATGCGATAAAAGAGAATACATAAAAAAATTAACAAACCTTTTTGACAAAAGGTCAACCTTCAAGACCCCAAATAAACTTTTGTAAGAACATTAGATTAATTCCGAATTCCATCTTAAATCAATTGTTCATTTACGTAAAAAAAATAATGTTAATACCTTGGGCTATTTTCAAAAAATGTTGACTAAATACCATGCAGACTGCAGTTTACTCGCACATTCACCAAGTACGTATTTCTACGGCTAACAAAATTCATAATCGTATCTTTTAATTTGTTTAAATTTATTTCAGTGTTTATTTTTCAAACGTTTTATGTAAATAATTTTGGATCAACATAGAGTCAGCCCAAATTATAATTTATTAAATTATTAATTAAAAACTGAAACATGCATCCAATCTAAATTTTACGCCTATTATCACCTATATAAAAAAATTAAACAGAACACCATTCATGTTTTATATTTAAAAAAAACATATACGCTAAACGAAACTATGCACGCCGAGAAACGATGTACGCTAAACGATACGATATACGCTTAATGAAACGATGTACGCAAAACCATACGATGTACAATAAAAGGGCGCTTATGTTATCGTTTATGGTATGGTTTATGGTATATGGTTTCGTTCGTACATCATTCGTTCAGCGTCCGTACAACGTTCGGTCAGCGTTTCGTTTGCATTCGTACACCGTTCGGGAAGCGTACGTACATCGTTCGGGCATCGTCCGTACATGATTCGGGCATCGTTCGTATTGTTAACTTTTACGTTACACGGACTGTATAGTAAAACACCGCTTTATATCAATAAACATACTTACACCAGCAGCTACCATCTTTTCATTCAGGAGTCAAGGGCCTATTGAAATCATATGTTTTACAATGATACTAGTGAGTAGATTTACAAAACGACGTAGATGAGCTATATATAGTCAGCCAAAACATATCAATAGACTAATTACAGGATTACCCAAGTTGTAAATATGTGCTAAATTGGATAGTGTATGGAAAGGTATATACTATGAAATTAAGAGCTCGGGGCAAGGCCCCTCGCTCTAAATTTCATAGTATATACCTTTCCATACACTAACCGACACATACATCAAACATTCTAATATGACGTTCTTCCAACGCTTTGAGTACACACCCGTGGTAAAATATGAATATATTGTATGTCAGCTGATCGGCAACGTCATGATTTGTTTGGGCTGTTCCGATCATACTCCCAGATCATATGTTTTTTTTAATGAATTAGCTAACAGACGTCAATCGCTCTGGTAAAATATTAAGTATAAAGGGCCAACTCGTGGTAAAATAAGTATAAGTTCAAGCCCCCATGAATTATTTCTTAATTTTACATGTAAAAGCACGTGACGTTTAGTGCGGTGAATATTCTTTTTCTTCAGGTACATCAAAAATTTGATCATAATATTACACGTGAAAGCACGCAACGTTTTGCGCGGTGAATATACTTTTTCCACAGGTGAATATACTGTTTTATTCAAAATCAAAATCATATAGAAAAACCTACTTAAATATTACTAATATGGAATAAAAGTAATTGTATACAGCTGGCCTCAGTGAATATTCATTTTTCAAAATTCAATTAAACCAGATATTAACCTCATCAAAAGACAGTAAATGGTTAATATAATTTTGTTATTTGAGATGGCTCGTACCAGTAAGGAAATTTTAACAATTACTAGTCGAAACATTTTTCCTAGGGATAGTTTGGACACAGTACTGGTATTGCGATCTAAAAAATATTACTACCAAGTTTTGATAAGCCTGTCCCAATTCATGAACCTCCTCAGTGATTGTCTAATGTCCTATTTTATTGCTTTTTTTATGTCCCCGCCGTAACGGAGGGGGCATTAAGTTTTACCCTTGTCCGTCTGTACGTACGTACGTCCCAAAATTTGGTTTCCGTTCTCTAACTTGAGTTTGCCTCAACTAAATGTTATGAAACTTATACACAATACTTATTACTACAAAACACAGATCAAGTTTGAATTTTGGTGGCGTCACTTTAACCATTCTAGAGTTATGCCCCTTTATTAATGAAAACATGCAAAATTTTTAGTTTCCGTTCTCTAACTTAAGTTTCCCTAAACAAAATGTTATGAAACTTATACACAATGCTTATTACCACATAATACAGATCAAGTTTGAATTTTGGTAGCGTCACTCTAACCGTTCTAGAGCTATGCCCCTTTATAAATGAAAAATTACAAAATGTTTAGTTTCCGTTCTCTAACTTAAGTTTGCCTCTACCAAATGTTATGAAACTTATACACAATGCTTATTACTACAAAACACAGATCAAGTTTGAATTTTGGTGGCGTCACTTTAACCGTTCTAGAGTTATGTCCCTTTATAAATTGAAAAATTGCAAAATTTTTAGTTTCTGTTCTCTAGCTTAAGTTTGCCTCAACCAAATGGTATGAAACTTATACACAATGCTTATTACCACAAAATACAGATTAAGTTTGAATTTTGGTGGGGTCACTTTAACCATTCTTGAGTTATGCCCCTTTATAAATAGAAAAAAAAAATTTAGTTTCCGTTCTCTAACTTAAGTTGCCTCAACCAAATGTTATGAAACTTATACACATACTCATTACCACAAAACACAGATCAGGTTGAATTTTGGTGGCGTCACTTTAACCTTTATTGAGTTATTTTACTTTTTTCTGAAACATTTTGTATTACATATAAAAGTTAAATATTTTGGTAATTTTAGTAACAAATGAAAGCTTAAGGACTTGGGATCACCGTAGAACCCTTGTTGAAAGCTTTATTTGAATTATATACAAAACATAGAAAATTGAAATAGGAGGGCATATTTTACCTGTTGTCAGATCAAACGTACCTGTTTTGTACTACAAAACTTCCGGAAACCAGTACGCTCTTATATGAAACTGAAAGTGTGTTCAATATTTTAGCAAAAGCCAGGAAAACGTATAGTTTTGAAAAGAAACGACTGTCACTTTATTTAAAGTTAGGAGAAAATAGCTAAGAGTGTTTGAAACGACAGTATTTAACAGAAAGCAAAGAGGCTATAAATTAGTGGTTTTATTTCTTATGAAACCTATCAATATATAACATCATATGTATCACTAATAAAAAAAAATATCATTCTTTTGAGAGAATTGCAGTAAAAACTGTTTTCTCAATTTCAGGGAATTATTTTTTATATCAATGTTTGTGTTCATTAAAAGTACGGCGTTGTTCTTGGTGCATTTGAATTCAAATTAGTTGACTTTCAAAGTCAAGCACTGATGTAAAATTAAATAATCATTCGATGACATCAGTGCTAATGATATAATCTCGTAAATCTAAAGGCTTTAACAGCTTGTTTGTTGATACAACTATTATGATTTCTGATGCATGGTGTATTACATGAAAATATCGACTTGTTTCGAAATGCAACATGTTATTTCCAATGAATATCATGTTAGTTTTTTATTTTGTTATTTGCTGTAAATGTTAGAAGTTTCCTTTTAAGCTAAGTTTAATTTTAAACTGTGTTTAGAGAAATTGATCCAAACTTTACGTTGGGTTTTATTTTGAATTGGTAAAGATAGTATATGTTGTATTAATTCATGACACAAATTGATGATTGATTGATTAACTATTTGGTGTTTAACGCCACTTTTATCACTATTGGCTATTTCGTGGCGGTCAGTTTTTATTGGTTGAGGAAACTGGAGTGCCTGGAAAGAACCACCGATCTTCGGCAGGAAAACTGTCAAACCTAAAGTCAATTAAGATTAAAATCGAACGCACCGGCCACGTGCGGGGTTCGAACTCCCAATCACAGTGTTGACAGGCTATAGTGATACAGCCACAGGCACTTGTCTCTAAAAAACAATTACCTATATACTTTAAATATGTTAAAGTGTATAGGTAAATTTTTTCAGAGACACGTGCCTGTGGATACAGTGTATGAACTTCTTAGACCACTCGGCCACCGATGACCTCATATAATAAGTAAAAAATTCCATGATTTTGTTTTAAAAGTAATCAATGTATCACCGATTCACCACTTTCAAAAGTTTAGTACATGTACTAGTTTTAACTCTTAGAGTGCAAAATGAAATCAACAAATTAGAATACCATTGTTACGCACCTTTCTCTCTCACTCGTGCGCTCGCCCTTAGCATGATATTTCAATTTTGTTAATTTGAAATATATATGAGAAAACAGTAATGAATTAAATCAGTGTACTTGTTTGTTTCTTTGTTAATTGACAAAACAGGTCAAGTTCACACGGGAATGGTTCGATTATTTCATATCTTTCAAGAAACTTGAAGCATATTAATTCATAGCATTTCCGACATCAATATTGCATTTGAAATACAGTTACATATCAATACGATAGCTTAGTTCGCATTCGTGCCATGATAAATTGTAATTGCTAAAGATATGACTTTCAAAGCCGAAACTGAAAGACGGTTTCAAAATATCGTCACTTCACTCAAGCGTTTAATAACAAGATTTTCTACTTTATTCGTTAAAACATATTTTGACCATTTGTATTACTTATACAGGTATTATACTCAACTTGCGTAATGTATCAATTATTGGATTCTGCTTAAACATTATTTAAACATAAAACAGCTAGACTTCATCATTTATAAATATAAGCTTCTCTTAAATAAATATTGGATTCAGTTTAAACAATGTTTAATAGTCAATACTAAATAATCTGGCATAATTTTTATTATTCAATAGAAGACTATAAGTATAAACAACTAGGATACAGAAACAAGCAAACAGTGCTGATTTTCATCCGTCTCGTCAACTAAAAATTACAACACACAAACGTAAAACATGCTCCGACAGAATCCATGTAACACTTAAACAATTCAAAATTTTAAAAAGTTTTCAAATTTTTAATTTTTTTTTGTACTTTTGATCAAAGTTTAAAAATATCTACATTCCAAATTTTTGAAAGTTGAGTGTCACATTGAATGTACATGTATTATGAAAACTAAATACAAAATACAACGAATGGTTGTTTAAATTGTGTGGAAATGATAAAAGTAAAAAAGGAGACATAAGTTAGATAAATTCACATTTCAGTTTATATAAATCAGTATATAATAGAAACAGTTAATGGCACCATTTTCGTTATCAGTTTATAATTATATAGAGTCATTTCTGTCAGCCTAAAGTACATTTCAGAATCAGAATAAATGTTTACAATTAATAAATTGAGAGTATCCGTCGTTAAAAAACTTTCAAAAAACATACACGTCATATCTACGTTTTACACATGTTCATGTTTTTCTGTGACACTTAATGACGTCTTTACGCTAAATCCATTGGAAAGTTGAATGTGTACTGATTGATATTTTAGTCTTAGATACATGATTTTTTATAAGTTGTTTTTGGCTTTAAAATACTCTCCGATCTGTACTTAATGTCTTTTTGTTTTGGGGATGTATAGGTACCCGTCAACGTCCACTCTATTTTTTTGTTAGATGTATTTCAATTTGTATCAGCCTTTTCTACTGATTTTTATAGTTTGTTCTTATGTTGTATTGTTACACCACTGTCCCATGTTAGGGGGAGGGTTGGCGCCTTCAAACATGTTTTACTCCGCCACATTATGTATGTCCGTAATCAGGAGCTTTTAGTTTACATGTCTGTAATATTTGTTTATCGTAAATGTCTCATTGAATGTATTATGAAAACTATACATTTATATGAATATGATCAGTCGGAGCATGTTTTACGTTTGTGCGTTGTAATTTTTAGTTGACGAGACGGATGAAAATCAGCATTGTTTGTTTGTTTCTGTATCCTAGTTGTTTACACTTGTAGTCTTCTATTGAGTAATAAAAATTATTGAGAAAAAAAAACATTATTTCAATTAAATCCAGTAAGCAGTTAGCTTATAAAATTGTCCAATTCATATATTTGTATAGTTTTATAATAGGCCGTTAATTTTCGTAATTGAATTGTTTCATATTTTTAATGTCGGGGCCTTTTATATCCGACTACACGGTATGGGGTTTTCTCATTGTTGAAGGCCGTGCAGTTGCCTATAATTGCATTCGAACTTAAGTGGATATTTGTCTCATTTACAATCATATCACATCTCCTTATTTTTTAATGTTTAACCCTTTGTGCGCCGAGGCGTTTTTTCTTTTCTTTATACAAAGCGTTACGTTTCCAAACACATGTTAATGACGTTTCTATACACGATAAGTTACATGACATCAACACATTAAATTCAAGCACTTGCATGTTGCCCATCTTGCCATTGTTATCAAACGGATTGAACGGTCTCTATTGACGGTCCCGAATTGTCTTCAAAGACAGTCCCAGTCGTTTTCATTATATCTGCCAGTCTGAAGAACCGTCCGAGCTGTCTCTTCGATAGACGGACCGATTGTCTTGTATTCTGGTCTGATTGCGTTTTGTTTGCGTGGCTACTGACAAAAGACTTAAAAACAATTCCTGAATAGCCTCAGAATAATCATGATAATACGGACTATGATGTTTTACTCATTATTTCAAATATTCCCTATATTGAAAGGAATTGAGGTTAAAGAAATCTATTTCTATGATAATTCTCGAAATATTTCAACTTTGTATGTTTCACTTTCTGCAAGATCTTTTCTATTTGAAATTAAAAAAAACACAAAATTAATTAATAAATTTTTTCCTTTACTTTCAAATTATATTACCATTTCATTTAAAGTTCGAAAAAATGTAAAAAAACAAAAAAATCGTCTTCTACTGTCACAAACTTCCCTCGGAAGGAAAAAACTTGTCACACAAAAAAAAAATGCAATGGACGAGTTACTTTTTTCAAGGTCGTAGCGCAAGGAATTCTAGCTTAAAGCAGATTGGGTCTTGTGGATGTCAGAGTGTGAGGGTTTCGTGGACCAAGTCCACAAAAGCTGACAAATTTGGATATTTAGAAGCCAAAATGTAACATTTATACTTCATTGTTACTTTGGAACTACAAGAAATGCGCTTTTAGACATTTATTTGTAGTTTTTGATAGAACTCTGCTTATCTTGCTCATATATTCATATAGTTAGGAAAAAACAACTGATTTCGTGTGATTGCAATAGTTTAAATGAATCAGTTGACCTGAAACGATCTACATAAAAAATGAAAACATAATATTTATGAAGACAAATGATGTTCCAATGAAAATACTGAAAGCTCAGCTAGAAGCATTTTTTTTTCTGTAGACAAATTACGGTAACCATTAAATCCGTATAACCAGTTCGGTTCTAAGTGAAATTTAGAAAAATCCATTGACTTGAGAAATAAACATGAAACAAATATTTACAACTTACCATTAGTATGAAACAATAAACCATATGTCGAAAATATTGAGAACAATTACCTTTAATAAGGAGAAATTAACTTACTCAAATTCAGGTAAAAAGCCGAAGAATCGAAATTATTTGAAGTGGAGGAAATTAATTTCAATCTCAGGTTACAAGCAAGACAGATTACCTGTACGATTTACGACAGTTTATGTTATCATTATCAATTATGTTTACTTCAAAACTGTCAATCATCATCTTAAGTGTTTATTAAGGACACAATACATAGTAATTAAGCATTCTGAAAGCTGAAAATAGCAGCATTTACCTAATGTAAACAAAGTTCTATGTCACTCTATAGAATTTTAATTTACGACTGTTCATGCTGTAAATCAAAATGCAAGATGATGTGTATATATAGATTGAAAAAACAACTACAATAAGGGAGCTACCATTTGATTTTTAGGGGGGGGGGGGGGGGGGGGTAGGATGAAATTTGAAAAAAAAGGCAGGACAGGAGTTTTGAGTAAAAAAAAAGGCAGGATGAGACACTTTGCAAAAAAAAAGACCGAAAAGAGTGAAAAATAAAAAGGCAGGACAGAGATTACAACTAAAAAAAAAAATGCAGGACAACATTTTTCATCCTAGCCCCCCCCCCCCCCCCCCCCCCTCATAAAAATCAAAAGGTAGCTCCCTAAGTGACGGTGGAAGATGATAGACGTCAAATGTCATATTGTAGAGCTGCATGTTGAATGTCCCTTTAGTATATTCCGCCTCTTTTTATTGCATAATTATGTATAATTTAATATATACATCATCACTATAAACGATATTTCGTGAAAAATGCAGACAGCTATCAAACGACACAAAACAAAACCTATTAGACAGCTAAATGTCTAGGAAGGATGTATAAGATCCGAAATAGTTGAGGAGCTATATGACCAAAAAGGACATAGAAATAATTGCCAAACCATCTAAGGTCAACTTTGCCTCAATTAGTTGAAACATTAGTTTCTTAAAAATTTATAAGCAGACAATTTTAGAAAGGTTTGTTATAAGTCATGTTAGTACCACATTATTGACTACTTAGCTGATGTTATCCTCGGGGAACCGATAGTCCACCCACAGCGGTATCGACCCAGTGCTGTAATAATGAAAATAACGATTAAAATATATGTGTTCGAAGCGCTTTTCTGGATTTACCTTTATCAGGAACGCTCAATACAGAATTTTGAAAGCCAAGGATGTATAAGAAACGAAACAGTTGAAGAGCTATATGACCAAAAAGGACCTAAACAAATAGTAGCCAAATCCATGTAAAGACAATTTTGACTGAATGAGTTGAAACATTAGTTTCTTAATCATTTATAAATTTATAAACGAGCAATTTTAGAAAGGTTTGTTATAAATCATGTCAGTACCGAAGTATTCACTTCTGAGCTGATGATACCATCGGAGACTGATAGTCCATCGACAGGGGTATCGACCTAGTGCTGTAAAATTGAAAATAACACTAACGCTTAGGATAAAATTCGAATATCACGGCCTAGGCCATGTGTAAATTTCCAACAAATATATGGCTCCGAAAAGCTTTTCTGCAATTACTTTCATCAGGAACACTCAATGCAGAATATTTGAAAGATAAGGATGTATAAGTTCCTAAACAGTTGAAGAGCTATATGACCAAAAAAAGGGACACAAAAACAATAGCCACATCCATGTAAGGTCAACTTTTCCTTTCTGGAGTTGTAACCTTGGTTAAAAAAATGGTTGCCTATAATTGCTTACATTCACTTCATTTGAACTTTGGTGGATAGTTGTCTCATTGGCAAACATACCACATCTCCTTATTTTTATACAAATATACTGAAAATTAAAAAAAAAAGAAGGTTGAAATAAGTATCCAGTAACGGAGTTATGTATAAAAAATATATGAATTCTTTTTTAAGTTGGTTTAATTTTTAGAGAAAAGGGGGGCAAGAGGGGGGTCCATTAACAGGTTAACAATTTTTGATTTTGCTCAAAACAGATAACAGTAAATTTTAAATAATGATAACAGATAACAGCAATTTGAGAAAACAGAAAAAAGTGAATTCAAAAATCAAAAAAACAGTTAACAAATGATTGAATTAAATATATTAAATCATTCGTGTCCAGGACCAATCCAGTATATCTTATTATAATCCTTGTTATAATTCACATTTTCAATGTACATGTCTCTAAATTATCTTCAATTGCTTTACTCAAAGTATGATAATAAGTACATTTAAGTACATTAATAAAATTGAGAATGGAAATGGGGAATGTGTCAAAGAGACAACAACCCGACCATAGAGCAGATAACAGCCGAAGTCAATTCATAGACTATTAAGTCAATTCATAGACTATTTTCTGAAGCCAGTTGTTAGCAAACTATGGACATATACAAAGGGCATATCCTCTTTCATCAACAAAATTGAACGTGTCAGACTATAGCAAAATATTATATTATTTAGCCTTGATATTTCTAGTATGTACAATTATATATATCTTTATTCTCACAAACCAAATTACAAAGGTAAATTCACTCACACCAAGAAATAATTGAAGCGGTATATATCAAAGATGCTTGAAATTAAATATGACATACCTTTCCTACCTAAAGAATTATTTTTAGAACTTTTGAATTACGTACTTAGAAATAATATATTTGAATTTAATGATATAATTTTCAAACATAGATGTGGAATTCCCATGGGAAACACAATGAGTCCTATCTTAACTGATATAAGAATGTTTGAAATAATATAAAAAATCCTAGAACTATTTCTGTTTAAGAATAATATCACTCATTTACGAATTTATCGGGACGATGGGTTCGTCCTATTTGACTCCAGTATAGACAATCTTTTAGTCTCCATTTAACATCGCTAATTCTATAAACCCATTACTTAGATTTACACATGGAATATTATCTAAAAGTATCCAGTTTCTAGACATAACTGTCTTCAAAGATGAAAGAAGAGGTGAACAAAATCCAATTTAAGATATTAAACTAAATAGGAAACCAACTGATAATTTTCAATATCTTGAACGAACATCAGCGCACCCTACGTCGGTATTCAAAAGCTTCATAACTGAAAAATTTTTTGCTTTATTAGGTTTTGCAATAACTAAAAAAAACTTCTCTGAAGAAGTTCAACTTTTTAAGTCTAAACTTCTTAAAAGATCTTAAAAGAGGACATTGCGAAAATGAGACCGACAATATTATAACAAACACAAGAAAAAAATAAAGAAAAGAATCTTTGAAATATGATTATAAAAATAAGAAAGTGGCTGCACCACTCGTCTTTGCAACAAGATTTAATCCGGTATTTAAAGGAATCAGAAATCAGAAATGCAAAAATACTATTTCCAAAACCTCTGATTATTGCATACAGAAGAAATAAAAATCTAAAAGAGAATATAACACATTCAAGAATAAAAAAGGATATATAAAGATAAAATCAGACAAAAGATAAAATAGCATGCATAAAAAATTAAGGGAAACAAGATTTAATCAAAGGAATATAAATGAAAAAATAAAGAAAGAAAGAAAGAATATAAAAAAAAGAAAGAGAGAAACGAACGTATAAACAGGTATATCCCTATACATAAAAAATCCAATTTGAACCATTATTAGTACTACAAAAAGGGAAACATATGGCCAGGGATACCTGATGAGGATAGTCCTACGGGTCTATACGACCTTAACCGAAATACCTTTTATATTATACAAAACACATACTCAGCTCTGTGATTCTTTTCTAAGAATACATACATTAATTAATAATAATACTTTATTCCAAAAGCAAGTACAGCTTATAGGATATATATACAATTTTTGAAAAATTAATTATACATGCACCATATCACATAAACAGACATATAATAATAAAATGTTAACTACATTTAAATACATTAAATCACTCTTATACAATACAATAATAAGTATAACGCAGAGTATGAAATTCATAAAATTGTTAAAAGTTAGCAGCGTAGTTTCTCAGCTAATTTTAATTATTTACCAAGATTGTTTAGTTCTTTAATATTTTGTACAGATAACAATTGTATCAATTTATAAGTAGAGGGGTGTCTCCAATAATATTGTTTGATATATTTTTCCCTAATATCAGCATATTTATTACATTCCAATAAAAAATGAAATTCGTCTTCAATGGAACTTGTATTACAATAAATACATAATCTATCTTTCCTGTCCATATCATAATATCTTCCTGTCTCTAAATTCAAATTATGTGCACAAATACGGTATTTACAAATATAAGGTTTATATATATAATTCACTTGTTTGTCTAAGTAAAATTGTAAAGTATGTGTACAAAAAATATATTTATATAATTGAAATTTGTTTGAGACTTCAAAGAAAGCATTTGCTACGCATATAAATGTATCAACCATTCTCTCTTTTAATTGTCTCAGAAAAAAATCTACATTATCTACCTTTTGACTTAACCAAATAAAGTTAAAGCCATATTTACCCAAAATATCTTTAATCTTACAGCACCAGTTCTGCTTATCATTTGGTTTTCTATTACAGCTACTAAACATTTCATCATAACAATTTTTCAATATGCAATTATCAGTACATAATAATTTTATCCAATATTTTACCATTCTATATTCTCTCTCTATACACATAGGTATTCTACCCAGTTCACAATATACCATGTTATTAACAGTACTCAATCTAATTAAAATATAGATCTCGGATTTCGTTATACTACGTTATACTACATACGAATGTAGTATAACGTAGTATAACGAAATCCGAGATCTATATTTTAATTAGATTGTAACAGTACTCTTTTTTGCTTTCAGTATACGTTTCAAAAAATACATATGAACCCTTTCAATATCTGGTGCCATATGATACCCCCAAATTTCACAGCCATAGTTCAAAATACTTGCAACATAAGTTTCAAATAAAGTCAATAATGTTTCATGGTTATAATAGTCATCCTGCATTTATTAAACATACTATATACTGCTTTTTTCCCTTGCTCTGACAATCTCTTTTGTGTATTAACAAAATTACCAGTGTAATAAAAAAGTAAGCCTAAATACATAAACTCATTACAAATATCAATTTTATCACCATTTAAAAACCATTTTTCTTACTGTTTAGGCTTACCCCTATTTCTGAAAATTACAATCTTTGTTTTTGTAAAATTAATATATAAATTGTTTTCATTTGAGTAAGTATTGACACTATCAATCATATGCTGTAAATCTTTTATATTTTCACTGAATAAAACCATATCATCTGCATACATCAGAAGATATAAATTTAACATTTTAAGCTTATAAGATTTACAATTTTGATTTAATAATTCCATCTCCGTGTCATTTACATATAAAGAATACAAAAGAGGAGATAAAGATTCCCCTTGCATAAGGCCAACAGTGCATTAAAAAAATTCAGATAATTTACCATTCATCTTAACACATGATTTCAAATTCATATACATTGATTTAATTACATTAAATAACTTCCCTGTAATACCATATCTTATTAAATTACAAGCCCGAGTGAGTTTCTTGTACAAAAATAAATGGTGGAAAAAAGTATTCCATAACAAAAATATATTATCATACATTGAATAAACAACTAGATAGCACTAGATACATACATTGAAAATAGGAATTATTACAAAGGATTATTATAAACATACTGCCCTGGGATGAAGGTGTTAGGGTATATTAACACACGAGGGGAAAAATTAAGTCTCGGGTGATAATTTTTTTCACCGAGTGTGTTAATCACCGTAACACCTTCATCCAAGGGCAGTATGTTTTTTATTATACTGAATGCCTTATGATTCAAGTGTGCACTATGTTATGAGAAGGACAATTGTAAAAAAATAAAGTCATAAATTAAGATAGATTACTAATAACAACAACAAAACGACGGAAATGATGTAGAAATAAGAATCTGTAAACCTCGGCCGGAGCGGGTTTTAATTGTTCCGGGTCGGCAAACTTCGGGCTCAGCGGGTGTTGATTTTAGGCATTAATACCCGTTGCTAATATTATCACATGTTGCTATGGGTGGGCCGGCCTTATGAAAGGTAAGTGAAAATTAACAAATGCCGCGTGTCCAATGAAATGAATGGATGATATACGAAATTTGCATAAAGTATAATAAAATAAGATATACTGGATTGGTCCTGGACCCGACAGACTTTAATATAAAAACAGTTAACAGAGAAATGACCATTAACAGCTAACAGGGGTAATTTCTTCATAATAACAGTTAACAACAATGTCAATTTTAAGAAACCATATAACAGCTAATTAGTCAATAACAGTTTACAGCACACATATTTTCAAAATAACAGTTAACAAAAGTTTTAAAATGCCTAAAACACATTAGCCCCTTCTTTAGAGAACAGTTTATTTGTTCTTATATTCACGTTCTCTTGTTGAGTACTCATAAATCAGTTTCACACCACTAGAGGGTGTATTCAAGATTCTGATTCTCGTCAGTTGTCCTAGGTCTTCATGAAAAAAACTTTCTTTAAGAATTTAGCGTCGTTTATGTCTGTTGAATTTATTAATGACTTGCCCTTTAATTTAGAGAGTATCGTACAGTTTAGTCACTTGCCAGGTTGGTAATCGTTAAAGCCCTTATGGTCTCCTCAATATATCAATTCAAGTTATTTAGGCTTCGGCCTTATCTGTTTAAAAAGGGATACGCATGTGATGTAAAACAGTTTATGATTTTCTTTATCATTTTTGTTTTAATGTGCAAAACTGATTTTTTTTTGTAAGTGAAAAAATTATTTGTTTTGACATTTATTTACTGTTGTTTTATATTTAAAAGAGGCTGTGGTACTCTGAATGTGAGCTATAGTATTTTAAATCTCAGTATGAGGAACAAATTTACGTTTTCAATATTTCAAATCGACGGATTTATTAATGAAGTCTTAGAGAATATTTGAGAAGTCAATTCAAAATGAAAATTGTTATTTTTTCTTGGACAATGGTTTTGAATGACAAAGAACTATGATTGATGTTGCATTGATTATTAACAAGATATGACATCGTTATACACGATTTCTTCTGTGTCATGATAAAAGACTCAGACTATTAATTTTCAATCTGACGGACTGATAAAACTTGAATAGGTAGAATGCCTGATTTTTTTTTTATTTTACCAAAATTGTTCATTATAACAGGTTTTGTGTATAAATTAACCAGCGCTTCTGTACTGTCATGATTTATAACAAACCTTCCTTAAATTGTCCGTTGATACATTTAGAAATTATTAAGAAAAAAGGTTTCAACCCCTTCAGGCAACGTTGACATTAGATGGATTTGGCTATTTTTGTAAAATCCTTTTAGTCATAAAGCTCTTCAACTGATTCGGTTCTTATACATCATTGGCTGTCATATAATCGGCTTTGGGCGTTCATAATAAAGGTAAATTCAGAAAAAAAACGCTTCGGAAGCATAACATTTATAAAGTGTGTTGTTCTCATTTTTAACTGAACACATTCAAATGGCTTTCTTTCATGAGAATCCTTTACAGTATTTTACTATTCAATTTATTTTGCACGCGTTTTCCACGGAAAACACGAGTCTCACACGATACATCAGGAATAATAATGAAAAGAAAATTGGCGGTAGTTATATTCTATACTCATGGAGGTTTTGCAGATTTTTCTTCTTTCTAGAATGCGAGTTTGAAATGACGCCACATAAAAATATCATATAATTTCAATATTTAATTTTTATCCAGATATAAATCAAAATCTTGACAAGCATTTCGATTTATTTTGATATTTATGGACCTGAGATCCCCTTGGTTTTTGATAGTGTTTGTGTTGCACAGTCTGTAGTTTTCTATGATGTGTTTTGTGAACTGCTGTTTGTCTTTTTGTCGTTATTTCGTTTTTTGACTTGGCATCGTCAGTGTGTTTTCAACTTAAGAGTTTGAATATGCTTTTGGTGTCTTTCGCCTCTCCTTTATGAATCTGTTCGGAATCAAGATGATAGATATTCACATTTAAATGAAGCGACCACAGCCATGATCTCCTATCAAATAATTCGGAAAATAATATTCAATCAATCAGTATGTGTAGAAATAATGCATTATTGATGCATATTAGAAAATCTGTTAAAAGGAGACAATTTTATATGAAAGCTTTTTCTTGCAATTTTCCTTACATTTATTATTATAATAAATTACTTTAATAATTTATACATATTGTGTAACTAATTACTCCATTAAAAGTACGTTAAATAACGCAGTTTGTCAGCAAACAAATGTATCAGAATAGCTGTTATTATTCTCCTTCAAAGTATACATTTTTGATACTTTGTGTCTTTTCATTTTCTTAGTTTTTTTTAGTGTTTTGTGTCGATCTGACGAGTCAAGCCCTTTTTAACCGATTTTTACAGTTTGTTCTCATTTTGTACTGTTATATCCCTATCCCGGGCTAGGGAGATGGTTAAGCACTCGTAATATAAAACAAGGAGATGTGATATAATTGAAAATGTGACAACTATCCAACAGTGTCCAAATAACATAGATTTAAGCAATGATAGGTCTCCGTATGGCCTTTATCAATGCACAAAGCCCATACCATATAGTCAGTATAAAAGGCCTCGACATGACAAAATGTGAAACAATTCAAACTAAAAGACCAACGAACTGTTTTACGTTGAAACAATAAACGAAAAGCGGATATGATAAGACAGCAACCAATGTGTTAACCCAGTTACATTCTGTATGTACCTGTCCCAAGTCAGGAGCCTACAATTTAGTGTTTTTCATTTGTGGTTGACTGTCATGTTTGTTTTTCGTTCATGTTTTAAACATAAACCTGGCCGTTGGTATACCCGGTTGAATTATTTTACATTTTGTCATGTCGAGGCTTTTGTTAGCAAGATCACCATACACTGTTCTTGAGTCATCGACAAACTTTTGATAATGACATAATTTTATATCAGTGTGGACGAAAAATAATTGATTCATACCTTTACCTTGAAGTGAAAATAGTGGTTAAGATATCCTGTATTATGCCATACATTTCCTCTTTAATGCGAATACCCGTCGCTCCTCTCTGTGAACCAACATTTCTGATAGAACGAATTATCTACTATCAATCCACATTTTATATCCTACTAAGTTATATATTGTTATGAATAAAAGTAGATTCTGGGTATACGTCATTTAAACAGAAACCCAACAAAACCGAAAAACAAAAATGAAATATAACTTGTCTCCATTAATTCGTCAGCATAAACCAACTACATGTTTTAATTTTACGCATTGCAAGCAGTTCCGAACCCAATTGCAGACGGATTATCGGGTTTGTTTGGACAGGGCAGTCAATTTAATTAATAAGTGTTTTATAGGAGTCTTAGATCTCATTGCGTTATAGTGTAACAGCAAAGAGGGAGACTAAAGGTGAATTATGGAAATAAACTTGAAGAATATGCCTTTAAATCACAATTCATTTATATATTTATGGAAAAATATAATTGTCCCGTAATGAATTAACTGCATATATCACCATATTTAATAGAATTTATAGTAATTGCATGGTGCATTTACAATTTATTGCTCTCTTGATTATAGTAAAGTATAAAAGTTTAGTGGGTGTACAATATCAAAGAAATTACATTCAATCTGTAATTTGACACTAGTAAAGGAATTTTAGTCCTAAACGGCCATTCTGATCTTAATATCATCTTAAAAGTCTTAACCTAAAAAGTTGAGTCTTGTTTGAAATAATTAGTTGTTTTTCAGATATTTTTTAGTGCTGATCAGTAGTAAAAAGTAAAACAACAAAAATACCGAACTCCAAGGAAAAGTCCCTTAACAATTGGCAAAATCTAAAGCTCAAACACATCAAACGAATGGAAAACAACTGTCATATTCCTGACTGGGTACAGGCATTTCGTTATTTAGAATGTAGTGGATTGAACCTGTTTTTTTTTTGCTAGCCAAACCTCCCGCTTATATAGCAACAAATGAAAGTCTCACAAGATACACCAGAATGATATTGAAAAGAACGTGAGCGGTAGTTATATTTTACACTCATATAGTTTTCATTGAAGATTTTTCTTCTTTCTAGAATGCGAGTTTGAAATGACGCTACTTAAAGATATGAAATACTTTCAATATTCAATTTTAATCAAGATATAATAATTTAAAGTCATGACAAACACTTTGAATTTGAATTTGATATTGATGAAGTTTTTTAGAATCTAGGTACTAGAAACAATCTTCAAATTAAAATGGAGCGATTAAAGCCATGCTCTCCTATCAAACAATAAACACTTTAAATGAATGTTTGTTCGAGATATTTCTCTTGTTGTTATTATTAAATTGCTTTTCTACTTATTTGTGTGAGCTATGTGTCGATCTTATTAGTCAAGCCCTTTTAAACCGATTTTTAGAGTGTGTTCTTAAGTTTTTGTCACACCACTGTACCGGGTTAGCAGGGAGATTGCTGCACGCTCGCAATATAAAATAAAGAGACAACTATCCATCAGAGTCTAAATAACGTGGATTTAAGCACTGATGAGTCGCCGTATGTCCAATGTGCAAAACCCATACAGTATAGTCAGCTATAAAAGACCTCAACATGAAAAAAAAAGAGAAACAATTCAAACAAAAAGACCAACGGCCTGATTTACGACAAAACAAAAAATCACAAAACTGATATGATTTGCAACAACCAACGTGTTTATCTCAACCACATTCTGTAAGTGCCTGTCCCAAGTGAAAAGCCTATAATTTAATGGTTTTCATTGGTGGCTGTCTATCATGTTTGTTTTTCGTTTATTGTTTTATACATAACTCAGGTCGTTGGAATACCCGGTTGAATTATTTTTTATTTGGTCATATCGAAGTCTTTGTTATATTGATATACGGTTATGGATTTTTCTCATTGTTGAAGGTCCGCATCTTCTTATTTTACATGCATCTTATATCAGTTCTGCTTTGCAGACAATATTTGTAACAATTCAAAACAAGTATAAAACAAGCAGGATATCGGTCACATCTTCATCTGACATCGTCGGTTTTCACAAATAGAATTTTAGAATAAGCATTTTATGCCTTTGTAAATATCATTTACACAACCAAATCACCATACACAGTTATTCAGTCATCGACAAACTTTTGATAATGACATAATATTATAGCAGTGTGGACGAAAAATGATTGATGCATACCTTTACTTTGAAGTGAATATAATGGTTAAGATATCCTGTATTAAGCCATACATTTCCTCTTTAATACGAATACCCGTCGCTCCTCCCTGTGAACCAACATTTCTGATAAAACAGATTATCTATTATTAATCCACATTTTATATCCTACTCAATAATATATCGTTATGAATAAAAATAGATGCTGGTATGAGAGACTGGCTGGGGGGGGGGGGGGGGGGGGGGGTCCTTCATTTCTTTAGTCTTTAAAATTTGAAATAAATTTCATCACTCTTTATTAATTTTGCCCATTATTCTCTATTCTTTATATTTTAGCACCGCATTATTCTATTCTTTCTTTTTTTTTGCCAATTTGTCACTATTTTTTATTGTTTTGCCCTTTGTTCATTACTTTTTGCCCATTATTCTCTATTCTATCAAGCCAATCCAGATTTCTCGAGTATATTTTATTGACACAAAAACCCAACAAAATCGAAACTAGAGGCTCTCAAGAGCCTGTGTCGCTCACCTGTATCTACTGTGGTTTTGGAAATCATGTAAAATACGGTTAAAATCATAATAGATACCCTAATAATGATTGTAGCCAAGTTTGGTTTATTTTGGCCCAGTAGTTTTATTAAAAGCAGAAGATTTTTGAAATGTTTTACAAAAATTACCAATGAATTGCAGAAAATGACTTTAAAAGATTGAAGAAAGATACCAGAGGGACAGTCAAATTTATAGATCGAAAACAAACTGACGTCGTGTTGCTTATGTTATAACAAATCCGGTAGTCTAATTCGGTAGGTCACATTTAAAGGACAATAACTCCAATAAGATGTCAATTGCCAATTTTGGTCATGTTGACTTATTTGTAGATCTTTCTTTGCTTGATATTTTTGCTGTTTACAGTATATCTCAATCTATAATGATATTCAAGATAATTAAACAAAAAATGCAAAATTTATTTCACCCAGGGCCAGTATAATGCTGGAAATGCCTTTAAATGGATTTTTTAAAACAAATATGCTGAAAGCAAAGATATAAGAATGGTTTTTAGAAAAAAGTAACACTGAATAATTCTAAAAATGGAACATATCAAGGAGGAATTATTATCACTCCCCCAACACCCCTGAAAAAAATGAAGTCATCCCATTGTAGTCTTACAATAGTTACTGAAGACCCCTTATCCATATTTGAATTAGTTTTCAAGTTGTCACCATTTGAAATTGTTTTTTTACATTTTTCCTATAAACTTCTGTAGTAAACACCTATATTCTATTTTTACCCATGGCGACCATGTTGGTTGTAGGGCAGGGTCATCAGATACATTTTTCGATCAAAATACTCTAATTATAATTGTGGCTAAGTTCAATCCCATTTTGCCAAGTAGATTAAAAGTAGAAGATTTTTGTAAAAGATTCAAAAATTTGCGAAAAATAGTGAAAAATTGACTTTAAAGGGCAATAACTCCTTAAGAGGTCAATTGACAATTTTGGTGATATGACTTGTTTGTAGATCTTACTTTACTGAACATTCTTGCTGTTTACAGTTTATCTCTATCTATTATAATATTCAAAAACCAAAAACTGCAAAATTTCCTTAAAATTACCAATTCAGGGGCAGCAACCCAACAACGGGTTGTCTAATTCGTCTGAAAATTTCAAGCCAGATAGATCTTGACCTGATAAACATTTTTACTCGTGTTAGATTAACTGTAAATTCTTTCAGAGATATAAGCCAAAAACTGCATTTTGGCGGGGTCATCGGATACATTTTTTAAACTAGATACACTAAGGATTATTTAGGACAAGTTTGGTTTAATTTTGGACCTGTAGTTTCAGTGGAGAAGATTTTTGTAAAAGTTAACGACGACGACGGATGACGACGACGGACCACGGACGCCAAGCAGGCATGGGGTACTCGTAATCAGTAATCGTAATCATCTGTAATCGATTACATTTTGCAATGAAATCCCATGTAGTCAGTAATCATGCTTTTTCTTATTACAAGTAATTGTAATGTAATCGATTACAATGTAAAAAAACAGGTGTAATCATGATTACTTTTAGATTACTTTAAGATTACATTCATGATTACTTACTGATTACAAATTTTGTATATGATTATAGTTTTTGATATACAATATAAAAATAAGAAGATGTGAAGCATGAATGAAAAATTATCAAACTAGTATTCACTATGATGGATCGTTGTTCAATGTGATTGATCATATCATCTATAGAACAAGTTTAGTATAACCAAGTTGGGCATGTAGAGTGAAAATGTGTGATTTATTTTGGAAATAAGTTACTAAGGGAATTTACCTTTCCAAATGTTTCATTGTGAGATTGAGTTTTTGTGATACAAGAATATATGCTTTGAAAGCATTTTGTGTTCCTTTGATAGAACAAATCTTATATTAACTAAAATTTAAGTTTACACAATAGTTTGAACTAAACTACATGGAAATTTAATAGCATAGAAAATTTAGTTCCAATTTTGACTTTGATGATCGACATAAATGAGTCCAACTGAATTGATAATGGATTTTAGAACCAAATTTTATTTTTTTACAATTAGTAGACTTTGTTTTCCATAAATGTTCTTTCCAACTATATCAAGTATTGTAATTTTTCAAAAAAATATATACATGTTTTATATAAACTACTTATAACTTTATTAATATTGCAATTAAGACAATTAATTTTTAATACCCAAGCTCACCAGTTGTTTGTCAAAAAAACTGAAGTAGTAACACCTGTAAAAACATATTGCTGTGTCAATTATATCTCCAGAGACAATAAAACTACTTAATTGATTTTTCATTATTTATTCAGGTTTTATTGTTATTTGGGCAGTTGGCTAATTTTTTTATAAAAACAATATTTCGATATCTTTTACACAAAAAAGGACACTTGTCTATGCTATCAAACACCTGTTACACTGCTCCTAGTTGTCTTAATTCTTAATAAGCTGAATAAATAAAGGATTTTAAAAAACACACAAATTTTCACAAAAAATCGATTACATTAAAATAGCAAAGTAATTATAATTTAATCGATTACATTTTAAAGTAATCGACCCCATCCCTGACGCCAAGTGATGAGAAAAGCTCACTTAGACTTCTGAGTAAGGTGAGCTAAAAAGACCAGAAAATAAAACTTGTTTCTGTTAAGTCATCATCATAATCCATTTTTTTCAATTTTAAGCATTAGGGCAGTTAAAATAATTAATATGAGTTTTACAAGAGATCCCATATTGTGTTATAGTGTAATAGCAAAGAGGAAGATTAAAAGTGAATTATGGAAATAAACTTTAAGATTTTCTACGTCATTTTGTCTCTGTTGGAGCGTTGTGTCATTGGCAATCATACTATATCTTCTGATTTTTATATTGAAGAATATGCTTTTTGATCATTATCCATTTATATTTTGTTGAACAATCTCATTGTCACGAAAAAATGAATAATATCACCATCGTTAGAAGAATTTATAATTTATTGCTCTCTTGATTATAGTTAAGTATAAAAGTATAAAGAGCGTACAATATCAAAGATATGACATTCTGTTATTTGACACTAGTAAATGAATTTAAATCTTAAATGACAATTTTGATTTTCACATCATGCGAAAAGTGTGAACCTAAAAAGTTAAGTCTTGTTAAAAGTTATTGTAATTTTTCAGAAATTTTCTGATACTTTTCGTTCGCTTTTCAGACATTTCAGTATGATTTTGTTTTGTATAAATAAAAGAAACTACTGGGACAGTCTGAACATATAGCAAACGAATAGTCTAACATTACTAAATTTACCGCTGCGGATAAGTTTGAAAATTGTCAGAAAGACTAAAATGACTTATTAATTTATTGTTCAGTCTTGTAAGAGGCTGTTTAGATAATATAAGTTATCTACGTTCATATCACGTTAAAAACTGATTTACTAGTGTGAATATAAATGAGAGAAAAATTAAAATATTTATCATATTAATACTCTTAGAATATTTCAGATCTGTAGAATTGTATGTATTATTAATGGTACTTTGTATGTTATTTAAAACTAATGTCCCCTCGTATTTTCAGAATAGTCGTTTTTCAACATATCATGTATATATGTAACTAGTTTTAAAGTTCTTTTGCTTTAAAATCCCAGGAAACAACGATTCCCTGAAGTGGCGATAATCTTAGAGATTCTGTTTCGACATCGTCATCAACACTGAACCCTACGTCACTTCCTGTTGTCATCACAGCAGTGGCAGTTGATTGGATTGTACCATGTGAGGATGTGTAGTCATGAGTTTCTGCATCATCTCCAAAGTTGATTGCAACCAAATATCTATAGACGAAATTAAAAAGAAATTAAAGCGTATTGCATATTAATCTCACAATGAAACAAGGTTGTACTTTAAATTGTACAGGTGTTGAAGTTCATTTCAAATAAACCCCTATTTCTTGTTTTCCTTTTAGTGAAAACGTGTGTGGGGAAAGAGGACGGTCGGGTCAAACTGTTTACTCTTCATACTAAAACATTGCTACTATGCTACTTGTATAGGTGTTGACCAACTTCCAGGCAGGACCGAAGCTCATAAATTCGGCAGGCCTTCTGGTAAATTTGGAGAGCCGACGGCCTTGCTTCGGAAGTTGGACGTGAAAATCTTGATAACTGATTTTAAATATCCATCTTTCGACGGTTCAATTTACAGATTACTTCATTTCATGTTTATTCTTGCTATTTTAATGTTAGCACGCCATTACTTCCATCATTAGTAGTAACGCATCTCCCACGTGGAGCTTCCTTCATAGTCTTAATGCATTACGAGTAAAAAACGGTACAGATCGTTGAACAATACAATTATATACGCACCTGTTCACATATAGAAACTCCAGGAGGATGGTGGTTGTTAAATTCCAAACAAAAAAAAAATATGCTGATCCCCAACTTTGAAGTAAAAAATATTTTTAAAGAGAAAGAGGAAAATTATTTTTTTTTATTAGATTTTAGGTGAAGTTCGCGCTTCAATATTCAATCGGATTATAAATTGTCAAGCTATACTGCTTAATAAATATAGTGAAAATTTAAACTAAAGCAAAAAATACAATACCCTGTAACTCCATCAAATTCTCGGACGAACGAGAAAATATTGTTGCTAGTGACAGCTGTATGATACTCTCCATAGCGGAAGGCATCCTCTGTTCTCAAGGAAGACAAGCCTTTGATGAATTCATAAAGAGAACCAGCCATATTCATTTGTGCCTGAATTAAATAAAAAGGTTTATGTCATTTTGGTATCAATTTAAGTAAGTAGGTTTTTTTTTATACGAATTAGATTTTGAATAAAACAGCCATCACCTGAAGAAAATTGATATTCACTACGTTAAACGTCACATGTTTAATGATGATAGAATGTTTGAGTACAATTGGTTTTGGTAAATAATTGTCCTTACATACATTTTCTATCACTCGGAATATGGAATAAAACTATTATTGTCTTTTGTTTCGGTAAATGTGTAGTTGAATTGACTTTTGAAAAAAAAACCTGATATTGAATTCGGCCGTTGGCCTCAGCGAATATCAGTTTTTCAAAAGTCAATAAAACCACATATTTACCTCATTAAATGAAAGAAATGTAACCGTATAATATGAATGACGATATTAACTAGGTGTTTTTTCTCACGTTAAATGACTTTAATGCATTGTAAATTATAATTGCTACCTCTCTGTAAACATACACGAAATCCAACAAATAATTACAAAAAAGTTTCAAAGATTATTGACAACTTGCATACATACAATTGTTGTCCAGATCCCCTTTAATATCCACTGGCAAATGAATTGATCATGTGACACGAACACAGGGAAATAATTTCTTTCGTTACCAAATGAGATTTTTATGTCGTCGATAGACAAAATATGACCACGAAAAAGTATCCCCCCCTTCTCTCACTATTCTCCTGAATAACATTTTTCAGAGTTATCAATGGCATACTATTGATTTAACTGATATCAGAAAATATTGAAATCTGACATTTAGTGACCTTTGTTTTCTGAATGCGACATTGCTTCGTTCATTTCTAGACATATAACAATCAGTTAAATTCCAAAAACGTTTTTGTTATTAAAAATGCCTTTTCGCATCTGGCCCATAGGATTCCACATTAAAATTGGTCCCGGTTACATTCAAAAATACTTATAGGTTAAACGAAAGGTACTTGAAATTCGTACAAAATGGTGGATTGTTGATAGAATTATTGTCATGGTAAGGTTTTATTTCCTCATCTGCTTTAAAAAATTTTGAGAACTAGAGATGTATTTACCCACTGATTATCAAATTACCGAAATTCTATTAATACAAACACGATTTGAATATCTTGACCAAATAAAAACATTAAATCTTCGCCAAAACTCAAAATTGCATGGTGAAGTGCATATGAACATTGTAACGTTGCTTATCTCGTACATTTTTTTTTCAACCAACGACGTCTTTAGCAGATATTCCACCGCCGGTTTTTTTTGGCTGTTTTGATTTTAAGTGTTGTTCGAGGTTTGAAAATGTGCATTCTGTAATTTGGTTTTGACAGTTAACTTCGGTTTTAATTTATATTAATACTGGTGAAATCTTTATTGTTATGGTTACGTATACAGTGAGTTCCACATGACAGTATGAGACTGTATTTGTATTCAAAATAACAAAGCAATATGATTCAGTAAATCCTAATTTTTTTAAAGGGTTGTTAATTTTGGAAACGTACAGCTGCATTTATAGTTGAGAAGTCGCTATTAACACCGTTGTAACAAGCATTTGTACAATTCCATCCGGCATTAGTAGAGTTTTCCCATTGCATTAACCCAGTAGTGACATGTTCTGTTGTTGCTTGTAGGTCAGTCATTCCGAGTTCGTCTCCGTAGTATACAATAGGTGTACCCGGAAGTAGCATCGACAACATATAGAAAGGCCTACTAAAGTTGGATGGAAATCTTGATGCAAATCTGGACATATCTTCACCACCAGTCTGTTGATTAAAATATACTATACATAATTCAACATACTTTACAATTTAAGTTCTATTGAATTTCTGGACAAAATTCAAATAATTATAAAATTTTCCTTATAAAGGAAAATCAAATGCGGATGGCATATTTTTTTTCAAAATTTCGACAACTACCATTAAAGATTTAGAACAAATAAAATCAAACGACCTTTGTATTGGTATGTTTGATGTACATACATACTTTCTTATCAAAACGATTCTTTCTTGTAAACAGAAATATGATATATGTAAGAATTTCTCAAAATAGTATGTGTAATTCAAATATACATTCTAAGACAATGCAAATTGTTTACAATACGGGACTTTTCTGCTTACAGTTTTTATTCTAATAGTGTGAGTATTTATTCTTTTGTTAAATGGTCAGTTTTTCATTGGTCTTTGTCACAAATACACCATTGCTTTCTCTTTTAAAACATAAATCTGAAAATGTCACCAAAGTTGTATATATCTAAAAACAAATTCTATTAAAAAGCACAAAAATACTGAACTCCGAGGAAAATTCAAAAAGGAAAGTCCCTAATCAAATGGCAAAATCAAAAGCTATCTATAAAATAGCTATAATAATATATATATTACCATCCAATTTGGCCATTTGTTATTTGAGAAGTTGTTAACCCACTCCATCACGTAATCTTTTATACAGTTTCCACTACAAGGTGCCATGCCTATTGGATTTAAAGATACATGAACACCACTGCCAGGGAAGCTACCATAATATTGGATTTTTTCAGTTGTTGTTCCTCTTCTGTCAGCCATTAAAAATCTATGATAGAAAGCAATTCATTGCACATTATCATTAGCAAAGAAATACATCGTGTGTTACATGTGTTTTAAATGGTCTTTCCTTCATATATAATTTGGCAGTTAATAACCACTTTGACAAATCTGAGCGAATGTTTATTGTTTACTTAACATCCAGTGGCAAATATTTCATGCATATTCAGGAGAAAAATTTTTGTGAGAATTCATATTAGTTAGTTGTGCAAAGTTGGTCGACCGGGATGAAGTGTGGGAAATTAAGATTACCACTGGAAAAAGAGGATATTTTATATACGGACAGATATTTTGCCTATCAATAGGCCACACACGTGACAAAAAGCGTCCCTTCACGCATAATCGTAATTACCGTCCCAATTCGAACAGGACGTGACTGCGTATTCATACATCCAGTACAGCTAAAATGACGCCCCTCTGTTGCGAAGGTTTAAATTTTCGGCTGTGAGAAGTCCATATAGCCATTTTTCTCCTTTTTCGTGTCTACCCCTTGATCTCATTGTATTCAGGCTTAAAAACTCTAGTCTCCCATAAACATGCATACTCTGTGATTGATAAATGTATTAAACAATAGTTGAATTCTTTAAGACTGTGAAAGTAAACCTTGCCGTTATAAATTTCAAAGCATTTCATGCATAGTAAGTACAAAATGTACTTCTATTCTTGTGCTATCAATGAGGGTCTAAATGGGGGAGGAGTCCTTCATTTCTGTATTCTTTAATTTTTTAGGCAGTTTTTTCTCTATTCCTTATTTGTTTGCCCCTTATTCTCTATTCTTTATTTTTTAGCCTATTTTCTGTATTCGTTATATTTTTGGCCTTTTATTTGGTTCTTTGGGCCCATTATTCTCCATTATGTAAACCCAATCGAGACCCTCATCAGTACCTGTCAAGTTTTAAAATAATACCCTGGAAGTCCTTACTAGGGATTCTCTAAAATAAACAAAAAAGGTCTATTGACTTAAAGGCAATCTAATTTGCATAGGCAATCGAAGACTCTTCAAATTTCAAACCGGTGCAAAATGTAAATCTTTCTATTCTTTTTAACATACTTGGAAGATGTATTATCCGCAGCCTCACGGAACACTGACATCAGGAATCTATTACTTTCCAGACCATATGTATACTCATGGTTGTAATAATCATATTTATCCTGTAGGTAAATACACCAATAAGTTATACTGAGTTACATGTGAAATAGTTGTAGCAATTTGTGAAAAAAGTGTGCATAATTGTAGAAAGAAATTGAAAGCTGTCGTATTGCAGTTCAGCGAGAAAATAAAATCAAGGTAGAAAAAATGTTTATAGAAATGGAATTGATTTGAAAACAATAAAAATCTTGAATTTTAAACAACTGAAATATCCTCCCCATCCCGCAATCCTACATAAAATAAAACATTTTTTACTTAATAACCACGCATATGCTCAAATTATCTCAGCCACAATCCTGTCCTCTTTTTCTCAATTGTGATATCGAACGAATCTGTTCTTGCCATGAGCAAGAGGAAGGGTACCACATTTGGAGCACGATCATCTAAGCCTTCCGGAGCACCTGAGATCACCCCTTATTTTTTTTTTTGGGGGGGGGGGGGGGGGGGTTGGGGTTCGTGTTGCTCGGTCTTTGGTTTTATTTGTAGTGTTTTGTGGACTGTTGTTTGTTTTTTAATGTCGTTTTTTTTTGCCATCATGATGGTGGTGTAGGATTTTCTTCGACCTATGATTTTTTATTGTTCCTTCGGTATATTGTGCCTCTTTTTCGAAAGAAAGTATCGCATTAGAGTCAAACAATCGACAACACTACAGGTGTTTGTATGCTATTAGATTCTTGCTTAAGGATTTGACATTGCCGAATCGTCACAACTTATCTAATGAAGAGTTAAGTTTTTGAATTTTATTTAATTTATACTTCAAAATTCTATCCTGCCTGAGAGAAGCAGAACATTTGTTTGTTTTATTAGAATAAGAGAAAGTTCCGTAAATTGGGAATACATTGGCGATGAACTGCGATGATTGTTTTTTTGTTTTTGTTATTATCTTGGTATTGCTAACTGTTTCAGAATTAATTTATTGTACTAGTTTCACCTAGGTTTATTTATTTGCTCTTTCTACTTTTGTTTAAAGAAACTTAAAATAAATTGCATGAATGCAAAGTACCTCAGTTACACCTGCTGTGTTAGAAACTGTTTCGTTGCGCATGTCATAGTCTTCGAATATGTACCCGCTGTTTCGTATATACAATCCATCTACGTTTTCTGTTACCATCCAGTATTTCATAATATCCTGACAAAAATAAAAAAAAAAAAATGACAATAATGCACACAATGAAAAAAAGCACATTTGTAATGTCCATATCTTTGTTTAAATGCACATCCAATTTGTTAAAGTTGACATGTGAAACTTGAATGAGACAAGAATTAGTGACATGTAAAATTTGTATGTTATTCTGCATAGGAATTATATGAAGACGGTTTGTTATTTGTCTGTTAGGTTTAACACCATTTCTTTTCATCAACCACGAGAGTACCCAGGGTATCGTCATCTGATTGGTACGAGTCTCCTGAGAGAACCGCACGTTGGACTATGTGGGATGAATAAATATATATGCAGCCATGTCCGGCTGGAACGTTATATCCGATGTCTTTTGTAGCAAAAATGCCATTTTCTGCACGTTAAAAAAACATTGCAACAGCTCGTGTATGGGTATATATAGGTTGTTTTTTTCAAGGAGTAATTTCTTTCCATATCCAAAATACCCTTAATTTTAATTAACAGTTTAATTTTCCCAACCACAGATAATCGTTACAACTATACTTTCGGTACCTGTGCCGGTCTGGCTGAAGGCATGTACGACGAACTATTCACAGCAGTAATTGTGTTCTATTCTTTTTGTCGTTATTTGATTTTGGAAGGATAGTTATCTCATTGACAACCATGTCACATGTTCTTATTTCAAAATGATTAAATACTGTAAAATTTGCAGTCATTCCTGAAATATATATTAGCCAAAATGCCAATAAGTCAAATTGGTGGATTCATAATCCTTGACAGCAGACGATCTCGAGCGACCTTAATGAAGGTTATATGTCATGTGCAAGAAAAACACATAATTTGTAGCTTTGTTTCCCTTTCATTCCTTTTTTTTCGGGTTTTTTATTGGTTTTTTTTGGTGGGATAGATGGGTGATGGTGAGAGGGGATGATAAAATATAACTCTCGAAGAGCTGTTACGTCATTACCTTTAACTCGTTTACAACCATGGTACTTCTTAAGTTTAAGTCAGGTTGGCCCGTCTTAAATTGATGCAGGTAATACTCATTCCTGGTAGAATCCATTTCCCAAGAAGAATTTCCATATTTAGAATTCTGCAGTAAATACAAATATTGTAATTTTATTTGAATTTATGACAAACTATAAATAATATAAAATAGATACTTCAACCATTTCTTACAATAGATATAGGAAGATGTGGTATGAGTGCCAATGAGACAACTCTCCATCCAAGTAACAATCCATTTAAAGCTTTTAGGCTGAAATTGCTAACAACCCCATCTGATGTGGAAAAAAATTCATTCCGTGCGCTTATCTACCAGTTTAACCGGACTGCTTTTCTAACGAATGTAAACAAACCAGACAGCTGGTACCCCGTTATTTATACAACACATGTAAACATTATCTACAAGGTTATTGAAAAATAAACGAAATAACAGGAAATCTTACATAAAAATGTACTGACCAATCACCCAAGTGGGTTATAATATCCCGTTTGGGATATAAATATCCCGTTTAGGATTTAAATATTCCGTTTGGGATATAATATCCCGTTTGGGATGTAATATCCTGTTTTGGATATAATATTCCGTTTTCGGATATAATATCCCCTTTGGGATGTAATATCCCGTTTTGGATATAATATTCCGTTTGGGATATAATATCACCTTTGGGATATAATATTCCGTTTGGGATATAATATCTCGTTTGGGATATAAATATCCTTTTTGAGATAGTATACCTACATGGGATATAAAATAACTGTGCAAAACAATAATTTTAGATTTATGGAGAAACATTACAAAGTGCAATGGTTATAAAAAAGGCAACAACTTTTGGTTAGCAACTTTTCTGAATACCTGGTTGTTATGAGTTTGATTCCTTGGAAAATTCTTTTATTCAGACGGATCAATCTAGCAACGTATTCGTTTTCTTGAAAAGTCGCTAAACAAAAGTTGTTACTATTGATCTAAACAAATGCACTTTTTAATATTTTTGCTAACTTAAAAATTAAGATTTTTTGCACTGTAGTTTTATATTAAATTTGGGCTATAATACCCCCCCCCCCCCCCCACCCCAATGGGTTATTATAACCTATTTGAGTAATTGGCCCCACCCTGTATAATGACTGTCTCTTAATTCAACGTCTATATCAACAACAACAGACTACTTGATGGGCAAGTTTATGACATGTCATGATTACAGGTATAGAAAATTCGACTTTCAATGGCCAGTCAGTTATATATAATGCAATATTTACCCAGTTTGTAATCTGACTACTCCATACGTAATAGTTTTTGTACTGAACGTCGGTTTGAGCCTGACTGTCCAAAAACCACTGATGCTTATCGCTTGTATGGTTTGGTATGAAATCCATTACGATGCGCATGCCTACAATAACGATTCCCATGAGTATCATATGGAATATATAAAAGTATTAAAAACAGAGGAGAATCATGTTAGAAAATAAATAAAATTTCTACTCATTCAGAGATATTCCATTCGTTTTCTTTACGTTCATTTGGGTTTATCTATAACCCATAAGTGTGACTGACATTTTCGCCATATCGTGTAGAAATCGGCACTTTGTATTCTTAATTTTATATATCCATTTATCTAAATAAACTAAAATAAAAATAAGCAAAGGGTTCGTATTGCTCAGTCTTAAGTTTTTTATGTTGTGTTTTGAAAGTTTCACAAAGATTTGTCAGGCGGTTCAAAAGAAGTAGTGGACACAAAAGTTGCGAACAGAAGAACACCCTATCACCATATACCACCCGCTTTAAAGGGGATAAGTAATGCCTTTTTTAGCTTCTAATTCATGTTCATGAAGAATGTTATGGATAAATACAAACATTACAATAAGAAATACACGAGTTTCAGACTGGTCCCGGATATGTCCCATTCCTTGGCATTTCAAGTTAATGAATGATGTTTGCTAAATATCAAGAGGAAAATATAACATTACTATCAGTACGACAAACATTGCATGCATTTAAGGACTATAGATAATGTTTATTTGAGTTTGTTTCAGTTTGTTGCTTTATAATGTAAAAATTCCACACCAAGACACATCAACTTCCCAACTCAGTACTCACACCGAATATAATTTTAAGTTCCTGGTTGTACCCGACTGAGCATCGAATCAAAAATCGCCCTCTCTCGAGATGAGTATGCTACTTCATAACTATTCAGGTAATACTTTTTAATTAATGTCTTTCCATGTTTCAGTTTTCGACAGATTAACTAATTTTATTTCTCCAAAAACAGATGTTAATATGTATGATTTGAGTGTAAAAAAAGAGCTAATGATGAATAATGTTTTCACTTGTTACATATTTTGTATAAGTTTCCAACTTAGCTTTTCACTATTTTATGTGAATAAAAGAAGGAATCGAATTCCACTGGTACTATGTTTGATTATTGTTTCAATTGTTTCGTCTTTGAGACTCTTAACATCGTTAGATATATTATCCAAAACTAAGTATACCTTTGTCGTGTACAGCCTTTATCAAATCTTTCAAATCTTGTAAAGTTCCGAAGTCAGGATCAATCCTTTTATGGTCTATAACACTTAAATCATCTTTTGTTGCATCCATTTTGTAAACAGGACTCAATGATATAGCGCCAACTCCCAGGTCTTTAACGTAGTCGAGCTTTTCTTGAACACCTGAAAAATGGAAAGCTGATGTTGAAATAAATGTCATTTTTACTTATGAAAATTGTCATCAATGACAGTAATATTTTAAACAAAGCCTCTTGCCTTTGTTAGTCTTGTATCATTTTTAATTTTAGTTTCTTGTGTATAATTTGGAGTTTAGTATGAAGTCCATTATCACTGAACTAGTATACATATTTGTTTAGGGGCCAGCTGAAGGACGCCTCCGGGTGCGGGAGTTTCTCGCTGCATTGAAGACCCATTGGTGGCCTTCGGCTGTTGTCTGCTCTATGGTCGGGTTGTTGTCTCTTTGACACATTCCCCATTTCCATTCTCAATCTTATTAAATACAGAGCATTCTTAACTCATTTTGTTTTCTTTTCTTTTTTGCCGGACTTATCCATTGCCAAGTGCGAATCTGGTCCATGTTATACATAAAAGAGGAATAAGTGCATATATGACTGTGTAGATGTGGGCATTTCTGTATTCTTTAATTTTTTAACCCATTTTCCTCTAGTCATGCTTTATATTTTTGGTCCATTATTCTCTATTCTTTATATTTTAGCACCCCATCATTCTCTATTCTTTATATTTTAGCTACCCATCATTCTCTATTCTTTATTTCTCTACTTTATTCTGCACTTTTTGTCCACAGTTCTCTATTCTGTAAACCCCATCCAGACCCTCATATCGCAATACTGACTTGATTTTCAGTAATTTGCTTGTGCAGTGCTATCATTGGATAGCAGGAATCACTATTTTCTTTTTTTTTCACATGGTATTAAAGAAGTATAGTTTCTTTCACTTGGCAGTATTCAACATGTGAATTAAAATGCCAGTGTCCGTCTGGGCTTGTTTTCAGTACTTCCGATTGTTGATAACTTGGCCAGGGTATTCAGTGACGGTTTCAATATAATCGTATTGTTTACCGTTAATAATTAATAGCTATTTGTTCTCATAGAATTTTGTGCAGTTATTGAATTTTCGTTCATGTTCCTAATCAGAATTTTGCATTATGTATTGCATTAGTTTTTATTTTATGTATGACAGAAACATCGAGACTCTATGTACGATATTATATTTTAATGAGTCTGTGTTTGTGATGTTTTGAAAAATTTATTTATGAAGACTACAGTACAGGATGGAGGAATGTTTAACTCCCGGCTGGTGCAAAAGCTGGCGAATCTGATCAACCTTCGATGTCACGATAGTAGGAAATGAAAATATCTTTCTCAGTATCTCACTCGCTGATGATAGGACATTATTTGGTCGTTAGGGGTGTCAAATTGATTTCAGTTCGACTACTTTTAACCAAATATTGGTTTATTTTTGCAAGACATGTACTCTAGGTTTTAGCAATTTACCTTTCAAATCGCCTATACCATCATCATTGCTGTCGTAGAAACTTCTGACGTGTATTCGATACATGACGTCATTCTGCCACCATGATCTAGAATCTTTGTCCTTACATTTTGGATAAGCAAAGATCAGCGCCACCACGGTAATTATCAAGGCTATCCATCCAATCAGAATTATGGCAACACATATCATTCGTAGTCTTACCCATAATGGCTTCGATGAGTGACGCAGGAGTTCTTCTTTTCCCATCCCTCGAAAGGGAGTCCCGTTCTGCGTGTTCCCTGTTTGATGCTCCGAGGCCATTTTTAAATTGATGTCATCAGGATTGCTAAAAGATTTGTATGTTACAGGCATTTAGATAAAACAAAATGTTTCAGTTTCTAAGATATGAAAAACTTTTCCTATATATACATGTATAATTATGTTATAGATGTAACAATTACACATTTATAGTTAACTAAAGGTAGATATATAAACAAATAAAACAAATGAACATACTAATCAGATATGAGTGAGCACGAGACATCGTTTACAATGATTTAGTATAAAATTATTAAGGAAAAATTATCACACTTTGTTTTCAGTAGAATTTTATTGCATGGCTTTTTTGCTCGATTTTCAAAGCCTTGTGGTAATACATAATAATGTTCACTTGCATGTCTGTTGCATGAAGCCCTAGATTACAATACTTATTAGCAATACAAATAGCCAACTGATCAGAAGGTGAAACACTTAAGTCAAGTACTGTTTATTGGTTCATAAGTTTAACTGAAACTATTTGACTATTCCATTGGTATCTAAAAACTAAAATACCAAAAAACAAGTATGTATAAGACCTAGACAGCACAAATACAAACGTGGCAAAAAAATATTTAAGAAAAATCACCTTAAAAGTTAACATTTCAGGTGCAACGAAAGGTTGTTCCACATTTTTTTGTAAGTTAAGGAATGCAATATACTAGTAGTCAAAAGTTGGGAAGATACATGACATGATTGGATTTTGGTGTAAAACGAACTTTCATTTTTAAAAGTTTATCTAATGCCTATATAAAACAACTTACGTATATTTGGGGGCATTAGTTTTGCCCTCGCCTACAGTTGTAGCACTCACAAGGTATACACCAGATTTACTCATCTTCTGCACTGCAAGTATTATTGTTTTTAATACACATTTTCATTTTATATTTTTGATTGATTACAGCAGAGAAAGTATAAATTTAAGTATATTCAGTGTTGGTCCCCGGTTGATTGATTGTGGGTATTTAACGTCACTATCAGCACTTTTATCTATATCAAGGCGGTCAGATTTTATTGATGAAGAAAGCCAGAATACCCGGAGAGGACCACCGACCTTCAGCAGGAAAACTTACAACAGTAGTCAATTAAGATTGGATTCGAACGCACCTGCAACACACGGGGTTCGAACTCACAACCTTAGTGTTGTTCCCCAAAATAAACACCAGCCTCTGTAATAAAATGATATGGTCAGGGCATCGACACTTCCTGGAATTGGTAAACAGATTATTTGATATATTTGGATAAATGGTGTTACGTACTATAGTTCCCAATTCATACTACTAGTATTACAAGAAATGTTCTAAACACCTCTGGCTTAAACAACTTTCACAGCTTCTTGTATTTTTTCAAATGCTTTCAGATTTGTTTAAATTTGAAAAACGCATTCGCCAGTCATTAGCACTATATGTACATGCACTAACCCTCATGTGGTCATGATCTTTGGTATTATTACATTGCAAGACCTTTAGATCGAAACACTAGGCAACCATTGTCATTCTCTTACATTTTATGTTTTTGTGAATTTGAAGCTTTGAAGTTTTTAAACTTGAAATTTTGTGGTTATACCTGGGACTTATTCATTTCTGTATTCGCAATATGTTTTTAAGGTTAACAAGACGTATGCAAATAGGCAGTTTCTTATATCTTAATTGAAATTGTGCATTCAGCTAGAAAATGAATATGTATACATCTGAATAGAATTGAGAATGGAAACGGGGAATGTGTCAAAGAGACAACAACGCGACCAAAGAGCAGAAAACAGCCCAAGGCCACCAATTGGTCTTCAACACAGCGGAGGTGGGCTTCAGCGGGCCCAATAATGTATACATCTGAATGTATAAAAACCATTATAATAGCATAACTGCTTTACTTCTAGTGATTTTATTTGATGGAAAAAGGGGACATTAAAAACCTATATGTCGAAGAAAGAAATGCAACAACATGACTAAAAAAACAAACAGACGACAAGACTACGAGTGTCCAGAATACACATCCGAGAAAATTAAAGATTGAACAAGTCAAGCCCTGTCAAAAAAAGAGTGAACACGGGTTCTCTGGAAGGGTCAACGTTTCCGGACCTACTGGTGGAAAACGATGTCTTACTCTTGTTTAAATCTGAAAAAAAGGCATCACAGAATAACGAATATATCAAAATCTGTATACAAAGAGATATTATTACTAAGAGATCATAAAATGAAAAGTTGTCGCCAAATTTAATTTTAGAAATAATATATACATGTACATGTATATTCATAAAAAAAACAAAAATATAAGACCTTGACAACACAAATACAAACGTGGCAGAAAATAATTTAAAAAATATCACCTTAAAAATTAATATTTCAGGTGCAACGGAAGGTTGTCCCACATTTTTTTGTAAGTTAAGGCATACCATATAGTCAAAAGTTGGGAAGAGACATGACATGATTGGATTTTTTTTAAATATATCTGGCTGAACACTATCAACATTACTGATGCATTAACAAACATTTGAAATATATCAAGTCACAAATATATGTGTGCGGCCTACTTCATATGCGAAAACAAAATGTACAAATCAGACCAGATCCACTCTTAGAAAGCAACAAATGAATAAAGCGAGTTATTCTTGTCTGAAAATATCAATTATGATACATAATATATGTATTTATGCTTAACAGGCATGTCAGGGGGAGGGGGACAATGTTTCATAGGTCCCAAAAATTAAGAAAATTTAAGGAGCATTTATTTTTTTGTTGTCTGATGAGATGAAGATTTGTGTTGAAAAGGGAAGGATTAGAATGGGTTTAAAACAAATGGGCTAAAATTGAGTAAAACAAATTTAAATAGTAAAATATTTGGAAAACTAAAAAATATGAGGACTGGGGAAAGTGTAGAAAATGTGGAAAATGAATGATCAGATCACAAAATACAATGCCCCATCTGCTTTGATCTTGTACAGTTACTACTTATTCATTTACTGGCCTTAGTTTGAAGACGACTTTATGAATGTTTCTTGAGAAAAGCGAATAACAAAGGGTGTGTCAGACTGATAGTATCTACATACACAAGAAGAATTTCATAGTCACATACATATTGCGTTAGTGTTGATGCTTTATGCTTTTGAAATATAGTAACTAATGATTATAGCTATAACTTCTAATTTTTCACACAGATGCCTTACCTTAAAAGTCAAAATAGTATTCCAAACCTGCCTTTATAAACAGGTTTAATTTTTTAAGGTGAAAGACAGTAAATTAAAGTTATTTACCTGGATTATTCTATTTTGTAGTTTACCTAGGTAATGCAGGTTGCTATAAAATATTAATTTATTTACAAATTGAAAAAAAAAACCTTGGCTATTAATCATATTTCATACTTAAACTTAATATTTCTAGTAATTTCCTTATTTTCTTAATTATTTTCTATAGTTAAGAGAACGTTTCTCCACGGATCATGTTTAGTTAGCACCTAACAATGTATTCCTTTCGCTGTGTCACAAATCGTCTTTATTTATATGCACACAATAAAGTTAAGATTGACTGAATAAAATCAAACAGGTAGATAAAAGTTATCAAACGGATTTTGTATAAGTCAGGTCAAGTTTACATGTACAACTATGATAAATGTTGATAACTGTGTACATAAAATTGAGAATGGAAATGGGGAATGTGTCAAAGAGACAACAACCCGACCATAGAGCAGACAACAGCCGAAGGCCACCAATGGGTCTTCAATGCAGCGAGAAACTCCCGCACCCGGAGGCGTCCTTCAGATGGCCCCTAAACAAATATGTATACTAGTTCAGTGATAATGGACGTCATACTAAACTCCAAATTATACACAAGAAACTAAAATTAAAAATGATACAAGACTAACAAAGGCCTGAGGCCTTTTACATGTATGTAATGGGTTATCCATAGATAATTGGTGTTTTTACACACATGTACTTAGGCTAATGTACTACATGTACATGTAATGAGACACTCAACAGACCATCTCCGGGTGTAAATAAATAATTCCTGGAGAAGAAAATGACTTTGTATTTAATGAAATGTTTCTAAAATTACCCACATTAGCTTAAAAATTCTGCACAATAAAAGAGCAGAACAATTCTTGAAGGTAATTTTGAAAACAAGTACTTTATATTCATGAAAATAAATGTATAAACGTTTTGTGAAAAAAAATATCACAAAACACATAAGAATTATATGAAGCATTGTCACCAAAGAAACCGATCATTTGTCGTGAGTGCTAATTCCAACAGGAAATTGAAAACTGGATTGCACTCCCCCTTTTTTATCCTTGCTTATTTCCCTATTCAATTGTATTACATGTTCTAATTGTATTAAATATATTCAAGTGATACAAATGTCTTTGAAAACATGGTGATCAATCCTTGTCTTCAGTCCTTTATCATGGAAAATATTATGCTACACTCTGAATATGTTACAATCTTG